>NW_027413701.1:0-2400000 GCF_048544455.1 Silene latifolia
GAGCTAATTTGGTGGTGTAACACCCCCATATTCGTGAGGAGCCTTAACTAGGCCTTTCTTAGCATATATGGGCATTACCATCTCGGTTGCCCGAGGATAGTAATAATCAAATGTCGATAAGAGAACTATTATGTTATATTACAAGTGAATTAAAACCAACAACGATATAAAAGATACAACTCAAAGACTAGTCTCTAAAGCTATCGAATCTCGTGAAGACTCATCCCCGCCAGGACTCACTATCAACAACATCAACACCTGCTAAGACCGACTGCTCACCATAAGGGATCACGGCAGACACATAACAAACAAAACAACCACACAAGGTCAGTACTGAGATAAGATACGACAACAACATAGCTATCAACACGACACAACACTATCAATCTCACGCACAATCACAATAATTCAATCAACCTTTGTCACTGACTGTCCACTGGACCAGCCCTGCCAGTGGGGGACCGCAGCTGTACCCACCAAATCCCCGCTCATCATACCGAGCGATAACCCTGTCCATTAATGTGCACATCCCCTTCCGTGGCGGGTTCCACGAAGGGCGAAACTAGGGCGTGAAGCCACTCCCGCAAGTGACCCCACTCAGCCGAGGACGCGCCTCGCGAACCAGAGACAACAATCACAGAGAACTGCAACGCTACAACCAACAAACTGTATGTACTAACCAACTATAGCATACACGCTGCCACACACAACGCACCACAAAAGACAACAACAATGATACGACAAACGACACACTAGACTATCCACAGAAACTGAGTAGGCGAACCTACCTTTAAGCAACTGCAACCAATCCATGCCAACATATGACATATCCAGCAATCAAGCAAAGCCTATAACCACAACACAATCATCTATTACTACCAAGTAAACCCTAACCGTAAAGAACAAGGACACGGATGATGATTATGACATACCTATAAGGAGAAACCCGGCAAAAGACCGCTACCCGACTCAAATAACGCTCTCCTAAGGCACAAGGATCTTCAAAAGGCTTCCATGGAGGTTTTGTGGTGAAGGGAAGGGAAAGAGGCAACCAAAGGATAGGAGGAAAGTGGCGGAAGTGATTTGCGGATTTAACAAAACGCGATTAAAAACCCTCGCTGAAAACTCGATACTCGATCGAGTACCCAACATACTCGATCGAGTGGCCCCCTACTCGATCGAGGTAACCTAGCTACTCGATCGAGTAGCCTCTACTCTATCGAGTACCACTCTTAACACGTAACCCAAGATAGTTTTGGCACGCACTTCTAAGACTATTCCCGCTCCCAATGTCAGTCAACGCTGGTCAAACGGTCTCTAAAAGGGCGGGTATTACAGTCTTCCACCCTTAAAAGAACTTCGTCCCCGAAGTTCAACTCACCTATCTCAACGCATAAGACACGGGAAAAACACGACATCACCATTCTTCCTATTCAAGTCATTACTCTCCGGAAATACCATCCCCCATGTCATCATCATCACCGTCTAACGCTCTATTCAAATCGACTCTTACAACTATCATGCAAACATTGTCATCATCAACTGTCACTCTATATGTATACATCAACTCTTACAAATTATCATATATAAAACATCAACCTCGCAATACGAACCACCACAAACAACCATCACCCCTCATATAATAACAACTATCAACCCGAAACATATCTCATATCAACTTCATGCTGCACAACTAATACCACCATGTTACTCAACAACGCGATTCTATTACGACATATTTCACCACAACTATCTCTTTATGACCGTCCTTTAAAACATACTATCACATTCACTTCAATGAACTAAAGTAGCCACTTACACTTCATATAAGAAATGTGATCAAAATACTAGAAAATTTTGTAATTAAACAACAAAACATTATAAACGAACAACAACATAATTTCAAAATCAGCCTTTTTATTTTGCGACATTACTCTTCCCCTCTAAAAGGAACTTCGTCCCCGAAGTTCACCACCAAAATTACAACACATATTACCTATTACTTGCATCATAACATAAATTAGAACCATATTATTTATTATGGACATTACTCACTAAATATATACTTGTTAAATTAGAAATCATACACAAACCACCGGAATAACTAGCCGCCGTCGATAAAGCATGTTAATATCGTATGCCCAAATGTATGAAAAGATGAAACTTTAATGGATAGATAGTAATATGGCATATGTAATATTAAAACAACAAGAAATCGTCACCACTTCACTACTTGTTACAAATATGCATATAGAATCGAAGCGCGGCTTCTAACATATGTAATTAACGGTTCAAAGGTGTTACTACGCACTAATAACCCCATTAAACATCACACTTGCAATTATAAAACAATTGCACCTTTTTAATTTTCGAAAACCTCTGTAAGGTGCTGCTACTCGATCGAATATGTAGTGGTACTCGATCGAGTGCCATGCTACTCGATCGAGTGTCTTGGCTACTCGATTGAGTAGCCCAAAGATCAGAAAGCTTTATTTCCTTCTTTCCTGTGACTACTCGATAGAGTACGGGGTACTCTGTCAGTACCTACAGGCCAAAATGCCTTATAAAACCTGTCATAAACCAAGATATATATACATAGCCGTCATATAACTCGAGTCGGGATGACTCCCCGACTCCCAACATCCTGCAACAAGGTCAAATATCAAATCCGGCCTTATGGCCAACAATACAAGTCCATAAACCAAGTTTCAACGAAAACAACTACCAACATCTAATAATGCTACCAACATCTAAAACCAACGACCATAAACAGAGATAAAACAAGGAGCATCACTCCTCCTGCTGCTGCTGCTGCTGCTCAACCATCACCTCATCACCACCACCACCACCAGAAGTACCCGCTCCCGATGACCCAATACCCGCATCCACTGTTGCCCCGGCTCCCGGACTCACGTACCATGGGGTCAAGCCACCATAGGCAAAGGACTGAGGCGTCCCCCACGTCGACTGATCCACCCCGTAGGAGTGGAAAACCCCACTATAGTCCCCCACTCCACTCCACCAAACCGGATGTGGTCCCTCAGTCCCTATCCCCTGAGTGTACGCCATCTCGTGCATGTTCCTGAGTGTCAAAGTAGATGACACTCTCTCCGCCTAGCTAGATCGCGTCTCCGGGGTGTCGAGGTAAGGGTAGCACGGAAAAGGATGTTGCTGCTGCTGTGGTGCTACCGGCCGTGGCCTAGTCTCCGAGGTCCTCTCCCTCACTCGAGGGGGTCCTCTCCCCAACCTAGGTCTCTCCACCACCACAACCGCCGCATTCTCGCCCTTCTTCGGCTCTGGCATTACCTCGAGAATCGTGTCGTCGATGAGGTAGGTCTGCAGCTGGCGGGGTCTATCAACATCCTACTCCTCCTCCTCATCATCAGAGTCCACAGTCACTACCGCCGGCTCTAAAGGCTCCGTCGGTGGGAGGTGCTCAGGAGCTGGAATCTTCATCCAACTCATGCCCCACACCCTCCAAGCCAGGCTACCGTCAGCCAAAGTTCTCAACCATTTCAGGTCAAGATAGTAGTCACGGTCCATAGTAGGCACTGGGGTAGCTAGAGGCACATACTCCGAAGAAGCCTCAAAAGAGGTTAGCTTTTCAGCTAACCGAGTGGCGATAGCGCCACAGCTCAAGTACCGTGAAGAGGCAGTAGCCATCAAGGCAAGGGCAGCACAGACCATGGAAGGAGCATTAAAGACCACTTTCCTGGCCCGCTCTGGGTTGAGGTACGACATCAGAAGCAACACATCATGATTGTTCAGTTTACTGATATCCGGTCTATCATTAAGGAGGTTTGAAAGAGAACGGAGAAAGACCCTCAAGGTAACATGCTGAACGTCATTAATCAACATGTTACTTGAGGTGGGAGCTGGCTTTCCAGTCAGACAAAGCATTAGGCGGCAGACACCGCACTCGGCGGGGATATCGTTGATAGAATCCTTGGGAGGCTTGGCCAACCCAAGGTGAGACGCAAAAGATCCATAGTCAACAGAAATCGGTGTTCATCAACCTAAACTCAACGGTTTGGGCGGTGGTCATAACTAAAGGAGCTCATAAACTCCAAGGTAAGAAAAGGGTAAGTATGTTTCCTCAGCCTATACAAACCCAAAAAGCCCAGAGTCTCGAATATGTGACGGACATCCATCTCTATCTCCAAATCCTCCAACAAAGTAGTATCTATACACCTCGTCGGTCTCATTTTGCGTTTTTGCAAAACTACAAAACGCTCTCGCTGTTTGAAATCTACAAACACAACAGAAGGGTACTCCGGAACTGCGGGTACCACGGGTCCACTCCCTTCCCCAACCTCAGGTTGTGTAACCCTCCCCCGTTTACTTTGACGGGTTCCTACGTTCGGTCTCGGCATCTGTTTCAGCATATGACTTAAACAACTTGCATAAACATGTAAAGCATATACTTCACGCAATTTGGATTTTACATACTCAGCCAAGTACACCAATTCATCAACAAGTTCGACATGTGAAGCACATAATTCATGCCATAAAACATTGAATACTCAGCTAGGTACACACATTCACCAACAATTTCCTCAATTTTGACATATAAACTCAGTTCATAGCTACTCATAAACCATAGTTGTGAAAAATTTATAATGGTGAATACACATGCTCAACAAATTCCAACAACCTAGCATGATTCTAAGGCTGCTCTATAACACTCCCAATAACATGTGAGGCAATTGTACAAGTTCATGGAGAGGTAATTTAGAACATATCATCATCACCTTCAATATTAGAAACAAACAACTCAATTAAACCTGTCAGACGGTCTCTACAGCTGTAACAATTTTGGCATATTTTTCATCAATTATCATCACTACTATCATATTGAAGTTCAACCTTTATTTAAGCAGTCATATACAACACCAAATTCCAAATATAAATCACGAATTTCCATTTGAGGCACTTTTAAGACGGAGTTTTAAGGCAACTTTCTAAGGTGAAAATCATCAAAATCCATCCTTCAACATGATATAAACAATGTATAATACTCAATTCCATCATCTAATCAATGTAAAACAATCAAAAATCAATTTCAATTTTGTAACCCTAGAAATTTCAGCTTCAATATTGGCAATTTCTAGCCTATTTTACAGCAATTAATCACCAACATTCATACAAGGGAAGCATGTGAATCATATTACAACAATTAAAAGCAATAATCTATCCATATGAATCGAAGATTTCAGATTGTATCACTATTCTAACACATTCAAATCAATAAATCATGTAAATTAGGAAGAAAAGCATACCTTGATTAAGTAGCAAAGTAAAGAAACGAAATCAAACATAGAAATCAACCCCAAGAATCACCACCAACACAAGATTAGGAAAGCTTTTGAGAGGGAATAAGGCTTAGGGTTCGAAATATAGAAGAAGAATGAGAAGAAATAGGAAGAATAGAGGTTTTAAGAAACCCGTAAGATTCAATGTACAGTAACCTACTCGATCGAGTGTCTTGGGTACTCGATCGAGTACCACCCTACTCGATCGAGTAGGTGCTATTTCGTCGAGTATTTGCAGAAATTTTTCCACATCCCGACGTCATAGCTTCCTAACTAGGTCGAGTAAGGCCTACTCGGTCTAGTAAGCACTCGCACTCGGTCAAGTATAGTTAAGTACTCGGTCAGAAATACGAAGTAACTTGAAGATTCCTGCAAAAACAACATCGCGTGTCGATTCCAAACTAAGTTCGGAATTCGGCACTAATTATCACACTCGTTCACGCATTACTATTATTACTCAAGCTTAACCTATCGTCTCAACACCTAAGGTGTATGTCACATTATGCTACACAAATTACCCAACTCGGTTTACCTTCTACCGGATCATTCATAAACATAATCACGTCATCATATTACACTTAAACTTACTTTACACATTACTACCAAACTCGTGTTCACTTCAACTTGAAGCATATAATTAACATTAATCCATCTTTTCATATATTATATAAATGCATACCTTCATAACAAATTAATGTCATCATGTTTCAAATTCAATCATAAGCAAATCATCTTACACAAATCGAATGTCACGCAGCGGAAAAATTTCAACCAATAAACAAGGCATATACGCATTACTATATGCTATGTTTCATATTATAACTCAACAATTCCGTCACTATCATCATTGTAATTACGGTAGAGTTTACAAACTCGTATATGACTACCGTTATCATCAACTTATAGCAAACACCAACATGTTCATTCTTCTATTATAGAATTCACTTTCACATTTCTACGCATTAACACCGCCTTTACTCACTAATTCCACCAACGATTATCATGCACGACCTAAATACAGCTATCACATCCTCATTAACTCTAACAAAGACTCAACTACAAGTAGCTCCGACACAATTAGCATACACATCACACATATACACACGGACTCCACATTCCGTACCATGTGGTCGGCTTAAGTATCATGGGGCCAAGATTTTGAAATGAGGGCGCCTACTCACCCAAAACCTAGCATCAGCTGGGGCTCCCATTACACATACACCAGGTTCATTTTATTAGACTCACTACGTTCATTATTTTCTTTTGTTACAGGTTCCAAAATCGTCGCTCTGATACCACTTTGTAACACCCCCATATTCAGAGGAGCCTTAACTAGGCCTTCCTTAGCATATAAGGGAATTACCATCTCGGTTGCCCGAGGATAGTAATAATCAAATGTCGATAAGAGAACTATTATGTTATATTACAAGTGAATTAAAACCAACAACGATATAAAAGATACAACTCAAAGACTACTCTCTAAAGCTATCGAATCTCGTGAAGACTAATCCCTGCCCGGACTCCAGCTATCAACAACATCAACACCTGCTAAGACCGACTGCTCACTATAAGGGATCACGGCAGACACATAACAAACAAAACAACCACACAAGGTCAGTACTGAGATAAGATACGACAACAACAACATAGCTATCAACACAACACAACGCTATCAATCTCACGCACAATCACAATAATTCAATCAACCTCTGTCACTGACTGTCCACTGGACCAGCCCTGCCAGTGGGGGACCGCAGCCGTACCCACCAAATCCCCGCTCATCATACCGAGCGATAACCCTGTCCATTAATGTGCACATCCCCTTCCATGGAGAGTTCCACGAAGGGCGAAACTAGGGCGTGAAGCCACTCCCGCAAGTGACCCCACTCAGCCGAGGACGCGCCTCGCGAACCAAAGACAACAATCACAGACAACTGCAACGCTACAACCAACAAACTGTATGTACTAACCAACTATAGCATACACGCTGCCACACAACGCAGCCACAACACAACAACAATGATACGACAAACGACACACTAGACTATCCACAGAAACTGAGTAGGCGAACCTACCTTTAAGCAACTGCAACCAATCCATGCCAACATATGACATATCCAGCAATCAAGCAAAGCCTATAACCACAACACAATCATCTATTACTACCAAGCAAACCCTAACCGTAAAGAACAAGGACACGGATGATGATTATGACATACCTATAAGGAGAAACCCGGCAAAAGACCGCTACCCGACTCAAGTAACGCTCTCCTAAGGCACAAGGATCTTCAAAAGGCTTCCATGGAGGTTTTGTGGTGAAGGGAAAGAGGCGACCAAAGGATAGGAGGAAAGTGGCGGAAGTGATTTGCGGATTTAACAAAACGCGATTAAAAACCCTCGCTAAAAACTCGATACTCGATCGAGTACCCAACATACTCGATCGAGTGGCCCCCTACTCGATCGAGTAACCTAGCTACTCGATCGAGTAGCCTCTACTCTATCGAGTACCACTCTTAACACGTAACCCAAGATAGTTTTGGCACGCACTTCTAAGACTATTCCCGCTCCCAAGGTCAGTCAACGCTGGTCAAAGGGTCTCTAAAAGGGCGGGTATTACAGGTGGTATTCACGGAACCATAAACATTGCCAAATTTGTAAAAGTAATCAACCCATTTTTGGTAAGTGCCTTTTTGTGTAAGAAAACTCTTTTCCAAAGAAATCAAAAGCTTCCTTCTCAATTTAAATGAGCAAATCAGTTTTTTTTTTTTTCCTGAAGTGTATAAGATTTGTTGAAAGTTTGGAAAGCCATTTCCAGAGTTAAAATATTTTCGAAATGTTTCTTTCAAAGACGAGTCTTCTTAAGTCACAGTGGACTACACGGTTTTTTTTTTTTTTTTTGTACTTAGACAATAAACCAAATTTAATGATCTCTTATAACACCATGATTCAATCTATAACATTCTTCATCTTTGATCATCCTTGTGCAATCTTCTTTGACAATTAGAGTTCTTGAGCTATAAGATTAAAACTTGAGAGGCACATAATTTGTGACACCCTTAAAAATTAGCGTTATCTAATTACTTAAAGGCGTAAATTCTACGGAAAAACTGGTAGGATATGTTTGTAAATGGTTCAACTAGATAAAACCTGCAATTTCAAAAAAAATTTCTAACTAAACCATTCACAACCAATCCAACTCAAGAAGTCCAACATTCCCAGAAGCGGGTGCCAAGACCCTGCAAAAGCTGATGAACTACTTTACATGCCATAGCTAAATAAGAAAGTAGAATGATACAAACCCAAAATAGAAAAAGGGAGACATATGTCCCTTCAAATAATATACAAACCAAAAGATAAAAGGGTTACTATAAGAATAGCCAAAAACTAGGTCCAAGGTTCCTTGCTCACTAGCTCGTCTGTGACCCCCAACAAAGCATCAACAACTTGTCAATCGCATTTTATACAAACACGAAAGCCACAATTCGGTGGGAGTAACTTGAGTCCTCCCGACCCACGAATCGTCAAAATTAATGTAACATGTAATGTAACATGTAAACAATTTGATAAACCATTTACTTAACATGTATTCTAACAAATGACCCCTAAACTGACCAAACTAAACTATCATGTGAATCATATAACAAATAGTAATCCAAACTTTATCAATCAGTAACCGCTTACATCTCACCTATTACGAGTTCATAAAATCACCATACAAGAAAGGGCAATATATCAAAGACGGGCATAAGTTCTTAGCACGGTCAATAGTCACTTTGTAACTCGAGTCTATACCACGAGGTAGGGAAGGTAATCGAACCGGTATCTTGGCTCGGCGGTTAATATTAATAAAACATGGCCAAGAGACAACACAACCCTAGCCTAAAATCTGCTTGAGACCTAGACATGCGGATACACACCACCGCACCCAAGACCCACAACTTTTTTTTAAAACAAAGTGAAGTGAGTACCCTAAGGAGTCCACCAAAGGGTTGGCTAGTACTTAAGCTGACCCCTTACTATCAAAATAAGTAACTGAGGTCATGCCCCAACTTGGATAAACATCCACTAGTCAGGAACACAAAGGCTATCAAGCAGTGAACATATACTCGTCAAAGACTATAAAGACCTATCTATGATGAAGGCCGAAGTACTCACCTAGGACCTAGTCCCAGCTAGTCCCAGCTTGAATACTTTAGCCCACACCACACAAGACTCACCACACAAGTCAAGTAAGACACCCACTTAACCATAAGAGGGCAAACAGTCCTACTTACCAATATAAATTCTAACATTCTATCATGTGAAAGGCTATATAATTGTCTATTCAAAGATACAAATCCAACGATGTCCTCAATAAGAATTCAATACTAACTTCCAATTCTAGCAATTTTAACAATATTAAAGGCTTTAGGGAATCTAGGGCCATTACTACAAAATAAGAAGCTATTTAAATTCAACTAACTAAATAAGAAGCTATTTAAATTCAACTAACTACACATGTGAAATAGAGATATAGTAAATGGCCTAAAACAAGAAAAAGGCCGATTATCTAATTCATTCAACCGAATTTTTACCCGCAACCCTGACCTGCGGCAGTGCGGGTCAAATTGCGGTGACCAATCACTCAATTAACTGACATCGCATCAGTCAAAGGGACTAAGGCTCAGTTTTCGGCACAATCAACAAAACATTACAATTTATCGCTATAAAATTCATTTTGAGCCTATTAATTACAAATTCATTTTGTAAACTATCCTAACATGTGATAACTATTAATATAAGCATAGTTTTACCATTAACATAATTTTTATTACTTATATGATTCAATTCCTAAAGTGTACTCATACTAACTATGTCATTAATAACCCTTAAATGACAAATTTTGCATGGAAAACCGCGAAACAAGCAACGGACCGACCCGGGCCAACCGTGGGCTAGCCGTGGGCTGCCCGCCACGGCCCCCGCCTTTGCCCGTCCCCCTACACCACCATTTTTTCCATTTTTATTTAGTAAAAAAGACCGTCCGAACATTAATTAATCGTTCCCAATTCAACTTTGTTAATTTAAACTAACAAAAGGCATAATTTAAGCATGCATGCAACAAATTTATCATGTGAAAACTACTACTCAAGCAAAAATCACCAAACATACAAAAATCAAAAACATGTGACGATCTTTCGTCGAGTAACTCGAAATATGTTACCTTAAGCTAGAAAAAAGAGCAATTAGCACCTCAAACCCAAATCCTAACTAGCAACTATCCGCTATCTTCGATAATATACGAGTCCCCAAACTCGTCTTCCAATTCTTCACCTAAATAAACCATAAAAACACAAAGATAAGTATATAAATACCGAAAATACCGAATTTTACCCAAAATTCGTCTTAAACAACTTCAAGAAAACTGAAATTAAATTATACCCAGTTGTAGATCGCGACGAGAGGATTCCGGAAAGGTAAATTTCGTGAAAAACCGATAAGAAATGAAGGAGTTGTGTCGATTTTAGCTTGGAATTTGTGAAAATGGTGATTTGTCTCTTATTTGATGAAGATAGAAGAAGAAGATAGAGAAAAATCAGAAAAAAAAAAAAAAGAAAGGAAGGGGGCTGGTCCGCGGGAAAGGGAAGAGGAAAGGAGAAGAGCGGGATTTTTAGTCGGGATTTTTACGAGTCGGGTTTGACCCGTTTCGATAATAATTAAAACCGTAGGTCAAACGCAAATTCCGTCAAGACCAAAGTTCTTAAACACGAGATTACAATAAAATTGAGTATTCATACGACCCATTTCCAAATTCGTTTACCCAACGTTCAAAAGAATTGTCATTTTCCCCCCGATACGCCCTTATTTCGAAATAAAAGATTTTACACGGTTTAAACTATTTTTAAACATCTCGAAACTATCAAAATAAATACTTTTCTTCAAAATATAATAAAATTATATTTCTTTGAATTATTTTTACTTTAAATACTTAAATATCACTTTTATTTGATTAATAAATTATTTCCGAAATATATTAACGATCCAAAACTACGGGACGTTACAATCACCCCTCCTTTTAAAAAGTTTCGCCCTCGAAACTTAGAAGGAGAAATTATAGTTATAAGAACATATAGGTATCTTTTCAATGAAACGGTGATACTCTTGTTGATCAGACAAGAGCATCCATATTCATATCAAGATATAAAAATATTTCTACACCAATAAATGAGAAAACCCATTATTGGGACGTCACCAACAACGAGATTAAACACTCATTAATGTTAAAACCATTAAAAATCATATAAGTATTTCCAAAATCTTAGTTTAGAGTTCTATAGTAAGAATACTATCTTTACTAATTATGATTAAATAAGGCTTAGTAGCTCGGAAAAAGAGTAAGAAAAGGAATCATTACACAAAACGAGAAATAGCTTAGATATCCAATCGAACACTAGGGTTGAAAGAGAGTGAGAAATCATTTTCAAATGTTATAGAAAAAGGTCAATTTGTAAATTTACTCCAAGTAAATGAACCAAAAGTTTACTCAAACTATATAGAATCTATGCAAGATGGAAAACAACTCGGGAATGAGAAGTGCAAGTCGCGATAGGGAACTCACACCCAACAGACAAGAAGGAATTGAACTTTTACAGGTGGAATTTTTGGATGAAGTCAATAAAGATGTCAACGAACAAGACGCTTTACTCAAGAGGTCAAATGAGTTCCATAGAGGCGAGCACAACAACAAGCCGGGAATAGCAAGAATGACAATTGTCGGAGATCGGAATTAGGAAGATCGGTACATCGAGAAAGGTTCACTCAATTATCCAACCACAGAGTCATCCTACTAGGTCCTCCGAACATCAACGGGGCAACAACCGGAGGCCACACTAATCCAAAGAGCCATTTGAACCACTCCTCGACAAGTCTACTCATAAGCTAATCCTTGAGACAATCCTATCCTCTACAATTATAACTTAACAGTTTCCCAATTAAAATGTTTCCACCAGTATTCTCCATCAAACAAACGCAAAATCCAAAGTCGAAACTAGTAACAATATTATACCCTTACCAAGATTCAATATTCTCAAACGCATTCATGCTTGAAACCAACCCACAAGCAACAAGTTGCACTATCCAATCCATAATTAGCACTAACTATAAGATAAATGGGTTCATCACACAAATCATCTGATCGGTTTACTCAAGGTTCACTATCCTACTTCCCAACAATATTCCAATTCCAATAGAAAGATTCCTCAAAGGATTAAATATAAGGTCCAAATTTACAATAACAATCCACGGACTTAACTATCAATCCCCAATTCCGTAAAGTAAGGATCAAATGACAAACGACAATCCCCGAACGACGATGCCCAAAACAAATCCAAAATAACCATAGAAATACTCCACCCAGGTAAACTAATCCCATTAGTCTCATCATCAAATTGAAACCAAAGTGGGTCTTATACCACCAAAACACGCGAACCTTAACTCGCAAGGAGACTACATCATTGCCATCATAAGAATTCCATCAAAATCTAGCTCTCATATCGCAGGGTCAAATACAGACACAAACTCCTACACTAATTCCCGACAAAAATCAAAATACAAAAATCCTCAAATCATATCCCACTAACCCTGTAAACATGGTCAACAAGGTACCAACTATACTAAGTTTGGTCAACTCAAAAGGTTTAACAAACTAACTAATTCCAAAGTACGATACCAAACCATTAAGCAACGTCAATGTCCTATTGTATTCCTTTCAAGGCCTACAAGGATTAGGGCTAACTATCATTCCTTTAATTCTCCATAAGAAACATCGAGACTCTCAAATGAAGTAGCTCAGGTTCATTCCATCTTATGTGCTAAGGTAGTACCCATGCTCAATCATCTATAACAAATAAGCTCTCAATAGACATAAATCCAAAGGTGTTCCTCAACTCACTAGGCTCTCATATCATGCACAACTAACAAGTCTAACCAAAGGATCCCAAGTTATATTCTCCTATACCACTCAAACCTTAACCAATCAATTTCTCAACTCGTTCACGCCCTCCAATGATACATTCTCTCAAAACCGGGTTCTCTTGAACAAGGGAACTATCCTGCGGAATAAAAGGAAGATGTCCACATGGGCTTTATTATAAGAAGAAAACGAACCTAAGATGAATCGGGAGAAAGAATTGAAAGGTAGTTACCAAAGCGAGAGAAGAGGAATTTGAAAGACGAATAAACAACGAGATTGGAAGACTAAGGTAAGATTGCATTATCTACATCTATTGGAGAGCCATCTTACAAAAGAGAAAATCAATTAGTACCTAACAATTAGCAATCACAAACAGACTACCACATAAAATCATAAATCTACCCATCCTACCCATCTCTCAAGTTTATTATTTAAAGGTCAAGTGATTTTAAGTGGGGTGCACAAACGTGCGTCGGGAGCAAATAAGCTCGATACAACCGTGACACCCTTAAAAATTAGCGTTATCTAATTACTTAAAGGCGTAAATTCTACGGAAAAACTGGTAGGATATGTTTGTAAATGGTTCAACTAGATAAAACCTGCAATTTCAAAAAAATTTCTAACTAAACCATTCACAACCAATCCAACTCAAGAAGTCCAACATTCCCAGAAGCGGGTGCCAAGACCCTGCAAAAGCTGATGAACTACTTTACATGCCATAGCTAAATAAGAAAGTAGAATGATACAAACCCAAAATAGAAAAAGGGAGACATATGTCCCTTCAAATAATATACAAACCAAAAGATAAAAGGGTTACTATAAGAATAGCCAAAAACTAGGTCCAAGGTTCCTTGCTCACTAGCTCGTCTGTGACCCCCAACAAAGCATCAACAACCTGTCAATCGCATTTTATACAAACACGAAAGCCACAATTCAGTGGGGAGTAACTTCGAGTCCTCCCAGCCACGAATCGTCAAAATTAATGTAACATGTAATGTAACATGTAAACAATTTGATAAACCATTTACTTAACATGTATTCTAACAAATGACCCCTAAACTGACCAAACTAAACTATCATGTGAATCATATAACAAATAGTAATCCAAACTTTATCAACTGTAACCGGCTTACATCTCACCTATTACAGTTCATAAAATCACCATACAAGAAAGGGCAATATATCAAAGACAGGCATAAGTTCTTAGCACGGTCAATAGTCACTTTGTAACTCGAGTCTATACCACGAGGTAGGGAAGGTAATCGAACCGGTATCTTGGCTCAGCGGTTAATATTAATAAAACATGGCCAAGAGACAACACAACCCTAGCCTAAAATCTTGAGACCTAGACATGCGGATACACACCACCGCACCCAAGACCCACAACTTTTTTTAAAACAAAGTGAAGTGAGTACCCTAAGGAGTCCACCAAAGGGTTGGCTAGTACTTAAGCTGACCCCTTACTATCAAAATAAGTAACTGAGGTCATGCCCCAACTTGGATAAACATCCACTAGTCAGGAACACAAAGGCTATCAAGCAGTGAACATATACTCGTCAAAGACTATAAAGACCTATCTATGATGAAGGCCGAAGTACTCACCTAGGACCTAGTCCCAGCTAGTCCCAGCTTGAATACTTTAGCCCACACCACACAAGACTCACCACACAAGTCAAGTAAGACACCCACTTAACCATAAGAGGGCAAACAGTCCTACTTACCAATATAAATTCTAACATTCTATCATGTGAAAGGCTATATAATTGTCTATTCAAAGATACAAATCCAAAGTGTCCTCAATAAGAATTCAATACTAACTTCCAATTCTAGCAATTTTAACAATATTAAAGGCTTTAGGGGAATCTAGGGCCATTACTACAAAATAAGAAGCTATTTAAATTCAACTAACTAAATAAGAAGCTATTTAAATTCAACTAACTACACATGTGAAATAGAGATATAGTAAATGGCCTAAAACAAGAAAAAGGCTGATTATCTAATTCATTCAACCGAATTTTTACCCGCAACCCCAGCCCTGCGACAGGTACGGGTCAAATTGCGGCTGACCAATCACTCAATTAACTGACATCGCATCAGTCAAAGGGACTAAGGCTCAGTTTTCGGCACAATCAACAAAACATTACAATTTATCGCTATAAAATTCATTTTGAGCCTATTAATTACAAATTCATTTTGTAAACTATCCTAACATGTGATAACTATTAATATAAGCATAGTTTTACCATTAACATAATTTTTATTACTTATATGATTCAATTCCTAAAGTGTACTCATACTAACTATGTCATTAATAACCCTTAAATGACAAATTTTGCATGGAAAACCGCGAAACAAGCAACGGACCGACCGGGCCAACGTGGCTAGCCGTGGGCACCTTGCCACGACTTGCTGCCGCCTTTGCCCGTCCCCCTACACCACCATTTTTTTCCATTTTTATTTAGTAAAAGACCGTCTGAACATTAATTAATCGTTCCCAATTCAACTTTGTTAATTTAAACTAACAAAAGGCATAATTTAAGCATGCATGCAACAAATTTATCATGTGAAAACTACTACTCAAGCAAAAATCACCAAACATACAAAAATCAAAAACATGTGACGATCTTTCGTCGAGTAACTCGAAATATGTTACCTTAAGCTAGAAAAAAGAGCAATTAGCACCTCAAACCCAAATCCTAACTAGCAACTATCCGCTATCTTCGATAATATACGAGTCCCCAAACTCGTCTTCCAATTCTTCACCTAAATAAACCATAAAAACACAAAGATAAGTATATAAATACCGAAAATACCGAATTTTACCCAAAATTCGTCTTAAACAACTTCAAGAAAACTGAAATTAAATTATACCCAGTTGTAGATCGCGACGAGAGGATTCCGGAAAGGTAAATTTCGTGAAAAACCGATAAGAAATGAAGGAGTTGTGTCGATTTTAGCTTGGAATTTGTGAAAATGGTGATTTGTCTCTTATTTGATGAAGATAGAAGAAGAAGATAGAGAAAAATCAGAAAAAAAGGAAGGGGGCTGGTCCGCGGGAAAGGGAAGAGGAAAGGAGAAGAGCGGGATTTTTAGTCGGGATTTTTACGAGTCGGGTTTGACCCGTTTCGATAATAATTAAAACCGTAGGTCAAACGCAAATTCCGTCAAGACCAAAGTTCTTAAACACGAGATTACAATAAAATTGAGTATTCATACGACCCATTTCCAAATTCGTTTACCCAACGTTCAAAAGAATTGTCATTTTCCCCCCCCGATACGCCCTTATTTCGAAATAAAAGATTTTACACGGTTTAAACTATTTTTAAACATCTCGAAACTATCAAAATAAATACTTTTCTTCAAAATATAATAAAATTATATTTCTTTGAATTATTTTTACTTTAAATACTTAAATATCACTTTTATTTGAT
The DNA here is from genome assembly GCF_048544455.1 of Silene latifolia. Taxonomy (NCBI): domain Eukaryota; kingdom Viridiplantae; phylum Streptophyta; class Magnoliopsida; order Caryophyllales; family Caryophyllaceae; genus Silene; species Silene latifolia. The sequence continues at coordinate 16,695 of NW_027413701.1, forward strand.
TAATAAATTATTTCCGAAATATATTAACGATCCAAAACTACGGGACGTTACAATCACCCCTCCTTTTAAAAAGTTTCGCCCTCGAAACTTAGAAGGAGAAATTATAGTTATAAGAACATATAGGTATCTTTTCAATGAAACGGTGATACTCTTGTTGATCGTTGACAAGAGCATCCATATTCATATCAAGATATAAAAATATTTCTACACCAATAAATGAGAAAACCCATTATTGGGACGTCACCAACAACGAGATTAAACACTCATTAATGTTAAAACCATTAAAAATCATATAAGTATTTCCAAAATCTTAGTTTAGAGTTCTATAGTAAGAATACTATCTTTACTAATTATGATTAAATAAGGCTTAGTAGCTCGGAAAAAGAGTAAGAAAAGGAATCATTACACAAAACGAGAAATAGCTTAGATATCCAATCGAACACTAGGGTTGAAAGAGAGTGAGAAATCATTTTCAAATGTTATAGAAAAAGGTCAATTTGTAAATTTACTCCAAGTAAATGAACCAAAAGTTTACTCAAACTATATAGAATCTATGCAAGATGGAAAACAACTCGGGAATGAGAAGTGCAAGTCGCGATAGGGAACTCACACCCAACAGACAAGAAGGAATTGAACTTTTACAGGTGGAATTTTTGGATGAAGTCAATAAAGATGTCAACGAACAAGACGCTTTACTCAAGAGGTCAAATGAGTTCCATAGAGGCGAGCACAACGGAACAAGCCAGAATAGCAAGAATGACAATTGTCGGAGATCGGAATTAGGAAGATCGGTACATCGAGAAAGGTTCACTCAATTATCCAACCACAGAGTCATCCTACTAGGTCCTCCGAACATCAACAGGGCAACAACCAGAGGCCACACTAATCCAAAGAGCCATTTGAACCACTCCTCGACAAGTCTACTCATAAGCTAATCCTTGAGACAATCCTATCCTCTACAATTATAACTTAACAGTTTCCCAATTAAAATGTTTCCACCAGTATTCTCCATCAAACAAACGCAAAATCCAAAGTCGAAACTAGTAACAATATTATACCCTTACCAAGATTCAATATTCTCAAACGCATTCATGCTTGAAACCAACCCACAAGCAACAAGTTGCACTATCCAATCCATAATTAGCACTAACTATAAGATAAATGGGTTCATCACACAAATCATCTGATCGGTTTACTCAAGGTTCACTATCCTACTTCCCAACAATATTCCAATTCCAATAGAAAGATTCCTCAAAGGATTAAATATAAGGTCCAAATTTACAATAACAATCCACGGACTTAACTATCAATCCCCAATTCCGTAAAGTAAGGATCAAATGACAAACGACAATCCCCGAACGACGATGCCCAAAACAAATCCAAAATAACCATAGAAATACTCCACCCAGGTAAACTAATCCCATTAGTCTCATCATCAAATTGAAACCAAAGTGGGTCTTATACCACCAAAACACGCGAACCTTAACTCGCAAGGAGACTACATCATTGCTATCATAAGAATTCCATCAAAATCTAGCTCTCATATCGCAGGTCAAATACGAGACACAAACTCCTACACTAATTCCCGACAAAAATCAAAATACAAAAATCCTCAAATCATATCCCACTAACCCTGTAAACATGGTCAACAAGGTACCAACTATACTAAGTTTGGTCAACTCAAAAGGTTTAACAAACTAACTAATTCCAAAGTACGATACCAAACCATTAAGCAACGTCAATGTCCTATTGTATTCCTTTCAAGGCCTACAAGGATTAGGGCTAACTATCATTCCTTTAATTCTCCATAAGAAACATCGAGACTCTCAAATGAAGTAGCTCAGGTTCATTCCATCTTATGTGCTAAGGTAGTACCCATGCTCAATCATCTATAACAAATAAGCTCTCAATAGACATAAATCCAAAGGTGTTCCTCAACTCACTAGGCTCTCATATCATGCACAACTAACAAGTCTAACCAAAGGATCCCAAGTTATATTCTCCTATACCACTCAAACCTTAACCAATCAATTTCTCAACTCGTTCACGCCCTCCAATGATACATTCTCTCAAAACCGGGTTCTCTTGAACAAGGGAACTATCCTGCGGAATAAAAGGAAGATGTCCACATGGGCTTTATTATAAGAAGAAAACGAACCTAAGATGAATCGGGAGAAAGAATTGAAAGGTAGTTACCAAGGCGAGAGAAGAGGAATTTGAAAGACGAATAAACAACGAGATTGGAAGACTAAGGTAAGATTGCATTATCTACATCTATTGGAGAGCCATCTTACAAAAGAGAAAATCAATTAGTACCTAACAATTAGCAATCACAAACAGACTACCACATAAAATCATAAATCTACCCATCCTACCCATCTCTCAAGTTTATTATTTAAAGGTCAAGTGATTTTAAGTGGGGTGCACAAACGTGCGTCGGGAGCAAATAAGCTCTGATACCAACTGTGACACCCTTAAAAATTAGCGTTATCTAATTACTTAAAGGCGTAAATTCTACGGAAAAACTGGTAGGATATGTTTGTAAATGGTTCAACTAGATAAAACCTGCAATTTCAAAAAAAATTTCTAACTAAACCATTCACAACCAATCCAACTCAAGAAGTCCAACATTCCCAGAAGCGGGTGCCAAGACCCTGCAAAAGCTGATGAACTACTTTACATGCCATAGCTAAATAAGAAAGTAGAATGATACAAACCCAAAATAGAAAAAGGGAGACATATGTCCCTTCAAATAATATACAAACCAAAAGATAAAAGGGTTACTATAAGAATAGCCAAAAACTAGGTCCAAGGTTCCTTGCTCACTAGCTCGTCTGTGACCCCCAACAAAGCATCAACAACCTGTCAATCGCATTTTATACAAACACGAAAGCCACAATTCAGTGGGGAGTAACTTCGAGTCCTCCCAGCCACGAATCGTCAAAATTAATGTAACATGTAATGTAACATGTAAACAATTTGATAAACCATTTACTTAACATGTATTCTAACAAATGACCCCTAAACTGACCAAACTAAACTATCATGTGAATCATATAACAAATAGTAATCCAAACTTTATCAATCAGAAACCGGCTTACATCTCACCTATTACGATTCATAAAATCACCATACAAGAAAGGGCAATATATCAAAGACAGGCATAAGTTCTTAGCACGGTCAATAGTCACTTTGTAACTCGAGTCTATACCACGAGGTAGGGAAGGAAATCGAACCGGTATCTTGGCTCAGCGGTTAATATTAATAAAACATGGCCAAGAGACAACACAACCCTAGCCTAAAATCACAAGAGACCTAGACATGCGGATACACACCACCGCACCCAAGACCCACAACTTTTTTTAAAACAAAGTGAAGTGAGTACCCTAAGGAGTCCACCAAAGGGTTGGCTAGTACTTAAGCTGACCCCTTACTATCAAAATAAAATCGAGGTCATGCCCCAACTTGGATAAACATCCACTAGTCGGGAACACAAAGGCTATCAAGCGGTGAACATATACTCGTCAAAGACTATAAAGACCTATCTATGATGAAGGCCGAAGTACTCACCTAGGACCTAGTCCCGGCTAGTCCCACTTGAATACTTTAGCCCACACCACACAAGACTCACCACACAAGTCAAGTAAGACACCCACTTAACCATAAGAGGGCAAAAAGTCCTACTTACCAATATAAATTCTAACATTCTATCATGTGAAAGGCTATATAATTGTCTATTCAAAGATACAAATCCAACAAAGTGTCCTCAATAAGAATTCAATACTAACTTCCAATTCTAGCAATTTTAACAATATTAAAGGCTTTAGGGAATCTAGGGCCATTACTACAAAATAAGAAGCTATTTAAATTCAACTAACTAAATAAGAAGCTATTTAAATTCAACTAACTACACATGTGAAATAGAGATATAGTAAATGGCCTAAAACAAGAAAAAGGCCGATTATCTAATTCATTCAACCGAATTTTTACCCCGCAACCCCACCCTGCGACAAGTACGGGTCAAATTGTGGTGACCAATCACTCAATTAATCGACATCGCATCATCAAAGGGACTAAGGCTCGATTTTGCACAATCAACAAAACATTACAATTTATCGCTATAAAATTCATTTTGAGCCTATTAATTACAAATTCATTTTGTAAACTATCCTAACATGTGATAACTATTAATATAAGCATAGTTTTACAATTAACATAATTTTTATTACTTATATGATTCAATTCCTAAAGTGTACTCATACTAACTATGTCATTAATAACCCTTAAATGACAAATTTTGCATGGAAAACCGCGAAACAAGCAACGGACCGACCCGGGCCAACCGTGGGCTAGCCGTGGGCCTGCCACGGGCCTGCCGGCCTGCTGCCCGTCCCCCTACACCACCATTTTTTTCCATTTTTATTTAGTAAAAGACCGTCTGAACATTAATTAATCGTTCCCAATTCAACTTTGTTAATTTAAACTAACAAAAGGCATAATTTAAGCATGCATGCAACAAATTTATCATGTGAAAACTACTACTCAAGCAAAAATCACCAAACATACAAAAATCAAAAACATGTGACGATCTTTCGTCGAGTAACTCGAAATATGTTACCTTAAGCTAGAAAAAAGAGCAATTAGCACCTCAAACCCAAATTCTAACTAGCAACTATCCGCTATCTTCGATAATATACGAGTCCCCAAACTCGTCTTCTAATTCTTCACCTAAATAAACCATAAAAACACAAAGATAAGTATATAAATACCGAAAATACCGAATTTTACCCAAAATTCGTCTTAAACAACTTCAAGAAAACTGAAATTAAATTATACCCAGTTGTAGATCGCGACGAGAGGATTCCGGAAAGGTAAATTTCGTGAAAAACCGATAAGAAATGAAGGAGTTGTGTCGATTTTAGCTTGGAATTTGTGAAAATGGTGATTTGTCTCTTATTTGATGAAGATAGAAGAAGAAGATAGAGAAAAATCAGAAAAAAAAAAAAAAAAGGAAGGGGGCTGGTCCGCGGGAAAGGGAAGAGGAAAGGAGAAGAGCGGGATTTTTAGTCGGGATTTTTACGAGTCGGGTTTGACCCGTTTCGATAATAATTAAAACCGTAGGTCAAACGCAAATTCCGTCAAGACCAAAGTTCTTAAACACGAGATTACAATAAAATTGAGTATTCATACGACCCATTTCCAAATTCGTTTACCCAACGTTCAAAAGAATTGTCATTTTCCCCCCGATACGCCCTTATTTCGAAATAAAAGATTTTACACGGTTTAAACTATTTTTAAACATCTCGAAACTATCAAAATAAATACTTTTCTTCAAAATATAATAAAATTTTATTTCTTTGAATTATTTTTACTTTAAATACTTAAATATCACTTTTATTTGATTAATAAATTATTTCCGAAATATATTAACGATCCAAAACTACGGGACGTTACAATCACCCCTCCTTTTAAAAAGTTTCGCCCTCGAAACTTAGAAGGAGAAATTATAGTTATAAGAACATATAGGTATCTTTTCAATGAAACGGTGATACTCTTGTTGATCAGACAAGAGCATCCATATTCATATCAAGATATAAAAATATTTCTACACCAATAAATGAGAAAACCCATTATTGGGACGTCACCAACAACGAGATTAAACACTCATTAATGTTAAAACCATTAAAAATCATATAAGTATTTCCAAAATCTTAGTTTAGAGTTCTATAGTAAGAATACTATCTTTACTAATTATGATTAAATAAGGCTTAGTAGCTCGGAAAAAGAGTAAGAAAAGGAATCATTACACAAAACGAGAAATAGCTTAGATATCCAATCGAACACTAGGGTTGAAAGAGAGTGAGAAATCATTTTCAAATGTTATAGAAAAAGGTCAATTTGTAAATTTACTCCAAGTAAATGAACCAAAAGTTTACTCAAACTATATAGAATCTATGCAAGATGGAAAACAACTCGGGAATGAGAAGTGCAAGTCGCGATAGGGAACTCACACCCAACAGACAAGAAGGAATTGAACTTTTACAGGTGGAATTTTTGGATGAAGTCAATAAAGATGTCAACGAACAAGACGCTTTACTCAAGAGGTCAAATGAGTTCCATAGAGGCGAGCACAACGGAACAAGCCAGAATAGCAAGAATGACAATTGTCGGAGATCGGAATTAGGAAGATCGGTACATCGAGAAAGGTTCACTCAATTATCCAACCACAGAGTCATCCTACTAGGTCCTCCGAACATCAACAGGGCAACAACCAGAGGCCACACTAATCCAAAGAGCCATTTGAACCACTCCTCGACAAGTCTACTCATAAGCTAATCCTTGAGACAATCCTATCCTCTACAATTATAACTTAACAGTTTCCCAATTAAAATGTTTCCACCAGTATTCTCCATCAAACAAACGCAAAATCCAAAGTCGAAACTAGTAACAATATTATACCCTTACCAAGATCCAATATTCTCAAACGCATTCATGCTTGAAACTGATGTGACCATAATTGGCGCATATTTAGCCCCCGAATTACCATTGTTTCCATGCTTTTTAGTGCCTATTTGGGTCATTTCTTATCTTTAGTTCTTTGTTTTGCATATTCTTTGAGATTTTGATCCCTTGGTAGGAAAGGAGTAAGAATCTTGCATTTTCATGGCAAAACGAGGCTAAATTGATTGTATTCAATGACCAAGCATCAAGAAGAGACAAGACTAGAAGGCCTTTGTACATATCATAGTAGAAGAGCAATGTTGAGAAAGGATCCTTGCGTCCCCAAGGAAATCCCCAAGGAATTTATGAAGAAAAGGGAAGAAAAGAAGAAGAATTGAAACTGACCAACAATCCGAACGGATTGCAGACAATCCGTCCGTCCGTCCTCAACAATCCGAGCGTCCCTCCTTGGAATCCGCTCGGATTCCCCAAAGACAATCCGAGCGTCCCTCTCCGAATCCGCTCGGATTGCACGACCCAAATCCGGCCGTCCCGACTCTAATCCGCACGGATTTCAAAGACAAAGACGGATTTCATTCTTCAAGCTACGAAAAGAGAAGCCCTTCTCTCGGAAAATACCGGGTCCTCCTTGCTCAACTTAAAAAGTGTAATTACTAGTTTAGCCCTTAGTTAACCCTAATGCATCCTCCCTAATTTTCACTATAAATACCCCATTAGGCTAATTAGAGGAGCATGTTCTTCTTATCAATATTTAGAGTAGTTAATATCAATCAAATCTCTCTTCAATATTGTAATCAAGTATTAATCAAGTTTTAATCCAAGTTTTAGTTCTTTAATCTCTCTCTTGTTCTTCCTTTATTTTGGGTAATTAGAAGATTATTGGGTTTATTGGGAGATTGACAACCTTCCATCAATCATCAAGTTCTTCTATTATTCTTTGCATTATTATTTTGGAATCATTAGTAGGTATAATCTCTTAATCCCTTTTTAATTATTGTTAATTACTTTCATTTATTCATCATGTTTCATATTGTTGGTATGATTGACAACCTTGCTAGCAAGATCAACATGATAATGAGTGAGTAGTCTCTTAGCTAGGGTTTAATGGGTGATTAGGGGAAACCATCATGGGGATGATTCATGCTTAAATTAATATGCTTTCATAATCTTATTTGCTTGCTTGTTTTGATCTTAATACATGCACATGTTATATTTGATGAAATGCTAAGCCTATGAATCCTTGCATTTACTATCATCTCCTATCTTTTCAATAAGACTTGTAAGACATAACCCAACTCGAGTCTTGTTAGACCATGCATGTGTTGAGTAGGAAAGATTAAGTCGACTTGTAGGTGTTGTACAATCTAATCGATTCGGCTCCGGGACCCAAACTTTCCTAGGATTGTAAGATATAACCCAACTCAATCCATCACAACAATAATTGCTTGCTTATAATTTGAGAACATGTTTGTATGATCATATCCCATGATTCCCCTATGAACCCATGACCACCCTAGTGCTTTTAATCAATTGTTTACACCCCTTATTTTATTCACCTTGCTAGTTTATTTTCATTGCTATTTTAGTTTAGTAACCTTCTACATCAACCCAATTTGTGACACCCCCTAGACACTACTAGTTACAATAGAATTCTCATTTCAATACTCGTCCCTTGGGATCCGACCTTTACTTGCCTCTTTACTAATTGTAGAGTTGTTTGTGAAGTATAAATTGTGTTTTGTATCGACCATTGACCAACGACCACATATACTTAATTGTGAACACCAAATGGACCCGATCAAAAATGGCGCCGTTGCCGGGGACGGTGTTTAATTGATTTAAGATTTCTTTTATTGTTAATAGTTGTGTCTTTTTCACCTTGGGGAAGTAAAACTCCTCAAGGTTTGTTCTAATCACTTTTCGAGTTGTTTGATATTTTGCGAGATGGATTTCATAGATTGTTTTGTAGAGGACCACTTGAGTATCCCTTACTTCAAGGATCCCATGCAAGCATTAGAGGCCTTAGAAGCAAGTAAGGCTAAGAGCATGTATTGGGAGTTGGAGGTGGATCTCTTTGAGGCCGCTCTAGCTAACAAGGAACTTACTCATGCACAATCCGAGTTGGTGCATAATATTCTAGTAGAAGCATGTCAACCCATAGAGGATGAGCAATCCATCCTAGAGGATATTCTACAAACTCAAGAGCAAGAGGAACCCATCATGGACTTCGAATATGATGAGGTTGATGAAAGTGAAGAAGAGTATGTCATGAGAATGGAATGTTTAATGGAGATGGAGCAAATCCTCAATGAAACTCCAAAGGAGGAAAGTGAGGTACAAACTCCTACTTTAAAACCCCTTCCCCCAAATTTGAAATATGCTTATCTTGATGAATCAAAGACCAAACCCGTGATTGTTAATGATAGACTTGATGATAACCAATTGGAAAAGTTGCTTGATGTGTTAAAACAACATGAGAAGGCTATAGGTTATAGTCTAGATGACCTTAAGGGTATAAGTCCCAACTTTTGTATGCATAGGATTCATCTAGAGGACGACCATAGACCTACCATTCAACCCCAAAGAAGATTGAACCCCCACATGCAAGAAGTTGTCAAAGGAGAAGTCATGAAATTACTTGATGCGGGAATCATATATCCCATATCGGATTCTTTGTGGGTTAGCCCCGTCCAAGTGGTACCTAAGAAAGGAGGTACTACAGTAGTGACAAATGAAAAGAATGAATTAATACCCACAAGGATGATCACCGGTTGGCGTATGTGCATTGAATACCGGAAATTAAACTCCGCAACAAGGAAAGATCACTTCCCCTTACCATTCATTGACCAAATGCTTGAGAGGTTAGCCTCTAACAAATTCTTTTGTTACCTTGACGGGTATTCGGGATTCTTCCAAATCCCTATACACCCGGATGACCAACATAAGACCACCTTCACATGCCCTTATGGCACTTTTGCATATAGGAGGATGCCTTTTGGATTATGTAATGCCCCCGCTACTTTCCAAAGATGCATGATGAGTGTCTTCTCCGATTACTTAGAGACCATAATGGAAGTTTTTATGGATGATTTTAGTGTTTATGGAAGGGACTTTGACTCATGCTTGCATAATCTTTCTCTTGTGTTGCAAAAATGTGAAGATGTTAGCCTTGTTTTGAATTGGGAAAAGTGTCATTTCATGGTCAATGAAGGAATTGTTTTGGGTCATTTAATCTCGGAAAAGGGCATCGAGGTCGATAAAGCTAAAGTTGAGGTGATAGAGAAACTCCCACCTCCCGTGAATGTTAGAGGGGTGAGAAGTTTTCTAGGTCACGCGGGTTTTTATCGTCGTTTTATAAAGGATTTTTCGAAAATAGGAAAACCCCTCACTCAACTTTTACTTAAAGATGCCCAATTCCAATTTACTGATGAGTGTGTTGAAGCTTTTAATAGAATGAAAGAAGCATTAATCTCGGCACCAATCATCCAACCCCCAAATTGGGAGTTACCTTTCGAGATTATGTGTGATGCTAGTAACTACGCCGTTGGAGCGGTTCTTGGCCAACGAGTAGGAAGAGCTCTTCATGCCATCTATTACATAAGCAAAACCCTCGATCCCTCTCAAGTGAATTATGATACAACCGAAAAGGAGCTTCTTGCCATTGTTTATGCTTTGGATAAATTCCGTTCCTACTTACTTGGATCCAAGGTGATTGTATTTTCGGATCACCGTGCTCTTCGACATCTCTTGATAAAGAAGGAGGCAAAACCAAGATTGTTGAGATGGATTTTGCTTCTTCAAGAATTTGACTTGGAAATAAGAGACAAGAAAGGAGCCGAGAATGTAGTAGCGGATCACTTGTCAAGAATCCGGTTTCATGATGAAAATGGAGAAACCCCGATCAATGACTCATTCCCCGACGATATTTTGATGGCTATTCAAACTCAACTTGAAAGGCACATCACCCCATGGTTTGCCAATTATGCCAATTATATTGTTGGAAAGGTGCTCCCTCCAAACTTGAACCACAACCAAAGGAAGAGATTCCTATTCGAAGTGAAGAGGTACTTTTGGGATGACCCAAACCTCTACAAGGAGTGTAGTGATGGGCTCTACCGGAGATGCATCCCTCAATGGGAAATCCAAGGAATCTTGGAAGGATGCCATTCATCACCCTACGGTGGGCACCATGGAGCAAGAAGAACCGTTGCAAAAATCCTCCAATCGGGCTTCTATTGGCCCACAATGTTTCAAGATACAAGGGAATTCATCATTCATTGTGATGCTTGTCAAAGAACGGGCAATATATCTTGGAGAAACGAAATGCCACAAAGGGGCATCCTAGAGGTGGAGATTTTCGATGTTTGGGGAATCGACTACCAAGGACCCTTTGTGACATCCAATGGGAACAAGTATATCCTTGTGGCCGTCGATTATGTTTCAAAGTGGGTAGAGGCAATTGCCACCCCAAATGATGATGCGAAAACAGTCACCAAGCTTTTCAAGAAGATCATTTTCCCACGATTTGGAGTTCCTAGAGCTATCATTAGTGATGGAGGAACACATTTCCATGAGAAGAAGCTTGCATCCCTTTTGACCAAATATGGTGTTCAACATCGAACCGGCTTGGGATATCATCCTCAAACAAGCGGTCAAGTGGAAATTTCAAATAGAGAGATCAAACAAATTCTTGAAAAAGTTGTGAACAAGACTCGGAAAGATTGGAGCACAAAGCTTGATGATGCTCTTTGGGCTTATAGGACGGCCTATAAGACTCCCATTGGTGCCTCCCCATACAAGCTTGTTTATGGAAAAGCATGTCATTTGCCAATCGAATTGGAATACAAAGCTTATTGGGCAATCCGAGCACTCAATCTTGATCTCAAATTGAGCGGTCAAAAGAGGATGATCCAAATCCAAGAGTTGGAGGAATTCCGATTACAATCTTATGAGAATGCAAAGATTTACAAAGAAAGAACAAAATTGCTTCATGATAAGAGAATTCGACAAAAGGCCTTGCACAAGGGAGACAAAGTCCTTCTATTCAACTCCCGCTACCGACTCTTTCCGGGAAAATTGAACTCTAGATGGATGGGTCCCTATGTGATAACCGAAGTTGGAAAATATTGAGATTTCGAACTCAAGGCGGAAGATGGAAGCAAGTTCAAGGTAAATGGTCAAAGGTTGAAGCCATACTATGAAGGAGCATTTGTTGGAGAGGTCGAGGCTACCTACCTCGGGCCTCCTCCCCCTTGAAAGGACCATCTAAGGGAGAGTTTGGTGGAGTCCTCCCTAAACCACCATTTGTAAATATACTAACCCTCTAACTTGTATTTATTATTTAATTGCTTTTATTTTAATAATTGTCATAAACTCTTTTCATGAGCGTAAGTGAGAGAGGGTTACTAACAAGTTTTTGAATGAAGGACGGAGCAAATTCCTAAGTGTGGGGATGCATTGAAAGAAAGAAGAAAAAGTCAAAGCTCGACGAGAATCCGAGCGGATTTCCGGGAATCCGGCCGTCTTGGCTGAATCCGGACGTCTAGGAGAGAAACCGCACGTCCAGCTGTGTCGAAAAATTGAAGGTTTCTGAGCTGTTTGAAAATCCGAGCGTCTTACGGAAGAAGACGCCCGTCTGGTTGAATCCGGCCGGATTTGTGGAAAGACGCTCGTCTCTCCACCTGTGCATTTCAAGAAAAATCTCTGTTGAAGAATCCGCCCGTCTTCTCAATAAGACGCCCGTCCAACCCTTTAAGAATCCGAGCGTCTTCTGCTCGGGACGCCCGTCTTGTGGCGGCAAAAATTTTGGAATTTCACTCTGTGGCAGAATCCGGGCGTATTTCCCAGAATCCGCCCGTCTCGTGAAGGAGGAATCCGAGCGTCTTCCCTCCGAATCCGCTCGTCTCCCCCCATTTTTTCTCGACCCGACTTTTTCAATTAAAATACACCCCACCACCCATATAATGCCACATCACTATTCCTTCCACTTACCCTATAAAACTCACCTCCTTATGACTCCCATACATATCCAATTCACTCTCTTCACCCACAAAACCAAAAACCCCCAAATTTTCTAGGGTTTCCAACACTCAATTAACAAGGAACATCCTTAGCAAATCTTCAAATCAAAAGAACCCAACAAAAGAAGCAAGAATGGCACCAAGGAGATCCTCCTTTAGAAGTGCAAGAAGACCAAGGATGGTGGGAAGTTCCTCTACCTCACATCTCAACACCATTAGAAGGGAGCATGTAGAGATTGTAGACCTCACAAGGCTCGACGATTTCTCGAATGTGGAATTCCTTGATGATGTGAAGCGATTGGTCTTCCATCGACTCTTAAGTAAGAATATTCTTCCCACTAAATTTATTTGTCATGATACCTTAAGAAAGCTTGGAATCTTCCACCAAGTAGAAGCACTCTTTGAGGTTTTTTGTCTTTCGACTCTCTTTCGCATGTATGAGCCAACATATCGGTCCCTTGTGCTAGAATTCTTAAGCTTCTTGAAGATTACAACCTTGAACAAGACTATTTGCATAGAGTTTAGGTTGGAGAATGTCTCTAGAATGATGACCCTTGTCGAATTTGCCAATGTGTTCGGACTTGATGTTTCGCCTACCCGAACATCAAAGCCCAAAAAGTATAGTGTTGCACCATTGTGGAGGGCCATGACGGGCCGGGATTTCATTCTTACCAAAGAGTGTCTTGCTTTTCACATCCAAAACCCGATCTTGAGGCTTACATATAGATTTCTTTCGGGTACTCTTTTCGCCCGCCGTGATCCGGCCATTGTCAACCAATTGGACCTTGTATTTATGGAATCATACCTCAACATTCAAGGGAGAGATGGGTATCAATTCAATGCACCTCTAGTTATGCTAGAGAAATGGGCAAAGTTTCGAAATGGGAATGATGATGGAATGAAGCACATAGTGAATGGTGGACTCATAACTAGACTTGCAAAGCACTTCAACCCAAGGTTCAATGAGAACAATGAGTACACTCCACTTACGGGGGGAACAAGAATTGATGAAGATCTACTTGTCGTCCAACACCATTGGATAACCCTTGAGGGGGTTGATAAGAGGATAAAGTGGTTGACAAAAGGGAGCGATCCACTCTATCTCCCAATACATGATCTACCACGGATCTTTCCAAGAAGAGGAAGCTTGTCCCCAATGCCCTCCTACCTCATCCCAAGTCAAAAAAGGCAAACTCCACCCCCACAAAATCAACCACCACAACAAGAACAACAAACCCAAAATGAGAAGATAAAAGTGCCTCCTTACCCTTTTCCCTACCAACCATATAACCACCCAAATCCCTTCATCCTCCCCCGTGACGACTTTGTCACGGGAATTTTGCAAGATTTACACTACCGTCAATATGAGACCTCCGTGGACACTTATTATGCTCTTTACCCCCAATACTTTGAGATGGCTCAAAAAGGACGGATTAGTGAGGAAGGAGCCTTCCCCTCATGGGCTCAAATGGAATTGCTCTTTCCTAACTCGGAGAAGGCTAATGAAGGGGAGAACGGTCGCAAAGGGGAAGAGAGTGGGGATTCTTGTGGAGGTGATACGGTGAAGCTTGAGAGTGAAGATGAATTCATGGATCCAAGTTTAAGTGATGCTTCTAAGGATATTTGGGATAGCGATATAGAGGGAGATGATGCGGATGCCTAGGAGACTACTTCATCACTAGGTGGAGCAAGCATGAGCGGCCACCTAAGTTCAAGTGAAGTTCTCTCATCTCTTCTCTTTATTTTAATTTTTCATGAAAAGAACTTTGTATCTTGTTTCTTTGTACTTTATTTCATCTTGATCATTTGTTGGTTTAGTCCTAGCAACATCAAAGGACTCACACCTCGGTTCCATTGAGGTGTTCTTTATTGTTCCCATTTGTAAAATCCAAAATGACAATCTAGTTTCATGCATAGCATAGTGTGTGCATGAACTACCCCAATGCTTTGACATTAGCAATAGTGTCTTATTTGGTTTGGGGAAGTTAATGCATACACAACGGGAGGTAATCTAAATTATCCTCTCCGTCATAACAAAAACCATGCATCATGTAGTATAGCTTAGTGTAGAATTGCATTTAGTATAGAAATCATGCATCATCTTTGCATAATTTCCATCATTTTGGCCATTGAGGACAATGCCCATATTAGTGTGGGGATGGGAATTCTAACACTTAACTTTTATTCAAAAAACCATAAAAATTGAAAAATTTCAAAAACCATAAAAATTTGAAAAATTGAAAAATCCAAAAACAAGTTCATTTCCTTTGTATATATTGTCTTGTATATATTGTGTTTGTTTATCCTTGTTCACTTTGATTGACTACGCCACATCCGAGACATGAGGATATTGAAGACCGCATGGTATGATCTTTCCAATCTCCTTTTTCCTCTTTATGTTAATGACTATGTGGCTTTATTTTGATTGATGCGGTAAAAACAATGTGAATTTAGGATTGCATTTAGTTTATTTGTCATATTAGTTGGTAGAATCATATGCATTAGGATGTTTATATGCTAGTTGCATCATGGCATGTAGTTGCATGTTAGAAAAATTTTGCGAAACCGTCTACTTGGGAAGCTTGACAAGTGTATATAGGCCCTAGTAGATGCTTTTTATTCTTAAGACTTTGCTTGTAGAATACTTGTAAAACACCCTAGGATGTGTCATGCTAGTATCCTTTGACCCATGGATTAAGGCCGAGTCAAGAGTACCTTGTGGTGTGATAACTCCTTGGCTACCGTTTATTCCAAGGTGACCCTTGAAACCATGCATACTTCCATCATTCATCCATGTTCTACCACATTTTTGTCATCAAAGGGAATGGGCACAAAAAGAAATCAATTTGAGTTCAATGAAATGAAAAATGAAAGAAAGTTTGCAAAAATGCATCAAATGAAAAGAGGAGCAAAAATAGACTCCTAAAGCTTCAAATACAAGGCACCCTCGTTACTAATTGGGGTGACTTTGAAAATGTTCAAAAAGAAATGCAAAAAGTTGTCAAGTATTGAAATGCCAAAAATCAAAAAAGAAATGGCAAAGAAAGTGTTCTCAAATGTCAAATGCCACATGAAATTGGGGGGAAAAACAAAAACAAAAGCAAACTCCCAAAATGAAACTCAAATATCTATTGATCCCTTTATCCATCGTATCCACTTTTGTGCATGGTAGAGAGGGGACGACCCTTCTTCTTGTCTAGGCAAGAGGGGGAATTCCGCGATCCTCCAGTGTTTCTAACACCATAGGGAGTCTATTCTTGACAAAAGCATTTAACGATTGAGGACAAAGGTACCCTAGCTTGACACAACTTGGAGGTGATTTATTGGTATCCTTCTAGGCTTAGTAGTTTGAATAAATTGCATCTATGAAGGATTGTGTACCCTTGAATTGCTTCCCTTGTAGATAATTTCCGCCACTTAGATGAGGAAAGTGGCTATTCTTTTTGTAGATGCATCCATTATGTGATTTTATGTGCTTAATGATTGGATGTGTCGCCATTTTGGCAAGCCCCACCTTGCCTTGCAAGAAGGCATCCTACCTCATGGTTGTCTTGTTGTGAGTTGAAGGGGCGGAGTGAGACCCGCTAATTGTCTCATATCGGCTATTATTATTAGGATAGGTTAGTATTGGTCCAAGTTTTAGTTCTTTAATCTCTCTCTTGTTCTTCCTTTATTTTGGGTAATTAGAAGATTATTGGGTTTATTGGGAGATTGACAACCTTCCATCAATCATCAAGTTCTTCTATTATTCTTTGCATTATTATTTTGGAATCATTAGTAGGTATAATCTCTTAATCCCTTTTTAATTATTGTTAATTACTTTCATTTATTCATCATGTTTCATATTGTTGGTATGATTGACAACCTTGCTAGCAAGATCAACATGATAATGAGTGAGTAGTCTCTTAGCTAGGGTTTAATGGGTGATTAGGGGAAACCATCATGGGGATGATTCATGCTTAAATTAATATGCTTTCATAATCTTATTTGCTTGCTTGTTTTGATCTTAATACATGCACATGTTATATTTGATGAAATGCTAAGCCTATGAATCCTTGCATTTACTATCATCTCCTATCTTTTCAATAAGACTTGTAAGACATAACCCAACTCGAGTCTTGTTAGACCATGCATGTGTTGAGTAGGAAAGATTAAGTCGACTTGTAGGTGTTGTACAATCTAATCGATTCGGCTCCGGGACCCAAACTTTCCTAGGATTGTAAGATATAACCCAACTCAATCCATCACAACAATAATTGCTTGCTTATAATTTGAGAACATGTTTGTATGATCATATCCCATGATTCCCCTATGAACCCATGACCACCCTAGTGCTTTTAATCAATTGTTTACACCCCTTATTTTATTCACCTTGCTAGTTTATTTTCATTGCTATTTTAGTTTAGTAACCTTCTACATCAACCCAATTTGTGACACCCCCTAGACACTACTAGTTACAATAGAATTCTCATTTCAATACCCGTCCCTTGGGATCCGACCTTTACTTGCCTCTTTACTAATTGTAGAGTTGTTTGTGAAGTATAAATTGTGTTTTGTATCGACCATTGACCAACGACCACATATACTTAATTGTGAACACCAAATGGCTTCGATCAGAAACCAACCCATAAGCAACAAGTTGCACTATCCAATCCATAATTAGCACTAACTATAAGATAAATGGGTTCATCACACAAATCATCTGATCGTTTTACTCAAGGTTCACTATCCTACTTCCCAACAATATTCCAATTCCAATAGAAAGATTCCTCAAAGGATTAAATATAAGGTCCAAATTTACAATAACAATCCACAGACTTAACTATCAATCCCCAATTCCGTAAAGTAAGGATCAAATGACAAACGACAATCCCCGAACGACGATGCCCAAAACAAATCCAAAATAACCATAGAAATACTCCACCCAGGTAAACTAATCCCATTAGTCTCATCATCAAATTGAAACCAAAGTGGGTCTTATACCACCAAAACACACGAACCTTAACTCGCAAGGAGACTACATCATTGCCATCATAAGAATTCCATCAAAATCTAGCTCTCATATCGCAGGGTCAAATACAGACACAAACTCCTACACTAATTCCCGACAAAAATCAAAATACAAAAATCCTCAAATCATATCCCACTAACCCTGTAAACATGGTCAACAAGGTACCAACTATACTAAGTTTGGTCAACTCAAAAGGTTTAACAAACTAACTAATTCAAAAGTACGATACCAAACCATTAAGCAACGTCAATGTCCTATTGTATTCCTTTCAAGGCCTACAAGGATTAGGGCTAACTATCATTCCTTTAATTCTCCATAAGAAACATCGAGACTCTCAAATGAAGTAGCTCAGGTTCATTCCATCTTATGTGCTAAGGTAGTACCCATGCTCAATCATCTATAACAAATAAGCTCTCAATAGACATAAATCCAAAGGTGTTCCTCAACTCACTAGGCTCTCATATCATGCACAACTAACAAGTCTAACCAAAGGATCCCAAGTTATATTCTCCTATACCACTCAAACCTTAACCAATCAATTTCTCAACTCGTTCACGCCCTCCAATGATACATTCTCTCAAAACCGGGTTCTCTTGAACAAGGGAACTATCATGCGGAATAAAAGGAAGATGTCCACATGGGCTTTATTATAAGAAGAAAACGAACCTAAGATGAATCGGGAGAAAGAATTGAAAGGTAGTTACCAAGGCGAGAGAAGAGGAATTTGAAAGACGAATAAACAACGAGATTGGAAGACTAAGGTAAGATTGCATTATCTACATCTATTGGAGAGCCATCTTACAAAAGAGAAAATCAATTAGTACCTAACAATTAGCAATCACAAACAGACTACCACATAAAATCATAAATCTACCCATCCTACCCATCTCTCAAGTTAATTATTTAAAGGTCAAGTGATTTTAAGTGGGGTGCACAAACGTGCGTCGGGAGCAAATAAGCTCTGATACCAACTGTGACACCCTTAAAAATTAGCGTTATCTAATTACTTAAAGGCGTAAATTCTACGGAAAAACTGGTAGGATATGTTTGTAAATGGTTCAACTAGATAAAACTTGCAATTTCAAAAAAAATTTCTAACTAAACCATTCACAACCAATCCAACTCAAGAAGTCCAACATTCCCAGAAGCGGGTGCCAAGACCCTGCAAAAGCTGATGAACTACTTTACATGCCATAGCTAAATAAGAAAGTAGAATGATACAAACCCAAAATAGAAAAAGGGAGACATATGTCCCTTCAAATAATATACAAACCAAAAGATAAAAGGGTTACTATAAGAATAGCCAAAAACTAGGTCCAAGGTTCCTTGCTCACTAGCTCATCTGTGACCCCCAACAAAGCATCAACAACCTGTCAATCGCATTTTATACAAACACGAAAGCCACAATTCAGGTGGGGAGTAACTTGAGTCCTCCCGACCCACGAATCGTCAAAATTAATGTAACATGTAATGTAACATGTAAACAATTTGATAAACCATTTACTTAACATGTATTCTAACAAATGACCCCTAAACTGACCAAACTAAACTATCATGTGAATCATATAACAAATAGTAATCCAAACTTTATCAAGTGTAACCGGCTTACATCTCACCTATTACAGTTCATAAAATCACCATACAAGAAAGGGCAATATATCAAAGACAGGCATAAGTTCTTAGCACGGTCAATAGTCACTTTGTAACTCGAGTCTATACCACGAGGTAGGGAAGGTAATCGAACCGGTATCTTGGCTCAGCGGTTAATATTAATAAAACATGGCCAAGAGACAACACAACCCTAGCCTAAAATCACAAGAGACCTAGACATGCGGATACACACCACCGCACCCAAGACCCACAACTTTTTTTAAAACAAAGTGAAGTGAGTACCCTAAGGAGTCCACCAAAGGGTTGGCTAGTACTTAAGCTGACCCCTTACTATCAAAATAAAATCGAGTTCATGCCCCAACTTGGATAACCATCCACTAGTCAGGAACACAAAGGCTATCAAGCAGTGAACATATACTCGTCAAAGACTATAAAGACCTATCTATGATGAAGGCCGAAGTACTCACCTAGGACCTAGTCCCAGCTAGTCCCAGCTTGAATACTTTAGCCCACACCACACAAGACTCACCACACAAGTCAAGTAAGACACCCACTTAACCATAAGAGGGCAAACAGTCCTACTTACCAATATAAATTCTAACATTCTATCATGTGAAAGGCTATATAATTGTCTATTCAGCATACAAATCCAACAGTGTCCTCAATAAGAATTCAATACTAACTTCCAATTCTAGCAATTTTAACAATATTAAAGGCTTTAGGGGAATCTAGGGCCATTACTACAAAATAAGAAGCTATTTAAATTCAACTAACTAAATAAGAAGCTATTTAAATTCAACTAACTACACATGTGAAATAGAGATATAGTAAATGGCCTAAAACAAGAAAAAGGCTGATTATCTAATTCATTCAACCGAATTTTTACCCGCAACCTTTGACCTGCGACAGTGCGGGTCAAAATTGGTGACCAATCACTCAATTAATCGACATCGCATCGACCAAAGGGACTAAGGCTCCAGACAATCAACAAAACATTACAATTTATCGCTATAAAATTCATTTTGAGCCTATTAATTACAAATTCATTTTGTAAACTATCCTAACATGTGATAACTATTAATATAAGCATAGTTTTACCATTAACATAATTTTTATTACTTATACGATTCAATTCCTAAAGTGTACTCATACTAACTATGTCATTAATAACCCTTAAATGACAAATTTTGCATGGAAAACCGCGAAACAAGCAACGGACCGACCCGGGCCAACCGTGGGCTAGCCGTGGGCCTGCCACGGGCCTGCCGGCCTGCTGCCCGTCCCCCTACACCACCATTTTTTCCATTTTTATTTAGTAAAAGACCGTCTGAACATTAATTAATCATTCCCAATTCAACTTTGTTAATTTAAACTAACAAAAGGCATAATTTAAGCATGCATGCAACAAATTTATCATGTGAAAACTACTACTCAAGCAAAAATCACCAAACATACAAAAATCAAAAACATGTGACGATCTTTCGTCGAGTAACTCGAAATATGTTACCTTAAGCTAGAAAAAAGAGCAATTAGCACCTCAAACCCAAATCCTAACTAGCAACTATCCGCTATCTTCGATAATATACGAGTCCCCAAACTCGTCTTCTAATTCTTCACCTAAATAAACCATAAAAACACAAAGATAAGTATATAAATACCGAAAATACCGAATTTTACCCAAAATTCGTCTTAAACAACTTCAAGAAAACTGAAATTAAATTATACCCAGTTGTAGATCGCGACGAGAGGATTAGGAAAGGTAAATTTCGTGAAAAACCGATAAGAAATGAAGGAGTTGTGTCGATTTTAGCTTGGAATTTGTGAAAATGGTGATTTGTCTCTTATTTGATGAAGATAGAAGAAGAAGATAGAGAAAAATCAGAAAAAAAAAAAAAAGAAAGGAAGGGGGCTGGTCCGCGGGAAAGGGAAGAGGAAAGGAGAAGAGCGGGATTTTTAGTCGGGATTTTTACGAGTCGGGTTTGACCCGTTTCGATAATAATTAAAACCGTAGGTCAAACGCAAATTCCGTCAAGACCAAAGTTCTTAAACACGAGATTACAATAAAATTGAGTATTCATACGACCCATTTCCAAATTCGTTTAACCAACGTTCAAAAGAATTGTCATTTTCCCCCCGATACGCCCTTATTTCGAAATAAAAGATTTTACACGGTTTAAACTATTTTTAAACATCTCGAAACTATCAAAATAAATACTTTTCTTCAAAATATAATAAAATTATATTTCTTTGAATTATTTTTACTTTAAATACTTAAATATCACTTTTATTTGATTAATAAATTATTTCCGAAATATATTAACGATCCAAAACTACGGGACGTTACATAATTAAATAATCAATGAGATTAATTTGACTTAAGGCATCATCAACTCTTAACTAATTAAATTGAGTCTCAATATCTTTGTTTGTCCATCGGTTTATGGGTGAAAAGCAGTGCCAAAGTTCAAATGAGTTCTTAGGGCATTTTGAAAACTTTTCTAAAATTTTGCTAAAAAGTTTGTGTCATGATCCGACACAATGGTTTTGGGAACTCCGTGTAATCTAACCATTTTTTTATATATTTCTTTGCCAACAGTTCCGAGTTCCACGTGGTTTTGATTGCTAAAAAGCGTGCCTTCTTGGTTAGTCGGTCTAAATCACCCATATCTCATTCATTCCTTTTGGTGTCAAAGGCAATATTGTCACAAAGTTCACTCTTATCGACTCTCATTTCCATGATGGAATGTCCAAAGGCTGTAAACTTCCTCCAGGCCTTTAATTTTCATTTTCACATGCTAACAAGTTAGACATTTCGCAATGAATTTTAGCTTCTTGTACTTTCCTATGACCTCAACACATATGTTAAATGTTTGTATACATCTAACTCCCCAAAAAGTGTACTAATATAGGGTACATGTGTATTATTTTCTCCTTCTTTCAAAATTTCCACTACTAGGTACACTCATTGCTCTCACAATCATAATACCCGTCATCGTAATAAATCAAACCATGCAATTTTTTTTTCTATTCTCATATTTTTTTTAAATCTTCAAAATATGCAATACTAGCTAACCAGATCTAATTTCCTTTATCATCATATTGAATCCCGAATTTCTAACTATGGATAGGTAAACAACAAAACAGTTACCACTAAGTGCCTCTACTACCACATATGTTCTACAAATGGGATATTGAATACCTATATTACAATTCATGAGAAACTTCGACTATTTTACCTCGTCTCATGTGAAACTCTTTTTTTATTTTATCTATATGAAAATATAATAGCCTTTCCTAGTTTGTCCAAGGCACAACATACTTCTGTGTAGAAGCATCACTGTATAGCTTAACTTCTATACTTAGGAATAGGTGCACTGAATATTAAGTTTAAACTCATTTCCTCTCTTTTTTCCTTTATACATTATCACTCTATATAACTTATTTTATTGACTGTATAAATAGACTGTCTACTTATTTACGGTTCCACCGACACTTACTGTTCACTGACGCTACAGTAGTACAGTACCCACCGACACTTTTTTTTTTAAATAAATTTTTGTTTTCAATAAAAACCACAAAAATTAACCATTTTATCCACCCACTTCATTTGCTTCTTATCCATAATCTGATAAAAACTTCTTCTCTCTAAATTATGGATAAATCATCCGGTAATTCATCCAATAAATCACCCGATATCTCCTCCGATAAGCTTTATAATTCCGTTACAAAGTCCCTTAATGAAGTGAAGACACTCATTAGCTTGCTAATGATACTAATATGTGTATTAGTAGCGGTATTTGCAATAATTATAGTTTATATTACGAAATAAAATAATTATTAGATGTCCTCTCTTTGACCTTACTAATCATGTTATTAATCTATGTGTTTTGTTTATTTTTAGAAGTTTGATTATCGCCTTAACAACTTGTCAAATAAACTACACATATTAATTATATTTAAAAAGATAAAAATTTGGGTTAACTTTTTTTTCTGCTTTTATTAGAAATCGAACCTCAAACTTCTTAAACGATCTGAGATTCTCGGACCACTTAGGCTCCCTTCCCAAGTTGACATCTCAACTACAAAATATTACGATATATTCTTATGCTAATACTGTTTCAATACCGATACTTCAAAACAGTAAATGGTCATCTCATCTTGACTGTGCTCTTTCAATTTGGACTTCATGAAATATCCTAATGTTCCCCAATTAAAACATCATAACTCTAATCCTCAATATTCCACTAAACAATTATTACTCAATAATTCACATTAATTATGTTTACAACACCACAAACCCCTCATACTTAATCGGGCCTACTATTCTATAATCCATGGAATAATGTAATCACTTGATATCATAATCTTATTATCTTAATAGGGAAATGTGCATTCACTAATCTAATATTTTCTTTGAAGCAGAACTCTATAATTCAAATTTCACCATCACCAGCATATTACCTAATTACTACCTAATTACTATCAACAGCCAACAACTTTCAAATTTCAATCCCCAAAAATCCAGATTATTCACCCAATTCAAATTATCAAAGACTTGGAAATATTTTTTTTCCTTTTTCTTTTCCCTCTAAGTAACCAAATGTCAATATAATTAGCATAACCCAAATGACTTAAGTATACCTTTATTAGCTATAAATCCCTTAATAATATCATTTATATTCTGAATCCACAATTACCTTCAAAACTCTAACCAATAGTTTGTGACACTCACCGCTGACCTTCAAAGAGATTAATCCAACATTTTCCATAACTGAAAAAAAATTATTCACTTAAGATTTATAAGCCCCTAAAACTTTCTATCTTCAAATCTGCAAATACTTTTATTTCCTAACATCCGGAATATATAGGATTGAAACCATAATATTTCTGATCCAAACTTTAAAATTCTCCCTCCTTCACTTCTTGTCTCTACTATATATAAATGCTTCTAAAATTCTAACTTCATAAATTTACTCAACTTAAGTTCCAACTCTCTTCTTATTTGTTTTCTCCCTTTTTTCTATATGCCTCCAACGATAAGCTTGTCCCCAGCCCATAAATAAAATTCGCATTATCACTTCCTTTCTATACTCTTAATGTCTTCCTCCCATTCCTCCACCATGTTAGCCTTTTTTTTTTCCACAACAATTATGGTAAATCCCCATTTCTTCTCCTTTGCAAGTCAAAGTCACTTGTAATACTCCGTATTTATGAGTCTCTGGGTACTCTATCGAGTAGGCCTTACTCTGTCGAGTAAGGGTGAGTTGCGTTTTAAAATAGTTTCTGACCTGTTGGCTACTCGATCGAGTAACTGGGATACTCGATCGAGTAAGGGGGCACTCGATCGAGTACCGTAGCTACTCGATCGAGTAGCCGGTTTACGGGGAATTACTTCTCGGGTTTTGTTAATTATGCGATTAAGGTATATAATCTTTTCCGTCATTGTTCTAAACACTTTTCAAAACCTAAATTACTGTCAAGAGAGAAAGCAAAGTACGTTCTTCACTTTAATCGCATTGTTAGCAAATCCCGGAGTTTGGAAGGTCGGTTTTCATCGTTCGTTATACCGTTGAGATCCTTGCGTCGAGGGTAAGACCTATGTACCGTTTTTATGGTATTTCCTTTAAGTTGTTTAAACCCTAATATGGGAATTTGGGGGTTTTGTGTAGATTGTGATTTGGTAGTGTTTATGTGTTTGTATGATAGGAGGAGGTTTTGTAGAAGAGGCTTTTTGATACAGCTGTTGAGACCGTCTGATAGGTGTGCTTTCCAGGTAGGATTTTCTACTCAGTATTAGTGCCATAATATGATGTTGATGTGTTGTGGTTGATTGAATAATATAGTAATTGTATTGTGAAGGTTTGTTGATTGTGATTGTTTGTCTCTGGTTCTCGAGGCGTGTCCTCGGCTGAGTGGGGTCGCTTGCGGGAGTGGCTTCACGCCCTAGTTTCGCCCTTCGTGGAACCCGCCACGGAAGGGATGTGCACATTAATGGACAGGGTTATCGCTCATTATGAGGAGCGGGGATTTGGTGGGTACGGTTGCGGTCCCCCACTGGCAGAGCTGGTTCAGTGGACAGTCGGGGATTGAGATTTTTGGGACTGATGTGATTGTGTGTGTGACGGTGTGAGATATCTGTTTATCGTATTGTTGATATATATATAGATTGTGTGATTAGTACTGACCCCGTGTTGTTGCTTGTAAAACCTCCGGTGATCCATTCGGGGATGGTGAGTAGTAATTGAGCAGGTTTGAGTTGAGTCACATGGGATTGCTGGGATGTGCCACTGTCGATGATAGAAGTCTTCCGCTGTAGCTTAGTCGTTTAATAAACTTTACATTTAGTTGATTAGACAGTTGGTTTGAGAACTTGTACCCATATTTTGGGATTTGGCTTGATTTGTACTTTTCACTAAAGTTATACTATTAAATGTTGTTTCGTTATTGTCTTATGATTATCATGCCTCGGGTAACCGAGATGGTAGTATCCTTATACCTGAGTGGTCCTGGTAAGGCACTTGGAGTATGGGGGTGTTACAAATGGTATCAGAGCGACGATCCTGAAACCTGTAACCAATGAATCTAATGAATATAGGGAGTCAATTAAAATGAACCCGGAGTAAAGGTTGTAGGAGCTAATGCAAAGGCTTGGGAGACGTCCTGAAGTCGCGAACTTGTACTACAATTTTGAACCGGTCACATGGGGGGTGTATGTCGAGGTCGTATGCATTGTTTGTCAGCTTGTGTGTGGATGTGATGAAGTATGTGTAATTGTTGGATGTTGGGAGTAGAAAGTTGAGAATGTGAAAGAAAGATTGATGAGATATATAGAACTGTTGTTGGAATGAGAAGCATAATGCATGTTTACTATGTGGCGTTTAATAACATGATAGAGTTATTTCGTTGATTGTATGAAAAGTTGTGTAACATTATATGCTTAGTTATGATATAATGTTGGGATTTATAAAGTTGTTTATAATGTTGGAATATGATATAACATGCGGGTAGCGTTTTTGAGTTAGCATGACTCAATCGAGTGGGACTGACTTGATCGGGTAGGTATTTGACGAATTTGAATCCAAAATCGTGTTTTTGGGCACTCGATCTAGTACCTCGAGCACTCGATCGAGTAGCCGGGCTACTCGGTCGAGTATGTTAGAGGTCAGAAGGTCTGTTTTTGGAGTGCAGTCGGGGCACTCGATCGAGTATGATGGGCACTCGATCGAGTAGCCTGCTACTCGATCGAGTAGGTTAGGGAACTCGATCGAGTATGTCCTGGGCAGTTTGCTTTCGTGTTTTGAGGTCTTGGTACGTATGTTTATATCCACCCCTTTTCTGATATAGTTTCAAGATGCCGCCCAAGAAGAATGCTTTGTATGCGAGAGCTGAGCTTATGAACATAGATGATATCGTTAAGATGTTGGAGCATCAGGATGCTCTTACGGAGGCTTTAAAGACTGTGGGAAAGGATAAGGATAAGGATAAGGAGAAGGAGGTTGATCACTCTAAAATCAGCCTCTATATAGCGAGGTTTAACCCGAAAGAGTACAAGGGGGTTGGGAGCCTAACCTTCTTGATAACCTTAGGCATAGAGATGGAGAACATACTAGATTTGGTTCACTGTCCGATGAGATGAGAGTAGAACAAGCTGCGTTCTACCCGAGGGAGGCAAGCGGCAAGTGGTGGGATACGGTGAAGGTGCGTGCTAAGGAGTTGTATGCGAACCAAGGTTTACCTGCTATACCTTGGGAAGAGTTTAAAGGCCATGAGAAAAGAGTTCGTAGGAGCATGTGAGAGGAGTAAGTTGAGAGAGGAGTTTGATGGGTTTAAGATGACATCTGACATGTCTGAGGCCGAGTACTACAGGCAGTTTAATGAGAAGTCTAGATATGCTGAGGACATGGGTTTGAGTGAGGAGAATCTGGCGCTGAGGTTTGAGAGGGGGTTGACCCCTAAGATCATGGACAAGTTACCCGTGGGAGTCCTTACTGATGTTAAGGAAGCTTATGAGAGGGCTGGGAGAGCTGAGAGGTTGGTGGAGATGGCTCAGGAGAGAGTGAGTGAGAAAAGAAAGGCTGAGAGTGAGGGTGGAGGCCAATCTAGTCACAAGAAAGGCAACCACAATCAAGCTAAGGGTTTTCTTCGGGTCGGGATTCGATCTTTGGGGCTTCCTTTGGGCATGGACGTGGAAGTGTTAGTGGTAGTTGGGGAGTGACCTGCTATAGTTGTGGTGGTGTAGGCCACAAGAGACATGAGTGCACAAGTGCACCTGGAACTTTCCAGAGACCTGCGCAGAGCTATGCGAGCAATAGACCGACTGGATCATGGGCAAACCGGGGAAGTCAGAGCTATCAGAGTGGAGGTAACCGCAACGGCGGTAATTCTTATCAGAAATCACCGACGAACAACAACAACAATCAAGGGTCGGGTGCTAAGCCGACCACATCACCAAAGACCTTTGTCCCGGGGAGGTGGACAGAAGACCAGTGGAAAGCTGTTCATGATGGAGAAGAAAGCAGCTGAAGATGATGCACACGTTATCACCGGTACTTTTCTTGTTAACGGTATTCATACTTGTTTTGTTTCATTCGGGGGCGTCTCAGTCGTTTGTATCTTCGCATGTTAAACGGTTGGGTTTGAGGGTATATGAGTTTGTTAGTGAGGAAGTTTTTATACCTTCGGGTGAGTTTGTAACATGTGGGAGGTTATATAGGGATGTACCTATGATAGTTGGGCAAGTTGATCTACCCGTAGACTTGCTAGAGTTTCCTTTTAGCGGTTTTGAGATGATAGTTGGGATGAATTGGTTGGGAAAGTATAAAGCTAAGATAGACTGTCATCAAAAGAAAGTGTCTTTAAGAGGTCGTAAGGGTGTTAGTGTGTCTTATCGTGGGTTTCTGGTCAAACCCAAAGTTAAGTTGATTGCAGCTGTTACTTTGAAGTCTTATCTGAGGAAGGGATGTCCTTTGATCTTGTGCCATGTGAGAGATAACCGGATAGAGAGTCCAAGGTTGATCAGATACCAGTGGTGGGAGAGTTTGAGGATGTGTTTCCGGAGGAGATTCCGGGGTTGCCACCGAAGAGAGAGATAGATTTCACAATTGAGTTGAAACCGGGGACGGGGCCAATCTCTAAGGCACCGTACCGGATGGGTTCTAAGGAGATGGAGGAGCTTAGGAAGCAGTTAGATGATCTGATAGAGAAGGGATACATTAGACCAAGTGTATCGCCGTGGGGAGCACCAGTCCTTTTTGTGAAGAAGAAAGATGGGAGTTTGACGTTGTGCATAGATTAAAGAGAGTCGAACCAGAGTGACAAGAAGAACAAGTATCCTTTGCCAAGGATAGATGACTTTTTTGATCAGTTGAGTGGTGCATCAGTCTTTTTCAAGATTGATTTGAGGTCGGGGTACCATCAGGTGAAGATTAGAGAGGTGGACATACCAAAGACAGCTTTCACGTCGAGGTATGGCCATTATGAGTATGTGGTGATGCCGTTTGGGTTATCTAATGCACCAGCAGTGTTTATGGATTTGATGAATAGGATCTTCTGACAGTTTTTGGATAAGTTTGTGGTGGTGTTTATCGATGACATCTTAGTCTACTCCAAGACTAAGGAGGAGCATGAGGAGCATCCGAGGATTGTGTTGCTGACTTTGAGGGAGCATGAGTTGTATGCTAAACTGTCCAAGTGCGAGTTCTAGTTAGAGAAAATTGCTTTTCTGGGGCATGTGATCTCTAAGGAGGGAGTAGCTATGGATCCGGCGAAGATTGAGGCGGTGACAAAGTGGGAAGCACCAAAGAATGTTCTTTGAGATCGGGAGTTTTTCGGGTTTAGCTGGGTACTACGAGACGGTTTGGGAAAGATTTCTCCAAGATAGCTAGACCTATGACAGCGTTGATGAGAAAAGAGAACAGGTTTCGTTGGGATGAGAGTTGTGAGACGGCGTTCCAAACATTAAAGGAGCGTTTGACCACAGCTCCTATCTTAGCATTGCCTGAAGGGATCGAGAACTTTGAGGTTTATACAGATGCCTCAAAGAATGGGTTGGGATGTGTGTTGATGCAGAACGGTAAAGTGATTGCCTATGCTTCTAGGCAATTGAAGCCTTATGAGGAGAACTACCCTACTCATGATCTGGAGTTGGGTGCAGTGGTGTTTGCTCTCAAGATATGGAGACATTACCTTTGTGGAGCAATCTTTAAGGTATTTTCTGATCACAAGAGTCTCAAGTATATTTTCACTCAAAAGGAGTTGAACATGAGACAGAGGAGGTGAATGAAGCTGATTGGCGACTATGACATGGAAATTATCTACCATGAAGGGAAGGCCAATGTTGTTGCAGATGCTTTGAGTAGGAAGAGTGTTCATTCTTTGTGCACAGCTCTATCTTTGATGAGGTTGAGAGATGAGGTAGCGAAGTTTGGTATACATATGATGCAGAGAGGAGATCTTTGTGGGAGATTTGTGAAGACGGCTGATCTTTATGAGGATATTCGTGGTAAATGGGCTTTGGATCCTAAGATGGTTGAGTGGAGAGCTGGAGTAGAGAAAGGGACAGTGTCTCGATTCTCCATTCACACAGATGGTAGTTTGAGGTTCGATGGTAGGTGGTGTGTCCCTAATGATGAGGAGCTGAAAAAGACAATCATGACAGAGGCACATTGTACACCATATTCAGTACATCCAGGTGGTGACAAGCTATACAAGGATTTGAAGAACACGTTTTGGTGGCCTGGGATGAAGAAAGAAACAGCAGAGTTTGTGGCCCGTTGTTTGACATGCCAGAGAGTTAAAGGGGAACAACGACGACCACAAGGCAAGATTCAGTCTTTAGAGGTACCTGAGTGGAAGTGGGAGTCCATTTCTATGGATTTTATCGTGGGTTTGCCAAAGAGTCAACAGGGTAACAACATGATTTGGGTAATAGTGGATCGACTGACAAAGTCAGCTCACTTTGTTCCAATGAAAGATACATGGACTAAAGCACAATTGGCTATGGCCTATCGAAAGAACGTGCTTAAGTTACATGGAGTCCCTAAGGACATAGTGTCTGATAGAGATGCGAGATTTATATCAAGGTTTTGGAAAGAGTTGCAGGAATCGTTGGGAACAACTTTGAAGATGAGTACAACATTTCATCCTGCGACTGCACGGTCGGATCGAGAGAACGATCAAAACTCTTGAGGATATGATACGAGCTTGTGTGATGGACTTTGGTGGTAGCTGGGAACAGAGGTTGGATTTGATAGAGTTTTCTTACAACAACAGCTACCACACTAGTATTGGTATGGTACCGTTTGAGGCTTTGTATGGGAGGAGATGTAGGAGTCCGATTTGTTGGGACGATAGTCTTTGAGGCAAAGTGGTTTTAGGACCAGAGATGGTGCATGAGATGGTTGAACAGATTAAGATGATCAGGGAACGGATGAGAGCAGCTCAGGATAGGCAAAAGAGCTATGCAGATCTACATCGCCGAGATATAGAGTTTCAGGTTGGGGACAAGGTTCTTCTGAAAGTGTCTCCTATGCGTGGGGTAATGAGATTTGGGAAGAAAGGCAAGCTGAGTCAGAAGTTTATCGGGCCTTATGAGATCTTAGAGCGAGTTGGGGAAGTTGCATATCGTCTGGCTTTACCAGCTGCGTTAGAGAGAGTGCATAATGTGTTTCATGTATCACAGTTGCGGAAGTATGTGAGTGATCTGTCACATGTGTTAGAGGTAGAGAGCTTAGAGCTATATGAGTCCTTATCATATCTTGAGGTGCCTAAGCAGATTCTTGACCGAAAGGTTAGGAAGACTAGGAGTGGTGAGGCAGTGTTGCTTAAGATCCTTTGGTCTAACCATGAGACCGAGGAAGCTACATGGGAACCAGAGGAAGCTATGAAAGAGCGTTACCCTTTCCTTTTTGATCAGGTATGTATGGTTACGGGGACATAACCTTGTTTCTTTTAGGGGGGTAGGAGATAATCGCGAAGAGTTTTTAAGAGTTTTTGTACCCTTTTGTATGTTGTGTCGGTATGGTTGCCGGGATGAGTTTGGGTTAGTAACATGTTTTATGTTGAGTTTTGTTTTGGTTGTTGAGTCGGGAGTGTTGTGGGTGTATCTTTGTTTTGTGGTGGTTTGAACTTCGAGGACGAAGTTCCTTTTAAGGAGGGAAGACTGTAATACTCCGTATTTATGAGTCTCTGGGTACTCTATCGAGTAGGCCTTACTCTGTCGAGTAAGGGTGAGTTGCGTTTTAAAATAGTTTCTGACCTGTTGGGTACTCGATCGAGTAATCGGGATACTCGATCGAGTAAGGGGGCACTCGATCGAGTACCGTAGCTACTCGATCGAGTAGCTAGGGTTCTGGGAGTTACTTCTCGGGTTTTGTTAATTATGTGATTAAGGTATATAATCTTTTCCGTCATTGTTCTAAACACTTTTCAAAACCTAAATTATCACAAGAGAGAAAGCAAAGTACGTTCTTCACTTTAATCGCATTGTTAGCAAATCCGGAAGTTTGGAAGGTCGGATTTCATCGTTCGTTATACCGTTGAGATCCTTGCGTCGAGGGTAAGACCTATGTACCATTTTTATGGTATTTCCTTTAAGTTGTTTAAACCCTAATATGGGAATTTGGGGGTTTGTGTAGATTGTGATTTGGTAGTGTTTATGTGTTTGTATGATAGGAGGAGGTTTTGTAAAAGAGGCTTTTTGATACGTTTGTTGAGACCATCCGATAGTTGTGCTTTCCGGGTAGGATTTCTACTCGGTATTAGTCCCATAATGTGATGTTGATGTGTTGTGGTTGATTGAATAATATAGTAATTGTATTGTGACGGTTTGTTGATTGTGATTGTTTGTCTCCGTTTCTCGAGGCGTGTTCTCTACCGAGTGGGGTCGCTTGCGGGAGTGGCTTCACGCCCTAGTTTCGCCCTTCGTGGAACCCGCCACGGAAGGGATGTGCACATTAATGGACAGGGTTATCGCTCATTATGAGGAGCGGGGATTTGGTGGGTACGTTTTGCGGTCCCCCCTTTGGCGGTGGCGGTTCGGTGGATAGTCGATGATTGAGATTGATGGGGTCGATGTGATTGTGTGTGTGACGGTGTGAGATATCTGTTTATCGTATTGTTGATATATATATATATATATATATATATATATAGATTGTGTGATTAGTACTGACCCCGTGTTGTTGTTTGTAAAACCTGCGGTGATCCATTCGGGGATGGTGAGCAGTAATTGAGCAGGTTTGAGTTGAGTCACATGGGATTGCTGGGATGTGCCACTGTCGATGATAGAAGTCTTCCGCTGTAGCTTAGTCGTTTAATAAACTTTACATTTAGTTGATTAGACAGTTGATTTGAGAACTTGTACCCGTATTTTGGGATTTGGCTTGATTTGTACTTTTCACTAAAGTTATACTGTCTTATGATTATCATTCCTCGGGCAACAGAGATGGTAGTATCCTTATACCGAGTGGTCTGGTAAGGCACTTGGAGTATGGGGGTGTTACATCACTAACTTAATTTGTCTATGTCCTACATTATAACATCTCCTTATTATTCGACATAACCTATCATATATATATAAAGCATTCACCGCCTTTCTACTGAAAACAATCGACTATTTTAATATCGCTGTCGTTAAGTGAATCTAGCGCACTCAACTTTGGACTATATCCACAAATGTTAAATACTAAAAGAAATTTGTTATACCACTATAATATTGTATTTTTCATGGTTAGGGACTCTAAATGATTAAAATATAGTATCTCTATTTCACTCTGCATTCATGGAATTAGACTCTATTTCTCACGCATCCTCTAATGTCTCTAACCTTGTGACATGACAGTAAAACTGAACCTAGTAGTTCTTTATACTTTTTTTTTCTTATGTAACCTATGATCTTAAAAGTGTGCACATATATAGAAAGATATGTCCCCAAGAACCGTATAAATAGTGCACTAACGATAAATACTAAAAGGACACAAACAATATCCTTAAGTTAAATAAAGTTTTCACATAAGTTAACAAGCAAAAAAAAAAAAAAAAAAAAAAAACAGGATAAAATCCTATAAGCTACCCGTTAATCCTATGACGTCTACCCATCTCTCTCTCAATTTTATTTTTTATTGACCATACTTTTTTCCATTCTTTAGCCTAAGTTCTGATACCACTTTTGTAATGCCCCGTAAACAACAGGAGTACAAAATGGTATATTTTTATTAATAGCAGCGGAAATTACAGAGCGTTACCGCCGTATTTCCCCATACAGAGAAATACAAGGCTTACATTATTCTTTAGTACAACCAAATAACTAGTAACGGGTCTTATTGATAAGATTATATTATTATGATACATTATTCTCATTCTATTTTCTTGCGTCAACCTCACTCATGCCCTTCCCTATTTCCTGTACCTGAAAAAGATTAATAAAATAAAGGGTCAACCAACCACAGGTTGAGTATATTTCCCATAACCTCCAACTCAAATTAATATAATTCGGGTCATTATTATTGAACAAAGCCACATTACGGAGCCGAGACTCCATTAGGCTATGCCCTCCTCCGTGTACACAAGATAACAATCTTTTTCTCTTTTTCTCTTTTTCTCCTTTTTCCCTTTTTCTCTTTTTCTTTCTTTTTATCCGGATATAACGGAGCGGAACCAATTGTCGAGCCCCCTGCCGAGCCCCCTGCCGAGCCCTCTTTAGAGCTCACATTCATGTACACGGGATAAAATAATAATGTGGTCCAGTCCCTTTCTATAATAATGTCCCCGAATGATACATTGGCCAAATGTATTATTTAGCACTGATATTTTAACATTAACATTATCATGTGAGCATTATAACGTCAATTATTAACACAAACAGTACCACAGTCATATCTCACGTAAACCACATTACGTAAATTATACAAGTATAACCCAACTTTATCACATAAACAATCATCCACGTACATTATAATATCAGTTAAGTAATTATGACGATAACTTACTTACTCATTACATTAACTTAAGATGAAGGGGTAGGAAATATACCTTATTGACGGATCACCTCACCAATTGTTTGCTACTCCACTAAATAATTAGTAGTAAAGACCTACATTTTGTTTGTGTGTGTCAAATGAGCATGGAACATTGCTTATTTATAGATTTTGTATGTCGGTTTAACACCCTCGCTTACATCTCCCTATGTTTTGTACGTGGGGTCTTTACCTCCATAATGTCAACCCCTCCTATACTAGAACTTACACGTGGTAAGTTTGTTACCACATTCTTTTACTTTTTTTTTTCTTTTCAATTTTAACATGTGATATAAAAGAATAAAATATACTCCCTCCTATTCTCTATTTTCTTCCCTATTTTCTAAAACGGATTATTCAGGTTTTCTTCCCCTTTCCTTTTTTGGAAACTTTTAATCTTATTTTATTCATTCCTCTCTCCTATCACCAAACCCCACCCAACTCACAATTCCTTATTTAATTCATAATTATTCATTTCTCTCTCCTATCACCAAACCCCACCCAACTCACAATTCCTTATTTTATTCATTCCTCTCTCCTATCACCAAACCCCACCCAATTCACAATTCATATTTTATTCTCTTCCTTAAATATTGTGCCCCATCCAAAGGGGAAGAAAAAGAAGAATAGGAGGGAGTAATAAAGTTTGTAAAATATCTAGATATTTCTCTTTACGGGTTATTTCCTTTGAAATAGGTTTAGTAAAAATTATACGGGTGAAGTTATTATTAAGTCGGACTCCAATTGAACTATTTTATTCTTATTCTAGGGTACCTATACTAGGCTACTACGCCTTTCGAATTTTAGACGTTAATATATCCCTTCGGGTGAGGGATATATTTAATTGTGCTTAGTCATTTTAAGTTTTTTTTGTTCAGTTAAAGTTATATTTTGAGTCGGGTCATTAGGCCCGGGTCAACAAAGCTCGAGTAATATTTGGAACGGGTAGGGTCAATTCAGGTTTCAAGGCACATCCACGGGTTGTAAGTCCGTGTCAATTTTGGGTAATGAGTCATGCTTTTCGAATCGGGTTGATTTTGCGATATGTAGTTGGGAATACTAGAAAGTAGAAACGATAGAATCCAACGAACTCGAGAGAGTCCACGTATCTATGCCCGTAAAGTCGGCAACTAAACCCGACCCCCCAAAAAAGCCCAATTAATCAACGCCACAAAACCAAAAAAAACGGCCACTAATAGACAGCATCAACAAATACTCACAAAACCCTAAATAACACACAATCAACCAAGTCTCCCAACCAATCTCAACCCTTGATTCCAAAGCTCAACCCTTAATCCAACAGTCCAAACCCTATTAGAACATTCTAGAACCGAAACACCTCTTCCAAACAATATAAAACCCCCTCGTCGCCTCAATTACTCCTCCTCCACTCCTTCTCTTTCTAATCTCTCTCCCAATACGCTGTCGTTTTAGTAGAGCTTATTCAGATCTACAATATCAACAATGGCGGGCAAAGGAGAAGGACCAGCTATTGGTATCGATCTAGGTACAACTTACTCGTGTGTCGGAGTATGGCAACACGATCGTGTTGAGATTATCGCCAATGATCAGGGTAACAGGACTACCCCGTCTTACGTCGCTTTCACCGATACCGAAAGGTTGATCGGTGATGCCGCTAAGAATCAGGTCGCCATGAACCCTATCAACACTGTTTTCGGTTAGTCCTCCTTTTTTCTCTCGTTACCTTTTTATTATTTTGAGCTTAGATCTGGTTAACTTGGATTTAGATTTATGTATACTTTAGAGAAATATTCAGATTCAATCCAGCTGTTATTTAGGTTAAAGTCTGTTTTTAATCAGATCTGACTTTTTTTATTGAATTGTTTTGTTGTTTTGTGAAAGAATTTGTTGTACATGAAGTAGTTAGATTTAATTATATATACTGATTGTGATTATTGTTCTTATAACATGATGTATCCCAATTGAAAGGATTTGTTTTATTTATAATTATTGTACATGAAATAGTTAGATTTAGTTTTGTAATTATTATGATCTTAGATTTATTAATTTTATCAGGTAAAACAGCATGGTATATAGTAGTTGGAATCATCTGATTTATTACATTGTGTGTTTGCTTTCGTCAAAGTTTGATGCTGATTACCTGATTTAGCGACGATATTCTGAGATTTTGTTGGTTAATTTCTGTTTACTCGAAACATGATGTTCGTTTTAATCATTGGTCATGTGATGAAATCAAATAAACTAATTTTATTGATGTTGTTTTATCTTTCGTTGATGATTTAGATTTGTTGTTTCATCACCTAGAAAGACAGTTGTGTTATTTAATTTATTGTTGCGATCGGCTATTTAAATTTCTTAGATTTATTCTTCTTAGCCTCTGTAAATTGTGTTTCTTTGGATTAATTTACTCAAAGCTATGTCTGAGTGAATTTGTAAGATATTCTATTGAGCTTGTTGAATTTAGATCTCTTGATTATTATTCCCGCTATTCCATTCATTTGTTTACCTTTGATAAAGTTACCCTTCCCAAAGATCAGGATAGGTAAAACAAATTTTTGAGATGGAGCTAGTAATAAATATAACATTGTTTGGTTGTATAAAGCGTTCTTTGTTAGCTCATGTTTGGTTGTACCAAGTTATCTTTGTTTAGCTCATGTTTGAGATATTAGGCTGTCTGATTCCATGAAATATGTTAAATACTTTCACACTTTTTTGATTTGAATCTGTTTCCATTTTAGGCAAGTTTAGCCGTATTGATGTAGTCTTCTAGTAGCTCATGCTTGTGTATTTTCGTGACAGATGCAAAGAGGTTGATCGGTAGGAGATTCAGCGATGCTTCAGTTCAGGATGACATGAAGCACTGGCCATTCAAGGTTACCCCCGGACCAGGTGACAAGCCCATGATTGTTGTTAACTACAAGGGTGAGGACAAGCAGTTTGCTGCTGAGGAGATCTCCTCCATGGTTCTCATTAAGATGAAGGAGATTGCTGAGGCTTTCCTTGGTAACACTGTTAAGAACGCTGTTGTTACTGTCCCAGCTTACTTCAACGACTCCCAGCGTCAAGCCACAAAGGACGCTGGAGTCATTGCTGGAATTAATGTTTTGAGAATCATCAATGAGCCCACCGCTGCTGCTATTGCCTACGGTCTTGACAAGAAGGCTACCAGCACTGGTGAGAAGAATGTATTGATCTTCGATCTTGGAGGTGGTACCTTTGATGTCTCATTGTTGACTATTGAGGAGGGTATTTTCGAAGTTAAGGCCACTGCTGGTGATACTCATCTTGGTGGAGAAGATTTTGACAACAGAATGGTTAACCACTTTGTGCAAGAGTTCAAGAGGAAGAACAAGAAGGATATCAGTGGAAACCCAAGGGCTTTGAGGAGATTGAGGACAGCCTGTGAGAGAGCGAAGAGGACTCTTTCATCCACTGCTCAGACTACCATTGAGATTGACTCTCTCTACGAGGGTGTTGATTTCTACACCACCATCACCCGTGCCCGTTTCGAGGAATTGAACATGGATTTGTTCAGGAAGTGTATGGAGCCAGTTGAGAAGTGTTTGAGGGATGCTAAGATGGACAAGAGCACCGTCCACGATGTTGTTCTTGTTGGTGGTTCCACCAGAATTCCCAAGGTCCAGCAACTATTGCAGGACTTTTTCAATGGTAAGGAGCTCTGCAAGAGCATCAACCCTGATGAGGCTGTTGCTTATGGTGCTGCTGTCCAGGCTGCTATCTTGAGTGGTGAGGGTAATGAGAAGGTGCAAGATCTTCTTCTTCTTGATGTCACTCCCTTGTCTCTTGGTTTGGAGACAGCTGGAGGTGTCATGACTGTGTTGATCCCAAGGAACACCACCATCCCCACCAAGAAGGAACAAGTCTTCTCTACCTATTCCGACAACCAGCCTGGTGTGTTGATCCAGGTTTATGAGGGTGAAAGGACCAGAACCCGTGACAACAACTTGCTCGGTAAATTTGAGCTCTCTGGCATTCCTCCTGCACCAAGAGGTGTACCTCAGATCACTGTCTGCTTTGACATTGATGCCAACGGTATCCTAAATGTCTCGGCTGAGGACAAGACTACCGGCCAAAAGAACAAGATCACCATCACAAATGACAAGGGTAGATTATCAAAGGAAGAGATTGAGAAGATGGTTCAAGAGGCCGAGAAGTACAAGTCTGAGGATGAGGAGCACAAGAAGAAGGTGGAGTCAAAGAATGCCTTGGAGAATTATGCCTACAACATGAGGAACACTGTCAGGGATGAGAAGATTGCTGGAAAGCTCGCAGAGGATGACAAGAAAAAGATTGATGATGCCATCGACCAAACCATCTCATGGTTGGACAGCAACCAGCTAGCTGAGGCTGATGAGTTTGATGACAAGATGAAGGAGCTTGAGAGCATCTGCAACCCCATCATTGCCAAGATGTACCAGGGTGCCGGTGGTGAGGCAGGTGCTCCCATGGATGATGACATCCCAGCTGGTTCAGGAGGTGCTGGTCCCAAGATTGAGGAGGTCGATTAAGTTTTTTACTGATCGACTTGGAGAAGTTTGTTTTTTTATTTTTCTAAGACAATTATTATGCTGCTGGTTTTTTTTGAACAATGTTGGATATTCTCTGGGGTTTAACCCCAGATTAAGTTTGCCCCACTATTTTTCTTGCAGTTGAGCTCGTTGGAGCTCAATTGCTCCCTATTTCCTTCTATCATTTTGGTAATTTTGATAACAATGCTATAAATGTAGTAGATCTTTTCGTTATTCCTTGTGCCTCTAATTGTTTCATTGTAGCTGGGGAGTAAACGCATATTAGTTAAGATAAAACTTAACTTCGTCTTCTGTTAGATGCGAAAACCCAAAGATAAAACTTTAACTTCCTTCTGTTAAATGCGGTTTTGGTTTAATTACACCAACGATCCTGGTGGTGTTTCGGCCTAAATTACAGGATGAGTTTCTCGACTGGGGTTTTAAATTTAAAATTTAGGAGTCTCAAGAGTAGGAGGCTAGGAGCGTTACATAATTAGAGTACAAACTACAGACTACAATGAAGCACGGCTAATGAGCAAACTTACACGAATCAGTTTAATGTACAAATTGGAGCTATGACAGAGAGAAAAAAACAACGGGCAGTCAACATATATATATATACATGAAACATTTGATTAATTTAAATTTGTCTGTCATACATATAACATATAATCGGAAGTGTATAAAGTAGGTACAGTTTATTTTGAATGCCTTTCGACTTGTGATAACCGAACTTTGGACAATATTCGTCGTGAGAAATAATACAATACCAGTCTAAATTTTGTATAAAATAAGAGGTGCACCATATTGAGGCACTAGACCCACGAGTGGTACAGGGGAATGAACATAAGATGGAGAAAGTTGGAAGGAAAAGCGTTGAAGAATTCTGGCTAAGGCAAGCTTAGCCTCCATTAGTGCAAAGTTTTGTCCAATACATATTCTAGGGCCGCCACCAAAAGGTAAAAATGATCCTTGGACATTGCTAGCACTTGCTACTCCCTTTGAAAATCTTGATGGATTGAATTCATTTGCATCACTACCCCAAATTTCTTCATCTCTATGTATAAGAATTGTTGGAATATTCACCTCCATTTCGCGTAATAGAGAAAAATTCTTTAATTTGCTATCCTTCGCAATGACCCGAGAAAGACCGGGGACTGGAGGGTAGAACCTTAGTGTTTCATGGAGTATCATGGTCACCTACATGTGATCAGAAATATGACAACTCATTAAGAAAAACGTTATATTATCAGTGTAAGACTTGAGATTTGTTTGAGGGTTAAAACTTAAATTTTGTTATTTATGGAGTTACTTAGTCAATAACATGTATAGAATAATGGAATCGTGTACAAAAATGAACGATGTTAAAATTGACTAATACAGAAGTATGTGAAAAATAACTTACCACTTTAAGAGAAGTAAGACCCTCAAAATCAGGAATCTTGTCTTTTCCAAAGTGTTGCAAAACCTCCTCTCGTGCTTTACTTTGCCAATCTTGATGTTGGGTTAACAACACCAACGTCCAAGTTAACAAAGATGCGGTTGTATCCTTACCCGCCAAGAGAAATAAGCGACACTCCGCAATAAGTTCCTGCATGGTAAGTCCAACTCCATGCTCTTCTATATCCTTTTCGTTCGACTCTAACATTATACTTAGCAAGTCATCTTTTGATGCATTCTCCCCTTCTTTAATACCCCTTTTCCTACTATCTACCATCTCCTTCGCTAATCCTCGAGTTTGTTCATCTATTTTCTTTACCTTTCGTTTTGTCATAGTAGGAACGTACCTATAATACATATTACAAAGTTAGAATAGCTAATTATGTATATATTCGTCTTTGCAAAGTAGTTTTGAAAAGTACTATATAAGATACGAGCATATAACATTGATATTCGAATTGTTTAGAAGAAACAATAACATTAAATTTATACAAAGATTTAAATAATCCTAATGGTAGTGTATTATTTTCTAGCATATTATTGTAAGAAAACACATAGTATGACTAAATGGCATTGCTTGTCATTGAAGGTGAATAAAGTTAATCAAAACATGCTTAAATAATTAATATATTTTCAAAATTATCCACTAAGGCTCGTCTTTTCATAAGACTTTTTGATAATTAAGATATTGTCATGCCTTTTTTTCCTCAAAAAAATTAGTGGTTATTTTTAGTTTTGTTCAATAATTATCTGAATAATTGTTTTGGTTGACATCGAAAATAAATGGTTTATTTTCGCTTCTATAAATTAATTTCTTCTTTATTAGAAGTAACATGCACAAAACATACCTCCAACCGGGTATATAATTATAGATGGATTTCATCAACTCAAACTTGAGACATAAACTTGTATGTTCAAGCTCAAATAACTTCTTTCCTTCTTCATAAGAGCTACCGAAAGCTGTTCTTGTAATTACATCACCGGCCATATCGGTCAAAGAAGTATACACATCCATCTCAATCGTCCCTTTTGAATCTCGCATTTCTTCCCATTTACGTAACATTGCGTCCACACTTACGTTCATCAAAGGCAACATATTCTGCAATAATCATAATCACCATTGTTCATCCTAACTCGATCCAAAACAATTTCTAAATTATTGAGGAAACTAAATTCCAACTCTCAACTACTCTTACTTCATAGTCCATACCATCTATATTTTTCTTCCTCTTTATTCTCAAAACACCATTGTTCATCCTAACTCGATCCATAATGATACTTGACAAACGTGTCAATTTGGTCGGGTTATTTTTGAGTTTAACATCGAATCGGGTTATAGGTCAATTCGAGTTCAGGTTATTCTCGGATCAGTTATTATCAAGTCAATTTACGAAGTATTCTACGTAAAAAATAAAGGATCATTGGTTTTTTTTGACAATAGGATCATTGGTTTTGATGTTTCATAAATTATAAATTGTCTTATGTGTCTTTTATTTACATGACACGGATTCTTTTTACTTGAGAATGACTTAGAATGTGGGGTAAATTTT
This sequence comes from Silene latifolia, assembly GCF_048544455.1. Lineage (NCBI taxonomy): Eukaryota > Viridiplantae > Streptophyta > Magnoliopsida > Caryophyllales > Caryophyllaceae > Silene > Silene latifolia. The sequence goes on from NW_027413701.1 coordinate 58,314, forward strand.
GATTTACATTTTACTACACGCATAATTGAATTCCTTTTTCAATTTTTATATGGTATACGTGAATTTGCAACATTTATATAATAATGAAACTTATACTACGTGTTAGATTTATCACAAGATTAAAAAATCAATCAGTGTCCCACCCACGAAACTTGGTCTAAAATATATTTTTTGTGGTAGTAAACTACAAACGTCATAGATTGAATTAAATATAAAAACATTAAATATGCATGTAACGACATAATTTACTAGGTGGCCTATAGTTTTCATGTCTAACATGATAACGTGCTAAATACTTTTGAGGTTGAGTAAATCTTGATTCACGTTATTATTATTTTTTATTTACCTTATTAGTTCACCTTTTATTACACTATCATAAAGATATATTCCGTAATAAACTTCGTCTCAGGTAAAACTGTAGACCATAAGTAAATTGGTCCCTCGAGCTATAGGTCTATTATTCAGAAAATATTTTACTGTCATGTATCATAAATCAATCTATGACAGTGAGAGAATATATGTTTTTTCAAATTTTTTTCGTATTTGAGTTACTTAGAAACTAAATTTATATTCATTTTAATAGTTTTATTGTGTGGCTTAATTTGAGTCGTCTTTTACAATAATTGCGGTTTTCTTAGAAGGAGCCCTTTCAGCATTAGGAAATGTATTGTGGCCTTTCTTCTAATAAAATAGTGTTCAGAAAATAATTGATAACAAATAACCGGGACGGTAATAAGATAATGATAAGTGGTGTAGAATATCATATGATTCACATATTTGGATGGCCGCATGCAGTCAAAACAGTTGTTACACGTAGTCAAGTATACAAAGCACTAGACAGAGACTCTAAAGAACCTCTCTCTAAAACTCCTTTCTCTAAAACTCACAATTAAATCCCTCAAAAAACCCCCCAAAACCCTATTCTACTTGGCTCCGCCTCCGCCCCCTCCTTCTACCACCCCATGCTAGCCCTTTCTAACGCCGGTGATTAGGCCTCCCTGAGGTCGATCTCCGGCGATTCATCTCTAAACCACCAATAATTTTCGTTTTAAATCACTTTTAGCCCACCTGTTGCTTCTTTCTTTGTTTTTTTTTGTGGGCTTCTCTTGATTTGGTTCTTTATTGGTGGTTGAGAGTTGAATGAGAGGGCTAGTCGTTGGCTTTGGTGGTAGTGACGGTTGGATCGGCGGTGGCGGTTCCTTTTCGTTTCATGTGGGTTTAATCTCCCAATATGGGTTTCCTGTTGGAGAGTTTTATCCCCACTTATGGTGGATTTGCTCCCACATTATGTGGGTTTAATCTCCCAATATGGGAGTCGTAGATCTAAGCGGAAGATCGACGCGGTCAAGGTTTCTCTTATGGTGTTGGAACTGATGTCGGTGCGTCGGATACAAGAGGTTAGATCAGAAAAAAACTCATCTTTCTCAAAACTCCAACAGATCCAAAGATCCCCTCGCGGAAGGCTGTAGAAACAGCGGTATAGAGGGCATGCGGAAGCGTCTTATATTCTAATTAGAGATCTTTGTTTCGTGAAAGATGGTTTTTATTTGATTTCAACGATATTGTATTTCGTCTTGTTTGACGTCTGTTGTAGATGCTGTGTGGCTTTTGATTAATGAAATCGATCTCCCCCCCCCCCCCCCAAAAAAAAAAGCTAAGTTAGTAGTACCTAAATTGTTTAAACCGCTAACATGAAAAATGACCTGACCCAAAATACGCCATACCTTAATGACTTGATAACTTAACATTCGAAAATGATCCAATTCGAAATAATCCAACCGACTCAACTCACAATAAATAACATACTCAAAATAACCGATTCAAACTTAGGCCCTGTTTGGCAAATAGCAAACAGCAAACAACAAACATCAAACAGCAGAAGTAGATTTATGATAACGGATAACGTTAACAGATTTCAGTAGTAGGTTTGACTATCAAACAAATCAGCAGAATTAGAAAAGGGTGTTTGGTAATTAGCAGATTTTAAAATAATTAGAATGGTTTCATGGATAAAGTGAACATGCTAATGCAATATGGTGTTATTAGCAGCATATTCAAAAACAGTATATTCCGACCAATATGCTATCAGAATACGCTATTTACCAAACACATAAAAATAGTAAGTTGCTTGGTCAAACTAATTAATCTAATTTTGCTCAATATGTTGTTTATCAAATAGGTCCTTAATCTAATTAATCCATTTGCCACCTATAAACACAAGTCACAAGACACTAATTCATCTATTCCCCAACAATGATTAACGTACATAAAATCTAGCAGCTTTGGCAAGAGGATGGAGATGGATTGGAAGGAGAAGTAGCTCAATGGAGTTTGATGGTTTGTAAAATTCCCAATCTGATTTTGTTGTTAATTTGGGGATTGTTGTCTGAGAATAGGTTTTGTTCTGAGATTGGGCTCTGTTTATTGGGCTCTGTTTTTGCTTTGTTTGCGCCTCTCTTGTATAAGGGACCGATATTAGGTTCTGTTTGGTAAAACTAACTGAAAAGGCAGCTGAAAACTGAAAAACTAACTGAAACCTGAAAAGGTAACTGATAAGGTAGCTGAAAATTAGGAACTGATAAGGTAGCTAATTATATAAAAAAAGTGTTTGGCAAACTAACTTAAAAGGTAACTGATTTTGATGAATTGACGTAAAAGGATATGATAACTATTTAATAGTATAAATTTAAGGGGTAAAAACGGAAAATCAAAACAAATCAGGTACCTGAAATCTCAAATGCTACTCTAAGTACCATTTCATTTCAAGTAGTTTATTTGGTTAAATAAGCTACTTGCCAAACGCTTACAAAAAAATAAAATACCTGAAATTTTAGTCAAATAAGCTACTTTGACCAAATCAGAACCTGAAATGCCTTGCCAAACGGAGCCTTAGTCTCGTGTGGATTAGGCATTGCTTTGGGCTATGTATGCTTACGATTTCTTTTGATGCACGTATATACTTACATTTTATTAAAAAAAAAAAGGTAATGAAAGCCTTTAAAGTTCTTAATCAAAATCTCTAATTTTTCATTTTTTTGTTTTGTTCTATGTTACTTTATTACTAATTACCCTCATAAAATTTAGGGATATTCTACGGTGTACCCTTGTGGTTTTCGGTTTTCCATGTTGTACCCCTCTTTTTTTTTTATATTCTTTGGTGTACCCCTAAACTCTATACATTAGTCTATACCATGACCTTATTTATTGGCTTTGCTAACTTATTTTCTTAAATGACCTATTAAATCGTCTATTTATCATTCCAATTACTCGATTACCTATTTATTTACTTATTAGTTCGCCGAATTACTCATTACCCCAAGAAATAATATACGAAACAAACTAAAAGTTCAAAAAAATCTCCATTATCATGTCATGAATCATAACAGATGTTTTTAATACTAGTTGGTGCTTATTAAAAGTGATTTGTGATGTTTCTCATATAGAATGGTGATACAACATTAATAAGTCAGAATAAATGTCAAACTACGGTCGTTTGATAGTGATAAAGTTAATGCAGAGTTAAACGAGGTTATGATGGAGAAATAAGTAAGAAGTTTAAGGGTACAATGTAGAATTAAAAAAAAGGAGGGGTATTACATAGAAAACCGAAAAACTCAGGGGTACACCGTAGAATATCCCTAAAATTTATGTTTAATAGTTTAACTTTAGGGGTTTTTTTGTTAGAATGTACCTAATATTTAGGTCATTTTATACGCAGGTAACTACCATTTTTTTTTTTTTTGCCCAAAAGTATCTAAAGTTTATATGTCATTTGTTAACAGATACCAATTAATGTTTTACGTCAAAAAAAAGTTAATTTTGGGGTTGGACTTGACGGAAAATGTGCTTTATTTTATCCTCTCCTTAAATCCCTTTCTTTAAGTGATTTAATCACATAATTTAAATCTAGTGATAAGAGTTGATAGTTAAATATCTCATGAGAATATGTTGTCAATCTTACCATATTAAGGTTATTAACATGTACCCTTAGGGCACATTTTTGAAAACCCATATAAGATATTATAGGTGGAGAGGAGGAAAAATAGTTAAATTATGTGATTAATTAGTCTAAAAGAAAGTGATTAAGGACAGAGTAAAATAAATCACATTTTCCCACCAAGTCAAACCCAAAGTCAACTTTTTTTTTTGAGGAAAACGTTCGTTGATAGTTGTTAACAAATGAAATATAAACTTCCAAGTACTTTTGAACAAAAAAAAAAAAATAATGTTAGGTATTTGCTGCAAACTGACCGATATGTTAGATACTCTCTGACAAAAAAACCCGTAGCTTAAGATTTCGATGCTAACCTCGACAATTATACCTAATTTCTAAGAATGGAATGTGTTGTTGTTAATTGTTATGCCCTTATTATTATTTTTTTGTTTTTGGTACAAATATGCCCTTATTATTTAGTATACCTTTAGTTTGTCCATATGGAAGGCAGGGTTAATTATTCTTCTAACTCTTGCCCAATCTTCACCATCACGCAACACTAGACCAAAACCTGAACGTGTTCCTGGAGGTTGCTTGCAAAACACGTCATGCTTGGTGAATATTTCCCTGATAAGTTCCGGCTTCATTATGTTGACTTTAGGTTTCCTCCCGTACCACACAAACGAATTCATTCCTACGTGCGTAAAAATAAATAATTGTTCAACAATCCAATATCATATCAATTAAGTCTCCCTTAAGACGGACATTTTTCGTCTTAAGCTTAAACCGGAGTAAATTTGACTTATTTACAATAAAATGTAACAATTTTTTGATAAAAAATTGGTAGAATAATTTTTTAAGTTGTAATATTTTATCATTAAAATGATAACATTTTCCCGTTTACAATATTGACTAAAACTGCCCGTTTACGATGGGAATTTGCGTTCATTATTTCACATATACTTAGGTCAATGCATATGAGGATTATCACATGCTAAGGAAAGTACAAAATTATTGATAATATTTTGTCTAACGAGTCGGACACTTATTCGCATTACAATAAAGGGGATCAAATTTGCATATGAGACCTATTATCCACAATGCCTCCGTCTTAACTAATAGACTAAGACATTTTCAATGTATTAAAAGAATTTCTACGTACGACACGATGCTAGAAGCGCATCACTCTAAGAAAACAATGAAAATTAATAATAAAACGTAAATAAAACGGAGGGATACGCACCATGTAAATCAACCATTTTTTGAGCAAACGGCGCGAGACGAGACATAAGGTCATGTGACAATGGCGACATAGGCTTGGAGAGTGCGGATTGTGTCATCTGGTTGATTTCGACTAAATCGCCATTGATCGGACGGTATGAGTTTCCTCCAAACCCTTGTTTTCTTAAGAAATGTTCCAACTTTTTTGGTCTTAGCCATAGAGAATAAATGAAATGCCATGCCACAAATGTTATGGCTATCACAAAGAGCGTTGAGAAAACTAACATAAACTCCATAACCTTCTTTTCTTGATGAAAAATGGTACTGTATTTATTGACTACTTATTGTTGCATGATAGGATAGATTTAATATTAATTCTTATAGGTTGATGGGCCACTTCGATGCCATTTCTCTTAATTAATCATACGATTTAAAAATAATTATCATGACTTTGATGTGTTTGGTTTGATTCCATACGTTTGATTAAAATACCTTTCAGTTATATTAAACAAACATATAGAATCAAGCCGAACGGAGTAAGTAATAATAGAAGGGCCAACATTTGGTAATTGTTAATAGGAAATAAATATAATTGTTGGACCTCAACGATCACCTTAAGGTTTTGGTTGAAATAATTGTTCATCTATCATGGTATCAGAGCACTAGAGCAGTGTGACAGAAGGCCATGACGGGTTCAAAACCTGGCAGCCACCAATAACTCACAAAGTGAAATTTCAGTATATGGTTTGGAGAGCCTGTGCACTAACCACTCTTCAAGCCCAATGAACATTCGAGTGAGGGGCGTAATAAAAAATAAATATAATTATTGGACCTCAACCATCACTTTAATTTTAGTTAAGATGGTTCATCTATCAATTATTTCGGTAAGCAATTAATTATAATTAAACTTAATTAGCATGCCACACGCATTGTTTGTTTAAGTTATCCTTAGCTTGCTCATGACAAAATCAACTGTAATAATGAGCTGTGATAAAAACTGTCTCTACTTTTGTCCTATTTGATTTTAGTAATGAATGAGTGAGTTAGTTAATTAATGTGAATTTTGAATAGTAATTTATTGTATATATATATGTAAATAACTAAATATAAGGTAAGACATGAATATGTAATTGTTAGCGCTCAATTTATAGTAATAAGAGTGTACTCATTTTATTATCTTACTAGGTTTGGTGCCCGGCTAAGTCCGGACTACTTTTATTTATCATTTAAATTTTATTTTTTTTACAAAATAAGATTCGCTAAATTTGGGTTAACACATACATTTACAATTTATATCTTCAAATTATGATGAGATATAAAATTAATCAACAACTTATGAGACACGTTCACCACTCCCGCTGTTAATATTATCACTTTCACTACATCCCCTGTTAATATATTACATTCACTACTTCTTCGGTTACAGTTATTTCTTTAACTACTCCTACTCTTTTTACGGTTAACCTGTTAGTTTTGTCAAATTCATATATTTAAATAAATTAATATTTTCCTAATATCGAATTGTTAGTCAATTTTTCATACCCTCACCCTTGTTTCTATTGTTATTTTCATTACATGTGTTGTGACCAGGGGCGGACCCACCTGGTAGCAGGGGTGGCGTCCGCTACCCCAAATAGAAAAAAATTGGTTAAGTGAATCGATTTTTGGTACCCCAAATATTGCTGAATAGTGGATAAATACATATTAGCGCATCAAATATACAACAAATGTCATGTGGTTCAGTGGTAAATGCTTTTTTTTCTCACCAATGGTCCTGGGTTCGATTCCTATGAATTGCATATTCCCTCTTTTTTATTTTTTTGCCCTCTCGCTCTCCGTAAATACATTTAAGTAAATGTTTATGTGAAGTGTCAATGGGTAAAATATCTAAAGTTAATGCATTGATGCTTTAGGTATCACATTTTTATGTTTTTGAATCTTATTGTAGAGAGTTTATTTTTTGTATTACTTTATAGAGGAAGTATAAAAAATTCTACATATATAAAACGAAAGTAATAGAAATTCGCTAAATTGCAAGATAAAAAATTTAGGCGATGAATTAGAAAAAAAAAAAAAACTAATAAATCCTAAATTAGTAATAAATATAACATGAATTGATTATTTTAGTTGGAAAGTAACAAAATTTTAAGTTATTATGTAAGTGGTCATTGTACTCATTATACATATTGTGAATTAGATTAAAGAGGTTACGTACTGTATATTTTTCTTGATCCTAAAATTTATTGATATATATGGGCTAAATGTTTTTTTTGCTACCCCAGATTTTAAGTCCTGAGTCCGTCCCTGGTTGTGACGAGTATTACTTTTACTTCTTCCGCTGTCATTATTTTTTCTTTCACTACTCCCGCATTTATTATTGTTAATTTCATTATTCCCGTTGTTGCTAATATTGTTGGAGCTTGTGTCCTCCACAAATTAGTGTGATAACATTTGTAAATCTCTTACAGGTTCACAAGGGTATACTTCGTATTTTATCAGTTGATTAACGATTACCTAATAACGGTTGACTTGCTAGAAAGTTTGACGTTATTATCATACAGATGGCGGTGATCAACTGGTCCCTAAAGGTCACACCTAAAGGATGTGTTTGAGAGATGTGGTTATGGAAATGTAATCACATTGATGCCTTATATGACTAAACAGTTAGTCAATGTGTTGATGAGACGATTATTTAATGCCGATTAAATAATATTAGTTGAGAGACAATTAATCTGTCAATTCGTAAATTGAATATAATAAGTTATATTTAATTAATGTATATGATGTAAGCTTGGACGAATTAATATGTTAATTCGTAATTAAATGTAATCGGTTATATTTAATCAGCAAGATGAATGTGTCATAGTGGTAATAGTAATGGTACTCAAACCAAGAGGTTATGGGATCGATCCTCACTAGATGACAATTTATAAACAACACATTTTATACATTTTTGGAATAACCGAAAATAAGGATTTTTATCCTCATTTTCGGTAGATGCCATAACTGAAAATAAGGAAAATATACTCCTTATTATTTTCGGATTTTGGGCCGAGTTTTAGGAAAAGAAAAACTCCCCTTATTCTTTCTATTTTTCGGATATAATAAGAGAAGGAGGGAGAATTTTTCTAACCTAATTTTCTAACTCATTCTCTTGCCTCTCATCTCAACACAAAATACCGAAAACCCTAATTAATTTACTGAAATTTGGGGATCGATTCTAGCAACAAGTTAAGGGCATTTCTCATATCGTCTTGGGTGCAACTAATAGGCGAATATCATTGCGATATTGTTCTTAGGACGAATTTGCTAGGACTGAAGGTTGATTCTTCATCTCTTTACCTTTTTGTTTATGTAATTTAATTTTATGACTAGTATTCATCATGATATATTCGTTATAGTCCTTAAATTTAAAGGGATGCATACAGATAAATCCCACAAGTGGTATCAGAGCCAAGGCCATGAATTTTAATTTTGATGATTTTCATAAAATTGGATGTAAACAATTTTAGGGTTTCGAAAAAAAAAAAAAAAAAAGAGGCACACGGCTGAATTTTTTTTTATGCCGAATTGTTTTTTTTGCAGCCGCTTTTGTTCTTCTTTTTGTTGTTTTGATTCCATTTGATTTATTAATATTATTGTTTTAATAGGTTAAAATGATAATATAATGAATTTGTAGATGTGTTGATTTAATAAAATTTAAATTGATATGTAAATGGAATTGCTTAGTTTTATTGATGATAAATTGTTTTTTGCTATATTGTTTTTGGCATAAATGGTTCTAAATTGTTGTTTAGAATCATGTTTCATAAATTTACATGTTTAAATTATAAGATGAATATGCCAATCTTGTTAATAGCAACAATAAGCGATTTTGTTCATCAATAATCATGTTTTTGATAATTTAGGGCTTAATGCCGATTTTAAAAAAATTGGGACGGTTGTTTTAATTTTTTTTGCCGTGGAAATTTTTTTTCCTGCTTCTGTTACGGTTCACGTATGGACAGAATTAAAAAAAAAAAAATTGTTTTTGTTTCAGAAAGAAAAAAAAACGGGCTGTTTTGTTTTGTTTTTTTTGCTGCATTGCCGAGAACTTTTATAATTTTTTTTTTTTTTGTTTTTCGCCAATAATTATAATTATACATTTTAATGTATGATTAATTGTAGTGAAAAGTTTCACGTATAAAGATACCTAATTATTTTAAAGAGGTTTAAAATATTGATGGATTAAATTCATATTACAAGTTTAATATGAATTAAGATTGAAATTAATGTAATTAATTGAGGAATTGTCACTTAATTTGATAATTTAAATAGGTGGTTTGGATAAAATTAATCAACATAATTAAAGAATTATGTCTTGCATATTTATTTTTTTAGTTGATGTTTTTCTTTTGTTGAATGAATCGTTGAATGAATTTATTTACGTATTTTTACAATCGGTTGTAATTTGTAATACTTAGTGTGGCCTTAGTTAATTATGTTTTCGTAATGAAGGAAACATAATTTTTATGTAATTATGAGATCTCGAATCTCCTTTATTTTTTTCTTTAGTTTTTGGGTTTTGAAATTAGAATGTAATAAATAGGTTTACTATGTAAATTTATTTATTGTATTTTTCAAAGAAGACTAAAGATGGAGATTGGAGCTCACTCCCGCTACATGGATCAAGATGGAACATCGAGACAAGCTTCTCGGGTCCAAGGATGGATTCCAAATTTGTATTTAATGTTCATTTTGATAGGATAGGCCACACTAGGACTTTTTTTATTGTTTTTACGTTTTTCATTCCTATTGCTTTTCATTCACATGATAGTTTATGCATCATATTCCGCCTAAAACCAAACCACCTACTACTAAAATGCATGAAAATTGACACATATAGGTTGTATGTTAGTTTTCATAGACATACAGATGTCACATGTTTATTAAGCCATCACCTTAGTTTATTCATTCACGCATGCTAGATATTAGTTCACTTAAAATGAATTAAAAAGGTTGATGGGATCTCCCTCTAAAACGGAAATTGAGATTAGTCTTTATAAGGGCAAACAACTATGAATCCCTTCTTCGTCGGTAAGCATAATATGACCCCTTTTACGTTGGGTAAGTAGTTTGTGTTGACTTAGTTTATCTCAACATTATAGTCCGAAGAGTTTCTCGTGATTATGATTGACTAAAGATAGAATTTACAGAAATTTATCGACCAAGAATTCTAACAGTAGAATTAGCCAAAAGGTTGGCTTATCAATTTACAGATAATTGAGTCTTGGGATCATTTATATAATTCTTGAGGAAGGTCAATTGTATAAATGTTTTGAGTCTTCGCGTTATGACGTTAGATCATTAGACTTAAATTAAAATTGATGCACATGCTTATTATTTATTCTTCTTTTCGCAGTGTAAAACACGTTTACATTACTGTTACAACAAATGGCTGGAAATAACGAAATTTCAATGCCTAGTGCCACACTTGGACCGAGTCCTGGCTGAAATTTTTTATGGACAACATGAACCAGTACACGCGACTAAAGAATGATGGGTCCAACTTTGTGGATCGGGAGGCAAAGACTACGGAATCGCCATTTGCCGACGGTAAGCTCAAGTACTTAACTGAGCCAATACCGGTCAAACCAGCCCCCAATGCGGGAGTTAACGAGTCACTTTCTTATAGTGATTTCGTTATGGAAGCGGGTGCGATAAAGAACGTACTCATCTTTGCAATGGAAACCAATTTGCAGAGACGCTTCATTGCCCAAGGTGGGAATAAGATTTTCACCACGCTCACTAATGAGTTCTCAAAAGCACCGAGGATCGTTACTTATAAGCATACCTGTCGCTTCTTTGATGCGAAACTCCAAAAGGGCCAACCGGTTAGCCCACACATTCTTAACATGATTGAGAATATCGAGAAATTGGAGGCACTTGATTGCAAAATCAGTGAGAGCATTGTCATTGACCGAATGCTTCATTCTCTTCACGATGGTTTTGCCCTTTTCAGGGCGAACTACTACATGAATGACTTGAAAAAGAGTCCTCATGAGCTACACTCCCTTCTCGTACAGACCGAGAAGGATATGAAATCGAGTGGGAGCATGAAGCAGGATGTTCTCACGATTTCCAACAAGGGTAAAGGTAAGGGCAAAGCTCCAGGCGACCTAACTGTAGGTAATCCAAAATTTAAGAAGCCAGAAAACGGTAAGAGTGGGCCTGGTGAGACTAGTGGCTCACAGGGCAAGGCAAAGAGTAAGGGCGGTGACATTGAGTGTCACCATTGTCACAAGACTGGACATTGGAGGAGGAACTGTCCCGTCTACCGTGAGGACATCAAAGCAGGCCGCGTCGTTCCTGTTGGTATGTCATCTTATATTCATATGATTGAGATTAACCATGCAAGTTTCGGAACTTGGGTACTTGATACTGGTTGTGGTTCTCATATGTGTAATCATTTGCAGGGCCTAAGAAACATCACACCTCTCGGAAAGGGTGATGTGGACTGCTGAGTCGGGAATGGAGCCGAGTTCTTCTTTGTCTCGAAGGGAACATATGTAATCCAACTCCCTAGTGGTTTTGAGTTATTTTTAAATAACTGTTACTATGTACCCAGTTTGTCTAAGAACATTATTTCAGTTTCCGTACTTGATAAAGACGGATTTTCATTTTTAATAAAGGATAATAGCTGTATTTTCTCTTTCAATGAAATGATTTATGGCAAAGCGGTTTCCATGAATGGAATTTACATCTTAGATCAAACCACGGAAGTATTACACGTGAATAATAAGAAATTAAAGGTTGGTGACAAAGATCAAACCTATCTATGGCATTGTCGAATGGGACACATAAATGAGAAACGCGTGAAGAAACTCATCGATAATGGGACTATTCTCGCATTCGAATTTTCTACATATGGCACGTGTGAATCATGTCTTATTGGCAAAATGACTCGAATTTCCTTCAAAGGCGTTGGAATGCGCGCTAGTGACCTATTAGGACTCATACATACTGATGTTTGTGGACCTATGTCAATTACCGCTAGAGATGGCTATAGATATTTTATCACTTTCACAGACGATTTGAGTAGATACGGATATGTCTACTTAATGAAGCATAAAAGTGAGTCCTTTGAGAAATTCAAGGAATACCAGAACAGGGTTGAAAACCAACTGGGTAGAAAGGTTAAAGCACTCCGTTCAGATCGGGGTGGCGAATATCTTTCAAATGAGTTTGATCAACACCTTAAAGACTGTGGAATCGTTTTGCGTTAACTCCACCGGAACACCTCAATTAAATGGTGTGTCCGAACGGAGAAATCGAACCTTACTTCATATGTTTCGATCCATGATGAGTCACATGTAGTGCCCGATTCATTATGGGGTTTTGCTCTTTTGTCATTTTTGCTCTTATACTTAACCGAAGTCCGACTAAAGCTGTCGACAAGACTCCATATGAAATGTGGAAGAGAACGGTCCCTAACTTGTCCTTTATTCGGGTTTGGGGCTGCGAGGCTTATGTCAAGTGGAGACACGAGTATAAGCTCGGCCCGCGATCGGTCAAGACATACTTTATAGGTTATCCAAAAGGAACATTTGGTCATTACTTCTATTCGCCTACCGAACATCGAGTTTTTGTTGCGGCTAGTGCGACGTTCTTAGAGAAAGAATTTCTCGAGAACAAGACAAGTAATAGAACCTTCGAGCTGTCGGAGATTCCAGAACCAACAACCGAGGAACAGATGGAGGAAGTGGTTCCTCCAACTGATGATACGGTTAATATTCCTGAGGAACCTAGGAGGTCGGGTAGAGTTTCTCATCCTCCGGACAGATACATTGGTATGGTCGAGGAGAATGACGTTTTAATCCTAGAGAGTAATGAACCCGCTACCTATAAAGGTGCTATGGCCTATTCCGACTCAAAGCTATGGCTCGAAGCCATGCAATCCGAGATGGACTCCATGTATGAGAATGACGTATGGGATCTAGTTGATTTACCTAATAAGGTAAAACCTCTCAAAGATGCAAATGGCTTTACAAAATAAAGCATTTCGTAGATGCGCAACAGAGATACCTATAAGGCACGACTAGTGGCAAAAGGTTTCACTCAAGTGCACGGATTGCATTATGATGAGATTTTTGCACCTGTAGTCATGCTACGTTCCATTCGGATAATCTTAGCGATTGCCGCTTTTCATAATTATGAAATTTGGCAAATGGATGTGAAAACCGCCTTCTTAAACTGTTATTTGGAGGAAGAGTTGTACATGGTGCTACCCGAAGGTTTCATAGATCCTGAACATCCTAAGAAAGTATGCAAGCTTAAGCGTTCCATTTATGGACTTAAGCAAGCTTCTCGGAGTTGGAATCATCATTTCGACCAGGTGATAAAAGAGTATGGTTTCACTCGATCGGTCGAGGAACCATGCTTATATATCAAGTCGAGTGAGAGTAAGATTGTATTCTTGATATTGTATGTTGATGACATACTCTTGATTGGGAATGACATTCCTCTCCCATCTTCGGTTAAAGAATGGTTGAAGAACCATTTCCAGATGAAAGATCTGGGTGAGGCACAACGCATTTTAGGATTCTGTATCTACCGAGATAGATCACGACGGACGTTATCACTTAGTCAGGAGTCTTATTTGGATAAGATTCTTGAGAAGTTCAGCATGACCAAGTCCAAGAAGGGAAACCTTCCAATGACGTCTGGGATGCAGTTGAGCAAGTCTCAGTCACCCACGACGCCTGAAGGGATTGAGCGCATGAGTCGTGTTCCTTATGCATCTGCAATAGGATCAATCATGTATGCCATGATATGCACACGTCCAGACGTGGCATATGCATTGAGTATGACGAGTCGGTACCAAAAGAATCCAGGTGAAACACACTGGATAGCTTTTAAAAATATCCTCAAGTACCTACGGAGGACTAAGGATAGGGTATTGACTTATGGAGGCGATACTAAGCTATGTGCAATCGGTTACACAGATGCTAGCTTCCAGACGGATCGAGATGACTCAAAATCTCAGTCCGGGTTCGTCTTCACTCTTAATGGTGCTGCGGTCAGCTGGAAGAGTTCCAAACAGAGTGTTGTAGCAGATTCTACCACTGAATCCGAGTACTATGCCGCTTCGGAAGCAGCTAAGGAAGCGATATGGATGCGTCAATTCTTACAAGGACTTACGATAGTTCCTAGTTCGAATGACCCGATCACCATCTATTATGACAATAGAGGTGCTGAAGGAAATGTAGATTCATATACATATTAACATACTCATATATGTCTAAATAATTTTGTCATAAAATTAAAACGGATTTTATGCATGCAAACAAATAATATAATAGAAGAGAAATAATGTCCTTACATTGTTGATTTCGGATTTAAGGGCACAAAAGAGATCACCTTTCTCTTTTGATCTTGAGCTTTTCCTTATGGATGAACAAGATCTAAGTATAAGATCTCTCCCTAAGCTTTATACCCAAGGTTCCTCTTAATATTAATTAATATTACAAATACTAGTATAATATTAATCAAGTAGAAAAAAATTGAACCAAAAATTGTTTGGTTTTTACTCCTAAAACCGGGTAGGAGAAGGTAATTTTGGAGTATATTATCTCTCTAATTTATCTCTAAAATGTAGAGAGGAAATTATCTTTCTTACACTAGGAAAAATAAAATGTGAATGAATGAATAATTTAGAGGAGAAAAACTCTCTAAATGCCAAAGGAAAACCGGTGGGGAGGAGCTTTTTGGGGAGCCAATGCATGCCCATATTTGTCTTCACAAGGTGAGTAGGGTTGCATGGCTACTTTAGCTATTTAATCATTATGTTTTCTATTTAAAATATAAACACAATTTAACCCTAATACTCCTCTAATATTTCGGCACTTTATGGCTAATATGGATTCCATATTATTTTTGTCAATTGTCAATATGTCACATGTCACATAAATTTGTTATGTATTTTTAACATATTAAAAATCAACGTATTAATAAAAATACGTCATATACAAAAAAACGACTTAGTAATTTCATAATTACTTGTGCCAAAATATTTTACCAATTTATAAATTACAGCAGATTGTATTTATAATAATTCATTCAATTACGATTGTTTCTTTAAACAATAATTTCATCCGAGTAATGATACAATTCGATTACTCAGACCGTATCTCATTTAATCACATTTCAATTTGATACGTAAATTTTACTTCCAAAATCGTCCGTCAATTTTCAAGTAATTTAATTAACTCGTAACACTATACGATTAATTAAATGATCAATTAAGAGTATCGCCCTATAGGTATGACCTAGGGGTCAATCGATCACCACCGTCACACGAGTAATGTCAAACTCTAGTCACCCAATCATTACCGATATATGTTGACCGATTGTTGAAGTATAAATACTTCCCAATTGTATTCTTTAAAATGAGATTTAATAATGATATATAAATCATGTGATCGCACTATTGTTGAGGACACATTTCCCAACAATCTCCCACTTGTCCTCGACAAGTGTGCGTCACCAATTCTCTTGTCCTATTACTATCTCCCACTCAATGCAAGGTGTCTTTCAGGTCGTACTTGCAAGTGATCATATCGAGAGTGGTTTCCTCGATCTGGAGAATAACTGATTGACCGGACTTATCTATCATAGATACTTTCCGAGCGTGGCCACGCATTTCCAGTTCATTACTCCTCGAGTGGCCCTGAGATATTGTTACAACCCTGACTAGGGGTGGACAATTCCTATCGCACTCATTCCCTTCGACTAGCCACAGCCATCATAACCCAAAATATGCCCATTTGACCCCATTTACGAAGGTCGTAGTAACACAAATCAAAGTTAATCTGAAACTGTGCCATCTTAGGCGAATAGCCTTTAGTCAAAAGAATCGACTCATTCGAGTACTATAGTAGCTCTCGCCACGACCAGGCTGTATAAATTTGCCAGAACTCTATAAGCGGTCATAAGGTCCGACAAAATATTCCTAACAGTCTGCCTATGTGATCGACTAGTCATCTCACATGACTCTATGACACTTGAACTTGCCATCAATCGCCTCACACTCTAGTCACTTCGAGACGTCACCTCATACAAGTGACTATGGGCAAATACGATGTTAATCCGTGTTCACTTTAACGGGGTTCAATTGTCTCTACAACCCGTTTGGATGTAACAAAGTATAAATTAAAGATAAAAGACAAATGAGATTATGAACATGAACAAAAACAACACTTTTATTTCATTTCAAAATCTAACAAAAACTTGGTACACGTTTAAGTCCCATGGACGTAACATGTCCATCATGCTTAGCCTGCGATAAAGGCTTGGTGAGCGGATCGGCTATGTTGTCATCCGTCCCAACCTTACAAATCGCAATTTCCTTTCTTTCAATGAAATCTCTTATTACATGATATTTTCTAAGTACATGTCTAGATCTATTACTAGACTTTGGCTCCTTAGCTTGGAAGATCGTCCCACTATTATCACAATAGAGAGTGATGGGATCATTGGCGGTAGGTACTACTTTTAGACCTTCCGTGAATTGCTTGATCCACATGGCTTCCTTGGCGCTTCGATCTTTGCTATGTACTCACCTCCGTTGTCGAATCCGCATGATTCTGACTTCCTTGAAGCTTCTCCACTTACGGCACCACCATTGAGCATGAAAACAAAACCAGCTTGTGATTTCATGTCATCTCTATCTGTTTGAAAAATTGAGTCCGTGTATCCATTAACACGCAACTCAGTGTCTCCTCCAAACACAAGGATAGAGTCCTTAGTTCTTCTCAAGTACTTAAGGATGTTCTTGACAGCAATCCAGTGACTCTCACCTGGATTTCCTTGATATCTACTCGTCATGCTCAAGGCATACGAGACATCAGGACGTGTGCATATCATGGCATACATGATTGATCCAACAAATGAAGCGTAAGGGATCAACTTCATGCGTTCAACATCATGGGGTTCGGAGGGACATTGAGTCTTGCTCAATATCGTTCCGGTTACCATAGGTACCAAACCCCTTTTGGATTTGTCCATGCTGAATCGTCGAAGAATCTTATCAACATAAGACTCTTGACTTAGTGCCAATATCCTCTTGGATCTATCTCTATAGATCCGGATACCTAATATGCGTTGTGCCTCTCCTAAATCCTTCATTTGGAAGTGGTTACCTAACCACTTCTTAACAGAAGACAACATTGGAATATCATTTCCAATGAGTAGTATGTCATCGACATACAAGATTAGGAACACAACATTGCTCCCACTAAATTTCATGTATAAACATGGTTCCTCAACATTTCGAGTGAAACCATTTTCCTTTATCACATCATTGAATCGATGATTCTAACTTCTTGATGCTTGCTTAAGACCATAAATGGATCTCTTAAGCTTGCACACTTTGTTAGGATTTTCAGAATCAACAAAACCTTCGGGTTGTATCATGTACACCTCTTCTTCTAAATGCCCATTTAGAAAAGCGGTTTTGACATCCATTTGCCAAATTTCATAATCATGAAATGCGGCGATCGCTAACAAAATCCGTATGGATCTTAGCATGGCTACGGGGGCGAAGGTCTCATCATAATGGAGACCTTGGACTTGGGTAAATCCTTTTGCCACTAGCCTAGCTTTGTAGACATCGTCATGTCCTTCTATGCCATTTTTGACCTTGAATATCCATTTGCATTGGAGGGGTTTTGCCCCTTTAGGCAAATCTACCAAGTCCCAAACTTGGTTTTCAAGCATAGAATCCATTTCGGACTTCATGGCTTCAAGCCATAAGGTGGAATTAGGACTAGATATTGCGGCCTTGTAGGTGGCGGGCTCGTCACTTTCCATAAGCAACACATCGAGTGTTCCATCTTCCTCGATAAGTCCCACATATCGATCGGGATGGCGAATTACTCGGCCCGTCCTTCTTAGTGGAGGAGGTACAACCGCGTTAGACGACGAAGGAACATCTTCTTGCGTCTCTACCTCGGTTTGTGGCTCTTGAACTTCATCAAGTTCAAAATTTCTCCCACTCTGTCTCTTAGAAATAAATTCCCGTTCTAAGAAGACAGCCTCGCAAGACACAAACACTTTGTTCTCTTGAGGTTTATAGAAATAGTAACCTCGAGAGGTCAAAGGATAGCCTACAAAGATGCACTTTTCAGATCTTGGGGCAAGCTTATTGTCGGGTTTAGTTTTGACGTAAGCATCACATCCCCAAATTTTCATGTAGGATAGATTAGGAACTCTTCCTTTCCATGTCTCAAATGGAGTCTTTTCGGTGGCTTTAGTGGGACTATTATTCAAAGATAGAATTGCAGTTTGGATTGCAAATCCCCAAAACGAGTTCGGTAACTCGGTTTGACTCATCATGGATCGAACCATATCAAGTAGGGTTCGATTTCTCCTTTCGGCAACACCATTTAGTTGTGGTGTTCCGGGTGGAGAAAGTTGTGATATAATACCACAACCCTTCAAGTGTGAATCAAATTCAAGACTAAGGTATTCACCACCACGATCGGATCGTAGTGCCTTAATTCTTTTGTTCAATTGGTTCTCTACTTCGTTTTGGAATTCCTTGAATTTCTCAAATGCTTCACTCTTGTGTTTCATTAAATAGATATACCCATATCTACTCAAGTCATCGGTGAAGGTTATAAAGTAGTTATAATTACCACGAGCGGTGATACTCATTGGTCCACATACATCGGTGTGTATGAGTCCCAATAGCTCACTAGCTCGTGTCCCTTTACCGCTAAAAGGATTACGAGTCATTTTGCCAAGTAGGCAATATTCGCATGTACCAAATGATTGATAATCAAATGGTGTAATCACATTAGTTGAAACTAATCTTTTGATGCGATTCTCGTTTATGTGACCTAATCGACAATGCCAAATGAACGCTTCACTTGGATCACTTGATTTGAGTTTCTTTGATTGAATGTTATAAATATCATTCGTTGGATTTGAGGTCTCTAAAATGTAAATGCCATTAATGGAAGAAGCTTGGCCAATAACCAAATCATTCCTAGAAATAGTACAACGATTGTTCTTAATGACAAAACAAAAACCGTCCATGTCTAGCATGGCGATTGAAATAATGTTTTTAGAGAGCGTAGGTACATAAAAACAATTATGCAAATACAACTCAAATCCATTTGGCAAAACTAGAACATAAGTTCCTTTGGATTTGGCCGCTACTCGAGCTCCATTTCCAAGGCGTAGATCCACATCTCCCTTGCTAAGCCTCTCCACATCTCTTAAACCCTGTAAATGATTACAAAGGTGAGAACCACAACCGGTATCTAGTACCCATGTCGTAGTGGAAGTATAATTTATATCAATAACATAAATTTCTTTAGGAATTGTACCTTTTGGAGTAATGAGTCCTTCCCTTATATTTCGCAAATACATAGGGCAATTAAATGATCAATTAAGAGTGTTGCCCTTTAGGTATGACCTAGGGGGTCAACTGATCACCACCGTCACACGACAGTAATGTCAAACTCTAGTCAGCCAATCATTACCGATATATGTTGACCAGTTGACAGTATAAATACTTCCCAATTGTATTCTTTAAAATGAGATTTAATAATGATATATAAATCATGTGATCGCACTATTGTTGAGGACACATTTCCCAACAGGTGCCATCTTCCAGGCTAAGGAGCCTAAGTCTAGCAACAAATCTAGACATGTACATCGGAAAGCTCACCTGATCCGTGATTACGTGGAGCAAGAAGAGATAGTGATTGACAAGATTGCGACGGATGATAACATCGCGGACCCTCTCACTAAACCGTTGAATTTTGATAAGCATGAAGGGCACGTTATTTCCATGGTAATTAAACGTGTTCCTGAGTTGTAGTAGTTGATTATGAATTTGATACATTATCTTTTTCATATACTATTTATAACTTCATCGTTTTATTATAATATTTTGTTTTTCATGTGGATTGTACTGACAACTTTGAACGCCACAAAGTGAACTGAATTACATTATATTTTGTTTTGATTCGTAATCGCCTACAAGAGCTGAGAACTCTGGCTATTATATTGTGCGATCGATTGATGGTGGGTTCAACGAGCCATAAGTCAAACTGTTTGTGATCGATCACAAATGCGAGATTATAACGATACCTCGTAGGACAAATTTTTGTGACAACGTAATGGAGTCCTAAATGTTTAAAAACATTCAGTGCCAGGTCGTGGATAGGACATCCATTGTGTTCCTAGAGTCGATTCTTTTGACTATCGACTGTCTCTTGAGATTAAGGCAGTTTTTGGGTGACTTTGGTTTCTTTCTCACGGTCTGCCCGTGAATCGAGGCTAAGTAGATTTTTTTCGGGTCATTTCATACTGTGCTTATATCTGCAGGATTCGAGTTGAGGAAAATATCCAACCTTTATCAGGTATAGTTATTTCTCAGGGCCACTCAAGGAGTTGTAACTGAAATGCATGGCCATGCTCGAATGATGATTCGTTTATCAGTTAAGTTACTCTCTAGTCGGGGAAACCACTCTTGTTACAGATCACTTGTAAAATACGACCTTTGTGAATACAGATTTTGCAAATTGTTTTACATTGAGTGGGAGAAATTTTAGGATATGAGAATCGGTTATCGCACATACACTTGTGAGGACAAGTGAGAGTTTGTTGGAGCATGTGTCCTCCACAAATTAGTGTGATAACATTTGTAAATCTCTTACAGGTTCACAAGGGTATACTTTGTATTTTATCAGTTGATTAACGATTACCTAATAACGGTTGGCTTGCTAGAAAGTTTGACGTTATTATCATACAGATGGCGGTGATCAACTGGTCCCTAAAGGTCACACCTAAAGGATGTGTTTGAGAGACGTGGTTATGGAAATGTAATCACATTGATGCTTTATATGACTAAACAGTTAGTCAATGTGTTGATGAGATGATTATTTAATGCCGATTAAATAATATTAGTTGAGACGAATTAACTGTCAATTCGTAAATTGAATATAATAAGTTATATTTAATTAATGTATATGATGTAAGCTTGGACGAATTAATATGTTAATTCGTAATTAAATGTAATCGGTTATATTTAATCAGCAAGATGAATGTGTCATAGTGGTAATAGTAATGGTACTCAAACCAAGAGGTTATGGGATCGATCCTCACTAGATGACAATTTATAAACAACACATTTTATACATTTTTGGAATAACCGAAAATAAGGATTTTTATCCTCATTTTCGGTAGATGCCATAACTGAAAATAAGGAAAATATACTCCTTATTATTTTCGGATTTTGGGCCGAGTTTTAGGAAAAGAAAAACTCCCCTTATTCTTTCTATTTTTCGGATATAATAAGAGAAGGAGGGAGAATTTTTCTAACCTAATTTTCTAACTCATTCTCTTGCCTCTCATCTCAACACAAAATACCGAAAACCCTAATTAATTTACTGAAATTTGGGGATCGATTCTAGCAACAAGTTAAGGGCATTTCTCATATCGTCTTGTGTGCAACTAATAGGCGAATATCATTGCGATATTGTTCTTAGGCCGAATTTGCTAGGACCGAAGGTTGATTCTTCATCTCTTTACCTTTTTGTTTATGTAATTTAATTTTATGACTAGTATTCATCATGATATATTCGTTATAGTCCTTAAATTTAAAGGGATGCATACAGATAAATCCCACAAATATGACTTTCACTACTCCCGTTGCTATTATTGTTGCTTTTACTACTCACATGGTTGATTGCTATCATATTAGTTGATTATCTAGTTGTATTAAAGTTATATATGTAAATAAATATGAAATATTAGATTAGAATATGATTTAAGAACAATCATTATTATTTACTACTTAAATTACAAATCTAATGAATTACGGAATATTATATTTTTTGGAAAACCAAATTGATTTATTTATCTTTTAATAGTTCCCAAAATATAACATACTTATATTATATTTGTGTATGTTAAATAATTAACATCTTTATACTAATTAATATCATAAATAAGCCCTGTTTATTTTAAGGAAACTCACCATATTCTGGTATTCTCTAAATTTATATTTCAACCAAAACTATATATATTTACATTGAAGTCCCTTGTTCAGGTCCATCCCACAACGCTATCAATTAAAAACTATATAGTATAATTAATTTGTATAAATTTACTTAATTACATGGAAGTCCCTTGGTTTCTGGATTATATATATACTAGTATTGGTGCCCGGCTTCGCCCGAGCTACCTCTACTTACCATTAAATTTTCTTTTTCATTAAATAAAATTACTTAAAGTTGCATAACCCATAAATTTATCATTAATATATTTTTTATAACATATCCTAAAATTACGATGAAATAAATTTTGAGACAAATTCACTACTCCCGCTATTAATAATTTACTCTTATTAATGAAACATTAGTAATAACATTTCACTACTTGCCCGTAATCATTGTTACTTTCACTACTCCCGCCGTAATTATTGTTACTGTCACTACTGCCGCATTAATATTGATAATTTTACTACTCCCGCCGTAAATATTGTTACTTTCACTATTGCCGCATTAATATTGATTATTTCACTACTCCCGTTGTTGTTTCTACCACTCTCACTAATCTCGTTGATAATATTGTTACTGTCACTAATTTGTATAATTTTCTTTAATTACATTGAAGTCCTTTGGTTTCTGGATTTAATATTGGTCGTGATCCCTAGTGAGGGGTTTAGTTTTCAGTACTTGTCGTCAAGAGCACCTAGACCAAAATACAATTTATAACTTCACCAACAACTCTACAATTAGTAAAGAGGCAAGTAAAGGTCGGATCCCAAAGGACGAGAATTGAGATGAGATTTCTATTGCAACTAGCGGTGTCTAAGGGTGTCACAATTGGGGTTTGAAGTAGAAGATTACTAAACTAAATAGCAATGAAAGTAAACAAGCAAGATGAATTAAAAGGGATGTAAACAATTGATAAAAAGCACTAGGGTGTCATGGGGTCATAGGGGATTCATGGGAATTGATCATACAAACATATTCTCAAGTTATAAGTAAGCAATTATTGTTGTGATAGATCAAGTTGGTTTATATCTTACAATCCTAGGAAAGTTTGGGTCCCGGAGCCGAATCGATTAGATTGTACAACACCTACAAGTCGACTTAATATTCCCAACTCAATAATATGCATGGTCTAATGAGACTCGAGTTGGTTTATGTCTTACAAGTCTCATTGAAAAGATAGGTGATGGGTAAAAAATGTAAGGATTCATAGGCTCACATTTCATCAAACATAACATGTGCATAAGTTGAGATCACAACAAACAAGCAAATAAACTATGAAAGCATATTAATTTAAGCATGAATCATTCCCCATGTTGGTTTCCCCTAATTATCCATTAACCCTAGCTAAGGAAACTACTCACTCATTATCATGTTGAACATGCTAGCAAGGTTGTCAATCATACCAACAAGACAAAATATGATGAATAAATGGAAGTGATTAACAATAATTAAAAAGGGATTAAGAGAATTATACCTACTAATGATTCCAATAATAAAGCAAAGAATGAAAGAAGTACTTGATGCTTGATTGTAAGGTTGTCAATCTCCCAATAATAACCTAAATAATCTTCAACCACCCAAAATAAAGGATGAACAAGAGAGAGATTAAGGAAATAAAACTTGTATTAAAACTTGATTAAATGTTAATTACAAGATTAAAGAGAGATTTGATTGATATTAACTACACTAAAGATTGCTAAGAAGAACATGCTCTTCTAATTAGACTAATGGGGTATTTATAGTAGGGATTAGGTGCATGAATTAGTGTTAACTAAGGGCTTAAATGACGATTAAGTCCCTTGTTGAGGAATCGCCGGTCTCTAGGGAGACTCCGGTCTCTAGAAAAAGATGTGTATCCTTCCTTGAAGCTTGTAGAAGACGAAATGGGACTGTCTGGGAATCCGGGCGTCTTTGGCACGGGACGGGCGGATTTGGCAGCTTCTGGACGGGCGTCCAGAAGGGAAAGACGGGCGTCTTTGGGTGGTTTTGCCCAGGCGTCTTGTGGGGGAAGACGCTCGGGTTGTGGGGTGAAGACGGGCGTCTTCTAGGCAATCCGCACGGATTGTCAAGCAGTCTCGTTCCTTCTTCTTTTCTTCCTTTTTCTTCATAAAATCCTTGAGGATTTCCTCGGGGATGCAATGATCTTTTCTCATCATTACCCATCTACTATAGTAGGTACAAAGGCCTTCTAATCTTGTCTCTCCTTGATGCTTGGTCATTTGAATTCAATCAATTTAGCCTCATTTTGCCACGAAAAAGCAAGGTTTGCACTCCTTTCCTACCAAGGACACAAAACCTCAAAGAATATGCAATTAAAAAGCATGGGAATAAGGCTAATTCGGGGACTAAATATGCTCTAATTATGGTCATATCAAATATCCCCAAACCAAACCTTTGCTCGTCCCGAGTAAAGAGGTGACAAAGATTAGGACCATTATTTAAACTAACCTAATAACATAGCTGATATGAGACAATTAGCGGGTCTCACTCCGCCCCTTCAACTCACAACAAGACAACCATGAGGTAGGTTGCCTTCTTGCAAGGCAAGGTGGGTCTTGCCAAAATGGCGACACATCCAAACATTAAGCACACAAAATCAGATAATGGATGCATCTACAAAAGAATAGCCACTTTTCTCGTCTAAGTGGCGGAAATTATCTACAAGGGAAGCAATTTAAGGGTACACATTCCTTCAAAGATGCAATTTCTTCAAACTACTAAGCCTAGAAGGATACCAATAAATCACCTCCAAGTTGTGTCAAGCTAGGGTACCTTTGTCCTCAATCGTTAAATGCTTTTGTCAAGAGTAGACTCCCTATGGTGTTAAAAACACTGGAGGATCGCGGAATTCCCCCTCTTGCCTAGACATGAAGAAGGGTCATCCCCTCTCTACCATGCACAAAAATGGATACGATGGATAAAGGGATCAATAGATATTTGAGTTTCACTTTGGGAGTTTGCTTTTGTTTTTGTTTTCCCCCCCAATTTCTTGTGGCATTTGACATTTGAGAACACTTTTTTGCCATTTCTTTGATGTTTGGCAGTTCAATACTTGACAACTTTTCAACTTTTCTTTGCATTTCTTTTTGAACATTTTCAAAGTCACCCCATATGTAGTTAGGGTGCCTCATATTTGAAACTTTATGAGTTCTATTTTTGCTCCACTTTTCATTTGATGCATTTTGCAAACTTTCTTTCACTTTTCATTTCATTGAACTCAAATTGATTCCTTTTTGTGCCCATTCCCTTTGATGACAAAAATGTGGTAGAACATGGATGATGGATGCATGGTTTTAAGGGTCACCTTGGAATAAACGGTAGCCAAGGAGTTATCACACCACAAGGTACTCTTGACTAGGCCTTAATCCATGGGTCAAAGGATACTAGCATGACATATCCTAGGGTGTTTTAAAAGTATTCTAACAAGCAAAGTCTTAAGAAGAAAAAGCATCTACTAGGGCCTATATACACACTTGTCAAGCTTCCCAAGTAGACGGTTTCGCAAAATTTTTCCAACATGCAAACTACATGCCATGATGCAACTAACATATAAACATCCTAATGCAAATGATTCTACCAACTAATATGCCATATAAACTAAATGCAAGTCCTAAATTCACATTGTTATACCGCATCAATCAAAATAAAGCCACATAGTCATTAACATAAAGAGGAAAAAAGAGATTGGAAAGATCATACCATGCAGTCTTCAATATCCTCATGTCTCAGATGTGGCGTAGTCAATCAATGTGAATAAGGATGGACAAACACAATATATATAATAATATATACATGACTACACTACAAAGGAAATGAACTTGTTTTTGGTTTTTCAATTTTTCAAAATTTTTATGGTTTTTCAAAATTTTTCAATTTTTTTCGGTTTTTGAATGAAAGTTAAGTTAGAATTCTCCATCCCCACACTAATATGGGCATTGTCCTCAATGGCCAAAATGATGGGAAATTATGCAAACATGATGCATGATTTCTACACTAAATGCAAGCTACACTAATCTACACTACATGATGCATGAGTTTTTGTTTATGAGGGAGAGCGTAATTTAGATTACCTCCCGTTGCGTATGCATGTACTTCCCCAAACCGAGATAGACATTATTTCTAATGTCCTAAAGTTGGGTGTAGTTCATGCACACAAGATGCAATGCATGAAACTAAATTTGTCATTTTGGATTTTCAAAAGTGGGAACAATGAAATAAGAACACCTCAATGGGGCCGAGGTGTTAGTCCTCTATGTTTCTAGGACTCTCCAACCATGATCAAGATAAATAAATAAAACAAAGAAAGAAGTAGACAAACCTCAAGAGGGTAGGAGCCTCCAAAGCTTGCTAGTCTTCCACCATATCATCATTGTCATCATCTTCCTCAATAGCAGTGGACTCATCACCACTTCCCTCTTAACTTCCTTGCTAACTTCCTTCATCATCCTCTTCTTCTTCTTCATTAGCCTCTTCATCAATGCTATCATCAACAACCTCATCACCGACAACCTCATCGTCACCCGGAATCTCACTCCTAGATGCACTTGGAAAGAAGACTTCCCTATCCGCCCAACTAGGCAAAGGACATGAAGGATCAAGTAGTCCTTGCCTAGCTAAATGAAAGAGGGGTGGATATTGGGCTAAGTATGCATCTTCCCGATCCTTAAAAGCTTGTTTGTGCATCTCTTGCATAAGTAGAGTCATGTAGTCTTTGCTTGCTTCAACACCTTCGGGTTTGAACTCTTGATACTTGAATGGATAGGGTGGTGTGACAATGGAAGAGGAGGGCATTTCAATTTCACCCCTTTGTTGACGGATGATGTATTCGGCTTCTTTTGAGAGGGGAAGAAGGTAGTTGGTCCGATGGACACTCAAACGGCATATCTTGGAAGGCAAAGTAAAAGATCTAGCTTCATTGGTGAGCCACCCATATTTGGTGTCAAGAGGATTATGGGTAACCCACTTGTACTTGTTAATCATGGCATCCATGTCAATGAGATGACCCCCTTTTTTCGCCACATACTTGCTATCCTTGTTGAAATTCGGATCAAAGTACTTAGCCAAAAGAGTGACTAGACCTCAATTTACAATAAAAGTGGTGCCTTGCTTTCCACAATCAACATTTAGCCATCTTTCCACCAAAAGCCTTAGAGAATTGTAAGGCTTGGTGAATTCCCTTCCAATATTTAAGGCCGACTCAAGTAGAACACAATCGAGCTTGGTAAAGTGGTTAGTGTCTTTTCTTGCAATGATAGTATTTCCGATGACCTTGTGCCACACTCTAATGCCCGGATGGTGGACTAATAGAGCTCGACTAGCATGATAGTTCTCAAATTCCCTTCCGGAAATCGCCTCCCAAAGAGGAGCGGGGTCATACTTTTCGGGATTCTTGTAATAACTAGGTGAATCACTAAGACCCAATGCTTTACCCAATTCATCAAAGGTGATGCGCCTACTCACATTGGCAAGGCGGAACTCGATGTTTTCTCTAGTCTCTACCTTAGGAACTGATACGTGCCTAATGTATAGTCTTTTTAGCCTATTTCATCACGTATTTCTATGCATATTTATACTATTTTTACGGTATTTTGCCCCGAATTGGCTACTTTGGTTCGTTTTGTAGAAATGAACGCGAAAGTAGTGGAATCGTACCCTTTTTCGTCCTTTTTGCATGCATTTAGAGGAGACGGGATTTTCCTGAGTGAGATACTGTGTTTGGAAGCATCGTGGCACGCATTACGAGGCATTTGGTGGCGGACTTGAGCTGAATTGAAGATGAAGCACTCGATCGAGCAGTTTTTCCACTCGATCGAGTGGTTTCTACACCCCAAGATGGTCGATCGAGTAGTTTACTACTCGATCCTTAAGTTACAGAAAGACAATTCACTCGATAGAGTAACTATTTGGTTGATCGAGTGGATCTTGCTGAAGAGTTGGTCGATCGAGTGGTTTTAATCCACTCGATCGAGCGGTTTCAATGGTTAATGGGCTTAATCAGCCCGTGTGTTAATTATTTCGTTAAACTTTGTTTGCTTTTCTATTTAAACCTATGTTAACTAGGTTAAGAACATCTTTTATCTATCTTTAATACTATAAAACTCTCTACTGTAAAACTTTAGTACGTGGCTTTCGTTCCTCTACTGTTACTTATTTTTGGGATTATTATTGCTCGGATTCGATCGTTCTTTACGCCGGAATCGCATTGATTGTAATTCCTTCTCTTCCTTTAATAATAATTAACCTTTTTGTTGCTTTAATTATTTGTTTTTCTTTTATTCCTTTTGCCCTAATTTCTCTTTATGCGATTTATTGGTTATTTCATTATGTTTACTGCTGGAAAATTAATTGCTGTTAGTTTAATTAGCGATATGAGTAGCTAAACCCCTTTCATGTTGGGATTAGGGGATCTGCGGTAGAAATGTGACGATGTAGTGAATGAATTAGACGAATTAATTACGAGACTCTGTCACTTTAGCAATTTAATTGTATTTTTTCGACTTAGTTGAGTGCACGCTTCTATGTCACCCTTTAATCTGGCTAAAATTAATCCTGGATCGAAAGATTGGACTAAATAGGCCTGCTATAAACAGTAGACTACCCTAATGAGGATGAAAGTTAAGTTAGTGGTAATTTAGGATAGAAAGTGGACCAAAAGGACCTTTCAACATCCATCTCACATTAGTTCGTCTGAATCATTTACAGCTGAGTCACTGGACTACCGTAGTGAACCGAAATCCCGACATGTCCCTTCTCTCTTGATAGTTTAAACCGATTTTCCTGCCCTCATTGCTCTTACTTTATTTCTCTTTCCTTTAATCTCGTAGTTTAGGAACCAATTCAACAAAACCCCCCAATTGTTACTTTAGGGCTAGAATTAGACAGCTGATAATTACATTACCTCCCTGTGGATTCGATACTCGACTGCTTCTGCTACATTTTAGTTGAGACCGTTAGGTTTTATCTTTGATAGGGTTGCGATAGCCGTGTCAAATTTTGGCGCCGTTGTCGGGGAGGCAATTGTTCAATTTATTAGTTGTTTTATTTTTAGTCCTTCTCTTAGGTTAAGGGGCATCCGTTCCTTAAACTATTCTTATATTCTATTTGTAGCTTCTTCTTATGCGCAGGTCACAGGGTGGTGAATTATTGCCTTATAATCCTGAGATTGAGAAATCTTTGCGCGAGTTGAGGCGATCAACTAGGGTATTACCGACAGAGGAAGAGCTGAGTACTCTGTCTAGCTATTACGAGAACGCTCTGTTTGAGGAGGATCCACATTCATCTCCAGTTTCCAATTCATCAGCTGAGACAGTCACTTCTCCGGACTTTCTAGAAATGGCCGAAGAAGCCACCATTGCCAGTCACTCTGAACCGACAGCTGCGAATCTCTATAAGGGATTTGTACTACCAGGGGAGGCAAGAAAATTCGAACCGAAGCCTTCTTATATCAACTTGGTTGAAAGGAACCAGTTCGGGGGAGCTGCAAATGAAGATGCAGCTAAGCACATGGAGACCTTTATCGATTATTGCTGCTCCATACCCCCACCAACTGGCGTGACCCCGGATCAGATACAAGAAACCATGTTTATCTTCTCACTTCGCGATGCTGCAAGGGAGTGGTATAGGGATCTAGACCGGGCTGCTCACGGGATAACAGACTGGAATTCACTGGCTTTAGCATTTTACAAGAAGTACTTTTCTGCATCGAAGACTATTGCCATTAGAGCTCAGATCACGAGCTTTAAACAGGGGCCCGATGAGAACTTTCATGAAGCATGGGTCCGTTTCAAGAAGCTGGTGCGAACCATTCCGCACCATGGGTTCGAAAAATGGAGTCTTTGCAATCAATTCTATAATGGGCTGTACGACGATCAGAGAGCTATTTTGGATGCTACAGCCAATGGCCGATTTGCTGAGAACATGGGAGAGACTAAGGGGTGGAAGATCATTGATGATTTGGCCACCCATAAGGCTGAATATGGGAACTCCAGAGGCAATCAAAGAAGAGCTGTTGAATCTTCTTCTGTAGCTGCACTAGAAGCTCTTACTGCGAGATTTGACAAATATGAGTTGGGAGGAGCTTCCAAAGGAGGAATGTATCAGGTGAATGCTGTGTCAGACGGTCCTTTCGTCTGTAGAAGATGTGGAGGAGAGGGACATGTTTCAGATCATTATCCCAACTCCTATGAGTTTTATGCTGCCTTTCAACATTACAGGCAGAACAACACTTATTACGAGCCGAACGTCCATCCCAATTTGAGGTGGAGTAGTCAGAATGTGCTCAATCCCACTGCTCCTCCGAACCAGCAGCAACCGTATATTCCTCCACACAAGAATCAACAGGGCTATCAGAAGCCTCCGTCTTTCAATCCTCCTAACCATGGTGCGTCATCTTCCGGTGGGGTGAGTGAAATAGGTGAGATAAAGTCTATGTTGCAATCCATTACAAAGCAGCTGTAGCTGAGTGATCAACAAAATCAACAGAAGGACACGTCCATTAAGGCACTTGAGACTCAAGTTGCCCAACTTGCTGCAAATAAATCCTCGAGAAAGCAGGGTCATTTACCGACTCAAAATGAGAAGAATCCACATGAGACGGGAAATCTGATAGAATTGAGAAGCGGTTTTTCCTATGAGGGACCAAAAATGCAAAAATCAGACCCGAGGGAGGCTAAAACTGATGATGAACAATGTTCTATTGAGAAAAAAGGGCTCACGACAAAGCAGTTACTCGATCGACTGAAATCTGGTGTTCGATCGAGTACACAGGAAGAGCAGACTGCTCGATCGAGTAGTTTATCTACTCGATCGAGTGAAGCAGAAAGTGGAGTTGGTCGATCGGCTGGGAATTTTACTCGATCGACTGATTCTGAAGGAGAAACTGCTCGATCGAATGAGCAAATTGGTCGATCGAGTAGTTTTGATGACGGGAAGCTTATTCGAGAGCCTGCTAGTGCTCGTTTAAGCGAGGAATCACCGAAAAGACCTCGTTCGAGAGGTAAGAAGCGTCCAAAGGATACAGAACTTGCACCGGAAGATACATTGGAAGCGAGAAACAAGGGACTCGAGATACCAATCACGGTTCCCTTACCGAGGCGGCTGCAGAATACAAAGGCTAATCAATAATTAGGCAAATTTGTCGAACTTTTGAAGAGCTTGGAAGTCACTGTGCCGTTCACTGAATTGCTAACAAAGGTACCCTCTTATTTAAAGTTTATGAAAGAAATTTTAGCGCGTAAGAGGACTATTAATGATAGTGAGACCGTAGCTTTGACTGAGGTGGGGTCAGCCCTATTTCAAAACAAGTTACCCCCTAAGCAATCAGACCCGGGAAGTTTTTCAATTCCGTGTCATATCGGTATGCATTTGATTGATAACGCGCTATGCGATTTAGGCGCTAGCGTGAGTGTCTTACCATTATCTCTGGCTAAGAGATTTGGTTTGACAAAGCTGAGTTGTACCAACATGACTGTCCAGATGGCCGACCGTAGTTTATCACGGCCACTAGGTGTAGTAGAAGACGTACCTGTTCAGATCGGGAAGTTCTTTATTCCCGTCGACTTCGTTGTCTTAGACATCCCCGAAGATGCACACACCCCTATAATTTTAGGGAGACCATTTTTGTCTCCACGCCGTGCGATTATAGACGTCGGGGGGAAGACTCTGACCTTTCAGGTAGGGGACGAGGAGCTGATTTTTCATCAGTCTAAGTTCCAGAGAGCTCCCATGCAAGCCCAGCCTTGCAATGCTCTCTCTTCTATTGATCCTATTATTGACACCCCAGATGAAAATTTGGAGAATCGTGCTGCTATTGTTAACCCTCCGCCTCAGACTGAGAGAAAAAAGGAGGAAAGTTCGTCTGTTTTCCTTGCTGCAGGTACAGATGAAAGCAATGAAGGACCTGTCAAAGGACATGGTGCAATTATTATCAATCAAATTAAAGATGATGACGCTAAAGCTGGTGATAAAGGAGCAAGGACGAGGAAAGTTCGCGCTTACGTGGATGTGAACTACTCCCCTCCTACCGTTTCAAGTGATAATTCATTCTCATGGAAGTTGAAGAGGACAGTCAATGTTGCTGAGATGACGTCCTCCAGTCAGGAGCCCTCCGAGGGGCTACTGAAATTTGTTGGGAATTAAACGGGGAAATGCCCCGTGTAACACTTTGTAATAGATAATTTTTGAATTTCTTTTGAATTTGTTTTATTGCGTTTTAATTAGGACAATTAGTTTTAGACAGTTTTTAGCATAGACGTAAGACTATAGACTGTTCTTATGCGTATTTAGTATATTGGGAAATTTGTGCGTGTGTTTTTATGCAGGTTTGGGGAAGTTTTTACGCATTCCAAGGAAGAAAGACGAAAATTCAAGAGCATACGCGAGAAAAGTCCTCGATCGAGTACTTTTTGTACTCGATCGAGTGAAAAGTTGGTCGACCGAGTGCTTTTTCCAGTCGATCGAGTAAGGCAATAAAAGGGATTGGTCGATCGAGTAAAATTTTACTCGACCAAGCAGCTGGACCACCAAAGTGCTCGATCGAGTGGTTTAAAACCACTCGATCGAGTGAAAATGAACAGGACACGAGAGTTTTTCTAACTTAAACTCTTTTATTCCTATTTTTTCATTCATTTATCCCTAATTTCGTCTAAACACCCCCCTTTTGTGCGATCAATTCATCCCCAAATCCCTAATTTTCATGCCCAATCTCCAAATTCGCCACCTACAATCCTTTGCTAGCTAATTAATCTTCAAAAGCCCCTTGTTTTTCCCTTAATTTGTATTGATTTTCACGGTTTTAAAAGGGTTTTAGGGTTTGCGGTTTTTCGACTGAAAATTCGCTATTTTTGCTTGTTTATTTGGAGATTAATTGCACTTGTAGGATCATTCTCATCAAGTAAGTGTTTCTCCCTTCCTCTATGCATTATAATTTGGATTATTTCGACTTTTCATGAGGAAAATTGATTTAGGGTTTGAATATCCATGTTTAGTCGAATTTTTTTCGACTTGTCTGTGTTTGTATGCCCTTAATTAGCTTGCTTGATGATCATAATTCCCCTTCCTCGCTGTTTTACATGCTTAATTCGAATTCCACATGAAATTTTTTGCGATATGGGTGCTGGACTGTCGAGTTTTTTTGTCACGTCACTTGGTTATTCTTTCGTAATCTCCTAAATTAGTTTCTTTGTCGCTTAATTGCTGCTGTTTAGACTGCTATCACACCCTGTTGATGCCTAACATGTCTCCATTCGAATTTTGTGCAAACAATCTCGCGATTAGGGCTACCTCAGTCGAGTTTTTCGACTGTCAGACGGTTTATATGCTGCATTGCTTTAGTTAACCTCAGTGTTACTTATGTGCTGCTGTTGTTAACTGCTTTTCCCGTCCCCTATCACCATTTGCATGCTGTAGTTCGGAATTTCTGAGGATTGTTTGGATTTGTATGCTGTAAAGTCGAATTTTCGACTAGTACTGGGGTCTACATGCTGTCACATGCTGGTTTTATTTGTAGTTTTAGCCACAGTTAGCAGCTATTTTCTTATCATACCCCTTACCCTCTGTTGCAGGATGGATTCTAGTTCTTTACCATCTACTAGTGCGTCCTCCAGCCCGTCCTTGGGTGAGTCAGTGGCCCCTGCTGTTGCCACTACCACCTCCTTAGTCACCACTGCAGCCCCAGTTTTCCTTGTTTCAGCTGTAGGGATGGTTTTTACTCCAGTGAGCTCCGCTGCGAGCTCAGTACAGGCTACCACTTCCTCCACGGTCACCACCACAGCTAGCACTTCTGCTAGTTCTTCTTCAGCGGTGACCACAGTAGCCACTACCTCTGCACCACTCTCTACTTTCACACCTATGGCGGACTCGCCAGCAGTTGCAGCTGCCTTAGAGCAGCCCTGGTCCCTCACACCGTTGCTTCACGAGCTTCCGCTTTGAGTTCCAGAGGCCGGGGTCCTAGACAGTCTCGAGCTACGCCAGCTCCTGTTACCTCTACTTCCGCTCCTAGCACTTCTACAATCGCGCTTACGCTTCGTTTCTACTTCTACTGCATCAGCTTTATTACGGTTCGAGAGGACACCTCCCTCGACCCTCACCCAGATCATCCGCAGGTATTATTCATCAACGCTTTACACCGTACGAAGTTTTATAACCTGCTTAAGTGTGTGCATGTACCTTCCTGTTTTCTAGAGAAAACGGCACTAGAGAGACTCGGCATTTACGAGTCGGTTTGTGAGTTATTACGGGTCACTGGGGATGCCTCGGCCTCATCACTATGAGAGGTCGTACCTTTTGAGCCGAGTCTCGAGTTTCTCGGCTCTTTTACCTTCTCCCCGGGGCTTACGAGGTGACCGAGAGTCTTTCGTTGTCCTTCCGGTTGTTTAACCGGACCTTTCCGATGACACTAGGGGAGTTTGGTAGGTTACTTGACCTTTCCTCTACGAGCTTGATGCGCCCGAGGAAGGTATACCGTCGCCTTTGGCGGTGTCCGGCCCACCACTTTTCAGAGCGAAAGCTCCATCGGTCCACCTACCCCCGTCCGTGTTTTCCTTAGACTGATGGGGAGCACTATATTCGGCCGAAAGGAGCCGAACAACATTACCAACAACGAGCTCTCCATCCTGGGCGGTTACCTGTGTTGGAGCTTGTGTCCTCCAGTTAGTGCGGATAACGTCATTGCACATGCACTTGTACGGACAAGTGGGAGCTTGTTGGGGTTGGTGTCCTTAACTTGATTAGTGCAAGGACTTATAAACCTTTAAAAGGATCAAAGGGCATACTTTGGTATTATTATCAGTTGATCCACGTTTATCAATAACGGTTGGCTTGCTAGATAAGTTTGACGTTATTGTCATACAGATGGCGGTGATCAACTGGTCCCTAAAAGTCACACCTATAGGATACGTTCGAGAGATGTGACGGTATGAAAATACTGTCATGTAGATGCCAAAAATTGACTAACCAGTTAGTCCGAGTTATTTGACTAGTAATTAGTCAAATATGTGATGTTGAGATATTATATTTAATACGGATTAAATATCATGGGCTAAAGGCGAATTAACGAGTTAATTCGTAAAATTAAATATACGTGATTTATATTTAATTAAATGTATATTAAAAATAATTATACAATACGCTTTGTCGGACACGAATTAACAATTCACTAACCCGTATAATTAGTGATGCCTTAATTTCCGATAACCGATAAATGATTTATAATATAAACCGCGTCATATACATTTTAGCGAGACGGGTCGAATCATCGGATCACTAGTCAAATGAGGAGAAAGTGGAAAGCCCACTCCCTCCTCTCTTGACCCGCGGACCGAGGTTAACAAAAGGAGAGACTCCCTCTCCTTTTGACCTAGCGATTTCATTTTGCTAGAAAACTAGGGTTTTGAAGAGTATTCTTCTCGAAAAACCCGAGATCTCTCATCTCAACAAAAACTCACAATGAGTTCTCCCTATATTGCAAGGCAATCGGAGAACACTTTGTTCTAGCACAAGGGCATATCTCGGACAAAGTCTTGGGTGCAATGATTAGGAGGAAATCTGTTTTGATTTCTGTTCTTTACGCCGCAATTTAAAGGACCCGAGGTTGATTTCTTGTTCTTTATCGTTTCTTTATGTTTTTCGTTTTATGACAATATTCACATGTAAATTTTGCGTTATAGTCCTACAATTAAAGGGGTAGTATACGGATATTCACCCACAAGTGGTATCAGAGCGAGGCCACGTGAATTTTTCATGTGTTTTTCATAAAACGTTTTTGAAACGATGATTTTCTACTTCGAAAACCGTGCCTAGTATACACGGCAGAAATTTTTTTAAAAACCGTGTCATGTATTACACGGTAATTCCATGTTTTTTCGATTTGGTTTTTGCATATTGTTGTTTTATACAGAGATTATAACAATATGTCATGTTTTGTCAATTGTCAAATTTGTTTTAATGCGTTTTTTTGATCATATTTGCAATTGATTTTGTCTCGAAATATGTTTTCACGAGGGTTTTGCGTTTTCCAGAGACTTTTGCACTCGATCGACCATGTTTTTAATCGATCGAGTGGCTTTTCTGTAAAATTTTTGCTCGATCGAGTCCCTGCTGTACTCGATCGACCCTGTTCCAAAACTTTTTGCTCGATCGAGTCCTGCTGTACTCGATCGACCGCTTTCAAAACCCCTCCGCTCGATCGAGTTGTCCTCGTACTCGATCGAGTAGTTTTGTTGATATAGGCACTCGATCGACCACCAGTTTAGTCGATCGAGCACCTCTGATTAACATACCCCTCGATCGACTTGCGAGTTGATCGATCGAAAGCACTCTATCCCTCGATCGAGCACTTGTGTCCTGGATCGAGGGATTTAAATCTTTAACAGCTTTGAAAATTTGTTTCTTTTGATTTAAATTTTTCATTTGGCTTCAATATGTACTTTATACGGATATAGTACACTCGCTTTATAGTGAATCGGTTCACTCACGTACCATATAGTTGTTTTAAAGCGTCTTTAAAATGACGGATTATAATGGATTAAAATTAAATGATAGAAGCGGTTTTATCACATGAATTTTAATCATTAAAAGGTGGTTTGGATAAATTTAACATAATTACGGAATTATGTCACGAATGAATTTTTTTTAGTTGATGCATTTTTATTTATCGTAATTTATGAATGCCGTGAATGCCTTTTAATTACGTATTTAATTTTACAAGCGGTTGTAACTTAGTGTGGCCTTAGTAGAACGTGTTACCGTAATGATGGAACACGGTCTTGGTTGTATTTTGAGATCTCGTATCTCGGTTTTGGATTTTTCACTTGTAATTACAGTTTTAATTAGAATGTAAATAGGTTTATATTTTGTAATTTTAATTGTAATTTTTGAGAAGACCAAAGATGGAGACCGGATGCTCACTCCCGCTACCTGGATCAAGATGGAACATCAAGACAAGCTTTTCGGGTCCAACGGTGGATTCCAAAGTTGTATTATGTTCTTTTACTAGGATAGGCCACACTAGGAAATTTTTATTTACGTATTGCATTACTTTATTTATTTATTGTTACGATAATTTGCATCATTTTCCGCCTAAAACCAAACCACCTAATTATTGCATGAAAACTGACACATATAGAGGTCACGAGTTAGTTTTCATTGACATTCGCATGTCACACGTTTTAAGCCATCATCTAAATTAATTCATTCACGACAGACGCTAGTTATTCGTTCACTTAAAATGAATTAAAACTTAGTTGATGGGATCTTCCTCGTATAAACCAAAATTGAGAACGGTCTTTATAGGTCAAACTCCAATGAGTCCCTTCTTCGTCGGTAGGCATACTATGACCCCTTCTACGTCGGGTAAGTTGGAACCGATTGACCTATTTTATCTCAACACTATGGTCACTCGTACGATCCTGTGATCATGGTGGACTAAAGATAGGATTTACGGAAATCTATCGACCAAGAGTTCTTCCGGAAGAATTAGCTAAACAGTTGGCTTATCAATTTACTGAAATTGAGTCTTGGGATCACTTGTATCATTCTTGAGGGAGATCAATTATGCAAGTGCTAGAGTCTACATGTTTAAAATGGATTTTAAAATAGACTTAAATCACCTCGATGAGTTGCTTATTTCGTTTTGTTTTTCTTTCTTTTTCAAAGTGTAGATCACGTTTTTAATCGCTAAACAACAAATGGCTGGTTCTCCCGATAACCCAATGCCAAGTGCCACATTGGACCGTGAGTCCTGGCTTAGGATCTTCATGAGTCGGATGAATCGGTCTACTCGATCAAGAATGACGGATCCAACTTCATGGGATCGGGAGGCAAGATTACGGAATCTGCCGCTGCCGACGGAAAGCTCGGATATCTCGCTTGAGCCCATGCCGTTAAACCCAGGCCCCACGGCTGGAATTAACGAAATCAACGAGTATAACGATTTCGCTTTAGAAGCTGGTGCGGTAAAGAACGTACTTATTTTTGCAATGGAACCCAATTTGCAGAAACGCTTCATAGCCCAAGGTGCAAACAAGATTTTCACCACGCTCACTAAGGAATTCTCGAAAGCACCGAGAATCGTGACCTATGAGCATACCACTCGCTTCTTCGATGCGAGACTCGAAAAGGGCCAACGGTTAGCCCACACATTCTCAGCATGATTGAGAATGTCGAGAAACGGAGACCTTTAATCGTAACATCAGCGAGAACATTGTTATCGACCGTATGCTTCACTCACTCCACGATGGTTTTTCGCAATTTAGAGCGAATTACTATATGAATGATTTGAAGAAAACTCCCCATGAACTGCACTCCCTCCTCGTACAGACCGAGAAGGACATGAAGTGCAGTGGGAGCTCGAAACAGGATGTTCTCGTTGTGTCAAACAAAGGGAAAGGTAAGGGCAAAGCTCCGTGCAAACCTAACAAAGAGGTAAAGCGAAGTTCAAGAAGTCGGGTTCGGGGAAGAGTGGTCCTGGTGAGGCGAGCAACTCATCAGGCATGACAAAGGGCAAGAGTGAAAACATGGAATGCCACCATTGCCACAAGATCGGGCATTGAGACGCACATGTCCTGTTTATCATGAGGACTTAAAGGCGGGTCGTGTTAAACCTGTTGGTATGTCTTCTCTCTCTTCTACTTTTATTCATATGATTGAGATTAACCACGCAAGTTACGGAACTTGGGTACTTGATCCTGGTTGTGGTTCTCATCTGTGTAATCATGTGCGGGGGCTCCGAAACATCGAACCCCTCGTAAAGGGTGAGGTGGACTGCGTGTCGGGAATGGAGCAAGAGTAGCCGCCATCTCCAAGGGGACATATGTGATCCAGCTTCCTAGCGGATTTGAGTTGTCTTTATTTGACTGCTATTATGTTCCCAGTCTTTCCAAAAACATTATTTCAGTTTCTGCGCTTGATAAACTTGGTTTTTCATTTGTAATAGAAAACAATGCTTGCATTTTCTCATTACACGATATGATTCTGACAAAGGCGGTCTCCATGAACGGAATTTATGTTTTAGATCGGATCACGGAAATATTACACGTAATGAATAAAAAGTTAAAGGTTGGTGACAAAGATCAAACGTATCTATGGCAATGCCGTATGGGACACATTAATGAGAAACGCGTAAAACAGCTCATCAAACATGGAGCTATCTCGGCCTTTGATTTTCAATCATTTGGCACGTGTGAATCATGTCTCATCGGTAAGATGACTCGGATTTCCTTCAAAGGTGTTGGAATGCGCACTGCTGACCTATTAGGGCTCATACACACGGATGTATGTGGTCCTATGTCAATCACCGCACGAGAAGGCTATAGGTATTTCATCACTTTCACGGACGATTTGAGTAGATATGGCTATGTCTACTTAATGAAGCACAAAAGTGAATCCTTTGAGAAATTCAAGGAATACCAAAATAGGGTGCAGAACCTATTGGGTAGAAAGATAAAAACACTGCGTTCGGATCGTGGTGGCGAGTATCTTTCTCACGAGTTTGATCAACACCTCAAAGACGGTGGGATTGCCTTACGATTAACTCCACCGGAACACCTCGGTGAACGGTGTGTCCGAACGGAGAAATCGAACACTACTTGATATGGTTCGATCCATGATGAGTCACACGATATTACCTGATTCATTATGGGGTTATGCTCTTATGTCATCCGCTCTAATACTTAATCAAGTCCGTCTAAAGTCTGTTGACAAGACTCCATATGAACTATGGAAGGGAACGGTCCCTAACTTGTCCTTTATACGGGTTTGGGGCTGCGAGGCTTATGTCAAGTGGAGACCTGAAGATAAGCTCGGCCCGCGATCGGTCAAGACATACTTTATAGGTTATCCTAAAGGATCACGTGGTCATTACTTCTATTCGCCAACCGAACAACGCGTTTTTGTTGCGGCGAGTGCGACATTCTTAGAGAAGGAATTTCTCGAGAATGCAAAGAGTGATAGAACCTTCGACCTGTCGGAGATTCCAGAACCAAACACCGAGCAACCATTGGAGGAACCAATTCCTTCAATCCCGGCTGCGGTGAATATTCCTGAGGAACCTAGGAGGTCGGGAAGAGTCTCTATTCCTCCAAACAGATACATTGGTATGGTCGAGGAACATGACATAGATGACGTTCTACTCTTAACGAGTAGTGAACCCGCAACCTATAAAGGTGCCATGACCAGATTCGACTCAAAGCTATGGCTTGAGGCCATGCAATCCGAGATGGACTCCATGTATGAGAACAACGTGTGGGATCTTGTTGACTTTCCTGCTAAGGTTCGTCCCCTTCAATGCAAATGGCTTTACAAGATAAAG
Source organism: Silene latifolia (assembly GCF_048544455.1). Lineage (NCBI taxonomy): Eukaryota > Viridiplantae > Streptophyta > Magnoliopsida > Caryophyllales > Caryophyllaceae > Silene > Silene latifolia. Next base: position 98,827 of record NW_027413701.1, read on the forward strand.
CATTCTGTGGAAGGTCGACAAGATATCTACAAAGCACGACTAGTTGCTAAAGGTTTCACCCAAGTGCCAGGTTTGCACTACGATGAGATTTTTGCACCCGTAGTTATCTTTGCGTTCCATTCGGATTATCTTAGCGATTGCCGCTTTTCATGACTATGAAATTTGGCAAATGGATGTGAAACCGCCTTCTTAAACGGCTTTTTGGAGGAAGAGTTGTACATGGTACAACCCGAAGGTTTCATCGATCCCGAACATCCTAAGAAAGTATGCAAGCTTAAGCGTTCCATTTATGGACTTAAGCAAGCATCACGGAGTTGGAATCATCGCTTCGACCAAGTGATAAAAGAAAATGGATTTACTCGATCGGTCGAGGAACCATGTCTATATATCAAGTCGAGTGGGAGCAAGATTGTCTTCCTAATATTGTATGTTGACGACATACTCCTCGATTGGGAATGACATACCTCTCTTAACTTGGGTGAAAGTATGGTTGAAGAACCATTTCCAGATGAAAGATCGGGGAGAGGCACAGAGAATTCTAGGCATCCGTATCTATCGAGATAGATCACGACGGATGCTATCTCTCGATCAGAGTCTTACATAGACAAAGTCCTAGAGAGATTCAAGCATGACTAACTCCAAGAAGGGTTTTCTTCCTATGGCTCCAGGGGTGCATTTGAGCAAGTCTCGAGGCACCGAGACACCGGAAGAGAAAGAGCGCATGACACGGATTCCTTATGCTTCGGCTATAGGATCAATCATGTATGCCATGATATGCACACGTCCGGACGTGGCATATGCATTGAGTATGACAAGTCGATTCCAACAAAGAACCAGGTGAACCACATTGGTTGGTGTCAAGAACATTCTTAAGTACCTACGGAGGACTAAAGATTGGGCATTGACTTATGGAGGCTCTCAAACGCTATGCGCAACCGATTCTGCAGATGCTAGCTTCCAAACGGATCGAGATGACTCGAAATCTCGGTCTGGATTCGTTTTTACTCTTAATGGCGCTGTGATCAGTGGAAGAGTTCGAAACAAACTCACATGACAGATTCTACGATCGAGTCCGAGTACTATGCCGCGTCTACGAAGCTACGAAGGAAGCGATATGGATGCGACAATTCGTACATGGGCTATCTCAGAGTGCCTAGTTCGAATGACCCGATCACCATCTATTGCGACAATAGTGGTGCCATCTTCCAAGCTAAGGAGCCAAAGTCTAGCAACAAGTCTAGACATGTACAACGGAAAGCTCATCTAATCCAGGATTACGTGGAGCAAAAGACAGTAGTGATAGAAAAGATTGCTACTGATGATAACATAGCAGATCCTCTCACTAAAGCATTACGACAAGATAAGCATGAAGGGCACGTTAACTCCATGGGAATTAAACGTGTTCCTGAGTTGTAGTACTCTTTTATGGATCAGATTCATTCTCCTTTGTACTCTATACGACATCATCGTTTTGATATTTTATATATATATTTTGTTTTTCATGTGGATTTGTACGACAAATTTTGAACACCACAAAGTGAACTGAACGAACATTATATTTTTCAGTCCTTAATTGCCCACATGAGCTGATAACTCTGGCAATTATTTTGTGACGTTGGTTGATGGTGGGTTCAACGAGCCATAAGTCAACCGGTTTGACGACCAATCACGAGGCGATTTATACGGATATTTCGTAGGACAAATTTGTGACATCGACGTGGAGTCCTAAATGTTTTATAACATTCGTTGCCCGGTCGTGGATAGGACTACCATGGTGATCCTAAGAGTCGATTCTTTGACTATCGATCGTGTCTTGAGACTACGGCTTGATTTTGGGTGACTTTGGTTTCTTTCTCACGGTCATCCGTAACAGGGGGCCAAGTAGATTTTTTTTCGGGTCATTTCATGCTTTGTGCTTAGATCGGAAGGAGTCGCGTTGAAGGAAATATTCAGCCTTTATCAGGTACTCGATATTTTCGGGGCCACTCGAGGAGTCAGAATCGAAATGCATGGCCATGCTCGGATACGGATTCGTTTTATCGGTTAAGTTACTCTCTAGTCGGGGAAACCACTCTAGATACGGATCGATTGTAAAATACGACCTTTGTGGATCCAGATCCGCAAATTGTTTTACATTGAGTGGGAGAAATTTTAAATGAATATGAGAATCGGTTATCGCACATACACTTGTACGGACAAGTGGGAGTTTGTTGAGCTTGTGTCCTCCAGTTAGTGCGGATAACGTCATTGCACATGCACTTGTACGGACAAGTGGGAGCTTGTTGGGGTTGGTGTCCTTATCAGTTAGTGCAAGGACTTATAAACCTCTAAAAGGATCAAAGGGCATACTTTGGTATTATTATCATTTGATCCACGTTTATCAATAACGGTTGGCTTGCTAGATAAGTTTGACGTTATTGTCATACAGATGGCGGTGATCAACTGGTCCCTAAAAGTCACACCTATAGGATACGTTCGAGAGATGTGACGGTATGAAAATACTGTCATGTAGATGCCAAAAATTGACTAACCAGTTAGTCCGAGTTATTTGACTAGTAATTAGTCAAATATGTGATGTTGAGATATTATATTTAATACGGATTAAATATCATGGGCTAAGGCGAATTAACTTGATTAATTCGTAAAATTAAATATACGTGATTTATATTTAATTAAATGTATATTAAAAATAATTATACAAATCGCTTTGTCGGACACGAATTAACAATTCAGCTAACCCGTATAATTAGCTGATGCCTTAATTTCCGATAACCGATAACAGTTTATAATATAAACCGCGTCATATACATTTTAGCGAGACGGGTCGAATCATCGGATCACTAGTCAAATGAGGAGAAAGTGGAAAGCCCACTCCCTCCTCTCTTGACCCGCGGACCGAGGTTAACAAAAGGAGAGACTCCCTCTCCTTTTGACCTAGCGATTTCATTTTCTGAAAAACTAGGGTTTTGAAGAGTATTCTTCTCGAAAAACCCGAGATCTCTCATCTCAACAAAAACTCACAACAGTTCTCCCTATATTGCAAGGCAATCGGAGAACACTGTTCTAGCACAAGGGCATATCTCGGACAAAGTCTTGGGTGCAATGATTAGGAGGAAATCTGTTTTGATTTCTGTTCTTTACGCCGCAATTTAAAGGACCCGAGGTTGATTTCTTGTTCTTTATCGTTTCTTTATGTTTTTCGTTTTATGACAATATTCACATGTAAATTTTGCGTTATAGTCCTACAATTAAAGGGGTAGTATACGGATATTCACCCACAACCTGAACGTCGACTACGAGGGTCCCTTCACCCTCAACATTGCCTACTTGACCGCCCAGTACCTTCTGAGCCAGGGGAAGAAGGAGGCGGGGACCATTGCCTGCGGTGGCATAGCCACCATTCTCGCCCGTCGCCTTTTCCCCGTTTGGCCTCTTGACTTGCAGTACCTCGCTGGAGAGAGGCTACTGAGTCTGGACGCCATGCTCTCTCAGCATTGGCTCACCCCAGACTACCAGACTTGGAAGATAGACGGCTCCTTGTCTGTTGACTTACCCCCGACTCTCCCCGTCTTGAGCCCTTTCCCACGCCGCAAAGGGCCACCGTCCGCCACCACTACCTCGGCTTCACCTTCCACCCGGACCTACCCCGATGCACCGCCGCCAAGAAGCGGCGACTTGAGACTGGAGAGGGGTCCACACCTTCAGGGAGTACCCAACCTTCCACGGCTACTCCCGATCCGACCCCTACTCCCACTACTACTACCACTCCTACTCCTACTCCACCTCCCACTGATCAGACTGAGCCGGTCTTACCGGCTACTTTTAGACTACCTCCTCCCTTTGTGGCGCCCGCGGTCCTGGACCAAGGGGGCGCCGTTTACGGTTTGTTGCGTGAGATTGCAGAGCGTCAGGCTCGTATGGAGAGGGACTTAGCTTTGACCTTACACCCTCTGTACGAGTACCACTTGCGGCGACACAGACCGATCCCGGAGGGTTGGCCACACCCTTCCTTCTTCAGGTACCCGGCTGAGGGGTACCCGACGTCAGAGGAGGAGGAGGAGGACGAGGACCCCGAGGTTGCAGTGGAGAGAGCTCGCGCTGAGGAGCGGAGGAGGAGAGAGGAGGAGGAGGACCCGGAGTACAGGGCGAAGGTTGACCGTGAGAGCAGTGACGACGACGACGAGTAGCTGCTGGTCTACTCACTTCCCCAGTTTTCTGGCTGGTTTGGGGAAGTTCGCATTCTGTATGTATCTTTCACTCTTTTATTTTGTCTCCTTTATTTCATTGTTTTTATTTTGTTGGTTGTATATTCCCGTTCCCCTGTATATATCTCTTTGGTGTATCTTTGGAGGACAACGATGGCGTTGTCCGTTTTGGTTTGGGGAGGGTATTGCATCCTTTTGAGTCTGCATCTGCATTTGTTTTTGCATTCACGTTTATTTTTCAGCTTGCATTGTTGTTTATTTTCACAAAAAAAAAAAAAAAATCCAAAAAAATTAGAAAATTTCAAAAAAAATCAAAACAATTTCACGTTTATTTTTGCATATAGGTTGAGTCGGAACGGTAGATTTCCATGATGACAATGCACTACAACTTGTCAATTTACTTGAGCCTTGCACTTCTGTTGATAGTTTTTAGCTTTGTCATACGCATAATCTACGAGTTTCTGTTCAAATATAAGCTGACTGTTTACTTGACCTATAAATTGGCAAACTACTTAAAAATTCTGAGATATTAGAGCCCATAACTGGTGACATTCATGACCAGTTCATTAGGAATTTTGAGTAGTACTCCTTGCATAGCATGTTCGTCTTTTTTGCACATTTATGACATTCAATTTCGAGTCAAATGCACATATTAGGGTTTGTGGTTGGTATCACATGCAGGGAGGTGCTTGCAAATTTCCCCTTCCTTATATTTTTTTTTCACCCATTTAACTCCACATTAGCCAAATTTGCCTTTTTGACCCATTAGCTACATCCCAAACTAAGCCTGCCCAGTCAAGCTAGTTAGTATGTTCTTTTGAGGTATATTTTCCATTGCAGTTTGGTCCGTATTACTTGTTTGGAGTTGATATAAGAATTGAGGAAGGAGGAAAGAAAAAAAAAAGTATTGAGAAAGAAAAATAAAAAGAAAAACGTGAAACAAAAAAGAAAAGAAAAAAAAATGAAAAAGTTAAATGACGTGAATCAGAAGAAGAAAAAGAAAGAAAAGTCTGAAAAAAAAAGTTGTTGTTTCAGTTAGCTATTTCAGACGGTGTTTAAAAAAGGGAACTTTGTGACCGTCTGACTCCTCCGTTTTATTCCATATTTTTTGAGGAGATTGTGTTTGAGTTTAGTGAGTTGTGTGCCAATTGAAGGGCACTTGTTCTTAGTTCTTCAGTCAGTTGAGATTCGGATGGTTTATTATGGTCCTGTTAGGAACTAGCTTGACGCTTTTACCTCCACATTTCCATAACATGTTTTGCCTCCTGAACCTCACTATTCCCAAATTATTTGTAAGCCCTCCGCTGTGACGGACATTATTGGTTGGAGTGTGTGCATTAGTACTTCAATTGTCTTTCATTTTTGTTGCATGCATGCTATGTAGGTCGCAGTTAGGTGAGTGACTGTCTTTTCTTCTCTCTTTTACATATAATATTCACCCTTTGCTTCATGAGAGAAGAGTGACCACGAGAGAGTCCGATTTTGTTGGTCTTGCAAGGTCGATAGGTTGGCTATATTTCGAACGACTTATAATTCGTTTTGCGTATTGACCGCTTAGCTTTAACTGTTAATTTTTGTTGCATTAAATTGGTTCAAGTAGACAAGTTAAGCTAGCTCTGAGTTATCATTTCCGTTCCATTAGTGTATAGTTTTGAGTTTACTCGAGGGCGAGTAAAGGTTCGGTTTGGAGAGATTTGATACGTGCCTAATGTATAGTCTTTTTAGCCTATTTCAGCACGTATTTCTATGCATATTTATACTATTTTTATGGTATTTTGCCCCGAATTGGCTACTTTGGTTCGTTTTGTCCATTTTGTAGAAATGAATGCGAAAGTAGTGGAATCGTACCCTTTTTCGTCCTTTTTGCATGCATTTAGAGGAGACGGGATTTTCCTGAGTGAGATACTGTGTTTGGAAGCGTCGTGGCACGCATTACGAGGCATTTGGTGGCGGACTTGAGCTGAATTGAAGATGAAGCACTCGATCGAGCAATTTTTCCACTCGATCGAGTGGTTTCTACACCCCAAGATGGTCGATCGAGTAGTTTACTACTCGATCCTTAAGTTGCAGAAAGACAATTCACTCGATCGACTAACTATTTGGTCGATCGAGTGGATCTTGCTGAAGAGTTGGTCGATCGAGTGGTTTTAATCCACTCGATCGAGTGGTTTCAATGGTTAATGGGCTTAATCAGCCCGTGTGTTAATTATTTCGCTAAACTTTGTTTGCTTTTCTATTTAAACCTATGTTAACTAGGTTAAGAACATCTTTTATCTATCTTTAATACTATAAAACTCTCTACTGTAAAACTTTAGTACGTGGCTTTCCTTCCTCTACTGTTACTTATTTTTGGGATTATTATTGCTCGGATTCGATCGTTCTTTACGCCGGAATCGCATTGATTGTAATTCCTTCTCTTCCTTTAATAATAATTAACCTTTTTGTTGCTTTAATTATTTGTTTTTCTTTTATTCCTTTTGCCCTAATTTCTCTTTATGCGATTTATTGGTTATTTCATTATGTTTACTGCTGGAAAATTAATTGCTGTTAGTTTAATTAGCGATATGAGTAGCTAAACCCCTTTCATGTTGGGATTAGGGGTTCTGCGGTAGAAATGTGACGATGTAGTGAATGAATTAGACGAATTAATTATGAGACTCTGTCACTTTAGCAATTTAATTGTATTTTTTCGACTTAGTTGAGTGCACGCTTCTATGTCACCCTTTAATCTGGCTAAAATTAATCCTGGATCGAAAGATTGGACTAAATAGGCCTGCTATAAACAGTAGACTACCCTAATGAGGATGAAAGTTAAGTTAGTGGTAATTTAGGATAGAAAGTGGACCAAAAGGACCTTTCAACATCCGTCTCGCATTAGTTCGTCTGAATCATTTACAGCTGAGTCACTGGACTACCGTAGTGAACCGAAATCCCGACATGTCCCTTCTCTCTTGATAGTTTAAACCGATTTCCTGGCCTTATTGCTCTTACTTTATTTCTCTTTCCTTTAATCTCGTAGTTTAGGAACCAATTCAACAAAACCCCCCAATTGTTACTTTAGGGCTAGAATTAGACAGCTGATAATTACATTACCTCTCTGTGGATTCGATACTCGACTGCCTCTGCTACATTTTAGTTGAGACCGTTAGGTTTTATCTTTGATAGGGTTGCGATAGCCGTGTCAGTAACTTTCAAAGAACTCAAGAATTCTAAGGTAAGGGAGGGGTATGTCAATTCTCTTGTAGCAAACAATTTTCCCAACCCCATGGCTTCAAAGAAGGCTTTTGTTTGTTCAAGGACACCCAATTTGTTCAAGGCATCTTCACATATGAATTTGGTGGATAGAAAGGATTTTCTAGCATACTTGGCAAATGTATCCCTATGGGAGTTAGAAATGAAAATTACCTCCGGATAGTTTGATAATTGAGCAATTTCCGGAGTTGTTGATGTTGTTGCTTCCAAGGGAGGTTGTTGTTGTTGAACTTCCATGTTTGAACTAGCTACCACCATAGCCAATGAGGCTTTCTTTGCTTGAAGACATTTTTGTCTTGTTGAGAGTGCCTTTGCCTTAGGTGCCTTTGTTGATCATTTTGTCCTTGCCATTGATGAAAATACCAAGAAAAGAGTGAAAATCTTCAATTTCCAAGTATACCCAAATCGATTTTAAGATGAAAGGCTTTGCCTTTATAATTCAAAAATCGACTCAAAGGTTGAAGATTTTGGTGCTTGGTTTGATTTTTGTTGGAAGAGGAGTGATTAATTGTTGTTAAAAGGAAGTTTGGATTTGATTTTGTTGAATTTGGTTGAGGAAATCTTGTTTTGGTGATGGAGAGGATGAGGGTTTTGAGTTTTGGGGTTTATGGGTAGTGTTTTGAATGAATGAATGAAGAAATGAATGTGGGAGGGGGTATTTAAAATACCCGAAAATTTTGAATTTGCAGGGGAAGACGGGCGTCTTTCCTTCGGGACGCTCGGATTCTGCCTCTTTTTGGTTCAAGATTCTCGCCTAAAGTTGGGCGTATTTTAGCAAAGACGCTCGGATTCTTTGATTGCAGGACGAGCGTCTTCCTCTGAAGACGGGCGGATCTTCAGACAGTGAGCTTTTCTTGTTTTTCACAGCCAAAAAGACGGGCGTATTTCCTTCCAAGACGGGCGGATTTCAGAAGACGAGCGGCTTCTCTTCCAGGACGCTCAGATTCTTCAACAGTCCCAAAATTTCAAATTCTCAGTTAAAAATGGATGGGCGGATTCAGGCAAAGACGGGTGTCTTTCCTAAAAACGAGCGGATTCCCTAGAAGACGCTCGGATTCTCCCTGTTTTACCCGGATTCAGTTCCATCCGTGCACTTGCATATCCCTTGTCATTTTTCATTCTTCAAATTCCGTGTTCTTCATTGTAGGGGCACTACTAAGGCATGAATAGCCTAGGCAAATGCTATCCCCACACTAAGCTAAATCACTACACATCAATAAAATCATTAGTCCCTCCCTTACTTCTCTCAAAAATGATAATTATCTTGATCAAAGCATAAAAATCCAAAAATGACAAAAAATGCAATGTAAGAATTAAAATGCGAGTTAGGGAGTTAGAAATATTTACAAATGGTGGTTTAGGGAGGACTCCACCAAACTCTCATCCTTAGTGAGATGTCACGGGGGCATGTCCAAGGTGTTGTTGATGTTGCTCAACACCTTGAAAAAGTAGTCAAAAGCTTGTTCATAATCATGATAAATATCTTCAATAGATCTTTGCCCTTGTTGTGCTTCATGTCGGTCTTGATCGATAGCATTACCAATATAGGGATTGAAAATCCCTTCAAACTCATCGTCCCAAAGACCACAAACTTCATCTACTTGATCACTAAAGATCTCTTGAGTTGATAGAGACAACTCTCCCACTTTCTTGTCTTGGCCAATGAGGCCATCCTCTTCATTGCTTGACTTTGGTGAGCTTTTCAGGCTCTCTTTGTTACAATTCACTTGCTCTTTGAATGGGGCATCATCAATTTTCTTCTTCCATTGGAATTCCGACTTCTTCCTATCATCCTTCCGGCTATAATGATCAACCATAAAGCATGGTTCATGCAAACGGGGAGCTCTCATGGTCTTGTCAAGATTGAAAGTTATGTTCTCATCTCCCACTTCTAGAGTGAGCTCTCCATGCTTCACATCGATCACCGCATCCGCGGTGTGTAAGAAAGGTCTTCCTAGAATGATTGGAATGTTGGAGTCTTCTTCCATGTCAACAATGACAAAGTCCACCGGGATGAAAAATTTCCCAACTCTTACGGGAACATCTTCCCATATCCCTAATGGTGTCTTCGTCGATCTATCGGCCATTTGGAGTGTGATATTGGTGCATTTAAGCTCTCCCATCCCCAACCTTTTACTCACCGAGTACGGCATAACACTCACACTAGCCCCTAGATCACATAAGGCTTTGTTGATCGTGGTGTCGCCAATGGTACACGGTATTGAGAAGCTTCCCGGATCTTTGAGTTTTGGAGGAGAACTCCCTTGAAGTATTGCGCTACTCAACTTAGTGAAGGCGATAGTCTCAAGCTTCCGGATCGACTTCTTTGTGAGGATGTCTTTCATGTATTTTGCATAGGCCGGCATGTGATTGATTAATTCCGTGAAAGGAATTGAGACTTCCAAATTCTTCACAATTTCCATAAATTTTCCAAGTTGGTCATCAAATTTGGGCTTGGCTTGACGACTTGGAAAAGGAAGTCTAATCACAATGGGCTCCTTCTCCTTGACCTTGTCTTCATTTTTCTTTGAAATTTCTTCTTTTGATGGTTCCCCATCCTTGGAGTTTTGCACAATTTCTTCTTTGTCACTAGCTTCCACAACTTCATCCTCAACTTGCTTCTTCGGTGCTTCATACCTTGTACCACTTCTCAAGTGAATGGCACTAACCGTTTCATGTCTTGGGGGATTACTTTGAGGTGGTAATTGCCCCTTTTGTCTTTGTGAGCTTGAAGATGCTAGTTGAGTCAATTGGGTTTCCAACATTTTGGTGTGAGCTAGGATGTTGTTGATGGTGATTTCCTTTGCTTGACTATCTTTTTGCATTTGAGTGAAAAACTCTTGTTGATTCTTTTGCATTTGGAGGACCGCTTTTTGAACATCAAAACCATGGTCATTTTGTTGATTGTATGGAGTTTGATTTTGGTATCCTTGGTTTTGGTTGTAAAAGGGTCTTTGATTTTGGTTTCTCATGGGAGGTGGGGTGTATGTTGGTTGAGGGTTTTGAACATTTTGACTTTTGTATGAGAGATTTGGATGGAATTTGGTGTTTTCATTGTAATAGTTGGAATAAGGGGTACCACTCTTGTATGCTTGGAAAGCATTCACTTGTTCATTTGTTCCCCTACATTCACTTTGGTCATGTCCCAAAGTTCCACAATTCTCACATATCCCACTTGGGATTGATGAAGATGCCGTCATGGCATTAACATGATGCTTTGGTGATTTTGAGGCTTCTTCAAGTCTAGCCATAGCTTTTTCAAACTTCAAATTGATGGTATCAATGTGAGCACTAAGTTGAGCACCTAATTGAGTAATGGAGTCCACTTCATGCTTTCCTCCTCTAGTAGCCTTGCGAGGTCTACTATATTGTGAGTTATGGACCGCCATTTCCTCAATTTTGTTCCAAGTTTGATTGTCATCAACTTCGGTGAACATTCCATTTGATCCCATGTTGAGAATGTTCCTTGAATCTTCATAAAGACCGTTCCAAAATTGTTGTACCAAGAACCACTCGCTAAGTCCATGATGAGGACATGAGCGACAAATTCCCTTGAATTGCTCACAAGCTTCATATAAAGATTCTTCATCTCTTTGCTTAAAGCCCGTAATTTGAGCTCTTAGCATGTTAGTCTTTTCCGATGGATAGAACTTTTTGTAGAAAGCTAGAGCCAACTTCTTCCAAGAATCAATTCCGAGAGTAGCCTTATCAAGGCCTTTCAACCATTTTTTCGCGGTGCCAATTAAAGAAAAAGGAAATAAGACCCATCGAATTTGGTCTTGAGTTACACCGGTTTGAGAAAGCGCATCACAATAGTCACAAAAGGTTTCCATATGAGAGTGAGGGTCTTCACTAGGCATCCCCCCAAATTGACTTCTTTCGACTAATTGGATAAATGCGGATTTGGCAATAAAATTTTCGGTTAAGTGTTGTGGTGTGGGAGTACCATTGGGTAGGTTCTCCTCGGTGGGTACGGAATGTGATGAAAACTTAGGCATTGTGGGTTGATTTTGTGTTGGATTTTGTGTTGGGTTCTCCTCACCTTCTCTTGCAAAAGGGTTGATGAACTTAATAGTATTTGGTTGAATATCTACAACCTCACCAATACCTCTCAAAGTTCTCCTAGCAAGTCTTCTATTGGTTGTCAAAGTTCTTTCAATTTCGTGATCAAAGGGTAGCAAGTCATCTTGTGACCTTCTAGACATGCAAAATATCAAACAACTCGAAAATAATTAGAACAAACCTTGAGGAGTTTTACTTCCCCAAGGCAAATAAAGACACAACTAATAACAATACAAGAAAATCTAAATCAAGTTAACACCGTCCCCGGCAACGGCGCCATTTTTTGGTCGTGATCCCTAGTGAGGGATTTAGTTTTCAGTACTTGTCGTCAAGAGCACCTAGACCAAAACACAATTTATAACTTCACCAACAACTCTACAATTAGTAAAGAGGCAAGTAAAGGGACGGGAATTGAGATGAGATTTCTTTTTCAACTAACGGTGTCTAAGGGTGTCACAATTGGGGTTTGAAGTAGAAGATCACTAAACTAAATAGCAATGAAAGTAAACAAGCAAGATGAATTAAAAGGGATGTAAACAATTGATAAAAAGCACTAGGGTGTCATGGGGTCATAGGGGATTCATGAGAATTGATCATACAAACATATTCTCAAGTTATAAGCAAGCAATATTGTTGTGATGGATCGAGTTGGTTTATATCTTACAATCCTAGGAAAGTTTGGGCCCCGGAGCCGAATCGATTAGATTGTACAACACCTACAAGTCGACTTAATCTTCCCTACTTAACAATATGCATGGTCTAATGAGACTCGAGTTGGTTTATGTCTTACAAGTCTCATTGAAAAGATAGGTGATGGGTAAAAAAATGCAAGGATTCATAGGCTCACATTTCATCAAACATAACATGTGCATAAGTTGAGATCACAACAAGCAAGCAAATAAACTATGAAAGCATATTAATTTAAGCATGAATCATTCCCCATGTTGGTTTCCCCTAATTATCCATTAACCCTAGCTAAGGAAACTACTCACTCATTATCATGTTGAACATGCTAGCAAGGTTGTCAATCATACCAACAAGGCAAAACATGATGAATAAATGGAAGTGATTAACAATAATTAAAAAGGGATTAAGAGAATTATACCTACTAATGATTCCAATAATAAAGCAAAGAATGAAAGAAGTACTTGATGCTTGATTGGAAGGTTGTCAATCTCCCAATAATAACCCAAATAATCTTCAATTACCCAAAATAAAGGATGAACAAGAGAGAGATTAAGGAAATAAAACTTGTATTAAAACTTGATTAAATGTTGATTACAAGATTAAAGAGAGATTTCATTGATATTAACTACACTAAAGATTGCTAAGAAGAACATGCTCTTCTAATTAGACTAATGAGGTATTTATAGTAGGGATTAGGTGCATGAATTAGGGTTAACTAAGGGCTTAAATGACGATTAAGTCCCTTGTTGAGGAATCGCCGGTCTCTAGGGAGACTCCGGTCTCTAGAAAAAGATGTGCATCCTTCCTTGAAGCTTATAGAAGACGAAATGGGATTGTCTGGGAATCCGGGCGTCTTTAGCACGGGACGGGCGGATTTGGCAGCTTCTGTACGGGCGTCCAGAAGGGAAAGACGGGCGTCTTTGGGTGGTTTTGCCCGGGCGTCTTGTGGGGGAAGACGCTCGGGTTGTGGGGTGAAGACGGGCCTCTTCTAGGCAATCCGCACGGATTGTCAGGCAGTCTCGTTTCTTCTTCTTTTCTTCCTTTTTCTTCATAAAATCCTTGAGGATTTCCTCGGGTATGCAAGGATCTTTTCTCATCATTGCCCATCTACTATAGTATGTACAAAGGCCTTCTAATCTTGTCTCTCCTTGATGCTTGGTCATTTGAATTCAATCAATTTAGCCTCATTTTGCCATGAAAAAGCAAGGTTTGCACTCCTTTCCTACCAAGGACACAAAACCTCAAAGAATATGCAAAACAAAGAACTAAAGACCATAAATGACCCAAATATGCACTAAAAAGCATGGGAACAAGGCTAATTCGGGGACTAAATATGCTCTAATTATGGTCACATCAAATATATATATATATATATATATATATATATATATATATATATATATATATATATATATATATATATATATAGAAATGAGATCTAATGAGTCCACCTTTTCCATTGAGTCCATAAGTCCTCTTTAAGACCCTTAAAAAGATAGGATGGAGGGCTGAGATTGAAAGGGAAAAGGGAGGGATTAGTGCTAAAATTAGGGGATCAATCCTAATTAATCACTTTCCCTCACTACTATCACTAATCAAACCATAATTTCACTATAAAACCCTTCTTTTTCCACCCACTTCTCTCTCATCTCACAATTATCCTCCCCCTCATCTCTCTAAAAACCAAAAAAACTCAATTCCTCTCAAAAATCCAACAAAATTCAAAAACCAAATAATTCAAAAAATAATTCCCCATCTTCCTCACCTACCCGACCCCACGACCACCTCCACCGCCACCTACCCACGCCTACCACACAACCCCACTACCACTCCGGCGACATTGCTCCACCCCAAAACAACTCTACGACCGCCACCACCTTACTAGCCACCGCCTTCTTCCTCTCCAACAACCGCCCACAACAACACCTCCACCCGACACCATCTTAGCCCACAACAACACCAGACACACACATTACCACCCCACCACCACGCACCACCCACGACCCCTGAAACCACCGCACATCACCGCCACTCCCTCCTCTCTTCCTCTATTTCCGTCACCCACAATCACCTACCTCCTCTGCCAGATCTGAGCATACATCAACGCCACCCACACGTGGCCGCCACCGTCACCTCATATTTCTAAATCTGAGTTTTTATTTTTTAAAATTGTTTTTTTTTTTTTAAAAAAAGTTGATCTGTTGTTCGTTGCTTTTGATGTATTTTGTTCTTTATGAAGTTGATATTCAGTGTTCATTGTTTTGTTGTTCTTTTTTTTTTTTATTATATAGAAAGGTTGGTGGTTTGTGTTTGTTTATTCGTTCTTGTTGTTTTGTTTTTTTTTTGTTTTATATATATATATAAAGGTTGGTGATTTGTTTTGTGTATATGGGTTTGTTTGTGACTTTGTGTCACGGTTTTTGTGTTGCTACACTTGTATTTTATTAAATTTACATTCGTAGATCTAATAAATATAGTAGATATTGAAAAAAAAACGCATTATCATGATTTTTATTCTTAGATCTCATAAATATATTTATTATGCTCATATTTAAATTTACACTCGTATTTATTTACATTTACACTCATATTTCTTTACATTTACACTCACATTTTTCAGATTTACACTCACATTTCTTTACATTTACACTCACATTTCTTTACATTTACACTCATATCTTTTTGCATTTACTCATTTTTCAGATTTATACTCATATTTCTTTACATTTACACTTGTGTTTCTTTACATTTACACTCACATTTCTTTACATTTACACTCATATTTTTTTTTGCATTTACACGCATTTTCAGATTTACACTCATATTTCTTTACAGTTACACTCGTGTTTCTTTACATTTACACTCATATTTCTTTACATTTACACTCGTATTTCTTTACATTTACACGCATTTTTCAGATTTACACTCATATTTTTTTACAATTACACTCGTATTTCTTTACATTTACACTCATATTCTTTACATTTACACTCGTATATTTGTACATTTACACTCGTTAAATTTATATAGATTTGCACTCATATATTTTTCTGGATATGAGTTGGTGGTGGAGGACGACAGTGGTGGTGTTTGTTGGTAGTCGGACTAAAGTTTTACTCGTAAAGGACCAAAGTTACACTTATAAAGGACCAAATTTACACTCTAAGGACCAAATTTACACTCTAAAACCTTCAAATTTACACTTAAAATACTACATTTACACTCCGAAAACATCACATTTACACTCGTAAAATGTTAAAATTATATAAATTCAAAATTTCCGTCACAAAAAATAAAAAAAAAAATCAAATTTAGACTCTTAAAAGGTTACATTTACATTTGTAAAATACCAAATTTACACTTGTAAAATGTTAAAATTATAGAAATTCAAAATTTCCGTCACAAAAAATCAAATTTACACTCTTAAAATGTTACATTTACACTCGTAAAATATCAAATTTACACTTGTAAAATGTCAAAATTATATAAATTCAAAATTTCCGTCACAAAAAATCAAATTTACACTCTTAAAATATTACATTTACAATCGTAAAACATCAGATTCACACTTGTAAAATGTTAAAATTATATAAATTCAAAATTTCCGTCACAAAAAATCAAATTTACACTCTTAAAATGTTACATTTACACTCGTAAAATATCACATTTACACTTGTAATATGTTAAAATTATATAAATTCAAAATTTCCGTCACAAAAAATCAAATTTACACTCTTAAAATGTTACATTTACACTCGTAAAACATCACATTTACACTTGTAAAATTCATACAACATTACATTTACACTTCTGAAATCTTAAACTCAAAACTGATTAATTAGGGGCTAGAGAGAGAAAGAAAAATTAAATAATGTATAGAAATTTGATTAGTGGTAATTTTTTTTTTGGTAATTTTGAATCTCAACCACCCATCTCAATCCAACCATCCACATTTTTTTCCTTTTCTTTTTAATAACCCTTAATCAAATGCATCTCAATCATTCATTGAGTCCATCCAAAGGCCCTTAGAGGGACTTATGGACTCAATTTGAAAGGAGGACTCATTAGAACCCCCCCTCTCTCTCTCTCTCTCTCTCTCTCTCTCTCTCTCTCTCTCTCTCTTTATATATATATATATATATATAGGGTCAGGATCCGGTGAGAACTACTAACATAATGAGAACCGTGAGAACCCTTACTAAATCATCATCAAATCTTGTTCTGAAAGTTTTGATGGATCATTTACCTTTTGTTTAGTTTATTCAAACACATTTTTAGTATAGGTAAACACATTTTTTTTACTTTATTATCAAAATATAAACTTAGTGTACGAAAGTACAACTACGTATACTAAAATAGCTATAGATGCATGAAAACGAATACTAGGTGCATGAAAATTGTTACATGCATGAAAATGATTACTAGGTGCATGAAATATCAGGCTCTAGGTGCATGAAAATTGTTAGATACATGAAAACAAGTAGTAGGTGCATGAAAATTAATAAAATGTTTCTCGTCTCAATTTCCGTCAATAATTTATACTTTTTGGACCAAGATATATGTTCTCTAGCCATAAAATTCTATGCCGAATCCAAATATGTCATTATTTTTTAGAAAAAAATATCCGTAAGGTGGAGTTCTCACGGTTCTCATTATGTAGGTTGTTCTCACTGGATCCCAAGTCTATATATATATATATATATATATATATATATATATATATATATATATATATATATAGAGGTGGGATCTCAGTGAGAACGACCATTCATGAGAACGGTGAGAACACACTAGATACATTAGAATATATATAAAAAATACACTTTTTTTTTTTTTTTTTTTTTTTTTTACCAAATCTCATATACACTTTTAAATAAAGTAGGTACAATTTTTACCAAAATTATATATACGCATTTTAATAATGTAGATACGTTTTTTTTTTTTTTTTTTTTTTTTTTTTTTTTACCAAATCTCATATACACTTTTAACTAAAGTAGGTACACTTTTTACCAAAATTCTATATACGCATTTTAAGAATGTAGATACGTTTTTTTTTTTTTTTTTTTTTTTTTTTTTTTTTTTTACCAAATCTCATATACACTTTTAACTAAAGTAGGTACACTTTTACCAAAATTCTATATACGCATTTTAAGAATGTAGATACACTTTTTTTTTTTTTTTTTTTTTTTTTTTTTTTTTTACCAAATCTCATATACACTTTTAACTAAAGTAGGTACACTTTTTACCAAAATTCTATATACGCATTTTAAGAATGTAGATACATTTTTTTTTTTTTTTTTTTTTACAAAATCTCATATACACTTTTAACTAAAGTAGGTACACTTTTTACCAAAATTCTATATACACATTTTAAGAATGTAGATACATTTTTTTTGTTTTTTGTTTTTTGTTTTTTTTTTTTACCAAATCTCATATACACTTTTAACTAAAGTAGGTACACTTTTTACCAAAATTCTATATACACATTTTAAGAATGTAGATATACTTTTTTTTTTTTTTTTTTTTTTTTAACAAATCTCATATACACTTTTAACTAAAGTAAGTGCACTTTTTTCATGAATCTTAGATACACTGTATAACAATCCATATACGGAGTACATTTTTTTCGAAGTTTGTTTACATCTACTAGATACATTAAAATACATGCTAGATACATTTTTTTTCATAAATTCTCAGATACACTTTACACTACTATAAATACGCTTGTTACATAAATTTTAGATACATTTTATGACGACGTAGATACATTTTTATCTATACTAGATACATTTTTTACATAAATTCTAGATATGTATTATAGCAATGTAGATTGATGATTAGTATTTTGGTAGCATTTTACCCCTCATTTATACCTTATTCTGACTCGATTTTGCGTGCCTAATTGATTAAATAGCTCATTTAATTACTAATTTATAGTAATTAGTCGGCTTGATTATATTTAATAATTATTCGGATTTTTTATAATTTTAGTATTACTAATATTTTATTGTTTATAATTTGTACGCGAGGTGGTATAATAAAGTGGAGATTCGAGTTAGAATAAAATGAGATGGAAATTAAGGAGCAAGTCGCGTTGGGACTTGGGACGGGACAGAGTCGAATGAAAGAGTAAAAGAAAACGTTGACTCTCGTGTAGGTAAGTGAAAGTTGACTTCACCAAAAATCACAAACACACAACACATCCCCTGCTCCTTCATCATTCATCACCTTCATTCCCGTCTAACAGTCATCACAACATTCAAATTGAATCGAGACAAGAATGGCTACTGTCGAGTGCCGAACAAGCATTTCCCATCAGCCTTCCATCATTACTTCTCATTATTCTTACCTGATCTTCAAAGTTTTCATATGTCATTGGCCCATTACAATGATTGCTCCAACCCTCAATTTAATAAATTAATTACCTCAGCTAATTAAAAAATGCAAACAAGACAAACGTTGCCGTTTAGATGCGTTATCGCCGTTAATACGACGCCGTTAATTATACTTCGCTTGCTTCTGAGTCGCATATGCTCTATTTTTCGCCAAATCTAACCGGAATACCCAGTTATTTCAATTTTTGTGATTTTGATTGATTTTGTTGAATCTTGTGATGTCGCGATTTCATTGATTCTCCTTTCCTCAAACTTTAAATTACTTCGCCGTCGTCACAACCATCGCATAAACATCGTGATCTCGAAAGATGATCGCCTTCATGCCACCGTGATGTCGAGGGAAAACGGACGATTAGGGACTTGTGCATTGTTGGTGGTGCCGACGTGGTGTTGACCTCGGGTAGGGACGGTGGTGGCCCGAGTGGCGGAGGGTGGAGCAGTGAGTGATGGGTGGTGTGGGTCGAATGAATATGTGATGGTGGTGAGTGATTTTATAGAATTGATACCCTTTGATTTATTTTAATCGTATGGTTATATTATATGGTTAGTACGTTCTCACCGTTTGCACCGAGTGATCGTTCTCACTAGGATCCTAAATCTATATATATATATATATATATATATATATATATATATATATATATATATATATATATATATATATATATATATATATATATATATATATATATATATATATATATATATATATATATATATATATATATATATATAGTACTAGTATTGGTGCCCGGCTACACCCAGGCTACCTCTATTTAGCATTAAAATTCATTTTCAATTAAATAAACCTAATCTAAAGTTGCATAACTCATAAATTTATCTTTCATATATTTTTCTATGCCATATCTTAAAATTACGATGAAAAAAATTATGAGATAAATTCACTACTCCCGCTATTAATTTTTTACTTAAATCGATTAGTTAACTAATTGTTCACTTCTTTTAGTGTTAGCTAGTATTGTTACTTTTATTACATTCGTTATTACTACGGTTACTTTCATTACTCCCCCCCCGTAATTATTTACTTTCACTACTGCCGCATGAATATTGATAATTTCACTATTCTCGTTGTTAGTTGCTTCTATTACTTTCACTACTCCTCTTGCTAATATAGTTACTTTGACTATTCAAATGAGCGATTACTAACATATTATTATATCCAGTGCTAGTAGTGAGATGTTAGTATAATTATTTTTACTACTAACATAACTAGTTTTACTATTTAGCCATATAATTTTAAGAGGTTATATATTTATATAAATATATTACATATATGCATTAAATCAAATCGAAATAATTATAGAATATTATATCTTTTGGAAATCTAGTTTGATTTATTTACTTTTTTAATAGTTTCCAAAATATAACCTACTTATATTATATTTGTGTATGTTAAAGAATTGTATAATTATATGATGATACTTGATGCGTGAATTTTATATAGTTTTTTTTAGCCTTATTTGCACGCATTTCTATGCAATTCCCGTAGTTTTAGGCTACGAAATGCCCCGAATAGTCTACTTTGGTTCGTTTGGCTTTAATTGCAAGAATGGACCTGAAAGAAGCAGAATTGAGCCTTTTACTGTCCCGTTAGCTTGCATTTAGGAGATGGAAGTTTTGGAGCGGAAATATCACTGTCTCGGGATGCGAGAAGTCGCCTTGGAAGATAAATCATACGTCCTTTGGCTTGATTCAGTGGCAGTTGACTCGATCAAGATGTTTGGCTGGCTAATGTGCTCGATCGAGAGCTTTGTGGAGGTGAGAAGTCCTCGATCGAACCCCTGCTGTGTTCGATCGAGAGGTGGCTATTTGGAGGTCCTCGATCGAGTAGTCTTTTTACTCGATCGAGAGGTTTTGGCTGAGAGTTGTTCGATCGAGGAGTTTCAAAGTACTCGATCGACCAGTTTGCTATTAGACGTGAGATTTTCTTGCGTGAACTTATTTATTTTATTATCTTAAGTTACGTGTTTAGAAAATAAATATCTTTTCTATATAAAGGAAAGACGTAATTAGGTTTAGGTTATCTAATATTTTGACCTTTAATCATTCAGTTTTATGTCATTTATTCCATTGCTCTTGTTCGACGTTACTTGGCTTTCTATTTTCCGGATCTCAACTTTTGTAATTTCTTTACTCTCTTTTATTCAATTCTATTCCTTTTGCACACTTAATTTATTGTTCTTTACTTGCTGTTTTTATTAGTATTGTTATTTGGTTTTTGCTATTTCTTTTTATACATCTTAATACCATGTTTAGCATAGTTTTTATTTATCGTCATGCGTAGTTAAAATCTTAATTGCTAGGATTAGGGGAGTCATGATAGTAAAACAATGATGCGATAATTAGTTTAGGAGGTTTTTGTTGTGAGAATTGTTTTATAGCAATTTAATATTAATTATTAGGCTGAGTGCACGCGACTGAAGTAATTAACTTGGTTAAATTCAGACGTAGATCGGAAGATTGGAATGAACAGACCTGCTATGAACAATGGACTACCCTAATCAGAGCGGAAGCTATTTAGGAAGAATCTAGGGCGGATAGCGGACCGAAAGGACCTTTCCACTACCCTTCTCACATCAGACCGACTGACCTTACTTTTAGCTGATTTGTATAATATCATGGTGAACCGACGTCCTGACATTTTTCTCTTTATTCAATCTCTATCTCATCCTTGTCTATTTTAATTGTTATTACTTTTATTACTTTTATTTCAGTTCATTAGTTTAGTCCAAACAACTCAAACACCTTCATTTTGTGACCGTAGACAGACTGAATAACAAGTAGATAGTGACCGCCTCCCTATGGAGTACGATACCCGACTTACCTCTGCTATATTAGTTAGAGCCGGTTGGTTTATTTTTGATAGGGTTGCGACAGCCGTGTCAATTTTTGGCGCCGTTGCCGGAGAGGCAACTATTTTATTTAGTTTGTTTTAGTCTCAAGGGATTTTCAATTCCTTGAGGCAGTTCTTACTCTTTTCTTTTAGTTTTTTTTATGCCCAAGTCCAACAGGTCAGAGTTAGTACCAGCTGATCCTGAACCAGAGAGGACTTTTCGTCGTAGACAGAACTTATTGAGAGAGATTCGTCGAGAGGAAGTCTTGAGTACTCTTGAACCTGTTCTTGAAAATTTTACTTTTGCAGAAGCTCAGTCTTTAGAGGAAGACACTTCTATTTCTACACTCGTTACCAAATCTGCGAAGATGCATAACATTGCTAGTCATTCTGAGCCGACAGCTGATTCTATTCCTAAAGGTTTCAAGCTTGCAACCGATGAGGGGAGTACCTTCGATCTTCGTCCCTCTTATATTAACCTGGTGGTAAGAAACATGTTTAGAGGGGTAGCTGGTGAGGATCCGAGGAAGCATATGGAGGGCTTCACAGATTTATGTTCTACTAACCGTGCTACTAAGGGAGTGACTCAAGAGAAGATTAAGGAAGTCCTGTTTCCTTTTTCTCTTACTGATGGAGCCCGAGAGTGGCTAACTGACCTGGATAGGACTGCAGTTGGGATTACCGATTGGGAAATCTTGGCTCTTACTTATTACAAGAGATACTACCCTCCGCAGAGAACTAATGCGTTGCGAGGGCAGATTACAAGTTTTAAACAAAATCCGACTGAGAACTTGTATGAAGCTTGGTGCAGGTTTAAGAAGCTGGTTAGGTATGTCCCATATCACGGGTTTGGCCAGTGGTTTTTGTGCAACCAGTTCTACAATGGGTTGTATGATGACCACCGTGCTATTTTAGATGCTGCAGCCAATGGAAGATTTCAGAAGAACATTGATGATGATAAGGGCTGGCATATTATAGAGGAGATAGCTACCCATTGTGCTGCATATGGGAATCCAAGGAGTGGTACTCGAACAGTTTCTGGAGATAATAGTGCACTTGTGGCTCAACTGGAAGCCATGAATGCAAGATTTGATAAGCTAGAATTGCAGGCTGCGGGAAATCAAAAGACGGTTCATTTGTTGTCTAGACAAGAGACCGTCTCATGTGAGAGATGTGGTACTGAGGGATATGGTGCAGTGGAGTGCTTAGCTGAGAAGGAGCAAGTCTTTGCTTTTCAACAATTCAGGCAAGGAGGCTCCTATTTCAACAATCAAGTTGGAGTTCATCCCAATTTGAGATGGTCTAACCAGAATGTATTGAATCCTACACCTCCACTGCAGCAACAACAGACTTATGTTCCGCCAGATCGAAATTAACAACAAGGCTTTCAAAAGCCTCCATCTTTCCCACCGCCGCATCATCAAGGTGCCTCTTCTAGTGGAAACAATGACATAGCTGAGCTGAAATCACTAGTGGAAACACTTGTACTTTAGAGTTCAGATGCATAAAAATTAACAAACAAGAGATGCCTCTTTTAAATTACTTGAGTCCCAGTTAGCTCAATTGGCTACTAAGCAATCTTCAAGACAACCGGGCCAATTACCGTCACAACCTGACAAGAAACCATATGAGACGGTAAATCTGATCAGTTTAAGGAGTGGTCTTTCCTATGAGGGACCCAAAATGCCAACGGAGAACGCTGGACTTTCAGACTCGGGAGTTGAAGTTGCTGTTCATGAAAAGGCGTCTTTTGACGAAAAAGTAATTAATTCACGGGAACTACTCGATCGACCAGTTTCTGAAGGTCGATCGAGTGAATTTGCTGAAGATGTGCTCGATATAAGAGATGAAGTGCTCGATCGAGTAGCGCAGAAAACAGGTGTCTCGATCGAGCAACTCAAAGTACTTGATCGAATAAAATTGCTGAGAAAAATTCTCGATCGAGTGGCGCTGGTGCTCGATCGAGCAATATTGATGCCGAGGAGGATAAATTGTCATCTAAATCTAATTTGGACGATAATTCTACAATTAAAGATAATTCCTATAGACCCCAAGTTCTATTTCCAGGGCGGCTACGGAGGAGGAAAGCGGAACAACAATTCGACAGATTTGTCGATCTTTTGAAGAGTCTTAAAGTCACCATTCCGTTTGCCGAGTTACTGACCCATGTACCCTCTTACTCAAAATTCATGAAAGAAATACTTTTACGTAAGAGGAATGTAGATGAGACTGAAACGGTGGCTTTGACTGAGGATTGCTCCGCACTTCTTCAGAATAAGACTCCACCGAAATTGGCTGACCCGGGTAGTTTCTCTATTCCCTGTCATATTGGAACTTACTTAATTGATAATGTGTTTTGTAACTTAGGAGCTAGTGTAAGCCTCTTACCTCTGTCTCTCGCAAAGAGTCTTGGTTTGATGAAATTTCAATGCACCAACATGACCGTACAGATGGCCGATCGCTTATTATCATGGCCATTAAGATTCTTAGAGGACGTCCCTGTTAGGAGTTGGAAATTATTTATTCCCGTTGATTTCGTTGTCTTAGACATACCCGAGGACTCATACACTCCCATCATTTTGGGAAGACCATTTTTGCATACTGCTCATGTAATAATCGATGTCGGGGCTAAGACTTTAACCTTTCAGGTGGGTGAGGAGGATTTGACTTTCACCCAGTCCAGTGTTCGCAGGGCGCCCATGCAAGTCATGCCCTGCAATGCTATTCCTTCTATAGACTTTGATAAGGATCTCTCGAGTATTGTTATTGAGTCATACCCTGCTGTTACACTACTACAGATACAGGCTATACTAACGGTTAAAAACCGTTGTTATATAAAAAAGCGGACGTTGTTAAAGCGTCCGTTGTAAAAGGTTTTAACAACGGTTGATTTTCTTAAGGAATCCGTTGTTAAAACTATTAACAACGGTTTTAAGTATAAAAACCCAATGTGGAAAGTGTGACTCAATTTTGGGGGAAAAGTTATAACAACGGGTTGTAATATACAAAACCGTTGTTATAACTAAAGACAACGGGTTGTTTATAAATAACCGTTGTTGTTTGTTTTTAAAAAATAAAAAAACATTAAATTAAATATTACTAGATGCATGCATAATTACGGCCCGTTATAATTCCGATGCATGCATTATTACTGCCATCCCTGTGCATATGAATGGACAATATGGAATGAGAAGGGTTATAATAAGATTTGAAGCAGCAGAGAGAGATATGATGATGATTATGGCACAACTTCCTAACATATATATTAATTAAAAAACAACTCAAACCACACATTGCTTAGTATAAATACATGCATTATCTCAACTAACATTCCATTATCTCACTATACATCTCCAAACCCTAACTGCTAAAACTAACTCCAAATAAACCCTAATTAATCTTTCAAACAAACTCCAACTTCCATCAACAAAATGAATGATATCATCCTTAAGACTCTTACTATGATCGAGAACAACAACAGTTTCATCCGCCGGTTGCTCCACATTGAGGAAAGTTTCAGGAGCTACCTTGTGGATGCTCGATCCGTACTGAAGGACGCGAAAAAAGATGGCTTGACAGAGCAGCAGCAGTTGCAGCTATATGACGATATAGCAACGGCTGAACGGAACCTCCAAATAGCCAAGGTGGAGAGGACGGATATCATAGAAGAGAATAAGACTCTCTATGAAAATATAAGAATTGCATTTTTATTAATGTAATTTTTTTTTAATTTATGTATATATATATATATATATATATATATATATATATATTAATTATGTTTATCATGCATTCCTCTCTATCATCTTGCTTGTTCTTTGTTTTAGTTTATTTAATTTGTTTTACTAGCTAATTAAGCGAATAATACTTAAAGAAATAACATAATGGTCGATAAAAACACATACATGCAAATGAAATAATTAGAAAAAGAAAATAATGACGATAAAAGACGATGAAACCAACAGTGATGGTGAGATTTACCTGATAATTAGAGAAAGTAAGAGACGATGAAATCAACAGTGACGGCGAGAAGATAAAGCGACGATGAGAAAGAGAGAAAGAGACGATGAGAAAGTGTGTGTTTTGTGTTTGTGTTTGTGTTTGTGTTTGTGTTTGTGTTTGTGTTTGTGTTTGTGTTTGTGTTTGTGTTTGTGTTTGTGTTTGTGTTTGTGTTTGTGTTTGTGTTTGTGTTTGTGTTTGTGTTTGTGTTTGTGTTTGTGTTTGTGTTTGTGTTTGTGTTTGTGTTTGTGTTTGTGTTTGTGTTTGTGTTTGTGTTTGTGTTTGTGTTTGTGTTTGTGTTTGTGTTTGTGTTTGTGTTTGTCTGTGTTTGTGTTTGTGTATTAAGGTTTGTGTTTTGTGGCTGTAGCTGATTTGTGTTTGTGTGGTTTATAGTATGGAAAGTATTGACAAGGGTTATTAAACAAAAACCGTTGTTAAAACGTTTTAACAACGGTTGTAAAACAACAACCGTTGTCAAATAAGTTTTAACAACGGGTTTCAAAAGTAACCGTTGTGATTACTTTTCACTAACTTTGCGTCAATTTTGCGCAAATTATTAACAACGGTTGTGCATGTGTGACCCGTTGTTAAAACTTATAACAACGGCTATATAACCATACCCGTTGTAATTAATTTTAGTAAAATTCGCGCCATACATTCTACAACGTCTATTGTGATTTTCGTGAATAATCGTTGTTAAAGGGGCGTTGTAGTTGCCTGAATTTGTAGTAGTGTTATGACACCTCCGACCCAGTCTGGGAGCGAAATGGAGGGCCATTCTGTTGTTTTTGCTTCTGCAGGACCTGGCGGAATGGACAATGGAGATCCTGTCACCGGACTTGGTGCATTACAGTTGGAACCTAACATTGATGATGCTACAGATCACAGGGGGCATGGGAAGAAAAAGCCTGACAAAGGAAAGCGGAAGGATGCGGATTACAAGAAATGCTATTCTCCTTCCGATGGTTTAATTGTTTGGAGACCGAAGACGGAGGTTACCAATGCTGAAGCGACCCCGTCGACCCAGAAGCCCAGTTTTGGGCTATTTAATTGCTTCGGAAGATAATACGGGACGCTATCCCGTTTGTAACATTTTGTAATTTGAAATTTTGCTAGACATTTAATTGCTTATTTGTTTTAGACAATACTATTAGCTTATTTAGATTTAATTAGCTTAGGACCGAATATAGACTGCGTACTATTATTTTGGTATTTTTGTGGGAAGTATTTTTGCGTAAATTGCAGGTTTTTGGGAAGATGCTGATCATCAAGAAGCGTGCTAAGAGGAAAGCACTGGATCGAATACTTTATATGCTCGATCGAGCAAATGGCCAAGCAAAAGTCCTTGATCAAGTGTGATACGTGCATTTTATATAGTCTTTTTAAGCCTCTTATACACGTATTTCTATGCGATTCTCGTAGTTTTATATTACGAAATGCCCTGAATAGTCTACTTTGGTTCGTTTGGCTTTAATTTCAGGAATGGATCTGAAAGTTGCGCAATCATGCCTTTTCATTGCCCCTTTAGCTTGCATTTATGGAGATGGAGGAATGGGAGCGGAATTACTACTACCTCGAGAAGCGTGAAGTCGTCTTGGAAGCAATTCAACGTCCAAATGAGCTGGTGCAGTGGTAGTTGATCGATCGAGAGCTTTTGCTGACCATGTCACTCGATCGAAGGCTTTTAGGTGATGATCAGTCCTCGATCGAATACTTCTTGTGTTCGATCGAGAGGTGCTAAAATGTTGTTCCTCGATCGAGAAGAAGAAGTCCTCGATCGAGAGATTTTGGCTGAAGATTACTCGATCGAGTTGTTTCAATGTACTCGATCGAGTACTGTGTTGTCTGACGTGATATTTTCTTACGAAAACTTATTTTCTTGATATTTTAATTAACTTATTAGGTTAATAAAGTATCTATGCTATAAATAGGAGAGACTCAATTAGGTTTGATTATTGATTCATTGGGTACTAGTCAGACGTTACTTTCATCTTTCCGGATCCCAACTTCTGTAATTTCCTTTAACTCTTTTATTAATGTATTATTTCTCTTTCGCATACTTAATTTATTATCTTTAATTTCTGTTTTATTATTATTGTCATTTAGTTTATACAATTTCTCTTTAATCATCCTTATATCATGTTTTCTATTGCTTTATTTATTATTATGCGTAGCTAATCCCTTAGTGCTAGGATTAGGGGAGCCATGATAGTAAAATAATGATGCTTTAATTGGCTTAGGAGGTTTACATGTGAGAATTGTTTGACGGCAATATAATTATAATTATTAGCTTGAATGCATGCAACTAAAGTAATTAATCCGGTTAAATTCAGACCTAGATCGGAAGATTAGAATGAACAAACCTGCTATGAACAATAGACTACTCTTATGAGGGCGGAAGCTAAGTTAGTAGTATTTTAGGGCGGATAGCAGACCGGAAGGACCTTTCCACTACCCTTCTCACATCAGAGCGACTGACCTACCTTTAGCTGATTTGCATAATATCATGGTGAACCGACATCCTGACATCTTTCTCTCCTTTTTGATCTTAATCCTTTCCGCTCTTGCCATTTTGATTGTTATTGCTTTAGTTTAGTTAAACGAATCAAACCCCCTGCTTTGTGACCGTAGACAGACCGAATAACAAGTAGATAGTGACCGCCTCCCTGTAGATACGATACCCGACTTACCTCTGTTGCATAAGTTAGAGCCGGTTGGTTTTATTTTTGATAGGGTTGCGACAACCGTGTCAAATTTTGGTGTCGTTGCCGGGGAGGCAACTATTTTATTTGCTTGTTTTATTTTTGTCTGTCTTTAGCCTCAAGGAATTTATTCCTGGAGGTCGTCCCTATCTTTCCTTCTAGTTTTGTTTTGATAGGTCTTACAGGTCCTACCTAGACAGGATTCTAGGAGAAAGATCATCAAAGGGAAGGCTTGAGTACCTTTGATTCTTCTACCAAGATGTCTAACGTCTCTAGAATTATTGCACAATTTGAAGTTCAGAATGCAAGGTCTGACAAGCTGGAGAGTAGACAATCTTGGGGTAGTCCACCTCAGTTCCATACTACGGCACAACAGGTGGTCTACTGCTAGAGATGTGGCACTGCGGGGCACAATGCTGTTATTTGTCTGGCAGAGAATGACGAAGTTTATGAGTTTAAGCAGCGTAGACAAGCTAGTTATTCCTATGCACATGTGCCACCACATCCACTTCAACAACGAGGCTATCAAAAGCCTCCATTTATCTGGCCACCGCAACAACAAACCCCTCCTCCCGCTAAAAAGAATGAGGAAATTGCTGAATTGAAGTCTTTGGTGAAGGCACTTGCACTTCAAGTGCAAGATTATGATAAATCTAGAGAGGCTCATTTCAAGCTATTTGAATCTCAAATAGCTCAATTATCTGCCAAGTTGGATTTTAGGCACTCAGAGACGGTACATGCTATCTGTACCGAAAGCGGTCTTTCCTATGAAGGACCTGAGTTGCCTATCGACGATGATGATATGTATGACTCGGAATTCAAAGATTTAGCTGAAAATGAAGCATCATACGAAGACTTCTGCACTGTACAGCAACAAAAATTCGATCGAACAACTAGCAACGTTCGATCGAATGAATTATATGAGGAAGAGCTTGATTGAACAAAATTCAGTGTTCGATCGAATGAATTGTATGAGGAAGACCTCGATCGAACTAATGGAAGTGTTGGATCGAGTAGTTTTGGTGAAGAAATTTTTCGATCGAGCACTATTCATTCTCGATCGAATGATGTAGTTTTGAACAGTGCTGACTCGTCATTTACGCCTATTTCGGATGACGATAAGAAGGTAATTGAAGACCAATCCTGTCAAATTGGAGGTAATGCTTTCCCTTCTGTTGAACTCAATGGGATTCCTTCTATTTCTTTCGTTAAATCATATACTGCTGTTGATTTGACGCCTCCGCCCCACTTTGGGAGCAAGTTTGAGGAATATCGTCTTGTTTATTCTTATACAGGTCTTGACAGGTTAGAAGACCCGGGTGGAGGATTTGAAGATTCCATCCCACGTAGGAAGAAGGCGCGAGAAAAGGGCAAAATTGGTGGAGTCCATGATGCTTCGATGAGTTGCTGTTCCTCATTAAAGGCGATGTTATCGAGGCCTAAAGTCAAAATCATGGATTCTGAAGGGACCGCATTCAGTCAGAGGCCTTGTTGCGGGCCATTGATTTGCGTGGGTGGATGAAGAGAAGAAGGTCGAGCTGGGACCTATCTGAAACTAGCGCTGACCGGGAGGCAACCCGGAGTTTAAAACTCTTTTTAGTCGATTTTCAAACATTTCAGTTTTTCTTGTGTGTGTAATAATTGGTTTTCAGACGATAGACTGAAACGTTAGGCTTGTTTTGTCAGTCCTATGGGTCGTTCATTGCGTATTTGCAGGTACCTTACGAGGATTCCTCGATCGAGTACTTTTTGTTCTCGATCGAGCAACTTTTGCAGCCCATTTGACTCGATCGATTACCTTTGTACCTCGATCGAGTGCCATCGAGTAGGCTTGTTTTGATTCGCTTCCAATAATGTTGTTATGAAGCTATTTGCGACCTCCCTTGTTGCTGGTTGGTTTGGGGAGGTCCCTACTTCACGTATTCTTGTAAGTTTTCCGCGGCTTCACTCTCCTTATCAGTTTGCATTTCCTTTCCGTATTTTTGGGTACAATGAGGGCATTGTACAGTTTGGTTTAGGGAGGGTATATGCATCCATATCTGTATCTGCATATTGTTTTTATTGCATTTCGGTTGCCATGTCTAATTTTTGTATGCATTGTTTTTTTATTTTTCAAAAATCAAAAATCTCGTAAAAATTAAAAATTTCCGAAAAAAATCTTAAAATTTCACGTTTTTTTTTGCATTTAGGTTGAGTCGGAACGGTAAATTTCGATGATGAAATTGCACTACTTTTTGTCATTTTGCTTAAGCCTTGCGATAAACTATTTATCTTTTTAGCATTGTCTTATTGCATATTCTACGAGTTAATGTTACAATTTAGCTGAACAAATAGACTTGACCTGAAATTTGGGCAACCTACTCATATTTTCTAAGATTTAGAGCCGTATAAACTGGTGTCATTCATGACCAGTTCATGTAGGATTGTGAGTAGTTACTCCTTGCATAACATGTAACATTCATTTGCATAAGTATGAAATTCAATTGCTTTTTGCCTGCATACATTCGGGTTAGTGGTTGGTGTCACATGCAGGGAGGTGCTTACATTCCCTTTTATTCCATTTTTACCCATTAACTCCACATTTAGCCAAATTTGCCTTTTTGACACTTAACTACATCCAAACATAGCCTGCTTTGTCAAGCTAGTTTAGTGATTGTTTCCGTGGGTATATTGTTTATTGTGCCAATTTGGTTCGTTTTGTAAAGATGGAGTTGGTAGAAAAAAGAAGAAGGACGATTGAAAAAAAAAGGGAAAAGAAGGAAAAAGAAAAAAAACCGAGAAAAAATAAAAAAAGAGAAGAAATTGAAAAAGAGTTGATTAATTTCGGTTTTGCTCCTATGTTTTATCTTTATCTGATGAGGATTTGATCTTATTCGGTTTGGTGAGCTTGTATGCCAAATCAAGGGCATTTGTGCTTAATTTTGATGGATTAGAAGCGGATGTGTTTAATTTGGTTTGTTAGGTAGCTAGCTTGGCTATTAACCTCACATATCCAAAAATATTTTGCCCTTTCTTACCTATTGCCTCACTTTTCCATACTTTTGTAAGCCCTCGGCTGTGACGGGACCTTGTTTGGTTGGAATGTATGTGTACCGTAGCTAGAATTGTCTTTCATACTATATTGCATGCATGTTTATGTGGGTTGTAGTTAGGTGAGTGACTATATTTCATCTTCTCTTACAGTTAATTGCTTACCCTTTGCTTCATGAGAGAAGAGTGACCCGTGAGAGTCCATTATCAAAGGTCTTGCAAGGTCGACGGTTCAGCTTTGTTATAAACATCTTATAACTTGTTTGTATTTGACAATTTTTGCTATAAGTGTTAGTTTGCTTGCATTAAATTGGTTTAAGTGGACAACTTGTAGCTAGCTCTGAGTTTTCTATTCCGTTCCATTAGTTTGCATATAGTTTGCTTGGGGACAAGCAAAGGTTTGGTTTGGGGAGATTTAATACGTGCATTTTATATAGTCTTTTTAAGCCTCTTATGCACGTATTTCTATGCGATTCTCATAGTTTTATATTACGAAATGCCCCGAATAGTCTACTTTGGTTCGTTTGGCTTTAATTGCAGGAATGGACCTAAAAGTAGCGCAATCATGCCTTTTCATTGCCCCTTTAGCTTGCATTTATGGAGATGCAAGAATGGGAGCATAATTACTACTGCCTCGAGAAGCGTGAAGTCATCTTGGAAGCAATTCAACGTCCAAATGAGCCGGTGCAGTGGTAGTTGATTGATCGAGAGCTTTTGCTGTCCATGTCACTCGATCGAAAGCTTTTAGATGATGAACAGTCCTCGATCGGATACTTCTTGTGTTCGATCGAGAGGTGCTAAAATGTTGTTCCTCGATCGAGAAAAACAAGTCCTCGATCGAGAGGTTTTGGCTGAAAATTACTCGATCGAGTTGTTTCAATGTACTCGATCGAGTACTGTGTTTTCTGACGTGATATTTTCTTGCGAGAACTTATTTTCTTGATATTTTAATTATCGTATTAGGTTAATAAAGTATCTCTGCTATAAATACGGGAGACTCAATTAGGTTTGATTATTGATTCATTGGGTACTAGTCAGACGTTACTTTCATCTTTCCGGATCCCAACTTCTGTAATTTCCTTTCTCTCTTTTATTCAAGTATTATTTCTCTTTCGCATACTTAATTTATTATCTTATATTTCTGTTTTATTATTATTGTTATTTAATTTATGCAATTTCTCTTTAATCATCCTTATATCATGTTTCTATTGCTTTATTTATTGTTATGCATAGCTAATCCCTTAGTGCTAGGATTAGGGGAGCCGTGATAGTAAAATAATGATGCTTTAATTGGTTTAGGGGGTTTACATGTGAGAATTGTTTGACAGCAATATAATTGTAATTATTAGGTTGAATGCATGCAACTGAAGTAATTAGTCCGGTTAAATTAAGACCTAGATCGGAAGATTGGAATGAACAAACCTGCTATGAACAATAGACTGCTCTTATGAAGGCGGAAGCTAAGTTAGTAGTATTTTAGGGCGGATATCAGACCGGAAGGACCTTTCCACTACCCTTCTCACATCAGACCGGCTGACCTACCTTTATCATATTTGCGTAATATCATGGTGAACCGACATCCTGGCATCTTTCTCTCCTTTTTGATCTTAATCCTTTCCGCTCTTGCCATTTTGATTGTTATTGCTTTAGTTTAGTTAAACAACTCAAACCCCCTGCTTTGTGAGCGTAGACACACTACAACAAAAACGTGGCATAGTGACAGACATACTGATGGAAAAAACAAGCTGTCATAAAACACGGGAAACTGACGGATTTTTGACGGAATTTCCGTCAGTACAGGTTCCTGACGGAGATTCCGTCAGCTATAATTGGCGTGTTGACTAAGTCAATGGCGCTAAAAAATATCTGATGGAATTTCCGTCAGTATTATGGTATTGCTGACGGAATTCCCGTCAGATGACTATCACATACAGTAGTGCAGAACAACTGTTTAATAATTGGCGCATCTGACGGAATTTCCGTCAGTAATAGCATAATACTGACGAAATTTCCGTCAGAGGGTCAATTATTGTGACGTGTACAGTTGGGTGCATTATTTTCTGAGTTAGTGGGCCTCTGACGGAATGTTCGTCTGTAATTTAGCAATGCTGACGCAATTTCCGTCAGGAATTCTAAATAACTGACGGAAATTCCGTCAGATGTGTCTTTTATCTGAAATTCGCAACAATCCTCTCGACACTTTACCATTTCGATCACTTCCCCCAAATCGATTAAAAAAACCAAACCCTAACCTTCTTAAAACCTGACACCACCACCACCGTCCTCCACTTCCGGCGCCACCACCACCACCAACACCACTACGCCGTCGCCGTCACTATAAGGTAATTATCTTTGTCTTTTCTTCCTCTCTCCTTTCTCTTCTTCCTTTTCCTTTTCTTGTTTTTAATTTTTTTTACGGCCGCCCCCTGCCGCCGCCCCTGCCGTCCTCCTTTTTCCTTTTCATTTTTTTTCTTTGTAAAGTTAATTAGGTATTTTTTAATCTCCTTTTAATTTGTTTTGTTTAATTAGCTTAATTGATTTAGAATATTAGTTATTATTTTAATTGTTGTTGAATTATTGTTGGTGTTGATGTAGGATAGAAGCCAATTTTGTTTAAATGTATGTTGTTAAATTTTAATGTATGCATGTTGGCTTAGGATAGTTATGTAATTTTATTTTTAAAAATTGTAATTTTTGTTAATTAGATTATTGTTAAATTTTGTGAAATGTTAATGTTTTTAAAATGATAATTAGACTTAATGTTAATTAGACTTGATATGTAAATCGAAAAATTAGTCATGTTAGTTTTTGTTAATTGAAAAAGTAGTCATTGTTGTATGTTTTGTTTTTAATAATGTTAAAATTATTGTTCATATTGACCTAGTACCCATTCAAAAATTACTCACTAGGAGTAATTTTTGAATAGTCCCTGTTTTGGGACTGTCTTTGTACGTTTTAAGTCACTTAGGTAGTAAAAATGTACTTGTGATTTGTTAATGAGGAAATAGTTTGGTGACAATTCCTTTAATGTTCTCTGAATGCATATGCGGAGTAATTATTTATTCTACGTTGTGTATTTGGAGAACGGATGGGAATTGCCGCCGAATTTTTTTTCTCATTAATAAATCACAAGTACATGTTTGCTAGTGACTTGAAACGTACATTGATGGGTTTAGGTTGGAGTGATAAGGACCAAATTCAAAGAAATAAAAATTATTTGTAGACAATTGTAACAATATTTATATTGGTTAAAATGTTAAATTATTGTGTATTATTCTTGATTGTGATTGTTGTTAAGTTATTGTCTTTTTTAATGACATATATAAATGTGTAGATACATAATAACATGAAAAGATTAGAACGGCAGTGGATGTATGAAAGATTAGACGAAAAAAAGAAACCCAAGAAAGCATTTGCAGAGGGGGTGAAAGAGTTTATTAAATTCGCAGAAGAAAGTAGTGAGTATAAGAATTTAGGTGAAATGAGGTGTCCGTGTAAGAAATGCAAAAATCTAGGTTTTAAAAGGAAAGGAGATGTTCAAATTCATCTTTTGTCGAATCGTTTCGCCGATAATTACTATGTATGGACATATCACGGTGAGAAACTACCTAGTATAGCAAGTACAAATGCTAGTGAGAATACTTACAGTGAGTTCGTGGAAAATGCATTGCGTGATACTGTTGACCAAATTTTGGAGGATCGACTCAATCCTGATGACCTTGGCGATGAAGAAGTGCGTTATGAAACCCCGAACCCCCAAGTTTCTTCGTTATTTAAAATGTTAGAGCAAGCCGAACAACTAGTGTATGAGGGAAGTGATATGAGTTTGTTGCAAGCAGCTGCTAGGTTGTTATCACTCAAATGTGAGAACAACATATCTCTTAGATGCGCTAATGGTTTTGTGTCGTTCGTTGGTGACCTAATTCCAAAGGAAAATCAAATAGTGTGCAATTTTAATGAGATTAAAAAAGTTCTCAAGGGACTCCAACTACCCCATGAGAAGATTGATGTATGTCTCAATGGATGCATACTTTTCTGAGAGGAAAATTCTAATCTTGAAGAATGTACAAAGTGTCGTGCATCTCGGTATAAAGGTAAAAAGAATTCAAGTGGGGGGCGAATTCCTTGTAAACCAGTCACTTATTTTCTGCTTGTGCCAAGGTTACAACGACTATATGCAACCAAGCACATAGCAGGTGAGATGAGTTGGCATTACAAACACTCTCGATTAAGAGAAAGAGAGACCATGGCACATCCAAGTGATGGAGAAGCGTAGAAACATTTCGATAGAGAGCATCCAGATTTTGCAAGTGAACCCCGGAATGTTTGGCTAGGTTTGTGTACGGATGTATTTCAACCTTTTGGGCAGTTCGGGACGAAATACTCCTGTTGGCCCGTGGTTGTGACTCCGTACAACTTACCTCCTTGTTTATGCATGAAGAGACAATTTTTGTTCTTATCTGTGCTCGTTCCTGGTCCTAAGAACCCTAAGTTAAATTTAGATGTCTACCTCCAACCGTTGATCAAAGAGTTGAAACAACTTTGGGAAACCGGCGTGGACACCTACGATGTCTCTAAGAAAGAAATTTTTCAATTAAAGGTTGCTTTAATGTGGACGATCAACGATTTCCCGGCATATGGCATGCTTTTTGGTTGATCTACAAGTGGGTATCGTGCTTGTCCTTATTGTCCAGAAAATGATCATAGATCTTTTTGGCTTAGAAATAGCAAAAAGGTTTGTTGGTTTGATCGTCACCGTGATTCTTAAGACCTGACCATCCTTTCCGCAACAATTGTAGGCATTTTCTAAAAAACAGAAAAACTGAGAATTGCATAGCCACATCGAAATTAACGGGTGATTAAGTGTGGGATTTCTTAAAAGACTTGCTAAAAATAGTTGATGCCTCTGATCAAAAATTGAAAAGATTGAAAGATCAGAATGAAGGTTGGTGGAAACAAAGTATATTCTCGGAACTTCCCTACTGGAAAACGTTGCCGATTCGACACAACTTAGACGTTATGCATATTGAGAAATTTTTTTTTGAACAACTTATCAACACCATGATGGATGTACCAGGTAAAACTAAATTTGGCCCTAAGGGTAAAGACGACTTTAATGAACTTTTCTATAAACGACCCATATCATCTAGGTTTGTTTTATCAACCGCGGAGAAAAAGTCTCTATGTGACTGGGTTGCTAATTCAAAATTCCCGGATGGTTATGCTTCAGATTTGAGTCGGTGTGTTGACCATAAAAAGATGGCGTTGCATTCCATGAAAATTCATGATTGTCATGTCTTTATGGAACGACTACTCCCTGTTGCCTTGAAAGAGTTGCTTAACAGGGCAGTCGTATACCTATCAAAAATAACCAACTGGCTCTAACTAATATAGCTAGGGAAGTCGGGTCGATCTCCACAGGGAGATGGGAAAATGTCAGCTTTGTTCTAAGTTCATCACGGTAACCAAATTGGGGGTTTTAATTGGGTTGTTGTTCTAAACTAATGAGAATGAGAGAGAGAAAAAGCAGAGAAAAAGGATTAAACAGATAAGGAAAGCAGCTAAGACAGACGGTTCACCATGATCATTCAGTCAAGTAATCTAAGTCTCAGGTCAACGCGAGTATGGTCTGAGGAGCAGTGAATATCTCCTTCCGGTCTCAATTCGCCCTAAAGCACAGATAGCTTAGCTTCCGCCCTCACTACAGTGCCCTAATGTTTGCTACGAGTCTCACCCTTTCCAATCTTCCGGTCCAGGTCAAGGTTTACTATGATAAAAATGTCTAATTGCGTCGACTCAATTAGACAGATACAATTACTGCACCGATTAACAACAAAGACTACACAAGCATTAACCTAATATGGCAACTACTATTCCTTCATAATCATGGATCCCCTAGCCTTAGCAAGAGGGAATTAGCTATGCATCACCATTGAATTAACAACAATAACATAAAAATGATAGGAATTAAACATGATAATAAAAATAAGATGGAAACAAATAAGCAATTGCAAAAATAAAGGAAGAGGGGAAATAAAAGCAATAATTGTATTAAGAATAAGAACAAGAATTAAAAGGGAATAATAATACCGAATACAAGTTCGAATCCGAGTAGCAAAAGGGTATAAGGAAGGTAAAATGAAGAAGCAGTAGAAGTTTTTCCAGTGAAAAGTGAACGAGGAAGAGTTACGCAGTCTACTGTTTTTTGTAGTATGCGAAAATCCTCTCTAAACCTAATCCATAGCTTAATTACAAAAGCCCATACGAAAATAGGTGGAAAAACTCTATTACAGGCAAAACCACTCGATCGAGTGGAAATGAATTACTCGATCGAGTAACTAAGCGTCAAACCTTTCGATCGAGTGGAAATAAACCACTCGATCGAGTAACTCCTTGTATTGCCTACTTGATTGAATACTGGGACTGCTCGATCGAGTAACCTTCAGTATATAAAGCATTCGATCGACTAGAAAAGTAGTCGATCGAGCTATCTTGGTACGTTTAGGCACTAGACACCTTCCGAAACCAGCTCACGCGTCTTCAAAGTGATAGATTCCAAGCTCCGGCTCCTTGTTCTCCATAAATGCTTGCAAATAGGACGAGTTTAGGCTCGATTTATCTCCTCTTTGGTTTATTCTTGCAATTTACATATAAGGAACCAAAGTAGAATATTCGGGGGCATTTGTACCTAGATGCCACGTAAATAGTACAGAAATGTGTGTAAAAATGAGGTAAAAACCTTATATAAAATACACGCATCAAATCTCCCCAAACCAAATCTTTGCTTGTCCCCAAGCAAACTATGAATGCAACTAAGAATAAACAGTGGAACGGGACCAACGTATCAGCTACAAATCACCCACCAAAACCAGTTTAATGCAACAATTAACAAAGTGGCAAATGATAAGTGCAAACGAATTAAATCAATGTTTCAAACTTATTGAACCGTCGACCTTGCAAGACTCATAAGTATCGGACTCTCACGGGTTGCTCATCACTCAAAGTTAGGCACAAGGTGAGTATATATGTGAAAGATAGAAAGAAGTAAAGACACACACCTAACTCGACCTATAAGAACATGCATGCAGTTAATCATGAATAAAGTCTCTACAACCGTACATACGCATTCCAACCATACTAGAAACCAAGACACATGCCGAGGACTTATATTTGGGTAAGTGAGGTAATGGGTAAGAAGGGGCTAAGATGAATTTGGATATGTGGGGTTAATAGCCAGGCTAGCAACAATGAATCCAAATATTGAACTGCATCCCAACTTCGTACTTAATATAACAAATCAAAACGGTGCAAAGTCAATGCACTCAACTCACAATACATCAAAAACTTGTCAACTCCCTATAAAATATAAGTAAAACATGGGAGTGAAAATCATTATACAATTTCTCAATTCTCTGCACATGATTTTTCTTTATTTTTTTTTCTTTCATTTTCATTTTTTTTTTTTTTTTTTTTTTTTTTCATTTTCATCCATCATTTTTCTTTCATTCCCTTCAATTCTTCCACCATCTTTTGAATTCAGACAAAAATAACCAAACTGCAGTAAAGCATTCCAAACAGCTACTCAATACTAGCTCGGCTAGAGTAGGAAAAATTATAGTATGTAGCTAAAAGGACAAAAGGGCAATTTGGCTATGTGGGGCTCATGGGTAGAATGAAATAAAAGGGAACTGCCTCTCCAAACATGTGTCACCATCCACAGACCGAATGCATATAGGTATTAAGAAGACTAGACTCATGCTTATACAAATTGAAATTACATGCCTTATAGAGAGTACTACTCACATCCTAAATGAAACCGGTCATGAATGTCACCAGTTTATAAAGCTCTAACCTCAGAATGTAATGTAGCTTGCCTATATGTGAGTCAAGTTCATTCGTTCAGATAAGAGAGAAACAAAAACTCGTAGATCATGCCCATAATCATGCCAATTAAATGTTAAGAATATGCAAGGCTAAGGTAAGGATTCAATGTAGCGTCAAAGTTCAAATGTTCCGACTCAAATTAAACGTGAAAATTTTGAAATTTATGTGATTTTTGAATTAAAAACGACAATGCATGCGGAAACGTGCAAACGAAAATGCAAGAAAACATGCAGACACAGATATGGATGCATACCTCCCCAAACCAAACCGTACAATGCCCTCATTGTACCAAAAATAGGGAAAGAAATGCAAACTAAATAGAAAAGGATAAGTGGAGTTGCAAGACTTACAAAATGTCATGAAGAGGGACCTCCCCAAACCGACCATGAACATGGGAGGTCAAAGGAAGTCAAATAGTAGCTCAACAGATGAAAAGTAGCAGCTGGAGGACGAAACTACTCGATCGAGTAATTTAGAATAGCTCGATCGAGTGATTTGGTATCAGAAGGACTTGATCGAGCAAAATTATTACTCGATCGAGAGGACGTGATTATGCAGCTTGTCGATCGAGTACTTTAACTACTCGATCGAGTGAATATTTTCCCAAAAGTGCTCGATCGAGTAGGAAAACTACTCGATCGAGTGGATACACCTGCAAAACACGCATCAAGAGCAAGGAAAATACATAGGTTGCGTAAAACAGCGTCTAAAGTTCAACGAAAAGCTAAAGGCAAAGAAATAGTTCAACAAAAATACAACAAAACAGTCCGGGTTGTCTCCCGGAGAGCGCAGGTTTAAGAGGTCCCGCACGACCTTTCTGGCATCAATTAACTGGCGCGTCAAGCTCGTCGAAGTACAGGACTTCAACACGATTATCCGCTTCATTTGCCTCGTGATAATGTTTCACATATTGCCCATTCACCTTGAACCAATTTCCCTCGGGACCTTCTAGCTCAACAGATCCATATCTAGTAACAACTGTCACCGTATAAGGACCACTCCACCTGGACTTCAGCTTGCCAGGAAATAATCGCAGTCGGGCATTAAACAGCAACATCTTCTGCCCAACATGAAACTCCCGAGGTAGAATTCTTTTGTCATGCCATCTCTTCGTCTTTTCTTTATAAATGCGCGAGCTATCATAGGCATTAAGCCTAAATTCTTCCAACTCATCTAGCTGCAAAAGACGATTCTGACCACACAACTTAGGATCAAAGTTAAGCTCGCGAATTGCCCACCAAGTTTTACATTCCAACTCAACAG
Organism: Silene latifolia; assembly: GCF_048544455.1. NCBI lineage: Eukaryota > Viridiplantae > Streptophyta > Magnoliopsida > Caryophyllales > Caryophyllaceae > Silene > Silene latifolia. Next base: position 139,160 of record NW_027413701.1, read on the forward strand.
GTAAGTGACATGATTTCCCATAAACTACCATATAAGGTGATGCACCAATTGGTGTCTTAAAGGCAGTTCTGTAGGCCCATAATGTGTCTTCTAATTTAAGACTCCAGTTCTTCCGTGATTTAGAAACTACCTTAGACAAGATCTCTTTCAACTCGAGATTAGAGACCTCAACCAGACCACTAGTTTGGGGATGATACCCCAAACCACGCCGGTGTTGGACACCAACTTTAGACAGAATGGAAGTTAGTTTCTTTTCTTTAAAGTGCATTCCCCCATCACTAATGACGACCCTAGGGACACCAAATCGGGGAAATATGACCTTTTTAAACATTTTTATCACGGTCTTGGCATCACAATGAGGTGAGGCAATTGCCTCAACCCATTTCGACACATAATCTACACCCACTAAAATGTACCTGTTACCTTTACTAGACGGAAACGGTCCTTGGAAATCAATGCCCTAGACATCGAAAACCTCAACCTCTAAGATACCATTTTGTGGCATCTCATGTCTCTTTGAAATGTTCCCTGATCGTTGGTAGGCATCACAAGCTGGAACAAAAGACTTAGCATCAGCAAACAAAGAAGGCCAGTAAAAACCAGACTGAAGTACCTTAGCCACGGTGCGCGATGGACCGTGGTGACCACCATAGGAGGAGGAGTGACAGCCTTCCAGGACTACTTTGGTCTCCCACTGCGGAATACACCGTCTGTAGAGACCGTCTGCACATTCCTTAATTAAATAAGGATCGTTCCAAAAATACTGCTTAACGTTATACAGAAAATGCTTCCTCTGCTGATGAGAAAGGTCAGGCGGCAACTTGTCACTGACAACATAGTTCGCTATATCTTCATACCAAGGCTCTTGGTTAACAATTAACGATAATACAACAAATAAAGTATCGTCAGGGAAAGAGTCATCAATAGGTAAAGAATCTTCCCCTTCTTGTCGCGTCAGTCGCGACAGATGATCAGCTACAACGTTCTCAGCTCCTTTCTTATCTTTAATCTGCAAATCAAACTCTTGGAGAAGGAGTATCCATCTCAATAACTGTGGTTTAGCCTCCTTCTTAGCAAGGAGATGCCTCAAAGCTGCATGGTAAGTAAAAACAGTAACTTCTGACCCAATCAAATAAGAACGAAATTTTTCTAAGGCATAAACTACAGCTAGAAGCTCTTTTTCAGTGGTAGTGTACTTCACTTGAGCCTCATCCAGAGTTCGGCTCGCATAGTAGATTTCGTTTAAAGCTTTGTCTTTCCGTTGGCCTAGCACCACTCCTAGTGCATAGTCACTAGCATCACACATTATCTCAAATGGCAAGTCCCAGTCAGGAGGCTGTATGATCGGCGCAGAGACTAAAACCTGCTTTAACCTGTGAAAAGCAGAAAGTCACTCATCAACAAACACAAAAGGGGCATCCTTAAGTAGCAGCTGTGTAAGTGGTTAGCAATTTTCGAGAAATCCTTGATAAACCGGCGATAGAAACCGGCGTGGCCAAGGAAACTCCTCACCCCCTTAACATTAACAGGAGGTGGTAGTTGCTGAATCACTTCCACCTTTGCTTTATCAACCTCTATTCCCCTATCAGAAACTAAGTGCCCTAAGACAACTCCCTCGTTGACCATGAAATGGCACTTCTCCCAGTTAAGCACGAGATTAACCTCAATGCAGCGCTGCAACACTTTATCAAGGTTAGACCGACAGTTAGAAAAATCACTTCCATAAACACTGAAATCGTCCATGAAAACTTCCATAATAGACTCAATATACTCTGAAAATATCCCCATCATGCAACTTTGGAAGGTGGCAGGGGCATTACATAAACCAAAAGGCATCCTGCGATAAGCAAACACGCCTTAAGGACAAGTAAATGTAGTCTTAGCTTGATCGTCTGGGTGGATAGGGATCTGAAAGAACCCTGAATATCCGTCTAAATAGCAGAAAAACTTATGAGAAGCTAACCTTTCTACCATTTGATCAATAAAGGGAAGGGGAAAGTGATCTTTCTTGGTGGCGGCATTCAACTGTCTGTAATCTATACACATCCGCCAACCAGTCACTACTTGAGTGGGTATTAACTCATTCTTATCATTCTTAACCACAGTAGTCCCTACTTTCTTCGGGACCACCTGCACTGGACTCACCCATTTAGAATAACCAACAGAATAGATAATACCTGCGTTGAGCAGCTTCATTACCTCAGGCATCACAACATCTTGCATCTTCTGGTTCAGCCGGCGCTGACCCTGTCTGCAAGATTTGTGATCTTCCTCCAGCTCTATCTTGTGCATACAAATATCGGGACTAATCCCCTTGATATCGTCCAAAGAATAACCTAAAGCTTTCCTGTTTTTCTTAAGCACAGCTAACAAAGAAGTCAGCCGATCATTATCAAGCTTAGCACTAACGATAACTGGATATCGCTCAGTATCATCTAAGAAAGCATATTTTAGATGAGAGGGGAGAGGCTTACGCTCTGGCACCTTTACCTCAATGGAGCAAAGAGTACTAATCATCTGTTCCACTTGCTCTCCCTCAGCATCGGTGAGTTCACGCTCATCTAAATCATCTATAAGCAAATCCAACACAGCATCATCGTTATCTGGGTTATCTGCACACTCACCCAAAAGCATAAGAGCTTCTAGTGGGTCCTTCATAAAAGAACCCGACCAGAAGTCATAAATAGACTCGTCAATAATATCAACCGAATAACAAGTATCCTCTATCATTGGCCGAGCCAAAGTGCTAGGCAGGCTAAAAGTGATCGCGTCATCCCCTACTGCAAGAGTCAAATGCCCTTGTTTGACATCAATAATGGCCCAATTGTACAAAGGAACGGTCTTCCTAAGATAATGGGGTCAAGGTGTCCTCGCCTATGTCTAAAACAATGAAATCTCTTTGGTATAAAGAACTTACCTATTTTCACAGCACGTCCTCCAAGACACCCAAGGGTCTCCTAATGATTTATCACCATCTGTAGGGTAATGTTAGTCAATTTAAGATGACCCATATTCAATTTCTTGCAGACAGATAGGGGCATGACGCTGACGCTGGCTCCTAAATCACAAAGAGCCTTATCAATAACTAAATTGCCTATAACACAGGTAATAGAGAAGCTACCCGGGTCTTTCATTTTAGGCGGAGCCTTATTTAAAAGTAAATTACTAGACTCTTCCATAAATGAAACCGTCTCAAATTCACTTAGCTCTCTCTTACGCGTCACAATATCTTTCATAAATTTAGCGTAAGTAGGTACCTGGGTAACAAGCTCGGTAAAAGGGACAGTTACCAGGAGATTCTTCACAATGTCACCAAACTTACTGTACTGTCGCTCGACCTTCGCGTCCTTCAGACGACTTGGAAAGGGTACTCTGGTAACAATGAGTGAACCCGCGACTTTCTCTTTACCTTTATCAGTGCGTGACGTCTCCACAGCAGGGGAAGATGACACGATAGCGGAATTAGATATCAAAATAGGATCTCCGCTGCTTCTGGTACTCGATCGAGTACTTTCCTCACTCGATCGAGTGGTTTCATGTTGGAGTTTACTCGATCGACCATTTTCTTCACTCCAACGAGTGATCTCTTTTTCAGGCTTGCTCGATCGATAACTTTGTTCACTCGATCGAGTGATTTCTCCAACTATTTCACTCGATCGAGTAAGAATATCACTCGATCGAGCATCAGTAAATTGAGCACTACTCGATCGACCACAATTATCATTCGATCGAGTGATGGGATGGATTAATTCAGTCAATCGAGTAGAATTTTCACTCGATCGAGTGTCTGGACGACACGCACCAAGGATTTCGTCCAAAAACTCATCCAAATCATCTTCTGGGGTATTATAAGCTATCAAAACCCCGTCTTCTTGTACTTTTAGCCCCTCATGAGTAAGGCCACCTTGGAGATCCGTAGCATTTACTGGATCACATGTGGGTGGATGGTTAGCTTGGTCTTTCGCGAGTGTTAACTGCGCGACTTGTTCCCTCAACTCCACTATAACAGTTTCATTCTTGCTACATTTCTCCCCAAACTGTTGTGTTAAGTTCAGCATCAAGGATTTCAGTTCGGCAATTTCCTTGTTTGTAGAAGGAGAGACCGGCTGCGGTGCCGGCGTAGAAAGAGTAGAAACATTCTTCATTTCCTCATATAATTGAAAAAAAGGGACTCCTTGCTTGTATTTCTGATAAGTAAGGACGCGCTCTATACTTGCCAGACAATTAATAGGGTCATGCCCTTCCATGCCACATCTACCACATAACTCCACATGCTCAGTAATTGAACAAACCTGTGCGCTCTCACTCACAGCCTCCGTAATCTCCACATTAGCTAAACTTTTGCTAGGACTTTCCACTGCAGCTGTTACCAACTCATTAACTTGCCCACTACCTCGGGGATTTCCATATTCTGCAACATAGATAGCCATCTCTTCAATAAGACGCCACCCTTGATCATCTTCCACATTTTTAGTGAATCTCCCCTTAGCTACACTACCAAGAATAGCTCTCTGGTTTCGATATAGTCCGTTGTATAACTGAGTACAAAGGAACCAACGCTTGAAACCGTGGTGGGGCAGAGAACGAACGACCTTCTTGAACCTTGCCCATGCCTCATCCAAATCTTCAGTAGGCAATTGCTCAAAAGAAGTAATCTGAGCTCTCAAGGCATTGGTGCGCTGCGGTGGGAAATATCGCCTGTAAAAGGCCAAGGCAAGAGAACTCCAGTCGGTTACACCGGCTGCCTCCCTATCTAGATCCCTCAACCATTCCCGGGCATCATCAGCTAAAGAAAAGGGAAAAAGATCTCCCTTCACTTTGTCCTGTGTCACCCCAAAGAAGAAGAGGAATGGTAGAGCAATACTGTAATGCTTGACTCTATATGCCTGCATGGATCTTCTTCAGGTACCCCCCTAAAGAGATTTCTCTCGACCAGATGTATATAAGATGGGTGGATTCCAAAGGTTCCCGACTCGGTATTAGGTAATATGAAACCTTTTGGAAGCGAATCCACATTAGGCTCTGAATGGCTGGCTATATTGGGCATCCCGGCAAATAGAATTTACAAAGCAAAGCAGGTGCGAGGATGTTTCTTATAGAACAGATAACCTGCAAAACTAATCAAAAACTTCGCAAAAATGAGATCAGTCTCAAGGAATAAATTCCTTGAGACGAGAGACAAACTCAAATAAAGCAACAAAATTGCGCCACCTCCCCGGCAACGACGCCAAAATTTGACAGGGCGTCGTATACCTATAAAAAATAACCAACTGGCTCTAACTAATATAGCTAGGGAAGTCGGGTCGATCTCCACAGGGAGATGGGAAAATGTCATCTTTGTTCTAAGTTCGTCACGGTAACCAAATTGGGGGTTTTAATTGGGTTGTTGTTCTGAACTAATGAGAATGAGAGAGAGAAAAAGCAGAGAAAAAGGATTAAACAGATAAGGAAAGCAGCTAAGACAGACGGTTCACCATGATAATTCAGTCAAGTAATCTAAGTCTCAGGTCAACGCGAGTATGGTCTGAGGAGCAGTGAATATCTCCTTCCGGTCTCAATTCGCCCTAAAGCACAGATAGCTTAGCTTTCGCCCTCACTACAGTGCCTTAATGTTCGCTACGAGTCTCACCCTTTCCAACCTTTCGGTCCAGGTCAAGGTTTACTATGATAAAAATGTCTAATTGCGTCGACTCAATTAGACAGATACAATTAACTGCATCGATTAACAACAAAGACTACACAAGCATTAACCTAATATGGCAACTACTATTCCTTCATAATCATGGATCCCCTAGCCTTAGCAAGAGGGAATTAGCTATGCATCACCATTAATTTAACAACAATAACAGAAAAATGATAGGAATTAAACATGATAATAAAAATAAGATGGAAACAAATAAGCAATTGCAAAAATAAAGGAAGAGGGGAAATAAAAGCACTAATTGTATTAAGAATAAGAACAAGAATTAAAAGGGAATAATAATACCGAATACAAGTTCGAATCCAAGTAGCAAAAGGGTAGAAGGAAGGTAAAATGAAGAAGCAGTAGAAGTTTTTCCAGTGAAAAGTGAATGAGGAAGAGTTACGCAGTCTACTGTTTTTTGTAGTATGCGAAAATCCTCTCTAAACCTAATCCATAACTTAATTACAAAAGACCATACGAAAATAGGCAGAAAAACTCTATTACAGGCAAAACCACTCGATCGAGTGGAAATGAACTACTCGATCGAGTAACTAAGCGTCAAACCTTTCGATCGAGTGGAAATAAACCACTCGATCGAGTATCTCCTTGTATTGCCTACTTGATTGAATATTGGGACTGCTCGATCGAGTAACCTTCAGTATATAAAGCATTCGATCGACTAGAAAAGTATTCGATCGAGCTATCTTGGTACGTTTAGGCACTAGACACCTTCCGAAACCAGCTCATGCGTCTTCAAAGTGATAGATTCCAAGCTCCGGCTCCTTGTTCTCCATAAATGCATGAAAATGGGACGAGTTTAGGCTTGATTTATCTCGTCTTTGGTTTATTCCTGCAATTTACATATAACGAACCAAAGTAGAATATTCGGGGGCATTTGTAGCTAGATGCCACGTAAATATTACAGAAATGTGTGTAAAAATGAGGTAAAAACCTTATATAAAATACACGCATCATTGCTCCCGACTGGTTCTTGGAATGCAATAACTGAGATAAACAAATTTTTTAGAGACATGTGTACTAATACCATTAGAGTTGATTCTATGGAACGTCTGGAGTCAAACATTGCGGAGATAATATGCAAGTTAAAGAAGAGATTTCCCCCGTCTTTCTTCAGTTCCATGGACCTATTCAATATCGATGGATGTATCCATTTGAGAGATTTCTTAATCATTTAAAATAAAAGATTAGCAACATAGCTCGGTTGGAGGGTTCAATATGCAACGCTTTTTTGTTAGAGGAAATTTCAAATTTCTGTTCCTTTTATTTCGAAGATCACATTGACACAAAAGCAAAAGACTTAGATGTTGGTGTAAATTCTGATGACCAGTTAAAATCTAAGTTACCTGAGTTATTCAATGATGACTTGGGAACTACAAACGGGAAATGTATACAGAGGTACTTGACTGAGAAAGAGTATGAAGAAGCTCATTTTTATGTGCTATGGAACTATGGAGAATTTTTAGAGACTTATGAAAAGTAAGTTACTACTTCATCATTACTCAATTATTTTTTAGTTATCAAATTAGATCGAATTTATATGTAATACATAACTAAAACATGCTTTCCCTACTTATAGGAAATTTGAGACACATATCAAAATCAAATTTCCTGATGACACGTCCTCTGATGATGTTTGGGCAAAACATGACAAAAGATTTCCGAAATGGTTCCGAAATGAAGTAAGTGGTGATACATTTTCTTTGAAATTAAACTACACATTTGAATTTCTTATTAAATATTGAAAAAAATATAACAACTTAATTAAATTTTTTTTTATTCATAGGTTCATAGATTGAAGGATCATCTAATAATAGCTTTAGCATTGGTCCTAGTAACATGGTGAAGTCTTGGAGACGGTATTCCATCAGTGGCTATAAATTTCGAACTTTTAAGGAGGGAGTTGATGTTTCGAAATCTACGTTAAGCAATGGGGTTTCTGTGAATTCAACTGAAGGGTTGGACTACTATGGAACCCTAAATGAAGTAATTGAGCTTTCTTATTATACCGAGTAAAGGGTTTATAGGCTAATATTGTTTAAATGTGATTGGTTTGATAATTCCCCACAAGGATTTAGTATCCATAAGGTTTACGGACTTGTAGATGTAAACGAGAAAAAGAAACTTCGTGGACATAACCCATTTGTGGCAGCTTTTCAAGTCGATCAAGTTTGTTATGCTCCTTATCCAACCATTAAGAAAGGTAATCGCGGTATTCAGTGGTCCACGATTTTTAAAACCTAGGCAAGATCACAAGTTGATGCTCCTATTGAATAAAGTGTCTTTCAAGAAGATGTGGTTGTGAATGATCACTCAATTTCACCGATTTTGTTGGAAGATATAGAGGATGAAGATGAATACGAAGTGGTAGTGGAAAGAGGTCAAGGGGAATATGGCTAGGACGTCGGACAAGAAGGGGATGAAGATGAAGTTGAAGAACTTATTAGATACAAAAATGAGGAATTAGAAGAAGAAGTTGGAGTGCTTTTTTCAGACGATGAACCTTTTTTGATTTGTAGTGACAGTGATAGTGAGGAGGACTAGTTGTAATTGTACAATTATTAATCCATTTGTAAAAAAGTTTGAATTTTAAACATTCAATAAAATTTGCATTGTTTAAAATTATAGTTAGTGTTTGTTTTCATTGTTTATATATTGCCTGCAGAAATGGTTGATTTGCACTAACGATCTTCTCTTTGAACTAACAATTTGCATTGTTTTTAAGCAGTGATTATGCCGAATATTTTTCGCCGCGTTTTTGGGAGCAATAGTAGTGCATATCGACATGATCGGGAGGACGAGGAGATTGAGGATGAGGCCGATCCTCAATCTCCAACACGGAAGCAGGAGGGCATGTAGGTGATTCTCTCATCAGCCCGTTCTCGGCCAGATCAGTTTTGGTAAGTTTATGTTAATCTTTTAATTTTTAAAACTTATATTTATGATTTACAGTTTTAATTTCAAATATTTATGTGTTTTTCAGGTGGAATGACAAGTCGGTCAAGAAATATGTTACTTAGTCGTTCACCCGTAACCTAGGAGATGAGTACTTCATTAGGTAGGGTGAAGCGAGTCACACATAGCTTCAGAAGATGTGTAATTACTTTGCGGTAATTAATTTGACACTTATCTATAATTATGTATTTCAATAATAATTTTCTTAAGTTTATAATAATTTTCTTAAGTTTTATATAACTAATTTCACACTTGCTTTTGAAACAGAGTCATGTAAGATCCCTCGATCGTGGCTATGATCCTACACCTGAGTGGCAGATGAGGGTAACGAGGCGAATTACCACTCTTATTAATGGACTGAAATATAATAAGAAAAAGCCAAAGTGGGTGCCTGATACTTGGTGGGAGAACCTTAAGACTAGGCCAGAAGATCCCACTTTTGCCAAACATTCGAAAATCAACACGGCAAATAAGAAGTCAGGTGGTAAAGATGGGAAAGCATTGGGCATCCGCACTCTTGGTCGGAAGAGTTGCTCCGATGCTTTTAAGGAATTGGTAAGTATTGTTTATATTGCTTTTAAAAAGTGGTTAATATATATGATTGACAAATATATACTTGATTTTACTTGTTTCCATACTACTTTCAGGGTGAAGAGGCCACTCCGTACAAGTTGTTTACGAAGACGAAGAAAAATAAGAAGGGCGAGTGGGTTATTCCTCGAGCTGCTGAGATAGACGTAAGTTTTTGTATTCAATTTAATATTTATTTTTATTACAAAGAACGGTAATATCTTTCATAGAAAGAACGGTAATATCTTTTTTAGAAAGAACGATAATATCTTTCTTATATATATATATATATATATATATATATATATATATATATATATATATATATATATATATATATATATATATATATATATATATATATATATATATATATATATACACATATATATATATATATATATATATATATATATATATATATATATAAATTGAATCATGTGAGGCACCCTTCTTAGGGTGAGGTAGCTGTACCAATCTTAAACCGTCAGATTAAAAAATTACAGATGCACCAGATGATGCCACGTGTCCCCATACAAAACCACGACAAACACACATTTCCCCTTTCAATTTCACTCATTCACTCAACAGTCACTCGCATTCTCTCTTTATCTCTCTTTCTTCTCCTTCTTCAACTCGGTTCTTCAGCTCGTCAATCTAATTTATTTTCCGATCTAGGCAATTTCAATTCATTCTAATTTCGATCATCCTAATTTTCCGATCCAGGTAATTTCGATTCATCCTTATTTCGATGAATTCAACCTTGATGTTGCTCAATACGGTACATAATTCCACTTCTCAATTTCTTCTTTTTTGCACTATGAGCATAGTTTTTGATGTTCTAGTGAATTTGCATATTGTTGATTTTCCAGAAATCTACTACGATGATGCATTGACGTAGCTGATTGATAGTTTATGCAATTCGATTTTGATTACGTTCAGTTCATTTAATTTAATCGATGTTCAGTTAGTTGAGTATTTGTTGTTGATTTAATTTGCTTCCAAATATGTTTTTAGGTTATGACGTCTTACAGATTACAATCGCGTGATTTTATTGATGATATATATATGTTATTCATAGTTTTGATTGCGAAGGAAATGAATTATAAATACAAAAGTAGGTGAAAGTGTGATGTGTGTTAAATTAATTTATGATGTTCTTGAACAGAATGTATGTCAATTTTTACATTTTTTTGAGCATCTTTTTTTTACTTGTGGTTGGATGTGAGTTATTGCTCTTTGATTTGATGTTTCTGAATAATTTTAATTCTTACTTGTGTACGGAGTATTTATTTATCACTAATTCTTGTTAAGAACCATATTGGTCTGAAACACGAAACAGGTCAGACTGTTTATTTATTGAGTGAACCAAATTCCGTTTCTGTGTAAATTGAGAAAGTAATATGAATGTTTCTTATAGCTCATTGTTTGCTTTAATAAGCATCACCATCACTATGCAATTTACTGTTTTCCTTCCATTTGCATAGTTTTACTGCAATTTCTGCACTGGTAATTTTCTGGTTTATCTGTTTAGGATTTATAACCTGTTCTTCAGTTATTGATTGATTCTTCTGGCATGTCCTGAGTATATTTTATTTGGCGGGTAAGTCTCTTGAGAGATCGTCTCATCTTAAGAACTTATAAGATAATGTGATAGATGATCAACAACACACAGACTACTAGAGAGAATAGGCTAACAGTAAAAGAACATTAAACAGAAAAGTTAACGACTCGTTAATGTGGGTGGTTTCACCAATCACAGCAATCTTGTTATGAGACCGTCTCATATAAGAATTAGTAAAGGCGGGATGTTGCTGTAAAGTATGATGACTGTATAATATCGGAGTATGATTTTACATTTGACATCCTAAATGTGTGGTCAACCAAATAGTTCAAATTAGTCCTATTTTTGAGGCCTACTGTAGATTTTGGTGAATTGATTGCATGGCATTATGATCTTAATTTATTTAGTTTGTTCCCTGGTCTTACATGGTAGAAATGCCATCAAGTAATCATGCTTTGAGGCCTACTAGTTTATGGCTGATTTTTGTATTATGGCCCCATGCTACGAAAATTTTTTTGTATCCTTATGTTTATTGAGTTCTCTAAAAACACTCTTCTAACTTTTCTCTTACCGTGATGATGACAAAGGGCCAGTTTTTTCATGCTTTGATTTAAAAAGAAGCTAATGAGCTTCTCTAAATGTTGATAAAGTGTTGACATAGGGCCAGTTTAAATCATATTGCATCCGCTCAAGCCAATTCCATACGTTTATTCTATGTGACTGTGGGATGTGTATTTTATCAAACGTATCAAATTCGTTTGAACGGAGAAAGTAATATATTCTCTTGGCTATTTGCTCGTAATATAGCCTACTCTCTTTGTCCTGAACAAGTCATCTCCGTTTTCTTTCATAAGAGTAACTCTTTTACTCCCTCCGTCCCGGTGATAGTGCATATTTTTCAACTTCTTTTGACAAAAAATCAGATATTCTGATAGGATTACTAATAAGACTTAGCTAAGCAATGTCAGAGTGATAGTGCATATGTGGTTAAAATGCTGAAAAACTGTGGTATGTGACTTAAATTTTCAGTGCAATTCATTCCATTGAAAGATGTTGTTTCTGATTTGTGAAAGTTGTTTCGTGTACAGGTTCAGTGACTTTGGTGTGCTTAGTACTACACTAGAACATAGAATTATTATAGCAGCTTAGGCCTTTAGACCTTGCTCTCGGTAACAGCATCAATATCACGGAATATGTCAAATGGAAGCGACAGGAAAGTATATTGAGGGTTAATGAGATTGTCTCGGAAGCTCATTGCAATTTTGAGATATTTTGTACAAAAAAAAGCTAATTTCCTAGTTCACCATTTTGCAGAAAGAAGTTTCTCATCTGCGTAGTTTAGCTAATAGAGGACAAGGAAACCAGGACTGTGAAGCCCAGTCACTGAGTTTGCTAGGTTCACCAGGAGCTTTTAAGTGGGAAGGGCTTAATGGTTCGTTTAGTCCACTGGGATCTGACAAAAAACAATCTCAGGTTCGTGCTTCTGTTATTTTGGCAAGGTGATTCGGTTTGTTACGGAGTTAGTTAAATACTCCGTATGTTCTATGGTTTTCTTCAGAAGAATGAATATGAAGTTGCTCTTGTTGGAGCACTTAGACGAGAAAAAGACAAAGACTCGGCTTTGCAATCACTAACAGCTGAAAATAAGACAGCTATGCAACTGGTGTGTTAACATAAACTGTTGTCGTATTAGAATTTGAAGTTTAGTCAACTCTAATTCGTTAGTTTTATTTCTTTCAAAGTTCCTTTCAAAGGGAGAAATTAATGTCTGTGGTGTTTTTTGCATCTAGAAGAAGCAATGTCGACTTAGTCTAACAATTTTAAGCTAGTGAACTCCCCATTTAATGACTTATTGACAACTTGGCGTACTGTTGCTAATGCAGGCGAAACAAAGGGAAGACGAAATTCAAGGTTTGAAAATGAGGCTCAGGTTAGAAGCTGAGGCACACTTACTGAAGGAGAAAGAGGAGCACTTGAAAGAAATTGAAGTTTTGCGTGCTCAGGTCGATAGGAATCAGGAAGTGACAAGATTTGCCATGGAAAACCTGCGTTTTGTGAAGAACTTAGACGGTATGTTGGCGCAGTCTATGTTTCTCGTATGATCTTAAATGCTTGATTGCATGGAGCTATTTTTCTTGTGAAGTTGTGATATCAATGCTGAGGGCTATTTTGTTATTCACAAGTCATAACTCAAGGTCAAAGATACTAACAAAAATATGATGTGTGTGTGTTCCAGTTATAACACCTTGATGAGCTAGTGTAGTCAAGACACTAGGTGTACCTTGCCCTATAAGACCTATTACAGAGTACTACTCCCGCTGATTCATAGAAATTTGCTCCTTTTATTATTTTGTGAATCCTATACCTTATTTTGTGAATCTTAGAGCTTGTTTTGTGAAAATAGAAGGTAATATTGTGAAATTTGGTCACAAAATGGTCGAAATCACCTATTTTGCTCTTTTTATTAATTTGTGAATCATAGACCTTGTTTCGTGAATCCTAGGCCTTATATTGTGAAACTTGGTCATAAATGGTCAAAATGTCCTATTTTCCTCTTTTTCTTATTTCGTGAATCATATATCTTATTTTGTGAATCTTAGAGCTTGTTTTGTGAAAATAGAAGGTAATATTGTGAAATTTGGTCACAAAATGGTCCAAATCACCAATTTTGCTCTTTTTATTATTTTGTGAATCCATTGATCTTGTTTCGTGAATCCTAGGCCTTATATTGTGAAACTTGGTCATAAATGGTCAACATCGCCTATTTTCCTATTTTTCTTATTTTGTGAATCATATACCTTATTTTGTGAATCTTAGAGCTTGTTTTGTGAAACTAGAAGGTAATATTGTGAAATTTGGTCATAAAATGGTCGAAATCACCTATTTTGCTCTTTTTCTTATTTTGTAAATCATAGACTTTGTTTCGTGAATCCTAGGCCTTATATTGTGAAACTTGGTCACAAATGGTCAAAATCACCTATTTTGCTCCTTATATTATTTTGTGAATCCTATACTTTATTTTGTGAATCTTAGAGCTTGTTTTGTGAAAATAGAAGGTAATATTGTGAAATTTGGTCACAAAATGGTCGAAATCACCTATTTTGCTCTTTTTATTATTTTGTGAATCATAGACCTTGTTTCGTGAATCTTAGGCCTTATATTGTGAAAATTGGTCATAAATGGTCAAAATCGCCTATTTTTCTCTTTTTCTTATTTTGTGAATCATATAACTTATTTTGTGAATCTTAGAGCTTGTTTTGTGAAACTAGAAGGTAATATTGTGAAATTTGGTCATAAAATGGTCGAAATCACCTATTTTGCCCTTTTTCTTATTTTGTGAATCCTAGACCTTGTTTCGTGAAACCTAGACCTTATATTGTGAAACTTGGTCATAAATGGTCAAAATCAATTATTTTGCTCCTTTTATTATTTTGTGAATTCTATAATATTTTGTGAATCTTAGAGCTTGTTTTGTGAAAATAGAAGGTAATATTGTGAAATTTGGTCACAAAATGGTCAAAATCACCTATTTTGCTCTTTTTATTATTTTGTGAAGCATAGACCTTATTTCATGAATCCTAGGCCTTATATTGTGAAACTTAGTCATAAATGGTCAAAATCGCCTATTTTCCTCTTTTTCTTATTTTGTGAATCATATACCTTATTTTGTGAATCTTACAGTTTGTTTTGTGAAACTAGAAGGTAATATTATGAAATTTGGTCATAAAATGGTCGAAATCACCTATTTTGCTCTTTTTCTTATTTTGTGAATCATAGACCTTGTTTCGTGAATCGTAGGCCTTATATTGTGAAAGTAGGCCATAAATTGTCAAAATCACCTATTTTGCTCTGTTTATTATTTTGTCAATCTTAGAGGTTGTTTTGTGAAAATAGAAGGTAATATTGTGAAATTTGGTCACAAAATGGTCGAAATCACCTATTTTGCTCTTTTTATTATTTTGTGAATCATAGACCTTGTTTCGTGAATCCTAGGCCTTATATCGTGAAACTTGGTCATAAATGGTTAAAATCGCCTATATTCCTCTTTTTCTTATTTTGTGAATCATATACCTTATTTTGTGAATCTTAGAGCTTGTTTTGTCAAAATAGAACGTAATATTGTGAAATTTGGTCAGAAAATGGTCGAAAATCACCTATTTTGCTCTTTTTATTATTTTGTGAATCATAGACCTTGTTTCGTGAATCCTAGGCCTTATATTTTGAAACTTGGTCATAAATGGTCAAAATCGCCTATTTTTCTCTTTTTCTTATTTTGTGAATCATATACCTTATTTTGTGAATCTTAGAGCTTGTTTTGTGAAACTAGAAGGTGATATCGTGAAATTTGGTCATAAAATGGTCGAAATCAGCTATTTTGCTCTTTTTCTTATTTTGTAAATCATAGACCTTGTTTCGTGAATCCTAGGCCTTATATTGTGAAACTTGGTCATAAATGGTCAAAATCACCTATTTTGCTCCTTTTATTATTTTGTGAATCCTATACTTTATTTTGTGAATCTTAGAGTTTGTTTTGTGAAAATAGAAGGTAATATTGTGAAATTTGGTCAAAAAATGGTCGAAATCACCTATTTCGCTCTTTTTATTATTTTGTGAATCATAGACCTTGTTTCGTAAATCCTGGGCCTTATATTGTGAAACTTGGTCATAAATGGTCAAAATCGCCAATTTTTCTCTTTTTCTTATTTTGTGAATCATATAACTTATTTTGTGAATCTTAGAGCTTGTTTTGTGAAACTAGAAGGTAATATTGTGAAATTTGGTCATAAAATGGTCGAAATCACCTATTTTGCTGTTTTTCTTATTTTGTGAATCATAGACCTTGTTTCGTGAAACCTAGACCTTATATTGTGAAACTTGGTCATAAATGGTCAAAATCACTTATTTTGCTCCTTTTATTAATTTGTGAATTCTATAATATTTTGTGAATCTTAGAGCTTGTTTTGTGAAAATAGAAGGTAATATTGTGAAATTTGGTCACAAAATGGTCAAAATCACCTATTTTGCTCTTTTTATCCTTATTTCGTGAATCCTAGGCCTTTTATATTGTGAAACTTAGTCATAAATTGTCAAAATCGCTTATTTTCCTCTTTTTCTTATTTTGTGAATCATATACATTATTTTGTGAATCTTAGAGTTTGTTTTGTGAAACTAGAAGGTAATATTTTGAAATTTGGTCATAAAATGATCGAAATCACCTATTTTGCTCTTTTTCTTATTTTGTGAATCATAGACCTTGTTTCGTGAATCCTAGGCCTTATATTGTGAAGTAGGCCATAAATTGTCAAAATCACCTATTTTGCTCCTTTTATTATTTTTTCAATCTTAGAGGTTGTTTTGTGAAAATAGAAGGTAATATTGTGAAATTTGGTCACAAAATGGTCGAAATCACCTATTTTGCTCTTTTTATTATTTTGTGAATCATAGACCTTGTTTCGTGAATCCTAGGCCTTATATCGTGAAATTTGGTCATAAATGGTTAAAATCGCCTATTTTCCTCTTTTTCTTATTTTGTGAATCATATACCTTATTTTGTGAATCTTAGAGCTTGTTTTGTCAAAATAGAAGGTAATATTGTGAAATTTGGTCAGAAAATAGTCGAAAATCACCTATTTTGCTCTTTTTATTATTTTTGTGAATCATAGACCTTGTTTCGTGAATCTTAGGCCTTATATTGTGAAACTTGGTCATAAATGGTCAAAATCGCCTATTTTTCTCTTTTTCTTATTTTGTGAATCATATAACTTATTTTGTGAATCTTAGAGCTTGTTTTGTGAAACTAGAAGGTAATATTGTGAAATTTGGTCATAAAATAGTCGAAATCACCTATTTTGCTCTTTTTCTTATTTTGTGAATCATAGACCTTGTATTTTCAGTGTTTGTGAATATTGGAGCTAATATTGTGAACCTTGAAGCTAGTTTTGTGAACTTAGTACCTGATAATGTGAAATCTCTACTTGATTTGTGAAGAATGATTTCGTGAAACCTGGATTTCATTTTGTGAAACCTAGATCTGATTTTGTGAAACCTAGACATGATTATGTGAACTCTAGACCTAATTTTGTGAAACTTGTTTATGTGAAATCTGGACCTGATTTGTGAACTTTGTACCTTATTATGTGAAATCTCGACTTGATTTTGTGAAACTTGGATTTTATTTTGTGAAACCTAGATCTGATTTTGTGAAACCTAGACATGATTATGTGAACCTTAGACCTAATTTTGTGAAACTTGTTTTTGTGAAACCTGGACCTGATTTTGTGAAGGTAGGACTTAAATTGGTTAATTTCATAGTAAGAAATACTTGTATAAACCAATGTGTCATGTTTCACATGTACATGAAGTTACTGATGTTTTCATGTCATTGTTACTTGTTGATGCATAATTTAATTTTGGTACAATATCATCTATTAGCTCAAAAGGTAGAGCATTGTGCTATTGCGCAAGATGTAGGTTCGAGACCCACATAGATGAACAAATATAAATATACGATTATTATATAATAATTACCATTGCCAATGTATGTCTAAATCACCTATTCAAGTCTTAGATTCACAAAATAAGGTCCAAGATTCACAAAAACATGCATAGGGTTCACAAAATCAGGTCCAAGTTTAGATAAATCAAGTAGTTTCACAAGCTGTAGCTTAAGAATTTTGTTTGTTTTATTTTAGAGACATAGAGTAAAGTATTTGGGCTTTTGTGTGTGAGAAAATATTTGGGCCAAAAGAAAAGTTAGGAATGACCCTAAGTTTCCAGCCCAATAAACATTGAAAATCAGTCCATGAAGGAATATGGTGAGGCCGGCCGCCTCGCCATAATTAGCGCCTCACCAGATCCGGCCTCTATATATATATATATATATATATATATATATATATATATAGGCAAGATCCGGTGAGTTCACCTATATTTTTGAGTCTCATGAGTCCACTTATGTATCACACGTTGTACACAAGAATATCACTTGAAGAAAAATTCTGTTTCGACACACAACAAAAAACGAGGCTGTCTTGAAATTTATCTCATACATCAAATAATCCTAACCACAATACAAGGTTATAGAGCACTACTCTGCTGGAACTGAGCTTTGTTGAAACAATTTAACTCTCGGTCTGCTCCCTCAAACGCCTGATTGTACTCCTGACTGTCACTGAACTGGCGGTGCTGCAACATTGAAGAGAAATGTTAGGTAAGTCCCATGTGAACCATAACAAGAGTAGTAGTGCCTTCATACTTGTAATTAATGTATCCATATCTGACTTTATGTCATTCCGCTCAGAAAATTTCACATAAAAAAATGTAAAGAATTACTTCAAAGTGTAAGCACCACCAGCCTTGACCTTTCCACAGTCCTTGCAACCCCAGATATCGACTGCCTTTCTCTTCACAGCGTACTGCAATATTAACATTTCCGCAATGATAACCTAAATCCACGGATCATATATGGCCAAAAGGAAGTATACAAGCAGTTCGAAACATTACCTTGCCGCAAAACTCACAGAAGTATTTGCTGTGCTGAGATACCTCCATCTTCTTAATCTGCTTACGGAAACTGGCACCATAAATTCATCGTAGAATGAAATATAGATGTATGAATAATAACTTCCATTGTAATGCTCGCTGTAAAATGATATAACATGCAAGCTTTAGACAAGTAGTTTGGCATATTTTAGGTTTAGTGGTGTGATATTGTATAGTATAACCCGTGATATTATTTAGTACAACCAGTGATATTGTTTATTGTAAGGTGTGATATTGTTTTGTATAACTCGTGATACTCTTTTACTGGACTCACAGACTCAGATACAATATCACAGGTTATACTAAACAATATCACAACTTTTTTTTACAAAAAAAAATTTTTTTTTTTTTTTTTGTAAAATAAAAAACGTTATATTTTTGTGTAGAGCGTGTGATACATAAGTGGACTCACGGGACTCCAAAAGATAGGGCGGACTCATGTGATCCTAATTCTCTCTCTCTCTCTCTCTATATATATATATATATATATATATATATATATATATATATATATATATATATATATATATATATATATATATATATATATATATATCATTTCTGACGATTTTGTTTCTTTTTTCAGCATGATTACAATGAGGAGATGAGTCAACCATTGCCACCTGGACAGTCTCCCGACGCGATCCAGGTGTACTACAAGGCTGTCAAGGGCTTTGACGAGAAGAACCGGTTATTTGAGACCGGAGATAAAGAGGCCGAAATATGGTATAGTCCTCCTACTAACAATGCTGGTCGACGGTCTTTCTCTTATGCTCCTAGCATGATTTCACAGCTTTCCACCCAAATGAATGATGAGCGAGCCGCTCGAATTGCTCTTGAAGAAACCGTTCGTCAACAGGCCGAAAAAATGGCGGCAATGCAAAAGGCTTAGGCTGATATGGAAGCATCTCAACCCCCATACACGTGTTCACAATTTAATCCAAAAAGGTGGGACGACTTTGCGGATCATGGACACGGGTTTGGAGGAGGTAGTTTTATTCCCCTGTAGGTTAGAACCTTTAGTTAGGTTAGTATTGTCGTGTAGTAGGGTGTATGAAAAAACATTGGTGATTTGTGTTTAATTAGTAAGACAATGTACGAATTTAACCGACTTTTTATGTAAAAAAATTTGCGTTCAATTCTCTTTTGTTGCCTCTCTTGATTCCCGCAATAGCGGTCGACGTGAAAATGGATTCCCGCTTGGCGGTCGACGATTCTATATGTGTTTTGCAGGTTTTGGTTGTATTTAAAATGATGCAAATAGGCATCGTGGCTGTATTTGAAACGATGCAAAAACGCATCGTGGCTGGGCAGCAGGCTGCTGTTTCCAGCCCCTGTTTTTTAATAAAACTGACGGAAATTCCGTCAGGATTGGCCAAAATACCGACGGAATTTCCGTCATGGCTGTTTTTCCAGGTTTTCCAGATTTTTCAGTTTTCTGCCACGTGTCCTGAGTACTGACGGAAATTCCGTCAGTAATGCCCAAAATACTGACGGAATTTCCGTCAGGGCCTACTTTTTCAAAATTTCAAAAAAACCGCCAAATATGCCACGTGTCAAGCCTGTGACGGAAATTCCGTTAGGAAATACAAATACTGACGGAAACTCCGTCAGTTGTATGTGGGTATTACACGATGGTTATTCCGTTAGTTATCCGTCAGTATTTCTGTTTACTGACGGAAATTCCGTCAGGAGACGTATTTTAGTGACCAAAAACGCTGACGCCACATCACTACGAAAATTCCGTCAGGAAAAGCCTTTTACTGACGGATTTAGCCCTTTACTGACGGATTTTGTCCGTCATTTTCCTGCGTTTTCGTTGTAGTGACAGACTGAATAACAAGTAGATAGTGACCGCCTTCCTGTGGATACGATACCCGACTTACCTCTGCTACATAAGTTAGAGCTGATTGGTCTTATTTTTGATAGGGTTGCGACAACCGTGTCAAATTTTGATTCCAACCTCTCGATCGAGCAAGCCAATTTAGGGGGTTCTCGATCGAACCGTTGCAAAGTTCTCGATCGAGCAGCTGAAGCGGTTAATACACGAGGGAGTCTCTTCTTCTTCACTTTAGTTCATTTACTTGTCATTTTATTTCCTCCAATTTGTTTCGACACCCCCATTCCCTAACCAAAACCTTCAATTTCTTCCCCTAATTTATCAATCAAATTACCCAAATACATTTCCAAGCATCAATTAAATCAATTACCCCTCTTTGCATAATCGATTTTTGACTTATCTGGGGCAA
Organism: Silene latifolia; assembly: GCF_048544455.1. Taxonomy (NCBI): domain Eukaryota; kingdom Viridiplantae; phylum Streptophyta; class Magnoliopsida; order Caryophyllales; family Caryophyllaceae; genus Silene; species Silene latifolia. The sequence goes on from NW_027413701.1 coordinate 159,741, forward strand.
TTTTCGAAATTAGGGTTGGCAAAAAATCGGTTTTATTCGATTAATTTGAAGTTTTCATTGATTTTAATTGAATTTCTTGTTGGGTAATCATATGAGTAAGTTCCTTTCCCCTTTCTTATTGTTTAATTGCAATTTCCCCTTTGTTTTATACAAATTAGGGTTTTGGAAATTGGTTTGGGGAAAATTCAATTTTGTCTATTGAATTTGAATGGAACTTGCGTTTTTATTGTAGTTATGGATAACAGTGAAGAAACCGGTGCCGAAAAACCAATGTCGACGGTTTCTACTTCGACAGTGGCCCTTGTTGCCGCCACTGTCCCTGTTTCCGCCACCACGGCTACTGCTGCTGCTCCCACTACTGCTGTGTCGACACCCGTCACCACGGCTGCTGCCCCTATGTTGTTACTTCCGCTGTTGTTACTCCTGTCACCACAGCTACTGGTTCGCGTTCGGGGACAGGTACAGGGTTTTGTGCTGCTGCTTTACAGGCCGCCGCTAGGCACGCTGCTGACATTTCCACGGAAGCTCTACCTGAGTTTCCGCAGGTATGATTTTTGTCCCCGTCCCACCGCACTCGCTTTTTAGATTTGATGAAATGTGACATGACTTCGACTCGTTTTCCATGTCGACCTTCCTTAGAGAAATTAGGAATTTTAGAGCCCGTTGTTGAGCTGCTCAACGGGACGGGAATGTCGGAATTGGCCACCTTGACAGAGCTTACCTATCGATAACTGACCTTAGAATTTTTTAGCTCTTTTGCGTTTCACCCCGCGGCCTATGCGACTGACCATGGGAGCAAGTGCATCACCTTCCGTCTGTTTAACACTACCTTTACTTGGACCTTAGCTGAGTTTGGGGAATGATTAGGCTTAGTTAGTGACGGTTTGATCGAGCCTCTTAGGAAGCTCATGCTTCAAATATGGACTACACTTGCACACACTCCCTTCGGTCAGCGACGTGGTGCTCACTTCCACTTACCCCCAACCCGTTACTTTCTATGTCTGCTATGAGAGACCATTTTTGGTCATCATGAGCCTAACAATGTTAATAATACTGAGCTGTCCATTTTAGCCGGGTACCTGAACAATGATAGCGGTGCCCCGTTTGTTTTTAACATTGCCTACTTGACAGCTCAACATTTTAACACTGTCGGGTTAAAAGTATCGGACACGATAGCTTGTGGTGGGTTAGTGAGTCGCATTGTCCGCCGTCTTTTCCCCGACTTTCCTTGTGGTCTTCGTTATTTAGATAAGGATAATGTCATCGACATTTCAGTCATGTTTTCTATGAACTGGTTAGCAGCTGACCGTAGGACATGGAAGATAGGCACTTCCCCATCCGTGACTTTACCTTTACCCTCTCTACCTTGTCTTTCACCGTTGACTAGTGTGACGGGTAGACTGCCACCACCTCCACCTTCTTACCTCCTTGACTATCCCCCTACCATTTCTAGGAAGCGGAAGAGGACTTCCCCTGCTGTTAGGGAAGTCGGAGAGAGGTCTAGACCGACACAGGCTGGGCTCACACCCGCGTCCGCGTCCACGCCCACGCCCACGCCTACACCTTCACCCTCTGTCTCTCAGCCAGCTTTACCGGCTAATTTTATTGCACCTCCTATTTTTGAGGTGCCCGAGGTCATGGACCAAGGGCGTCGTGATGCTTTGCTGTTGGATATGTGCAGGAGAGTGGCTTGGATGGAGCGGGATCAGGCTCTTGCCTTATTCCCTCTTTACGAGTACCACATTCTTCGAGTCGTCCGGTTCCAGCTGGCTGGCCATACCCTTCCTTTTACCGGTACCCGACGGAGGGATACCCTCAGCCTGAGAGCGTAGGGACACGACCAATAGAGAGGAGAGGATCCGCCCTGACTTAGACGCGAGAGGTCGTCAAAGGAGGAGAGGAGAGGAGGAGGAGGATCCCACCTTTCAGGTGGTTGACGAGAAGGGTGGTGACGAGTAGCAGCTGGCTACTCACTTCCCCATTTTGCTAACTGGTTTGGGGAAGTTTGACATTGTAAGTCTTTTTGCTTTATTTCTTTTCATCTCCTTTCACTTTATTTTGTTTCTTTTGCATTTGTGTTGTATTTTCCCTTTCCCCTATTATTCTGCTGGTGTATGATGGAGGACAATGAGGGCATTGTTCGTTTTGGTTTGGTGAGGGTAATGCATTCTTTGAGTCTGCATTTGCATTTGTTTTGTATTCACGTTTACTGTATTTTTGTTTGCATTGTCTTTTATTTTAAAAAAATTCAAAAAATTCAAAAAAATTATAAAATTCGAAAAAATAAAAAAAAATTCACGTTTATTTTTGCATTTAGGTTGACTCAGAACGGTGTATTTACATGATGAAATTGCACTACTTTTAGTCTTTTTGCTTAAGCCTTGCATAAACTAATTATCTTTTTAGCATTGTCTTATTGCATAATCTACGAGTTTATGTTGAAATTTAGCTGAACGAATAGACTTGCCCTAAAATTTTGGCAACCTACTCATAATTTCTAAGTTTTTAGAGCCTTAAAACTGGTGTCATTCATGACCAGTTCATGTAGGATTGTGAGTAGTCACTCCTTGCATAACATGTATCATTAATTTGCACAAGTATGAAATTCAATTGCTTATTGCCTGCATACATTCGGGTTAGTGGTTGGTGTCACATGGAGGGAGGTGCTTATATTCCCTTTTCTTCCATTTTTACCTATTAACTCCACATTTAGCCAAATTTGCCTTTTGACCCCTAACTACATCCAAATTTAGTCTGCCTTGTCAAGCTAGTTTAGATTGTTTTTGCGGTATATTGTTTATTGAGCCGAATTTGGTTTGTACTGATAATCGGGAATTGGTATTATGGAGAAGGAGAATTATGAAAAAAAAAAAGAAGTTGAAAAAGAAAAAAAGGGGAAAAATATAAAAAAAAATCGAGAAAAAGAAAGAAAATGAAAAAAAAGGAAAAGAGTTTGATCGATGTCGGTTTTTGCTCCTATATTATTATTCTATATCTTATGAGGAGTGGTTGTTACGGTTTAGTGAGTTTTTTTTATGCCGAATTAAAGGCATTTGTGCGTATTTTTGGAGATGGATTAGAAGCGGATATATTTTTATTTGGTTTTTTTAGGATGCTAGCTTGGCTATTAACCTCACATTCCCAAAATATTTTGCCCCTTCTTACCCATTACCTCACTTTTCCATTTTTTTGTAAGCCCTCGGCTATGACGGGACCTTGTTTGGTTGAAATGTATGTGTACGGTAGCTAGAATTGTCTATCATACTATATTGCATGCATGTTTATGTCGGTCGTAGTTTAGGTGAGCGACGTCTTGTTCTTTCTCTCTTACATATATCTGCTTACCCTTTGCTTCATGAGAGAAGAGTGATCCGTGAGAGTCCATTATCGAAGGTTTTCCAAGGTCGACGGTTCAGCTTTATTATAAACATCCTATAACTCGTTTGCATTTGACAGTTTTTGCTATGAGTGTTAGTTTGCTTGCATTAAATTGGTTAAAGTAGACGATCTGTAGAAAGCTCTGAGTTTTATTCCGTTCCATTAGCTTGTTGCATATAGTTTGCTTGGGGACAAGCAAAGGTTTGGTTTGGGGAGATTTGATGCGTGCATTTTATATAGTCTTTTTTAGCCTTATTTGCACGCATTTCTATGCAATTCTCGTAGTTTTAGGCTACCAAATGCCCCGAATAGTCTACTTTAGTTCGTTTGGCTTTAATTGCAGAAATGGACCCGAAAGAAGCAGAATTGAGCCTTTTACTGTCCCGTTAGCTTGCATTTAGGAGATGGAAGGTTTGGAGCGGAAATATCACTGTCTCGGGATGCGAGAAGTCACCTTGGAAGATAAATCATATGTCCTTTGGCATGATTCAGTGGCAGTTGAATCGATCAAGATGTTTGGCTGGCTAATGTGCTCGATCGAGAGCTTTGTGGAAGTGAGAAGTCCTCGATCGGACCCCTGCTGTGTTCGATCGAGAGGTGGCTATTTGGAGGTCCTCGATCGAGTAGTCTTTGTACTCGATCGAGAGGTTTTGGTTGAGAGTTGTTCGATCGAGGAGTTTCAAAGTACTCGATCGACCAGTTTGCTATTAGACGCGATATTTTCTTGCGTAAACTTATTTATTTTATTATCTTAAGTTACGTGTTTAGAAAATAAATATCTTTCCTCTATAAAGGAAAGACGTAATTAGGTTTAGGTTATCTAATCTTTTGACCTTTAATCATTCAGTTTTCTGTCATTTATTTCATTGCTCTTGTTCGACGTTACTTGGCTTTCTATTTTCCGGATCTCAACTTTTGTAATTTCTTTACTCTCTTTTATTCAATTCTATTCCTTTTGCACACTTAATTTATTGTTCTTTAATTGCTGTTTTTATTAGTATTGTTATTTGGTTTTTGCTATTTCTTCTTATACATCTTAATACCATGTTTAGCATAGTTTTATCAATCCTTATTGTTTTATTTATCGTCATGCGTGGCTAAAATCTTAATGGCTAGGATTAGGGGAGCCATGATAGTAAAACAATGATGCGATAATTAGTTTAGGAGGTTTTTGTTGTGAGAATTATTTTATAGCAATTTAATAGTAATTATAAGGTTGAGTGCACGCGACTAAAGTAATTAAACTGGTTAAATTCCGACCTAGATCGAAAGATTGGAATGAACAGACCTGCTATGAACAATAAACTACCCTAATCAGAGCGGAAGCTATTTATGAAGAACCTAGGGCGGATAGCGGACCGGAAGGACCTTTCCACTACCCTTCTCACATCAGACCGACTGACCTTACCTTTAGCTGATTTGTGTAATATCATGGTGAACCGACGTCCTGACATTTTTCTCTTTATTCAATCTCTCTCTCATCCTTGCCTATTTTATTTGTTATTACTTTTATTGCTTTTTTTTTTCTGTTCATTAGTTTAGTCCAAACAACTCAAACACCCCCATTTTGTGACCGTAGACAGACTGTATAACAAGTAGATAGTGACCGCCTCCCTGTGGAGTACGATACCCGACTTACCTCTGCTATATTAGTTAGAGCCGGTTGGTTTACTTTTGATAGGGTTGCGACAGCCGTGTCAATACTAATTAATAACATAAGTGGGACATATTTATTTAATTTAAATCACCATATTTTGATATTCTCTAAATTTATACTTCAACGAAAAATATATAATATTTACACTAAAGTCCCTTGGTCGGATCCTTCACATAGTGCTATCGTTTAAAAACTATATATTATAATTAAGTTGTGTAGATTTATTTAGTTACATTGAAGTCTCTTTGTTTCTGGAATTTATATAGTATTGATGTGTAGTTGGGCTTTTATTTAAAAATAGATAACGAGCATAGTCAAATATTTTGGGGATGAGAAGCAAGAATGACCCAAGTGTCAAGTTTTAATCTTGAAGAAATTGAGAGCGCATGAAGGAAGACAATGGATTAACAACGGTTATTTAACCGCTCCCCACTAAAGAAGTAGTTGCAAGATAAACAACCAGTCGAGGTAAGGAAGCATCCTTCATCAAACAAAGGACACAATTCAAACAACTACAACTCAGTCTGTCCTTATATCATAGATCTTAGTTTATTTTAGAGTAGATTAGCACGGTGAAACCTTTCTTCAATGGAGGTAATTAGCCATGTAACACCCCCATACTCCAAGTGCCTTACCAGGACCACTTAAGGTATGAGAACGCTACCATCTCGATTACCCAAGGCAATGATAATCAAATGGACAATAAAGAAACGTACTTAAGTAATAATAAAGTTTAAGTGATACAAACCGAAATCCAAAACTGCTAAAAAGAATTACAAATGTTCTCAAAATCCAAACGACTAAAACAACTAGTTCATGACACAGCGGAAAACTCTACGACATGTGATGACTCCATCCCAGCTATCCCTCGTGTAAGCCATCATACCTGCTCAACAACTGCTCACCATCCCCGAGTGGATCACCATAGTTTTTAAAACAATTAAACGGGGTCAGTACTGATTACATAAAACAACAGCTGCAATGAAATAGTATTACAAACAACTCAATCAGCACAACTCAATCACCACAGATCCATCTCATCTCCACACACCTGACTACACACTGAAGTGTGTAGCCCTGACAGAGTACCCATCGCAACAAGTACTCCTTGCCGCCAGTGGGGGACCGCAGCCGTTCTCACCTAAGCCCCACTCATATCATCCGAGCGATAAACCCATGTTCATTAATGTGCACATCCCTTATGTGGTGGGTTCCACAGAAGGCGAATCAAGGGCGTGAAGCCACTCCCGCAAGTGACTCCACTCAGCCAGGGACGCACCCCGAAGATCACAGACAATTATACAACAATCACCTTACACAATCAACAATTTCCAAAAGCAATTCTAATACAATGTAACCAATACTGACTAGGGAAACCCTACCTGAAATAACAATCACCACAGACGATCTAGCAGCTAATCAAAATCTTTCCTCAACGAATCCTCCTCCTATAACATGTATACATACAATTACCACCACAACCATAGAAATCACCAAAAACCCCCAACATTACCCAATTAGGGTTTTAATGAAACTCAACGAAACATTACATAAATTATACAAGGAACTTACCCCCGACACGACGATCACAACGGTGTAAAGAATAAGATGATCCGACCAACCAAGCCTTGAGATTTGCTAATAATGCGGCGAAAGCGAACAACGTAACTTTCAAACTTCTATAGAAAGGTTTTAGGATGATAAAAGTGTTTTAAGGAAAAGTAACGGAAGCTTTTTATATTAATGTCGCATTACTAACAAAACCCGTCAAAACAAACCCGTAAAACACACTTACTCGATCGAGTAAGTGACTTAATCGATCGAGTGACCCTTACTCGATCGAGTCCTCAACTTACTCGATCAAATACCCTACAGGAAGACTACTATTTTGCGTAAAAAGCTACTTACTCGACAGAGTAAGCCCCACTCGATAGAGTACCCATAGACACATAAAACCGTAGTATTATATCCCATCTATCCATTAGTTTGTAATTTAGTATCATCCACAAGTATTCTTTTGAAGACTTTATTGATGTTTGTGTAATTGGTTTTTCATAATATATAAGTATCTTTGAAGATTCCCGTATTTAAATTGTAAGTATCATATCATTTATACTTGCCATTTGACCAAGAGTCAACACCCGTGACTCGAGCCCCTTCATATTTAGGGCATATCACAAAGTGTAGGAGAGTAGTTATTATGACCACCCGGGTACCGTAAAGTACTATTTTTGTTCTACACGACCAAGTTTTTGGTGACCATAGTGGGAGGATTAATATAATTAGTTTTTCTAACAAGTCTCATTGAGAAGTGGGGGATGTACTCAACTAGATTAAGATCTAGTATGAGACAAGCATGTGATCAAGGTAAAGAGCAAGACTTTACCAACGCTGAAAATGCACCTTTTTAATAAATATTTAGCAGTGATTCATTGAAGACTACCCATGAAACTAACTTGTACAACCCTGATATATGATTTATTTACACCATTTCTCATCTTTATTCTCATGCATTTTGACTCCGTTTGAGTCGGTTTTGTGTATCTTACCTTGCATTTTGTACCCCGATTCCCTAGTCTATGATATCACGTCCGTCTTGCAGCATTTGGGGCGAAAATAGAGGAATCGGAGCAAGGGAGACGCTTCGAGAAGCTAAGCATGAAGAGAAGAGGAGGGAAGGCTGAGAAGAGGTTCCCAGCCGGTAGGCCGGCAGCCACGGTCAGCCGGCTGGAACTCCCCCTATATACTTGGCCAAGAAAAAAGGTGGAAAGTTACAATGAACTCCCAGTCGGCTGACCAGCTGGGAGTGCAAGAAGAGGGACGAAAGTGAAGAAAAGAGTGAAGAGTCGCAGCGAACTCCCAGCCGGTGGACCACCGGCAGCTGGTCCACTGGTCCACCGGCCAAGCACACTTGATGACTTGATTTCTCCAAAATTCTTACAGAGAACTCCCAGCCGGGCAGACCACCGGTTGGGACTCCCCTTCCGCATTTTGACTTTGCTTGTAATTTCCAACCTAATTTCCGTGTAAACTATAAATACACCCTCCCTTAATCATTTGAACACAAAACCCTAGATTTGAAATTATTTCCCTAATTTATGCAAACTCTCTTAAGCGAGCCTTAATTTTTCCTTAATCAAACCTTAATTACTTGATAAATTAGCTTAGAATTAGTTGTTCTCAATTGTTTACATTTAGTATTGGGTTGTAAATTGAAGATTGGTGAAGATTATTCTTCTATTTAATCCAAGATTGCAACTTTGTCTTCAATTTGGTATAATTCTTCTCTTATTATTGTTCATCTTTCAATTGTTTACACTTTAAGTTACTTGATTAGTTTATCTTACAAACATGATTTCCTCTACTTGTTTCATGCCATAGTCTCCATCTTTTGTGTTTATTGTTACAAGTATTTGTGAGTAGTGCCTTGCTAGGATGGAGGAGGATATCTTGTCGAATTGTAGAGGAGGATTAAGATAGAGGAAGAATGAAACTATTGAGTTTATGTTTGTTGATTTTATCATGCACAGAAGGTGTTTGTGAGAATGCTTGAGTGAGAATTTGGACATTTAAACTATCTTTCTACTTGTTGGGTGAGAGCTTGACTAGTAATTAGGAAACGCATGTTAAAATCAAGTTGGGTTAATTAAGTGAGGGCTTAATCAATCTTATTTTAGGGGTTAGTCTCACATCGAGAAATCGAGTCTTCCTCTTGCATATGCTCTTGGCTTTACCTTTTTATGCTCTTGTCCCCCCTTTCCTATAAAAGTGAACCCGATATCCTAGTTCTCTTAATCATAGTCTTTTACCATCTTAAGCATTTAGTCGTTTTTCCTATTGTTTTAGTCTAGTTTCTTAGCTTAAATCAACCCACTTCCTATTTTTGAACTAAACTAGTAGTTTAAACAAACAATCTAAGAGCCATAACCCCGTCCCTTGGGTTCGACCTTTGCAAGCTACATTGTTCAATCGTACACTTGCAGAGCTATTACAAATAAAAAGCACAACAAGTTTTTGGCATCGTTGCCGGGGACGGCGATATTGGATAGGATTATTTGTTTTCATCTAGGCTTAGTTCTTTTATTTTTTATTTGTTTTCTCCTTTTGTCCTAGTGCAATCTTTGTATTATGACTATTTGATCTTTTGTTGAGTGCATGAATAGGTGCTATATCGGACCTTTTCTCCCACTTGATCGTGAGATCGAGAAAACATTTCGGGCAAGACGAAGACAAACTCTATCGGCAATACGAGGATCTCCACCTCTTGTTAACCCACCAATCACCCAATCTTCCACAATTGAGCACCCAAATACACCACCTTCTTCATCCACCCTATCACTTCTCCACATTCCACACAACTCTCCAATCAATTCTCCACAAAAGTCATCAACACATTCACAATACTCCATTCATACCACCAACACTGAATCTCCACGAAATAACCTAGTAAACAACGATATGGCGGATCAACATATGGGATACTATAATAGGCCGGATCGTAACCGAGCTTGTTCGGCAATTGACTATAGAGCCCTTGCTCCCAACACTTTTGAGCTTCGACACCCTGTGATAAATTACATGTAACAAGATGTGTTCCACGGGATGAAAAGTGAGGATGCCCATCAACATCTCACAACATTCAAGGATAAAGCGTGCTCTATCAAGCACAATTATGTAACCGAAGAGCAAATACTCCTAATGTTTTTCCGTATCACCTTGAAAGACAATGCTAAGAAGTGGTTGAATTCTCATGAGCTGGATACATTTACCACTTGGGAGGCTTTATCCAAAGGTTTCATCAACAAGTTCTACCCACCATCTAAAACTGCAAGAATTCGCCAAAGACCCATGGAAACTCTAAGTGAAGCTTGGCAATGTTTTAGGGATCTCCTCACATCTTGCCCACACTCTGGTATCCCAAAATGGATGATCACCCAAACCTTTTTCCAAACTCTTGAACAAAGGTTATCGTGGCGGCATCCGGTGGCAATTTTGACAACATGAACAACGCTCAAATCACAGAAATGATCCAAAACATTTCCGAGATGGAGAGTAGCTATGCAAGGGATGTGGAGTACAAAAGTGAGGGGCCTTCTGGGATAGAAGTGGAATACAAGGCTAAGTTGGATGACTTGACCAAGAAGTTTGAGGAGTTCAAGATGGAAAAGAAGTAAGGGGAAATAAAGCAAGTCCAAGAGGGTGGATCTAGTCACTCCAAGGTCTACTATGTCCAAGAACCTAGGTGCCCTCCTAGACATTATGCACCCCAAATGAATTGCAATTATTGTGGCGGTGTGGGGCATACAATTGAATATTGCTCATCTATTCCACAAGATGACCACCAAGAATGCTTTGCTCTTCAAAGACAAGGTGCACCGAGGGTCTCTTACCAACGCCATTGGACCTTCTACCGTGCCTTCCCTAACTAAGATCCTAAACTTTCTTATGCGGGGCAACCATTGGACCCCTAGTATCAACAACCACAATACATGCCTCCACCAAAGCCCGATCATTCTAGACAATACAATCAAAATCAAGGCCAAGGCTCCAACTATCGGAATCAAAGATAACATGACAATACCAATTACATCCCACCTCATCAAAGAGACAATTACCTCAACCAATAAGAAAACCCTCCGTACCAACAACAAGGATACCAATAACAAGGGTACCACCAGCAACAAAATCCAGCATTTCAACAACCTTTCAACCAACAACAAGGGTATCAACAACAACAAAACTCTTACCCACCTCCACAAAACCAACAACAATACATTGAACCACCCAACCCCAACTCCTTTCTTGAGAAATTGTTAAGAGAAATGGATGCAAAGGCCGAGAAAAGAGACGCTCAAGTGGACCAACAATTCAAAAGCTTGAAGACCGAGCTCTCAAATGTCCAAGCACGTCAAATGACATTTGACTCATATATGGCCAATCAAAGCCCGTCTCCCTCACAAAGAGCTCCACATTCATTGCGTCCTCAAGGTTCTCATCCTTGGGATGGACCACCACCACACCAACCAGCTTATGTGGTAACCTTGAGGAGTGGGAAAGATTTAGAGAATCCTTACAAGGATTATAAACCAAAGAGAAAGAGACATGTGATGAAAGATGGTGAGGAGAGTTCACCTCTCTCACCCACAAGTAGAGTTGACAACACTAAGAAGGGGAAGGTGAGTGAATACCTTGAAGATGATGAGAACTTTGCTTTGGAGGAAATAGTGGTTAAAAGAGACTAAGAAAGAGTGGTTGAAAGAGACCAAGGGAAAGTAAAAGAATCAAATGAAATGGTTAACACCAAGCAAGCCTCAACTTCCGAAAAGACCAACAACCCTCCAATACCATTTCTTAATAGAAGTAGAGTGATGAATGAGAAGAGGAAATTCTCTAAATTCTTGGATATGTTGAAGAAACTTGAAGTTTCATTACCTTTCACCGAGGTAGTGACACAAATGCCACTCTATACCAAATTCTTGAAGGATGTGTTGACAAAGAAGAGGAGTATTGGAGGAGATGGTCTAGTGGATCTTAGGGGGCAATGTAGCGCGGTCTTACTCAATCCCATGCCGGAAAAACTATAAGATCCAGGTAGTTTTTCTATTCCATACATGGTAGGTAATGTGAGTATCAAGAAGGCACTTTGTGATCTTGGTGCTAGTGTTAACATACTTCCGCTCCCTATTGCAAGGAAGGTTGGTTTGCATGATATGATTCCTACTTCTATGACTTTGCAACTAGCCGATAGATCAGTAAAAAGACCAATGGGTGTTATTGAAGATGTTCCGGTTAAAGTGGGCAATTTCTATATTCCGGCGGACTTTGTAGTTCTAGACATTTTGAAAGACCAACAAACTCCTATTATCCTACGGAGACCCTTCTTGGCAATCAGGGATGTCAACATAAGTGTCAAGGAAGGGAAGCTCACTTTCAAGGTGAAAGGAAATGTGGTTGAATTTTCTTTGACCGTAGCAATGTCACAACCAATGTTTGAGAGTGTCTATTCCATAGACATGTTAGAAAAAGCAATTGAAGATGCAAAGGATAAATGCTCTGAGGAGCATTTGGAAGAAAATTATGAAGCTTTACCACCAATTCTTGATGAAGATGAGGGTAAGAACCCTCCAAAGCTAGATCTTAAACCTTTACCCCCCCCCCCCACCCCCTTGAGTATGCCTACCTTGATGAGGCAAACTCCTTCCTCGTTATCATCAATGCAAACCTAATGGCATCTCAAAAGGAAAAGATTTTAAATGTCCTTAAATAAAACAAGAAGGCCATTGGGTATAGCCTTGAAGATCTCACGGGAATCGATCCTCGAATATGCATGCACCGCATCACACTTGAGGATGGATTCACTCCTCCCGCTCAAACTGTGAGGAGGTTGAAGGAGAAATTGAAGGAGGTGGTAAGGAAGGAAGTTGATAAGTTGCTTGAGGCCGGAATTATATACTCCATCTCGGGAAGCGATTGGGTAAGCCTGGTTCAAATTGTCCCTAAAAAGGGCAGTATGACCGTGGTTGAGAATGAGGAAGGTGAATTCATCTCCACCCGACCGGTCATGGGATGGAGAATGTGCATTGATTATCGAAAACTCAATTCCGCCTCAATCAAAGATCACTTCCCCTTACCATTCATTGACCAAATGCTCGAGAGACTTGCAAACCATGAATACTTTTTCTTCTTTGACGGGTACTCCAGGTTCTTTCAAATACCCATACACCCACATGATAAAGCAAATACTACCTTTACTTGTCCTTACGGCATCTTCGCATATCGGAGAATGCCGTTTGGACTTTGCAATGCTCCCGGGACATTCCAAATGGCCATGATTTCTATATTTTCAAAGTACATTGAGAAGTCTATAGAGGTGTTCATGGATGATTTTTGTGTCCATGTCACCTCATTTGATGATTGCTTAAAGAACCTCTACCTCGTGCTCCCAACGTGCATCCAATACAATTTAAAATTGAATTGGGAGAAATGCCACTTCATGGTGCAAAAGGGAGTGGTTATAGGACATGTTATTTCAAAGGAATGGATCCAAGTGGACAAAGCAAAGGTAGAGGTGATTGAGAAACTTCCCCCACCCACAAATGTCAAGGGTGTGAAGAGTTTCTTGGGTCATGCGGGGTTTTACCGAATGTTTATCAAAGATTTTGCAAAAATCGCTAAACCCCTCACCTCACTTCTTGCCAAGGACACTCCCTTCATATTTGATGAATCTTGTGTTGAAAGCTTTTGTAGGCTCAAGCAAGCCTTGATATCAGCTCCAATAGTGCAACCACCTAATTGGGACCTCTCCTTCGAGTTGATGTGTGATGCTAGTGACTTTGAATTAGGGGCGGTCTTGGGTCAAAGACAAGACAAGAAACTCCATGTAATAGCCTATGTAAGCAAAACCTTGGACAACGCTCAATGCAATTACACTACCCCGGAGAAATAAATGTTGGCGGTAGTGTATGCTTTTGAGAAGTTTTGGCCTTACCTTATATGCTCCAAAGTCATTGTCTACACGGATCACACCGCTATCAAGCAACTTATTATCAAGAAGGATGCTAAGCCGAGTTTGATCCGGTGGGTATTGTTGCTACAAGAATTCAATGTCACAATCAAAGATAAACCGAGATCTAAAAATCTTGATGCGTATTACTTGTCAAGGTTGACTAAAGAAGCCCGGGGAGATGTTGATGATGGGATACCCATTGATGAATGGCTACCTAATGAATCTATTTTAGATATCACGCACTCTGACCCTTGGTATGCGGATATTTCTAACTACTTTAGCTCTAGCTTTATTTCGGAAGAAATTGACAACCAAGCTAGGAAGAAGTTGAGATATGAGTCGAGGAGGTATGTGTGGGAAGATCCTTTCTTACATAGGAGATGCAATGATGGAATTTATAGAAGATGTGTCACTTATGAAGAACGGAAAGCAATCCTTCAAGCTTGCCATGCTACAACATATGGGGGCCATTTGTCCACCTATAGGACCCAAGCTAGGGTCCTTCATTGTGGATTTTATTGGCCCTCTCTATTTAAGGATGCTTATGCTTTGGTCCACTTATGTGATTCTTGCCAAAGAAGAGGTAACATTGGGAGGCGAGATGAGATGCCTTTGAACAATATCTTGGAAGTTGAACTCTTCACGTATGAGGTGTGGACTTTATGGGGCCGTTTTCGTCATCATTTGGCAACCAATATATTTTGGTTGCGATGGACTACATGTCTAAGTGGATAGAAGCAATCGCCGCCCCTACTAACGATTCAAGAGTAGTTTCCAAACTTTTCAAGGAGTACAACATAAAGTGGCTCTTGCATACCACCCCCAAACCAATGGGCAAGTGGAGGTGTCAAATCGTCAAATCAAGGGTATTCTAGAGCACGTGGTGAATAGGTTTAGAAAGGATTGGAGCACCAAACTCAATGATGTGCTATGGGCTTTAAGGACCACCCACAAGACCCCGATATGCACTACTCCATATCACTTGGTCTTTGGCAAGTCTTGTCATCTACCTCTCGAGTTGGAACACCGGGCAAGATGGCCTATAAAGGAGCTCAACTATGACTTAGATGTTGCGGGAAACAAGCGGTTCCTCCAACTCAATGAGCTAGATAAGTTGAGGTTGGATGCTTATGAGAACGTCAAACTCTATAAGGAGGGGACTAAGCAATGGCACGATTCCAAGATCACAAGAAAAGAAATAGGTGTAGGGGACAAGGTCTTACTCTTCAACTCCCGGTTCCAATTGTTCCCCGGGAAGTTGAGATCCCGATGGTCGGGACCCTTTAAGGTAGTGACCGTGTTTCCCTATGGCTCCTTTGAATTGAAGAAAAACAAGGGTGAGTGCATCAAAGTGAATGGGCAATGAGTGAAATTCTTCTATGAGTGTCAACCTATCGAGACCCAAGGTGAAATCGAGTTGGAAGAACCCGCATCCTTGGGGAATGAGTAATTTTAATCATGAACAAGAAATATTTTGGTGGAGTTCCACAAGAACCACTGACAGGGTAAATCGCACACTTATCAAAGATAAACCAACTGGCCTAAACTAATGTAGTAGAGGAAGTCGGGATCGTATCCACAGGGAGACAATTGTGTTCTATTTGCTAATTATAAGTCTGAGTCACAAATTTTAGAGGTTGATTGGTTTTGTCTATCAACTAAAATAGCAAGCTAAGAAGAAATAAATGTAGAAAAAGGATTTCAATTAATAAGAAGAAAAGGCTAGGATTTCGGGTCACCACGTTCAACAACGATCAAAGGTAAGGTCAACGGTCGACATGAATATGGTCTAAGGGGTAATGAAAAGGTCCTTTCGGTCCGCTATTCGCCCTAGAGTACTAATTTAGCTTTCGTTCTAATTAGGATGGTCGATTATTTATAGTAGGTCTAACTTCTTCCAATCTTTCGATCCAGGTCGAAGTTTCCCGGGTCAAATAAATGCTATTAGATGCTACAATTAACAACACGGATTTATATTAATGCCAGACCTAATCACCTAATTAAGACCGTCTTATTATCATGGCTCCCCTAAATCCTAGCAAAGGGCATTTAGCTACGCATATTTAAATCTATGGTAACAATAACAAATATGATAATTGATTCAAACATAATAAGTAATTGACAAGAATAAATAAGCATGAAATAAATGAGATTAAAAGAGAAAGGAAAAGACAAGAAGAAGGAATAAAAGAAGAATAAGAGTAAATTAAATTACCGAATGAAAGAATGAATTATCAGTTTTCAGATCCAAAAGCCTAGAGTAAAGAAACGTAAAAAGAGTTTAACAATGTGATGTGACCATAATTAGCGCATATTTAGCCCCCGAATTAGCCTTGTTCCCATGCTTTTTAGTGCATATTTGGGTCATTTATTGTCTTTAGTTCTTTGTTTTGCATATTCTTTGAGATTTTGATCCCTTAGTAGGAAAGGAGTGAAAATCTTGCATTTTCATGGCAAAACGAGACTAAATTGATCGAATTCAATGACCAAGCATCAGGGAGAGACAAGATTAGAAGGCCTTTGTACATATTATAGTAGATGAGCAATGTTGAGAAAGGATCCTTGAGTCCCCAAGGAAATCCCCAAGGAATTTATGAAGAAAAGGGAAGAAAAGAAGAAGAAATGTTGCTGAGGAACAATCCGTGCGGATTGTCTACAATCCGGCCATCCTCCACATGCACAATCCGTGCGGTTTCATGCCAAGACGCTCGGGTTTGCCATCACCAGAATCCGTCCGGATTCCTTCAAAACCGCCCGTGTTCCACCGCCAGAATCCTCCCGTCCCGACTCCAAAACGCATGGATTCCTGTACAGCGTAATTTCGTCTTCTCCAAGCTACAAAGAAAGAAGCCCTTCCTTCGAAAAATACCGGCTCCTCCCTGCTCAATCTAAAAAGTGTAATTACTAGTTTAGCCCTTAGTTAACCCTAATGCATCCCACTAATTTCCACTATAAATACCCCATTAGTCTAATTAGAAGAGCATGTTCTTCTTATCAATAATTAGAGTAGTTAATATGAATCAAATCTCTCTTTAGTATTATAATCAACAATTAATCAAGTTCTAATAAAAGTTTTATTTCCTTAATCTCTCTTTTGTTCATCCTTTATTTTGGGTAATTGAAGATTATTTCGGTTATTATTGGGAGATTGACAACCTCTCAATCAAGCATCAAATACTTCTTTTATCTTTGCTTTATTATTGGAATCATTAGTACGTATAATTCTCTTAATCCCTCTTTAATCATTGTTAATTACTTTCATTTATTCATCATGTTTTCTTTTGTTGGTATGATTGACAACCTTGCTAGCATGATCAACATGATAATGAGTGAGTAGTGACCTAGCTAGGGTTAATGGGTGATTAGGGGAAACCAACATGGGGAATGATTCATGCTTAATTTAATATGCTTTCATGGTTTATTTGCTTGCTTGTTTTGATCTCAACTCATGCACATGTTATGTTTGATGAAATGATAAGCCTATGAATCCTTGCATTTACCACCATCTCCTATCTTTTCAATGAGACTTGTAAGACATAACCCAACTCGAGTCTCATTAGACCATGCATGTTGTTGAGTAGGGAAGACTAAGTCGACTTGTAGGTGTTGTACAATCTAATCGATTCGGCTCCGGGACCCAAACTTTCCTAGGATTGTAAGATATAACCCAACTCAATCCATCACAACAATAATTGCTTGCTTATAATTTGAGAACATGTTTGTATGATCAATTCCCATGAATCCCCTATGACTCCATGACACCCTAGTGCTTTTTATCAATTGTTTACAACCCTTTTAATTCATCTTGCTTGTTTATTTCCATTGCTATTTTAGTTTAGTGACCTTCTACATCAACCCAATTTGTGACACCCCTAAGACACCACTAGTTGCAATAGAAATCTCATTTCAATTCCCGTCCCTTGGGATCCGACCTTTACTTGCCTCTTTACTAATTGTAGAGTTGTTTGTGAAGCTATAAATTGTGTTTTGATTCGGACGTGACCCAACGACCACATCTATTTAATTGTGAACACGAAACGGACCAATAAAAAATGGCGCCGTTGCCGGGGACGGTGTTTACTTGATTTAGATTTTCTTTTATTGTTATTAGTTGTGTCTTTCTTCGCCTTGGGGAAGTAAAACTCCTCAAGGTTTGTTCTAATTGTTTTCAAGTTGTTTGATATTTTGCATGTCTAGAAGGTCACAAGGTGATTTGTTACCTTTTGACCGTGAAATTGAAAGAACCTTGACGAACAATAGGAGATTTGCTAGGAGGAATTTGAGAGATATTAGTGAGGTTGTTCAACCAACTATTGACTTCACCAACCCTTTTGCAAGAGAAGGAGAGGAGAACCCATTACAAAATACCCCACAAAATCAACCTACAATGCCTAAATTTTCGTCACATTCCGTACCCACCGAGGAGAACCTACCCAATGGTACTCCCACACCACAACATCTAACCGGAAATTTTATTGCCAAATCCGCCTTTATCCAATTAGTCGAAAGCAGCCAATTTGGGGGGATGCCTAGTGAAGACCCTCATTCTCATATGGAAACCTTTTGTGACTATTGTGATGCGATTTCTCAAACCGGTGTGACTTAAGACCAAATTCGATGGGTCTTATTTCCTTTTTCTCTAATCGGCACCGCGAAACAATGGTTGAAGGGCCTTGACAAGGCCACTCTCGGAATAGATTCTTGGAAGAAGTTGGCTCTAGCTTTCTACAAAAAGTTCTACCCGCCGGAAAAGACTAACATGCTAAGAGCTCAAATTACGGGTTTTAAGCAAAGGGATGAAGAATCTTTGTATGAAGCTTAGGAGCGGTTTAAGGGAATTTGTCGCTCATGTCCTCACCATGGACTTAGCGAATGGTTCTTGGTACAACAATTTTGGAACGGTTTATATGAAAATTCAAAGAACATTCTCAACATGGGATCAAATGGAATGTTCACCAAAGTTGATGACAATCATACATGGAACAACATTGAGGAAATGGCGGTCCATAACTCACAATATAGTAGTCCTCGCAAGGCTACTAGAGGAGGAAGGCATGAAGTGGACTCCGTTACTCAATTGGGTGCTCAACTTAGTGCTCACATTGACACAATCAATTTGAAGTTTGAATAAGCTATGGCTAAACTTGAAGAAGCCTCAAAATCACTAAAGCATCACGTTAATGCCATGACGGCATCCCCATCAATCCCAAGTGGGATATGTGAGAATTGTGGAACTTTGGGACATGACCAAAGTGAATGTAGGGGAACAAATGAACAAGTGAATGCTTTCCAAGCATACAAGGGTGGTACCCCTTATTCCAATTATTACAATGAAAACACAAAGTTTCACCCAAATCTCTCATACAAAAGCCAAAATGTTCAAAATCCTCAAACAACTTACACTCCACCTCCCATGAGAAACCAAAATCAAAGACCCTTTTACAACCAAAACCAAGGTTACCAAAATCAAAATCCATACAATCACCAAAATGACCAAGGTTTTGATGTCCAAAAAGCGGTCCTCCAAATGCAAAAGAATTAACAAGAGTTTTTCACTCAAATGCAAAAAGATAGCCAAGCAAAGGAAACAACCATCAACAACATCCTAGCTCACACCAAGATGTTGGAAACCCAATTGACTCAACTAGCATCTTCAAGCTCACAAAGACAAAAGGGGCAATTACCACCTCAAAGTAATCCCCCGAGACATGAAACGGTTAGTGCCATTCACTTGAGAAGTGGTACAAGGTATGAAGCACCGAAGAAGCAAGTTGTGGAAGCTAGTGATAAGGAAGAAATTGTGCAAAACTCCAAAGATGGAGAATCATCAAAAGAAGAAAGTTCAAAGAAAAATGAAGACAAGGTCAAGGAGAAGGAGCCCATTGTGATTAGACTTCCTTTTCCAAGTCGTAAAGCCAAACCCAAATTTGATAATCAACTTGGGAAGTTTATGGAAATTGTGAAGAATTTGGAAGTCTCGATTCCTTTCACGGAATTAATCAATCACGTGCCGGCCTATGCGAAATACATGAAAGATATCCTCACAAAGAAGAAGTCGATCCGGAAACTTGAGACTATCGCCTTCACTAAGGTGAGTAGTGCAATACTTCAAGGGAGTTCACCTCCAAAACTAAAGGATCCGGGAAGCTTCTCAATACCGTGTACCATTGGCGACACCACGATCAACAAAGCCTTATGTGATCTAGGGGATAGTGTGAGTGTTATGCCGTACTCGGTAAGTAAAAGGTTGGGGATGGGAGAGCTTAAATGCACCAATATCACACTCCAAATGGCCGATAGATCGACGAAGACACCATTAGGGATAGGGGAAGATGTCCCCGTGTGAATTGGGAAGTTTTTCATCCCGGTGGACTTTATCATTGTTGATATGGAGGAAGACTCCAACATTCCAATCATTCTTGGAAGACCCTTCTTACACACCGCGGGTGCGGTAATTGATGTAAAACATGGTGAGCTCACTCTAGAAGTGGGAGATGAGAGTATAACTTTTAATCTTGACAAGACTATGAGAGCTCCCCGTTTACATGAACCGTGTTTTATGATCGATTATTATAGTCGGAAGGATGAAAGGAAGAAGTCGGAACTCCAATGGAAGAAGAAAATTGAAGATGCTCCATTCAAAGAGCAAGTGAATTGTGACAAGGAGAGCTTGCAAAGCTAACCAAAATCAAACAAAGAAGAAGAAGATGGCCTCATTGGCCAAGAAAAGGAAATGGGAAAGTTGTCACCATCAAATCAAGAGATTTTCAATTATCAACTTAATGAAGTTTGTGGTCTTTGGGACGACGAATTTGAAGGAATTTTTAATCCCTACATTGGTAATGCCATCGATCAAGACCGACAACAAGGGCCAAGGTCTATTAAAGACCTCTACCATGATAATGAACAAGCTTTTGATTACTTTTTCAAGGTGTTGAGAAACATCAACAACACCTTGGACATGCCCCCTTGACATCTCATCAAGAATGAGAGTTTGGTGGAGTCCTCCTTAAACCACCATTTGTAAATATTTCTAACTCCCTAACTTGTATTTCAATTCTTGTATTGCATTTTTTGTTATTTTTGGATTTTTATACTTTGATCAAGATAATTGTCATGTTTGAGAGAAGTGAGGGAGGGATTAATAATTTCAATTAATGTGTAGTGCTTTAGCTTAGTGTGGGGATGACAATTGCCTAGGCTATCCATGCCTTAGTAGTGCCCCCCACAATGAAGAACACAAGATATGAAGAAGAATGGAAGAATGGCAAGGGATATGCATTGTACACGGATGTAACTGAATCCGGGTACAAAGGGGTCGAATCCAAGCGGATTCAGGAGAATCCGCCCGTTTTCAAGAAATCCGAGCGTGTTGGGTAGACGACGCACGTCCTGAATTGAGCTGAAATTTTCAGATTTTTGACTGTCAGCAAATCCGAGCGTCTTACATCTTAATCCGCCCGTCTTTGAAAATACGCCCGTCTTCTAAGCTGAGGAAAACAAGAAAAATTCCTGGACTGAAATCCGCCCGTCTTCAGGAGAATCCGCCCGTCCCGTGTCTGCGAATCCGAGCGTCTTCCCTGAAAGACGCCCGTCTTTAGGCGAGTTTTTCCCAACCCAGAAAAGGCAGAATCCGCCCGTCTTGAGCAGAAACCGCACGGATTGCCCCTGCGATTCAATTTTTAGGGCTTTATAAAACCCCTCCCACATTCATTTCTTCATTCCTTCATTCATAACACTACTCAAAACCCTCAAAACCCTCATCCTCTCCATCACAAAAACAAAATTCCTCAACTACATTCACCAAAATCAAATCAAAACATCCTTTTACTAACAAATCAATCACTCCTTTTTCAATAAAAATCAAAACCAAGCACAAAATCTTCAACCTTTGAGTCAATTTTTGAATTCATAAAGGCAAAGCCTTTCATCTTTAAATCGATTTGGGTACACTAGAAATTGAAGATTTTTCACTCTTTCTTGGTTAATTCATCAATGGCAAGGACTAAGGGAGCAACAAAGGCAAAGGCACCAAAGGCAAAGACACTTTCACAAAGGGAAAAGACTCTTTAAGCGAAGAAAGCATTGGCTATGGTGGTAGCAAACCCAAACTTGGAAGTGCAACAACAACAACAACCTCCCATGGGTGCAACAACATCTACTACTCCGGAAATTGATCAACTTGCAAACTATCCGGAGGTAACTTTCATTTCCAAAACCCATAGGGACACTTTTGCTAAGTTTGCTAGAAAATCATTTCAATCCACCAAGTTTATATGTGAAGATACCTTAGAAAAATTGGGTGTTCTTGAGCAAACTAGAGCCTTTTTTCAAAGCCATGGGGTTGGAGAAATTGTTTGAATCAAAAGAATTGACATACCCCTCCCTTACCTTAGAATTTTTGAGTTCTTTGAAAGTTAACAAGGTTGAGACTATGGAGAACCTCGAGTTTCGTCTAGCTAATGTTAGTAGACGCATCCCCTTTAGGGAATTGGGTAAAGCTTTGGGTCTTAGTGATGATCGAGTTATTTTAAGAATGTTGGTAAATATGACCCCGACCCTCTTTGGGAGGCAATTTCCGGAAGGAAATTTGAAGACTTTCATGCGAGTCGTGCTCTTTTAGTCCACCATCCGGGCATAAGAGTATGGCACAAGGTCGTAGGGAGCACCATCAATGCAAGAAAAGACACCAATCATTTCACCAAACTCGATTTTGTTCTTCTTGTGTCGGCTTTGAACATTGGAAGAGTACACACCAAGCCTTTCAACTTTCTAAGGCTATTGGTGGATAGATGGCTCAACATTGATTGTGGAAAGAAAGGCACTACCGTTATTGTGAATGGAGGCCTAGTCACTATCCTAGCTAAATACTTTGACCCTAACTTCAACAAAGATAACAAGTATGAGGCGAAACAAGGTGGTCATCTTGTTGATTTGCATACTATGATACACAAGTACAAGTGGGTTGCCCATAACCCTCTTGACACCAAGTATGGATGGCTCACTAGTGAGGCTAGTTCTTTCACTTTGCCTTCAAAGATTTGTCGATTGAGTGTCCACCGGACCAATTATCTACTTCCCCTTTCAAAAGAGACCGAGTATATTATCCAACAACAAAAGGGTGAACTTGAAATACCCTCCTCTTCCATTGTCACACCACCTTACCCTTTTTAGTATCAAGAGTTCAAGCCGGAAGGAATTGAAGCAAGAAATGATTACTTGACTCTTCTCATGCAAGCAATGCACAAGCAAGCCTTTGAGGATCGGAAAAATGCTTATTTGGCTCAATATCCACCCCTCCTACACTTAGCTAGACAAGGACTACTTGACCCATCATGTCCTTTGCCTAGTTGGGCGGATAAGGAAGTCCTATTTCTGAGTGCATCTAGGGTTGTTCCGGGTGACAATGAGGTTGTTGGTAATGAAGAAGTTGATGATAACATTGATGAAGAATCTAGTGAAGAAGGAGAAGAGGATGATGGGGAAAATGAAGAAGAAGGTGAAGAAGCAAGTGAAGAGGGAAGTGGCAATGAGACCACTTCTAATGAGGATAATGATGATAGTGATGATATGATGGAAGGTTAGCAAGCTTTGGAGGCTCCTACCCTCTCAAGGTTTGTCTAGTTCTCTCTTTGTTCTATTTATTTATTTTTCTTGATCATTGTTGGAGTAGTCCTAGCACCATTGAGGACTCACACCTCTGTACTTTTTGAGGTGTTCTCATTTTATTGTTCCCACTTTCAAAATCCAAAATGACAAACTAGTTTCATGCATTGCATTGTGTGTGCATGAACTACACCCATCCTTGGACATTAGCAATAGTGTCTAACTCGGTTTGGGGAAGTTAATGCATACACAACGGGAGGTAATCTAAATTATCCTCTCCGTCATAAACAAAAACCATGCATCATGTAGTGTAGATTAGTGTAGATTGCATCTAGTGTAGAAATCATGCATCATGTTTGCATAATTTCCCACCATTTTGGCCATTGAGGACAATGCCCATATTAGTGTGGGGATGGGAAATTCTAACTTAACTCTTATTCGAAAAAACCATAAAAATTTGAAAAATTGAAAAACTCAAAAACATGTTTATTCCTTTTGTAGCATAGTTATATTGTATATATTGTATATTTTGTGTTTGTTCTATCCTTGTTCACATTGATTGACTACGCCACATCCGAGACATGAGGATCATGAAGATCGCATGGTATGATCTTTCCAATCTCCTTTTTCCTCTTTATGTTAATGACTATGTGGCTTTATTTTGATTGATGCGGTATAACAATGTGAATTTAGGACTTGCATTTAGTTTATATGTCATATTAGTTGATAGAATCACTTGCATTAGGATGTTTATATTAGTTGCATCATTGCATGTAGTTACATTTAGAAAAAGTTTTGAAAAGTGCCTAATTGAGAACTTTGACAAGAGCAACTAAGCCATTACAAATACTTTTTCAACTTAAGACTTTGCCTACTAGAATGGTTGTAAAACACCCTAGATAGTGTCATACTAGTGTCTTTTGACCCATGACCCAAAGCCTAGTCAAGGGTTTGCATGTGAGTCACCTATCCAACCCCGTGATGCGATGTGGACTTGGTTAACTTGTTTAGGTGACCTTGATTGACCTTGTGGTAAGGCAACCCAAAAATATTTTCTATCAATAAGCTTGAAGTGCTCATTTCAAATAATTTTGTCATGTGGAAGTAATTTAATGTGAAGGAAACCTCAAATGTTATGAATTGATTGAATGTTGATAAATTTAATTGTTTTGATGGAGGCGTACCACTTCGATGTGCTTTGGAGCGGGATCCATTGAATTGGGCCCCCACACGGTTGTGAATTCGGCCGCCCAGAGACAGAGTGACTATCACCCCGAAAAGCTATTGTCTAGAGGTTAACCGGTTGCCTAATAAGCGATTGGCGAAAGCAAAGGACACTAGCCCGGAAAGGACAAAACCCATCTTAAATTTTTGAAATGTGAAAGTTAAATGAGGACAATTTTGAATACTAGTCATATCCACCGTTGTGTATAAAGATTTGAGCATTTCATTCCCAAAACGCCTTTTGTCAAACCACTTTGTCGAGCTTGGGACGATCCATGACCTTTACTTTTGTAGAGAATTCGAGACTTGTCATGTCATATGCTACTAGCATCATAGGGATCATCATTCCACCACCATCCGATCGCTCTTGACGAAAGCATTTGGAAATTGAGGACGAAAGTAGTCTAGTTTAACACCATTTGGAGGTGATTTAGTGCCATCCTCTTAGCCTTAGTAATTTGTTGAACTAGTATCTGTGAAGGATTACATGCTCTTAAATTTGTTCTCTCTTAGTTGCCTCCGCCACTTGATGAGGAAGTGGCTATTCCTTTTGTAGATGCATCCATTATTTGATTTTTTGTGCTTAATGTTTGGATGTGTCGCCATTTTGGCAAGACCCACCTTGCCTTGCAAGAAGGCATCCTACCTCATGGTTGTCTTGTTGTGAGTTGAAGGGGCGGAGTGAGACCCGCTAATTGTCTCATATCGACTATGTTATTAGGTTAGTTTAAATAATGGTCCTAGTCTTTGCCACCTCTTTACTCGGGACGAGCAAAGGTTCGGTTTGAGGATATTTGATGTGACCATAATTAGCGCATATTTAGCCCCCCGAATTAGCCTTGGTCCCATGATTTTTAGTGCATATTTGGGTCATTTTATGTCTTTAGTTCTTTGTTTTGCATATTCTTTGAGATTTTGATCCCTTGGTAGGAAAGGAGTGCAAATCTTGCATTTTCATGGCAAAACGAGACTAAATTGATCGAATTCAATGACCAAGCATCAAGGAGAGACAAGATTAGAAGGCCTTTGTACATATTATAGTAGATGAGCAATGTTGAGAAAGGATCCTTGAGTCCCCAAGGAAATCCCCAAGGAATTTAAGAAGAAAAGGGAAGAAAAGAAGAAGAAATGTTGCTGAGGAACAATCCGTGCGGATTGTCTACAATCCGGCCGTCCTCCACATGCACAATCCGTGCGGTTTCATCCCAAGACGCTCGGGTTTGCCATCACCAGAATCCGTCCGGATTCCTTCAAAACCGCCCGTGTTCCACCGCCAGAATCCGCCCGTCCCGACTCCAAAACGCACGGATTCCTGTACAACGCAATTTCGTCTTCTCCAAGCTACAAAGAAAGAAGCCCTTCCTTCGAAAAATACCGGCTCCTCCCTGCTCAATCTAAAAAGTGTAATTACTAGTTTAGCCCTTAGTTAACCCTAATGCATCCCCCTAATTTCCACTATAAATACCCCATTAGTCTAATTAGAAGAGGATGTTCTTCTTATCAATAATTAGAGTAGTTAATATGAATCAAATCTCTATTTAGTATTGTAATCAACAATTAATCAAGTTCTAATACAAGTTTTATTTCCTTAATCTCTCTTTTGTTCATCCTTTATTTTGGGTAATTGAAGATTATTTGGGTTATTATTGGGAGATTGACAACCTCTCAATCAAGCATCAAATACTTCTTTTATCTTTGCTTTATTATTGGAATCATTAGTAGGTATAATTCTCTTACTCCCTCTTTAATCATTGTTAATTACTTTCATTTATTCATCATGTTTTCTTTTGCTGGTATGATTGACAACCTTGCTAGCATGATCAACATGATAATGAGTGAGTAGTGACCTAGCTAGGGTTAATGGGTGATTAGGGGAAACCAACATGGGGAATGATTCATGCTTAATTTAATATGCTTTCATGGTTTATTTGCTTGCTTGTTTTGATCTCAACTCATGCACATGTTATGTTTGATGAAATGATAAGCCTATGAATCCTTGCATTTACCACCATCTCCTATATTTTCAATGAGACTTGTAAGACATAACCCAACTCGAGTCTCATTAGACCATGCATGTTGTTGAGTAGGGAAGACTAAGTCGACTTGTAGGTGTTGTACAATCTAATCGATTCGGCTCCGAGACCCAAACTTTCCTAGGATTGTAAGATATAAACCAACTCAATCCATCACAACAATAATTGCTTGCTTATAATTTGAGAACATGTTTGTATGATCAATTCCCATGAATCCCCTATGACTCCATGACACCCTAGTGCTTTTTATCAATTGTTTACAACCCTTTTAATTCATCTTGCTTGTTTATTTCCATTGCTATTTTAGTTTAGTGACCTTCTACATCAACCCAATTTGTGACACCCCTAAGACACCACTAGTTGCAATAGAAATCTCATTTCAATACCCGTCCCTTGGGATCCGACCTTTACTTGCCTCTTTACTAATTGTAGAGTTGTTTGTGAAGCTATAAATTGTGTTTTGATTCGGACGTGACCCAACGACCACATCTATTTAATTGTGAACACGAAACGGACCGATCACAATGTAAAAAGATAGATCCCTAATATGTTTAGTAAAAATAGCTTATATACTAAGTACGAAACCAAGTACAATTAAGAGATAAATGGGCTTCTAATAATCGTAAAAGAATCCGGATGATAACTAGCTTTAGTTGATCGATCAGGTGACCCAGTCGATCGACTAACCAAAGCTGGCGAGATGACTTTAGTCGATCGACCAAAAACAGCAGTCGATCAACTTTTGTCGGCGCGCATTTCCTGCAATGCGCACTGAACTTCAAAAGGCCGCCATTTCTTCGTTACTTGAGCAAATCAAGCGTTTTTGGTGGCGTTGGAAAGTTAAGAGGATAGGATTTCACCTCCAATTAGAATAAATTGATTATAGATTTTATAACTCATGTTACGTCTCTTCAAAGTAGGCACTAGCTGCGTGAAGCTCTTCTTTTGCTCGATAAGCTTCCTTACTTCACTAAGGACTCAAAAGGATGGTTTCCGAGCTTGTTTCTCACCAACGTCGAGATTGAAACTCCAAAGACGGGTTTTGGCTTGTTTACGCATACTTTGATCAATAACCTGGATGAAATACAATACACACCCAAAGTAGCCAATACAAGGGAGATAGTAGCTTACGCTACTCAATAATGCATTAAAATGCGTGCAAGCAGATGAAATAAGTGTACATAAAAGGCACGCATCAACCACCATTTATACATACCATGCATTTAGGTAGGTAATGGGATTTTGGAACATTTATACTTGGCAAGTTGGATTGATGACGGGATTGTGGGAAATAATCTGTATACTTCCCTTAATATTAAATGATTATAACGAATTTAATGATGACGATCACTAGTCATAAAATAAAATACAAAAACAAAAGAAAAGGATTCAGAAATAACATTCGGTCCTAGCAAAACGGCCTAAGAACAATATCAAAATAGATATTAGCCTATCAGTTGCATCCAAGACGATATGAGATATGCCCTATTGATTATGCTAGAATCGATCTAAAATTTTCTGTAAAATTTAGTTGTTTTGTGTTTTTTCTTGATGAGAGATGAGGCTAGGTTAAAAAGAATTAGGGTAGAATAATCATCTCCCTTTTCTTCTTATACTGACCGAAATACGGGAGTCAATTAGGAAGATATAATCTTTCCTAATTTCGGCCCATATAACCAAAATAAGGAGTGTAATCTCCTTATTTTTGGTTATTCCAAAAATGTATAAAATGTGTTAAATTGTCATCTAGTGAGGATCGAACCCATGACCTCTTGGTTTGTGTACCCTCACTATTACCACTATGACACATTCATCTTGTTGATATTAAATATAACTGATTACATTTAATTACGAATTAACAGATTAATTCTTCCAAGCTAACATTACATACATTTAATTAAATATAACTTATTATATTCAATTTACGAATTTACAATTAATTCGTCTCAACTAATATTATTTAATCTTCATTAAATAATTGTTTCATCAACACATTGACCAACTATTTAGTCATATTAGGCATCAATGTGATTATATTTCTATAACCACATTTCTCAAACACATCATATAGGTGTGACCTTTAGGGACCAGTTGATCACCGCCATCTGTATGATAATAATGTCAAACTTTCTAGGAAGCCAACCGTTATTAGGTAAACGTTAATCAACTGATTAAATATACAAAGTATACCCTTGTGAACCTGTAAGAGATTTACAAATGTTATCACACTAATTTGTGCAGGACACAAGCTCCAACAAACTCCCACTTGTCCTCATAAGTGTATGTGCGATAACCGATTCTCATATCCTAAAATTTCTCCCACTCAATGTAAAACAATTTGCAAATCCGTATTCACAAAGGTCGTATTTTACAAGCGATCAATATCAAGAGTGGTTTCCCCGACTAGAGTGTAACTTAACCGATAAACGAATCAACATTCGAGCATGGCCATGCATTTCAGTTACAACTCCTCGAGTGGCCCTGAGAAATAACTATACCTGATAAGGGTTGGATATTTTCCTCAACTCGAATCCTGCAGATGTAAGCACATTATGAAATGACCCAGAAAAAATCTACTTAGCCTCCATTTTTGCAGATCGTGAGAAAGAAACCAAAGTCACCAAAAAGCGCCTTAATCTCAAGAGACAGTTGATAGTCAAAAGAATCGACTCTAGGAACACAATGGATGTCCTATCCACGACCTGGCACCGAATGTTATTAAACATTTAGGACTCCATTACGTTGTCACAAAAAGTTGTCCTACGAGGTATCGTCATAATCTCGCATTCGTGATCGATCGGTCAATCGATTGACTTATGGCTCGTTGAACCCACCATCAATCGACTGCACAATATAATAGCCGGAGTTATCAACTCACATTGGCGATTACGGACCAAAACAAATATAATGTAATTCAGTTCACTTTGTGGCGTTCAATGTTGTCAGTACAAACCACATGAAAAAAAAATATTATATATAAAACGATGAAGTTATAAATAGTATATGAAAAACATAATGTATCAAATCCATAATCAAGTACTACAACTCAGGAACACGTTTAATTCCCATGGAAATAATGTGCCCTACATGCTTATCAAAATTCAACGGTTTAGTGAGAGGATCCGGGATGTTATCATCCGTCGCAATCTTGTCAATCACTATCTCTTCTTGCTCCACGTAATCACGGATCAGGTGAGCTTTCCAATGTACATGTCTAGATTTGTTGCTAGACTTTGGCTCCTTAGACTGGAAGATGGCACCTCTATTGTCACAATAGATGGTGATCGGGTCATTCGAACTAGGAACTACCGAAAGTCCTTGTAAGAATTGACGCATCCATATCGCTTCCTTTGCTGCCTCCGAAGCGGCATAGTACTCGGATTCAGTAGTAGAATCTGCTACAACACTGTTTGGAACTCTTCCGGTGACCGCAGCACCATTAAGAGTGAAGACGAACCCAGGCATCGAGATTTTGAATCATCTCGATCCGTTTGGAAGCTAGCATCTGCGTAACCGATTGCGCATAGCTTAGTATCGCCTCCATAAGTCAATACCCAATCCTTAGTCCTCCGTAGGTACTTGAGGATGTTTTTAACAGCTATCCAGTGTGTTTCACCTGGAGTCTTTTGGTACCGACTCGTCATACTCAATGCATATGCCACGTCTGGACGTGTGCATATCATGGCGTACATGATCAATCCTATTGCAGATGCATAAGGAACACGACTCATGCGCTCAATCCCTTCAGGCGTCGTGGGTGACTGAGACTTGCTCAACTGCATCCCAGTCGTCATTGGAAGGTTTCCCTTCTTGGAGTTTGTCATGCTGAACTTCTCAAGAATCTTATCCAAATAAGACTCCTGACTAAGTGATAACGTCCGTCGTGATCTATCTCGGTAGATACGGATTCCCAGAATGCTTTGTGCCTCACCCAGATCTTTCATCTGGAAATGGTTCTTCAACCATTCTTTAACCGAAGATAAGAGAGAAATGTCATTCCAAATCAAGAGTATGTCATCGACATACAATATCAAGAATACAATATTGCTCCCACTCGACTTGATATATAAGCATGGTTCCTCGACCGATCGAGTGAAGCCATACTCTTTTATCACCTGGTCGAAACGATGATTCTAACTCCGAGAAGCTTGCTTAAATCCATAAATGGAACGCTTAAGCTTGCATACTTTCTTAGGATGTTCAGGATCTATGAAACTTTCGGGTTGCACCATGTACAACTCTTCCTCCAAATAACCATTTAAGAAGGCGGTTTTCACATCCATTTGCCAAATTTCATAATCATGAAATGCGGCTATCGCTAAGATTATCCGAATGGAACGTAGCATGAATACAGGTGCAAAAATCTCATCATAATCCAATCCGTGAACTTGAGTGAAACCTTTTGCCACAAGTCGTGCCTTATAGGTATCTGGTTGCGCGTCTACAGAACGCTTTATTTTGTAAAGCCATTTGTACTGTAGAGGTTTTACCTTATCAGGTAAATCAACTAGATCCCATACGTTATTCTCATACATGGAGTCCATCTCGGATTGCATGGCTTCGAGCCATAGCTTTGAGTCGGAATAGGTCATGGCACCTTTATAGGTAGCGGGTTCATTACTCTCTAGGAGTAAAAAGTCATTCTCCTCGACTATACCAATGTATCTGTCCGGAGGATGAGAGATTCTACCCGACCTCCTAGGTTCCTCAGGATTATTAACTATATCATCAGTTGGAGGAACAACTTCCTCCATCCATTCCTCAGTCGTTGCCTCTGGAATCTCCGACAGCTCGAAGGTTCTATTACTCGTCTTGTTCTCGAGAAATTCTTTCTCTAAGAACGTCGCACTAGCCGCAACAAAAACTCGATGTTCGGTAGGCGAATAGAAGTAATGACCAAATGTTCCTTTTGGATAACCTATAAAGTATGTCTTGACCGATCGCGGGCCGAGCTTATCCTCGTGTCTCCACTTGACATAAGCCTCGAAGCCCCAAACCCGAATAAAGGACAAGTTAGGGACCGTTCCCTTCCACATTTCATATGGAGTCTTGTCGACAGCTTTAGTCGGACTTCGGTTAAGTATAAGAGCTGCTGACAAAAGAGCATAACCCCATAATGAATCAGGCACTACTGTGTGACTCATCATGGATCAAACCATATCAAGTAAGGTTCGATTTCTCCGTTCGGACACACCATTTAATTGAGGTGTTCCAGGTGGAGTTAACTGTAGCGGGATTCCACAGTCTTTAAGGTGTTGATCAAACTCATTTGAAAGATATTCGCCACCCCGATCTAAACGGAGTGCTTTAACCTTTCTACCCAGTTGGTTCTGTACCCTGTTCTATTATTCCTTGAATTTCTCAAAGGATTCACTTTTATGCTTCATTAAGTAGACATATCCGTATATACTTAAATCGTCCGTGAAAGTGATAAAATATCTATAGCCATCTCTAGCGGTAATTGACATAGGTCCACAAACATCAGTATGTATGAGTCCTAATAGGTCACTAGCGCGCATTCCAACATCTTTGAAGGAAATTCGAGTCATCTTGCCAATGAGACATGATTCACACGTGCCATATGTAGAAAAATCGAATGCGGGATTAGTCCCATTATCGACGAGTTTCTTCACGCGTTTCTCATTTATGTGTCCCATTCGACAATGCCATAGATAGGTTTGATCTTTGTCACCAACCTTTAATTTCTTATTATTCACGTGTAATACTTCCGTGGTTTGGTATAAGATATAAATTCCATTCATGGAAACTGCTTTGCCATAAATCATTTCATTAAAAGAGAAAATACAGCTATTATCCTTTATTGAAAATGCAAAACCGTCTTTAGCAAGTACGGAAACAGAAATAATGTTCTTAGACAAACTGGGTACATAGTAACAGTTATTTAAAAATAACTCAAAACCACTAGGTAGTTGGATTACATATGTTCCCTTCGAGGCAGCATCAACTCTTGCTCCATTCCCGACTCGCAGGTCCACATCACCTTTTTCGAGAGGTATGATGTTCTTTAGGCCCTGCAAATGATTACACAGATGAGAACCACAACCAGTATCAAGTACCCAAGTTCCGAAACTTGCATGGTTAATCTCAATCATATGAATATAAGATGACATACCAACAGGAACGACGCGGCCTGCCTTGATGTCCTCACGGTAGACGGGACAGTTCCTCCTCCAATGTCCAGTCTTGTGACAATGGTGGCACTCTATATCACCGCCCTTGCTCTTTGCCTTGCCCTGTGAGCCACTAGTCTCACCAGGCGCACTCTTACCGTTTCCTGGCTTCTTGAACTTTGGCTTACCTACAGCTAGGTCACCATGCGCCTTGCCCTTCCCTTTACTCTTGTTGTGAATCGTGAAAACATCCTGCTTCATGCTCCCACTCAATTTCATATCCTTCTCGGTCTGTACGAGAAGGGAGTATAGCTCATGAGGACTCTTTTTCAAGTCATTCATGTAATAGTTCGCCCTGAAAAGGGCAAAACCATCGTGAAGAGAATGAAGCATTCGGTCAATGACAATGCTCTCACTGATTTTACAATTCAGTGCCTCCAGCTTCTCGACATTCTCAATCATGTGAAGAATGTGTGGGCTAACCGGTTGGCCCTTCTGGAGTTTCGCATCAAAGAAGCGACAGGTATGCTCATATGTAACGATTCTCGGTGCCTTTGAGAACTCGTTAGTGAGCGTGGTGAAAATCTTGTTTGCACCTTGGGCAATGAAGCGTCTCTGCAAATTGGTTTCCATTGCAAAGATGAGTACGTTCTTTATCGCACCCGCTTCCATAACGAAATTATTACAACCGAGTGACTCGTTGGCTCCTGCATTGGGGCCTGGGTTGACCGGTATTGGCTCAGTTAAGTACCTGAGCTTTCCGTCAGCAATGGCAGCATTCCGTAGTGCCGCCTCCCAGTCCGCAAAGTTGGACCCATCATTCTTCAGTCGAGTGGACTGATTCATTTGGTCCATGAATATTTTCAGCCAGGACGAGCGATCTAGTGTGGCACTAGGCATTGGGATTGCGTTATTTCCAGCCATTTGTTGTAACAGTATTATCGAAAATAATCGTGTTCTACACTGCGAAAGAAGAATAAAAATAATAAGCATGTGCATCGTTTTGATTTTAAGTCTAATGAACTAATGTCATAACGCGAAGACTCAAAACATTTATACAATTGACCTCCCTCAAGAATTATATAAAAGACCCCAAGACTCAATTCTCTATAAATTGATAAGCTAACCTTTTAGCTAATTCTTCCTTTAGAATTCTTGGTCGATAAATTTCTGTAAATTCTATCTTAAGTCCATCATAATCACGAGAAACTCTTCGGACTATGATGTTGAGGTAAACTAAGTCAACACAACTACTTACCCAACGTAGAAGGAGTCATATTATGCCTACCGACGAAGAAGGGATTCATAGTTGTTTGCCCTTATAAAGACTAATCTCAATTTCCGTTTTAGAGGAAGATCCCATCATCTTTATTTTAATTCATTTTAAGTGAACTAATATCTAGCATGCGAGAATGAATAAACTAACGTGATGGCTTAATAAGTCTGTGACATCTGTATGTCCATGAAAACTAACATACAACCTATATGAGTCAATTTTCATGCATTTTAGTAGTAGGTGGTTTGGTTTTAGGCGGAATATGATGCATAAACTAACATGTGAATGAAAAGCAATAAGAAAGAAAACATAAAAAAAACAGTAAAAGTCCTAGTGTGGCATATTCTATCAAAATGAACAATAAATACAAGTTTGGAATCCATCATTGGACCCGAGAAGCTTAACTTGATGTTCCATCTTGATCCATGTAGCGGGAGTGAGCTCCAATCTCCATCTTTAGTCTTCTTTGAAATTACAATAATTAAAATTACATAATAAACCTATTTATTACAATCTAATTTCAAAACCCAAAACTAAATATAAAGGAGATTCGAGATCTCATAATTACATAAAAAATCATGTTTCCTTCATTACGAAAACATAATTTGACTAAGGCTACACTAAGTATTACAAATTACAACCGATTGCAAAAATAAATACGTAAATAAAATTCATTCATTCGATTCATTCAACAAAATTAAAGTAAAATGCATCAACTAAAAATAAATTAAACATACATGACACAATTCCTTAATTATGTTGATTAATTTATCCAAACCACCTATTTAAATTAAATTAAGTGACAATTCCTCAATTAATCACATTAATTTCATTCTTAATCCATATTAAACTTGTAATATGAATTCTATCCGTCAAAATTTTAAACTGCTTTAAAATAATTCGGTATCTTTAAATTGTGAACCGTTTCACAATGACTAATAGGCCAAAATAATAAAAAAAAAAAACAAAATCCCTTTTTTTTGTCTCGGCAAAAAAAAAACAGAATTTTTTTTATTTTTTATTTTTCAGCTCACGGCCGAAATAAAAAAAACAGCCCATCGTTTTTTTTCTTTTCGGCAAAACAACAAAACAAAACAGCCTGTTTTGTTTTCTTTTAAACTCGGGTTTTTTCTTGTAAAAACCGAAACCTTTTTTTTTATGAACACTGTTCACGGTGAACAGTAACCGAACAGGAAAAAAAAACTCAACGGCAAAAAAGATAAAACAACCGTCACAAAAATTCTTGCGGCAAAAATTGCCCTAAAATAAAAACGATGAAGAAAATGTTTACAGTTGCTATTTAGAACATGATTTAGCAAATGAATTAATGAACATGATTAATCTTATATGCTAAAATTATATAGCAAAAACAAATTCTTGTATCATCGACATGACTATTCCATTAACAATTTAATTTAATCCGAATTAAATCAAGGTATCTACAAATTCATTTTATTATCATCTTAACTGATTAAAACAATAATTTGTATGAATCAAATGGAAATAAATCATCAACAATAAGAGAAAAAAAAAACGAGAAAAACAGACGGTAAAAAATTTACCTCACGGCAAAAAAAAATTTCAGCCGAAACAATTTTTTTTTTCTCTTTTCGAAGTTCCTCATTGTTTACATACAATTTTACGAAAATCATCAAAATTAAAATCCGTGGCCTATGCTCTGATACCACTTGTGGGAAATAATCTGTATACTTCCCTTAATATTAAATGATTATAACGAATTTAATGATGACGATCACTAGTCATAAAATAAAATACATAAACAAAAGAAAAGGATTTTGAAATAACCTTCGGTCCTAGCAAAAACGGCCTAAGAACAATATCAAAATAGATATTCGCCTATCAGTTGCACCCAAGACGATATGAGATATGCCCTATTGATTATGCTAGAATCGATCTAAAATTTTCTGTAAAATTTAGTTGTTTTGTGTTTTTTCTTGATGAGAGAGGAGGCTAGGTTAAAAAGAATTAGGGTAGAATAATCATCTCCCTTTTCTTCTTATACTGACCGAAATATGGGAGTCAATTAGGAAGATATAATCTTTCCTAATTTCGGCCCATATAACCGAAATAAGGAGTGTAATCTCCTTATTTTTGGTTATTCCAAAAATGTATAAAATGTGTTAAATTGTCATCTAGTGAGGATCGAACCCATGACCTCTTGGTTTGTGTACCCTCACTATTACCACTATGACACATTCATCTTGTTGATATTAAATATAACTGATTACATTTAATTACGAATTAACAGATTAATTCGTCCAAGCTAACATTACATACATTTAATTAAATATAACTTATTATATTCAATTTATGAATTTACAATTAATTCGTCTCAACTAATATTATTTAATCTTCATTAAATAATTGTCTCATCAACACATTGACTAACTGTTTAGTCATATTAGGCATCAATGTGATTATATTTCTATAACCACATTTCTCAAACACATCCTATAGGTGTGACCTTTAGGGACCAGTTGATCACCGCCATCTGTATGATAATAACGTCAAACTTTCTAGCAAGCCAACCGTTATTAGGTAAAGGTTAATCAACTGATTAAATATACGAAGTATACCCTTGTGAACCTGTAAGAGATTTACAAATGTTATCACACTAATTTGTGCAGGACACAAGCTCCAACAGGGATGTCATTTGGAAGAAGACCGGGGTTCAATGGAGAACAAGAGCATAACCTTCAATTGTCCGAATTGAAGGAAAAGTAGATCTAAATACTTAACATATTCGTATATGTTTTAAATTAATTTGTCATAAAATTAATAAAGGTCTTATGCATGCAAACTAATTAGCAAAAAGAAGAAATCATCCTTACATTGTAATTTCGGTTCTTATGGGCACAAAAGAGATCTCCTTCTCTTTTGTTCTTGAGCTTTCCTTTTGGATGAACAAAGACCCAAGTGTAAGATCTCTCCCAAGGAATTATACCCAAAGCTTACTCTTAATAAAAATTAATATTATAAGTACTAGATAATATTAATTCTTGTAGAAAAAGACCCAAAAATATTTGGGTTTTGCTCTCAAAAACCGGTTGAGAGAGAGGAGAATGGAAGATGATTTTCTCTTTCTAAAATCTTTATTTTTGATAAGTTGGAATGAATGAATGAATTTACACACTCATGCATGTAGTGTATATAAAAAATAAGACAAAAATCCTTTTGCCTTTTCTATGGTGAAACCGGGTAGGAGGGAAGAGGAGGGAAGAAAAAGACCCAATGCATGCTCTTGTTTGCCTTCACAATGCAAACTAGGGTTGCATGGCTAGGCTATAATACAAATGATTGTGTTTTCCACTAATTTAAACAACACAATATTTAGCCTAATTCCCTCTTAATTTCGGTACACTTATAATATGGGATCCATGATATTTTTGTCAATTTTGACTTATGTCACATGTCATATGTTACATAAATTTGTTGTGCATTTTTAACATATTAAAAATCAACGTATTATTAAAAATACGTCACATACAAAAATTGACTTAGTAATTCATAATTACTTGTACCAAAATATTTTACCAATTTATAAATCACAACAAATTGTATTTATAATAATTCATTCAATTTCAATTGTTTCTTTAAACAATAATTTCATCCGAGTAATGATACAATTTGATTACTCAGACCGTATCTCATTTAATCACATTTCAATGTGATACGTAAATTTTACTTCCAAAATCGTCCGTCAATTTTTCAAGTAATTTAATTAACTCGTAACGTTATACGATTAATTAAATGATCAATTAAGAGTGTTGCCCTATAGGTATGACCTAGGGGGTCAACTGATCACCACCGTCGCACGACAGTAATGTCAAACTCTAGTCAGCCAATCATTACCGATATATGTTGACCAGTTGACAGTAAAAATTACTTCCCAATTGTATTCCTTAAAACGAGACTTAAACATGTGATCATCATGATCAACAGTCGTGATCGCATTATTGTCGGAGGACACATATTCCAACAATCTCCCACTTGTCCTCGACAAGTGTGCATCGCCAATTCTCTTGTCCTATTACTATCTCCCACTCAATGCAAGGTGTCTTTCAGGTCGTACTTGCAAGTGATCATATCGAGAGTGGTTTCCTCGATCTGGAGAATAACTGATTGACCGGACTTATCTATCATAGATACTTTCCGAGCGTGGCCACGCATTTCCAGTTCATTACTCCTCGAGTGGCCCTGAGATATTGTTATAACCCTGACTAGGGGTGGACAATTCCTATCGCACTCATTCCCTTCGACTAGCCACAGCCATCATAACCCAAAATATGCCCATTTGACCCCATTTACGAAGGTCGTAGTAACACAAATCAAAGTTAATCTGAAACTGTGCCATCTTAGGCGAATAGTCTTTAGTCAAAAGAATCGACTCATTTGAATACTATAGTAGCTCTCGCCACGACCAGGCTATATAAATTGCCAGAACTCTATAAGCGGTCATAAGGCCCGACAAAATGTTCCTAACAATCTGCCTATGTGATCGACTAGTCATCTCACATGACTCTATGGCACTTGAACTTGCCATCAATCGCATCACACTCTAGTCACTTCGAGACGTCACCTCATACAAGTGACTATGGGCAAATACTATGTTAATCCGTGTTCACTTTAACGGGGTTCAATTGTCACTACAACCCGTTTGGATGTAACAATGTATAAATTAAAGATAAAAGACAAATGTGATTATGAATATGAACAAAAACAACACTTTTATTTCATTTCAAAATCTAACATAGACTTGGTACACGTTTAAGTCCCATGGACGTAACATGCCCATCATGCTTAGCCTGCGATAAAGGTTTGGTGAGCGGATCGGCTATGTTGCCATCCGTCCCAACCTTACAAATAGCAATTTCCTTTCTTTCAATTAAATCTCTTATTACATGATATTTTCTAAGTACATGTCTAGATCTATTACTCGACTTCGGCTCCTTAGCTTGGAAGATCGTCCCACTATTATCACAATAGAGAGTGATGGGATCGTTGGCGGTAGGTACTACTTTTAGACCTTCCGTGAATTGCCTGATCCAAACAACTTCCTTAGCGACTTCCGATCTTTGCAATGTACTCGACCTCCGTTGTAGAATCCATGATTCTGACTTCCTTGAAGTTTCTCCACTTACGGCACCACCATTGAGCATAAAAACGAAACCAGCTTGTGATTTCAAGTCATCTCTATCTGTTTGAAAACTTGAGTCCGTGTATCCATTAACACGCAACTCAGTGTCTCCTCCAAACACTAGGATAGAATCCTTAGTTCTTCTCAAGTACTTAAGGATGTTCTTGACAGCAATCCAGTGACTCTCACCTGGATTTCCTTGATATCTACTCGTCATGCTCAAGGCATACGAGACATTAGGACGCGTGCATATCATGGCATACATGATTGATCCAACAGCGGAAGCATAAGGGATCAACTTCATGCGTTCAACATCATGGGGTTCGGAGGGAGATTGAGTCTTGCTCAATATCATCCCGGTTACCATAGGTACCAAACCCCTTTTGGATTTGTCCATCTTTGAACCGTCGAAGAAGAATCTTATCAACATAAGATTCTTGACTTAGTGCCAATATCCTCTTGGATCTATCTCTATGGATCCGGATACCTAATATGCGTTGTGCCTCTCCTAAATCCTTCATTTGGAAGTGGTTACCTAACCACTTCTTAACAGAAGACAACATTGGAATATCATTTCCAATGAGTAGTATGTCATCGACATACAAGATTAGGAACACAACATTGCTCCCACTAAATTTCATGTATAAACATGGTTCCTCAACACTTCGAGTGAAACCATTTTCCTTTATAACATGATTGGATCGATGATTCCAACTTCTAGATGCTTGCTTAAGACCATAAATGGATCTATTAAGCTTGCATACTTTGTTAGGATTTTTAGAATCAACAAAACCTTCGGGTTGTATCATGTACACCTCCTCTTCTAAATGCCCATTTAGAAAAGCAGTTTTGACATCCATTTGCCATATTTCATAATCATGAAATGCGGCAATCGCTAACAAAATCCGTATGGATCTTAGCATGGCTACGGGGGCGAAGGTCTCATCATAATGGAGACCTTGGACTTGGGTAAATCCTTTTGCCACTAGCCTAGCTTTGTAGACATCATCATGTCCTTCTATGCCATTTTTGACTTTGAATATCCATTTGCATTGAAGGGGTCTTGCCCCTTTAGGCAAATCTACCAAGTCCCAAACTTGGTTTTCATGCATAGAATCCATTTCGGACTTCATGGCTTCAAGTCATAAGGAGGAATTTGGACTAGAGATTGCGGCCTTGTAGGTGGCGGGCTCGTCACTTTCCATAAGTAACACATCAAGTGTTCCATCTTCCTCGATAAGTCCCACATATCGATCAGGATGGCGAATTACTCGACCCGTTCTTCTTAGTGGAGGAGGTACAACCGCGTTAGACGACGAAGGAACATCTTCTTGCGTCTCTATCTCGGTTTGTGGCTCTTGAACTTCATCAAGTTCAAAATTCCTCCCACTCTGTCTCTTAGAAATAAATTGTTTTTCTAAGAAGACAGCCTCGCAAGACACAAACACTTTGTTATCTTGAGGTTTGTAGAAGTAGTAACCTCGTGAGGTTAAGGGGTAACCTACAAAGATGCACTTTTCGGATCTTGGGGCAAGCTTGTTGTCGTTCTTAGACTTGACGTAAGCATCACATCCCCAAATCTTCATATAGAATATATTGGGAACCCTTCCCGTCCACATCTCACATGGAGTTTTCTCGGTGGATTTAGTGGGACTATTGTTCAAAGATCTATTTGCGGTTTGAATCGCAAATCCCCAAAACGAGTTTGGTAACTCGGTTTGACTCATCTTGGATCGAACCATATCAAGTAGGGTTCGATTTCTCCTTTCGGCAACACCATTAAGTTGTGGTGTTCCGGGTGGAGTAAGTTGTGATATAATACCACGACTTTTCAAGTGTGAAACAAATTCAAGGCTAAGGTATTCACCACCACGATCGGATCGTAGTGCCTTAATCCTTTTGTTCAATTGGTTCTCTACTTCGTTTTGAAATTCCATGAATTTCTCAAATGCTTCACTCTAATGCTTTATCAAATAGATATACCCATATCTACTTAAGTCATCGGTGAAGGTTATAAAGTAGTCATAATTACCACGAGCGGTGATACACATTGGTCCACATACATCGGTGGGTATGAGTCCCAATAGCTCACTAGCTCGTGTCCCTTTACCACTAAAAGGATTACGAGTCATTTTGCCAAGTAGGCAATATTTTCATGTACCATATGATTGATAATCAAATGGTGTAATCACATTAGTCGAAATTAATCTTTTGATGCGATTCTCGTTTATGTGACCTAATCGACAATGCCAAATGAACGCTTCACTTGGGTCACTTGATTTGAGTTTCTTTGATTGAATGTTATAGATATCATTAGTCGGATTTGAGGTCTCTAAAATGTAAATGCCATTGATAGAGGAAGCTTGGCCTATAACCAAGTCGTTCCTAGAAATAGTACAACGATTGTTCTTAATGACAAAACAAAAACCATCCATGTCTAGCATAGCGATTGAAATAATGTTTTTAGAGAGTGTAGGCACATAAAAACAATTATGTAAATACAACTCAAATCCATTAGGCAAAGCTAAAACATAAGTTCCTTTGGATTCGGCCGCTACCCGAGCTCCATTTCCAAGGCGTAGATCCACATCTCCCTTGCTAAGCCTCTCCACATCTCTTAAACCCTGTAAATGATTACAAAGGTGAGAACCACAACCGGTATCTAGTACCCATGTCGTAGTGGAAGTATAATTTATATCAATAACATAAATTTCTTTAGGAATTTTACCTTTTGGAGTGATGATTCCTTCCCTTATATTTCGCAAATATACGGGACAATTCCTAAGCCAATGTCCCATGCCATAGCAATAATGGCACTCATCATTAACTTGCTTGAAGTTTTTGATTTTCTTTCCCTTCTTCTTGAACTTTTTGCCCTTTGAAGCAAGAACTTGATTGCTTGAGCTCCCACTAGTTTTGGCATCTTTATCTTCCAGAGACAAAGACCCTATAGATTGTATGAGGTAGTCTTCCTGAGACGAACTCACACGAGGTCTAGCAGTAGTAGGTGGTTTAGAAGAAGTGATGAAGTTAAGGTTTTCATCCGAACCTATCCCAAAATGAAGTTCTCTAGTAGTGTCGAAATCATTGTTGGAGCAAACGTCGTCAAAAACATTGTGGTAAGACTCAATAGTTATCGGTGCGGTAGCATTTGATGGATTCATTGTAAAGAACTACAAATATGGAGGAAAAGGAAATATTAACATTTGTCTTTTAATATCATACTTGTAAATAATTAACAAGGTATGAGCATTTATATAGTGACCTCTACCCACCTATCATAAATGATTCCAAGACCCAAATTCATATTAACTTGGGCACGGTGTGGCCGATGAAACCCTTATCAATATAACTCGGTGGATTAACGGTTTAATCGATTCTACTTTTAGAACTCTTGGTCAATTATATTACATTAACATTTATCTTTAGCCCAAAACACATTCAACAAGGGGACGGTGTGGCCGATAAAACCTTTATCGAAAAACTTTTGTTGAGTTCAATCCAAATTTCGAATAAATGTGTCCATGATCCAAACCCATATTAATTTGGGCACGGTGTGGCCGATGAAACCCTCATCAACATGAATTAGGTGGATAGACATTTATCACCCACTTCCCCTACGTAACAAGGTTTGTACCCCGGTTTGGCCGAGTGCACTCCCTCACGAAATAGGTTTTCATGGTTTCTACTATTTGGTAAGGCTATGTCTCAATTAATTGTTTTAGCGAGAGGTCATGTCAATTTATTATCTATCACGTTTTAAGTGAACTAAAGCGGTAAACTACGATAATTCGAATTGACACGGTCGATAAACTCGATAAAAGAAGATGCATGTTTTAGTTATGGCGATTTAGCGATGCATGTGACATAAAATAAAATGCAAGCATAAAATAAATAAATCCTAGTATGGCCTTCCTAAAATAGAAAAACTATTTAACTATTACATATTCGGAAACCAACTCCATTGGTCCCTTGAACTTCGGTTGTGGCACGCATCTCGAAGTAACACTGTCTTTATGTATCGCCATTCTTGAAGAAATCCGTCTTTGGGAACTCCGGAATGAATAAAATTACATAATAAATTACATAATTTCCTATTATACATTTGTAACTAAAATAAAATAAATCTATTAAATTACAAAACGGTGATATGAGATCACAATAAAATTACAACCGAATCGATATTCCATACATTTCGGGAAATACCAATTAAAATCTAAGGCCATACTAAGTAAAATTACATAATTCAAAAATTACATAAATTAAAATTATGGCAATCATAAAGAAAAATGCAGCATTATAATATGTATGAACATGCCCAATTTTATGCTAAATCGCCTTTAATTAGCCAATATCGTATATTACTCGGTTTTTACGGATTTGCGTGATTTCAACATTTTACAATCACCAAAAATTACATAAATTCATATTTATGCATAAGTTAATTACCCTAACCTCTTAGGACTCAAAATTTAGTCTTCCCTAATAATTTGACCATAATTAACTCATATTTCTAAAATTTGTTCATTAGTGGTCCAAAATTACAAAAATAAGCTATAAACTTCAAATAAATCACAAAATTTCAAATAAATTCAAAATTTGAAATTTTAAACTCATGAACATTCTGGAAAAATACCGTGACATTCATAATGTTCAAAACTTAGGTTAAAAAATTTTGAAATTTTTCCGGAAAAACAATGTTGCGATTTATCGGTTTTAACTAAAATAATCATAAAAACATGGCAAAAATTATATTCATTAACTTTTCAATTTTAGATCTGAAAAACATAATAAAATGCAATATTGTACGTTTTTCCTTAG
Organism: Silene latifolia; assembly: GCF_048544455.1. Lineage (NCBI taxonomy): Eukaryota > Viridiplantae > Streptophyta > Magnoliopsida > Caryophyllales > Caryophyllaceae > Silene > Silene latifolia. The sequence continues at coordinate 203,531 of NW_027413701.1, forward strand.
TCATAGATTATGTTTTATTAATTTTTCACTAATAATGTCACTATTTATGCTATTTTTTTCAAAAAACCATAAATCATGCAAAAAGACTTCACTATAGCCCATTATTTTACACACATCTTGTAAAATTGCATGTGACAACATATTAAATTTTTATGACCAGATTCGAAATTTATCTCATATTAACCTATTTTTCACCTAAATCTGAATTTAATAATGAAAAATCCATTTTTCGAGCATAACAAGTCCAAAAATTATGAAAATTTACAGGTTATCTCAAAATAATATATGTGACAACATATCCAAAATTAATTCATGCAAATTTTAGTCCGAAAATGACATTTTTACTCATAAAATCATATTTAAATGCCATTATTGTATAATATGAACAATAAAAATCCGTAAATTTAACCAAAATATCCTAAAACATTTTAGGAACAGAAATTTTAACATGCATGAATTAATTTCATGATATATCATAATAACAAATTTTACAAGTTTTATATGTTAATCTTTATAACTCGGAAAAACTTTTAACCGATTTGCATGCAAACAACCATGGCTTTTGATACCGATTGAACGAAAAGTAGATCTAAATACTTAACATATTCATATATGTTTTAAATTAATTTGTCATAAAATTAATAAAGGTCTTATGCATGCAAACTAATTAGCAAAAAGAAGAAATCATCCTTACATTGTAATTTCGGTTCTTATGGGCACAAAAGAGATCTCCTTCTCTTTTGTTCTTGAGCTTTCCTTTTGGATGAACAAAGACCCAAGTGTAGGATCTCTCCCAAGGAATTATACCCAAAGCTTACTCTTAATAAAAATTAATATTATAAGTACTAGATAATATTAATTCTTGTAGAAAAAGACCCAAAAATATTTGGGTTTTGCTCTCAAAAACCGGTAGAGAGAGAGGAGAATGGAAGATGATTTTCTCTTTCTAAAATCTTTATTTTTGATAAGTTGGAATGAATGAATGAATTTACACACTCATGCATGTAGTGTATATAAAAAATAAGACAAAAATCCTTTTGCCTTTTCTATGGTGAAACCGGGTAGGAGGGAAGAGGAGGGAAGAAAAAGACCCAATGCATGCTCTTGTTTGCCTTCACAATGCAAACTAGGGTTGCATGGCTAGGCTATAATAATTCATTCAATTTCAATTGTTTCTTTAAACAATAATTTCATCCGAGTAATGATACAATTTGATTACTCAGACCGTATCTCATTTAATCACATTTCAATGTGATACGTAAATTTTATTTCCAAAATCGTCCGTCAATTTTTCAAGTAATTTAATTAACTCGTAATGTTATACGATTAATTAAATGATCAATTAAGAGTGTTGCCCTATAGGTATGACCTAGGGGGTCAACTGATCACCACCGTCGCACGACAGTAATGTCAAACTCTAGTCAGCCAATCATTACCGATATATGTTGACCAGTTGACAGTAAAAATTACTTCCCAATTGTATTCTTTAAAACAAGACTTAAACATGTGATCATCATGATCAACAGTCGTGATCGCATTATTGTCGGAGGACACATATTCAACCACGAATCCCGACTTGATAAGTCAGCTAGGAAAGGGGAAAACACGCAATCCAAGGCCAATTGGAGAAGGGGTTTTTAAATTGAAGGGAAATGAAGAACACACGAGGTAATGTACTCCCAGCCTGTGGGCAGGCGGCCTACACTTGCACAGGCTGGGAAGTTTCTGACTTTGTACCTTTAAAAGGAAGGGAATTTAGTGCAAGTGCACTCCCAGCCTGCCCACCGGCCGCCGGTAAATGCACAGGCTGGGAAGTTTCCGCCCAATTTAAAGAAAACCTTGACAAATTATTGTGAAGGGTATCTTGGCCGGCAGGCCGACAGCCGGCTGGGAAAGCAGACTTAGGATAAGAAGGGAAAAATGACGTGGATGGGGGTGTGAGCCGGTAGGCCAGCAGCCGGTCCACCAGCTGGGAACACCCCTTTTGAGGAGTAAAGAAGGAAAAACGAGGAAGGGAATCTCCCTGTCGGTCGGCCTGCAGCCGGTCCACCGGCGGCTGGGAGAGCATTTGAGTAGAAACGTGGGATGAGGTGTACTCCCAGCCGGAGCACCGACTGGGAGTTTTCTGACCAAATTTTGAAAATTTTTGAAATACCCATACTCTCAGCCTGGGCACCGGCGGCCGGCCCATCGATCGGTTGAGAGTACTATGACCAGATTAAAACATCAAAAACCATCCAAAATCACACACAATCTCACGATACCCTCTTCTTTCTAAAACACCCCTTTTTCTCTCAAAATTCCACCAAACACCACCAATCCACCACCCGCTCTCTCCCTTTCCCTAACCCTCTCATCCAATCAACCATGGCACCAAAGAAGAGAGTCCGTAAGGGTGATTTGGCGCTTCAACAAGCAAATTTAGTGGCGGCCGCGGCTAATGACATGAGCCCCGATCCATCTTTTTCGGGACTCCAATTCAGTTCTGTCACAATGAAAGGTAAATTCGTATTATTTAAGCAACGTCCCCTTCAACCGACTCGATTTATTGATCACCAATCAATGAGATGTAAGATTCATTAATCTCTTATTAGACCCTTCTAATAACTAAGTGTTTATTAGTTTAGTCATAAACTAAAAGGAACTTATGCATGCATAACAATTCAAATAAAAGAGATGAAATTTAGACATTCTTACAAGGAGGGCCGAATTGCTTTATACTAATTTGGTCTCCTACCAAATTAGTCTTCTTAAAGAATAATCCAAATGTCCCAAAAACCCTAAATCTAATAGCAAGATCTACTCCTTAAGGATTTGTAGCAAGGAAATCCTTCTTAATACAAATATTAATTTTAGTTACTAGAAATTAATATTTGTGTCCTTAAAATACTAATATTATGAGATTACTACTTCTAGTAATATAGGAATAATATTAGAGATTGTCTGAGATTTTCTAGTGTTGTTAAAACTAAAACTAGAGAGATAAGTTATTCACCAAGTAAATAAACTTATAAGAATGAATTATTAGAAAAAGAAGAGAAAACTTTCTCTTTTCTTATGGGGTGGCCGGGTAGCTAGAAGGGGGTAAGAGTGCCCAATACCTTTTGACGTTGCTCTTCACAAGAGTGTAGGTGTGCATGGCTATGACTAGTAGGTAATCATCATGTTACCCACTAATTAAAATAATTAAAGCACAAATCCTCCTACCCCTTCCATATTCACAGCACATATAGATAATACGGACCCATTTTAACTTTGTCAAATGTCAATTTTGTGTAATGTGATATATTGGACATGTTACTAGACATGTTAATTAAATAATGCATTTTTAACAAATTAAAAATCATTATATTAATAAAACAAATCACATACAAAAATTAACTAGTAATTCACAATTACAATTACTTAAAATGGGTCATAGAATTATAAATCACAACTACTTGTATTTATAATAAACAATTCATTATTTATTTTAATTGTTTCATAAACAATAAATAAACCTTAAGTAATAAAACAATTTAATTACTTAGTACGAATCTTATTTAATCGAATTACAATAAGATATGTATTATCACTCACAAAATCATTTGTTCAATTTTAAGGAATTAATTAACTTGTATCATCATGCAATTAATTAATTAATCAATTAAGATTGTTTCCCTAAAGGTATGACCTTAAGGGATCAACTGATCACCACCGTCATACGACAGTAATGTCAAACTCTAGTCAGCCAATCATTACCGATTAATGTGGATCAGTTGACAATAAAATATTATTTTCCCTTTAGTATTCTCAATATGAGATTTAAACATTTGATCGCATTATTGTCGAGGACACATACTCCAACAATCTCCCACTTGTCCACGACAAGTGTGCGTCACTAATTCTCTTGTCCTATTACTATCTCTCACTCAACGCAAGGTGTCTTGCAGGTCGTACTTGCATTTGATTATATCATGAGTGGTTTCCTCGATCTGGAGAAAAACTGTCTGACCGGAATTATCTATCATAGATACCTTCCGAGCGCGGCCACGCATTTCCAGTTCATTGCTCCACGAGTGGCCTTGAGATATAAGATAACCCTGACGGGGATGGACAATTCCTATTGCACTCTTCCCTTCGAATAGCCACAACTCATCATGACCCAAAACATGCCCATTAGACCCTAATTACGAAGGTCGCAGAACATAAATCAAAGTCACTCTGAAACTGTGCCATCTTAGGCGAACAGTCATTAATCAAAGAATCGACTCATAAGAATACCATAGTAGCTCTCGCCACTACAAGGCTATAAAAATTTCTAGAACTCTATCAGCGGTCATAAGCCCGGCAGAGTGTCCCTCACAGTCTGCCTATGTGATCGACTAGTCATCTCTAATGACTCTATAGCATTTGAACTTGCCATCAATCGCATCACACTCTAGTTACTTCGAGATGTCACCTCATATAAGTAACTAGGGGCGAATACTATGTTATTCCAGTTCATTTTAATGGGGTTCAATATTGTCTCAACAACCCATTTGGATGTAACAAAGTACAAGATGAGTTAATGATAACTCAAACAATAAATGTGATTATCACATACGAGTAGTCAATACCATATTACTACTCTATGTCTTATAATCATAAGTGTACTTATGCACTTGTCTAACGCAATAAAAGTTTAACTTGTGAACATACCATGTGTTCAAGTGTTCAAACTTTGGGAATTGCGATTTCCTTCAATTTCATGTTATTCCTTATAGCATGATTTTTACTAAGTACATGTCTAGACTCCGTACTAGACTTAGGTTCTATAGCTTGAAAGAAGCTCTTACAGTTATCATATAACTTGTGATGTGGGTTTCGGTGGACAAAACTAATTGTAGTTTTATAGTACACCACCTAATCACAACGTACTTAGATTCCTTTTGTAGAATCTTGCAATGGATGACAATAAAAATACACTTTTCTAGTCTCTTACTCATTATGCCAATAATCTGCCGAGGATTTTCACAAATCCAAATGAGTTTGGAAACTTTGAGTTTGTGTAACCTCTTAACACACAATTGGTTATACTTCCAAACTCTAGAACAAACCATTAGTTCTCCTTGAGAATTCATGACGGTTCTTTAAGGCTTACCAATGACTCTCATAAGGATTAGCTAGTTATCAACTTATCATGCTCCAAGCATGTAATTCATCTGAGACATGTGCATTAGGCATACATGATAATACTAATGGCGGAAACATCAGTGATTGAATCATGTGGACAGCAGTTCTTAGGTTCATTTGAATAATCATAATTCAATTTTCATCAATATGAACAACCTACTTAACTAGTTTATTTTAAAAGGATCATTATCATCATAAGATACCCTTCTAAGTGCCAATCCAACATCCCATGTTTTAATAGATTTGCATAATGTCTAATTTCATCCAGAATTGAAAGCCTATTTGCACGTCATTTCCAATGAGTAATAAGTTATACAATTTATGAAGGTTGATAGCTCCCACTGAACTTCATGTCTTAACATGACAGTTACTTGCTCCCACTCAAGTCCATGCATACACACATGTTTCCTTATCAAAACAGGAATAATCATTGCTTTTCTAAGTATTAGTTAAAACCATATATGTCATTCACATATCCCTTTCAAAATACCCATTTGGAAAGTGGTCTTAATACTTTACTTATTTTCATAACGAGGTATAGCAATGATTTGAATCCTTAGCATATTTAACACTTAACTTAGCTTTCGTAGACATTGACATGCCACTCTATGCAACCTTTAATTATAAATATCTATTTACCAAATAAATCCATTTACTTGCATAGATACCATTTTAGTTTCATGAGGCTCTTAAGTAAAATGTCGAATTTAAAAATCTCTAGTTATATGCACTTCATAAATCATAATCTAAATTTCCCAAAGAACGCTTTCTTTTGGTGCCCTCACGTAGTTTCCTTAAGAACATCTTCTTTTGGTCTCTTCACGTAGTTTCCTTAAGAATATCTTCTTTTGGTGTCCTCACGTAGATCCCATCTAGTTGAGGTTTGTGGCTAAATTTACTCCCACTCTATCTTTAGGAAAAATACACTTTTTCTCCAAAGATAGCTTTTGAGCCACAAATAATAATGGTGAAGGAGGAAAAACCTATCACATATCAACCTAATGGTGATTTATTCGAGACATGTTAAAAGCATATCATAGACTAGACGATTTAAATTTGATAGAGATCAATTAAGGTTATTAAAGTTCCCTAGTATGAGTTCAACAACTCAATCATAACTTCATAATTGATCTTACATAAGTAAGTTGTGATTTTAGTCACAATGGCATAAGGAGAATCAAATTCAAAGTTTATGGACATATAACGACTCAATCATTATAATTGTCTATTTGATCAATTTAAGTCGATAATCTTATGTTTCTTAATGCAAACAGTGTATGATGACAAATTTTAGAAGAAACGATACGATAAAGTAAGTGACTTGGGTTGCAAACCAAGTCACAAATATCCAAAATACAACCATTGTGTAAGGAAACAACCAAATTTCCAAGTCGAACGAGGAAATCAAAATAGTTCTAAAAATTCAAAATACAACATGAAAATAAAGACAAAGCAAAATAAAGCCAAGCTTCCATCGATCTAGCACCATGGGCGGCTACATCTAGCTTCCCTCAAGATCTTCTAGGCTTGCTTTTCTTTGCCCTTGTCCTTGCTTGGAGGTCCTAATTACAATAAAAAGGGGGAATCATCACAACTTGTATCAAAATAGTAAAGTTGAGATCGAAACATAAAAAGATAGGGATATTTATTTACCTACTGGAATAACCTTTCCAGCCTTTATATCGCCAAGGTACTTTGGACAATTTATCTTCCAATGCCCAACACCATTACAGTAGTGGCATTTGTCCCCGGACGAGGCATCCTTCTTGGGCTTAGAGGAGCTAGCTTCACAAGCCTTTCCTTTGTTCTTGTAGGGAGTTTGCTTCTTTCCCTTATTGCCACCTTTCTTGAAATTCCCCTTGCTCTTTTGATTAATGTTGAGCACATCCTTGGTGGTGCTAGCATTTAGCCCCATGTCCCTCTCGGCTTGCACAAGCATTTTGTGCAATTCGTCGAGGGATACTTTTAAGTTTTGCATATTAAAATTCACCCTGAATTGAACATATGCCTTAACCTTGATCAAGGAATGAAGAATTCGATCAATGATGAGTTCTTCGGGAATCTCTACCTTTTGCAATTTTAGGGTCTCAACATGCTCCATCAACTTGAGCACATGAGGGCTAACTTTTTGGCCCTCTTTTATGTTGAGATCGAAGAATGCGGATGCCGCTTCATATTGAATGATCCGCGGAGCTTGTGAAAATATGGTCACAAGCTTCGTATAGATCTCATAGGCGGTGCTAATCTTTATAGCACTCCTTTGGAGTTCGGCCTCCATAGAGAAGATCAACACATTTTTGATCGCGGCCGACTCATTTTGGTAAGTCGCATAGGCTTGCCTAGCAGCGGGGGTAGACCTAGCGGTAGGTGCGGCGGGAGAGGCCTCGGTAAGGTAACGAATCTTATCGTCACCCTCCGCGGCCAAGCGAAGTTGAGCGTCCCAATCGGCGAAGTTGGACCCATTCTTTTCTAATTTACAACAATCCATGAAGGATCGGAGCCATGAAACATTGGTGAGAGTGTTCGAGCTAGTGGTTGCGAACGAATTTGGAGTTGCCATTGCAATTGAGAAAACAAATTTGACTACAAAATTAAAAGTGAAGGAATTAATAAACATCTATTGTTTTAATAATACTTGTAAACATTTTTAACAAGTTTTAAGCATTTATATAGTGACCTCTACCCAACTATTATAAATGATCCCGAGATCCAAATTCATATTAATTCGGGCACGGTGAGCCGATTCATCCCTTATCAATATAACTCGGTTGATTAACTCTTTAATCGATTCTACTTCTAGAACTCTCGCTCGATAAAATTACTCTAATATTTATCTTTAGCCCGGAACACATGCGACTACGGTCACGAATACTTCCGTTGAGCTCAATCCAAATTTCGATGTAATAACATTTTACTACCCACTTACCCAACGTAACAAGTTTAGCACCCCGGTGAGCCGAGCCTACTTCCTTATGAAATTGGGACTCATGGTTTCTACTATTTGGTAAGGCTAATTCTCAATTATTATTAAGTGAGAGGTCTTGTCAATTTATTATCTATCTCTTTTTAAGTGAACTAAAGCGGTGAACTACGATAATTATAATTGACACGGTCGATAACTCGATAAAATAATATGCATGTGTAGTTATGGTGATTTGGCTATGCATGAAAACATATAAAACAAATGCAAAGCAAAAACGATAAAATCCTAGTATGGCCTTCCTAAAATAGTAAATCAAATAAACTATTTACAAATTCGGAAATCAACTCCTTTGGTCCCTTGAACTTCATTTGGCACGCACTCCAAGGCATCACCATCTTTGTCGGACCGCCCTCTCGAATGACACCGTCTTCAAGGAACTCCGGAATAAATAAATTACATAGCTTTTCTACTTTATACATTATAAAAAGAAAAACAAAAATAAAATAAAAGTGATACGAGATCACATTAATTACAACCAAATCGATATCCCCATTCATTTCGGGAAATACCAATTAAAACTAGGGTACCCTTAAAACTAAGGCCATACTAAGTACAAATTACATAATTCAAAAATTATATAAAATAAAATATGACAATCATACTAAAAATGCAGCATTAAAATATGTATTAAACATGCCATGTGAAGTGCCAAATCGCCCTATTTAAGTTAATATCGTATATTCAGTCCGGTTTTATGGATTATTGTGACAATTAACCTATTAAAATCACACAATATTACATAAATCAAATCTATGTCCAAGTTAACTACCCCAACCTTCTTAGGACTCAAAAATTTAGTCTTTACTAAACATTTGACAATAATTCAACTTGATATTTTATTATTGCTCTTTAAAGATCTTTTTTTTTTGGGTATAGGTAAGCTTCTCATTAAAATCAATGATTTCCCATACAATTACATATTATCATGTCTCACATAAATCAGAAATTAAGACTGTCTAATATAATCAATCCATGTTAAGGCATTAGCATTTCTACTTTTAATCTGCAGTTGCCCTACTCTCAGTTTCAGCTCGTTCTTGACCCTCTGCTATATGCATTCAGGCCTAAGGACAAACCCATCAACCCTGCTAACATTGCGTGCATTCCATATATTGTACATTAAGCTAGCAATTATCACTGCTATGATCTTCTTTCTGCAGGCACTCTGATCTCTCAGTCTCACCCACCACTGAATCACCTCTAGATATGGTAGCTCAATCAAACACAAATTAGAGATCAAATCCCTACATCTTTGACTGAACTCACAGGAAAAGAAGAGATGTGCATGAGTCTTATCCTGTAAACCACAGAGAAAGCAATTGTTATACTGTATGATGTGCATCCTCACCAATCTATCTTGAGTTGATAATCTTTGTTGAGCAATCAACCAACACAAAAAGGACTGTTTAGGTATGATCCACTGGTTTAGCATCCAGGGATACCAGGACACCTTATCCACATCTGGTTTCAGCCACTGGTACCCTATCTGAATAGTGTAATGCTCTATGTCTGCTCTGAAAATGTTATCCTTAAATAAATTTTTAACCTGGCAAATCTTTCGCCAGGCCCAGCTGCTTCCAACTCCTGGTTCATAATCATCCCAATTAGTATTCTTGATGTAGATGGCATGCACCCATTCGACCCAAAGATTATCTGTCTTTTTGGCCACCCACCAAGCATATTTTCCTATGGCAGCAAGGTTCCAGGCGTTAAAATCTTTTATCCCAAGTCCTCCCCTGATTCCTTGCTCTACAAACTTTCTCCCAAGAAACCAGCATTGGACTTTCTTTAGTGTAATTACCATACCATAGGTAAGATCTTCATATAGCCTCTAGTTTCCCAATGACAGTTTTGGGAAGAATAAAAATTCTAGACCAATAACTGTGCAAAGAACTCAGGACTGCTTTTATCAGTACAAGTCGTCCAGCATATGAAAGCTTTCTGGATACCAGACCCCTGATTCTATCAACAATCCTATCCACCAATATGTTACAGTCCAACACTAACAATCTTTTTTGTGAGAGATTCACCCCCAGATATTTAAATGGGACAGTACCTCTCTTCATACCATGGGCTCTCTCAATTTCATGCACCAAATGAGCATCAATACCATTGTAGTAGAAGTTTGATTTACTACAATTCATGGATAAACCAGACGACTTAGAGAACAACTCAAAAGCTTGTAACATCAATCCTACAGAGGCTCTGTCCCCTTTGCAAAATAAGATGAGATCATCAGCAAAACACAAATGAGATAGTTTGATTATGTTGCAAAGAGGATGGAAATTAAACCTGCTATGATTCTGAGTCACCAAGAGGATTCTGCTTAGGTAATCTAGACAAAGAGTGAATAGAAGGGGGGAGAGTGGATCCCTCTGTCTAAGTCCTCTTTTGCCTCTAAAATAACCAAAACTTTCTCTATTAACAGACAGAGAGAAAGTAGGTGTGGTAAAGCATTGTACCAAGAGCTGGGTAAACTGTTCAGGGAAACCAGTGGCTCTCAACATATCCTCTACAAAACTCCATTCCACTGAATCATAGGCCTTTTGTAGGTCCAATTTGATCAGTATTCTGGGTGAGCAGCTTTTCCTTTTGTACAATCTAACCAGGTCCTGACAGATTAATATATTCCCTACAATATCCCTTCCCTTAATAAAAGCACTTTGAGAAGGATTGATAATGTGAGGTAACACCTTTCCCAATCTGGCACAGATCACCTTTGAAAGACATTTATACAATGTACTACAGCACGCTATTGGCCTGAATTGCATAACATTTTCAGGTATAGGAACCTTTGGGATTAGAGTGATAATAGTGGTATTACATTGGTTCAACACTTTACCAAACTGGAAAGCACTCTCGATAGCAGAAATAACATCTCCTCCTACAACACTCCAATTGTCCTTGAAGAACTGAAGTAAAACTCTCAAGACTCGGATTTTTATTGAAACTGACTCGATTTGGAAAGTAAAAGGAACTGTTTAATTGTGATACAAACGACTAAAAACTAAACAAAAACCCCGAGGACTGCAATCAAACAGTCGACAGAACTGTTTATAACCACGGTTTCCTGAACTCTACAATCAAATAGAGTAAAAGACGTGATTGGGATATGACTTAATCCAAGCACTAAGCCACTAGACTAAGCCTAAGGATAATTTCAAGCACTAAGCAAAGAAACTACCCGACTCTAAGCACTAAGCAATAGAGGATTTCCCAGCACTAAGCAAAGGAGATTAGTAGAAATCAATGTTTCTAACTTGTGTTTTTCATTCATCAAATTTGGATTTTTTCATGTCTAACCTTGGCTTTTATACTACAAGCCATATAATCTTGACCCTTGATTACAAACTAAGATCTAAGGCTCACATAAGAGCTGAAAAACAACAAGAAAAACGGTCCTCTAGACCTTACATAACTTACACAAGACAATGACATAAAGCATAAGGATACAACCTCCCTTTGGCATGTTCTATTGACTTATTTATGATCACAATAGACCTTTTAGAAGCTCACAAAACCGGTTCATGCTTTTGGTAGCCTTCAAAAGGTGTATTAGAACTTGCTTGTTCAAAAGAGGAAAGGTTGAAAGCGACCCCTTAATAAGTCTCTTAAACCGTGTAGATGTCCCCATCACTCGGTTTTACCTCCCTTGTTCCACATGGTTCAATTCCTTTTAAGACAAAAGATCTCATGTAAAAATCCTCCAATCCTTGATATGAGGATCCTAGGCCAAATGTTCGACATTTTCTTTAGACGGGTTTGGTCTTGGACCTCAAATTACGTGATGGTCCAAAACCGGGCTCAATGGGACTAGGTGTGCCTTGTTTTGCTTCAAGAACTGACTACTATACCCATCAGGCCCTGAGGATTTTGACCCAGGGATGCTAAACATAGCAAGCCCGGCCTCTTCCCCAGTGACATGAGCAGTCAAGAGAGAGTAGTGCTCAGGAGTTAAACAGTTCCCAAACTTAACAATCCTCTTATTGAGAGGCTTCACCTCTTTAGAAGAGCCTAGCATCATCTTATAGTAGTCCTAAAATGCCTTCTGAATGGTCTCAGGATAGAACAAAGCTGGTTATTTATATCCTTCACCTGATAAACTCTATTTACCCCTTGTATTATTCATAATAATAAAGAAATAATTCCCAACTAAGTCATAAAAATTCGAAAATTTCAAAATCATAATTTTGTATATTCTGGAAAATTCCCAACATTCCAAAACTTTAATAAAATTTGCCCTTAGATAATTTTAATTTATTTCACAAATAAATCGTATAAAACATAATTTTAACCTTTTTAATTCCAAATTAAATATAAAATCATGCAATAAGTCAAAATTAAAATTTTGAATATTCAAAATAAGTTTCTAGAACCTGGAAATGACAAATTTTTAAGCTCAAAAAATCGAATTTACAAATATGACTATTAAAGTTGCTATTTATCAATTTATATCTCATAAAAATTAATAACAATTAAATTCATAAAAAAATTAACATGAAACTTTAGATCTGATGTTCATATCATATATATAATATTGGTAAAAAATTTCATGCCATAAAATTCATTTTAGCTATTTATGTTAAAATAGTCACTATTTATTCGATTTTTACATCTAAAAATCATAAATCATGCAAAATAAAACCATTTTATTTCAAAATTTACATATAGTGTGTAAATATTGCATGTGCTGTCGTGTTAAAATTTCAAGGTCAGAATCATAGTCTAACTAATTTTAGCATTTTAATTGTCATTTTACTCAATAAAATGTAATAAAATACTAATAATCATATTAAAGAGCAATAAAAATACCATAAATCGTCAAAATGACCTAAAATAAAATTAGGACCAGAATATTTAACATGTAAATTTTTTGTGACATTTATCTTCATAAATCACAAATTTTAAGTTTTATATGTTAACATTTTAACTTGGAAAAACAATAACCGGTTATGCATGCAACAACTCTTGCTCTAATACCAATTGTAAGATTCATTAATCTCTTATTAGACCCTTCTAATAACTAAGTGTTTATTAGTTTAGTCATAAACTAAAAGGAACTTATGCATGCATAACAATTCAAATAAAAGAGAAGAAATTTAGACATTCTTACAAGGAGGGCCGAATTGGTTTATACTAATTTGGTCTCCTATCCAATTAGTCTTCTTAAAGAATAATCCAAATGTCCCAAAAACCCTAGATCTAGTAGCAAGATATACTCCTTAAGGATTTGTACCAAGGAAATCCTTCTTAATACAAATATTAATTTTAGTTACTAGAAATTAATATTTGTGTCCTTAAAATACTAATATTATGAGATTACTACTTCTAGTAATATAGGAATAATATTAGAGATTATGTGAGATTTTCTATTATTGTTAAAAACTAAAACTATGTTGTTGCTCTTCAGAAGAGTGTAGGTGTGCATGGCTATGACTAGTAGGTAATCATCATGTTACCCACTAATTAAAATAACTAAAGCACAAATCCTCCTACCCCTTCTATATTCATGGCACATATAGATAATATGGACCCATTTTAACTTTGTCAAAAGTCAATTTTGTGTAATGTGACATATTGGACTTGTTACTAGACATGTTAATTAAATAATACATTTTTAACAAATTAAAAATCATTATAAAATAAATAACATAAAAAAATTAACTAGTAATTCACAATTACAATTACTTAAAATGGGTCATAGAATTATAAATCACAACTACTTGTATTTATAATAAACAATTCATTCTTTATTTTAATTGTTTCATAAACAATAAATAAAACTTAAGTAATAAAACAATTTAATTACTTAGTACGAATCTTATTTAATCGAATTACAATAAGATATGTATTATCACTCACAAAATCATTTGTTCAATTTTAAGGAATTAATTAACTTGTATCGTCAAGCAATTAATTAATTAATCAATTAAGAATTTTTCCCTAAAGGTATGACCTTAAGGGATCAACTGATCACCACCGTCATATGACAGTAATGTCAAACTCTAGTCAGCCAATCATTACCGATTAATGTGGATCAGTTGACAATAAAATATTACTTTCCCTTTAGTATTTTCAATATGAGATTTAAACATGTGATCACATTTCTGTCGAGGACACATAATCCAACACGAGAGACTTAGGGTTTGATCGTGTCACCCTTGGATTATTTGATGGAGTCGGGATGACGCAAATGTATGATTGGCATGAAAAGACCTATGCTAGGCTCACTTGGGAATTCCTTAGTTCCCTTAGGATAGATAAGCACCGAAAAGATCAAAAGGTCGCATTTTTGCATTTCCGTCTTATGAACCAAGACCACTCACTTACCTTACCGACCCTTGCAAAGCATTTTGGGCTAGACCCGAGCCCACCTCATAAAGCGCCATAAAATTTTGATCATGGACTAGTTTGGAAGGCTATGACCGGCCTTGATGACAACCCAAGAGTGAAGAGAGCGGCAAACACTTTTCATAATGCCGCCATACGAATTTGGCACCGATACATGGGCTGGACTTTTTTCGGGCGAGATGAAAATCACAACTTTCGAACGGAGGAGTTGGAAATTCTCGGCTCCTACCTTTTCTCCAACCCTTCAACTTTCAAAATATGTGTGGCTCACTATATGGCCCTCCACTTTCACTGACTAAGCAATTCACCGGGGAAATCGACCCCACTTGTCGTGGGTGGCCTCATCACCCACCTTGCTAAACTCCTTATTCGAAAATTGAATTTGAATGGCATGAACTTCGTTACCGGGGAGACTATGCTCACAAGGATTATATCCAATATACCCTCAATTGGATAAAGAAGAACCCCCGGGACCGGCAAAACTATTGGCAAATCCGGGTAAAGGGAGTGGAAAAGAATTCAATTCCACTCCCCAACCCGGACAAAATGAAAGTGGTGCAGAATTCACCACACTACTTGCTTGAAATTGAGGCGGGTGAATACACGACTGCCCAAACCCAAAACCCAAACCTCCTCTATGCGCGTGAGCGCCCAGTCACCGCCTAACTCTCCTTGTGGTATACCATACCTACCTCTCCTTTCTTCCCCGGACCATTCCAACAAGGGGAAGGATCATCAAGCCAAGCACCCCAACCACTTCCGCTCCATCCTCAACTTATAGAATTCATGGAGAACATGAATTTAGGAATACAAATGGCCGCAAGTGAGAGGCTTGCCTTGCAATAAAGAATGGACCGCCTCTACTTTGACCGATCGGTCGGGCAATTCCCCGTGTACGATGACTATATGAGGAGGCAATAGAAGCACCCCTTTGGCCTTCACCCTTCCTACTACCTTGCTCCGGATGGTGGGCATCCAATTGATGGCACTTTTATCTACGGCGATATCAACATTCGCCCGGATTATTTTAGTGCTCCGATCTTCCCCACTCCGGCCCCTACTCAAGGGGAGGGGGATGACACTCAATGGTTCGGAGGAACCCCTTCAATCTTCGGTGGAGGAGGTCACGCTAATGGCTCGGGGGCGGGACGTGAGATGGATATCGACTTGACGGTAGAGGGGTATGATATGGGTGGACCAATGGTCATGAACACGGATGATTTCATCCGTGAATCCGAGTTTGGAGCCGGGAATGATGATGATGATGATGAAGAAGGTGTGGACATCGACGGCGAGGAGGCCTAAAATGACGGCCATCCTCACTCCCATTCGATCCAAATGCCAAGTATGATCCCTCTAATCCAAATCTCCCTTTCATATTTCATTTTCGTATGCATTTAGTTAGTTGTAAAATATGTACAATTGTATATCATATAGTTGCATTTCATATAGTTGCATTTCATATAGTTGCATTAGATTTAAATATTTGTAAGATATATCACATATAGGATTGCATTCATATAGGCTAGCTTGCATCGTATTTCAAATTTGTGCATTTAGTTAAAGCATGCATTGCATTTTATTCAAAAATAAAAAAAATGAAAAAAATAGAAAAATCACACAAAAATATGCTTTTCCTTTTCAAAATGCCTCATATCCACACTTCATCCGTCATCGGATGTTGTATATAATAAGTGTGGGGAGGAGGCCCAAAAAAACCAAAAAACAAGTTATTTTCTTTCAAAAAAATCATAAAAATAACAAAAATATGTTTTTCATTTCGAAAATTTCAAAAAATACAAAAATATGTCTTTACATTTTCTATTCTCTCCCTATACTTTGTTCCATTGAGGACAATGTAAATCTTAAGTGTGGGGAGGGAAATATCCACTTTGTGCATATTGTTAATAATTGTATATATCCTTTTATAAATAAGTTGCGAATTTGATAAAACTTCAAAAATTTCAAAAAATATAGAAAAACCTTCAAAAACTCAAAAAAAAAAATATTGCATTGTATAAATATATTTGTCTAACAAGTGGCGCAGGCACATACGGAACATTTGAAGCAAAAGGAGACTAGAAGACCGCTTGGTATAACCGTTCTTATCTCTTTCTCCTTTACTATTCTTTTCCTTTATCGTTGTATATATGGAGGGGGATTGGATTTTGCTGTTGAGGATGTTCCCTTGAGAAACTGTTGGTATTGTGTTGATGTGCTGCTAGGATTTTGACATTTGTTGCACTTTTCCATTCATGTTATTTCCATTTCTCGCATGCATTCGTTTCACATGTATATATGTGTTGTATTTCTTTCTTGTTGCATTGAGTTTGTATATAAATTTTTGAACAAAATTGGTCTAGGAAGGGAGCATGATACCCTCTAAGATGATATTGTCTTGGCCGTGTCTTCTCTCTCCTAGTGGCTTGCACCTTGTGACCTCCTTGTTAAGCAAATACCCGAGAAATTAGGCTTGACCGGGGAGTATTGACCACCCTGTGGGACCAAAGACTGTAGTCTAGAACTATATTTTGACATAGCTACTTACATGTGAGATTTAGAGCCTCCTTGGGACCGGTACATCCGTACCTGGTCTCCCTTAGGTTGTGAGTAGACTCCTTGCGTGACATGTCACATCACGATGCATAAGCGTGACGTCCTTTCCTTTTTTACCATGAGATGTTCATTTTTGTGCATAACTTGAAACAATTCGTTGCATATCATTTTTGAGCCTCACATTGCCAAATAAGCCTAATTTTTTACCCTTTACACTAGGACCGATTTTGTTTATCCCTTTTGAGCCTTAGCCCTCCATTTGGCATTCACAAAACCTACTACATACCATAAACAATCTTCCTTGATCAAGAAAGTTGTCAACATGTTGTCTGTTGTATGAAGAAGGGCACTTGAGTCCTAGTTGATGAGTTCTAGCTAAGCTCATTTGAGTCAGAATAATGATTTTCATTTGGTTTGTTTTGAATAATGAGGTTTTGAAAAAAGAAAAATAAAATAAAATAGAAAAGAAGAAAATTTGAAAAGAACAAAAATCACTTCTCATGTACTTGTATTATGTTTGATGTGAAAAAGCCGGGCAACACTCCTTAGTCGTCATTAAGGGAGTAGAAAAAGGCGTTGCGAAATAAAGAGGCATATGATGTTTTTCCAAAGTGAGTCGGTTTACACAATTTTTGCTAGATTTGGAAAACCAATTTTTTTTAGGGTGTAGACGTTGCTCATTTGTTATAATAAGTTGGGAGAAATGGAATTTTGGCAACTTCTTGATTTGTAGCTCCACTTTATCCAATATGGTGTTTGCACCAATCCCGTTTCTGCCCATCACCTAGCCCCGTTACAACCCTTGTTTTATTTAATGCACATTTACGTTTTTGCATCTCATATATGGTCATGTCGGAGGAGATTCCACGTTAGATTGCGGGCATGTCTCACGAGTCGAGTAGTTGAGTGATTTTGGTTAACTTTTGGCACAAAAATCACCCGTTCTTCAAATGAGTGACAAGTGAAAACCGTGAGGAGTCGATAGTCTAGGTCCTCTTAGTCATGGGTCAACTTGGTCAAATCTTGAGTGTGTCATGTAAATCTTGAAGGTTAGGCTTTGTCTACCCCTTTCCCGCCTTTGAATTTGTTTCCTAGGCATTTGGTCGTCACATGTAGGTTGCTTGAGCCATCACTAGGGGGTTGACACCCCGCTAAGACTATGAGACAGTATCTCCCGACCGAAACCTTTAATTTTCAAAACAAAACCCTCCGCTTAGACGAGGAAAGCGGTTGACTTTTTTATTGATGCATCCTATGCTTGATTATGTGCTTGAATGTTGGATGCATCACCATTTTGGCAAGACCCCACTTGCTTGCAAGGAGGCACTCTACCTCATAAGTGTCTCGTTTTGAGTTGACGGGACGGAGGAGACCCGTAAATTGCCTTCCATCGGATATTATTAGTATAGTTAGACTACAGTTGAATAAGGGTCACATTTTTCCTCACTTACTTACTCGGGGACGAGTAATTATCAAGTGTGGGGAGGTTTGATATATGATTTATTTACACCATTTCTCCTCTTTATTCTCATACTCTGTTTGAGTCGGTTTTGTTTATCTTACCTTACATTTTGTATACCGATTCCCTAGTCTATGATATCACGTCCGTGTTGCAGGATTTTGGGCAAAAATAGAGGAATCGGAGCAACGGAGATGGTTCGAGAAGCTAAGTATGAAGAGAAGAGGAGGGAAGGATGAGAAGAGGTTCCCAGCCGGCCAGTCGGCTGGGACTCCTCCTATATACTTGGCCAAGGAAAAGGGTGGAAAGTTACAGCGAACTCCCTGCCGGGAAGGCCAACGGCAGCCGGTCAGCCGGCTGGAAGTGCAAGAAGAGGGACGAAAGTGAAGAAAAGAGTGAAGAATCACAGCGAACTCCCAGCCGGTCCACCACCGGCAGCCGGTCCACCGGCCAAGCACACCTGATGACTTGATTTCTCCCAAATTCTTATAGAGAACTCCCAGCCGGGCAGACCACCGGCGGCCGGTCCACCGGCTGGAACTCCCCTTCCGCATTTTGACTTTGCTTGTATTTTCCAACCTAATTTCCGTGTAAACTATAAATACCCCCTCCCTTAATCATTTGGACACACAACCCTAGATCTGAAATTATTTCCCTAATTTATGCAAACTCTCTTAAGCAAGCCTTAATCTTTCCTTAATCAAACCTTAATTACTTGATAAATTAGCTTAGAATTAGTTGTTCTCAATTATTTACATTTAGTATTGGGTTGTAAATTGAAGATGGGTGAAGATTATTCTTCTATTTAATCCAAGATTGCAACTTTGTCTTCAATTTGGTATAATTCTTCTCTTATTATTGTTCATCTTTCAATTATTTACATTTTAAGTTACTTGATTAGTTTATCTTACAAACATGATTTCCTCTACTTGTTTCATGCCAAAGTCTCCATCTTTCCTGTTTATTGTTACAAGTATGTGTGAGTAGTGTCTTGCTAGGATGGAGGGGAATCTCCTGTAGAATTGTGGGGGAGGATTAAGACATAGGAAGAATGAAACTATTGAGTTTATGTTTGTTGATTTTATCATGCACACAAGGTGTTTGTGAGAATGCTTGAGTGAGAATTTGGGCATTTAAACTATCTTTCTACTTTTTGGGTGAGAGCTCGACTAGTAATTAGGAAACACATGTTAAAATCAAGTTGGGTTATTTAAGTGAGGGCTTAATCAATCTTATTTTAGGGGGTTAGTCTCACATCGAGAGATCGAGTCTTCCTCTTGCATATGCTCTAGGCTTTACCTTTTTATGCTCTTGTCCCCCCTTCCCTATATGAGTGAACCCAATATCCTAGTTCTCTTAATCATCGTCTTTTACCATCTTAAGCATTTATTCGTTTTTCCTATTGTTTTAGTCTAGTTTCTTAGTTAGCTTAAATCAACCCACTTCCTATTCTCGAACTAAATTAGTAGTTTAAACAAAAAATCATAGAGCCATAATTCCGCCCCTTGGATTCGACCTTTACAAGCTACATCGTTCATTCGTACACTTGCGGAGCTATTACAAATAAAAATCACAACAAACCCTCGATCTAGGTTTACTCCAAATGATGAATATCTGAACACACATGGAAAATCTGAACGCGTGAGAAGTGTGGCAGATGGTATAAAGGATGTAAATAAATGCTATTTACCTAAAATACATAAGAAAAATGTAGGATCCTTAAATAATGTGTTAGTTGAGGTTATAGAGACTTCATGTTTATCTGCTAGTTAATAGCAAGAAATAAATATAGGTGAAAGAGAAGTTGTGTGTGTTGGGTATTAACAATGACTCGACTTCTCTACTCCATGGGAATGTGATTGAGAATCTTAATAACTTAAGGATTGTGATTATAGCAAGAGATTGATTGATGGTTTGTCAATCGTCTCTAGAAAGAATTGGTCAAAACTCAGTAAGAATGTTACTTTATGTGCATTTATTTTTAGGGTTATTTCATGAGAATAATCCAACCTAAGCCTCCTCTTCTCATATTAATCCCAACTAACGTTTAACTGAGAATAATCCTATCTATTACACCATTTAACTTACAATGAGCTCATGGAAGGGAAACCTGGACAACTGGTTTCCCTTGACCCTAATTAGTCAATTTGAACTTTGACTCGTCAATATTCATCCTTTTATCTCACCAAACACCAAAACCAAAAACCAAAAACCAAAAACCAGACCTCCCATACCACCTCCACCACCAATCTCCTCATCTCCTCCGCCCACCCCCACCCACCACTGAACTGTTCCCCCACCGCCCATCTTCTGCCGCCGATTGCAGGTTTTGTCAGAAGCGATTCACCACTTATAGTAACCCAACAATCTCCCCCAATTTTCCCCCAAATCAAATAAAACCACCCAACCCACCCAATCGAATGCATTCACACCACCAAAAATGGAGGCAGACTACTACAACATTCTGAAAGTAAACCGAACCGTAGTCGGGTGAAGTTCCGCCGCGCACGGTGGCGCCAGTGGGAGGAGGACTCACGGTGGCACAATATCGTTTCGGTTTAAGCCTAAAGATGCGTCATTCGATTTCAACTCTCCATCAACAGACCTCCGTCTTTCTCCTTCTCTAACCACCACTTACCTCCGCCGCCATCCTTCTCTATCCAAAGGTGGAGTCTCTTTCACACGAACTCCATTTTTCGCTGACCGAGACGATACTATTCGGTGACGATACTCCCGATAAAAATCAGAATGTGGAGGAAAGGGTTGACAGTAGTAGTAAGGGGAAGTGGTAGGGTCATCATAAGGTTGAGCGGTAGTGGAGGAGTGGTGGTGGTTGGTTTGGTGGTGTTAAACGGAGTCTTATCATGATGATGTTGATAATAATTATTACGAAAATAGAAGAATTAAAGAAGGAAGCAGGGAAAATAGAAAAAATAGAAAAAAATGGCCCTACACCATGACCTATTGAAAAATCGGTTATATCAGGTCAATTGTGGGATGAGTTCATTGTAAGTTAAATGGTGTAATAGGTAGGATTATTCTCAGTTAAACATTAGTTGGGAGTAATATGAGAAGAGTGGGCTTAGGTTGGATTATTCTCATGAAATAACCTTTATTTCTATTATAGTATATGGTTTCAAAGCAATTGTGCAGGTTGAATGGTTGCATTATGAGGCCGGAAATAATCCTTAAGAAAATAACCAAGAATGTTCAATTAAGGCTTGTGGAGTTCAAGTTTTCTTGTAGTCAAAGAGTCTTTATTTTGAGTTGTTGTTTGTATGGAAGTGAGTAGGTTGTAATAGTGTGTGATTAATGAAGTTTCTTACATTTCACAAAAAAAAAAAGAACACGTTAGAGAGGCTTGGAAATACGATTTTCATGAGCATTATAGGCTCTTAACACAGGAAAATACTAAAGTTTTCACAAATATTGTGAGATCAATCGTTGACAACCTTAAGGATAATCAACCACGGGAGATAGAAATGGTGTTCTAAGAGATGAAAAATTTCTCAACTCTACTCATAAGACTTTATCAAAAGATATAACCCAAGAGGCCATAAGCCATTTAGAACTATTAATTAATAAACATAATAGCTTAAATGAGCGTTTATGTAAGTTGTTGCATGATGGGTTCTAAGAAGTGAACGTTATGATTAGATAAGAAAGTATTAAGGACTTGTCTAGAACTATTCATAATGGTTTTAGTGAGCCTATATCACAAGACCCTTAATCTACTTAATCTACTCATTCGAGAGTATTTAAGGCACCATACATGCATTCTGACGTCAGAAACCAGATGTATGAGCATGGTGAGTCATCAAGGCCTTTGGATAATAGTCAAAGTGCTTCTGGTTATCAGCGCTGTGTGTTGAAGATCGAGGTGTTAAGGGAGTAAATCCTTACAATGGTACTCGATCACCAGGGCCAACGATTAATGCCATTAGGAAGTCACCTAATAGTCGAGGTGGGTATCCTACACGAACGCTAACCCTGAAATGAGGAATGAGGGGCTTGAGGTTATTCGCCAAGGGATAACTGCGCTCAACCTGCACCGTTTATGAACGATTGGATGGAAATTATAGGCGAACCTCAGAGCCTTAAAATTTTAGACATCATTCGAATGTTGGTAATGGTGCTGGATTTAGCGATCCATATATCAATGGGTAAAACCTTAACTAGGAAGGCCTTAACAATCCTTATGCCATAGTAGGAGGTCAGAAACCATTTAACCAATTTCCCCCGGTCAAAATCTTGATCAAGGATAAGCTTATAACGCTGTTTCAATGATACTTATGGCGCAGGTTAAACAGATGATAGAAAATTATATGAACGCTGGAAATCATAGGAAAAGGATTCATAGTAAGAAGCCTTATCCTGAATGGGTTGATAGACAATATCCATACTCACTAGGTTATATATAAGAATCCAGATTTTACCTTACTTTATGTGGATGGAAAAGTGTCAACCATGGAACATCTTACTCGTTTCACTAGTCAATGTAGAGGGGCTGTAAACAATGACTATTTAAAATTAAGATCAATTCTTAGTTATTTAACTAAGACAGTTTAGTTGGTATGTCCATCTAGCGCCAATTCTATTCCAGATTGGAAAATAATGAAGAGTCAGTTCCACAACCACTTTATAAGAATTGATCCCGATATCACTATAAGTGATCTAACCAGAATTCAACAAAAAGCAGGAGAGCCTATAAATAATATTTTTTTATCTAATTTTAAAAACGTTAAGATTAGTTGTCACTTCAATTTATTAAAAGGGAAATTCATAAGAATTGCTCAAGATAAATTGATCATTCCCTTTAGGAAACGGTTCAATGAAATTATTTTTAGGAATTTCATGGAACTAACTGAGTCATTTAGTAAGTCTGAATAAGTGTTGAGCGAAGAAAGCCAACAAAAAACATAGATCATTCAATTATGTTAATATTGAACAAGAGGAGGAATTGTGTGAGTTTAACATAGCAGAAATTCCTAAAAGTCTTTCGTTTCAATGTATCCCACTGGAGAAGACAGAAATTTCTGCCTGTGGGGACTTGAAAAACACTAATAAAAGACTTTAACCTTTGACATAGCAAAGGGGAAGACATCTTTAGGCATTTATATGCAAACGATATTAGAAGGGTTAATGAAATCATAAGATTTCTTTTGTACAAGAGATTAAAGGGAAAACATTCTATATTTATGGCATTATACTAGATCTCATTCCACAACCAACTGTTTTGTATTTAGAAATGTCTTGCAAGACCTGATTGATTCTGGTCAGATCTTGTTTGTTAATGGAGAGGATGATCCTTTCTCAGTATTAAACTTTGGATGCAATATGTTTGATATTAATGTCTAAGTTATTAATTCAAGCTTAAATTTTCAAGAGGAAAGAGCGCATCGCTGATAGACAAGCACATGCCGGTCTTCCCAAAGATTGACAACAAAGAATTGAAAGGCGTCCGTGTGTGGCATATGAAAGAACTTTATATCGAGAAAAAGGAACATACATCGGATGTAATACCTCCAACTTTTTAGTTTTTTGAGCATATATGTATTTTTTTTGAGCTTATTATTTCAAAAATTATTTGTTTTTGAGCACATGTGTATTTTTTTGAGCATATTAAAGTTTATAAGTTAGATTTTAATATTTTTTCCGTCAAAACTAAAAGTTAACTAAACTTATATGTAATGCTTTTGAGTTTCATTGTAATTTTTAGAGCTTAATGTTTAAGTGAATAAACTCAAAAACTTTATAGTGAAACTCAAAAACTTTAAAATAAAACTCAAAAACTTTATTATAATACTCAGAAACTATAGAATTGAAGGTAGTACATCAGATGTATAATCCTCTTACTTCTTTATACCACCAATAAGTATTAGACATTTAGGGCTTTTGTGGCCAAGCGAGTTCAAAAGGGCAAGATAACCTTGCTTCCAGCAGACGGAGAATCGATGGATTTGGTAGGAGAAAAAAAGATTCAAGAGGGTGTAAAAGGGAAGCCTAACAAAGAAGAAAAAGGCTAGACTTCTAAGACTTATAAAGAAGTCTTACTCGCTCATTGCTTGATGTAGTTACTTGTTTGTGTGTGTCTTTAAGCTATTTTTAAATTGTTGACATGTGATGATACATATGATATTAATTGTCGGTCATATTGAGGAGCACGGTTCTATTTCAGGTTAGCTTGATGCAGTGTTGAGGTTGCGGGTTGCTTAGCTTGCTCAGGAAGGGGAGATCGAGATGACTTGCAATAATGTATCACCACTTAGTTTGACTTTATTATTGAGGTTTAGTTGATGAGTACATTCGATAAACATCTGACTTTCCCTATTTTAAATCAATCTGTTTTGGGTTTTTTTGAAAGAATTTGTAATTTGGTCTTTATTTAACTATTACCTAAGTTATGTTTTATCAATTTGGTATGTACTACCATGGGTTATTCCATGATGATAACACGTCTTTTTATTCGCGAGTGTCATTTTAAGATTATTGAATAAATTAGTGTATGACAAGTAATGTAAAAAGAGCAAACTTTGAGTTATTTCTTTTTCATTTAGGTGTTGATAAGAGCTTCAAAAAGTTATTATTTCATCTTACGTCATTAGTGGCTACATTGAAAGGTCCAAATTGATCCTTATCATGCGAAGAAGAGCGACTACATCTTATGAGCATGACTGGTAAATAGGTGTTGTATGTAAAGAATAGGATGAAAGTAATATTTGCATTGATAAATCATATGAATACAATCGATGGGTATATATACAATTAGAAGAGCTTGACGAGCAAGGTACCTATCCTAGAATTACTATAATTACAAAGATACGGTAAATATAAAATAATTACAAAAGATTACGAAGGATCTTTAACAGCCTCCCGCAAGATGGACGAGCTAAAAGCGAGACCAAGCTTGGATAAAAAAAATCGATGTCGATAGCGTAGCAAAGGCTTAGTGAGAATGTCAGCTAGTTGATCATCGCCAGAGATATGTTGCACTCGAAGAGTGCCGTTCTGAACTTGCTCACGAACAAAGTGAAATGCCAACGCGACGTGTTTCATTCGTGAGTGGAAAACCGGGTTAGCGGCATAGTGAGTAGCACTTAGGTTGTCACAATAAATGACGGGAGTACCGGATGGAAGCACACGAAGCTCAGAGAGAAGGGACTTGACCCAGGTGAGTTCGGAGGTGGTATCGGCCACTGCTCGAAATTCCGCTTCAGTTGAAGATAAGGCAAGAGCTCGTTGCTTTCTAAAGGACCAAGAGATCGCATTCCGACCCAAATATGTAATGTAACCAGAAGTGGAAGTATAAATGTCTTTGTCACCTCCCCAATCGGCATCACAAAACGCGTGAAGACAATGAGGAGATGCACGATATAGCTGCAAACCAACGTTGCAAGTGCCATTAAGATAGCGTAGGACACGCTTTAGGGCAGCCCAATGAATATCAGACGGAGCTTGCATGAATTGGGAGAAACGATTCACACTAAAAGCGATGTCAGGACGCGTGAATGACAAGTACTGTAGTGAGCCAAGCACAGCCCGATATTCAGTAGCATTAGCAGATGCGGAACCACAGTCACGAGTAAGAGATGGGGACGGTACCATGGGTGTGGGATACGGCTTAGCATCCACCATTTTAAACCTCTCAAGAACATCATAAATATATTTGGATTGTGTGAGTAACAAACCTGCGGCATTGGGGGTGACTTCGACACCCAAAAAATAGGAGAGAGTGCCCAAGTCTTTGAGCGAGAACTTTCTGGACAATAGATCAATGAAGGCATTGACATGGGTTACATCTGAACCTGTCACAACAATGTCATCGACATAGACTAAGAGAAACAAAGTGTGAGTAGAAGCGTGCAAATAGAAAAGCGATGGGTCAGATAAGAAGCCACGAAAACCCGAGGCAATGAGAAATTCCTTAAGAGTGGTATACCACGCTCGAGGAGCTTGCTTTAAACCATAAATAGCTTTCGATAATTTGCAAACGTAATTGGGTGTGTCGGGATGAAGGAACCCCGGTGGTTGGGACATGTAAACTTCATCATTTAAGTTGCCTTGAAGAAAAGCATTATTAACATCCAGTTGGCGAAGACACCAACCATTAGTGAGTGCAATCGAAAGAATCAGACGGACCGTTGCAGGCTTGACCACTGGACTGAACGTGTCGGAGTAGTCAATGTCGGGTCGTTGAAGAAAACCTTTCGCGACAAGACGCGCTTTATATTTATCAATAGTATTGTCAGCATTGTATTTGATGCGAAATATCCACTTACATCCTATTACATTCATGGTGGGTTGGGAGGGGACAAGAGTTCATGTTTGGTTGCGAATAAGAGCATCATACTCAAGTTGCATTGCCTCACGCCATAGGGGATCGATCAATGCTTGTTTAACTGTTTTGGGAAGGCGAGAAGGGGAGGAAACCGTGGCTAACTTGGCATATTTCGGGTTGGGTTTCACAATGTTGTGGGAAAGGCGAGTGCCATGGCCATGAGTAGGTGGAGGTGGAGGTGGTGGGGGGGGTGTGGGAGTGCGTGGACTAGGTGATGGAATAGGTGAGGGAATGGGAGTTGTGACAGTGGGTGTTGCGGGACTGTTGGCAGTGGAGGGAGTGGGTGGGTCAGTGACAGGAGGGGATGAGGAGGACAGGGTGGAGGGTGGAGGCAGGGTATCCGTGGGGGAAGGAATAAGGGTGACTGTCCAATCGGTGATGGAGTAGGGAGTGCTCAGAACAGGAGAGGAGGTGAGACGGGAATAGGGGAAATCAGACTCGATGAATTTGACATGTCGAGAGACATATACTTTCGAAGTAATGGGATCAAGGCAATAGTAAGCACTTTGCGTGGGAGAGTATCCGACGAAGATACAGGGTGTAGAACGAGGATCTAGTTTGTGTTGGGTATATGGACGAAGCCAGGGATAGCAGAGACAACCAAAACAGCGGAGTTTGGTGTAGTTTGGGACGTAACCAAATAGGCGAGTAAAAGGAGAGTTATGTTTCAATGTGGGAGTGGGGAGACGATTTATGAGATACGCAGCTGTGGTAAAGGCGTGAGGCCAGTAAGTAATTGGCATGGAGGCATGGGTAAGAAGAGCTAAACCAGTTTCGACAATGTGACGGTGACGCCGTTCGGAGTACCCGTTTAATTCGGGTGTGTGGGGTGGAGTGGTGAGATGACCAATGCCGTGTTTAGCAAGAGAGTGAGATAATTTTATATACTCACCACCATTGTCGGAGTAAAGTTGTAGGATAGGTCGTTTAAATTGTTTTTCAACGAGAGTGCGGAAGCGAATAAAGATTTGTGTGGAATCAGACTTGAGTTTCATGGAGTAGAGCCAAATGAATTTAGTATAATGATCAACAAATATAATGTAATACTTAAACCCGTCATGAGGCATAATAGGAGAGGACCAAACATCCGAAAAAATTAAATCCAAAGGAGCATTGGAACGTATTGTATTTTGATGAAAAGCTAACTTATGACTCTTGTGTATATCACAAGAATTACAATTATTGGTAAATGAAGACGGAATAGGTAAATTAAAGTGAGTACGTAAAAACTTCAAAATTTGGATAGACGGATGGCCGAATTTGTGATGCCAATCCGGGGTTGAAGAGGCTTGACAGGCGTGAAGACGAGGGACATAAAGAATGCATTCATAGACTCCATCCTTAAGCTGTCCGTGGAGAAGAGTGCGGCCCGAGATTTTGTCCTTTATAAAACAAGAGTTAGAAGTGAATTCACAGAGGATATTATTGTCACGAAAAAGTTTGGAGATGGAAATAATATTACGAGAAAGACGAGGCACACACAAGACATCATTGAAATTTAAAACAGACGATGAGTGCGAAAAAAGGAACGAACCTATGTGGGTTATGGGTAAAGAAGAACCATCAGCGATGACAATCTCGTCACCACCATCATAGGGAGAGTGAAGAGCGAGAGTGTCGAGGTCCCGAGTGAGATGGTGAGAGCCACCACTATCAAGGAGATAGCCAGAGGACGGGTTAGGGACAGGTGGAGGACCGATGGCAGCGGTGTGAGCCTGTGGGTTAGGGCGTGGCTGGCGGTTCAAGGTGCGAGTGGGTAAGACCACATTGGGGTAATCACGTTTGAATTTAAAGCAAAAGAACAGGACGTGATCCTTTGCACCGCAGTATTGGCAAGAGCCTTTGAATGGTGGGTCTTGTTTGGGTTGGTTTGTATCAATTAGAGGTGGAGTGGCAGAGGTCGAGGGTCGGGTGTAGTGAGTGTTGGGTCAGGTGTTGTAGGAGGCGGCATGGACCGTGGCAGGGAAGGGTGTCGGGTTGGTATGATGGGAGTTGGTTAGTTCAAAATTGAGGAGCTTTTCATGAAGGGACTCGAAAGAGATGGGTTCGTCACGAGCTTGAACTGCATCGATGACGGAGTGATAGATGGAGTAGTCAAGACCACGAATGATTTTGGCAACAAGGTCTTCGTGGTCCATGGGTTTGCCAAGAACGGCCAATTTGTCAGCACAAGATTTTATAGCATGCATATACTCGGTAATGCTTTGGGTTGTTTTGCGAATGGAATTGAGACGATCTTTTATTTGGAGGATGTGGGCTCGAGATGGATTGGCATAGGTGGCGTCTAGGGTGGTCCAAACATCACGTGTGGTGGGGGCTCGCATGACGAGGGAGTGAATGGTAGGGTCGAGGGTGCCAAGTAGGGCACCTTTGAGAAGGTGGTCTTGGCGTTTCCAGGTGGTGTAGGCGGGGTTGGGAATGGTTTTGGCTTTGGTGGTGTCGGTGGGGTCAGGGATGGTGGCCGAGGGGCATAAGTGGGTTCCATCAAGGAATTTGAGGAGGTCGTAACCAAAAAGGAGTGACTCGATTTGATCGTGCCATGACATATAGGTTAAGGGTGTGAGTTTGTCAACTATGGAGAGATTGACAAGGAGAAGAGGAACGAGAGGTTCATTGGGGTTGGGTAGGGTGGCAGCGGAGGTGGCCATGGGTGAAAAAAAATTTAGGGTTTTGAGGTTTTAGGATCGTAGTATTCTGATACCATGTAAAGAATAGGATGAAAGTAATATTTGCATTGATAAATCATATGAATACAATCGATGGGTATATATACAATTAGAAGAGCTTGACGAGCAAGGTACCTATCCTATAATTACTATAATTACAAAGATACGGTAAATATAAAATAATTACAAAAAATTACGAAGGATCCTTAACATTGTACACGGCTTAGTGAGCTGGCAAGTAGTTAGTTACAATTAGTCAACTTGTATATAAACCTTGTGTTTCTTCACTCCTAACTTATCAATACAATAAGAAACTTTATTTACCTTTTGTGTTTCCCTCTTTATATTCTTCTTATACTCTGATAATTCAAGCTTCTTTACACCTTCGTCGATGGCGGATCACTACATTTCATATGGTATCAGTCGCTAAGGAAACACGATCCTTCGGCTTTTCCTTCATTCCTTTACATTTCTGGTGATCGTCATCTGGTTATTGGTGATCTTTCTCAAGTTTTTTTTCTCGCGTTTATTTCGTGATTATTTCTCTAATTGTTGAGGTAAATCGATCCTTTTCTGTTAATCGCTTCCGCATATCTTCTTCAGCACGTTCTTCCGCATCTTCTAGTACAAGTTATTCCTTCAATTACGTCTGGTCATTTTGCTTCGATTCTTGCTATTTTTATTAAAATTTTGCTATTTCAATGGCGATTGATTCTGAGAAATTTAATGCTACAACTCCTTCTGCTTATGCTTGTTTTGATGATCCTCTATACTTCAGTAATAATGAGTCAACTTCACTTTCTCTTGTTTCTACCAAATTTGATGGAACTAAATTCTTATCCTGGAAACGTGAAGCATATCTCACCTTAATTGCCAAAAATAAAGAAGGTTTTATAGACGGTACTTGTAAAATGCCTCATATTACTGATTCTAATCATCATCAGAGGATTAGATATGATTACATGGTGTTAAAGTGGATTTCTAATTCACTAAGTCCATAAATTAAAGAAACTGTTGAATATGCTACATCTGCTAAGGAAATTTGGTCTGATTTGCTGGAACGCTATGGTCAAATGAATAGCATTGACGTTTATCAGCTACATACAGAATTATCTGGTATTTCACAAGACAATACACTTGTAATGGAGTATTATAGCAAATTAAAGCGTACTTGGAATACTCTTGATAGTGTTGATCCCATTCCTATGTGTACTTGTGAAGCTATGACTGCTTGTACCTGTCATCTTCTCAAGCGCCTGTTTTTTAGGGAAACTCAGACCAAATTAATCCAGTATCTCATGAGATTAAATAGGGGTTATGAGACTGTCAAGACCAATGTCCTTTCCATGGAGCCCCTCCCTCCTCTCAATAAGGCTTATGCTCTGTTGCAGCAGGTTGAAAAGCAAAAGCAAGTAGTTGTTGTTGATGTTATGGCAGAAGCTAATGCTTATGCTTCTACTAGACGGCCTGATCTTAGACAAGGTCATTTTAAAAAGGCTAAGATTGAAGATAATACAATTCAGACTGTTGTCAAAAAAATTTCTCATTGTAAGAAGGAGGGCCATCTTGTAGAAATTTGTCATAGACTTATAACATGTAGTCATTCTGGAAAGAAAGGTCATATTAAGGATTATTGCTTTGATCTTAGAGCCCTCAAAAATACTCAGTATGGTGCTCAGTTCAATAGTACTGCTCCAGTTAGCAACTCTCAATTCAAGGGCAAGCGTGCTCCAGCTTCTTACAGACCATCAAATACATATTAATAGAATGGCAGGAATGTTTACAGACGTGCAGCATACAATGCAGATGTTATACAGGATGACTATTCTCCTTTGGATTTTAATGATGAAGGTTCAAAACCCGTTGCAGATGCCATTCATTACACTGACATTCCTTCCACTTCAAATTCTGGAGCTTCTTCTCTTTCTTCTAATCTTGATCCTGCATTGGTGTAACACCCCGGTTTATGAAGGAGCCTTTAGCAAGACATTCCCTAATAAACCGGACTGTTACCATCTCGGTTTCCCGAGGTAGTGAATAACAAATTAAACTCCAAGGCAAATTATATAATTACTTTAACTTAATTATTACAAAACCTCTTTTACGTCAAATTACAAAGAACTATCATAAATAAAAGTGAAAGTCTTCTAGATGATGATCTAGCTACTAAGTCTTCTGATCCAGTGTCTCACGCCCACCAAGCTCCCGTTCCATCTCTTAAACCTGTCAAGTCTGCTCGCCAATATTTGGGTCATCACAGGTGTTCACGAATACACAGGGTCAACCACGAGGTTGAGTAGGGAAAACAATGAAACAACAAAATATGATATGCATGCTCCCCCGTCACCTCCATCTCCATCTCAACTCATATCTCATATCTCATATCTCATAACCCGGAACACCCAGCCATACCGATCCCCGGTAGACTATATATATATCGACCGTAGCCGATCTGCCAGCTCGCAGCTGAGGACACCAGGGCAAGTCCTGCAGAACCTGCCTGGGCCTTATCACAACATCATCGTCACCACACCACATCACCACAACATCCTCCATTTCCAATGCGTATGAATGCTCAAAGAAATTAATGCAATATAATATATATATCATTGAACTGATCAATCGTAAAATCATGCCGGTTACCAAATGTTGTGATAATATACTCAATACGATCAATTCAATCAATCACCTTCCAGTATATGAATCATAACGTAAAACAACAACCACGAATCAAGTCAACGTTCACCGTTTGGTCATATGAAACATAAACAAGTCAACACAATTCAACATCAACGATAATAAGTCAAGTGTATTTCCCTACCTCAGTACTGCAGTCAAATGGACAGATGCTCAATAATATTCCACAACAAATTCGCCCTCTGAAAGATTAATAAATGATAAATGATTACTTAAACTATTCTCGTTCCCAAAATAGAAAGTTATTAAAATAGAAACTTCCTAAAAATGGAAACTTTCCCGATATAGTAACTTTTAATTATTATTAATTATTAATTTTATTTTAAATAACTCGGAACTAAAACCAAATCGATAATTAAAGGATGAAACGAATTATACGATTAAGAAAAACCCGAATCAAACATTGAACAACTCAACAACCCGACTCAAAACCCGTCTCTAATTATTTTAAATAACTCGGGAATTAAAATAATTAATTAAGAATACGACCAATTAACGAATTATAACGATTAAATCTACGACAAACCCGTTTCAAAACTAAAAACACCCGTCATCAACCACCGTCCCTTCACACGCGCTCCCACGCTCCCACGCGCCACCTCTCCACCGTGTCAGCCATCAGCCCAAACCCCCACTCTGACCCAGCCACCAACGACCACCCCCACTAGGGTCGACTGTCGCCGGCGAGTCAAACCAGGGCCGTCTTTTGGCCTGGTTCAGCACCGAGCCTCACCAACCACCCCATGTTCTCATCTTACCACCACCGCAGCCAACACCTATCCCCGCCAAACCACCCACGATCCGCTCGCCGTCGGCCCACGAACCGGACACGGTGGCACCGCCGTTTCGACCTCCCCAAATCCACGGTGGCGCCACCCAAAACCTACCCATCTAAACTCGCCTGAAAACCCGTATCTTAACCCGTTTGCTACCCCCTGTCGCTGCCGCCTCTCCCTGCCAATATCACCACCTAAAACCACCCCAACAACCACCACGTCACTCGTCACACACCACCCTATTCCTATACCCCGTCAACAACCACCAGAAACGCCTCTATAAGACACGCAACCACCAACAAAACCGATAGAAATGCGAAAACAGAGGAGGAGGGTTGCTCTTACCTTTTCCTGCCACCACTACCGCCACCAGAGCCGCCTATGAACGTCGACAACCGTCCCTAGCTCTTCCCTGCTGCGCCGTCAACACCCACGGCCACTCTCTCTCTCTCTCTATGCGTGAAGGCTGAGATTGGTGTTGATGAAGAAGGGAGGCGGGTTGAGGGAGTAAGAAATGAGGGAGGCGGGTTGGGGTAGGGTACTATTAGGGTTAAGGTACTATTAGGGTTAGGGTGCTATTAGGGTTTAGGGTTAATGGGCTGAACATGTTATTGGGCCAACTCAAATGGGTTAGCTCACATTCGAATTCCATATAAACCCGTCTCAATTAACTTAGATCGATACAACGCGAGTCAAGTAAAATAACTTAACGTAATTATCGACTCAACAATTAACCCGACATAAATTAGTAATATAAAATGTATAATAATTAATATATAATAATATACGTTTAATTGATTATATAAAATACGGGGTGTTACAGTCTTCCCCCCTTAAAATGAACTTCGTCCCGAAGTTCGCTCCCGTACTCAAACATCAGAAGGGTATTGTATATCGTACATACGGACGTCACGCATTTCTAACACAGTTAACACACACTTTTGACACATCAATTAAACATAATAGACACGAGATTTTACATTCTGCCCTCCTAAAAATAAACTTTGTCCCGAAGTTTAACTCATCTTCACTTAACCCAACTAACTATAACTAATAACTACCTGAGAACCCAAATGTATAACAACTAAATAATCACCTGAGAACACCGTCATCTTCCATCTAAATTCCGATCTCAAACTCCAAAAACTCAATAACCATGGTCACACTGGACCGTAACATAACTCCCGTAAACATAGCTCTGCTCATAGGCTAACTCATAACTCAATACCAATAGTGTAACTACACTCTCCTTTTACACATCAACCAACTAACAGAAGTAGGAACAAAACATATAGAACTCATTTGCATAGGTACCCCACAACGAAACATCAACTTGATCAAAACCACAATCTACAAACAAGTGCAATATAAACATTAAGATTTTACAATCCTACCCGACTAGAAACATGGTTACGTCCTCGTAACCTCTTTTCAACTTTCATATACATATGCAACAAAATCACCATCAACCACATGTAACAGGAAAGAACACCTGATAAGAGATTGCGCATTAACATTAAAGTCGAAACAAGGTTTTATTATGGAATTAATTGATTGTCAACAAGTAACATTTATTACTTAGCTCATGCTTAACTTAAAAACACAGCATCAAACTAAAAGAACAACAAGAAAGGAACCAAGGTTTACACGGTTTCACAACTAAACAAATTTGATGATCAATTATAGACCATGAACGAGCGAGAGTAAAATTAACAAAACAATTTAAGAAACTTCTCACCTTTGTAAACATATCACAGAAAATAGATCTACCCCTACTATCCATCACAATCACAGGATCTTATTGACATGTCCGTACAACCATTTACTCACTCACTGGTTTAGGTCACGAATTAGGCCGATGAATTTAAGCAATCAACAACATACTCATAATTCATATTTTAAATTATTAAAATTGTTTGCACGATATCAATTCTGAAAACATATTTCCCAATAAAAGTAACAACATGTGATCCATGACAACAACAACATTATTTCCATATCACACATGTGTTTAACATTTTAGCAACCATATCGTTCAATTGTGTCCAGCAACTTAGTATAACTCATTTTCAGCAAAACAAAAGATATCGTATAAATAGCTTAAACATATACATTTGCCATCATATACCCTGTAGAACACTAGCTATGATAAAAGATTAGCAACTTGAACAACTTCTCTGATTTGCACGATTTGAATAATTAGGCAACTCGTAGGCTCAATTAAACGTAACTATAACGACTATAATTTAAACCAATGCATATTATGTGAATCAACAAAGGGTTATCCCGTTATAATTGTCAACATAGTTATCATAAACAATCTTTATTAGAATATAATTGATAGTAACTACTCGAGAATATAGATATGCCAAATGTTGTGCTACATCAAACAGTTTCCTCTATATCACGCCCATACAATTGCAAGAATCACTTTAGCATTTTATGACAATATAATAACGAACATATTCAATAAGGAATAGCAACACTGTTTATTATCATGTTATAGGTTTAGGTTCAACTGAAATAATTTAATGCAATGAAAGTAATAAGTATAACTACAGGCACACAACTCACATGAAAGACATTAGAACTCAGATGACATCCTACATGTGTGAACATTTAGACATAATCATTACTACCATCCATGTGTAAACATTTAAACATAATTATTATAAATATTCATGCGAGTATATTAGAACAATCAAATTATCATTTAACGCCCTCAACTTTACCAAGATATGACAATGTAGTTTTATATTTATATATATCTGACCACTATGCAAATATGATGAACACACCAGGGATATTACAACATGCCAAACATATATAAAATATGCAAACAACTAGACTCGTATAAAATATTTCACCCTCGATTAAGAATCAAATTAAGTTATTCAATTTCACTCATACTATCATGCCAACAATGTTATCAACTAAACTTTAATTTTATCACTTGTGAAGATACATAACTACTGAACATGCGTGCTACTATCATCATATAAAACATTATAAGGTCACATTAGTAAGACTCATGAAATAACCAAACAATTGTATGAAAACTCAACATAGAATGCACATTTTATACGTCATGATTCACGTTGTAATTTCCAAAGACCACGAACAAATAACCGTTCTATTAAAACTTGATTCATATTACTTTTATAAAATACGGAGGGTTAAAACACATGGGAAAAAGAATTAGGTCTAAAGCACAAGAATTCCATTTTTAAAGAATTTTACAACTCAGTTGGTCCAAACAAGTACATGACAGCAATTGGTCCGAAACTTGGGTCAGTTTGAAAAACTTACCATTTAATATAGAGACATCAAGAATTTTCGTGGCTTATCAATTTGAAAACATATGCGAATCTTCTGATCGATGGAGTTGGAGTTATGCAAAAATTATTAATACAATTTAAATGAGGATTTTTACAAAATTGTTGGTCAAAACATCACTGCACAGGAACTTTCTGACCACGGCCCACTAAAATATTTATTACTCCTAACCCGTATATCATATAAGAATGAGACCAACGCCAAATCAACACTAACTTACGAGGCTATCTCTCATAAAATTTTCATCCGTAGGCAATAAACAGAAAAGAAGTGGCAGTAAGGTCAATTAAAGAGTAACATCAAACAAAACGAGTTTCAGCACTAGGTCATTCATTTACTATGTTCCAAACTCTTACAACCATACTATCGATACTAACCCATCCTAACTTAAATCTCACACTGTGTACTTCGTAACATCTACCCCATAGAATCCCTTCGCATCTCGATCTACTCCTTACATCTAAATCACGATTGCTATGACTAACATGCAATTCAATAGTGTTTCTTATTACTATCACAATACTATACTAGCATGGCTTCGGGATCACATAACCGCATATTACTAGACATAATAGTACTATCAACACATCATTCAACATCCATCCAGATAATTATCATAAATTCGCAATTATTTTCACGCTCACGACTACCACAATCCAACACTTCATTGATTATCAACCTGAACTCGAAAATTTATTTCTCATCTCCACAACATCATATGATCACGCCATCAATCATACAACATACTTACCGTAGCGTTGTCCTGCAGAATGGTTAGAATATATGGGTCTCAAGGTATACAACAACTCGATTATATCCAAGGCTTTCCTTCTAACTACCCCATTCACTCAATTTATCTCGGGTTACCTGGTTCAAAACTGAGAGGGCATAAGAGCACGTATTAAGGGCGCCTTCTTAACCGCACTATGAGCTCCTATCAGTTCCTACCCAGGGGTTCATTTTAATTAGACACATCCTATGTTCATTGGGCTCATTGGTTTAGGCCTGAGGATCGTTCGCTCTGATACCACTTTGTAACACCCCGGTTTATGAAGGAGCCTTTAGCAAGACATTCCCTAATAAACCGGACTGTTACCATCTCGGTTTCCCGAGGTAGTGAATAACAAATTAAACTCCAAGGCAAATTATATAATTACTTTAACTTAATTATTACAAAACCTCTTTTACGTCAAATTACAAAGAACTATCATAAATAAAAGTGAAAGTCTTCTAGATGATGATCTAGCTACTAAGTCTTCTGATCCAGTGTCTCACGCCCACCAAGCTCCCGTTCCATCTCTTAAACCTGTCAAGTCTGCTCGCCAATATTTGGGTCATCACAGGTGTTCACGAATACATAGGGTCAACCACGAGGTTGAGTAGGGAAAACAATGAAACAACAAAATATGATATGCATGCTCCTCCGTCACCTCCATCTCCATCTCAACTCATATCTCATATCTCATATCTCATAACCCGGAACACCCAGCCATACCGATCCCCGGTAGACTATATATCGACCGTAGCCGATCCGCATTTCTGCGGTGAGGACACCAGGGCAAGTCCTGCAGAACCCGCCTGGGCCTTATCACAACATCATCTTCACCACACCACATCACCACAACATCCTCCATTTCCAATGCGTATGAATGCTCAAAGAAATTAATGCAATACAATATATATCATTGAACTGATCAATCATAAAATCATGCCGGTTACCAAATGTTGTGATAATATACTCAATACGATCAATTCAGTCAATCACCTTCCAGTATATGAATCATAACGTAAAACAACAACCACGAATCAAGTCAACGTTCACCGTTTGGTCATATGAAACATAAACAAGTCAACACAATTCAACATCAACGATAATAAGTCAAGTGTATTTCCCTACCTCAGTACTGCAGTCAAATGGACAGATGCTCAATAATATTCCAGAACAAATTCGCCCTCTGAAAGATTAATAAATGATAAATGATTACTTAAACTATTCTCGTTCCCAAAATAGAAAGTTATTAAAATAGAAACTTCCTAAAAATGGAAACTTTCCCGATATAGTAACTTTTAATTATTATTAATTATTAATTTTATTTTAAATAACTCGGAACTAAAACCAAATCGATAATTAAAGGATGAAACGAATTATACGATTAAGAAAAACCCGAATCAAACATTGAACAACTCAACAACCCGACTCAAAACCCGTCTCTAATTATTTTAAATAACTCGGGAATTAAATTAATTAATTAAGAATACGACCAATTAACGAATTATAACGATTAAATCTACGACAAACCCGTTTCAAAACTAAAAACACCCGTCATCAACCACCGTCCCTTCACACGCGCTCCCACGCGCCATCTCTCCACCGTGTCAGCCATCAGCCCAAACCCCCACTCTGACCCAGCCACCAACGACCACCCCCACTAGGGTCGACTGTCGCCGGTGAGTCAAACCAGGGCCGTCTTTTGGCCTGGTTCAGCACCGAGCCTCACCGACCACCCCCTGTTCTCATCTTACCACCACCGCAGCCAACACCTATCCCCTGCCAAACCACCACAGTCCTGCTCGCCGTAAGCCCACGAACCCAGACACAGTGGCACCACCGTTTCGACCTCCCCCAAGTCCACGGTGGCGCCACCCAAAACCTACCCATCTAAACTCGCCTGAAAACCCGTATCTTAACCCGTTTGCTACCCCCATGTCGCTGCCGCCTCTCCCTGCCAATATCACCACCTAAAACCACTCCAACAACCACCACGTCACTCGTCACACACCACCCTATTCCTATACCCCGTCAACAACCACCAGAAACGCCTCTATAAGACACGCAACCACCAACAAAACCGATAGAAATGCGAAAACAGAGGAGGAGGGTTGCTCTTACCTTTTCCTGCCACCACTACCGCCACCAGAGCCACCTATGAACGTCGACAACCGTCCCTAGCTCTTCCCTGCTGCGCCGTCAACACCCACGGCCACTCTCTCTCTCTCTCTATGCGTGAAGGCTGAGATTGGTGTTGATGAAGAAGGGAGGCGGGTTGAGGGAGTAAGAAATGAGGGAGGCGGGTTGGGGTAGGGTACTATTAGGGTTAGGGTACTATTAGGGTTAGGGTGCTATTAGGGTTTAGGGTTAATGGGCTGAACATGTTATTGGGCCAACTCAAATGGGTTAGCTCACATTCGAATTCCATATAAACCCGTCTCAATTAACTTAGATCGATACAACGCGAGTCAAGTAAAATAACTTAACGTAATTATCGACTCAACAATTAATCCGACATAAATTAGTAATATAAAATGTATAATAATTAATATATAATAATATCCGTTTAATTGATTATATAAAATACGGGGTGTTACAATTGGTGCAAGGCATTGTTCACTCAATATGTCAGTAGATCTTAAAAATTATGCCTGATCATTCTGCAAATACATCTTTGAACTTTGCAGGTATTCTACCTACTTTTCATGTTAATATTGTTCATACTCAGACTAATATGCTCACTTGGATTGTTGACACTGGGGCAAGTGATCATATGACTTCCAATGAATGTCTTTTATATGATATTAGAATTTTTCATTATCCAATGCATATTAGACTTCCAGATGGGATAATTAAAATTGTCCATAAAGCTGGTAAATTGAGATTAAATGCACATATAATTTTGCATAATGTTCTCATTGTTCCTGATTTTACAAAAAATCTTCATTCTGTTGGAAAATTACTTGAAACTATAAATCTTTTAGTACATTTTACTGAAAATGCTTGCTATTTTCAGGACCTTTCAAGTAAGGTTAATCATGCTGAGGCAAGGAAGATAGCTGGCTTATATAGACTAATCATTTCTCATGAAGATCTTAAGCACTATAATAAGAATTGTGTTAGTACCACTGTTGTTTCTAGTTTCTCATGTAATGCAAATAAGACTAGTGTTGAATTGTTACATGTTAGGCTAGGTCATACTTTCAAAGACAAATTATGCCATGTAACAGAATTTCATAACACTTCTATGAAAGATTTTTTTTGTGAAACCGGTGCTTTGGCTAAACATCACAGGCTTCCCTTTCCTAGGAGTTTATCACATGCTTCTCAATATTTTGATCTTGTTCATATGGATCTTTGGGGTCCTTCTAGGATTCCTAGTATCAATGGTACTAAGCATTTTTTAATCATAGTTGATGACTGTTCAAGATGTACTTGGACATATTTGACGCAAAATAAATAGCAAGCTTATGGCATAATTACTGGTTTTCTGAAATTTGTTCAAACCTAATTTAATAATTGCATCAAAGTTATCATGGGTCTGAATTTGTTCAAGATATTCGTGGGGCACTATTTGTTGAGAAGGGTGTCATACATCAAATAGGTGTGGTGGGAAGGCCACAACAAAATGGTAGAGTTGAGAGGAAGCACAAACATTTGATTGAAACTGCTAGAGCATTGAGAATTCATGCTGGTTTGCCTATAAAATTTTGGAAAGACTTTATTTTGATAGCCACTTTTCTTATCAACAAAATGCCCACACCTATTCTTCATTGGAAATCTCCCTTTGAGGTTTTACTCAAAGAAAAACCATCTTATGCTGATTTAAGTGTGTTTGGTTCTCTGTGTTATGCTTCACAACCTGTCACATTCAGAGATAAATTTGGTCCAAAAGCAAGGAGATGTATATTCATAGGCTACCTCTATGGGGAGACGGGTTATAAGCTCTATGACTTAGACAATCACAATGTCTCTCTCAGTAGAGATGTGATTTTTGGAGATATTTCCTTTCCTTCACTACTACAAATACAGGCAACCACAACGGCCCTTTAACAACGATTATTCACGAAAATCACAATAGACGTTGTAGAATGTGTGGCGCGAATTTTACTAAAATAAATTAAAACGGGTATGGTTATAAAAACCGTTGTTATTAGTGTTAACAACGGGTAACACATGCACAACCGTTGTTAATAATTTGGCGCAAAATTGGCGCAAAGTTAGTGAAAAGTAATCACAACGGTTATTTTTGAAACCCGTTGTTAAAACTTATTTAACAACGGGTGTTTTTTACAACCGTTGTTAAAACATATTTCACAACGGTTGTTGTTTAATAACCGTTGTCAATACCTTCCATACTATAAACCACACAAACAGAAGTCTGCTGCAGCCACAAAACACAACCCTTAATACACAAACACAAACACAGCAGACAAACAAACACAAAACACACACTCTCTTTCTCTCTTTCTCTCTTTCTCTCTTTCTCACTTTCTCATCGTCGCTTTATCTTCTCGCCGTCCTTTGTTGATTTCATCGTCATTATTTTCTGTATTTATCGGTAAATCTCGCCGTCTTTGTTAGTTTCATCGTCATTATTTTCTTTTTCTATTTATTTCTTTTGCATGTATGTGTTTTTATCGACCATTATGTTATTTGAATCTAGTTAGTTAGTAAAACAATGAAGAAGCAAGATGAAGAAGCAAGATAAACATAATTAATATATATATATATATATATATATATATATATATATATATATATATATATATATATATATATATATTTATAAATACATAAATTAAAAAAAAATTACATATATAAAAATGCAATTCTTATATTTTCATAGAGGATCTTATTCTCCTCTATCGTATCCGTCCTCTCCTCCTTGGCTATTTGGAGGTTCCGTTCGGCAGATTGCTATATCGTCATATAGCTGCAATCGCCGCCGCTCCGTCAAGCCATCTTCTTTGGCGTGCTTCGGTGCGGATCGAGCATCCGCAAGGTAGCTCCTGAAACTTTCCTCAATATGGAGGAACCGGTGGATGAAGTTGTTGTTGTTCTCGATCATGGTAAGAGTCTTAAGGATGAAATCATTCATTTTGTTGGAGTTTTTGGAGTTTGTTTTGAAAGATTAAGTAGAGTTTGTTTTAGCAGTTAGGGTTTGGAGATGAATATATTGAGATAATGGAAATGTTAGTTGAGATATGCAATTTATTTATACTAAGCAATGTGTGGGTTGAGTTGCTTTTTAATTAATATATATGTTAGGAAGTTGTGCCATAATCATCATCATATCTCTCAATAATGTTGCTTCAAATCTTATTACTAACCCTTCTCATTCCATATTATCCGTTCATATGTACAAGTGATGTCGTAATAATGCATGCATCGGAATTCTAACAGCCGTAATTATGCATGCATCTAGTAATATTTAATTTAATTTTTTTTTTTATTTTTTAAGAACAAACAACAACGGTTATTTACAAACAACCCGTTGTCTTTAGTTATAACAACGGTTTTGTATATTAAAACCCGTTGTTATAACTTTCCCCCCAAAATTGAGTCACACTTTCCACAACGGGTTTTTATACTTAAAACCGTTGTTAATAGTTTTAACAACGGGTTCCTTAAGAAAACCAACCGTTGTTAAAACCTTTTACAACGGACGCTTTAACAACGTCCGCTTTTTTATATAACAACGGTTTTTAACCGTTGTTATAGCCTGTATCTGTAGTAGTGCTTTCGAGGATTCTCAAGTTGTTATTCCTCCTGAGACAGATACTGATTCAGGGTGTGTTAACCCTGCAACTTCATCCTGGTCTCCTTTTCAAGAATTTCAACAACAAAATTCTACAAATACTATGCATAATATAAATAACCATTATCCATCCGTTTCTAATAATAATAACTCCTCTTTTATTCAACATAATAATAATATCTCAACAGATAC
The DNA here is from genome assembly GCF_048544455.1 of Silene latifolia. NCBI lineage: Eukaryota > Viridiplantae > Streptophyta > Magnoliopsida > Caryophyllales > Caryophyllaceae > Silene > Silene latifolia. Next base: position 246,569 of record NW_027413701.1, read on the forward strand.
AATTTCTACATCTATTCCACACAATATTGTTGTTCCAGACTCGGAACTTTCAATTTTTTCCTCTGATGGTTCAGTTTCATCTGACTCTATTAGCCATCTTTTGCATGTAAGACAATCAGTCAGGCCAAGACAACCCTCTGTAAGACTGAATAGATATGAGTGTCCTAAGAATTTGTTGAAGTCTGTTATTCCTGCAGAAACAACCAGCAAGACATCGTCAGCTTCCTTTAATGCTATAATTTTGCAGTCTTTCAGAATATGATGAGGGTTATATAGCATCATTGAAAAATGTTTTCAACACCTTAGAACCATCAACCTATGAGCAAGCAAGCACTGCACCACAATGGACAGATGTTATACAACAAGAGATACAAGCTCTTGAGATAAATCATACTTGGGAACTTGTCCCCTTACCTTATGGTCACAAAGCCATGGGTTCCAGGTGGGTGTTCAAGGTGAAGCACAGGGCTGATGGTAGCATTGAAAGGTACAAGGCAATACTAGTTGCCAAAGGGTTTAATCAAGTAAAAGATAAAGATTAGAAGCACACTTTTTCACCTGTTGCTAAATTCACCACAGTGTGACCTGCATCAGCTATTGTAGCAGCAAAAGGATGGCCCTTGTACCAGTTGGATATTAACAATGCTTTTCTGCATAATTATCTTAAGGAAGATGTGTATATGAGGCCACCTGCAGGGTACATAAGGCATCAGATGGATTAGTATGCAAACTCAAAAAATTCATTTATGGGCTTAAACAAGTTTCTAGACAATGAAGTATTGAACTTACAAATTTTTTAAAGCAACTGAGTTTCATTCAGTGTAGAGAGGATTATTCTATGTTTGTCAAGCAATATCCTGGTTCCTTCTTGGTTGCTCTAATTTATGTTGATGATATACTCCTTACAGAAAATGATTCTCAAGGGATTTTGTCAACCAAGCGACAACTGGATCAAAAATTCACTATCAAAGATTCAGGACATATGAGGTATTTTCTAGGCCTCGAAGTGGCTAGGAATTCAACTGGGCTTCTGCTTAATCAGCGCAAGTATGTTCTAGACATTATCAAAGACATAAAGATGGAAGATTGCACTATCTCAGACTTTCTTTTACCCAAAGGATTGAAACTCTATACTAATCATGGTGACATTTTGGACATGCCTAACCAATACATAAGATTAGTTGGGCGTCTACTCTATCTAAATCTCATCAGGCCTGATCTTTCTTATGTTGTACAATATCTTAGTCAGTTTTTAAGTCAACACAGGGAACCACATATGCAAGCTGCAATTCATGTTGTTAAATATCTTAGAGGAGCTATAAATGCAGGATTGTTTTATCCTAACAATAGATCACTTGATCTTACTGCTTATAGTGATGCAGATTGGGGAGCCTGCACTTTTACTTGCAAATTTTTGAGTAGCTTTTGTGTTCTATTAGGTGACTCACTTATCTCTTGGAAAACAAAGAAATGAAAAACAGTTAGCAAGAGTACATCAGAGGCAGATTATAGGAATATGTCACATACATCTAGTGAGCTTGTTTGGCTTGCTGCTTTATTAAAGGACTTACAGATACAACCTAAACTACATATTCCTTTGTTATGTGATAACAATGCTGTTGTTCATATATCGGAGAATCCTGATTTCCATGAAAGGATGAAGCATCAGAATATTGATTGCCATTTTGTTCGTGACAAGCTTCAAGAGGGTTTATTGGAACCTAGACATGTTAGAACATGTTTACAACTGGCATATTTGATGACAAAGCCTCTAGGTTCTCAACAACACGATTTCTTAGCTTCCAAGCTTGGACTGGTTTTCAACCCATGTCCAGCTTGAAGGGGGTATATGAGCATGATTGGTAAATAGGTGTTGTACACGGATTAGTGAGCTGGCAAATAGTTAGTTACAATTAGTCAACTTGTATATAAACTTTTTGTTTCTTCACTCCTAACTTTTCAATACAACTAGTTGGTTGCACGGCGCGCGATGCGCGCCGCCCCCCAAGATATTTTAATTGTTTATTTTTCAAATGCATAGTAACGAATCTTGATTTGGTTGGCGATCACAATGAAATTCTTGTCGTTATATTTTTTTGGATGTTGAATCGATTGCAATCAAAATCGCATTCGTAAATATTTCGTATCTAACATTGTTGCGAACATGAATATACGATTTGGTTTTGTTGTTTGTACGTGTTCAGTGTGGATCACAATAAAACTCTTGTTGTATCGTGTGTATATTTCGACTTTCGATTTTGTATTCCTTAATTAATATTTAGAAGTTGTCTTAAAACCTATAATTGGGTGTCTTAGTGTTTTGATGGCGTTATTTAACGGAATCAAAAATGGAATCCTTATACGTATTTTAATAATATTGTCGGTTGATTGAATCTTTCAGTAATTATTCATATCGAATAGAATACAATTCATTGCAAAGTGTAAATGAAATAGTTCATGGGTATTTTAGTGCTCCCATATCTATTTTAACGGATATTTGAAATCGAACTCTAAACCTAGCATAAAATATAGTTGGCTATGACTTATTAACGGTATTCTTAGTGTTCGACTGTTGATTTACAGCGCGCTTCGCACACCGTATACTGTATCCCATGATTTTTATATGGATATAATTTGATTTCTTGAGCGGAGCAAACTCATAGAAATCCATGTAAGAAACACACAAATATTATCATCTTAATCCTACGACAATCTCTTAATAAGGAGACATTTGCAAAAATGCAATTTCAGGCCACAATTAGTCCTAAAACATTTTATTCGAGCTATAGAGAGCTATAGAATACTCGTAGTCTTTGAAAGGTCAGATCCACACGTATCAAGGATGTGACCGATCCGTTACACACCTGTTCTTTTTCTGTATTGTTGTAATTAGGATATAAGAATAAAAGAAATATCAAGATTTTATCATAGTTTGAATAAGCTTAAAATTTGACACATTAATATCAATAATCTGAGGTGGGTGTAGACATACTCTAATACGCGATGTTCTCTTCTTCGAGTGATGCAATGCTTCAAGAATAGAAATTAACTATATAAGTTTCGGCTAAAGTAAAGTACCAAATGGTCCATAGGAGTACAAATACCAACTAAAAGTTAGGGATAATGAAACAAATTCCTTTTGTACAATAGAAGAAATAAGATAAGTGCCTTATAAAAGGGGTTAAACGCATGTCATTCCAAATGTTATAAAGCTGACATTTCAGCATAAGAAGATGATTTTCTACATCATCCATAATTACCCTCCGGGTTAATCCCAATGAAAATAACACTCGCGAGGCTAATGATTATGTGAAAGGCGTCAACGTTAAGCAAAGGGGAGGAAAAAAGATGCCAAATTTCACAAACTTGTACAGCTCCCATGTGAACCTGAAATAATGAGATGTACTTAATAGTCTAATACACCATAGTATCATTGTGAGATGCAAAAATTCAGCTAAAAAGAAAACTTTACTCATTAATTTACCACAAACTTTATTCTAAAGAGAACTTTACTCATGTCATTCAGGCTCTAATTAACATAAACCCATAACAATTAACCACCCTCTCCTTCCTCCCCTCCATCCCTCCCTCCTCTTCTTATACCAAAGGCTAAGTTAGAGATCGCCAAGTGTTCAAACTTTTGTTCCACCATGACAAAATTAAAACTCCACATAAAGTTACTTGATCGTCTTTTTAATTAGGTATTTCATAGCACGTAATGGTTTAAGTTGATGTCACACTGACACTTATATTTATAGGTTGACTTGATAATTACTCCCTCCAGTGCCTTATAAATTCTTTATATAACAACATAGTGAAGATTCGAAACATGTGATATCAATAGATGCAGTCGCAATGATATTAATAGCTATACATGCTATTTACCTAACCTAGTCTCTTTTTCTCTTGCGAAACTACTCCTTTTCCTTCCCATCTCTCCTCTTTTCCTACACCACCTGCCCCTCCCTATCCCCACTATAAAATGCTAAAAATGAAAAAGGATCACAAAAGAACACAAGGTTTTAACTGTTTTGATGTATTACGTACACTCTTGTTCCTCGTTGATAATGACAAATTAGCTACAACCACCTCTCATAAAGATTTTGTTCAAAGTAATTAATAAGAATAAAAACAGTTCAAGCATAGAAGTGTGAGGGGGCATTAAGACGAATACAAAAACATACTCCGCAATCAGGTTGTATGTCCTTCTCTGTCCTTCTCTTTCTGTTTCTCTTTCAGGTAGCTCAAGCTCAATTATCTGGGTCATCACTCCGCACAACACATCTAACAAACATCCAAACAATCACTGACAAACCCATATTAAGAAAATCTATATGAAAACATAAAATACACAAATGTATTGCTTGAAGTGACGAAAAAGCAGAGAGAATAAATAATGTAAGGGAAGGAAAAAAATTTCATATCAACGATGGTAGAACCTCCAACAACTCCTTCTCCTCCAAGCTACCTCCAACCCCCACCACCTTCTCCTCAACCTCCTGCTCCTCTAACGTCGTCCTCCTCTTCCTCAACCTCACAACCACAAACTCCTTATCCAACAACTATCAATTAGCTTAAATACAGGACTCTCATCCAACAACAATTAGTTAGCTTAAATACAGACTCTAAGAAACAGGAAGGAATACAAAAACACTCGTCAGGAAATCAAACTTGTTACTTATTTACTCAAAAGATTGTTACTCCATGAAAATAGTTCACATAAGAGTCTTTAAGTCGATTATCTATAAGGTAAACAACAGTCTTTTTTTTTCCTTATCTTTGTTTTCTAACTGTTGCTTGAGTTCAGTTTTTTTTTATTCTGAACCCTTTAAAATTTCAGATTATTGGGTTATTCAAAAATTTAACGAAATTAAAAAGCCATAAAAAAGAAGAATCCAAGAAGGGCTTAAAAAGATACGAATCCAACAAATCAAATTAAAAACAACATAGAAAAGTATAGAAACTAAATTACCCAAATGAAGAAAATTGAAGAGACAATCACCCAAAGGGTACGCCACCTACAGAGATGAGATTCTGATTATGATTCTTCATTTCCTTCTTCCGCCTTTCATTATTATCCTTATTAGTTATCTTCATATATGTAGAAAGAAAGCAATTTCAGTTTGCATTTCGATCGAAAAGAAAAAAGGCAATTTTAGTTTACAGTTTGATTGAAAAGAAAGGAAGCAGTTTCACATTTATTTTTTACAAGCAATATTTTTATCAATAGAAGTAAATAATTCATAGTTGCATCATTCATAATTGCAATCTCATGAAATTGCAATACTAAGCTATATTATAACTTTCACTTCTAGCTCAACAATTTAAACCTACAATTGTACAATTATTAAGTATTTACATCACATACAATCCACCAGCAAGCTCATTAGACCCCTTACAAATGGTTAAAGATTTAAGCTTACTAATCTTATCTACACAACTTATTAACAACATAAAGGTACACTTATATTCCCTACACGTCGTCTTCTTTCATCATGTCATGCACCCCCTTCCTCTGCCCCATACCCACTGGGGATCCCTGAGCTCCCCTCACAATTCACACCCTCTCCTTTTCCTCGATCCTTCATTCCCCTACTTCTTTAATTAATATGACATCCTATATTTCCTCCGCTAACTCATCATTCATTGAGCTCTCCCTTCTAACCTTCCTTTTTCTCCCCCTCTCCCTCCTTCTTTCCTCATCCCATTGGTAGTCCGCTGTTTATACACTAACCTCCCCTCACACCCTTCCATTCCTCTCCCTCCCTTTTCTTTGGTTAAATGTCATCCTCTCTTTCTTGGCCTCACATGTCATTCATTGAGCTAGCTTCTCCTTGTAGCTCATCTCCCTTCCCATTCTATCTCCCTCTCCTTCCCCTCTCCTTCCTTCTCCCTCCCCCTTCTCCTTCAACAACAAAACGTCTTCCGTTAGCCCAATGGTAATGGTTATACACATACCGAGCTAAGTCTTTTTGTTCTAAAGCTATACTCCTCCTTTTATTTCCTCTTTTTTCCCACTTCATACTCCACATGTCCCACTCGCTCCCTCCTCCTCCTCTTGGCCCCTCCCCCCTTTAATGACCGCTCGATTAAACGTAAGCTTCTATGATATGGAAGTATTTTACAACAAAGAAAATTGCATTATGAAAGTAGCAGGTTGTCTCTATATCACTATCTCTATATCAGTGCTAGCATGAGGTATTGTTACCTTCATTGGCTTTACGGTACGTAGGTAGAGATGAGTAGATGACTCTAGATTCCCCAAAGAATCCACTCCACTGAGTAATTGAAATGATATCCGGTGTTCACAAATAATCTTAATTGGGGTCTGAAAACTTTGCCAGACAGTAAACAATATAACATATATGAAAAGATTAGTGGTTGACCAAGCTGCAGGGACATGGATCGATCACTATCAACCGATTATCCATGAAGGAGAATGCACTATTGGAGCAATTAAAATGTGAAGGTGTACATCAAATAATTATGAAAGCAATAAAGAAAAGTACAGACAGGAATCTTTAACTTACTGTTAGGATAGAACATTCGAGAAACAAAGCGCACTGTTGGTGGCTTGTTGGGGTAATCCTCGGAAAATTGAAGTGTCAACTTGAACGGCCCTGAAGGTCAAAATATATTACAGAGAAAAGGTTTAGAAGTTAGAATACCAAAACTACATATATTGACAAAAGAAGGCTAGGGAAGAGGGGCACACATTCCCCTAAATAAGAGCCCCAAAAAACCATATTACAAAACTCCAAACACGTAAGCCACTCATAGTAAATTAGTAATACATCATGTTTAAAATATGACGAAATTTCAAAATGCCACTGGTTTTCAAAAGATATATATCTCAAGAAAAAAAAATGTAGAAACAACTACAAAAAATGACCATAGTAGAATTCTTATAAACAGAAAAAATTATAGAGTTGAAGTACAATAGTAAGTAAATAAGAACGTGCACATGTTGTAGAACTTAGGCGTTAAAGGGGAGACTACTACATGGCAGAACTGCCATTATTTACTACGTTTAGAGAAAGCTTCTACATAAGTTTAGACACAAAAAAAGAGTACCCGGGAAAAAAAGACACATAGGTAAGGAACATGTTGAAGAAGAATTATGCCAGCTTAGAGGAGTTAGGGATGGCGAGAAGTCAACAAAAGACAGAATCCCGACACATAGATAAGGAAAAAGTTCGATTAACATTGTAATGGAATTTCATATTACCTCCATCCCAAGGCGTATCATCAGGTCTGCAATTGAAACCCAAAAAAATAATTAACGCCTTTTATGAATACATAAAGAAGAGGGAAAGGGAAGGTAGGTGATAGAGGGAAAGGAGGGGATAGAGGGAGGGAAGGCGAGCAGAACTATATTAAGTCCGTTTAATATAAATTAGCTTTAAATATTTTGCTACCTTAAAACTGTAAAAGTGATTTTGATTTGCCTTAGACGGGGAAAAATGGATACCACAATTTCCCTCCCAATCATTCCCCCTCAAACCTTGTTTGCTAACCAACCAAGGGTTTTGGTATACGTCCCTTCCCTCCCTTTCCTTTTCCTCTTAATATCTCAACCGAAACAAAACCTAAATACTGACAATCTATAAGCTTGAAAACTGCCAAATTACTCCATCCCTACAATCCATTGTCACTTTTCTACATGATATACAAAGTAGGAATGCATAGCTTGAATTTCCAATACTCGAGAAACGCAAGTGGCGCACTTGCTCTAAGTTAATAGTGCAAAGCCGGAGGGCAGTCTGATGTTCTTTAATCTTTAATAAATATAAAAGTTCAAGATAAAGATGTAACTTTCGAACTAAAAACTAACCCGACAAAGTATTTAGAAGGTATTTTATCAAGTACTCCTAAAAAGTGAAAAACGGAGGGTATTCATAAATAGTAGGCAATAAATCATATGCCCCTATAACAGATTTTATTTAGACGAAAAAATTCAAACACCCTTTCAGATAAAGTTAAAGAAACAATACTGTATTGAAGTTCCAAATTTACCTGCTAAAGCAAGCACAAAAGCGATTCCATCTGATTTCGTGCAACTGATTCGCCAACAAAAGCTAGTGTTTTCCCACTCATTAACTCCAAAAGTTTGGTGCCATTGAATCTCGGTAGTCCACATGGTGATGGCTTCCATCTCCAGCTTCCATATTTCTAAGGCAATTTTGCATTTGTGTAATAACGCATAAGTGTTGTTTGTGTATGCTGCCGAGTCGGATCGTCGCAAAACCATTTTCCATCGAAAAAAAAACAATCTGGAGGATTCCGAACAAGAAATCATGGTAAATGCACAATCACTACTATTTTGACCCAAAATCACTATAATACCCTAACACTAACGGAATAAAACCAAAACATCAACTTAAATTGGGCTGCAGAACTGCTTACCTTTGAAGAGATTCAGGTTTTCTGGGGGTGTTGGAGGGTCGATGAGTTTATGAGGCGTGAGAAGTGAGAGTGAGATGGAATGAGTGGGTGAGAAATGAAAAGGTTACTAAGAATGGTGTGATGTTGTGGCTGTGAATGCAAGAGAAATGGATGGCAAAGATGAGAAAGGCAATCAATGGACGGTTGACAAAGATAAAAGGCCATTGAAACATAAGTTTTTAGTAGTTAGTGAAAAGGCCCAAAAGGAAGGAGTGAGTAGTGGACTGGACACGTCCAGTGCACAAACCCGCCACAAACCCAAACCCGCACCAGAAAATCCCATCCCAATCCTTGGAGTCCATTTTTGAAATAATGGTCAAAAATAAAATATTTGTCGTTTTTGGTCGGTTTTGAAAATATTTGTCAAAATGGTGTCCACGTAGGCTCAGGATTTCTAGACCTGAAACACGCCACTACTAATGGCGTGTTTTTTGAAGGAAACACGCCATTAGTAATGGCGTGTCTTTACAACAATTTTTTTCCTCAACTGACTGAACTTAAAAAAAAAAAAAAAAAAAAATTACATAAGACACGTCATTAGGGGTGGAGTGTTTCCCCTCCGAAACCCGCCATTCCCAATGGCGTGTTTGTTTTAGTCCATTTTTTAATGAAGTTTTTTTCCGTACTCATTATAAACACGTCATTGGTAGTGGCGTGTTTTAGGTCCATAAATTCCGAGCCTACGTGGACACCATTTTGACAAATATTTTCAAAACCGACCCAAAACGACAAATATTTTATTTTTGACCATTATTTCAAAAACGGATTCCAATCCTTGTGACACTATTCATTAGAGGAGTTACTATTCATTAGTGAATAGTATTTAGGTGCTCTCACTTTTTAGATAAGGTTTTTTTTCCGTACTCATTATAAACACGCCATTGGTAGTGGCGTGTTTTAGGTCCATAAATTCCGAGCCTACGTGGACACCATTTTGACAAATATTTTCAAAACCGACCCAAAACGACAAATATTTTATTTTTGACCATTATTTCAAAAACGGATTCCAATCCTTGTGACACTATTCATTAGAGGAGTTACTATTCATTAGTGAATAGTATTTAGGTGCTCTCACTTTTTAGATAAGGTGAAAGATAACAAACTTTATTTACCTTTTGTGTTTCTCTCTCTATATTCGTCTTATACTCTAATAATTCAAGCTTCTATACACCTTCATCAATGGCGGATCACTACATTTCATACATCTCTTCAACAATGGCAATAAAATGAAAAAAAAAAAAGTAACCCGCTTATGCTAACATTTTATTAATTCTAAAACCCTCTAAATGTATGAACTTGGGAAAATGTTCAACAGTAGAGCAGTAACTCTCGTGCTCTCTGCGTGATGAACAGCACCTTCTACTTTCCTCTTTCCTCTTTCTTCTTTCTTTACTTTTTCCTTCTTCTTTCCTCTTTCTATTTGTTTCTTCCGTCTTTGGGCTGCTATTACTCTTCATCACCATCAAAAACATCTACCGTTTCTTCTTTTAATCGCTCCCCAACTCCTATAATTAATCATTTTATCTGGGCACGAACTTAGAAGAGGTTGTTGATCTGAAATTTTTGGTGCAGTTGGTAACAACTCGCTAGATCACAGATTCACAGGTATTGATTTCATCTCCGATTTCCTCGTTTTTCATTTGATGATTTCGATTGCTTGATTAGGGTTTAGATACGTTTTTCATTTGTGTTGAGTGTTCAATTGTGTGCGTGTGGTTGATTTGTTATGTTTTAGGGGTTTTCTTTCCTTTTAATCTTCATAGGTTTATTTTGATGTCGAAGAGGGTGGTATCTTAGGGGTTTTACTAACTTCAACTTTCTCCTTACGCTGTTACTTCAATTCGGGTTTTTGTTTGTCAGTAATCATCTTTGGTTTAATTTATTTTCGATTCTCATATGGTGGATCCTCTTCCACCTGGAGTTTATGTTACTTGTATAAAGGTATCATCTTCTTCATCACTTCAATTCCATTGGTAGTAAGTTGTTGTTTTGATTCACGACGTTGAATTTGAATGGTGGGTTGGATTTTGTTGATTCTGGTCATTTTTCTTGTTCTTTGATTCCAACGTTTGTGAATTTAATAGTCAATAGTTACGTTGCTTTACAATTTTGATTAGTGTTTTTATTAACATAGTTTCGCTTGCTTTAATTGTAATTAGTTTAGCTTACGAAAGAAATTTGACTTATACGTAAACACAAACAAGCGTACTAACAAGAGCTATTTTAGCGAAAGCTGAGTTTGTAGAGGAGAAGGGTGGTGAGGTCTGTATTTGGGCTGATCTTCATTAATGGAGGTCAGCTATTGATAAGGAGTAAAGTTGAGATTTTTTTAAATCGGATTCGTGGGAGCTGGTTTAGCGGATAAGAGAAAGGAAGACGTATGGAGTGTGTATGAAAGTAGTTAACGAATAGTTCTATGGAAGTATATTCGAAGAGAATAGGCAAGAGGGCATTGTATTCTCTGGTTTGAAGGTATAAGACAGTGTCGTATGATGACTCTTATCGGATCAAGTGGTGCAATTTTGGTGGATTTTGTTATAGATTTAAACTCCCTACTTCATAGGTATTATTATGGACTTGTGGTTAGATCAAGTAAAGCAGGTCCTTCGTAATGGGTTTGGATAGGATTAGCATGAAGACGACTTTTTTATTTTAGTCCTTTTGCTTAACGGGAGTCACTTTAAATAGTTCATTTTGGTTGTAGTATTGTACCATGTCTTGAAATTTGATATATTTAATCACTGACATACAAACTCCATTGTATAAAGGAATTCCTTAACTGGTTCTTGACAAAGGAAATTAAGAAATCTGTGGTCCATCTATAAGTCTTTATATGTGAGTGCATAAATAGTGAAGCTAATCATCACACGTCTTTTTCGAATATTACCTTATTGAATGAAGTTTTTTGGTTGGTTTGGGTTACAGCGTAGTCTCCCCTGATACGAGCAATTCAGTGATTGTCGGATGGTCGATGAGAGAATTTGAAAGAAGTATTGGTGAACTGGTGTAGCCAAGAGGTTATCCGAAATTGATTAAAATGAGCTTTACTGATAATTGGCCTTTTTTCCATTATGAAATTCTACTTAAAAAGTTTGAGCTGAGTTACCCGGTTGTTTTTGGTGTCTCATTGAGTTTGAGTCCCTTGTAGCTTTACAACTACATCGGTACATTTAGTATATTGGATTGTTGGTGAAGTGTGCTCGGAACGCAGAGTTTTAAGAAGGTGGCCTTATTGTAGGATGAAGTGAGGTTTCTATGTTTTGGAGGTTGGAGGTCGGTACTCACCTTGAGAACTCTTACGGAACACTGGAAGAAGGCCTTATGCACCATGAAGGTGTGCTTCAAATTCAAGGATAAGATTTTTAGCATGTTGCAATTAATGGAATTTGTAACTATATTGCACTTGTGAACACATCCTAATGTTTAACATCTTACTTCTTTAGTGTCCAAGTAGAATTCGTTTTATTGGAGATACAAACCTATTTGGACCATTCCCACCAAGCTGTTGTTTACTTGTGATCCAGGTTTTGGACACCAAACAAGAATATAGGTGTACTAGGCATTTGTGATGAGTCTCTTTGAAATGGTTACAAATTTAATGGGTGTAAGCATTGATGATTGGGAATTGAGTAAAATTTATTGATTTGTAGAGATCAATTGTACACATTAGCAATATTGTCCCAGTGACGTAAGGCTCTCACCTATGGTGGGTAAGTAGGTAGGATGTACGCCATCTAACTGTGTGTTGAAAACACCCTAACGGGTGCCATGAATGTGACCAATTTAATCCAAATTCTTCTTTTGGCACATAAGTACCTTCATTGTCACTGATGTTAGAGAGCACCATGATAGTAACTGTCACTCGACTGAGTACTAAATAGTAACATATTGATAGCTCGAAAGCTCTTCTTAGTTCTTAAATGTGTATAAAGGATTTGTTACCAAGTCCGTCTGGGCATCTTGAATCAGAAAATATCCCATCTGGTCTTGCTAATGCCCATTTGACCATATGAGACCGAAAATAAATACCATGGTTCATATACTGTTGTCTAACAAGTCTATTCCATTGTTACTTTCAACACACCGTAAATCACCCCTTGTTGTGGACATTCACCAATGCACTACTTATCTCTGAAGATGGTTTCAAGTTTAAAACTCATGATAATATGACTCTATCATTATGTTAGAAACTATTCTAAGTAGGAATTCATGATATAGGTGATGCCTAACTTTTAGACTATGTTCAGTTTTTGATAAAAACTACTAAATCCACTTTTCTTGCAATATCATGATTGGAGGTTTGGTATGCATAGAACCAGGGGAAATTACCTTCCGGTGAGCAGCAAAACACACAGGTGGTTATGTTTATTATGCAACTGCATGCTAAAAATATTGCATTCAGTTTTATCATGATGATACATAAATGAGATGCATTATCATTTATCACAGATCGTGATAAATCTCTTTTGACATCATAGCTATCAGAGGTAATTTCTTGTCGAGCCTATCTCTCGCTTGTGGTAAGGCACTTTTTGAACTTGGCCCATCTGCTTCTTCCTGCTTCTTTTGTTCTCTTTTATTGCTTGCTCTTGACTCACATCACTTGAATTGGGGTTCTTTTTTTTCCCGCAGTAGGAGTGGATTAGAGGGATTAGAGCAGCGTCTATCGCCAAAAAATAAAAAAGGGACTAAAAGGAACCGAAACATGATAAAAATCCTTTATACGCTAGAAAACGAAGAAAGACCTTTATAACTTAGTATACGGTGTGATGTGGGATTTCTAAACCCTTGACATAGGTGAAAATAGAGCACCTATAAAAAAAATAGCTAAAAAAAGCTTGGTTCCTTCACTTCCATTTGTTTCTTGTCTGCTTGCGAAGAGGGTGGAACCACACTGCTGCCGCTGTCCTTCGGGCATGCCTCCTACGCTAACCACTTTACCTAAGCCCACAAGAACGCATAATGTTCCCTGGACAGAATTTCTTTCCTATTAATTTACTTTTGAGTCTGACTCTTTTGCTTTCAGGTATTGTTAAATTGAAATTGAAGGATTTAAGGGCAGCAGTTAGAGATTTTTCTACACATGTCAAGCTGGACAGGGTAAACAAGTCTGCGCACACACTTATTTGGTGAGTTATTCACATTTTAAATTTGCGTTAACTATAAACAACTCCTTAAACACTACCAAGGTAAATTACACAGTGTCACTACGATAACATCGTAGCTTTAGTGTAGAAGAGTACTTTCCCAATGGCGTGTTCCCACCATTATGTAGTCTTATTAATAACAATTTTTCCGTTTGATTTGTCTATATGTTTAGCTGTTTGGCCCCCTTCATAATTTCCCGTTTTAAAAAAACTATCCAAAATAAAGGGTGTCCTTGGCCTAAACATATTGTCACCTAGAATTGCGCCTATCCACTTTACATCTCATGCCAAAATATTTGTTCGTGATTTGTACTGGAGGGCTAGCAGAACACTCCATTGAGAAAGTGCTAACGCTTTATTATACTAGGTATACTTGATCTAAGTGTAAATTTTGTTTCTAATTTTTTTTTTTTTTGGCAACTTGGTTCTAATTTTTGAACGCAGGTTAATGTTATATTATGATTAAATTTCTCCTACAACCATACCGACGGAGATATCATTATCATTAATGAGAACGTCCTTCAATTATCAAACTGCTTACAAACTCCATTTCAAGACTAAGTTAGGAGCTTTAGTTTCCAATGGTCTTGGTTTACGATTATAACTTGTGATGCGCTTTCGGTCTACGAAATAATGTTAGGGAGTTCTGGGTACGCTTATACCACAATTGATGCTTTGACGGTTGAATACCAACAATTTATACTTACGAATTGTTCAAGGGAATATAAGCTCAGAATTCTTCACGAACATATGTGAACAATGTCTATAACGATAGATGTATTACAATTGAAAATTGCAAGTAGAATGTCTGAGCAAATTTGGATACTTTCAAGTCATACCTTTACTAATTTTGTAACATTGTTTACTAAAATTGGGAGCAAACTAGGATGCATACAAGTCATACACCTAAACTGGTAAATTTGGTCAGTAGAATGTAATTCTTTTTCACGGAAAAGATCGGCTCACTAATGTTTGTGCTATAGAGTAGGGACTTGGGAGTGGCAGCGGGTAAGCTGTTAAGGATGCTTAGATTGATTTGTCTCGCATTAGACTCGGTAATTACAAAGCAAGTCAATTACGAGTTTTTAAAGGTACTTATCGTTCTATGTAGATATAGGTATTACAAGATGTAACCATGTGTAGTCGAAGGAGGCCAGCGAGGTCGGGGGCAAGGGTGGGAGAAGACGGTTGCGAAATAGGAAGTCCAGTCGGGTGAGAGAGATGTGATTGCGATAAAGGAGGAGGTTGGTAGGGGAAGGGCTGATGGTTGTGTGGTAGTAGCATAGGTAGTGGTTGGAAGTGGGATGGAGTTTATAAAGGGAGAAGATTGAGACGAGTAGAAAATGGAAAAAGCGGAGTGTTGATATGAAATGAATAAAAAGATAAATTAAGCGCGTTACTTAGTAAATCACACTACAAGAATTCAAAACACGTGCGACTACATTTAGAGACTATACCCATGATTTATAGCTGATTAGAAAATCGAGCGAACATCTATAGTCATTATCTAATAATATTTTTGCTAAATAAAAATGTAGCCATTATTATCAATTGTTACCTTAGGAATTATACGTAAGACAATCGTTACGTAAACAAATATTATATAAAAATCATTTCTAAGTTATATGCAAGCTAAATTTTTCATAATAGACGGAAATGGTCCTTGGAACTCCGCGTGCATCGCGCGCGGAGGAACAACTAGTATAATAAACATGACAATGAGGGTAATATGTCTTATTGTCTATATTTGGTTCTTTTTTGTTAGTAGAGTTACAGTAGAAGCATCATTAGCAATGTCGTGTCTATAATTTTGAATTTCCAACTTCTATATTATCATTTTGAGTACAAGTTTGATATCGACCTAAAACTATAAAAATGTTCTAAGTCTTTACACTGAGAAAAAAATTCCTTAGTAATGAAGAGTTTAGGTAATAGCTTGGGACATAGATAGTGGGTGAATTGCACGAATAATGAGATAATATAATACTCCCTCCGTCCCGGTCATTTGTTGTCCTTTGGTTTTGGCACAAAGACCAAGGAAATGGGAGGAGGCCAATAACTAAATGACAAGTGGAATAAATTGAGTGTGAATGATCAAATTACTCATCAAATCCAATCTTAAAATAGAAAGGACAACAAATGACTGAGACACCCCAAAATGAAAAAGGACAACAAATGACCGGGACGGAGGGAGTAATGTTTAGTGGATTAATAAATTTAAATAGTGGAGAAAAATATTAGATGTTGGAAAATGGAGATGGTTAAAAAAGATTTGTAGAAGACATGAAAAGAATAGAGATGGTTAAAAGAGAATGATAAAGGACATGAATAGAATAGAAAGGGGTAAGGGGTCTTTTGGTGCATAAGGGAAAATCGCAATGTCAGAAAAATTCAAGTTACTATGATCTATTTCATGTGAACTTGAAAACGTTGTCTTGTTTCATGTGAAAATTGTTGTTCGATAGGTCTTCCACTTTCTGAGGGGGTTAGGTAAGTAACTTCCTCATTTTTGAAGGAATTAGAGTTCTTAAGAAGTTTTAATTCTTGTGAATTAAGGCAATTAAACAACTCAATACTTTTACATGTTCCATTAATTACAATTCATGTTTTTTTATAAGTAGGCAAACAAGTCCTAAGAAAACACATTAAAAATGTTTTGCAATAAAAATAAAACTTTAATCAGTATAATCGTCACCTTTACGACAATAAATATTATTCTCAATACGCCTCAGATGATATATTTACAAATATAATTATATCAATGTTCAAACCTATTGTATTAAACATTTCTAATTAAATGCTAGAGACTTTATAGAGTATCAACAAGTCTCTCTTGTGACGGCATATCTATCACAAACTTGTGACGGGTTAAGTACTACGCACATGTGAGTAGATAAGACAAAACAGATTGCTACTTTCTAGGTAATTTGCTTTTGTCTTATTGTTCACATGAGTAGTACTCAATCCGTCACGAGCTTCCGACGAATATGTCTGTCACAAATGAGAATTTGTGATGGAGTATAACTCAATAACAATGTAACTTAGATCTTGTTTAAAATAAGAGGTGCACCAAATTGAGGCACCAAACCTACAATTGGTATAGGGGAATGGGTATAGGATGGAGATAATTGAAAAGTGAATCGTTGAAGAATTTTTGCCAAGGCAAGTTTGGCTTCTAAAAGTGCGAAGTTTTGTCCAATACATACTCTGGGCCCACCACCAAAAGGCATAAAAGATCCCGGGACATTAGAAGCACTTGATACTCCTTTTGCAAATCTTGATGGATTAAATTCATTCACATCATCACCCCAATTTTTTGGGTCTCTATGCACTAGAAGTGTTGGGATGTTTACCTCCATTTCATGTAATAGTGAAATGCTCTTTAATTTTGTATCTTGGGCTATTACTCGAGAAAGATCTGGAACTGGAGGGTAGAATCTTAATGTTTCATGTAGTATCATGTTCACCTGCATGCATAAATTGAGTACACTTTTTAAGAATAATACTTCAAATGTATGTGAAAACAACTATTTATTTTCATGTATATATTATCAAAATAAAAACGGAGGAGCATGTACGAAGTATTTCACAATTAAAGTTAGCGAAAATATTGTAACTATAAAGTTAATACACATGTCAAACATGTAAAATCATACACCAAGGCCGGATTTATCTTTTCCCGCTTACGTTTTACACATAGTTCAATGTATGAATAAAATATAAGTACAAAGTTACCCTTATTTTTTCTTATTTTTCAAGGTCTAGTTGCACGAGTTCTGTAACGGCTTTTTAATAATAATATTACAACTTGCAAGATAACAAATTGAGTTGAACATCCATAATCAAAAAACGTAAAGATTTAACTACGATTGACAGAACATTATATATATATTTTTTTAAAGACAATATATATATATTTGAAACCAAAAGGAAGTATAACTTACTATCTTTAGAGAAGTAAGGCCTTCAAAATCAGGAATCTTGTCTTTTGCAAAGTGTTGTAGGACTTCCTCCCTTGCTTTAGTTTGCCAATCTTGATGTTGGGTTAGCAACACCAACGTCCAAGTTAACAAAGACGCAGTTGTGTCCTTTCCCGCCAAAAGAAATAAACGACATTCCGCAATAAGCTCTTCCATGGAAAGCCCTACTCCATTTTCTTCTATATCTTTTTCATTTGATTCTAACATTATGCTTAGCAAGTCATCTTTCGATGTGTTATTCCCTCCTTTTATTGTTCTTTTCTTATTATCTACTAACCTCTTCACTAACTCTTTAGTTTCTTGGTCTAGTTTCTTTATTTTTCGGTTGATTGTAGTGGGAAGATACCTGAGTTTATAACACAAAAGTACATATTATTAGACATTTCTAAAATAAAAAGGTAAATAATATTTGTCTGGTATGTTTAATATGGACATTCGTCATATATAACTAAATATGATATTTTTTTTAATAAAAAATAGTTGACTTTTTTCAAGCAATTACAAAATAAACGTACCTCCAACCTGGTATATGGTTGTGGATGGACCGCATAACTTGAAACTTGAGACATAAGCTTTCATGTTCAAGTTCGAACAACCTCTTACCTTCTTCATAAGAGCTACCAAAAGCTGTTCTAGCAATAACATCACCAGCCATACTACTCAAAGAAGAATAGACATCTACCTCAATAACCTCTTTTCCTTGTATCATTTCTTCCCATTTACATAACATAGTGTCAACACTTACCTCCATCAAAGGCAACATGTTCTGCATTCGTGAAATGATAATAATGAAAATGTTGGTATGATAAATGGATAAAGATGAATGTAGATGATCAAATTACCTATGAAAAACATTTCCAAAACAAAAATTTAAAGAAATGAATGAGATATTTTAAAAATGAAATAGGTAAATAAAGGACCGTGACAGAGTGTATCTTTTGTTGTAAATGTTGCATATAAAACTTACTCAAAGTCAAACAAACATATGCTCTAATGCAAATTGATTGTAGAAAAATGTTTTTTGAGAAAGTAAGTTTACAGTTATATATATGTGGTGCTGCATAAACTCTTTTGGGTTATAGTCTAACTAGTAAGTTTGAGGAGTCTAAACGAATAAAACAACTAGAGTTAAGTCTTAGTTATGGAACATATATTTGTATTGTGTTTATTCGAGAAACTTTAAAAATGACCAAAAGTGACAAATTTGTAAAAAAGGTTAGAGTAAATTAGAAACTATTCTTTTTTATATACTAGTTTTATAAAATAACTCACAGTTATAATTTTTTTCTAAATTACTCTATTAAGATGCATTTTATCAAAAATTGCTTCAAACTCCAACTTAAGTCACTTATTCTGTCTGTTTATGAACTTATTACGTTTGTGGCTTAGCCAATTTATACCTTGAAAGATATAACAATGGATAATAAGTTTAAAAACAGACGGAATAAGTCACCTAATCGGAAGTTTTGAAGCAATTTTTAATAAAAGTGAATCTTAAAGAAATAATTTTTAAAAAAAATTATAAAAAGAATTATTTTAGAAAACTAGTATAAAAAATGGAGTTATGGTTAATTGATACAGCAGTTGGTCTCCCTTGTGACGGGTTACCATTTGTGGCGGATATTTTGTGAGTTAAAATGGTAACAAAATGGGTTAGTGGAGAAAGGGGACCACATGAATAGTGTTACAGAGAGAGAAAAAGTGGGTACTTTGTGAGGTAAAATGGTATCCGTCACTCAAAAGTGACGGATATGTGCCGTCACAAACAAGAATTTGTGTTGATACAGAAGGTTATGAAGTTGTGTAATTGTCCTATTTTATACGATCTTCCATATTGATTTTGGACCAATATTTAATGAAGTGGTAATATGTGAAGGAAAATGAAAGTAAGGAAGAGAATATGGGGTTACATGTTATATTAACCACATATGATAGACAAATAAAAAAAGTGTAAGATCTTTGTGAATTTTCCAATTTTGAAAATGTGGAAAATGTTAATGAATAGGAAGGAGTATAGGTTAACAAGTGAATTACGTGGATATGTTTATCACCACAAACATTATAATTGGCACCACAAAGGACGGTGGACCGTTGCCTTTTTCTTTCCATTTCCAAGGGTGGGGCAACGCATTTTTACTGTCTAATAAAGCGATGTCGTCCGTAAGGGTGGATTCTAGTGGTTAAAACTTGAGTGAAATTCTCAGGAGACTCAGGTTCAAGCCTCCCCAAGAGCAAAATCTTGTGGAGTATTTTTGGCCTGAGTCCATGCCTAATAGACTTCGAGCCTGTCACCCTCGGGTGGTTTACCTGGTATACGTGATTTGCAGGCTATCACGTACACCCACGGGTTTACCCAGTGCGCACCGAAGGTAGCGGCTGCGGGTTCCTTCGTTACCAAAACAAAAAATAAAGCGATGTCGCGAAAGTATAAGAGAATAAGAAGGATATTGAGATTAGACCGGGTAAAAGCAACCCGATCTGAAAAGACTGATTCGAGACTTGAAGTGACACGAAAACACGAATTGACCCGACCCGAACATGACCCGAGTTTTCTTGACCCGTAACTGACCTGACCCGATCCGAAACCACCAAACCCGAAAATAATCCGACAAAATATAACTCTAATTGAACCGAAAAGACTTGAAATTGCTATTTCCCTATTATTTATTGACCCGAAAATGACCCGACCCGAAACAACCCGACCCGTTTGACCCGAAACAGACTCGACCAACAAACCCAAAATAGATCCGGAACCCGAAATGACCCGTCCTAGCCCGAAATCTAGGAGAGATCCGAACTAACGCGACCCGAATTGCCCCGACCTAAACCCGATCCATTGACCTGTTTTGCCAGGTCTAAATTTGAGATCCTTGTTGTAAAGATTTTTGTGCTGCTAAAGTTAGCATGAGGAATGCGTTTTTAGCCTGTTGATGGGTGAATTGTGATAAATACCCGTGTTAAGAGGTATTTAAGTTTAATGGGTCAAATGAAGTCAAAATGAGCTCAGTTGGTTGTAACATTACCATTTCTCTTGGTCGCCGTAATACAAATAATACAGCAAATTAGGGAAATGAGTTTTAATATCTCGGGGTAAATTGCGCATATAAAAATATTTTAGTGCAAATATCTAAATCTTAAATGCTTGGGGACAATTTACTACGGTCTTGAAATTCAGCTTGTCTCATTGAAGACATGCACTATCCGTCATAAGCTGAAGACGGATAATGTCTCTCTTACAATATTATAAGTGAGAGAGCAAGTGGGGTGCTCCATTTAACTCTCACTTGATTTGCCACTTACATATTATGAGAGGGATACTATTCATCTTCACCTTATGACGAATAGTGTCCGTACCCGAAAATTAATCAAGTACACCAAGAACAAGAATTAGCCGGTATGAATGACAACACTACCGAACAATATTCGGGATGTTAACTATCTATTGGACAGTTGGACCATCCGAGGATGTGTCCGAGGAAACAAACCATAATTTCACTTTCTTTTTTTAGACAACAGATAATTTCACTTTCAATTATATTGAATATATGTAGGTGGTGCTGCTGCCCCTACAACAAATTGATGGGTACCTATATTATACAATTAAAGTATTGATATTTAATTGCATAATATTATGTTTTTGTCCTCTAATTCAACATCATTTTCTTATTTTCATTTTAGGTTATCCCAATTCTATAACCTTTTTGTATTTCCAAAATTATCCTTAGATATTCCTAGAATTATTGGTTACTTTTTCACGCAAACCATTAATTCTGCGTTCAAACCATTCCACGTGTATATACTATATTTTAACATTGACTTAGCAGATGTCAAATAACTTATTCGGTAAAATTATGAGAGGTGAATGACCTAGGTTCAATTACCATTAGTATCAAAATCGTCCTTTATCACTCCCATTAGCCGAAAAAAAAAATTGACTCAAAGTGAAGGTAGCATATTAATTCAATTAGGATTTCGATCATATGAGATAGTCCGTATTTAGTAACGAAGGACGTACCTTTAGTTTGTCCATATGAAAGGCAGGGTTAATTATTTTCCTAACTTTTGCCCAATCTTCACCATCACGCAATACTAGTCCAAAACTTGAACGTGTTCCTGGTGGTTGCTTGCGAAACACGTCATATTTCATAAATATTTCTCTGATAAGTTCCGACTTCATTATGTTGACTTTAGGTTTCCTCCCGTACCACACAAACGAATTCTCACCTGCGTACGTACATGAAAATCGTTCAACTAAATACTAGTCTGTTTCTTAATAAGTAATCCCTTCATTTCAAAATACTTAACTCTCTCTTTAATTTCTCAGAAAAGGTGTGATTAAATATCATGAAATGCATACTCACATAATAAAAACATTTCATAATGAAATTAAAACTGTACCCCGAAACAATAGAGTGTAGAGTCAAGATTACTATAATTACTACTCCCTCCACACACCTATTTTCACCCCATTTGCTTTATTACGGTCTCCAAGACGGCAGTTTGACCGTAATTTTCGACGTCTATATGTTAATTTTTTTTCTTGAATTTTTGTTTCGTGAAAGTTATCATGAAAATAAGTGTGAATGTTTTTATTTTATAATCCAATAATTTTTATTCTCCAAGTTATTTACGGTCAAAGTTCGGAAACTTTGACCTCCTAAAAGCAAATGGGGTGAAAATAGGTGTGTGGAGGGAGTATATTTCTTTTTCGTATGGGGTGTAAAAGATGTATAATTCTCAAATTAAATGAAATTGACAATAAAAAAAAGTCTATTGTCTGGAGAACTGTGGGGTTTTGAGATCCCACCGCCCTAAAGGTAGGAATGTCAGGATCGTTTGGTTCAATGCTTAGGAATAAAATGCATTGGAATGAGAAATCATAGTAGTATGAGGTTCCAATTTCATAGCTTTCAAAATATGTTTGGTTCATTAGAAAAATAAACATAAGGAATGGAGATTTGAATCCATGGGGAGAAGGTGGATATGGGATTCCAAGGGGTTGAGTTGGAATGAGAATCCTGATGGATTCTAACTCCATTCCAAAATACCCCAACGAAATATTAGAATGATTTGAATTCATTCTATTCTATTCCAAACCTTTCAACCAAACACCATACTCCCTTTGTATACGGATCATTTGTTTAAATACAAAGTATAATTAAAAAACAGTGAGACTAATTTTTACAATTTTAGACCGTGCTAGTTTTTAGGATTTTAGGAATATGGAAATAGAGTAGTAGATACTCGTAATAAGTAGAAGAAAGGGAATACCATGTTGATTGACCGTTTGTTGCAAAAACGACGCGAGACGAGATGGAAGGTCATGGGACAAACACGACATGGGTTTGGAGAGGGCAGATTGTGTCATCTGGGTGATCTCGGCCAGATCGCCGTTGATCGGACGGTAGGAATTGCCTCCAAAACCTTGTTTTCTAAGGAAATGTTCCAACTTTTTTGGCCTTAGCCATAGGGAATCAATGAAATGCCATGCGAGAAATGTGATGGCTATTAGAGAAAGGGCGGTCCAAACTAAGATGAGCATTATGGTATTTTGGTGGAAATAGCATTCTTTGGATGTAATGACTAAGATTTCCTTTTATAAGCTACTCTGAATTAAGTCATTATAGGTTGACAACCTTTTTCTTAGGTCGGCAAAATTCTAGAAAAGAATGTCGACCCAGAATTAGTACTCCCTCCGTACCAAACCAAATGTAACACTTACTATAACGAACGTATCACACCAAAGGTAACATTCCTTATTTGGCCCACAACATTACCAAGTTATCCTTATACCCATTTGATATTTACACAAAATGCCATTACATACCCCACCTACCAACCCATAATTAAACCCACAATTACATACCCCACCTATTTTTTCCCTCTTTACCCTTACTTTTTCCACTTTTTCTTAAATACTCCATTTTCCCCTACGTTACCTTTGGTGTGGTACGGAGGGAGTATAACTTAAGGAGTCGTTTGGTTGATCAAGGAACTTAATTTTCCTAGGAACTTCAATTTCATGGGAATTAAGTTCCTGCATCCAATTCGGGTGAATTTGACAAAAGTGTTTGGTTGCTCAGGTAGGAATTAAATTTCATGGGGACTTCCAATGACCAATGGGGGAATAGGTAAGCCAATTCCTACATCATGTAGGCATTGGAAGTTCCTAGGAACTTCTAATTCCCCCATTTTCCAAAAAATATGGCAACCAAACAACCCATGTTTTTGCAATTCATGTGATTTTCCAATTCCTGTGTTTTTCAAGTGTCAACCAAACAACCCCTTTTGAACTCTCTAAGTAGCAAGGTTGAAGTCTCCTCAATAACAATCTTTTAGAGTATTTATGACATGAGTTCATGCTTTTTAGACTTTGAACCTGTCATTTTCGAGTGGAGTATTTATGACATGAGTTCATACTTTCTAGACTTTGAGTCTATCACTTTTGGGTGACTTACCTGATATACGTGGTTTGCAGACTATCACGTATACCCGAGGATTTACCGAGTGTGCACCGAAGATAGCGTCTACCGATTCCTCGTCACCCCAAAAAAAAAAATACTCCCTCCGTCCCGGTCAATTGTTGTCCTTTGGTTTTGTCACAAAGACTAAGGAAAGAGGAGGGGACCAATTAATAGATGACAAGTGGAACAAATTGAGTGTGAATGATCAAATTGTTCATCAAGTTCATTCTTAAAATAGGACTACAATTGACTGAGACACCTTAAAATAGAAAAGGACAACAAGTGACCGGGACAGAGGAAATACTTACTTGGTTCCCTGCTATGTCCGAACTACCTCTTTTTAGCATTTAAATTTTATTTTATAGGAAATATAATTGTGTTAAGACTTATTTAACATATACACAATACACTTACAATTTATAACATATTATTTTATGATATATCTTGAAATTATGATATGATTTAAAATTTATCAAAAAATTATGAGATACATTCATTACTCCCGCTATTAGTATTGACTGATTGATTAATTGATGATTGATTGATTGATAAGTGCTTGATTAAAACCAATGTGAAAGTCAAAGGATGCGATATATGGAAATATATCTTAGAAAATTTACATTAATGTTATGAAAAAAAAAAATATACTGATCTTGTGGTATAATATGTTGTTGCTAACATAGAAATTTTCAAAGTAAAAACTATTCCTTTATGCATTATTTTATTTTTAACAAGAAAACGTTACACAAATTTGAAAACATTTTGCATTGAAGTTAAATTTAGGGGGCGTTTGGTCGGAGATCTATAAGAAAGAGAAAGGGAAACAAAGTTATTGATTTCTTTTGTTGGTGTTTGTTTGACATAAACAAACAGAATGAAATTCTCTTCCTTACCCCTAAATCCATCTAATTCCTTACCCTTATCCCCCCCTCCCCCCCCCCCAAAGGTATGAGATTTCATTATCCTTGTTACCATACAATCACCTTATTTACCTACCACCACACTTGCGAATCCCACCACACCAGTTACCATCAAGACGCCACCACCACCAAAACCACCACCATAGCCACCCCACATAAACCACCATCACAACACCACCGCCACAACCACCATGATGCCACCACTACCATCACCACCACTGCCACCACTGCCACCACCACCACGCCACTACCGCCACCATCATCACCACCATCACAACCACCCCACCTAAACCACCACCCGCACACCAAAACAAACCACAACCCACCACACTTCATTTTCTTGAGGTAACCAAACAACTAGTTAAGTTTTAGGTAATCCCTTACCTTTTCCCCTCTTACCCTTTCTAATTTTCTTTTTCTTCCCCTTTTCTAACCAAAAGCCCCCTTAGAGAAAAAAAAAGTCAAGGTGCAAAAAGCTCTCAAATGTTTGAGAACATTTTCGCATTGAAGTTAAAATGGATATAAAGGTAAAGAAACCATGATGGGTTTCGATGGTTCTAGAAAGAATGTATTCTAAGTCAAGGAAAATTTTAAGTTTTAAGAATCTTTATTTTTCTACTTCAAAATTGTACTTTTAGCTTTTTGAAGCATTTTTTTATGAGTAGCGAATACGTAATCGCTATCTTTATTGCGTATTAGACAAACTACGTATATCAGGTAAGCCATTGGAGAGTGACTAACTCGAAATTTAAAAGACATAGTGTGGACCAACGCCACATGCGTCGTGGGCACCCGCGATTTCGCGCCAGCACATCTTTCCACGGAACTTTGCAAAAAACACGTCACGGGTTCGTAATTGATTTGAGAGGCTTAGTAACCGGTGAAAGGTTTGAACAAGCCTGCATTTGAGGAGTCGCCGTCAAATTTTGTGTAAAATTGAAAACCGTTCGAATACTCCATGCCATGTCAAGACATAAAGTAATATGAACACCAATAAATCCGTTACCCATAACAATCTATGTGTAGAATGACTCTCGCAATGTCAATGAACACGGGTGTTCAAAGAGATCTTGAGTAAGGGGTGAGGGTATGTATTAGGAAACTCTTTAATGGAACATCTAATTCCGCCCGCCTCGGTAGCGACATCTTCTAATGATTGGGTTATTGTTTACTTTGATTTTGTTGATTATATCCATACTACGCAACATCCATTGGATTAAACGTAACATGTGAATTAACTAAGTCGGTGAATTAGACAAACAAGTTTATTATTAGAAGGTCAAAGTAGAACTTTTGATTCGTTACATGTGAAATATAGACGAGATAGATTAATTAAAATACAATAATACATGACGATTTTACATCATACAAGTGCCAAAGCGGGTTTTGAAGAAATAAAATAAATAAAGAGAGTGGGGAAATAATAAAAAGACTAAAAAGAAATACTCCCTTCTAGTCACTCATTTCTTCCCTTTTTCCTTTTTCATGTTAGTCGGATTTTCTTCCCTATTTCTTTTTATGGAAAGGTTTGTGTGGTGCAAATTGATTTGCATGTGGGGTAGAGTAGTTTGTGTGATTCAAAATCATTTTCTTATATCTGGTGCAAAATGGTAGGGGGAAGAAATGAGCGACTAGGAAGAAGTACTATTTACGTGATATTAAGGATAATAGTCTATTAATGCATTCTAAACAAAGCTTCATAGAAGTAGGAAAGAGGTTAGAGACAAAAACTAGTCTAGAACAGATGCAGCAGATAATGCATCCTTTGGAAGAGGCGCAACACTCTCTGCGTCTGTTCGTGACTGGGTTCTAACTATGACAGTCAGACCCGATGGTCGTTACGCTTGATTAATTATTGAAATTTATTTAATTTACAATAAAGGTCAAAAAATTAAAAGAAAGGAATTTGATAAACAAAATTAACCCAAAACCCCACTCACAACCAAGTAATAATGATTAATGATTAACGAACTTTGAATAAACAAGGTGGGCTAAGAATTAGAATTAGAATTAAAACAAAAGGGTTGAATAATTTACAAGAATCGAATGGACTATATTAATTATCAAGCCTCCTAATTCCGGATTTGATGATAAAAATAGGAAATAAATCAACTAATATCTATTATTAGCGATCTAAATCGACTCAAATAAATTAAAGCTCAAAATTTGAAGAAAAAATAAGGTTAGAAAACAAATAACGTCAAACCTGTAAGAGGAAAGACACTCAAACCGAGGCAAAAGAAAGAGCAGTAAGCAGCCTCTAGAAGAGGCACAACAGGAGCCGAGTTCCTTCTGAGCGGCGCATCAATTAATGCTTTTTCTCTAGCCTTTAGATCTGGGCCTTCTTATTAAATTAGTTGTCGAAATTTATTTTAATGAAAGATTAAACGTGTTTGGCACCAATATGATGTATAAATGTAGAAAAATATACAAGAATAATTGAAAACAATACTGATGGGGCATATTCTGCACCGCTGACCAAGTCAATATAATTGAGCAAGGTCAATTATATCCACAAGCAAGTCAACAACTCAGGCAGCCTCACCGACGCAGCCTGTCGGCCTGCCTCTTGTGCCTCGGCTAGGACAACTAGCCAGCCGGGGCACATATCCGCGAACTCATATCCAAGACCCCTCGGCGGAGAGTCAACAGGGCCCGCCGGCTTGCCATGGGTCCCTCGGCCAAGGGTAGATCAGTCTTTCCACCTGCTAGCCACTTGGCCACTTGGCCACTACGTGACAAAAGGTGAAAGTCTATAAATACTCCTCAACCCTCATTGAGAAAAGGATCCACAATTTAACCTAATAATCACTATTCATCTGGTAATATCTCTCTTATCTCTCTACAATATATATACTTCGCCAAGTAACAACAACTTATCTCTCTAAGTTTACTGACTTGAGCGTCGGAGTGAGTTCGCTCGGTCCAAAGCCGAGCCCTCAGTTTGTTCATCGTTTCAGGAGACCGAGAGGAGGATTCAGCTAAAGACGTCATTCTACAAGCACGGGTGGTAACAAATAAATGCTCTGGATTTATACCCGGAACAATTGGCGCCGTCTGTGGGGAAAGCGATACTAGAAGCTAGTCACATTCCCAAAAAAAAAAAAAAAAAAAAAAAAACAACAAAAACCCACCCAAAAAGCTAAAAAGATGTCGAAACAACAAGAGGTATTCGTAAATCGAAACTGAATTCTACCAAGATGATACCATCCACAAATCTGGAGTTGTGCAACCCTCCGTCGGCCAAGTAATTCAACCGGAGTACGGGATGCCAATAATACCAGACACACCGCTGCCTGCCGACCAGGTCACCATCATGGGGCATGTGGTTGATGCAGCAAAACTGAAGATGCTCCTGGACCTAATTGGTAGTACGCCGGCTCACACTGTCACGCCGACAAGAGCGGCAGAAACCGTCCAGGAGACCAGGGCCCAAAATGTGACTCCGAGAAATTTGAACGGAGCACTAGGAGAAGCTGACCCAGTCAAGGCACCGGGGGAGCCCAAAGTGGTCGTGGTAGACCTAAGTCCCTCCCGCACTCGGGGGAGGACAGCGTCGCCACGGCACGAACGAGGCCTACCCCAACGGAGCCAGAGGAGTCCGACTCAGCAGAGCCGGAGAAGAAGCCCGACTCACCGGAGTCAGAGAAGGAGTCCCTCCCGTTACGAGGAGAGGAGCCGGACTAGGAATGCGAGGAGCCGATCGCCGCGTGTCATTCGACACGTGGTCAGACAGCCCCTCAGTGCCTATGTCCTCGACACCGCCGTGCCAACTAAGCTGAAGTTGCCGGCGTTCACATACGAAGGGGATAGCGACCCCACCGACCACGCCGAAGCTTTTGAGTCGTACATGTCGGTGTGGGAACAACCCGACGAAGTTTGGTGCCGAGTCTTCCCAACGACCTTGCATGGGATGGCTCAAAGTTGGTACAAGGGGCTGCCCGACGGCTCGGTATACTGTTACGCCGACCTAAGGGACGCCTTTTTAGCCCAGTACTCTTGCAATAAGAGGAGGGCCGTGGAGACATCAGATCTCCTGACCATCAGGCAGGAGGGGGGTGAGTCTCTACGAAGCTATGTGAAGAGGTTCGACGCCAAGGTTCAGCGGATTCGAGAGATTAATCCCGAGCTGGCAGCCTTCGCGCTGATGAAAGGCCTCCCTAGGGGAGACCTAAAAAATGAGCTCATCAAGTACGGAGGCCTGGGCTTGGACGCCGCCAGGAAAATGGCCGACCAAGCCATCAAGGTAGAGGACTATCACAAGACCTGGGTAGGCCCCAGCGAGGCCGAGCACTCAGAAAAGAAGAGCCGCCGGGAAGACAACCCGGATGAAAGACGCCGAGACAATAATGGGTCACGGTCCGATGAAAGACACCGTGACAATTACAGGTCACGGTCTGACAAATCTGCCAGGAAACAGGACTCGACGGGCGCCGGAGGGAGTTCGGGAACGTACTACCGAAAGCGGTACAATGATCACACCCGCCTGGTCGTCTCGGCCGCCGAGGTCTTCGCCCTGAGCAAAAACGAGGGTCAGAAGTGGGAAAGGCCCCCTAGGTCGAGAAGTGACGGTGACACGAGCCAGTACTGTGAGTACCACGGCCACACCGGCCACTTAACTAACGACTGCCGACATCTGAAGAATGCCATTGAAGAGCTGATCCGGAAGGGGAGCCTCGGCAAATACGTTGCCGGAGGCCAAAAAACAGACGCCGGCGGGTCAAATAAGAAATCCGTCTTTGAACGGGTAGGAGTAATCCATGTGGTCATCGGGGGCAACGAGAACGGTGGGTCCGCTTATGGGCACAAACGGCACCTGAATGAACTATATCAGGCCATCAACTTTGTGCCCAACACAGCAACCCCCGCTTCCAACATCCCAGACATGACTATTGGGAAGAAGGACTACGAGGGAGTCATCGCCCCGCATAGCGACCCACTTGTAGTCCACCTGGACATAGCCAACCACCTAGTAAAGAGGTGCCTAATTGACACGGGCGCCTATACAAATATCATGTACAGAGAGTGTTTTCTCAACCTCGGCCTGAAGGTTGAAGACCTAAGCCCCTGCACCAACCCCTTATACAGCTTTTCTGGGGCCGGCCTGGTACCCGTGGGGACAATCAGACTGCCGGTAAGGTTCGGCGAGGGGAGTGCAGCCAAGAATATTATGTCTGAATTCGTGGTCATTGACGGCTCGTCTGCCTACAACGTTCTCATAGGCCGGGTCACTTTGAGTGAAACCGACGCTGTAATGTCCGTCCGGGCCCTGACATTGATGTATGTCTCGGACCGGGGGGAAGCGCATAAGCTCGTCTCGAAGAACGAGAAGGATCCCGGCGTGTGGGAGGTATACGCCAACGGCCCTTCCACGATGAATAGCTCGAAGGCCGGCATCGTTATTATCAGCCCAAACGGAGACGTGTTTGAGCACGCCTTGAAGCTTACCTCCTTGGCCTCAAACAACGAATCCAAGTACGAGGCAGTGATAACCGGAGTCGAGCTAGCTAAAGCCGCCGGGGCGGAGCATGTCATGGTGAAGACAGATTCACTCTTAGTGACCAGCCAGATCAAAGAAGAGTACGAGGCTCGGGACTATGGGACGATAAGGTATCTAGAGAGGTTGAAAGCTGGCGCTTCAAAATTAAAATCCTTCCAGATACAGTACATTCCCAGGTCCGAGAACGACCAAACCATCGGCATGGTCGAAGGGGCAGAGACCGAGGAGGTAGAGATTGACCCAGGCCGCACCGTAACTATCGGTGTCAACCTGGATCCAAAATTCAGAGCCGACCTCCTGGACCTGCTGAGGAAGAATAAAGATGTTTTCGCCTACTCAGCGGCCGAGATGCCGGGCGTGAGCCGGGAGGTGATTGTTCACAAGCTGAACGTACTCCCCACCGCTCGCCCTGTCAAGCAGAGAATGAGGAACTCCTCAGCCGAGAAGGATGAGGCCATCAAAGCCGAAGTAGATAAATTACTAGCGGCGGGTTTCATCATGCCCTGTACTTATCCTGAGTGGTTAGCCAATGTTGTAATGGTGAGGAAGTCATCGGGGGCCTGGAGGATGTGCGTAGACTTTACTAATCTTAATAAAGCGTGCCCCAAAGACTGCTATCCCTTGCCTCGGATAGATAGTTTAATTGACGCCACGGCGGGCTACACCATGCTAAGCCTGCTGGACGCCTTCTCAGGATATCATCAGGTATTCATGGCCGAGGAAGACATGCCTAAATGCGCGTTTATCACCGCTAACGGCACATACATGTACAAAATGATGCCGTTTGGTTTGAATAACGCCGGTGCAACTTACACGAGACTGGTGGACAAAGTGTTCCAAAATCAAAAAGGGAGAAACATTGAGGCTTACGTCGACGATGCTATTGTAAAAAGCAAGTCTGACAGCGAGCACTTAGCCGATTTACACGAGACATTTTGTTCACTAAGGAAATACAAGATGAAGCTCAACCCAATGAAATGCAACTTCGGTGTCCGGGCAGGTAAGTTCCTCGGCGTACTTGTCAGCGCCAGGGGAATTGATGCCAATCCAGAGAAAGTCCGAGCAATCCTAGACCTGCCGGAGCCAAGGAATCGAAAAGAGGTTATGATGCTGACTGGGAGAATGGCGGCTCTGGCCCGTTTCATCTCTCGGTCAGCCGATAAGAGCACCCCATTCTTCAAAGTATTGAAGGGGAATAAAGACTTCAGCTGGGGGGAGGAACAGAGCACGGCTTTCAAACAACTGAAAGCTCATCTTCAGACTCTCCCAACCCTGTCCAGGCCGATACTGGGGGAGACGCTATACCTGTACATAGCAGTTACCTCGGCCACGGTCAGTGCCGTGATCATCAGGGAAGAAGACAAACAACAACACCCAATCTACTTCGTCAGCCATACGCTGTTGCCCGCCGAGAGAAATTACCCACTAATTGAAAAAGCAGCCTTCGCCGTCGTCGTTGCCGCGAGGAAGTTAAAACCCTACTTCGACGCACATCCCGTGACGGTCCTAACCGACCAGCCATTGGAGAAAGCTTTGGAAAAATTCGAACAATCCGGTAGGCTCATCAAATGGGCAGTGGAACTCTCTGGCTTTGGCATTCAGTACAAACCAAGGCCTTCGATAAAGGGGCAAGCACTTGCATATTTCCTGGCCGAATGCACATATCAAGAAGAGCCAAACCCAGGTGTATGGGAGGTTTACACCGACGGCTCCTCCACGACGAACAGCTCAGGAGCCGGCATCCTTATCATCAGCCCAAACGGGGACGAGTTTGAGTATGCCTTGAAATTCACCTTCTCGGCCTCGAACAACGAATCCGAATACGAGGCGGTGATAACCGGAGTCGAGCTAGCTAGGGCTGCCGGAGCAGAACACATTGTGTTGAAGACACTCACTGTTGGTTACTAACCAAATCAGTGGAGAGTTCGAGGCTCGGGACGACGGAATGGTAAGGTACCTAGAAAAGGTGAAAGCTGACATAGCAAAATTGAAATCTTTCCAAATCCAATGCGTTCCCAGATCTGAGAACAACCGGGCCGACGCTCTCTCAAAACTTGCCAGCTCAACCATCAAGAATGTCAGCCGAACCGTGCTGGTAGATATCAGGAATGCAAAGAGCATCACTGAGACCGTCGGCATGGTGGGCAACATAGAGACCGAGACAACGTGGATGACTCCGATAATGAAATACAAACTTACAAGTGAGTTGCCGGAGGACCGCAATCTCTCGGCCAAGATAAAAAGGATCGCCGCCAGGTACTTAGTGTTCGAAGGGGAACTGTACAGAAGGTCCGTAATAAGACCACTCTTGAAATGTGTCGGTCCAGCCGACGCAGAGCTGATACTGACAGAGATTCACGAAGGCATCTGTGGACACCACATGGGGGCAAGAACACTAGCCCACAAAGCTCTCCGAGCCGGCTACTTCTGGCCCACCATACTTCAAGATTCCAGAACAAGGACCAAGAAGTGCACGAACTGTCAGATGCATGCCCCGGTGATACACGCTCCTTCCCGGGACCTACAACCTGTGCTTAGTCCCCTTCCTTTCGCACAGTGGGGGATGGATATGCTAGGGCCGTTTCCAACGGCCTCCAGAGGAAGGAAGTTTTTGATCGTCGCCGTTGATTACTTCACCAAATGGGTTGAAGCTGTAACACCCCCATTTATTCAAGGGCCTGGACTAGGACTCCTCAGATAAATAATGGTGTTACCATCTCGGAAGCCCGAGGCAGTAGATAACAAAGGAAAGAAACACAGTACTTTATTATAATGTTTATAGTGACATTACAACTGAAATAAAACAAGTCTCCAAATACGACCAAATAATAAGTCTGATAAAACTACTCAAAAGACTAAGGTGAGCTAGGCACTAAGTCGGTCATCCAAGCTCTCTTCCCGGCCAGCTCCCATCGGTCTCGAATACCGTGGCCAATCGCTCCCCAATAATTGGATCATCACGGGCGTACACGAATACACGGGGTCACCACGGCCGAGTAGGTAATACGAAAAACAATAACACAAAACACATACTCCTCCATCACCAACACCGCCATCGCAACTCACAACCCGGACAACCCTGCCCATACCGATCCCGGTAGACTATAAATATCGACCGTAGCCGATCTCGCCACTCGCACTGAGGACACCAGGGCAAGTCTGCGAGAACCCGCCCGGGCCTTATCACAACGTCATCATCTCCACCTCCACCAACTCCACGGTAATAATAATAAAACAGTTCAACAATAGTACTTAACGGAATCAAATCAAACAATCATATTATAACATGTAAATCACCGATTCAGTTAATCCAGTCACATAACACGATATCAAGTCCAGTGTATTCCCCTACCTCAAATAGCGATAAAGGCTAAATCGCAGATCGAAGTACTCCACCCGAAACTCGCCACCTAAACATATACATAATATAATTAATTCAATTAACTATTCCCGTTCCCATACTCAAGAGCTACTATAAGTAGAAACCTTCCCAATTTAGAAATTACTAAAAATATAAGTTACTCAAAATAGAAGGTTTCCTAAAATGGGAAGTTTCCCAAAGTAGTGATTACCAAAATAGCAAGTTACTAAAAATAGTAACTTTCCCAAAATAAAATCCCGACTCAAAAGCTTAAATACATTACTCCGTCACCGCTACTTAAAATTAACTTAATAAACAAAACTAATAATATAAATATTATAAGTATACGCATTCCCGACTCAATAAAATAAAACCCGCAACAAAATTAATTCGAAAACAAAGACACACGCATCCCCCCTTTTCCAACCCGTCACAAACCACCCCTCAACCACCACTCTTCACCGCCGACCACCAGGCCTGACACCAGGTCTGGCCTGGTCACTACCCACCACCACCAACGTGGTCGACCCACGCCGGCGGTCCTGGCCACCACCACAAAACCCCCGCTGCGTCCCGCCGCCAAACGCCCCAATGAAAGCAGTCCCCCTTTCTAACCCGACAACCACCACGACACTCCCCTGTCACCCTTCTAACCACCACCATTGCCACCACCGTCGCATGGCGACTCTGACACACGTGGCACCACCGATTCGACCTCCCCCGAGTCCACGGTGGTGCCACCCCTTTTCCTATGTCTGAAAAGCTACCCAAAAACACCCCCACCAACCCGACACCAAAACACCACCACAGAAACCACCACCAGCCACGACCACCACTATAATCACCACCATCTGACTCGACTCCACACCCACAACGCATCTCACCACCCCACGACCACCACCACAGTCCCTAAAAGACGCATAACGCAAAACAAAACAGAGGGACAGAATTAAAAACGAGAACCCTTACCTATGACGGCCGTCGACCAGAGCTTTTCCGGCCAGAACAACCACCAACGACCACCGTAAAGACTCCCTGGACTCTGGCAGACCCTACTACCTCCACCCTCACTGGCGTGCCCTCTTTGGCCGTGTACAAAGCTTAAACAAGAGAGAAAGGAGAGTTGTTGTTTTGTGTTGTCAAAATGACGGTAGGGGGAAGGGGTAGGGTTTTAAAGGTGAATTAGGGTTTATTTTTAGGGTTTGGTGAGGTAAAATGGTAGGTGGGTAAATGGGTAGTAAGTGGGTAAATGGGCTATGACCTCTCGACCCAAAATGTCACTCGATTATAAACCCGACTCATCTCGCGATATAAATTAAACAATTCTTTTTACGCTTTTACCATTACCTTTACGCTACCATAACATAATAAAACTCGCCCGAACAATAATAAAATACGGGGTATTACAGTCTTCCCCCCTTAAAAAGAACTTCGTCCCGAAGTTCGCCCCCATACCAAACATGTCATACGAAAATATAAAAGACATCTCGTATAACTAACACGGTCAAGCACACTACTAGACTACATAAACACGAAATGTTACATTCTACCCTCCTAAAAAGAAAGTTACGTCCCGTAACTTACCTCAAGCGAACAGATGTGGATAGCTCTCTCTCATCGCGGCCTCGGTTTCCCAGGTAGCCTCCTCCGCTTTATGATTAGACCACAACACTTTCACTAAAGCAGTCTCTCCGTGCCTGGTCTTTCTAACCTTCCTGTCCAAGATCTCCTTAGGCGTCTCGATGTAAGTCAACTGCTCGTCCACCTCGACCACATCATGGCTCAAAATGTGCGAAGGGTCACTCATATACCTCCGCAACTGAGAAACATGGAAGACATTATGTACCCTGGCTAAAGCTGGTGGTAGAGCTAGTCGATATGCCACTTCTCCAACTCTATCCAAGATCTCATATGGCCCAATAAACTTCTGGCTCAGCTTTCCCCGCTTCCCGAATCTCATCACCCCCTTCATCGGAGACACTCTAAGAAGTACTTTCTCCCCACGGAAAGAAATGTCGCTTCTCCTAGCATCCGTAGCTCTTCACGCCGGTCTGGGCAGCCCTCATCTTCGTCGAATGATCCGCACTGTTCAACCATCTCCTGAATCATCTCTGGTCCCAAAACTACCGCATCAGCTCTATCATCCCAACACACAGGACTCCTACACTTCCTGCCATACAAAGCCTCAAATGGAGCCATCCCAATACTAGCGTGGTAATCGTTGTTGTATGAAAACTCAATCAACCCAGTCTATCCTCCCAAGACCCGCCGAACTCCAAAACACAAGCCCTCAACATGTCCTCGAGCGTCTGAATAGTCCTCTCTGCCCGACCATCCGTAGCTGGATGAAAAGCGGTGCTCATCTTTAATCGAGTACCCATTAGTGACCGTAGCTCGCGAATTTGGATAGAAACTCGGAGTCTCTATCGGAAACGATGTCCTTGGGTACACCATGCAGCTTCACCACATACTGAACATAAGCCTTGGCCAACTCAGCTTTACTCCAAGTATCCTTCATGGGAATAAAGTGAGCCGACTTGGTTAGCCTATCCACGATCACCCAAATCATATTGTTACCTTTCTGAGTTCGAGGCAACCCAACAATGAAATCCATGGAAATGCTTTCCCACTTCCACTCTGGCACCTCTAGTGGTTGAACCTTCCCTTGCGGCCTCTTATGTTCACCCTTCACTCTCTGGCATGTCAAGCATCGAGCTACGAACTCAGCAACTTCCCTCTTCATATTCGGCCACCAAAAGGTCTTCCTGAGGTCCTTGTATAATGAGTCCCCGCTCAAACCTCATAGCCAACATAGCTTCATTCTGCCCAAAGTCATCAATGTATGAGGATAACTGTCGAAATTTCCGGTGATAAGTCTCCCTTTGTCATATCTTTTGTCATCTTGAAGGTGTCAAACTCCTCCGAAGTTTGGCTTTTTGGAACTCGGGCATAAACTCATTCTTCAGAAGCTCTTGGAATTCCAACCAAGATACATGTCCCGTATCAAGATCCCTAGCAACCTCTCGTATCTCCACCTTGTTCTGGTCCACGATCCATTGGGCCCTAAGATAGTGGGCAGCTTGGTCCACCTGCAGCTCTTCCGGACATGCTAACAGTTCAAACAGATTGGTGAACTCTCTACACCATTCCCCCAGCAACTGTGGTTCCCCCTCTCCAGTGAATTTTGTGGGGTTATGCCTTGCCACAATGGTACTCATCTTCCCCGGATCCAATCGTTTGGCCTTTAGGGCCTCATTCTCGGCCAGTGAGTCGATCTAACTCTTCCGGGTGATGTTTACTGACCGTGTTCCTTCTTGGAGGCATGACTACAAGAGAATTTTAGGGATTAGCTGCAACACAAAACACTTTGGTAATTCTAGCCAATTCTTTTACTCTTATCTTACTTGTCTACCTAGCATGGCTTAGGGATCACATAACCGCATATCACTAGGCATAGCCTTCTGACACAACTTAATAGATGTATAAGTATAAATCAATCTTAAAACATGCCAAGTATTATGCCACAACCTCCTATCAATTTTTATGCAACAATTATCATATCAATCAGTTAATACGTAGGCAATAATTTATGGAGTTATGCTCAGTATCATGCAACTTCTCTACCCTTCCTCTCATATGCACTCAGGGTTCCCGGGTCAAACTGAGAGGGCCAATGGTTCGGTGTGAGGGGGCCCCTAACTCATCCCTTACCTTTAGTGTGCTCCTAGCAGTTCTATCCCGGGGTTCATTTTATTTGACTCTTCCTACATTCATTAGATTCATTGGTTTAGGCCTGAGGATCGTTCGCTCTGATACCACTTTGTAACACCCCCATTTATTTAAGGGCCTGGACTAGGACTCCTCAGATAAATAATGGTGTTACCATCTCGGAAGCCCGAGGCAGTAGATAACAAAGGAAAGAAACACAGTACTTTATTATAATGTTTATAGTGACATTACAACTGAAATAAAACAAGTCTCCAAATACGACCAAATAATAAGTCTGATAAAACTACTCAAAAGACTAAGGTGAGCTAGGCACTAAGTCGGTCATCCAAGCTCTCTTCCCGGCCAGCTCCCATCAGTCTCTGAATACCTGTCAATCTGCTCCCCAATAATTGGATCATCACAGGCGTACACGAATACACGGGGTCAGCCACGAAGCTGAGTAGGTAATACGAAAAACAATAACACAAAACACATACTCCTCCATCACCAACACCGCCATCGCAACTCACAACCCGGACAACCCAGCCATACCGATCCCCGGTAGACTATAAATATCGACCGTAGCCGATCGCCGCTCCGGTTGAGGACACCAGGGCAAGTCCTGCAGAACCCGCCTGGGCCTTATCACAACGTCATCATCTCCACCTCCACCAACTCCACGGTAATAATAATAAAACAGTTCAACAATAGTACTTAACGGAATCAAATCAAACAATCATATTATAACATGTAAATCACCGATTCAGTTAATCCAGTCACATAACACGATATCAAGTCCAGTGTATTCCCCTACCTCAAATAGCGATAAAGGCTAACTGCAGATCAGAAGTACTCCACCCGAAACTCGCCACCTAAACATATACATAATATAATTAATTCAATTAACTATTCCCGTTCCCATACTCAAGAGCTACTATAAGTAGAAACCTTCCCAATTTAGAAATTACTAAAAATATAAGTTACTCAAAATAGAAGGTTTCCTAAAATGGGAAGTTTCCCAAAGTAGTGATTACCAAAATAGCAAGTTACTAAAAATAGTAACTTTCCCAAAATAAAATCCCGACTCAAAAGCTTAAATACATTACTCCGTCACCGCTACTTAAAATTAACTTAATAAACAAAACTAATAATATAAATATTATAAGTATACGCATTCCCGACTCAATAAAATAAAACCCGCAACAAAATTAATTCGAAAACAAAGACACACGCATCCCCCCTTTTCCAACCCGTCACAAACCACCCCTCAACCACCACTCTTCACCGCCGACCACCGGGCTCGACACTGTGTCCTGGCTGGTCACTACCCACCACCACCAACGTGGTCGACCCACGCCGGCGGTCCTGGCCACCACCACAAAACCCCCCCTGCGTCCCGCGCCAAACGCCCGAACACGGTCCCCCTTTCTAACCCGACAACCACCACGACACTCCCCTGTCACCCTTCTAACCACCACCATTGCCACCACCGTCGCATGGCGACTCCCGACACACGTGGCACCACCGATTCGACCTCCCCGAGTCCACGGTGGTGCCACCCCTTTACCCTATGTCCGAAAAGCTACCCAAAAACACCCCCACCAACCCGACACCAAAACACCACCACAGAAACCACCACCAGCCACGACCACCACTATAATCACCACCATCTGACTCGACTCCACACCCACAACGCATCTCACCACCCCACGACCACCACCACAGTCCCTAAAAGACGCATAACGCAAAACAAAACAGAGGGACAGAATTAAAAACGAGAACCCTTACCTATGACGGCCGTCGACCAGAGCTTTTCCGGCCAGAACAACCACCAACGACCACCAGTAAAGACTCCCCTGGACTCCTGGCAGACCCTACTACCTCCACCCTCACTGGCGTGCCCTCTTTGGCCGTGTACAAAGCTTAAACAAGAGAGAAAGGAGAGTTGTTGTTTTGTGTTGTCAAAATGACGGTAGGGGGAAGGGGTAGGGTTTTAAAGGTGAATTAGGGTTTATTTTTAGGGTTTGGTGAGGTAAAATGGTAGGTGGGTAAATGGG
Source organism: Silene latifolia (assembly GCF_048544455.1). NCBI lineage: Eukaryota > Viridiplantae > Streptophyta > Magnoliopsida > Caryophyllales > Caryophyllaceae > Silene > Silene latifolia. Next base: position 286,151 of record NW_027413701.1, read on the forward strand.
TAGTAAGTGGGTAAATGGGCTATGACCTCTCGACCCAAAATGTCACTCGATTATAAACCCGACTCATCTCGCGATATAAATTAAACAATTCTTTTTACGCTTTTACCATTACCTTTACGCTACCATAACATAATAAAACTCGCCCGAACAATAATAAAATACGGGGTATTACAGAAGCTGTAGCAGTACCAGCGAAGACCACAACGGCCGTCAGAAAGGTAATATGGGAAAATGTTATAACTCGTTTTGGATTGCCCCAAGTCATGGTATTTGACCACGGCCGAGAGTTTTGGAGTGACCTGATAATGAACTGGTTAGAAGAGCTTGGCATCAAGTTTGCATACTCCTCCGTCTGCCACCCACAGAGCAACGGGCGGCGGAGGGCCTAATAAAACAATCCTCAACGGTTTGAAGAAGACGTTGAAGACCGAAGGGAAGATGGGCCGATGAATTACCCGGCGTCCTGTGGTCCCTTCGAACCACGGAGAAAGAAGCAACGGGGTACAGTCCATTCCACTTAGTCTACGGGTCCGAAGCAGTCCTGCCAATTGAAGCAACGGTGCCGACATTCAGAACGACCACCTTTAACCCGGTTGAAAATGAGGAAGGTCTAAAAGCCTCCCTAGACCTGGTCGAAGAAAGCCGAGATACAGCACGCCTCAACTTAGCAGTATACCAAAACCGAATGAGAAGAGCCTATAACCGAAGAGTCCACAAAAGGGACTTAAAAGTAGGAGATCTGGTCCTAAGAAAGTCGGCCGCCACCAACAAAGGAAATATTCATGGTAAGTTGACGGCTAACTGGGAAGGTCCCTACAAAGTGGTTGAAGAGATGAGGCGGGGTACATACCGGCTGACAGACATGGAGGGTGTGCCTTTGATGAGTCATTGGAACACCGACAACCTAAGAAAGTACTTTTTATAGCGGCGGAGGTGTCCAAACCCATTGTGGACACCCCAACGCATGATCATAACAAATGAAGAATCACCCGAGTTTTCCACCAAAGTGCTTGTCCCCTCCATAGTTGCCACCGGGCCGTCGCCCAAAGAGAAGAAAACGCTATCGAGCCGTAACCCCGATTACCTCGGCTAAAGCCGAGAGCGACGGGGACACAACGACCGATACGCTAGAAGAAACGCTATCGAGCCGTAACCCCGATTACCTCGGCTAAAGCCGAGAGCGACGGGGACACAACGACCGATACGCTAGAAGAAACGCTATCGAGCCGTAACCCCGATTACCTCGGCTAAAGCCGAGAGCGACGGGGACACAACGACCGATACGCTAGAAGAAACGCTATCGAGCCGAACCCGATTACCTCGGCTAAAGCCGAGAGCGACGGGGACACAACGACCGATACGCTAGAAGAAACGCTATCGAGCCGTAACCCAGATTACCTCGGCTAAAGCCGAGAGCGACGGGGACACAACGACCGATACGCTAGAAGAAACGCTTATCGAGCCGAACCCCGATTACCTCGGCTAAAGCCGAGAGCGACGGGGACACAATGACCGATACGCTAGAAGAAACGCTTATCGAGCCGAACCTCGATTACCTCGGCTAAAGCCGAGAGCGACGGGGACACAACGACCGATACGCTAGAAGAAACGCTATCGAGCCGAATCTCGATTAACTCGGCTAAAGCCGAGAGCGACGGGGACACAACGACCGATACGCTAGAAGAAACGCTATCGAGCCGTAACCCCGATTACCTCGGCCAAAGCCGAGAGCAACGGGGACACAACGACCGATACGCTAGAAGAAACGCTATCGAGCCGTAACCCCGATTACCTCGGCCAAAGCCGAGAGCGACGGGAACACAACGACCGACACGCCAGAAAAAACGTATACTCAGTACAGTTGAGACGCAATTCTAGCCGCCTCGGCCAAACGAGGGCCTGGCAGAAGGAGCGGTCAATTGGGAAATGCAAATCTGACGCCTCGGCCAAGACCGAGAGTGAAAGAGGAGGAAACCAACATGCCAACACGTTTTAAAAGACGTTGAACACAGTTGAGATACGCATTCTGACTGCCTCGGCCAGGCCAAAGGTAAAAACGAAAAAGCGCTCGATTAATAACGCAAGACAAGTATGGTGATAAAAAAGCCCCGGCCAAGCCGAGGGCGAATAAGACAAACTTCATTGAAGATAATTGAAAGGAGAATACAGACGACGGCCGTCCCCATAGGGATAAGCCTAAACACAACCTACCAAGAGTTTTACAACAAAGACAAGGAAAAGAAAAGCAAAAGATTACAAGCATATCATTTGAAGCGCCAAAAGATGGCAGGGAGGAAAGGCTCAATAGTTAGCCCCCGAACAGCTAAAGCTATCCGAGATGCCGGGTGAGTCTGGTGACGACCGCCCGTCTCCCTATGCCTGTTGCTGCCCTCCATCGGTAGCAGCAGCATCTTCGGTGGTCGGCTCAGGAGAAGGCTCGACATTCTCAAGTGCCTTTAGCCTCTCAGCCTCCTCACGGGCCTCCTTCACCTTTGCATCATAGGCCGCCTTGGCCTCAGCTATTTGAGCCACCTTCGCCGCCTCCGCCTTCTCCGCAGCCGCTGTTTCCGCAGCATCAGCCATCTCATCCAGAAGCTGATCGAATTTATCCCACGGGAAGGAGCCTTCGGGGAAGAGCCTCTTGATTGCCTCCCTGGTCGCCTCCTCGGCCTGGTCCCGGAATTGGGTGCACATTTTAGGGAGGAGATCATTTTGAAGCATTTCAATATCCTTCTCCTTTTGAGCAAGGATAGCCTTTGTGTCCCTGAGCGCCTCCGTCTGGACGTGGAACTGATCCTTCCACTCTTCCCTCTTGGCAACCACGGCGTCATAAGCACCCTTATACCTGTCCCGCTCCTCCATCAGCTTGGCGGTGGCGGCATCAGCAGCCTCAACTTTGGCCCTCTCGGCCAATAGCCGCTTCTCAGCTTCCTCCTCACGACTTCGGGAAGCAAGGAGGTCCAGCTTAGCCTTCCCGGCTTCCCCCTTTGCAGCGGAGAGATCAAGTTTAAGCCGTTCGATCATCGGCCCGGATTTGGGCCATGGCCTTTTCTTGCTCCATGATGTGGGAGCTAGGCTAGTTGAGTCCACTTCGCCAGCCTCTAATATATTCTCGCACCCTCTGCCACAAGTTCGGTGGAGGGAATCTTCTGAATGGAGGAGTCAACGGTGACATTTCTATCACCCGCCTTCTCAATAGCCTTCTCAGGCTGCTTCCCTAATTGCCGTTCAGTGAGAACGACGGCTGCCGACGGTGGATCTACAAAAAATTTACACAGAGCATCCATGTCAACATGCATTGACACGTCAGAAAGTCTGTCATCAGGAATGTCCAACGAACCGGCTAAATCCGAACCGCAAGTTAGATCCGTACCAGTCTGGACCCTCTTGCATGGAGGGTCGGCTGAGTTATTCTTCTCCTCGGCAACGTTGGAAGCAGACGGTGGCTCTTTTCTCTTCTTTGGAGGAGGAGGGCCCCTCGCAACGGTCACCACCTCCCCAGAGATATCGACGACCTCCACGTGCTCCTTCTGAACCGCTGGGGTCGAAGAGGGAGTTGGCACGACGCACGCCGCCGCCAACCCGGACGCGCCTTCTTTGTTCTCTTGGCACGCTCCGAGAACCCGTGCTTGGGCCGCCGTCGGATCCGGTGCCTTCAGTGCTTCTCCATGAGTTCGTTGGGAGCCAGTCCACGATCACGCGTCGGCACCGTAGGATGCCGTTGAACGACTTTCCCGTCCTTATCAAGCCCTAACCTCTTCAAGGTCCTCTCAGACAGATCCTGGCCAAACCGGTCTGCAAGAAATCAAACAAAAGTTACATAAAAGAAGTAAAACAAAGCTCTAAAACAGGAACATAACAGGCAATGATGGGCCTCACACCGACCCCACTCACCCTGGTTGAGGGCCGGTATGAGGCCGACGCATAAAACCAGCTCATCTTGAAGAATAATCTGAGTCGGGGGGAGCCATCCTTTCTCAGCATCGAACAGCTGCATCGCCCGCTTCTCATCCGCAGTAAGAGGGACCATCGAAGCGTCCATCTTAACCTTACCCCGGGAGATACATTCCTCATACTCTCCCCGGTTCTCACACCGCAAGTAAACAGGGCTCTGGAAAGACCGAGGCAATGGGTAGTCCTCCGGCACTTGGACATACACCCATCGCCGTTGCCAGTCCTTGCAAGAAGTAAGTTTGGACACGGAGACGTAGCCTGGCTTCGTCTGCACGCTGTACCACCCTGTAGATACCCGTATCCGTCGATATTGGAATTTATAGAGAACCCGACAAACACCCGATGATGATAGGACACATGTATTTATTTAGTTGTCATTGTCATTATTTGGGTTCGTTTTACGATGTAGAATGAGCGTTGTCGACGGAGTATTTTAATTTAAATGATATTTAAATTAAAGCCTTTTTTAAGGTGATTTCAATTTATTTTATTTTGTTTTGAATTTATTTTCTTGAGTTTATTTTATTGAAAATAAAATAAATATTTGATTTGAAAAATCATTTTATGAGTATATTTGATTTGAAAAATCATCTATTTTAATGTGTTAATTGATTTGAAAAATCGATTTGAAAATCGAAAAGAACTCGTTTTGAACATGTGTTTTTGAGCTCGATTTTAGCTCGGTTTTTGAGCCCGTTTTCTTTACGAATTGGCACGAATCTCGAGTACACTAACCAACCTAGACCACTACCCATCCAACCCCAGTTCGAACCCCATAACCATGACCCAAATCCCGTCCCAAATCACCCCCAACAGCCCGCGCAAAACACAAAGCAGCCCCCCTGTTTCGCAGCTCAAACCCGAGTCCAAAATCCGCTCCAAATACCACCAAAACCCGTGCCCATTAACCCTAACCCATACGCTAATATCCTACCCATATTACATTACCTTAATCACCAAGAAAACCCCCCAAACGAACCCTAGAAAACCCCCCAAAAGCTGCTGGACAGCAGCTATGCTCAGCCAAGCCCGTCTGCCTCTCCTCCCTTTTACCCTACTTTAACCCCTTATAAATACCCCCCCTTCACCATACATTCATTCCTCTAAGTTCTCCATACATCCTACCGTCACTCACAAGCTTTAAAATCCAGAAACAAACCCTAATTGCCTCTCAAAAACCCTCCACAAAACCGACATACAAACTGAAACTGTTTGTGTGTCTTCCTCGAAAAACAATTCGTTCCTCCCTCAAACCTCCATCAAAACTCGATTTTCTTGTTCCTAATTAACCACATAACATCCATCTACACATTAGACAAAGATTTACGAGCCAAATTGCCCTTGAGAGTACACGAAATCCCTCGAAAAACAGAGTGTTATACACTCTGTTTTCGCGGTTTGTTCTTGTCTGTCCAGTTCTGTTTGTGCTCGTTTTTCGTGCCCAATAACCCAAAACGAGCAGGGGTTGCTTTAAGATCTCTGTTCGCCTCTCTTTCTAGTTTTCAAAATATCTTTTAAATCGAATTTTCGTCGTGAAACGAGGGAGAAATCATCGTTTGAAAGTTGCTGTCCAGATTTGTCAAAAAACGCGTGTTTGCTTTGTTTCTTCGTCAACGACGGCCTCTCGAGATAAAATCTACCATCGATTACGACCCAAGACGGTGTCAACGATACATGTAGGTTGAGGGTGCATCAAATCCTCCTCTTTCTCCTTTTTTTATTTCGTTTTTTTATGCTTGTTTTTTATAGTTTGTTTTTGTTTGTTTATCGTTTTGTTTATCGATTGTTCTAATTAACTATGAAACTAGTTTAGTCCGAGTATGAGTTAAAGTACCACCATGAACACCCGCGTTGACTTGAGATGGGAAAATAAACCGCTACTTCAGTCGGTCGTACACCCCCGTCTCATTTACATATCCTCGTGTTCAAGGTAGGGCATAAATAAAACGAATTTCTAACTTCGCTCTTCGCTTTTGACCCCTTTGTTGTTTCGGCCAATTCGACACACCTTAGGACCCGTTGCATGTTAGTATGACCTCTGATTGTTAACATATGACGTATTTAGACGACGTTCGATCATTTTAATAACCTAATTAGACATGTTAGGTGGCATCGACATAGCTTTTAAAATCGATTAACAATTCTATAACCTAATTGGATACATCTTTCTCTTCACTTGATTTCTCGCTAGCATAGGAGTGCGTGATTAGCACCTTCCTATTAACACTCGACGAGTAAGCATTAATCTTATGATATTGTGACCTAATTGGACCCTTTAGGCCGTGTAGAATACACACTCGCGCGTTTCTTCTCAATCGATCAACCTGTTTTATAACTTGTTTTCTAACTCGTTTTCTAATCCGTTTCGCAATCATTCGATCTAACTAATGAACCTAACCTAGGAACTAGGATGGCCTTGTCTTGGCCGTGAGGGTGGTCGTGGTTTGGGCCGTGAGCTTGGCCGTTTTCTTTGTCTTTCTTGCTTCGTTTTTTTGTACCTTTTGTTCTTCGTTGTTTCGTTGCTTGTAATTCGTAATTTGTTTATCGAGTTGTAATTTTCGAGCTTGTTTTACTTTCATCGAGTCAAAACCTCTTCAAAAAACCTTAGTCTTGTTTGGTTAGACGGTTGTGCCCCAATGCATGTGAGAGCGTAGTAAATCGCATGTTGTTTAAAGCAACATGGCCCGATTTATGCTAATGCATGCTTTGGTGTGTGACCCAATGTCTAATTCGATGAGATTAAGTGAAAGCACACATTACGAGGAGTGATCCAAGGCCGTGAGTCATGTGAGCCGTGGGCCACCCCTTTGTGTACGTTTTTCTAGGCCGAACTGGCCATGTGTCGTGTATGGTATCGTATGTAGCAATTGTATTTAGATCGAGTTGTATCTTTAATTTATTGTTGTGTCGGCATGAAATGCCTGGTTTGTAATAGGTAGATCCCATGGCTCCCCCATTCCCCCTTAAGCCTTGTTTGCTTTGTTTTGTATGTTGTTAGATTAATCAACCCACATGCTAAATTACAACTTTGACAAAGTTAGTTTAGTTGCATCTAAAACGACATAGAAATTGTTGTCACATGTTAGGGTTTAAAACGATGTTTGCATATCATATATTGTAGTAGCTATGACCTTGTTTGAACTCCGACACTTGACTTAGTAGAGGCCGTTATTGACGGGCGGGGTTGGGTGTCCTTATGGGCTTCCCAACACGTACCCTCACCCCTTACTCAAGATCTATGGTTTGTGGATCCGTCTAAATACCATTGGATTACGAGAGTCATTCAAATCGAGTGATATAGGGTACAAGTCTTTATCTTTAATCACTCGTAGTCGATTGGCTTTATGCTTTTCGATGAAAGGTGTAAAGTTGACTTGAACGGTTCCAAGTTCCCAAAAAACTTGGTGGCGACTCTAATTGGTCTTAATTCGATTCGAAAGAACCTCGAGTCGATTATGCCTAGTGTGGATCCCGCGGACGCATTCCCAGGGCCTTGTCCACGGTTTGGCGACTCATTTGGGGAAAAGAGGACTAGTTACACTTTGTTTCTAGGGTCTTTTCCTCCGAGGTGAAACTTGAAAAGAAAGTGTTGGAAAGTAAAACATTACTCATAGTGCTACGATTCATGCATAAACCCTTAAGGACTTGCCTGGGCCGTCCCAGCGTTTCTTCGTGATGCGTGGGGGCGACGTCCCACTATGCTAGGAAGCTGCACATTGCTCGCTTCCACTTCGCCTCGCGTGGTTCTTGATGGTGGGGACGATCTTCTAGGTACTTTACCTTAAGACACCTTGCTCTATAAGACCGCAAAAGGATGGAGGGCATAGACCTTCTTGTAGAAGACTTGCCGAGACTTAGAGATGTCTAGGAGCATACATCCTTACAACATGAGAATGACAATGTGCAATTTGTTTTCCCGAGTCTTTTTCGAAATTTCCCATGTCCTTTTCAAAACCGAACTTTTGAACAACTTACTTTCAAAATAGCATGGTTTTAAAAACGCGGAATGCTGCCCAAATAGGACTAGAATTTTCGGCCCAAAATGAGCTTTTATAGCCGGCATGCTGCCCATTTCAAATCTCATTTTCGAATCAATCTTTCGTTTTTTTTCAAAACCAATCCAAAATGCCTCTCGAACCTCAACCAAGCATGAAATGCGTCAAGTCGTGTCCGGGTCATGGCCGTGTTAGACCGGGTGTGTTTCGTTCTAAGAGTCTAGAACACGACCCTGTTGGGTCACCCAAGCTCACCTCTTGGGCTTTGAGTCATGTTGGTTGACCATTTGGTCTAGGATAGTCCACAGAAACGTCCAAGCTAGGCCCTTTAGGACGTTTCACTCAAACCTAAGGACTATGTTGGTCCAATCACGGGTTTGGCCACACCGAGTCCGGTTTATAACCGATTTATGACAGTTTGAGTCATGTCGTTTTGTCGAGTCTAAAATGAACCAAGGTCTAAATCCAACCGTGAGTCGAACCTTTGGTTAGTCAGTCTCAAGTTGAGTCTTTGTTTGAGTCAAGTTGGGGTCGTGTCCTTAAGTGTGCAGGGCCTCTTACTTTAAATATTGACTTAGTACGGGGTTTTCTTGTAGAAAGGCCGCCAAAAACCCGACGTCAAGCAATGGAAGATACTGTTAACAAGCTTACTGAGGCCGTGAACCTCATGATGACCCGCATGGATGCAATTGAATCTAAGCTGGGTGAAGATTCCCCTCCATTTACCCCACCTCTGACCGATCTAGAGAAACGGTTCAAGTTCATCGAAGACCGTCTGAAACTCTCCCAGGGGAAGAACATCCACTATGAGAATGCTTGGGCCTATGCCCCAGTTCAGGATAAGTTGCCTACGAACATGGTACTCACTGACATCCCAAAGTTCAAAGGCACCGAAGATCCAGTCCACCATGTTAAGGCCTATAAAGGGTACTTAGCATCGAAGGAGTACCGCCGACATGCTCTCTCGAAATTTTCGCTCAATCTCTGGATGAACACCCGAAGGCGTGGTTCTATAATCTTGACCTTAAGAACTTCCCCACTTTCGAAGATATTACGGTGGAGTTCTGTAAGCACTATGCTGACAATGTTGAGATTCAAACCAACATAAGGACTTTGGAAGTAATGACACAGAAGGAAAAAGAGGGCTTTACTGAATTCCTCGCAAGATGGCGCGCTGAAAGCGTGAAATTAGCCAAGAAGCCCTTGTGAAGTTGAAATGGTAGATAAGTTCGTAAAGAATCTACGACCTATTTACCGCAATGCTCGGAAATACTAGAATTTTGGTTCTTTCAAAGAATTGATAAGAATCGGGATAAAGGTAGAAGATGATGTCATAAGGGCAGGAGGCCGGAAAAGCCGAAAGGGTACCAAGGGGCCTCATCGTCTAAGGGCAAGGCCCCAAAGAACGACCCATATTGATGAAGCCATCAATCTCTTAGAAGGGCAATCGAAGAAGTCGCAGCGCCAAACACCTAGGGCATTCACCGATATCGGATGCACTTATACATACGCTCTCCAAAGGCTCATAGCCCAAGGAAAGTCTGAAGCCTATTGGTCCAACTCCGGACCCTCCTGCCGATCAACAAGGTAAATGGTATAAACCAAATGCCTCATCGTGCCTTTCATCAAGGTAAAGGCCATGATCTCGAAAGGTGCTATCGATCAAGCACGAAATCCAAGACATGATTGAGAATGGAACACTCCCGATCCCAACTGTTAAACCCAATAACATCACGAATCCATTTGGCGATCACGCCAATTTTGTTTCTGTCGAAGACAATGTCGATTATTCCCATCTTATTCGCCCATGTCACTTGAAAGGGGTGTTTATCGGGAAAATATTTGTGGATTGCTTTGAATTCTTGCCAAGCCCGAAGAATGAAATTCAAGTCGGGAGTCTTGCTCTAGAATGTACTCCTCTCATTAACGAAGTTAATAAAAGACAATTCGATTCACCAACCTCCATCACTGGCGTAGATCCTCAGATGATTACCTTGGGATGGAGGCAGACCATCAAAGGGATCAAGGACCAGAGCTGAGCATCTAAGCTGACAGCTGAACAAGGGAAAGCTCATGACCAGATTTGAAATTATGAGTCGGGATCTATTTTCTTATCTTAGTCGAGTCGAGTCTAGGACTTTCTTTCCCTGAAGTTGAGTCGTTGGTTCCGCGATGACCTAGGGTGTGTCCTAGGAATCGTTCCTTCGAGTCTGTTAAGCATTTGTCATTCCAATAAAAGTTGTAGTTTCGTTTCCAAATATGTCTTGTTTCCAATCCTCAATCATTCCGAAACATGATAAAATGCACAACACACTCAAAGGCATCCCTGGGGTAGAAATATGTCCCGTTTCAAAATGTAAGGTACACTAGGATCCTGTGTTTGATACCTTTACCTATTCCATATCTGGCGGCAGAAAACCTCCATCAGAACCAGTGCTTTTGACAAGCTTTTAGATGATTCTATGACAAACCCGGACTAGCTCCTTTTTTCCCCTATCGATGATGGAAGGCAAGCCTTTTCCCCAACAAAGTCATCCCATCTCGAAGAGAGAAGATATCAACCCGTTCTAACAAGGAATTGTTAGTTCTTACCCAAATTAGTTGGCGAAGCCCAGTTTTCAAGGTGTATCCATTTATGACTAAGAGAATGAATAGAAGATCATTTTCAAAGAGAAAAGAAAGATGAAAAGAATGAAAAAATGAGAAAAAGAGAAAAATTGGAAAAAAAAATGAAAAAAGATGAAAGAAAAAGAAAAAAGAAAAAAAGATGTTGAAGTTATTGCGGAATGCTCTTTGGTTGAATGTCGAAGTTACGGAAGCCAGAATTCAAGTCAAGTACCCATAGTTGAGGTTCAATGGGCGAAGCCCAAATGCTTAAGTAGTAACCTCTTTACCCTCTGAGTCCTTCCTGAGACAGTTACAAGGATATAGTCGGGAATTTTGAGAATTATTCCGCTTGTGTTGTTACATCCAGCCTTTAGGGTCCAGACATGGAAATTTGAACCCACATTATTTTTCAACCCATTTGCACTCGTGGTTCATCAAACCCGAGACACCCATTCCAACCACATCAGCAGCCATAGCCCTTGGCCTTAGCACCACAAAACAAACCTTCAGAATGATGGTTAACCATTCCAACTTGTTATTACCAAGCTCCACTTCCCAAAAGATCCAAGCCTTTTACACCTAACCCCAAACACGGGATTTAACGGTACTTTACAGGCTAGAATGGGATATGACATGATACCTTAGGTGAAACCTTCGAGTGTGTACACACAATCAAAATGCCATGTTTATGCACCATGATCGAACTACGTCGGATTTGATTTCGCTCCACGCGAATACGTAGGCAGTCCTTTAGAATAAGGGATTCAATCCACTCATCAACCAAGTTGTTATCTTGTCGGTTTCTTACGGGTCTTAACCAAGTCCAAATGAAGCCACCTTTGTTTGAGTCGGTCTTAGCACTCGATGTAGGCTAGGATAAGGATATAGGTTAAGATGAGTAATGTCAAGTCTCGGAATGAGCTTTATCTAACGGTGTAAGCAAAGATGCTGAGTCTCATAGATGTGGGTTTGTGTTGGGAACAGAAAATATGAAAAAACCCGCTGAAAAGAAAGAAGGCGTGGAAGAAAAATAATAAAAGCCCGCTGAAAAGAAAGAAGGCGGTGGCAAGAAATGATGAATACTCGCTGAAAACAAAGGAGGCGAGGAGAAGAGTGACAGAATGTTCCCAACAAGAGTGATGTGTGATGTCTAAGTGTTCTCATAAAATGAGTCCGTGTTTAGTGTCTGGGCGAAGCCAACGTTGTTGCTCCGTGAGTTTAATCCACCTTGTCAATGTCAAGTGATCTTGATTCCCATGTGCCCTCGGGAGCACGCCCATGCCATAAGATATCTCCGTCCCAAGTTCGACGACCTTGTGATTCCCATTTGCCATATTTTGGCGCCGGAATGGCCAATTTACATTTCTACCCCCAACAAGTCAATAATTGAATTTAAACTCGTGCACACTTACGGTTTTATTTTCTTTTTTTGTTTTACGGTAGCGGGCTACGCCCACGTTGTTTATGGGTCATACAAAATGTCTGAGTCGCATTTCGTGCTCACCCATCAAGGTTCGATTTCACAATGCCAAAAATTTCAAAATTTCAAAATTTCAAAATCTCAAAAACTTTTTTTGAAAATTATGAACAGATGGTTCAAATCTCAAATTTCAAAATAAAATTTTGGGTCGATGACCCAACATCATAAGGGATGTCAAATTCAAAAATTTGGGGCGATGACCCAATTATTCAAAATCTTCAACTTGTTCAAATTTCAGGTCGATGACCCAGTCATTCAAATTTAATTTTAGGTCGACGACCCAGCATTCCAATACTTCAACTTCAAACCTCGGGTCGATGGCCCAACATTCCAAGTGATGTCAAATTTCAACTTCGGGTCGACGGCCCAATTATCCAAAATTTCAAATTCAAACTTCGGGTCGATGGCCCAATCACACAAAATTTTCAAATTCAATTTTCGGGTCGATGGCCCAATCACTCAAAATTTTCAAATTCAATTTTCGGGTCGATGACCCAATCTTTCAAAATAATCCAATTTCAAGATCGATGATCCAAATGTGCTTATGTGATGATTATTGCTAGTACGTTTTTGTGTTCCAATTATAGCAGGATATGCTTCAACTGGGGGCTCTAAAGTCTTCGACTTTAGAGCCATTGCAAACTGGGGGCTCTGAAGCCGTTGGCTTCAGACACCATTATCAAGATGTAAAGGATGATATCCGCCAAGAATTCAATTCAATACAAGAGTATGAAAGGGAAGAATTCCGTAGCTGAAAGCAAATGATGAAAGCGGCGGCAACTTCTTCGGAAAGTCCCATCCCATTCGGACAAGTGCCAGCAGATGATAAATTTTGGGCAAATGTCAGCAGATGATGAGTTTTGGACAAACGCCAGCAGATGATAAACTTTGGGCATGTGTCAGCAGTTGCCGAACTACGACGCGGGTTTGATTCCGTCAGAAACGGATACGTAGGCGCCTAAGGATAAGGCTCAATCCACCATATATGCAATTTTATGGGTCGACGACCAACGGTGATAATTTGACACAACAGAAGCAAGAGTCAATCCCCAAAGAAGTTTCAGGTATGATCTCTTCTTATGGCTGGCGAGCTTATATACGCAAGTCTAATGGACTATAAACGACCCGCAGAATCCTCAGGTCGAGAGGGACCTGGGGTATACTTCGACTTTCGCCTTGTCCAAGCCTCAGTCAAAGTGGGGGCTCTGTTAGATACCCGTATCCGTCGATATTGGAATTTATAGAGAACCCGACAAACACCCGATGATGATAGGACACATGTATTTATTTAGTTGTCATTGTCATTATTTGGGTTCGTTTTACGATGTAGAATGAGCGTTGTCGACGGAGTATTTTAATTTAAATGATATTTAAATTAAAGCCTTTTTTAAGGTGATTTCAATTTATTTTATTTTGTTTTGAATTTATTTTCTTGAGTTTATTTTATTGAAAATAAAATAAATATTTGATTTGAAAAATCATTTTATGAGTATATTTGATTTGAAAAATCATCTATTTTAATGTGTTAATTGATTTGAAAAATCGATTTGAAAATCGAAAAGAACTCGTTTTGAACATGTGTTTTTGAGCTCGATTTTAGCTCGGTTTTTGAGCCCGTTTTCTTTACGAATTGGCACGAATCTCGAGTACACTAACCAACCTAGACCACTACCCATCCAACCCCAGTTCGAACCCCATAACCATGACCCAAATCCCGTCCCAAATCACCCCCAACAGCCCGCGCAAAACACAAAGCAACCCCCTGTTTCGCAGCTCAAACCCGAGTCCAAAATCCGCTCCAAATACCACCAAAACCCGTGCCCATTAACCCTAACCCATACGCTAATATCCTACCCATATTACATTACCTTAATCACCAAGAAAACCCCCCAAACGAACCCTAGAAAACCCCCCAAAAGCTGCTGGACAGCAGCCTATGCTCACCAAGCCCGTCCGCCTCTCCTCCCTTTTACCCTACTTTAACCCCTTATAAATACCCCCCCTTCACCATACATTCATTCCTCTAAGTTCTCCATACATCCTACCGTCACTCACAAGCTTTAAACTCCAGAAACAAATCCTAATTGCCTCTCAAAAACCCTCCACAAAACCGACATACAAACCAAAATCGTTTGTGTGTCTTCCTCGAAAAACAATTGTTCCTCCCTCAAACCTCCATCAAAACTCGATTTTCTTGTTCCTAATTAACCACATAACATCCATCTACACATTAGACAAAGATTTACGAGCCAAATTGCCCTTGAGAGTACACGAAATCCCTCGAAAAACAGAGTGTTATACACTGTTTTTCGCGGTTTGTTCTTGTCTGTCCAGTTCTGTTTGTGCTCGTTTTGCGTGCCCAATAACCCAAAACGAGCAGGGGTTGCTTTAAGATCTCTGTTCTCCTCTCTTTCTAGTTTTCAAAATATCTTTTAAATCGAATTTTCGTCGTGAAACGAGGGAGAAATCATCGTTTGAAAGTTGCTGTCCAGATTTGTCAAAAAACGCGTGTTTGCTTTGTTTCTTCGTCGACGACGGCCTTTCGAGATAAAATCTACCATCGATTACGACCCAAGACGGTGTCAACGATACATGTAGGTTGAGGGTGCATCAAATCCTCCTCTTTCTCCTTTTTTTATTTCGTTTTTTTATGCTTGTTTTTTATAGTTTGTTTTTGTTTGTTTATCGTTTTGTTTATCGATTGTTCTAATTAACTATGAAACTAGTTTAGTCCGAGTATGAGTTAAAGTACCACCATGAACACCCGCGTTGACTTGAGATGGGAAAATAAACCGCTACTTCAGTCGGTCGTACACCCCCGTCTCATTTACATATCCTCGTGTTCAAGGTAGGGCATAAATAAAACGAATTTCTAACTTCGCTCTTCGCTTTTGACCCCTTTGTTGTTTCGGCCAATTCGACACACCTTAGGACCCATTGCATGTTAGTATGACCTCTGATTTTTAACATATGACGTATTTAGACGACGTTCGATCATTTTAATAACCTAATTAGACATGTTAGGTGGCATCGACATAGCTTTTAAAATCGATTAACAATTCTATAACCTAATTGGATACATCTTTCTCTTCACTTGATTTCTCGCTAGCATAGAAGTGCGTGATTAGCACCTTCCTATTAACACTCGACGAGTAAGCATTAATCTTATGATATTGTGACCTAATTGGACCCTTTAGGCCGTGTAGAATACACACTCGCGCGTTTCTTCTCAATCGATCAACCTGTTTTATAACTTGTTTTCTAACTCGTTTTCTAATCCGTTTCGCAATCATTCGATCTAACTAATGAACCTAACCTAGGAACTAGGATGGCCTTGTCTTGGCCGTGAGGGTGGTCGTGGTTTGGGCCGTGAGCTTGGCCGTTTTCTTTGTCTTTCTTGCTTCGTTTTTTTGTACCTTTTGTTCTTCGTTGTTTCGTTGCTTGTAATTCGTAATTTGTTTATCGAGTTGTAATTTTCGAGCTTGTTTTACTTTCATCGAGTCAAAACCTCTTCAAAAAACCTTAGTCTTGTTTGGTTAGACGGTTGTGCCCCAATGCATGTGAGAGCGTAGTAAATCGCATGTTGTTTAAAGCAACATGGCCCGATTTATGCTAATGCATGCTTTGGTGTGTGACCCAATGTCTAATTCGATGAGATTAAGTGAAAGCACACATTACGAGGAGTGATCCAAGGCCGTGAGTCATGTGAGCCGTGGGCCACCCCTTTGTGTACGTTTTTCTAGGCCGAACTGGCCATGTGTCGTGTATGGTATCGTATGTAGCAATTGTATTTAGATCGAGTTGTATCTTTAATTTATTGTTGTGTCGGCATGAAATGCCTGGTTTGTAATAGGTAGATCCCACGGCTCCCCCATTCCCCCTTAAGCCTTGTTTGCTTTGTTTTGTATGTTGTTAGATTAATCAACCCACATGCTAAATTACAACTTTGTCAAAGTTAGTTTAGTTGCATCTAAAGCGACATAGAAATTGTTGTCACATGTTAGGGTTTAAAACGATGTTTGCATATCATATATCGTAGTAGCTATGACCTTGTTTGAACTCCGACACTTGACTTAGTAGAGGCCGTTATTGACGGGCGGGGTTGGGTGTCCTTATGGGCTTCCCAACACGTACCCTCACCCCTTACTCAAGATCTATGGTTTGTGGATCCGTCTAAATACCATTGGATTACGAGAGTCATTCAAATCGAGTGATATAGGGTACAAGTCTTTATCTTTAATCACTCGTAGTCGATTGGCTTTATGCTTTTCGATGAAAGGTGTAAAGTTGACTTGAACGGTTCCAAGTTCCCAAAAACTTGGTGGCGACTCTAATTGGTCTTAATTCGATTCGAAAGAACCTCGAGTCGATTATGCCTAGTGTGGATCCCGCGGACGCAATTCCCGAGGGCCTTGTCCACACACCCCACTTTACCGGAGATTGACGGCCGAAGATGATGAAGTCGGCGGAATAAGTTAACTGTTGGGGTCTCCCCCCTAAAGAGACAGAGCCACACAAAGCCGACTATCGTCCTAATGGCCAGCGGATGCAGTTGGGCCACAGCGACGTTCATAGCTTTGATGATGGCCATGACGTGTTCATTCAACGGGAACCGGAGCCCATACTCAAGGTGCCTGATATATACTCCGATATGACCCGGGGGAGGGCAACAGACCGCCTGACCCTCCTCGGGGATAACAATTTTGTACCCCTCACCGAAGGAGAAGTGACCTCCGAAGAGAGTTCCACCGGAGCAACTGGCGAATTTATTGGTCCAGGCACGGTCAAGGCCAGTCGTACAGGCCTCGCCGTGATCCGTGATATGCGGCCTTCCACCATCAGAAGGAGTCCTCTCATCACCACCATCGTCATCATCAACATCCTCATCCTCCCACTCCTCCAAAATTTGTGGATTAACTTCGGGAGAAGGAGACTTTGGACCCCCAGACCTTAACGGGATGGCGTATAGTACCCCCTCTTCATCAAGACGCAACGGGGAACCCCCCGGCGCAGGGCTACTGGGTCCGGCGTCAGCAGAAGACATGGTAGCAATAATTAACAAAATAAGAGATTCGTTTGTTTACCTTGAAGAAAAGCACTAGCCGAGGTGACAACTCTGAGAATCGGAAGAAAAAGAAGCCCTTGAAAGTTTAGAGAGAAGAAAATTTTGGAGAGAATGAAATTGGTGGCCAATTTCACGGAACAACTGCCCTATTTATAGGGGAAAGCCCACGAAGAAAGACCAATCAGGGCACAGCCCATGAAGCGTCAGCCAATCAGCAAACAGACACGTGTCGGGCATGCAACCACGGAATGTCAATCGTTGTAACAGTTGAACGTCAATCAATGCAACAGTGACCAAGCGTCTTCAACACGCCCATTCATATCTCCTTGCCTATTCATCTTCCTCAACGAATTCCCAAGCATCTGTTCTCCGCCGGCCACATAATCAACCAAGCTACGTAGCACCGGCCGGGGGCAATCAAAAACAACCGGCACTCTCAACCCCGGTCTCGGCCAGCGTCACTTTCTTTTCCACATCGGATGCCCTTTACACATCCATGTGGAGGGGGGATATGGTACGGCCCAAGCAGAACCAGGCCGAGGTAGAAGAAGCCGATGCAGAAAAATTTTGTAAAATTACTTGCACAGAATATACGCTCAACATACATCGGAGCCCATACCACGGCATAGACTACGCTGGGGGCAAATTGGTGGGGCATATTCTGCACCGCTGACCAAGTCAACATAATTGAGCAAGGTCAATTATATCCACAAGTAAGTCAACAACTCAGGCAGCCTCACCGACGCAGCCTGTCGGCCTGCCTCTTGTGCCTCGGCTAGGACAACTAGCCAGCCGGGGCACATATCCGCGAACTCATATCCAAGACCCCTCGGCGGAGAGTCAACAGGGCCCGCCGGCTTGCCATGGGTCCCTCGGCCAAGGGTAGATCAGTCTTTCCACCTGCTAGCCACTTGGCCACTTGGCCACTACGTGACAAAAGGTGAAAGTCTATAAATACTCCTCAACCCTCATTGAGGAAAGGATCCACAATTTAACCTAATAATCACTATTCATCTGGTAATATCTTCCTTATCTCTCTACAATATATATACTTCGCCAAGTAACAACAACTTATCTCTCTAAGTTTACTGACTTGAGCGCCGGAGTGAGTTCGCTCGGTCCAAAGCCGAGCCCTCAGTTTGTTCATCGTTTCAGGAGACCGAGAGGAGGATTCAGCTAAAGACGTCATTCTACAAGCACGGGTGGTAACAAATAACTGCTCTGGATTTACATCCGGAACAAATACTAAAGTGGGATTTACTCCCTCAGACGTACATGTTAGCGATCATGAAATTTAACTTAATCGTATTTTAGCGTTAACTCGGCTCGATTTAATGCAAGGTGAAAATGCCCTCGATTTCTCAAGGAAAATTATATCGATTGATTAGATGATGTAGATTGATTAGAGTGTAGTTGGTCAAATTTAGTTGTCGATGCAAAACGTGATGGGTAACACGATAGGAATCGGGTTTAGGTGGTGGAATGATCATGCACGTAAATTTCGATGAGCAACAGCATGGTCTTGGAATGCAAAGAGAAAAGAAAAGGCTGGGGCGGACGCTCGCGTGGGAAATAATGATGAGGCCGGAGATCTCTATTTATAGTCGCGGGGATAGGATCTGGAAAAGATCTGACATAGGAATAAACAAGGTCTGGGAAGAGGCGCAACGACTACTGTGTCCTTCCAAGAGGCGCAGCATCAACTGCGCTTCTTCCTGAAGTGTTTCCTCCTGATTAAAAAAGCGTGTTACGCGGAATTTAAGGGATTAGATCTTCTAATTATATTACACATATTTCCGCGTATTTGCGTCAACTATCTTACTAAAATATCTAGGCGGCAGTTTTCTAGAATATTCCGACTCGAAACGAGACAGAATCTGAAAATGGAGACGCTTTTTGACCCGGACTACGAATGAATCTAATTAGTGTCAAAACGACCGTATCGATACGTAGATGACAACTAAGGGGTAGACACAGGTGTTTGAGTTATTGTTTATCGATTGATTTACGAACAGTCATAAAATCGTGACGTAAACTAAACATGCGGTCCAATCATCATTGGGTGGCTTTCGAGAGGTGCATAAATGAGGTATCTACGCATAGCCTTAGGCTATAAATACTCAAAAGATATACTTATATATATAATTCAACAATGATGATGACAATGCGGTCCAATCATTTGTTTTTACCAATTCTTATTTAAGATCATCTAAATTTAAGATAACTCTTATAATCGAATTTAATAATAATAAAAATTAGAGAAATTTTGAGATGGTTTAATTTAAAACGGTCTTGCTTCAAGATTATTCTTCGTTTTTATAATTCAACAATGATGATGACATTATTTTTCTTTTTTACAATTCAACAATGATGAGGACATTGAATATGTATGCACTGTGCACGACTAATAAGCAAAGAAGACGTGCCCAAACATGTGGATATAGCTGAATGATATTTCCATTATCACAAATTTTTTTTTGGTGCGAGCCATTATCACAAATTGACGTGGGCTTTTCTTGCACGGCTTTGTTTGCTTAGAGCAAGTCCAATGGTAAGCTAGTCTAGCTTACCTTTGTCATATGAAATTTTAAGCTAAAAATTTTTTGAGCTAAGAATGCATTCCAATGGTTTGGCTTAATTTTTTCCTAGTCAAATTGGACCCACATTTTAAGATACTAACTTTTTATTGGTTGTTTCCTTGTGGTAGGTCCATTTAAGCAATTTCAAGCAACTAGCTTAATGAAGCTAGTAGCTTAAACAAAGCTAATCTATAAGGACATTTCCAATGGCTTGGCTACTAGCTTACAATTTTTAAAAAATTACAAGCAAGTCCCTAATCAAAGCCATTGGACTTGCTCTTAGTGACACGCCTAAAACGTCGCTATAAAAGACGGCCAAATTAACAATTTATAAGCCACACTTAATACTAAATCTTATCTTTATTAAAATAAAAACATTTCAAGCATTCATATTAATCCACATCACTTTTAAGGTAACTGGCTATTGACATGTGATGGGGCCAATTTGAGAATGAATAATTAATTATGCAATATGACTACATCTTTTCCTCACAAAATTGCTTCAAATTTTTTTTCTTTTTTTTATAGCATAACAACAGAAATTTCTCATTTTATAGTTCTATTAACATGTTCTTTATTAGAGGATTAGAAGTAACAAAAAAGTAAAAAAAATTACGAGTACATTTTATTAGAGTTCAATAATTCTTTGCCAGTATCAAATCAAAGAAACAAAAAGTTTAGAGTTGTAAATATATTAACCCAGTGTCTATCAAAAATATTTGATTGAGAATACTAAAAAAATAATGGAAGAAAGTCGTAAGGGGAAATATGATTATCCGTAAAAACAATGAAAATACACTAATCTACGACAATTGTACTATATATTTTAAGTTTCTACTATTGTTAAAATAAACAAATAAATAGACAAACATAAAAAATGTTGTAGATTTTTTTTTGGCATAGAATTTAAATCAATATCATTTGTACTAAAAAAATTATAAAATTAAATCAAAAATTATTATTACTAACCAAAAATTAACCCTTTGAGAAAGCAAATAAAGATCTTCCTTTCTATATCAGATTAATTGATTTCACAGACAAAAAAAATGGAAAAGATAGGTGATGATTTTGAGATTAGATAATCAGATGAGTTAGAGATTTTGGGTTATTATTAGACCGCTATTCAAATTATATGGAATACGAGTTAGTATTTGTTTATTGATTAGTCTAAGTGAATTTGAGTTTTTGGGTTATTATTAGACCGCTTGAAAATTATTTTCGCCAATTCATAATTATACGTTCTATAATTATATGGAGTATGTCTTGGTAGGAGACATCCTCTTTTAAACATAAATTTTAACCCATTTTCAATATTATGTGTCACAAATAGAAGAGTATGGCGTTTCCAATCTTATTTGCGACTATATAACACATTTACACGTATCTAATATATTATATGTAATTTACAAATGCACATCTAATACAACACATGTGATATATAAATGCACGAAATAAATGACGGTTAAAGTATGTAGTTCATCGAAGATGATATAAAAGCAAAATAGATTATCAAAATTATAATAATCATCATCTATATTTAATAATATTTGATTATACTAATTTCTATTAAATGCATACCCGTGCAATTTTGCATGAGTATAAAACTAGTAACTCTAATTATAAAACTAGTAAAGTAGTAAGAAGGGGATCGTACCCAAGAGAAGGGGGGTTTGTATTTGGTTTTCAACTATGCAATTATAACAATTGTAACTAATCAACAACAAGTATGTAAATAAAAGGGGCAATTGGTTTGGTTTGGTTTCAAACAACAAATTGGAATTCAAATAAGAGTAACAAGCAAGTAAGCAATTGAAGATAATTATCAAATATGAGAGAAAACTTAACCCAATCCAATTAGTGAACCACTTTGGTCGATCCTAGACACAATCAATCCCTTAATTATATATTATCACCTTATTGTGAATACTACTCTCCTAAATCACCTTAATAGTGGTTAAATGACAAGCAAATCACACTTAATCAATTAACCCAACTTATTAATCCTACCAAGTAGAAATCACATACATTGGTCAAATTAATAAGGAGATTAAAAAATGAGAGATTCAATAAGGGTAATTAGACACAATGAAAGCACGATTAATGCCTAATTACAAGCTAATCCTTTACTTGATGATTAAACCAAGAAGAAAATCACATTCATTAGCATAATAACAAGGTGTTGCAAATATGAGATTACAAGGAAATCACGCTTGATAATCTCAACAACAATAAATTAAGGAACTTAATTTAATTAAGCAACAAGGAAATCACACTTAATTACTCAAATCAAACAAGATTTCCAAAATTCAAACAATAAACACAAAGGATTAACAATAATAATAATAATAATTAGGGAAAGATTAGAGTGTCTTACAACCAAAGTTTACACCTTTTGGATTGGATTAAGAAAGGAGACTAATTCTCCATAATAGATCTAGAAACCTAATTAAGATGATAATTCCCAAATTACAACTTGATTAACAAAATAAAGCATAAGATGGTGAATTCCTAATGGTATTCACCTATATATAGGGATGACAACGGATCCTGGATCCGCTCAAGATTCGCTAGACTCTACCCTGATGGATAGGATAGGAATCCTAATATTTTGGACCCTATGGATCTGGATCAGATCTGGATCCACTAGTTTATAAATGGATCTGGATCTGGATCTGGTCGGCTAGAACCGGATCCGAACCTAAGACCCGTTTATAATATTAATTTAAAAAAAATAAGAAAATGATGGTCTGACTTGTTAAGTTACAAAACACAAATACAAGTACACCTACTATCCCTCCCTCATTGAAACCTAAAATGATGGCCTGACTTCTACTAATTAGGTAATTTATCAAACTCAACTTCTCAAACAACCCTCCCTTATTTAAACCTAAATCCCGCCGCCTAAACACCCGCAAGTCCAGTCCGGCCGCCTGAACGCTTCTCCCCGAGGGTCGACCTAGCCAATTACTATGACGAGCCATTCAACATATCGTCTGAGCCGCGACGGTTTAGATGCTCCATCGACCATGGCTTCTCCTCCTCAGATCTAGTAGTCATTTTACAATTTTAGGCTAAATGAGAGTGGTAAGTCGAATTATCAAGTCGTAGGTAGCCGTTCGGTGGGTTTAGATTGATGGGTAGGTGTTTAGTTCGAGTGTTGGGGTTGATTTATGGTGGTACCTCGAGTTGTAGGTGGTGGTTATTGGGTTGAGTTCAAGTGGCGTATAGGATCAAGTGGGGCGTGTAGATACCTCATTTCTGCACCTCCCGCAAGCCACCCGGTGATGATTGGGCCGCATGTTTGGTACACGGAACGATTTATGACAATTCGTAAGTTTATCGTCAAGTGATAGCTCAAATACTTCTGTCAACCTCATGGTCGTCATCTAGGTGTCATTACGGTCGTTTTAGCAGTAATTAGAGTTCATTTGGAGTCCGGGTTAAAAACCGTCTTCATTTCCTAAAACCGTCAAATCCTGAGTCAAAACAATGTGCCTGTCTACCTAAGTTTAGGATGTCATAAAATGTTGAGATTATATCTCATTTTGAGTCTCATGTCACTTCATTAGGCTAAATTAAAAGTTTACATTACAAAATGTGCATTTCATTTAGTTAAAATGACAACCCGAACTTTAGGCCCGTTTTACGAGGTGATAACGACTTTTTTGGGTCAGGCCTATTTCACAGAAAGTTCTATATCTCTTTCTTAGCTTTCCAACGCCACCGAAATCACCTTATTCCGAGTCTTGTAGAGAAAGTTATGCCTAAAATATGACAAGCTGTCAAACGCACTTTCTTACGCAGGAGGAACCCGCTGAGGAACGGACGCAGCAAGTGCTGCGCCTCTTCCAAGAGACGCAACACTTGCTGCGCCTTTTCCTCAAGGTTTTCTTTTTGTCCAAGTTTCCGTGTTTAACCTAAGTCGGTTGTTTCCAGATCTTTCTTTCCTTTCCTAAACCCTAATTCCGTGATTAGTATAAATAGGGACCTTCGTTACTCATATTTCTCACGCGGAGTGTCCGCCCTTCTCTTCTCCCTTTGCATTCTAGACCACGTTCTTACTTTTTGGCGTAATATAAATACTAATTCGCATTATTAACAAAACCCGTCGAGATATAACCCGTTATCTGACTTACTCGATCGAGTAACTAACATACTCGATCGAGTGCCACTTACTCGATCGAGTACCCTATAGGAAGAACACTGTTTCGTAAATCAAAACATGCTTACTCGACAGAGTAAGCCCCACTCAATAGAGTACCCAGAGACTCATAAAACCGTAGTATTACAGTCTTCCCTCCTTAAAAAGAACTTCGTCCCCGAAGTTCAACCCATACTCAAAACAAACACACAAACTCGACCAAGACACAACAACATAGCTAAGAACTCAAACGAAAACCCAACCTATAAAACATGAACTCTCAACACCAACTCCACCAACTACGTCTACCTCCACAACATGACTCACCATATCGTATCCACCACATTATGACCTCTCTCGACACTAACTCCATACACTAGCAACTACCATCCACAAACGCTGCTAGCTCCGTTTCACTAACATATTATCCACCAGCAAATCCAAAACCAAGACACCCATAAACATCAAACGGAATGTTACATTCTACCACCCTTAAAAGGAACTTCGTCCTCGAAGTTTACTCACACTCATAACATCATCATCCAACTGTCAACACTATTGAAATATTCTCCCATTCCTAAACATCGAACTACTACAAGGACGGTCATGACCTTTAATAAAATCAAAACAAATATCCGTCCTTTATGCTACACCAACACTCTACTTCCAATTATACTACCATATGCACAACCATCAAAATCTCTTTTATCGCATCCTACTCCTCTTAAGATAAATGTTACGTCCTCGTAACTCACTAATACTAAATCCTAGCTATATCTTCTCATTATCCCCATCACCACCGCATGTCAAAGATAGCCACCTATAATCTGAACACTCGCCATGCATAAATCTAAGGCTGTCTTACTTAAACAATTCTCATACTTCAATTCACTCGTCACGCCACCTAACCTATACCTCAAAATCTTTAGCTTAACCAAAACTTCAATTGTTCCCTATTACAGCCAAAACGACATAATCCTCTATACCTGCACCTATCTCCATACTCATAACTCACGATCCACAATTATTACATACACTCACACTAGATCCTCAAGTTCTTTTCTTTCTTTACCGCAAAACTCATACATAACTTAACATGGCACTAATTCCCAACACCCTACACTCACTGTCTCAACGAGAGATTATGAACCACCTGTAGCTTTCAGATCATTACCACACATGTTCTACGAATCACTTGCCATGACTTTGTGCACCGATGCCTCATCTACAACAAGATCAAATGTACTGTAACAACTTCTGACAATTGTGTCCCATCAACAGAATATCCCTATGCCATGACAACCACTGAAACAAATACACTCTCTTTCATATCATACTCTACCCTCATTCCAAAACTTAACTGGTAAGAAACATCAATAAACAAAACAACTGTCTATCTCATAAATGAAACTCACAGGAAGCAACATCAAACAAAACAACAATTTATGTATAACTGGTATGTACTTTCGAAACTCGAATCATAATCATCCCGCCTACTCCACCACAACCGGTGACGGCATCGCAACACCGTCACCAACAGCCACACCGCAGTGCGAAAATACCCGCATCACAACACTAAGTACCGTGCCCCGATCACCATCCGAGGCACCACAACCACACCGATAGACATTGCAACATACACAATCCCGTAAACACTGACTCAGAAATGACTTCTCGGACAAGAAAACTTACTCAAATCCACTTTACTAAATCACAACGCAACATATTATATGAATAAACGGATAAGCACCTCATGACCATCATCCCTACCGTTTCACGGAATACACATATATTATTGTTCCGGGTGTAATTCCAGAGCAGTTATTTTGTTACCACCCGTGCTTGTAGAATGATGTCCTTGCTTGAATCCTCCTTGCGGTCTCCTGAAACGATGAACAAACTGAGGGCTCGGCTTTGGACCGAGCGAACTCACTCCGACGCTCAAGTCAGTAAACTTAGAGAGATAAGTTGTTGTTACTTGGCGAAGTGTATATTGTAGAGAGATAAGGAAGATATTACCAGATGAATAGTGATTATTAGGTTAAATTCTGGATCCTTTCCTCAATGAGGGTTGAGGAGTATTTATAGACTTTCACCTTTTGTCACGTAGTGGCCAAGTGGCCAAGTGGCTAGCAGGTGGAAAGACCGTTCTACCCTCGGCCGATGAACCCATGGCAGGCCGGCCGAGGGGCCTTGGATATGAGTACGCGGATATGTGCCCCGGCTGGCGGGTTGCCATGCCGAGACCCAGGTGACAGGCCGATGGGCTGCGTCGGTTAGGCTGTCTAAGTCGTTGACTTGCTGTGGATGTCTTTGACCTTGCTCAATATGTTGACTTGGTCAGCGGTGCAGAATATGCCCCATCAATTTGCCCCCAGCGTAGTCTATGCCGTGGTATGGGCTCCGATGTATGTTGAGCGTATATTCTGCGTAAGTAAAAATTTTTCTGCCCCGGCTTCTTCTACCTCGGCTTGGTCATGCTTAGGCCGTACCATATCCCCCCTCCACATGGATGTGTAAAGGGCATCCGATGTGGAAAAGAAAGTGACGCTGACCGAGACCAGGGTTGAGAGTGCCGGTTGTTTTTGATTGCCCCCGGCCGGTGCTACCTAGCTTGGTTGATCATGTGGCCGGCGGAGAACAGATGCTTAGGAATTTGTTGAGGAAGGTGAATAGGCGAAGAGATATGAATGGGCGTGTTGAAGACGCTTGGTCACTGTTGCATTGATTGACGTTCAACTGTTGCAACGATTGACATTCCGTGGTTGCATGTCCGACACGTGTCTGTTTGCTGATTGGCTGACGCTTCATGGGCTGTGCCCTGATTGGTCCTTCTTCGTGGGCTTTTTCCTATAAATAGGGCAGTTACTCCGTGAAATTGGCCACCAATTTCATTCTCCAAAATTTTCTTCTCTCTAAACTTTCAAGGGCTTCTTTTTCTTCCGATTCTCAGAGTTGTCACCTCGGCTAGTGCTTTTCTTCAAGGTAAACAAACGAATCTCTTATTTTGTTAATTACTGCTATCATGTCTTCTGCTGACGCCGGACCCAGTAGCCCTGCGCCGGGGGGTTCCCCGTTGTGTCTTGATGAAGAGGGGGTACTATACGCCATCCCGCTAAGGTCTGGGGGTCCAAAGTCTCCTTCTCCCGAAGTTAATCCAAAAATTTTGGAGGAGTGGGAGGATGAGGATGTTGATGATGACGATGGTGGTGATGGGAGGACCCCTTCTCATGGTGGAAGGCCGCATATCACGGATCACGGCGAGGCCTGTACGACTGGCCTTGACCGTGCCTGGACCAATAAATTCGCCAGTTGCTCCGGTGGAACTCTCTTTGGAGGTCACTTCTCCTTCGGTGAGGGGTACAAAATTGTTATCCCCGAGGAGGGTCAGGCGGTCTGTTGCCCTCCCCCGGGTCATATCGGAGTATATATCAGGCACCTTGAGTATGGGCTCCGGTTCCCGTTGAATGAACACGTCATGGCCATCATCAAAGCTATGAACGCTGCGCCATGCCCAATCGCATCCGCTGGCCATTAGGACGATAGTCGGCTTTGTGTGGCTCTGTCTCTTTAGGGGAGACCCAACAGTTAACTTATTCCGCCGACTTCATCATCTTGGCCGTCAATCTCCGGTAAAGTGGGGTGGTACAGCGTGCAGACGGAGCCGGGCTACGTCTCCGTGTCCAAACTTACTTCTTGCAAGGACTGGCAACGGCGATGGGTGTATGTCCAAGTGCCGGAGGACTACCCATTGCCTCGGTCTTTCCAGAGCCCTGTTTACTTGCGGTGTGAGAGCCGGGAAGAGTACGAGGAATGTATCTCCCGGGGTAAGGTTAAGATGGACGCTTTGATGGTCCCTCTTACTGCGGATGAGAAAGCGGCGATCACATTTGTTCGATCTTTGAGAAGGGATGGCTGCCCCCGACTCAGATTGTTCTTCAAGATGAGCTGCTTTGCCGCGTCGGCCTCATACCGGCCCTCAACCAGGGTGAGTGGGCTCGGTGTGAGGCCCAACATTGCTTGTTATGTTCCTGTTTGAGCTTTGTTTTACTTCTTTTATGTAACTTTTGTTTGATTTCTTGCAGACCGGTTTGGCCAGGATCTGTCTGAGAGGACCTTGAAGAGGTTAGGGCTTGATAAGGACGGGAAGGTCGTTCAACGGCATCCTACGGCTGACGCGCATGATCGTAGACTGGCTCCAACGAACTTATGGAGAAGCAGCTGAAGGCATTGGATCCGGCGGCGGCCCAAGCACGGGTTCTCGGAGGCGTGCCGAAGAGAACAAAGAAGGCAGCGTCCAGGTTGGAGACGGCGTCTGTGCCAACTCCCTCTTCGACCCCAGTGGTTCAGAAGGAGCATGTGGAGGTCATCGATATCTCTGGGGAGGTGGTGACCGTTGCGAGGGGCCCTCCTCCTCCAAAGAAGAGAAAAGAGCCACCGTCTGCTTCCGCCGTTGCCGAGGAGAAGAATGACTCAGCCGGACCTCCATTCAAGAGGGTCCAGACTGGTACGGATCTAACTTGCGGTTCGGATTTGGCTGGTTCGTTGGACATTCCTGATGACAGACTTTCGACGTGTCAATGCATGTTGACATGGATGCTCTGTGTAAATTTTTTGTAGATCCACCGTCGGCAGTCGCCGTTCTCACTGAACGACAATTAGGGAAGCAGCCTGAGAAGGCTATTGAGAAGGCGGGTGATAGAAATGTCACCGTTGACTCCTCCGTTCAGAAGATTCCCCCCACCGAGCTTGTGGCAGAGGGTGCGAGAATATATAAGAGGCTGGCGAAGTGGACTCAACTAGCCGGCTCCCACATCATGGAGCAAAAAAAGGCCATGGCCCAAACTGGGCCAGTGATCGAACGGCTTAAACTTGATCTCTCCGCTGCAAAGGGGGAAGCCGGGAAGGCTAAGCTGGATCTCCTTGCTGCCAAGAAGCGTGTGGAGGAAGCTGAGAAGCTGCTAGTGGCCGAGAGGGCCAAAGTTGAGGATGCAGATGCCGCCACCGCCAAGCTGATGGAGGAGCGGGACAGGTACAAGGGCGCTTATGACGCCGTGGTTGCCAAAAGGGAAGAGTGGAAGGGTCTGTTCCATGACCAGGCGGAGGCGCTCAGGGACACAAAGGCTATCCTTGCTCAAAAAGAGAAGGATATTGAAATGCTTCAAAATGATCTCCTCCCTAAAATGTGCGCCGATTAGGGACCAGGCCGAGGAGGCGACCGGGGAGGCGATCAAGAAGCTCTTCCCGAAGGCTCCTTCCGTGGGATAAATTCGACCGCCTTCCGGATGAAATGGCGTCGATCTTTGCGGAAGCTGGCGCGGAGAAGGCGGAGGCAGCGAAGGCGGCTCAGATAGCTGAGGCCAAGGCGGCCTATGATGCAAAGGTGAAGGAGGCCCATGAGGAGGCTGAGAGGCTAAAGGCACTTGAGAATGTCGAGCCTTCTCCTAAGCCGGCCATCAAGATCTTGCTGCTGGATGGGCAAGAAC
Source organism: Silene latifolia (assembly GCF_048544455.1). Lineage (NCBI taxonomy): Eukaryota > Viridiplantae > Streptophyta > Magnoliopsida > Caryophyllales > Caryophyllaceae > Silene > Silene latifolia. Next base: position 315,458 of record NW_027413701.1, read on the forward strand.
GGGCATAGGGAGACGGGCGGTCGTCACCGGACTCACCTGGCATCTCGGATAGCTTCAGTTGTTCGGGGGCCAATTATTAAGCCTTTCCTCCCTGCCATCTTTTGGCGCTTCAAATGATATGCTTGTAATCTTTTGCTTTTCTTTTCCTTGTTTTTGTTGTAAAACTCTTGGCAGGTTGTGTTTAGGCTTATCCCTATGGGGACGGCCGTCGTCTGTATTCTCCTTTCAATTATCTTTAATGAAGTTTGTCTTATTCGCCCTCGGCTTGGCCGGGGCTTTTTTGATCACCATACTTCACTTGTGTTATTAATCGAGCGCTTTTTCGTTTTTACCTTTGGCCTGGCCGAGGCAGTTAGAATGCGTATCTCAACTGTGTTTAACGTCTTTTAAAACGTGTTGGCATGTTGGTTGCCTCCTCTTTCACTCTCGGTCTTGGCCGAGGCGTCAGATTTGCATTTCCCGATTGACCGCTCTTTCTGCCAGGCCCTCGTTTGGCCGAGGCGGCTAGAATTGCGTCGCAACTGTACTGAGTATACGTTTTGTCTGGCGTATCGGTCGTTGTGTCCCTGTCGCTCTCTGCTTTAGCCGAGGTAATCGGGGTTACGGCTCGATAGCGTTTTCTTCTAGCGTATCGGTCGTTGTGTCCCCGTCGCTCTCGACTTTAGCCGAGGTAATCGGGGTTACGGCTCGATAGCGTTTCTTCTAGCGTATCGGTCGTTGTGTCCCCGTCGCTCTCGGCTTTAGCCGAGGTTATCGGGGTTACGGCTCGATAGCGTTTTCTTCTAGCGTATCGGTCGTTGTGTCCCCGTCGCTCTCGGCTTTAGCCGAGGTAATCGGGGTTACGGCTCGATAGCGTTTTCTTCTAGCGTATCGGTCGTTGTGTCCCCGTCGCTCTCGGCTTTAGCCGAGGTAATCGGGGTTACGGCTCGATAGTGTTTTCTTCTAGCGTATCGGTCGTTGTGTCCCCGTCGCTCTCGGCTTTAGCCGAGGTAATCAGGGTTACGGCTCAATAGCGTTTTCTTCTAGCGTATCGGTCGTTGTGTCCCCGTCGCTCTCGGCTTTGGCCGAGGTAATCGGGGTTACGGCTCGATAGCGTTTCTTCTCTTTGGGCGACGGCCCGGTGGCAACTATGGAGGGGACAAGCACTTTGGTGGAAAACTCGGGTGATTCTGCATTTGTCATGATCATGCGTTGGGGTGTCCACAATGGGTTTGGACACCTCCGCCGCTATACAAAGTACTTTCTTAGGTTGTCGGTGTTCCAATGACTCATCAAAGGCACACCTTCCATGTCTGTCAGCCGGTATGTACCCGGCCTCATCTCTTCAACCACTTTGTAGGGACCTTCCCAGTTAGCCGTCAACTTACTATGAATATTTCCTTTGTTGGTGGCGGCCGACTTTCTTAGGACCAGATCTCCTACTTTTAAGTCCCTTTTGTGGACTCTTCGGTTATAGGCTCTTCTCATTCGGTTTTGGTATACCGCTAAGTTGAGGCGTGCTGTATCTCGGCTTTCTTCGACCAGGTCTAGGGAGGCTTTCAGGCCTTCCTCATTTTCAACTGGGTTAAAGGTAGCCGTCCTGAACGTTGGCACCGTTGCTTCAATTGGCAGTACCGCTTCGGACCCGTAGACTAAGTGGAATGGACTGTATCCCGTTGCTTCTTTCTCCGTGGTTCGCAGGGACCACAGGACGCCGGGTAGTTCGTCGGCCCATCTTCCCTTAAGGTCTTCAACTGTCTTCTTCAAACCGTTGAGAATTGTTTTATTGGCTGCCTCTGCCTGCCCGTTGCTCTGTGGGTGGCAGACGGAGGAGTATGCAAACTTGATGCCCAGCTCTTCTAACCAGTTCATTATCAGGTCACTCCAGAACTCTCGGCCGTGGTCGAACACCATGACTTGGGGCAACCCAAAACGAGTTATAACATTTTCCCAGATTACCTTTCTGACGGCTGCTGTGGTCTTCGCCGGTACTGCTACAGCTTCAACCCATTTGGTGAAGTAGTCAACGACGACGACCAGGAACTTCCTTCCTCTGGAGGCCGTTGGAAACGGCCCTAGCATATCCATCCCCCACTGTGCGAAAGGAAGGGGACTAAGCACCGGTTGTAGGTCCCGGGAAGGAGCATGTATCACCGGAGCATGTATCTGACAGTTTTTGCACTTCTTGGTCTTTGTTCTGGAATCCTTAAGCATGGTTGGCCAGAAGTAGCTGGCTCGGAGGGCTTTGTGGGCTAGTGTTCTTGCCCCCATGTGGTGTCCACAGATGCCTTCGTGAATCTCTGTCAGTATCAGCTCTGCGTCGGCTGGACCGACACATTTCAAGAGTGGTCTTATTACGGACCTTATGTACAGTTCCCCTTCGAACACCAAGTACCTTGCTGCGATCCTTTTTATCTTGGCCGAGAGATTGCGGTCCTCCGACAACTCATTTGTAAGTTTGTATTTCATTATCGGAGTCATCCACGTCGTCTCGGTTTCCACGTCGCCCACCATGCCGACGGTTTCAGTGATGCTCTTCGCGTTCCTGATATCTACCAGCACAGTTCGGCTGACATTCTTGATGGTTGAACTGGCAAGCTTTGAGAGAGCGTCGGCTCGGTTGTTCTCGGACCTGGGAACGCATTGTATCTGAAAATATTTTAACTTAGAAGTGTCAGCTTTTACCCTTTCCAGGTATCTTACCATCCCGTCGTCTCGAGTCTCGTACTCTCCTCTGATTTGATTAGCCACCAACAGTGAATCCGTCTTTAACGCAATGTGTTCTGCTCCGGCAGCTCTAGCCAGCTCGACTCCTGTTATTACCGCCTCGTATTCGGACTCGTTGTTTGAGGCCGGGAAGGTAAATTTCAAGGCATACTCAAACTCGTCTCCGTTTGGGCTGATGATTAAGACGCCGGCTCCCGAGCTGTTCGTCGTGGAGGATCCGTCGGTGAATACTTCCCATACTCCGGGGTTTTGCTCCTCTTGATACGTGCACTCGGCCAGGAAGTCTGCAAGTGCCTGCCCCTTTATCGAGGGCCTCGGCTTGTATTGGATGCCGAAGCCGGATAGTTCTACTGCCCATTTGATCAGTCTGCCGGATTGTTCAAATTTTTCCAATGCTTTCTCCCGGTTGGTCGGTTAAGACCGTCACGGGATGTGCGTCAAGTAAGGTTTCGATTTCCTTGCGGCGACGACGGCAAAGGCGCTTTTTCAATCGGCGGATAATTTCTCTCGGCGGGCAACAACGTATGGTGACAAAGTAGATTGGTGTTCTTTGTTTGTCTTCTTTCTCGACGATCACAAGATCGACCGTGGCCGAGGTGACTGCTATGTATAGATACAGCGTCTCCCCCAGCAGCGGCCTGGACAGGGTTGGGAGAGTTTGAAGGTGAGCTTTCAGTTGCTTGAAAGATGTGCTCTGTTCCTCCCCCCAGCTGAAGTCTTTATTCCCCTTTAACACTTTGAAGAATGGGGTGCTCTTGTCGGCTGACCGGGAGATGAAACGGGCTAGAGCCGCCATCCTCCCGGTCAACATCATAACCTCTTTTCGATTCCTTGGTTCCGGCAGATCCAGGATTGCTTGGACTTTGTCTGGATTGGCATCAATTCCCCTGGCGCTGACAAGCACGCCGAGGAACTTACCTGCCCGGACACCGAAGTTGCATTTCATTGGGTTGAGTTTCATCCTGTATTTCCTTAGTGAACAAAATGTCTCGCATAAATCGGCCAAGTGCTCGCTGTCAGACTTGGTTTTTACAATAGCATCGTCGACGTAAGCCTCAATGTTTCGCCCTTTCTGGTTTTTGAACACTTTGTCCACCAGTCTCGTGTAAGTTGCACCGGCGTTCTTCAAACCAAACGGCATCATTTTGTACATGCTTGTGCCGTTGGCGGTGATGAATGCGCATTTAGGCATGTCTTCCTCGGCCATGAATACCTGATGATATCCTGAGAAGGCGTCCAGCAGGCTTAGCATGGTGTAGCCCGCCGTGGCGTCAATTAAACTATCTATCCGAGGCAAGGGATAGCAATCTTTGGGGCACGTTTTATTAAGATTGGTAAAGTCTACGCACATCCTCCAGGCCCCTGATGACTTCCTCACCATTACAACATTGGCTAACCACTCAGGATAAGTACAGGGCATGATGAAACCCGCCGCTAGTAATTTATCTACTTCGGCTTTGATGGCCTCATCCTTCTCGGCTGAGGAGTTCCTCATTCTCTGTTTGACAGGGCGAGCGGTGGGGAGTACGTTCAGGCTTGTGAACAATCACCTCCCGGCTCACGCCTGGCATCTCGGCCGCTGAGTAGGCGAAAACATCTTTATTCTTCCTCAGCAGGTCTAGGAGGTCGGCTCTGAATTTTGGATCCAGGTTGACACCGATAGTTACGGTGCGGCCTGGGTCAATCTCTACCTCCTCGGTCTCTGCCCCTTCGATCATGCCGATGGTTCGGTCGTTCTCGGACCTGGGAATGTACTGTATCTGGAAGGATTTTAATTTTGAAGCGCCAGCTCTCAACCTCTCTAGATACCTTAACGTCCCATAGTCCCGAGCCTCGTACTCTCCTTTGATCTGGCTGGTCACTAAGAGTGAATCTGTTTTCACCATGACATGCTCCGCCCCGGCGGCTTTAGCTAGCTCGACTCCGGTTATCACTGCCTCGTACTTGGATTCGTTGTTTGAGGCCAAGGAGGTAGGCTTCAGGGCGTGCTCAAACACCTCTCCGTTTGGGCTGATAATGACGATGCCGACCTTCGAGCTATTCGTCGTGGAAGGGCCGTTGGTGTATACCTCCCACACGCCGGGATCTTTCTCGTTCTTCGAGACGAGCTTATGCGCTTCCCCCCGGTCCGAGACATACATCAATGTCCGGACCCGGACGGACATTACAGCGTCGATTTCACTCAAAGTGACCCGGCCTATGAGAACGTTGTAGGCAGACGAGCCGTTAATGACCACGAATTCTGACATAATGTTCTTGGCTGCACTTCCCTCGCCGAACCTTACCGGCAGTCTGATTGTCCCCACGGGTACCAGGCCGGCCCCAGAAAAGCTGTATAAGGGGTTGGTGCAGGGGCTTAGGTCTTCAACCTTCAGGCCGAGGTTGAGAAAACACTCTCTGTACATGATATTTGTATAGGCGCCCGTGTCAATTAGGCACCTCTTTACTAGGTGGTTGGCTATGTCCAGGTGGACTACAAGTGGGTCGCTGTGCGGGGCGATGACTCCTTCGTAGTCCTTCTTCCCAATAGTCATGTCTGGGATGTTGGAAGCGGGGGTTGCTGTGTTGGGCACAAAGTTGATGGCCTGATATAGTTTATTCAGGTGCCGTTTGCGCCCATAAGCGGACCCACGGTTCTCGTTGCCCCGATGACCACATGGATTACTCCTACCCGTTCAAAGACGGATTTCTTATTTGACCCGCCGGCGTCTGTTTTTGGCCTCCCAACGTATTTTGCCGAGGCTCCCCTTCCGGATCGCTCTTCAATGGCATTCTTCGGATGTCGGCGGTCGTTAGTTAAGTGGCGGTGTGGCGTGGTACTCACGATGGCTCGTGTCACCGTCACCTCTCGGCCTAGGGGCCTTTCCCACTTCGACCCTCGTTTTTGCTCGGGCGAAGACCTCGGCGGCCGATACGACCAGGGGGTGTGATCATTGTACCGCTTTTGGTAGTACGGTCCCGAACTCCCCGTGCGCCGTCGGGCCCCGCTTCCCTGGCGATTTGTTGGACCGTGACCTATTATCGTCACGACGTCTTTCGTCGAACCGTGACCCATTATTGTCGCGGCGTCTTTCATCGGACCGTGACCCATTATTGTCACGGCGTCTTTCATCCGGGTTATCCTTCCGGCGGCTCTTCTTTTCTGAGTGCTCGGCCTCGCAAGGGCCTACCCAGGTCTTGTGATAGTCCTCTACCTTGATGGCTTGGTCGGCCATTTTCTGGCGGCGCCCAAGCCCAGGCCTCCGTACTTGATGAGCTCATTTTTAGGTCTCCCTAGGGAGGCCTTTCATCGCGAAGGTGCCGGCTCGGGATTAATCTCTCGAATCCGCTGAACCTTGGCGTCGAACCTCTTCACATAGCTTCGTAGAGACTCACCCCCCTCCTGCCTGATGGTCAGGAGATCTGATGTCTCCACGGCCCTCCTCTTATTGCAAGAGTACTGGGCTAAAAAGGCGTCCCTTAGGTCGGCGTAATAAAGATATCGAGCCGTCAGGCGGCCCCTTGTACCAACTTTGAGCCATCCCATGCAAGGTCGTTGGGAAGACTCGGCACCAAACTTCGTCGGGTTGTTCCCACACCGACATGTACGACTCAAAAGCTTCGGCGTGGTTGGTGGGGTCGCTATCCCCTTCGTATGTGAACGCCGGCAACTTCAGCTTAGTTGGCACGGCGGTGTCGAGGACATAGGCACTGAGGGGCTGTCTGACCACGTGTCGAATGACACGCGGCGATCGGCTCCTCGCATTCCTAGTCCGGCTCCTCTCCTCGTAACGGGAGGGACTCTTTCTCGACTCCGGTGAGTCGGGCTTCTTCTCCGGCTCTCGCCGAGTCGGACTCCTCCTGCTCCGTTGGGGTAGGCCTCGTTTGTGCCGTGGCGACGCCTGTCCTCCCGAGTGCGAGAGGGACTTAGGTCTACCACGACCACTTTGGGCTCCCGGTGTCTTAACGGGTCGGCTTCTCCTAGTGCTCCGTTCAAATTTCTCGGAGTCACATTTTGGGCCCCGGTCTCTTGGACGGTTTCCGCCGCTCTTGTCGGCGTGATGTGTGTGAGCCGGCGTACTACCAATTAGGTCCGGGGAGCATCTTCGGTTTATTTGCATCAACCACATGCCCCATGATGGTGACCTGGTCGGCGGACGGTGTGTGTCTGGTATTATTGGCATCCCGTACTCCGGTTGAATTACTTGGCCGGCGGAGGGTTGCACAACTCCAGATTTGTGGATGGTATCATCTTGGTAGAATTCGGTTTCGTCAGTTACGAATACCTCTTGTTGTTTTGACATCTTTTTAGCTTTTTGGGTGGGTTTTTGTTTTGTTTTTTTTTTTTTTGTTTGGGAATGAATGTGACTAGCTTCTAGTATCTCTTTCCCACAGACGGTGCCAATTGTTCCGGGTGTAATTCCAGAGCAGTTATTTGTTACCACCCGTGCTTGTAGAATGATGTCCTTGCTTGAATCCTCCTTGCGGTCTTCTGAAACGATGAACAAACTGAGGGCTCGGCTTTGGACCGAGCGAACTCACTCCGACGCTCAAGTCAGTAAACTTAGAGAGATAAGTTGTTGTTACTTGGCGAAGTGTATATTGTAGAGAGATAAGGAAGATATTACCAGATGAATAGTGATTATTAGGTTAAATTCTGGATCCTTTCCTCAATGAGGGTTGAGGAGTATTTATAGACTTTCACCTTTTGTCACGTAGTGGCCAAGTGGCCAAGTGGCTAGCAGGTGGAAAGACCGTTCTACCCTCGGCCGATGGACCCATGGCAGGCCGGCCGAGGGGCCTTGGATATGAGTACGCGGATATGTGCCCCGGCTGGCGGGTTGCCATGCCGAGACCCAGGTGACAGGCCGATGGGCTGCGTCGGTTAGGCTGTCTAAGTCGTTGACTTGCTGTGGATGTCTTTGACCTTGCTCAATATGTTGACTTGGTCAGCGGTGCAGAATATGCCCCATCAATTATAAATAGACATACAATTATAACTAACCATGCCAGATCAATCAAACTATTACCATTTTTTTTATCATTCAATCAGGTTACCGTACTCAACATATAGAAAATTCAGACAACAACTTTATAATTATCACACAATACCACTTCTTGTGAGGTCAAAACCTCACACAAACATTCATACACATCATAGACCCATAATCACATCCAACTAGTCAATCCTGATCACGTAAGTTACCACCTGACAAAGGTTACCTCTCACCCGAGCTTAACTCGTGTGCCCCTCATAACACATTCTCCCATTCGCATAACCAGCACTTTCTGCCATACATAACCATACAGCTAACCCTCATTACGAGGAACCGCCTCCTAAGACTACGTCTTATACTTCCTCATAACCGTACATATCAATTCGGTCTCTACAAAATCAACTTCTTTAGAATTGCCATCTTTCCTATTTATCATCACCCTTAACCACTAGTGAAAACACCTCTACACTACCACCGTTTGTACATCAAAACATCACAGTTTCCTTCCTATCTTTGGTTATCATCCCAAATAACGAAAATCAAATACATCAACAAGAATCATTTCAACACTATTTCCAATTCCATCCTTAATTGTATCGTCACCCGACTCACCACCAAGATCTCATATCGTGCAAATTCTCTACCCAACTTTTACTTTACTTAATTCCTCGAAACTCATGACTAATCATGTTGTTCTGAAACTCCAATATAACCATTAACTCAAATCCTCATGATAGTATCATACATCTCGACGATTCCTTACTTTTATATCACATAATTCCGGTGAACATTTTCTTAGTTTTACTCCCCTCATTCTTTTCTTTTTACACTCGACAAAAGCAATTAACCATTCAACTCCTTATTACCTCTTACCTAACTCTTTAATGCTCCGGTTACCTTCTCATTGCTCCAAAATTCACATCTCATTATTTCATATCGATATCATCTAACTCTTTCTTACCATAAATATTCTCTTATTATGCTATCACTCACCCTTGCCACCAATCCATCCATAGAATCAACGTTTACTTGTTCAAACAATTGCATCTCCCTTTTTACATCTCTAGAAATCAAAATTCATTTTATACCGTTAATTGCCCAAGGAAATCACACGTTAGTTCCACCTCTTGATAACACAAATTCCCAAACTCAGTCACTATCTGCAAATCCACGCCGCGACATGTCTCCATTAAGTTCACTATATACCACTCTTCTCAATCCCTCTAAAACGACCTTTCATTATATATATTCTTAACCAACACAATTCCTAACCATCTCCCTCCATAATTCTTTACACATTTCAAGTTGCTACTATCCACATTCTTCCTTTCAATCTATTCATTCTCACGTACCTTAGACTCACATCATCCATTGCCTATATTTACTTACTTTTACATTACTCAACACAAAATCATATCACTCATATCTTCTCACAAAACATGCTCCATGCCTTAATAAGCCTTACCAATCCTTCTTTGCTTTTTCCACTATCCATCACAACCACACATAACTCATGTCCTCCCACCGAATTCATACTCACCACAGGTGCCACTCACTACACCATAAGATTGGGTAACTTACGCATCAAGACCAACATACATGTAAAACAATGAATAAAGAAGCAAAATAACACCTTTAAATTAAACATAATATGCAACGAAGTCAACAGATAAGCATATGACCCAAAATAGGGGTCACTAGATCGAGTACAGGCCACTCGATCGAGTAAATGACTTACTCGATCGAGTAGGTGAAAGTCAGAGACACGTATAAAAAAATTACCAGGGCTACTCGATCGAGTACCAAGGTGTACTCGATCGAGTACCAAGGTGTACTCGATCGAGTACCAAGGTGCACTCGATCGAGTGAGGGCCACTCGATCGAGTACCCTACGCATTTCTTAGCACTGTCCAGTGTTCGTAAAACGGTCATAACTCACTCGTTTCTTGGTCGTTTTGGGCGTGTGACCTTTCATTAGAATCGTAAAAGAACAAGCTATCACCTCCAATTAGAATCACATTAAAATCATTTATGAATCTCAAGTTATAACAGTTTAAAGACAATCTTTCTATAATCGAAAACACAACTACTTGATTTTACTTCCAAACAACTTAATCGACAACAAGGTAAACAAAAACAACTCGATGCTCATAAAACCAGTATCCCTAACCACACGTTACTATCTTCAAAAGCCAAGCAACAACATCCATTATGAACATGCATCATTCAATTTACCAAGCATGTATTACCTACATGTTTTTATTCTATAACTTTACGTAAACAAAATCACAAATATATAACATCAAATCTCCTATTCACATGTTACTAGCATAACAACATTATAAAATCTCTTCCATCATACAACATGCTTTATCAAAAATCATATTATTATGCAACAATTATCATCTTTTTCCACCAATTATTCATGCTTTTACTCAAACTTTCAGCTATATAAACTCGTACAACACTACCAATAACATATATGTATACATAACTCTATGTATAACTCAAATCAAACAAATTTTATTTCCGTATTTCTATAATGCCATATCGTAAAACAACTATCATGCTTTCAATCAATAATGTATTAACATAACCTCATTATCATCTTTCTCTACACATTCCCCATTCTCTACATACATACATCCACCAATTTATACCACACTTTGCTACAAAGATACACAATTCACAAGATAAACACATAGCGATCCCGACTCATATCCCATGGTGACCGGTTCAAAATTGTAGGGCGAGTTCGCGACTTTAGGACGTCTCCCAAGTCTTTGCATTAGCTCCTACAACTTCTACCCTGAGTTCATTTTAATTAGACTCCCTAGGTTCATTAGATTCATTGGTTGCAGGTTTCCATCCTCGCTCTGATACCACTTTGTGACACCCCCATACTCCAAGTGCCTTACAGGACCACTTAAGGTATAAGAACGTCACCATCTCGGTTACCTGAGGCAATGATAATCTAATGACAATAAAGAAACATAATTTAAATAACCATATAGTTTAAAGTGATTACATGATCAAAACCAAAACTGTTAAACTGAAATACAAGGTTCTCGGACATTTGTCTCTTGCTAAAACTATCAAAGCTATAAAACATCGTCGACACGGCGGAAGACTTCTAAGCGTCACGTGATGACTCATCCAGCTATCCCATACGCGTCATATCATACTGCTCAATAATCGCTCACCACCCCGAATGGATCATCACGGTTTTTAAAACATTTAAACGGGTCGGTACTAATTACACAATCAAAGTCACACTTTGAAACAATCATACAAACAGCTCACACACAATCCCACCTCCATCTCCAATCACCTCATAATCGACTACACACTAAAGTGTGTAGCCCAGCAGTACCCATCGCAACAGATACTCCTCGCCGCGGTGGGGACCGCGGCCGTTCCCACCTAAGCCCCGCTCATCTCCATCGAGCGATAAACCCATGTTCATTAATGTGCACATCCCTCCTGTGGCGGGTTCCACAGAAGGCGAATCAAGGGCGTGAAGCCACTCCCGCAAGTGACTCCACTCAGCCAGGGACGCACCCCGAAGAACACAGACAGATACAACAACAGTCAACGACAATAAACAACAACCGTCACAACACCAACAATTACCAACAACCAATTCCAGTACGATAATTACTCAATAACAATAACAATCACCACACAATCATGTAACTAATACTGAGTAGGGAAACCCTACCTGGAATGCAACACAAACAGCAGACGATCTAGCAGCTGTCTCAAAACCTTTCCTCTACGAACCCTCCTCCTATACACATAATCATACAATCACTACCACATCAACATAAACATAGAAAACCCCCAATCCCAAAATTAGGGTTTAAACAACCTTAACCAAATGCTAAAAAAATGGTACGTAGGGCTTACCCTTGATGCAAGGATCACAATGATACAAAGAACGATGAAATCCGACCTCTCTAGCTCCGGAATTTGCCAATAATGAGAATAGGAAGAACAACGTAGTTTGCAATCTCTTTTGAGCGTATTAGGTTTATAAAAAGTGTTTATGAAAGATGACGGCGTAATATAAATACTAATTCACATTATTAACAAAACCCGTTGAGATATAACCCGTTAACCGACTTACTCGATCGAGTAACTAACATACTCGATCGAGTGCCACTTACTCGATCGAGTACGAAGGCTACTTGATCGAGTACCCTACAGGCAGAACACTGTTTCGTAAATCAAAACATGCTTTCTCGACAGCGTAAGCCCCACTCAATAGAGTACCCAGAGACTCATAAAACCGTAGTATTACAAATCCAATGTAATTATTGTAATTTTCTTTATTGTATTTTTATTGTATTTCTTTTATCGTATTGCTTGTATGCTCTCACATGTAATCGATCTTAAATTCCTACTTCGACTCAATTGCATGTTAAATTACGTGTTCAGCGACTTAGTTAATTCTCACATGCTATGATTAATTTATTGGATGTTGCATTGCATGCATATAATCGACAACATATCGAGTATAGACAATTTCCCTAATCATTAGTAGAGGCCGCTATCGAGGCGGGCGGGATTAGGTGTTCGATCAAAAGAGCTTCCTAATACGTACCATCACCCTTACCCGGATCTCGTGAACATCCGTGTTCATTGGCATCCACGAGAGTCATTCTAGACATAGAATGCTAAGGGTAACGAGTTCTTGGTGTTCATGTCACTACTTTGTGTCTTGACATGGCACGAGGTATTCGAACGGTTTCCAATTTTCCATAATAAATTGGTGGCGACTCCACAAATGCACAAGAAAAGCTTGCTCGCTTTTCGCCCCCGTGGGCCCGCATCCATAGTTTGGCGACTCCGCTGGGGAATAATACACTTACGTGTAGCTAAGGGTGAAACTTGAACAAGGTTAGGGAATAGTTTGTACAAGACAGTTGTTGGTTTTCATAACTCGGTCTTCCTAGATCGTTTTATTCGGCCTTCCTAGGCCCAACCCAACCCATTTGACCAATCGTCCCGTCTAGACGGTCCAAATTCTTATTTGGGCCTAAGGATGGATAGCGATTGACGTCATTCATACCATGGTACTTACTCTTGTTTGTATCAAGGGCTTTCACTACTCGAGGAAATGGACTAGGAATCGGCCTTACTCCTGTTTGGTACGAGCTTCTCCATAGACCCCGGGTTTGATCGTTCGGTATGGCAACCCACCCTTTTAAGCCAAAACCCTTTTAAATGCACTCAGCATCCCGTTATAATGCCTGTATAAATGCTTGTATGTGATCACCATTTTCTAAACGAAACTATGACGAATTTTGTGAAAATCAAAACCTCTTTCAAAATGTAAAATTTTCGAAATAGGCCAATATTAGCGCAAAACCAGTCAAAACTCTGTCCAAATGTCAAATCAAACTTCGGGCCTAAAACCCATTTCAAAACTAAATACAAAACAACAAAAAAAAAGAAAAAAGAAAAAAGTCTAAAAAAAAACGTTTTTACCAAAATATTTTCAAACCATGTAAATGTAAATATGTAAATTCAATTGGGCTAAGTTAGAGTCAAAATTCAAACCGATTATGTCCTAGTCGGAACTCGGTTGGGTCATAAACTCGTCTTCCTTTACATTTCGGGTCTTTTCAAAATTCAAGTCAAGTCCTAAGGCGTCACGCCGTCATTTTGGACCCCCTACCCCAATTCAATTAGGAGCTAAATATTTCCACACCTAGTCTCACACACTCGAGGCCAACACATCGAGTCATTCCCATGTCCGTTTCTTGAATTTTGCTAGTACACGTTTGGGATACACATACCCGAACCTCGAGTCAAGTCTGTCTTAAGCACACGAATTAGAATTAACACGTGTCGCCAATCCCGTCAATAAAGTCAACCACATAAATGTCACTCTGTCAAAGTCAACACTCGAGTCTAAAGGTCAAGGTCAAACACCGTGAATCCAAACACGAGAAGTCACTCACGACATTTCCTGGATTCACAAGTCAAGAGTCTAGTCATCTCGTCTCGTCATATATCCTTTGTTTGTCGCCTTAGTATGCGTGATCCCATGTCGAATCAAGTTGTAACGCGTGTCATTTTCTTCTCGGTAGGAATTCCGCAATTTCCAATGAAAGTGTTCAAGAACGTTTATCTATCGACGTCGAGGGACTGAGTGCTACAGTCATTAAGCTTCAGGCCACCATCAAAGATTTGAGCACTCGTGTCATCAATATGGAAAAAAAGATAGACATGATGAAACCTTTACCATCTTCTCATACCACAAGGCCGGTTCGTAGCTTTTACATAACTCACCCATCTAAGAGGGCCAATGAAGAGAAGGGAGTCAACCTCTTGTAAACTCCACCCATAAGGCCGGGACGAGCTCATAGGGAATTCCTTGACCTCGGAACCACATATGAAGTAGCTCTACAAAGACTGGTTTCCCAGGGAAAACTTCATCCAATTGGTCCAACCCCATACCCTGAAAAGATATTTCCTAGGTGAAAGGGCAATTCATATTGTCAGTACCATCAAGGTAGGGGACACGATACGGAAGAATCCTTTTGTCTAAAGCATATTATTCAGGCTATGATCGAGGATGGCAAGCTTCCCGTGCCACCTTCCTCCAAGAAATCCAAGAAGATCGACCCTCTTGGGTCCAATATCATTAAACATGATGAAGAATCATTCTTGGATTGTTCTCATCTCCTCAATCATCATGATGACAGAGAGATCAATGTCCTCGAAGGCGAAGATATCCAAAATGGAATGCTCATGCTTTCCATGGCCTTCAACAATAAATTTGCCAAAATAGAGGGGGCTATTGATAATCTAAACTCTCGACTTTCCAACATGGAGAACCAGTTTGCTGAAATGGGTAAGAAGCTTGATGCCGAACCTCTTAAGATGAAGAGTGTCCAGACAAACCCTCAACATGACAGTCCTAAAGCAACAAATGTGCAACGTATCTCTAGTTCTTCATATCCAAGAATCAAAATCAACAAAGACAACCTCATGGAGCCTTCGTCAAAGAAACCTAACAATTCTCCAAGGTCATTCACAAAGGCTTTCGACAAGAAGGATGCACCCCCTAGGAAATTTACCAACATTGGTATTACATACACGAATGCTATTCATAGACTCATGAAGCGACGAATATTGAAGCCTATCGGTCCTACACCAGATCCAGAGAAGAAGTCTAGGTCCTGGGATGAGAATGCTTATTGCCAATATCACAGGGGAAGGGGACACGATACGGAGATGTGCTATAAGCTCAAGCATGTGATTCAGGATATGATCGAAAGCGGGAAGTTGTCCCTCTCAACCTTTAACTCACAAGGCAAGTTAGGCAATCCTCATGGATATGCCACTTATCAGGAAACTCTTCTTGACTATTATCCTTCCAATATTCCCAATGATGAGGACGTGGTGCTCAAATGGATGAATGCTCAAAGCCAGATGCCGAAGCCAATTACTGGAAGAGTAAATGTTCAAGCAAGGGCCGATGATTACGAGTCTAGATCTAAGATCGAGTCAAAGTCCGAGTCCGAGTCTTAGGCTTTCTTTCCCATAATTGTTCTAATGTCTTTCTTTGTGTCCTTTTCCTTTTCTAGTGACAACCTGGGGGCTGTCCCACGAGTCACATGTCTTCTCGAGTCTATGTTAAATACATTCATTATTAATTTCATTAAAAATACAATTTTCATCCACATATTCTATCCTATCTCTTCCTTTACCATTTCCTGTGACAACAAGAATTGATTTGAGGCATTTTTTAAAACAAACAACAACCACACGTTCCAAGTCGATGTGAGTGCACTTAAATGATGTTCCATTCCAAGTTGTAGAGGACCTAAAACTCCGTGTTCTTTTCTTACCTATTCCATGTCTGGCAATAGAAACCTATCTCAAGAGATTCTAGGACGAATCCTGACCATCTCCCTTGTTAGCAATCCATGACGGAAGGCAAGCTCATTCCCCACAATAAACAACCCGTGTTACTAAAGACCAACCCGTTTCACACCAAAGGTGCTAGTCTGACCCAAATCCATGGTAACAAGCAAATCCAAGACAATACGAGCCATGATCAAAGACAAAGGCTCAATCAAGAGAAATGACCGAGATCAATGTCCAACACAAAAGAGTCAAAAGAAGGAGGCTCAATCAATCAGTCAATGTCAATATCAAAAGTCAAAAGTTATCTTCAAAAACCTGAATAAAAACTCTGAGCAAAATCCGAGATATATTCAAGACCAAGAATCTGAGTCTGAATCAAGAACAACATTGAGCGGAATAATGCTGAAGTCTATATGGAATCAAGACATCAATAAAGATGGTTAGCTAGCAACCCACTTAGCCTTTCACACATCGCACACCCTAAGTCCTTCTCGAGACCGTTACCAGGGAGATAGTTAGGAATCTTGAGAATCCTCTAAAGCTTGTCAAATATACCCATCATTTAGGCCAATACAGGGAAACTTGATCCCACGTCATTTCAACCTACCTTTATGTGCTCAGGCTACTGTTGGAAATCTATATCTCATTACTTAACATATTATTATATGTTTCAAATTTATTTAGTCATAAAATAAATTCTAGATCTTATGCATGCAAACTAAAAAAAATAAGTGAAGAAATCATTTTCTCACCATATGAATTTCGGTCAAATGGGCACCAACAAGATCTCCTTCTTGTTAGTTCTTGAGCTTTCCAATATTGGATGAACATACATGACGTCAAAATAGAAGCCTTCCAATTAGTAGCACCCAAGATTATCCCTTAATCCCACAAACTAACATGTACTAGATGTTTGTAATGTAGTTTACCTTAAAATCTATTACTAATACTCATATACTACTTCTAGTATTATTAGTGTTTGATTTAAACAAATTTGATTCACAAAAACGAATTTTTATGAAGAACAAGAGAGAGAAGGGAGGTTTTTCATAAAAATGTAAGAATGAATTTAATTAGAGAAAAATCCTCTCTAATTGTGCATGCTAAAAACCGGTTGGGTGGGCATCAAAATGGGCTCTTTTTATTTTTCCTTTTTATCTTCACAAGACAAAAATGTGTAAGTCTTTAGCATAGTCAAGTCACTATCAATTGTCATAGACAAATGAACAAGACAAATGAATAAGACAAAACTACTAAAAGAGCCACCCAATTTCGATTTCAATAGTGTAATATGGAGTCCATTTTATTTTTGTCAATTGTACAATTGTATGTCATGTGACATGTGACATGTCTTATGTCATGTTTTAATTTAAAATGCATATTTAACAAATTAAATATCATTTACAAATTAAATAAATCATATTTAACAAATTGACTAGTAATTTAAAATTACTTTCTCATAAAATGGTCATTTAATTACTAGTTAGTATAATTCACAATATCTTGTAATTATAACTAACTTATCATTCTCATCTCGCGTGTTTCGCAAACACCGATTAATTTTAGTAATATAATTTCTTAAATTACTAAATAAAATCTCATTTAATCACATTAGAATAAGATGTCATTATTCTCTCTCTTATAATAATTTGTTCAATTTTAAGGAATTAATTAATCTGTATCGGCATACAACTAATTAACCTTTTCAATTAAGGGAATTGTCCTTTAGGTGTGACCTCAAGGGATCAACTGATCACCACCGTCGACAACAATAATGTCAAACTCTAGCCAGCCAATCATTACCGATATGTGTGGACCAGTTGACTATATATGTAATGTATCATCCCTTCCGTATTCTTGTAATGAGATTTAAATCATGATTTTTAAATCATGTGATCGCACTATTGTTGAGGACACATTTCCCAACAATCTCCCACTTGTCCTCGACAAGTGTGCGTCACCAATTCTCTTGTCCTATTACTATCTCCCACTCAATGTAAGGTGTCTTTCGGGTCGTACTTGCAAGTGATCATATCGAGAGTGGTTTCCTCGATCTGGAGAATAACTGATTGACCGGATTTATCAATCATAGATACCTTCCGAGCGTGGCCACGCATTTCCAGTTCATTACTCCTCGAGTGGCCCCGAGATATTGTTTTAACCCTGACAAGGGGTGGACAATTCCTATCGCACTTATTCCCTTCGACTAGCCACACCATCATAACCCAAAATATGCCCATTTGACCCCATTTACGAAGGTCGTAGTAACACAAATCAAAGTTAATCAAATCGTGCCACCTTAGGGGAACAGTCTTTAGTCAAAAGAATCGACTCATTAGAATACTATAGTAGCTCTCGCCACGACCAGGCTATATAAATTTGCCGAACTCTATAAGCGGTTCTTTGCCCGACAAGGTGTTCCTAATATCGCCTATGTGATCGACTAGTCATCTCACATGACTCTATGGCACTTGAACTTGCCATCAATCGCATCACACTCTAGTCACTTCGAGACGTCACCTCATACAAGTGACTATGGGCGAATACCATGTTAATCCGGGTTCACTTTAACGGGGTTCAAAGTTGTCTCTACAACCCGTTTGGATGTAACAAAGTATAAAAGGAGTTTTATTAAAGTAAAAACTCGAACGACAAATGCGATTATCACATATGAATAGTCAATGCCTGATTACTATTTCATATTCTATAATCTAATTTGATCTTGAATGTAGTTGTTCATCTCAATTTAATTGAAATGACATGACTCATCATGTTAAGCCTATGAGAAGGCTTGGTTAGTAGGTTTTATCAACTTCTTGTACCTTACTCAACCTTACTACATACTCGTTTTCCTTTGTAATGTATACATTTGCATTACAAAACTTTCTGAGTACGTGTCGAGATCCAATCAGGACATAGGCCCTCTAGCCTTAGAATAGCTCCCACTGTTTTCATAGTGTTCGGGACTCATCCTTCTTGCACATCCCATGATTGCAAGTGTACTCAATTTCCGTTGTAAATATTTCTTATTGTTCTTTATTGCCTAGAACGATTCTAGAAAATCTATTTCTTAAATAATATAGCCACGATGGTATCTTAACCATCTTAATGTGTTTTGATTATGGTTTTGTCAGAAACCATTCGCAATCTCAATTGTCAATTGTCACTTGTGTAACACCCTTACACAAAATTGCATCATAAACATTTTGCTTTACTTCCTTAATGCTTCTGCAAGCAATTAAGGGTAATCTTCTTGGTAAAGATTACTTAAATTCGATTTTGAAAACAATTCATCATACTCAAGGTATATGAAGTGTTATACATCATTACTCATTTAATTGATCCGGCAGCGGAAGCAAATGGAATCAATCAAATATGTTCAATTTAATTGAACTAGTCATGAATCGTATCAACATAAGACTTCTTATTGACGCTAATATCATGTGGATTTATCTTCATAAATCTAGATTTTAAAGATGTATTATAATACTCCAAAAGTCCTAAATCATTCTCAATGATCAATATGTCATTCACACATAAGACTAATTAAAATTTCCGTAACTCCCACTAAATTTCATGCATAAACACAACTTCTCGACTTATCGCGAAATGTTTTATCACATGATCAAAAATGTTGATTCCAACTCATTGATGTCCTACTTAAGACCCTCTCTTAAGTTTCACATTATCTTAGGATTGCAAGAATCTACAAAACTCAAGACATGTATTGAATACATTCTTTCTAATTGAAGAAGTAGGTTTTAGATTCACTCGCTATGTATTTCATAATAATGAAACACAATCCCTAAGAAGATCCAAATAGACTTAAGCATTTCAACCAGTGCAAAAATCTTTGCCACCAATCTTGTTTTGAGATCTCTCTTTATTAGTGCAAAAACCCTTTGTCACTAATCAAGCCTTTTTATTTCGGATTTTCATGGCTCTAAGCCTTGTATTGAGTTGTGACTTGAACACTCTCATGTAAGTCATATGTTCATTACTTTCCAGAAGTAATCAACTTGAATCAAACAATTTCTTTGTAAGTTATAAGCTCCTTTTAAAAGTAGCATGAATTCATCATTTTCAACAAGTGACGAATTTAAACTCCTAGGTTTTAAAGAAACAACATATTACACAAAACGTCTCATGTACCAAGAAAGACCAGTTTCTTGCGACATAACATTCTTTGTGGCTCTCTTGAATAATTTCTCCCACTCTGTCTTCTAGAAATAAACTTGTATTTTAGAAAGACAGCTTCACGAGCCGCAAACCCGTCGTTCTCGTGATAATTGAAAGGGAAAAATGAGCATTTGTTTCTTGTGAAAACTTACAAATATGGTACATTACCATTTCATATCTCATATGATTTAGTGGAAAATAATTTAGACAAAAATGATAAATTCCCCAAAAGGATCAAGTAACTCAAAGTAACTTGATTGAAGTCCAAACCATATCGAATAGCGTTTGATTTCTTATCCACCCACACATTATTCTATAATGCGTGCTAAGAGAGATTAATTTGTGATACTATATCACATTTCCTTTGGCTTATATCAAAGTTTTCACTTTGATAATCCCATCACGACTAAATCGTGATTCTTTGAATACTTTGAACTTCTTCAAAGATTTCTCTATTTACCTTATTAAGTGAACATTTTAGCGTCAACTTAAATCGTTGGTAAAAGAAAATGATCAATCTATTTTGGATCAATGATTTACAACTTCGATCTCCTTTTCAACCAAAAGGCACGAGACATCTTGCTTTGAATACAAGATACGCATATACCATTAACAATCTAATGGTTTCAAGAGTACTCGATAACTCTTTGCGTTAATCATTCCAGAATTTAAGGTTTAATCTTGGGTTACCAATTTGAGTCTTGCATCATATTCATGATATATCGTTCTAGTTTGGTTTAGAATATTATCACCTTGATAATGGGCTAGCCATACATCAAATCCTGGTGTATAGGGTCACAAAAGTGAAACCTCTTTTGTATCTTAACAAGTTTGTATTCTTATTTAGAGTTTATGTACTTAATAGTCACAATTAAGTACAACTCCAAACCCGAAAACTAGATTTAGTACATAATGACTCTATCTCTCGACTTCATTGTTTGCTAGTCGTCATATTCTAATCATTCTATGTATCGCATACAATGATGAAAACCTCCACTGGTTTCTAATACTGACGAAATGGTACTAGCAAAATTTGTGTCAATCATATAAACATATAAAGAAGAAGATCCTATTAGATGTCCCACAACTAATTTGTTGATTCTTCAATAATTTGGGGTAGTTTCCTCTCTAGTGTCTAACATTTAAGACAATGGAAACTCTATCGGTCGGGATTGATAGGTTTAGTATCGTTATTCTCAACAACTTTACCTTTAACATTACCTTGTATCAATTCCATTCTAATTTTACTTCTTGAACCTCGTCCTTTTCTTAACGGTTTAAGAGAATGCTCCCACTCATTTCAAAGAATGTTTACTTAGAGAAGCAAAGTTGAATCTTATGAAGATTACTCTTCAATTCAATCGTTTTAGTCTTAAAACTTTCATTGAAGTGGTTGCGTTATTTTGGTCAATTACGAATTCTTGATAAAACTAATTACCAAAACAATTTATCGCTTCAAGGTACTTAATTCAATTAAGTATATGAAAAATAATCCATTGAAAGTAGATGTGTTAGTCAAGAATCAAAACCTGTTTGATAATGAATAACTTTTATCTATACTCTTTAATGGATGATTCGAGGTTCTTAGAAGAAAATTCAAATTTGTCTTTAGTTACGATGTTTTAATGGAGATTTGAATCAAAAAACGAAATGATATCGTATATGAATTGTGGTAAAGAAATAGAACAATATGATAACGGAATAGTGAAAAACTTAACATTTATCGTTTTAATAATACTTGTAAACAAGTAAAGCATTTACATAGTGACCTCTACCCAACTATGACAAATGATTCCGAGATCCAAATTCATATTAACTTGGGCACGGGATAGCCGATGGAACCCTTATCAATATAACTCGGTGGACTAACTCTTTAATCGATTCTACTTTTAGAACTCTCGGTCGATAAAATTACTCTAATATTTATCTATAGCCCGGAACACATGCGACTACGGTCACGAATACTTCCGTTGAGCTCAATCCAAATTTCGAATAAATGTGTCCATGATCCAAACCCACATTAACTTGGGCACGGGATAGCCGATGAAACCCTCATCAACATGAATTCGGTGGATAGACATTTATCACCCACTTCCACTACGTAACAAGGTTTGTACCCCGGGATGGCCGAGTGCACTCCATCACGAAATAGGTTTTCATGGTTTCTACTCTTTGGTAAGGCTATGTCTCAATTGTTTATTTTAGCGAGAGGTCATGTCAATTTATTATCTATCACGTTTTAAGTGAACTAAAGCGGTGAACTACGATAATTGTAATTGACACGGTCGATAAACTCGATTAAAAGATGATGCATGTTTTAGTTATGACGATTTAGCGATGCATGCGACATATAAATAAAATGCAAAGCATAAATTAAATCCTAGTATGACCTTCCTAAAATAGAAAATCTAATTAACTATTACATATTCGGAAACCAACTCCATTGGTCCCTTGAACTTCGGTTGATGCACGCATCTCGAGGTAACACCGTCTTTAAGTATCGCCTTCTTGAGTGACACCATCTTCAAGGAACTCCGGAATAAATAAATTACATAACAAATTACATAATTTCCTATTATACATTTGTAATTTAAAATAAAATAAATCTATTAAATTACAAAACGGTGATACGAGATCACAATAAATTACAACCGAATCGATATTCCCATACATTTCGGGTAATACCAATTAAAAACTAAGGCCATACTAAGTAAAATTTCATAATTCAAAAATTACATAAAATGAAATTATGACAATCATAAATAAAATACAGCATTGTAATATGTGTGAACATGCCCAAGTTTATGCTAAATCGCCTTTAAGGAGCCAATATCGTATATTACACGGTTTTTACGGATTTGCGTGATTCAACGTTTTATAATCACGATAATTACATAAATTCATATTTATGCACAAGTTAATTACCCTAATTTCTTAGGACTCAAAATTAGTCTTCACTAACTATTTGACTATAATTAACTTATATTACTTAAAATTGTTCATTAATGGACTCAAAATTACAATAAAATGCTATAAACTTCAAATAAATCACAAAAATTTCAAATAAATTCAAAATTTGAAATTTAAACTCATGAACATTCTGGAAAAATACCATGACACTCATAATGTTCAAAAACGTAGGTTAAAAATTTCGAAAATTATCGGGAAAAAACAATGTTGCGGTTTATCGGATTTATCAATAAAAATCATAAAAAACATGAGAAAAATTATATTCATCAACTTTTCAATTTTAGATCTGAAAAAGATAATAAAATGCAACATGTGACATTTTTCTTAGTCATGAAGTATGTTTTAGCAATTATTCACTAATTAAGTCACTATTTATGCTATTTTTCATCAAAAATCCATAAATCATGAATGACGACTTCATTACAGCCTATTATTTTACACACATCTTGTAAAATTGCATGCGACAACATACTAAATTTCTATGACCAGATTCGAAATATTTCTCATATTAACCTATTTTTCATTTAAATTCGATGTTTAACATGAAAAATCCATTTTTCGAGCATAAGAACTCCAAAAATTATGAAAACTTCCAGATCATCTAAAAATAATATATGTGAAAACATATCCAAAAACCACTGGAAAATTCAAAGTGTAGCTAATTTTCGTCCAAAAATGACATTTTTATCATAAAAATCACATTTTAATGCCAATATTATATAAAATGAACAATAAAATCCATAAATTAACCAAAATATCCTAAAAACATTTTAGGACCAGAAACTTTAACATGCATAAATTATTTTCGTGATATATCATAATAACACAAATTTACAAGTTTTATATGTTAATCGTATAACTCGGAAAAACAATAACCGATTTGCATGCAAACAACCTTGTGCTCTGATACCACTTGTTGGAAATCTATATCTCATTACTTAACATATTCTTATATGTTTCAAATTTATTTAGTCATAAAATAAATTCTAGATCTTATGCATGCAAACTAAAAAAAAAAATAAGTGAAGAAATCATTTTCTCACCATATGAATTTCGGTCAAATGGACACCAACAAGATCTCCTTCTTGTTAGTTCTTGAGCTTTCCAATATTGGATGAACATACATGACCTCAAAATAGAAGCCCTCCAATTAGTAGCACCCAAGACTATCCCTTAATCCCACAAACTAACATGTACTAGATGTTTGTAATGTAGTTTACCTTAAAATCTATTACTAATACTCATATACTACTTCTAGTATTATTAGTGTTTGATTTAAACAAATTTGATTCACAAAAATGAATTTTTATGAAGAACAAGAGAGAGAAGGGAGGTTTTTCATAAAAAATGTAAGAATGAATTTAATTAGAGAAAAATCCTCTCTAATTGTGCATGCTAAAAACCGGTTGGGTGGGCATCAAAATGGGCTCTTTTTATTTTTCCTTTTTATCTTCACAAGACAAAAATGTGTAAGTCTTTAGCATAGTCAAGTCACTATCAATTGTCATAGACAAATGAACAAGACAAATGAATAAGACAAAAGTACTAAAAGAGCCACCCAATTTCGGTTTCAATAGTGTAATATGGAGTCTATTTTATTTTTGTCAATTGTACAATTGTATGTCATGTGACATGTGACATGTCTTATGTCATGTTTTAATTTAAAATGCATATTTAACAAATTAAATATCATTTAATAATTAAATAAATCATATTTAACAAATTGACTAGTAATTTAAAATTACTTTCTCATAAAATGGTCATTTAATTACTAGTTAGTATAATTCACAATATCTTGTAATTATAACTAACTTATCATTCTCATCTCGCGTGTTTCGCAAACACCGATTAATTTTAGTAATATAATTTCTTAAATTACTAAATAAAATCTCATTTAATCACATTAGAATAAGATGTCATTATTCTCTCTCTTATAATAATTTGTTCAATTTTAAGGAATTAATTAATCTGTATCGGCATACAACTAATTAACCTTTTCAATTAAGGGAATTGTCGTTTAGGTGTGACCTCAAGGGATCAATCGATCACCACCGTCGCACTACTACAATAATGTCAAACTCTAGCCAGCCAATCATTACCGATATGTGTGGACCAGTTGACTATATATGTAATGTATCATCCCTTCCGTATTCTTGTAATGAGATTTAAATCATGATTTTTAAATCATGTGATCGCACTATTGTTGAGGACACATTTCCCAACAGCTACATCAAGCCAGAGACTCCATTTCCAAGCCATATTACAAGCCATAACCCCATCAAGCCTTAACTCCACAAAATCAAGCTCCAGAGATTTGTTCATCAAAGCCTCTTATTACCGAGCTCCGCATTCCAAATATCCAGTCCAGTTTCACCTTGACCCAGACACGGAGTCTTCAGATACTTTTCTACCCAGGACGTCACGAACCCATATCCATCCCTAGGGTCCACTTCTAAGTGTGCTCACACGATAAGGAATTTTTTTACAAAATTAGTTATACCTCTTTGGTCTATGATCAGAGGAAGTTATCTCAAATCGATTCTTCGAGTCACCAAAGGAATATACTCTCCTGACCCATACACTTTAAGGTCCTAACAACATAGCTTAGGCACACACTTGAACTACGAGCATGGTTTGATTTCACCATTTCAGGTGGATACATAGGCAGTCCTTTCTTACACAAGAAGGATACAACCACAACACCCAAATAAAATTAACCAAACCTCAGAACTACGATTGAAGGAAATGTAGATTCATATACATAAAACATACTCTTATATGTCTAAATAATTTGTCATAAAATTAATTACGGATCTTATGCATGCAAACAATAATATAAATAGAGGAGAAATCATGTCCTTACATAGTAGATTTCGGCTATTAGGGCACAAGAGAGATCACCTTTCTCTTCTTGTTCTTGAGCTTTTCCAATGGAAGAATAAAGATCTAAGTGTAAGATCTCTCCCTATGTATTATACCCAAGGCTCCTCTTAATTAAATTAATATTACAAATACTAGTTATAATATTAATCAAAGGTAGAAAATTGAACCAAAACTTTTATAAAACACTTATTTGTTTCGGTTTTTAAGAGAGAAGAAGAGAGGATTTTATCTCACTAAAAATCTCTATGTTTGATGATGGAATAGAATGAATAATAATCTACAACATTTTATAAATTATTGTGTAAAAATTATAAGAAAAACAATGATCATTTTTCTTCCCAAAACAGAGTGTAAGAGGAGAGCAATAGGGGAGCCAATGCATGGAGAAATTGTTCTTCACAAGGAACAATAGGCTTGCATGGCTAGGTATTGCTTTTTAATCATTGTGTTTTCCACTAATTACAAACAACTTATAATTAGCTTAAATCCTTCTTATTTTCGGCCCACTCTATAATATGTATCCCATATTATTTTTGTCAATTGTCTATATGTTACATGTCACATGTCACATATATTTGTTATGTATTTTTAACATATTAAAAATCAACGTATTAATAAAAATACGTCACATACAAAAATTGACTTAGTAATTTCATAATTACTTATGCCAAAATTTTTACCAATTTATAAATCACAACTGATTGTATTTATAACAATTCATTCAATTTAATTGTTACATTAAACAATTTATTTCATCCGAGTAATTATACAATTTAATTACTCGGACCGTATCTTATTTAATCACATTTCAATATGATACGTAAATTTTACTTCCAAAATCGTCCGTCAATTTTCAAGTAATTTAATTAACTCGTAACATTATACGATTAATTAAATGATCAATTAAGAGTGTTGCCCTTTAGGTATGACCTAGGGGGTCAATCGATCACCACCGTCGCACGACAAGTAATGTCAAACTCTAGTCGCCCAATCATTACCGATATATGTTGACCAGTTGACAAGAATAACAATATTACTTCCCAATTGTATTCATTTCTAATGAGACTTAAACATGTGATCATCATGATCAGCAGTCGTGATCGCATTATTGTCGGAGGACACATATTCCAACAATCTCCCACTTGTCCTCGACAAGTGTGCGTCACCAATTCTCTTGTCCTATTACTATCTCCCACTCAATGCAAGGTGTCTTTCAGGTCGTACTTGCAAGTGATCATATCGAGAGTGGTTTCCTCGATCGGAGAATAAGCGATTGACCGGATTTATCCACTCGGATACCTTCCGAGCATGGCCACGCATTTCAGTTCATTACTCCTCGAGTGGCCCCGAGATATTGTTATAACCCCGACTAGGGGTGGACAATTCCTATCGCACTCATTCCCTTCGACTAGCCACACCATCATAACCCAAAATATGCCCATTTGACCCCATTTACGAAGGTCGTAGTAACACAAATCAAAGTTAATCAAACTGTGCCATCTTAGGTGAATAGTCTTTAGTCAAAAGAATCGACTCATTTGAATACTATAGTAGCTCTCGCCACGACCGGGCTATATAAATTTGCCAGAACTCTATAAGCGGTCATTAGGCCTGACAAAATGTTCCTAACAATCCGCCTATGTGATCGACTAGTCATCCCACATGACTCTATGGCACTTGAACTTGCCATCAATCGCATCACACTCTAGTCACTTCGAGACGTCACCTCATATAAGTAACTATGGGCAAAAACAATGTTAATCCATGTTCACTTTAACGGGGTTCAATTGTCTCTACAACCCGTTTGGATATAACAATGTTCAAGGTGAGTTAATAATAACTCAAACGACAAGTGTCGACATCACACCCGGGTAGTCAATATCATATTACAACCTTGTGATGTTTATCATAAGTGTAAACACTTATTGATTGCAATAGAAGTTTAACATCCCATGTGTCCATGTGTTCAAACTTCTTACACTTGCATTTTCCTTCACATTCATGTTCTCTCTCATAGCATGAATCTTACCAAGTACACATCAAGGTTCTCGACCTTGGTTTCGGTTCTTTATCTTGAAAGAACTTCCTTATCGATTATCTCATAACGAACGAATTTGCGATGAATAATACAACTTGCACTGATCAAGTATTTCATCCACAAATAATGCACTAGGTATATGTTTTGTAGAATCTTGTAGCAATTGACAAGATTATTTAGCTTAGCACTTCTCATAAGTCCTAGCTTTTACTAGGAAAGATTGTTTTGAATAACCTCTTATTCAACCAAGCATCTTTCCAAAAAACTTCTCATTTCTCTTTCTAGGCTTGAAAGAATTGGGATTCTCATAAATCCTCATATGTGCTCGGATTTTCTACAGTATGTGCAACCTCTTAACACACAATGGAACATTCCGTCAATCACCGAAATCGCTCATCGGATTCTACTCGAGAACTCATGACGTTTCTTTTATGGCTCACCAACCAATCATCATGCTCTTATGCATATGATTCAAAATTGGACATGTACATGATTATTCTAATGGCGGAAACATTAGTTACTAATAATCATGAGATCAACCGTTCTCAGGTTCAATGAACTACCATGACTGCTAATGGTAATCCCATTTTCATTCATATGAATAGCCTATGTGTATGTTGATGTGATGTGTATCTCTTAATACTAATCCAACATCCCTGATGCAATTGGATTCTTCATTGTCCATTTTCATCCAGAATTGAAAAACTCAAAAGCTTCTTTATGAAAGAAGGTATTAGCTCGTCATTCTTTAATGAGTAATGGGTTTTATACATTCAAGGATGATAGCTCCCACTAAATTTCATGTCTTCACATGAGAATATCCTAACTCCCACTCAATTCAACATATTTCGAAATTGACTTCTCAATCAAAATTTGTCAAGAATATAAATATAAATTGCCTTGCCAAGTTACTAGGATAAAACCATATATGTTCCCATCATATCCTTTCAAAATGCCTATTTTGAAGTGGTCTATCTTAAACCTTACGGAAAGAGATTTTAAATCTCCAACACACTCATGTCATAATGATGTGTAGTAATGTCATTTTCAAATATAAACAATATTTAGAATACATCCTTCGCAAATACCCTTTTGGAAGGAGGTTTAACCATTTCATAGGGAGGTTAAGCAATGACATTTGTATGGTTTAACTTTTAGCAATTGAGGATATCAGTATATCAAATCTTTGCAACTTAATCTTGATTATAACTAGTATGTAACTTTGATTCATTTAGGCTCTTAAGTAAAACTCATGATTGAAACTATTGGTCAAATGCTTCATAAACTTAGTCAAAAACTCGTTAAGACTTTACATTAGTCATTTTTTCTTCCAAAACTTTCTTTTGGTCTCCTCGTGTAGTTATCTTGAGAATATACTCTTATTTTAACTACATTTGGTCTCTTTAGTCATATAGAATTAACTTGAGACCATAGATCTCATCTATTCGGTATACTATGTGAATAGATATACCTTTATTCAAATCATTCTCTCTTGCGTAGATCTTCATATACACAAGTACACAATTTTATCTTGCCTTGTGGGTTGTGTCCTCATTTTTCTCCCACTCTATCTTTAGAATAAATACACTATAAATTCAAAGATAGCATATGAGACACAAATTAATGATGTTGAATTATAAGGAGAACTACCTCATGGGTAGACTAATTGTTATTTAATTCATATGTGTACTTGGTGATTGACATACCTTAAGAGAGTTCATAGACTCAAAATCGCTTCATAAATGATCATACACAAGCTTTAAGCATGTGGACATATAATGAAACCGGTCATTATATTTGTCTATTAGATCACTTCAAGTGAATAATCTTATGTTTCAAAACGCAGGCATTTTAAAGATGAAATTTAGAACATTAAAAGGATAAATGATAAAACGGGTGACTTGGGTTGCAAACCAAGTCACCATCATCCAAAATACAAACCATTATCCAAAATACCTTTCCATGTCGAACACGGAAACTTAAAGTTCTAAAAATTCAAAACATAACTTAAAATAAGACAATGAAAAACAAAGCTCCATAAAAGCTATCCTTAGCTTCTCCATGGTTTCTCATGCTTGTTTTTCTTTTCCCTTGTCTTTGCTTGGTGGAGGCCCTATTTTCAATAAAAAGGGAGATACATTATCACAACTTTGCATCACATTACCATAGTTGTATTAGAAACATAAAAGAAGGTTAGTCATTTACCTACTGGAGTGATCTTTCCAGCTTTGATATCACCAAGGTATTTGGAACAATTTCTTTTCCAATGTCCCATGCCATTACAATAATGGCACTTATCAAGAGGACCCTTCTTGACTTTGGAGGTGCTAGCTTCACAAGACTTAGCTTTGGTGAATGTGGGAGCTTGCTTCTTGCCCTTTCTCCCATTCTTCTTGAACTTCCCCTTACTCTTTGTGCTTATGTTAAGCACATCCTTGGGAGGGTTCACATTTAACCCCATGTCCCTCTCGGCTTGCACAAGTAACTTGTGCAACTCCTCAAGAGACACATCCTTGTCTTGCATATTGAAATTCACCCGGAATTGCACATATGCCTTGACCTTAGACAAGGAGTGTAGAATCCTATCTACGATGAGTTCTTTGGGGATTTCAACCTTTTGAATCTTCAAGGTCTCGACAAGCTCCATAAGTTTGAGCACATGAGGGCTAACTTTTTGGCCCTCTTTGAAGTCGAGATCAAAGAATGCCGCGGCCGCCTCATATTGGACGATCCGCGGAGTTTGTGAAAACATGGTCACAAGTTTGGAGTAAATCTCATTAGCATTGCCCATTTTGAAGGCTCTCCTTTGGAGTTCCGCCTCCATCGCAAATATTAATACATTTTTCATTGCGGCGGACTCCTTTTGGTAAGCCTCATAGGCTTCCCTAGTGGCCGCGGTGGACCTAGTGGAGGGTTCGGGTGGAGAGGCCTCGGTAAGGTAACGAAGCTTGTCGTCACCCTCGGCGGCTAATTTGAGTTGGGCATCCCACTCGGAGAAATTTGACCCATTCTTTTCAAGTTTACATCGATCCATAAAGGATCGGAGCCAAGATGAAGTAGCGAGTGGTGTAGCATTAGGAGTTGGTGTTGCCATTTGTTATGAATAAGAAGTGGTCTACAAAACAAAATATAAGGAGTAAAACATTTGTCGTTTTAATTATACTCGTAAAAATGTATGATTTAAACAAGTTTTAAGCATTTTTCTAGTGACCTCTACCCAACTAGATAAATGATTCCAAGACCCAAATTCATATCGACTTAGGCACGGTATGGCCGATGAAACCTTTATCAATATAACTCGGTGGATTAACATTTTAATTGATTCTACTTTTAGAACTCTTGGTCGATAAAATTACTCTAATAATTATCTATAGCCCGGAACACATGCAACTACGGTCGCGAATACTTCCGTTGAGCTCAATCCAAATTTCGAATAAATGTGTCCATTATCCAAATCCACATCAACTTGGGCACGGTATGGCCGATGAAACCCTCATTAACATGAACTCGGTGGATTAACACTCATCACCCACTTCCCCTACGTAACAAGGTTTATACCCCGGTAGGGCCGAGTGCACTCCCTCGCGAAATAGGTTTTCATGGTTTCTACTATTTGGTAAGGCTATGTCTCAATTGTTTGTTTTAGCGAGAGGTCATGTCAATTTATTATCTATCACGTTTTAAGTGAACTAAAGCGGTGAACTACGATAATTTTAATTGACACGGTCGATAAACTCGATAAAAGACAATGCATGTTTAGTTATGGCGATTTAGCGATGCATGTGACATAAAATAAAATGCAAGCATAAAGATAAAAATCCTAGTATGGCCTTTCCTAAAATAGAAAAACTATTAATCTATTACATATTCGGAAACCAACTCCATTGGTCCCTTGAACTTCGGTTGTTTCACGCATCTCGAGGTAACACCGTCTTTATGTATCGCCATTCTTGAAGAAATCCGTCTTTTGGAACTTCGGAATGAATAAAATTACATAATAAATTACATAATTTCCTATTATACATTTGTAACTAAAATAAAATAAATCTATTAAATAACAAAACGGTGATACGAGATCACAATAAAAATTACAACCGAATCGATATTCCCATACATTTCGGGAAATATCAATTAAAATCTAAGGCCATACTAAGTAAAATTACATAATTCAAAATTACATAAATTAAAATTATGACAATCATAAAGAAAAATGCAGCATTATAATATGTATGAACATGCTCAATTTTATGCTAAATCGCCTTTTAATTAGCCAATATCGTATATTACTCGGTTTTTACGGATTTGCGTGATTTCAACATTTTACAATCACAAAAATACATAAACTCATATTTATGCATAAGTTAATTACCCTAACCTCTTAGGACTCAAAATATAGTCTTCACTAATAATTTGACCATAATTAACTTTTATTTACAAATTTGTTCATAAATGGACCAAAATTACAAAAATAAGCTATTAAACTTCAAATAAATCACAAAATTTCAAATAAATTCAAAATTTGAAATTTAAATTCATGAACATTCTGGAAAAATTCCATGACACTCATAATGTTCAAAATCTTAGGTTAAAAATTTCGAAAATTTTTCGGAAAAACAATGTTGCGGTTTATCGATATTTAATAAAATAATCATAAAAAAACATGGAAAAATTATTTTCATTAACTTTTCAATTTTAGATCTGAAAAATATAATAAAATGCAACATTAGACGTTTTTCCTAAGTCATAGATTATGTTTTATTAATTTTTCAATAATAATGTCACTATTTATGCTATTTTTCTTCAAAAATTCATAAATCATGCTAAAAAACTTCTTTATAGCCAATTATTTTACACACATCTTGTAAAATTGCATGTGACAACATATTAATTTTCTATGACCAGATTCGAAATTTAACTCATATTAACCTATTTTTCTCTTAAATCCGAATTTAATAAAGAAAAATTCATTTTTCGAGCATAACAAGTCCAAAAATTATGAAAATTTGCAGGTTATCTCAAAATAATATATGTAACAACATATCCAAAAACCAACTTAAAATTCGAAGTATAGCTAATTTTCGACCAAAAATGACATTTTTACTCATAAAATCACATTTAAATGTCATTATTGTAAATTATGAACAATAAAAATCCGAAAAATTAACCAAAATATCCTAAAACACTTTAGGACCAGAAATATTAACATGCATGTAATAATTTCGTGATATATCATAATAACACAAATTTTATAAGTTTTATTTGTTATTCATATAACTCGGAAAAACTTTTAACCAATTTGCATGCAAACAACCGTGGCTCTGATACCAATTGAAGGAAATGTAGATTCATATACATAAAACATACTCTTATATGTCTAAATAATTTGTCATAAAATTAATTACGGATCTTATGCATGCAAACAATAATATAAATAGAGGAGAAATCATGTCCTTACATAGTAGATTTCGGCTATTAGGGCACAAGAGAGATCACCTTTCTCTTCTTGTTCTTGAGCTTTTCCAATGGAAGAATAAAGATCTAAGTGTAAGATCTCTCCCTATGTATTATACCCAAGGCTCCTCTTAATTAAATTAATATTACAAATACTAGTTATAATATTAATCAAAGGTAGAAAATTGAACCAAAACTTTTATAAAACACTTATTTGTTTCGGTTTTTAAGAGAGAAGAAGAGAGGATTTTATCTCACTAGAAATCTCTATGTTTGATGATGGAATAGAATGAATAATAATCTACAACATTTTATAAATTATTGTGTAAAAATTATAAGAAAAACAATGATCATTTTTCTTCCCAAAACCGTGTAAGAGGAGAGCAATAGGGGAGCCAATGCATGGAGAAATTGTTCTTCACAAGGAACAATAGGCTTGCATGGCTAGGTATTGCTTTTTAATCATTGTGTTTTCCACTAATTACAAACAACTTATAATTAGCTTAAATCCTTCTTATTTTCGGCCCACTCTATAATATGTATCCCATATTATTTTTGTCAATTGTCTATATGTTACATGTCACATGTCACATATATTTGTTATGTATTTTTAACATATTAAAAATCAACGTATTAATAAAAATACGTCACATACAAAAATTGACTTAGTAATTTCATAATTACTTATGCCAAAATTTTTACCAATTTATAAATCACAACTGATTGTATTTATAACAATTCATTCAATTTAATTGTTACATTAAACAATTTATTTCATCCGAGTAATTATACAATTTAATTACTCAGACCGTATCTCATATAATCACATTTCAATATGATACGTAAATTTTACTTCCAAAATCGTCCGTCAATTTTCAAGTAATTTAATTAACTCGTAACATTATACGATTAATTAAATGATCAATTAAGAGTGTTGCCCTTTAGGTATGACCTAGGGGGTCAACTGATCACCACCGTCACACGACAGTAATGTCAAACTCTAGTCAGCCAATCATTACCGATATATGTTGACCAGTTGACAGTAACAATATTACTTCCCAATTGTATTCATTTCTAATGAGACTTAAACATGTGATCATCATGATCAGCAGTCGTGATCGCATTATTGTCGGAGGACACATATTCCAACAATGATCTGGTTTGATTTCACTTCACGTGAATACGAAGGCAGTCCTCAAGGACACAACCATCCCAATTTTCAACCTTCCAACCTCAATTAACATCCCTTTCACAACCAACACCTCTATACTGGGGGCTCCTTATTGTCGCCCAGCCTCTTTTTCACCAAATTCCAGAGTCTTCTTCTCATCCTGGGGGCTTCTCTTCCGAGATGCCACCCTTCCTTTATTCCTATCTTATTTTGAGTCAAGCTAGTACTCGGTCCGGACAATGACAGGGTCTTAGATCGATTCTCGAAGTTATCGTGCCTCAAGAGGAGTCTCTTTTACAGCAAACGATGTCAAAAGATGTCCAAGTAGACAGCTGATCCATGGCTCATGCCTTGCCTTTATATGTCGTCATCATTCTTACAATTCTTCTAACTTTGGAACTGATACGCGTTGTCACCCACACGTGGCTAGAGGTTGCGCATACGTAGGCAAAGTATGTCAAGGTCATCCCTTGCGTCGCGTCAAATCTAAGTCAGTGTTACGTCAGTCTATCGTCTTGCATCCTAGTGAGTCAATGTCGCATCAAGTCCTGTGACTAAAGCCCATTGAATATGCATAACGCATTACAAACGATAAATTTCTTTGAGAAAGTTTTAAACAACTTTTATAAAGAAACAAATTTTGCAAAACCTATGTGTTTCCTCATGCGTATGTGTGATTTTTTCTATTAGATTGCATTCTTGTGTGGCCACTAACCATACAGGTAAGTATTAGAAGCAATGCTCGCCCCAACTGGGGGATTCGCTCAAGTCCTCGTTCTGTGAATTGTCGTAGTACTTTATCAAGACTTTGCTTGCAACAACGAGCAGGTTTTCTTTGACGGTGTTTCGACACACCTCAATTATTTTTCCAGCGAGAGTTCAAGACAGCCAATTGTCCCTCTCAACACGTGGAGTTCAACATCAATCTCAAGTTTTACCGAAATTTGTTTGAAGATCGACCCAAGCAGATTTCTCCCAGCAGTTTCCACCAATGACCTTAGGTTCATAAACCCATAAATCCTTTTGGAGTTCTCATACCTCAGAAAGCTTAGACGCACGCGTTTAAAACAAGAATTAGTAACCCAGTAGTTCCTAAACTTAACCTTAGGATCCCAATTCCTCGTAGGTTCATAAGCCTTTAAGTTCCCATACCAGCCGTCCTTTTAGGTTCGTACACCCAGGTTCATACGCCTAGCTCTTTAGGTTCCCAAACTCCCTAGGGCTCATACGCCTCTACCTTTAGGATCATAATCCTTTAGGATCACTCTTTTTCTTAGAGTTCATACACCCAAACCTTGGTTACCCCTTAGGTGGAACTTATATTTGACCTCATTCCCGTCGATGCTTTCCTTTAGGGTCCCACACCCTAGCACAATCCTTATATATCTTTTATGTCTTAACCTTAGCTCTTACGCTTAACCTTAGCTCCTATGCACCTCCAGAAGCATCTCAAGAAAGAAGTCTCAGGTATGGTTTCTTCTTATAGCTGGCAAGCTTCCTTACGTAGTCTAATGGACTTTAAACGACCCTCCCCGATAGTCGACAGACTCTAAAATGTTCCCCGACGATAGGTCCTTGGCTCAGACCCCTTGAGCCGCCTCGCGTCGCCATAGTCGTCAGGTTGTAATCTTCGATTGATCTGATGGCTATCCTTTAAATTTCGCCTTGTCCAAGCCTCAGTCAAAGTGGGGGCTCTGTAGATACCTCATTTCTACACCTCCCGCAAGCCACCCGGTGATGATTGGGCCGCATGTTTGGTACACGGAACGATTTATGACAATTCATAAGTTTATCGTCAAGTGATAGCTCAAATACTTGTGTCTACCTCATGGTCATCATCTAGATGTCATTACGGTCGTTTTGGCAGTAATTAGAGTTCATTTGGAGTCCGGGTTAAAAACCGTCTTCATTTCCTAAAACCGTCAAATCCCGAGTCAAAGCAATGTGCTTGTCTACCTAAGGTTAGGATGTCATTAAATGTTGAGATTATATCTCATTTTGAGTCTCATGTCACTTCATTAGGCTAAACTAAAAGTTTACATTACAAAATGTGCATTTCATTTAGTTAAAATGACAACCCGGACTTTAGGCCCGTTTTACGAGGTGATAACGACTTTTTTGGGTCAGGCCTATTTCACAGAAAGTTCTAGATCTCTTTCTTAGCTTTCCAGCGCCACCAAAATAACCTTATTCCGAGTCTTGTAGAGAAAGTTATGCCTAAAATACGACAAGCTATCAAACGCGCTTTCTTACGCATGAGGAACCCGCTGAGGAAAGGACGCAGCAAGTGCTGCGCCTCTTCCAAGGGACGCAGCACTTGCTGCGCCTTTTCCTCAAGGTTTTCTTTTTGTCCAAGTTTACGTGTTTAACCTAAGTCGGCTGTTTCCGGATCTTTCTCTCCTTTCCTAAACCCTAATTCTGTGATTAGTATAAATAGGGACCTTCGTTCCTCATATTTCTCACGCGAGTGTCCGCCCTTCTCTTCTCCCTTTGCATTCTAGACCACGTTCTTAATTTTTGGCGTCTACGTGCTTGAACTTTCGACCACGTAAGCTCGGATCTTTCTGAGTACCAGCCTCGTTTTGCATGACCGACCAATTTGACCAACTCCACATCAATCAACTTAATCAATCTGTTTAATTCCTCTAAGGGGGCACTTTCGTCGTACATTCGAGTCGAG
The DNA here is from genome assembly GCF_048544455.1 of Silene latifolia. NCBI lineage: Eukaryota > Viridiplantae > Streptophyta > Magnoliopsida > Caryophyllales > Caryophyllaceae > Silene > Silene latifolia. Next base: position 352,396 of record NW_027413701.1, read on the forward strand.
CATGACTAAACGTTAACTTAGTTCATCTCGTTTCGTTAAACATGTAAGTCTGAGGGTGTAAATCCTTCTTTTAGTTATTGTTATTTATTTTTGTAATCATAATTGTAAGATTTACGTCGAAAATATGCTTAAAACCGATTTATAAAACCTTATTTCAAACCCTTTTTACGGATTATCAGGAGACAAACGTCGAGAAAGGACGCAAAGAAGAAGCTGCGCCTCTTGAAGGGACGCAGCACTGCCGCGCCTCTTCTCGAGGCCGCCATGCATTCTCGCTTCCTTTCTTCTTCCTTCGTCTTTTGTTCCTGTGTTTGTTTTTGCTTTGTTATCAATTGTTCATGTTTCTTTTAACATAATAATTTCTAATATGATAATTCTAACATATAAATCATTATCCATTAATAACTTATCATCATTAAAATCTCGACTTAAATCCCTTATAATCCATATTTGCGGGTTTTCGTCATTAAAATCAATTCGGGTTTTTAGAGGTTCGATTCATCCATATTGAGTCTCTGGAATTCATCTTTGATATATTTTCATTCGTTATTTATCGTTACCATCATTAGTTCGTCATTAATAACCTGTTTAATAATTAATTTGTTTAGTTTGTTTAATTCTCATAATTAATCTTTTAATCTTGTAAATAATTCGTCCTAATTAATTTTTATCCATGTTTTATCATTTTTATGACCCCAATTCACATGTAAATAATCTGTTAAACCACTTATATCTGAGTCAAATAATATAATCAAGCATTAAAATCACCAATGAATATTAACGATTTGCAATTCCGGCTTCACAGCCAGAACTGAGCTCAGGAACAGACGCAGCGTCTGCTGCGCCTCTTCTAAGGGACGCAGCTCTGCTGCGCCTGTTCCTGGTTGAGTTCTGTCTCTGAACTCCCGTTTCTGCCTTGACTTAGTTATTAGCTTACGTATTAATCTACTATTAATCGTATTATCGCCTAATAATCTGTTTGTTTATTTATTTATTCTTTCTTTTCTAAAATTATCCGTTTTAGATGTATTTTCGACATAAATCAATTAATCCAATGTAATTATTGTAATTTTCTTTATTGTATTTTTATTGTATTTCTTTTATCGTATTGCTTGTATGCTCTCACATGTAATCGATGTTAAATTCCTACTTCGACTCAATTGCATGTTAAATTACGTGTTCACCGACTTAGTTAATTCTCACATGCTAGGATTAATTTATTGGATGTTGCATTGCATGCATATAATCGACAACATATCGAGTATAGACAATTTCCCTAATCATTAGTAGAGGCCGCTATCGAGGCGGGCGGGATTAGGTGTTCGATCAAAAGAGCTTCCTAATACGTACCCTCACCCCTTACTCCAGATCTCTGTGAACATCCGTGTTCATTGGCATCCACGAGAGTCATTCTAGATATAGAATGCTAAGGGTAACGAGTTCTTGGTGTTCATGTCACTACTTTGTGTCTTGACATGGCACGAGATATTCGAACGATTTCCAATTTTCCACAATAAATCGGTGGCGACTCCACAAATGCACAAGAAAAGCTTGCTCGCTTTTCGTCCCCGTGGGCCCGCGTCCACAGGGCGTCGTTTTGGTAGCAGGAATTGTCAAGTTGGATATAGGTCTAGTGCGATGGTGGTTTGAGAGGTTGTAGGGTCAACGAGGTGGTGGTGGACTGGTAGGTATGGGCTGGTGTTGGGTGATGGAGGGAGGGTTGTAATATTGATAGAACGAAAGGGATAAACAAACTAATAAAGCTATAAAATATTGGACCTGCGGATAACCCAGATCCGATCCAGATCCGTAGGGTCGGATATGGATCTTAAGAATTTAGACCCGTCGGATATGGACCGGATCTGGATCTTGTATTGTTCATGAGGATCTGGATCTGGATCCTATTGGACCCGGTCCAGATCCGGCCCGTTGCCATCCCTACCTATATATAGTCCTAGGTTAAAGAGGAAATGATGGGCTTAAGTTGGATGGAAGCCCATAATCAAAACGCATAATTCCTTGAAAAGAGCACGGTGCGCCCTTTTAATTTGGGAAAGGCGCATGGTGCGCCTTTTGTGCTTAACTCCGTCTTCAATATTTTCCTTTGCTTCTTCTCTTGGATGGTTCCTTCGTTGATCTCTTGTAGCTTGCTTCCAGGCTTCCCTTGGGACTTAGAACCACTCCGAGCTTCCTCTAAAACATGATCAAATCCTCCTTAATAACTCTACACTCGAAGTTGGTTAATAAAGACATAAGTCAAGTAAAACCGCTCCCTAATGTCGCTTTATTATGCACAAAATGGACTAATTAGATGGTAAAGATGTGAGCTTATCAAATACCCCACACTTGAGCTTTTGCTCTACCCGAGCAAACTATCAACAACCCAATCAATCAATGTAAAGACTCACAAGGAAAGCATGGGGGAGCTCACAAAGCAATGCTCTCTTCTCTCACGCCCCAACCTTCTTTTATCACCTTCATCATTTTACCTCATGGTCACTATTCCGTCTCAACATGTTCCACAATAAGATAAGTGACCCAAATCCTCCATAAAGAGTCGCTCTTCACTCACGCACCCTCTTTATACCTTCCCTTTTCTAAAGATGTTCCTAAATCCACCAATTCAACCTTCACATTTCCTTCACAACTCATCACCATTCTCCTTATTACTCCCCCTTATCACTCCACTTGGTTCAACACAAGGTCACCATAATCATCATAGCATCTCCTAGCTCAACAAGTAGGCAAACCTCAAATTCCTCCACATTTCACACAATTCCAACAATTCACAAATCAACACCAACTAACCAAATCTCAACAAAACTATCAATGCATAAAACAAGCCAAAGCAATCCAACTTCTTTCACCAAGTATACCAAGAACTAGTTACAAGTAAGCTTCCAAATCCTCCTCCTAGTCTTGGCACACTTCTAACCTACCCTTCCGACCTTCTTTGTCACCTGCACTTATGTCACCAACACCATGTAGGAAGTAGTAAAATATGTGACAAGAAATCAATATTTCATCATTTTTCTTTTTCATTCCTTTTTCCTAGCTCTCTCATTTTGCCTAAACCGCCCTTTTGGGTTTTCGGTTTAGCTTTCTCCTCACTTGTACTCTCGTGGCTCGCACTAATTTCTTCATTTTGCCCGGAGTGCCCTTTCGGGTTTTCACTCCGACCTCTGCCACTTTCGCATTTTGGCCTAGGATACCCTTTCAGGTTTTCATCCTAGCCGGGTTCTTTTTCTTTTCTCTTCTTTTTTTTTTTCTTTTTTTGTTTTCTTTTCTTTTTTTTGTGTGTTTTTTTTCTTTTTGTTTTTTTTGAAATGAAGTACAATGCATGAAATGAAATATATTATAATATATTACAATTTTCCAACTCGTGCCCACCCCACACTTTGTTTTTCACTTTGTCCTCAAAGTGAAGGTGAACACCCGCTTTTGCTTTCAAGAATGTGAACTTGAGGCACCCCCACTACCCGGGTGTCCTCTTCCTCTTCTTCCTTATCTTCGGTTTGAGAAACGTGCCATTGTGGCATTGCTTTCATTCACACGAGCTTAGTCATAGCCTTGATATGTTTGAGGGATGTTTTGAAGATGAAGATTGTTGAGAGCCACCAACATATCGTAGTTAGACATAGCGTTGTTCTTCCATGCCCTGTTGATAGTGTTGGTAACGTTGCTCATTGATGTTCCATTATGCATTGGTCTCTTCCCTCCATTGGGTTACATTTTGGTGAATGGTAGTCAATTGAGAATCAACTCCCATTCTCTATTGGTGAAAATCAAAATGCATCTCCGGTTGTTGGGAAGAGAATGGAGGAGGTGGTTGTTGTTGTTGTTGTTGTTGTTGTTGTTGTTGTTGTTGTTGTTGTTGTTGTTGTTGTTGTTGTTGTTGTTGTTGTTGTTGTTGTTGTTGTTGTTGTTGTTGTTGTTGTTGTTGTTGTTGTTGTTGTTGTTGTTGTTGTTGTTGTTGTTGTTGTTGTTGTTGTTGTTGTTGTTGTTGTTGTTGTTGTTGTTGTTGTTGTTGTTGTTGTTGTTGTTGTTGTTGTTGTTGTTGTTGTTGTTGTTGTTGTTGTTGTTGTTGTTGTTGTTGTTGTTGTTGTTGTTGTTGTTGTTGTTGTTGTTGTTGTTGTTGTTGTTGTTGTTGTTGTTGTTGTTGTTGTTGTTGTTCTTGTTGGACATTTGGCATTGGTTGATCAAAGGGAGCTCCACCAAATGGCATTTCACCATAAGGTAATGCTCCACCAAATTGTGGAATTTCCACCCCACCTTCACCCTCTCTCACTCCTCCTTCCGGTTCAAGATAGGCTCGGTCAATCAACAAAGAAGCAAAATCGTCATCCAGGGGCATGTAGAAATCGGAGGCTATTCCCCACCCTAAAGGAGGGAAGGTACATGTGCCGCTTAGTCTTGAAGCCTCCACCCATTCTCCATATGCCTTGGAGGAGGTATTTCTCCAAAATTTCAATCATACACATTTTCTCATAGCAACGGGGATCCATCAAAATATCTCCCACAAGTGCCGAAGTGCCCTCCATAAGGAGGACCTCCAAGTCACAAACCAACTTCTAAATCATCCCACCAATATAAATGGTGTCCGTGGGATTCTTTTGATGGTCCAAGCATCCTTCAACAAACAAAGCGGCCCAATCCGGGACCCCACTCCCTTCCGGAGTCATTGCCCACAAATATTGCAAATTTGTCACGATTATCTTGGTGGGTTCGGATTGCACAAGGTAATTTGTGTTTATGTGGTGACTTACTGTGGGCACGGGGGGCCCATGGGGGCACTTGGGAAACAAGCGTTTGCATTTGTGGAGTCGCCACCAATTTATTGTAGAAAATTGGAAACTGTTCGAATACTTCGTGTCATGTCAAGACACAAAGTAGTGACATAGACACTAAGAACTCGTTACCTTTAACATTCTTTGTCTAGAATGACTCTCATGGATGCCAATGAACACGGATGTTCACAGAGATCTGGAGTAAGGGGTGAGGGTACGTATTAGGAAGTCCTTTAATTGAACACCTAATCTCGCCCGCCTCGATAGCGGCCTCTACTAATGATTAGGGAAATTGTTTGGACTTGATATGCTGTCAATTATATGCATGCAATGCAACATCCACAGATTAATCCTAGCATGTGAAGTAATACTAAGTCAGTGAACATGTAATTTAGCATTCAATTATGTCGAATTAGGGTTTAGAATTAATTATATGTGAGCAAATAAATAAATCATCCAATACAATAAATAAATAAATAAATGCAATAATTAAAATTACAATAATTACAACGGATTAATTGATTTACGTCAAAAGTATATTTAAGACGGACAATTTGAGAAAAACAAGAGAAAATTAGGTTAGAAAATACGGACAGATTAAAGGTGATATTACGATTAATAGTCAATTAATACGTAAACTAATGAATTAGGTCAAAGCAAGAACGGAAGTTCAGAGATAGAATTTAACCTGGAACAGGCGCATCAATGCTGCGTCCCTTGGAAGAGGCGCAGTGGTCACTGCGTCTGTTCCTGAGGTGAGTTCTGGTTGTGAAGTCAGAACTGCGAATTGTTAATGTTCGTTGGTGGATTTAATGGTTGGCTATCGATATTTGACTCAGATGAAAATGATTTAGCATATTATTAACATGTGAATTTGTCATAAAAGCGATAAAAACGAATTAAAACGAATTATAAACTAATTAAAACGGATTATAAACTAGTTACAAATTAATTACAAATTAATTAGGCGAATTAGGTTAAATTATGAAGACGGAAACAATGCGAAAGGCGTGATAAACAGATAAAAACATATACAAAAGTCGAATTCCAGAGATTTGATATGAACGAATCGAGTCTCTAAAAATCCGGGTTTGATTTGATGACGAAAACCCGCAAATATCGATTATAAGGGATTTAAGACGTACAATAAAGCGATAATTATTAAGAATATGTATTAAAATTATTATATATGAATAAAAGAGAAGAAAATAAGAAAACAAAGAAACAAGGGACGAATTAACAGAGAGGCGAGGAAGAAGAAGAAAAGCAGGAACTGCGGTAGCCTCTGGAAGAGGCGCAACAGATGCTGCGACTCTTCGAAGAGGCGTAACGGTTGCTGCGTTTCTTCTTGACGTCTGCCAACTGTTAATCCGTAAAAATAGTTTAACAAAAGGGTTTTAGAAATCGGTTTTAAGTATACTTTTGACGTAAATCTTACATTAATTAGTACGAAAATAAAATATAATGATAAAAGATGGTATTTACACCCTCAGACTTACATGTTTGACGAAACGAGATTAACTAAGTTAGCGTATAGTGATTGCTCGACTCGAATGTATGAAGAAAGTGCCTTCGTAAGAGGATTTAGATTAAATTGATTGATTAATTGAGGTGTACTTGGTCAAATTGGTCGGTCATGCAACGTGACTGGTACTCAGAAGGATCCGAGTTTACGTGGTCGATTGATCAAGCACGTAGAAGTCAATAAGCTTAGAGCATGGTCTTAGAATGCAAAGGGAGAAGAGAAGGGCGGACACTCGCGTGAGAAATATGAGGAACTAAGGTCCCTATTTATACTAATCACACGGAGGAATTATGAAATGACTCAAACTTTGGAAACAAATCTCGAAAAAAATCTGAAAATACGTAGAAAAGAGCTGCGGAAGAGGCGCAGCAGCTGCTGCGACTCTTGGAAGAGGCGCAGCAGGTGTTGCGTCTTTTCCCCAGAGGTTTCCTCCTGCGGAAGAAAGATTTCCGCGTTTCTTTTATGGAATTGCGGTAGATCTCGACTTCCTTATTCCTTAAAATAAAATTTTCGGGATATATTTTACCAAAAGGAGATAAAATTAAATTATGGAATAAATATCTGGAATATTCTAGGACATTCCGACTCGGCATTTTAAACGGTTTATTAGAAAATGAAGCGGTTTTTGATCCGGACTCCAAATGTACTCTAATTACTGTCAAAACGACCGTAACGGCGCGTAGATGACGACCAAGGGGTAGATACAAGTATTTGAGCTATCACTTAACGATAAACTTAAGAACTATCATAAATCGTTCCGTATACCAAACATGCGGCCCAATCATCACCTGGTGTTTGGCGGGAGGTGCAGAAATGAGGTATCTACAGAGCCCCCACTTTCACCGAGGCTTGGATAAGGTGAAAGTCAAAGTATAGTCATCAGGTCAATCGAAGATTACAACCTGACGACTATGGCGACGCGAGGCGGCTCAAGGGGTCTGAGCCAAGGACCTGTGTCGGGAACATTTTAGAGTTTGTCGACTATCGGGGAGGGTTGTTTAAAGTCCATTAGACTACGTAAGGAGGCTCGCCAGCCATAAGAAGAAACCATACCTGAGACTTCTTTCTCGAGATGCTTCCGGAGGTTCATAGGAGCTAAGGCTAGGCGTAGGAGCTAAGGCTAGGACCTAAAAGATATATAAGGATTATGCTAAGGTGTGGGACCCTAAAAGGAAAACATCGGCGAGAAGGCGGCCTAAGGGTAACCGTGGTTTGGGCATATGAACCCGGAGAAAGGCGGTCCTAAGGGAGTATGATCCTATAGGTGGAGACTAGGTGTGTTCGGGAACCTAAGAGAAAGTTGGTATGAGAACATCCGGAGAACGATACCTTGCCGTACTCCAACAAAACAGGACGTCGGTAGAAACTGTTGGGGAGATCTGCTTGCGTCGGTGTCAAACAAACTTTATCTATCGAGAAGTACAATTGGCTGTCATGAACTCTCGCTGGGAAAATAATAGGGTATTGATGGAGGCGTGTCGAAACACCGTCGGAAATCCGCTCGTTGCTGCAAGCAAAGTCTTGATGAAAGATCCTTGCTAGCAGATAAAATACTGTGACGGCTCACAGTCTACTTGAAGATAAAATACTGCGACAGCTCGCATTCTGCTCGAAGATAAAATACTGGTCCGGACAAAAATAAATGCCGAATAGACCAAATATATGATATATGGTGTTGAAGAAGAGGCGCACCAAAGATGGGCCCACAAATAACGAACTTATAAAGAACTTTTGAAAATTGAGCTGGAGGGAAGCTAGGGAAGAGGCGCAACAAGAGCTGCGACTCTTGGAAGAGGCACAACAAGTGCTGCGTCCTTTCCCAAGCTCGTCCCTGTCTGAGTAAAAACTCGACAGAAGTCGTGTTTTATTCATAATAACAAAACACAATTCTTATTAAAAACTCTCTCAAATTCCAACCAAAATCCGTGAAATTTGATCAAATCATTCCAATAATCATGACTAATCGAGGTATGTATCTCATTCTTGCTTTAATATTTGTATTTGCTTGATTTTGATTAAAAGAAATTAGGGTTTTCAACCCAATTATTTCGAAAATTTGGGGCTTTTTCCCCAAATGGATTTGCCTTGTAAAATTGACATTAGAAATGGATAATTGGTAATGTTAGGAACATAACCACGTATTCTTTTTGAATTTTCGTCAAGTATTGAGCATTTGAGTCAAATTGAGACGGTTTCTCAGCTGTTTTGAAAATCGCTTCGAAAATGGCCTTAGGATTGCCCATTTTTGATGAAATTTGGTTTTTGGAATCCTTGTGTATTGGGTAAACTTCCTACCATGTCGGATTTTTGATTTGTGATGGATTTTTCAGGACACTTTTCTTAGGGCATGATCGCCATTCTAGCGAAATGCTGCCGAAATTTCGACTCAAACCCGTGACTAGGCTTAAACTTAGACTTGACTTGACCCAATTTATCACATTAGTGGCCGGGTTTTGAGAGAAATGGCCAAAGATGGCTGGAAAATGCCATTTTCGGGGCTAAAAAGGCTCGAAACAAACCTCACCGAGGCTTGTCGTGATCTGACGCGGCCTAATTTACTTTAATTTTGCAGGTGACGTTGCTTCTATATCGAGGAGGGCTCTCATGAACGTGGACTTCGACTTCGACTTTGACCCTTTTCTCGTTCTTGAGGAGGTGGTTGAGGAGGTTTTCGAGGAGGTTGTCGAGGAGGTCCCAAGGCGGGCCAACGTCGGGCGAGGTGGTCGCCAGCTGGTGGGGGCACCTGAGTGGGCTGAGAAATGGGATGGTCGACATCTCATTTGGGCAACAGAGAGCCACCTGTCTTACAGGACCACGAGGAGTTTGGTAAATTTCGAACTTGCCATTTCTTTATCACATTTCCTTATTCACTTGTTGTTGTTTCACTTCTCTTTTGCTTTGCGCTAAAGATAGCTTTGCGTCGAATGGATATAGGAGGCCGGGAACATGAGGTCCTTTTCCTATTATACGACGATGATGGAGGCCTACGAGAGATTGACGGAGGAGGAGAAGGCCATCATCGAGCTGGGAGCCTTCGGAGCTTTGGTGGGAGCATGGAGGGCGATCAAGGAGAGGAAGATTCGGGCTAACCTTTGCCTGATTCGATCTTGCCTCGATCGGTACTGGGATACGACCTCGACCTTTCACATGCCTTTCGGAGAGGTCGGGGTTACTTTGGAGGACTACGGCATAATTTCTGGTTTGCCGTGTGGAGGGGAGGCTGTGATGTGGCCGTTGACGGCCATGAGAGTGAACTCGGCCGAGGCGAGGTGGCTGATCGAATGGAACCTGGCAGCGGGTGCTGCCACCGTTCCTGGGTTGGTGCTGAGCACTTACGTCAGGGACTACTTTGCGGGTAGGACCCCGGCGACGGTGATGATGGATGGGAGGAAGGTGGCTCCTCCTGCTTGTACTGCGGAGCAGAGGGGTCGTCGTGGCTCTCGTGGTTCTTGTCTTTGCTTTACCTCAGAGACAAGGGGGAGAGGCGGTCGATGAAGTTTCTTCTGTTCCTTTCTGACTTGAGTGACCTTGGTCGGTGGGACTGGGTCTCTCCTGGCTTTGCGGTCCTCACTCGCTATATGAGGTCCATGGTTCATCCTGAGCTGATGGAGAAGGGGACTTCTCTTGCTACTGTCGGTCCTGGACTGTTGTTGGAGGTATGAACCTTTATTGTGTATCATGAAAGATCATTACTTCTTCTTTGCTATCGAATTGTGAAAGATCATTATCCATTGTCTTGTTTTGCAGGCGTGGGTGTACTCCTACTTTCCGGGCTTCGTGCCCAAGAGGACGGAGCCTGAGCCGAGGGCGTACCTGGTCGTGAGGGACTGGGTGGTGTGTCGTAGGAAGAGCCAGTGCTCTTCTTACGATGTTTGTTGACGGGGCGTGAACGCCCCGAAGTTGAGCGACGTAAGTATCTTCAACTACCTTTCGTCATTGTTATCTCCATTTAGGAGCAATCATAGGAATGACTCCCTTTTCCCGTTTAGAGCCGATCATAGGAATGACATTTTGTTTACTTGTTTTAGCGGGTGCCCAGACCTTGGGTGGACTACCCCGACGCTCCGGCCTTCGTGACTGAGGTCCTTCGACCCAGGAGCTCTAGTCGGTTCCTGTTGAGGACGTCCATGGGACCAGTGTGGTACCTGGGCGAGCGTTTGACTCGTCAGTGCTCTCGTGACACTTTCACGGTTCCCGTCGATCCTCCCCGGACGATGTTTAGGGAGCCTTCGAACGCTGAGAGAGAGAGGCTGACTTGGAGGACGTTGGTGGTGACGCTCTTCTCCTTCTTGGTGAGGAGTACTCTCTGTTTGTTCTCCAGAGGCTGGCGTACTGGTCGATCGTGGTAAGTATTTTCCTTCCTTTTTTGAATTAATTTGACAAACTCACGAATGATCATCGAATAAAGAATTCATTTGACCTTTGCAGGAGATCGAGGTGGCAGACGTCGAGCCCCCAGCGTACCCATAGACCCTTGAGTACACCGACGCGGCGGGGATGACAACGATCTCCGAGATCCGTGACTTTGGTGAGGAGGTGACGGATGCTGGCCTAGAGGAGTGGCAGCATTTAGGGAGGAGGGTAAGCCCCCAGCTTCAGCAGTCTTTCGCTGTTTTTATTGCATAAGAAAGCATTCGTTCTTTTTTAAAACATTTTGTTTTTTGAACTGCAGGTGGCGCCGTCTCATCATGTGGCATTGTGGAGGGTGGCCAACCGGCTGCGGGCCACGGCTATCGAGGCACTTGCAGGTGGCCGAGGACAACAGGTATGAACCCTCATTCTCTTTATTTTGAATTTCGTTGCAATTTCTCGCGTTTGTTTGAAATGGTTGAATGAAATGATTCAAATGAGGTATTTCTTTATCACTTGCAGAGAGAGCGAGACCTGGAGCGTGAGCTGGCGCAGTCCCAGGAGGAGACAAATCGCCTGTTGAGGGAGTTGGAGGTCAGGGACGCTGAAATCGCTGCCCTCGAGGCGACCGTAGCCGAGCTAAGTGGCGACCAAGAGTAGCTACTTTTCCCTTTGTTTGTTGATTGTCTTGTATATACTTCTACATTTTGGACCTCGTTTTGGACTCTTTGGACCTCTTTTGGGCGAGAGCCCCCAGTTTGATGTATATATCGCATTTTTGGTTGTATATATGACGGCCTGAGTGCCTTTGCTGCTGGGTTGCATGTTGTTCCTGCAGGTTAGCTTAGAAAACAGGTTTGGTAGATGACGGTTTATGCCGTCATGCTGCCGAAATTTACACAGAATTTACACGTAGAACACATAATATACACGTGGTAATGAAAAAAAAAACAAAAGAGTGCCCATAAATGAGCAAAATGACCTTAAAATGCAAAAAATTGCCCAGAAATAAGCGAAAATGACAAAAAGTGCCCAAAAATGGGTAAAAATGACAAAAAAGTGCCCAAAAAATGGGTAAAAATGACCGGACGATAGGGAGGGCTACCCCCTAAAAAAAACGTAAAAAGAAATGTATAAGTTTGAAATGAAATGTGAAATGAGGAGTGAAATAATTCCCCTAAAAGACAATAAAATGAAATGGGTAAGTGTGCTCGTTTGGCGAGAATGTCGATGTTATCTCGAAAAGCGTGTCCGAAAAATTAGGAAATATAAAATTTGGTAGTTTGACGGAATTACCAAAATAATAACCTATAGAAATAGGAAATTATAGTCGAAATAAATTAGGAAAGATCCAAAGCTGAAAATCACGGAAATCAGCCTGGGGAAGAGGCGCAGCAAGAGCTGCGACTCTTCGAAGAGGCGCAACAGATGCTGTGCCACTTCCCCAGCTGGTCAGACCTGACGGAAATTAGGAAACAACTTTTAGTATAAATAGAGACGTCGGGAAAGCTTTTATTCTCATAATTCCTCCATCTTTCTTCCGTCTATCTCATAAAAACTCTCTTATCTTCATAAAAAAAATTTTAAAATTATGGATGCTTTTGAAAACCGTCTCAAAGAGTGGACGAACGAGTTCATAAATGTTGAGATACATGACATGGGTGCTTTTAATTTGGGATCGATCTTGAGTCTCAAATTGGTGAAAATTATGAAACCTTTCTTGGACGCTTCTCTTGAATATTGGGATCCAAATTTCCATGTGTTCGCCTTTCCGGAGGCGATATTTGTCCTTTCCCGGAGGAAATAGCTGCTATTGGAGGATGGGATCCAGAAAATGCACCTGCTATACCTTTTAGCTCTCAAGGGTATAACGGTAAATTTAGAGACTTGCTTGGACTGACGAAGGCTGAGGTTGACCCACTTATGACCTCGAAAGGAGTCCGTATACTTGACTTCATTGATCGATTCATAAGCAGGGAAGACCCTTCTATTTCTCATGTTGCGAGACGCAGGGCGTTCGGGTTTTGCCTACTTCACTGTTATGTCCTTCAAGGGCATGTTGACAAGGAGATGAGAGGGGATCCTCGTTTCTTGAGCTTAGTGGAACAAATGGAGCTGCACAAGAGCCCATCATGCCTTTGTTTAGGAGAGATCATTCTGGGGTTGGACAACAGAAAAGCCAACCGCGAGCTTCCTTATCTGGGAAGTGTTAGAGTATGTGTCCTCAACAATAGTGCAATCACATGATTTAATATCACAATTAAATCTCATGTTAAGAATACATAAGGGATGATTCATTTATATAGTCAATTGATCATCATTAATGGGTAATGATTGACTAACTAGAGTTTGACATTACTGTCGTTTGACGGTGGTGATCAGTTGATCCCTTAAGGTCACACCTAAAGGACAATTCCCTTAAAAGACAAATTGATTAATTGTATGACGATACACGTTAATCAATTCCTTAAAATTGAACAATTCAATTATGTGAGAGATTATTTATATCTTATTGTAATGAGATTATATAAGATTTATTTTAGTAATTGAAATATTTTATTACTAAAATTGTTTATTGTTTGTGAAACAATTGAGATAAGAATGAATGGTTAATTATAATTACAATATGTTGTGAATTATAATTATATGACCCATTTTATTTATGTGATCAAGAATAACTAGTCAATTTGTTGTATGTGATTTAATTAATTTATAAAATGATATTTATTTGATAAATATGCATTAAATTATTTAATAACATGTAACATACTACATGTGACATATTGTGTGACGAATGATAAATTGACAAAATAAAATGGAGGTCCATTTTATATAAATGACCGAAAAATGGAGGGTGGTAGGCATTAGTGGGTGATATTATTTTATGTGATAAAAGATATATAATCATGGCTATTCCTTACTAGCCTTACAAACCTACACTACTTTCGTACACACCTATATTTTGGAGAAGGTAAAAAGAAAAAGCAAGATGCCAATTCTTGGCCTATTGTACCCGGCCCCTTCCTCCTCTATATGAGAAATTGTTCTCATTTTTACATTCATTCATTCACTCTACATGCAAAATATACATATTTCTCTCTACCTCTCTCTAAAAAAAAGTTTTAGAAAACAAGAAATTGTTCATAAATTCTAATAACAATATTAGATTACTAGTGTAGTAATAGTGATAATATTAGAATTAATTTTAAGGGTACTACTATATTAATCTAGTTAATTAATATACTAGTTTAAGGGATTAGTCTTGGGTGCAATCAAAGGAGAATCTCAACATTGGGATTTTTGGATGATCATCCACCATTTTAAGCTCAAGAACAAATAAGAAAGGTGACCTTATTTGTGCCCATTATTTCGAACCATATAACAATGTAAGGGACATTGTTTTTCCTTATTAATCTCTTATTTTGTTATGCATGCACTAGATCTAAAGAACACATATTAAGAAGTTAATTAGTTCAATATTAGAAGAGTCTAATAATAGGTATCAGAGCATAGAATGTTGCATGCATAATCGGTTTAGTTTTTTCGAGTGAAATGTAACTTAATTAAAACTAGAAATTTGTGATTTATAAGAGTAAGTCATGAAATCATGATGCATATTATATATTCTGGTCCTAAAATGGTTTTAGGTCATTTTTATGATTTATGGTGATTTATTGCTCATTTTAATGATTTTTAGTGATTTTATTACATTTTTATGAGTAAAATGAACTTTTATTCACTAAAAATAGTTAAATATAACTACTGGCCGTGATTTTTTAGTACGACCTCAAATGAATATTTTATGTATTGTATGTAAAATTTCATATTAATGTGATTAATATTTCAGAATTTATGATTTTTATGTGATAAAAAGGCATAAATGGAGGTTAAATGACTAAAAATGGTTAAACTTAGTTTCTGATCTTGAAAATTTTATATGACCTCACATGAATATTTTATTTATTATGTGTAAAATCTCGTATTAATTTGATTATTAATGCATGATTTATGATTTTTATGATATAAAAATGGATTAAAAGGAGGCAATATGGTTAAATATAGTTAAAATTCGAACCAGGCCATGAGATTTTAATATGTTGTCACATGCATGATTTACACATTGTATGTAAATTTTGAGATAAAATGATTTTATTTTGCATGATTTATGAATTTTTAGTGTAAAAATGACATAAATAGTGACTATTTTAGCATAAATGGCTAAAACGAATTGCATGGCATGAGAAAATTATTTTAGGTTGCATAAATATCCCACTTATAAGATATAAAGTTGTGAAATTGATTGGATTAATTTTTGGATACTTTAGATGTTTTATGAGATAAAACCGATAAATTGCAACTATATTTTCTCGAAATTAAATTCGAAGATTTTAACCATGATTTTTGACATTATGAGTGTCATGGAATTATTCCATAATGTTTAAAAATTTAAAATTCAAAATTTGAAATTATTGTAACTTAATTTGGATTTATTTCTTAAATGTTATGATTTTAAGGTCAAAATGAGCATAATATAATATCAAGTTGAATTATTGTCAAAAATTAAGTGATGACTAATTTTTGAGTCCTAATAGTGTTAGGATAATTAAATTGAGCTTAAATTTGATTTAAGTATTGATTTGTGATTTTAATAAGTTATTATCACGCATTTCCATAAAATCGGGTTATATAATCGATATAAGTTAAATAGGGCGATTTGGCACATAATTTGGCATGATAGACACATATTATAATGCTGCATATTTCAATTGTTGAATGTCTTTTTATTTATATAATTTTGAATTATGTAATTTTATCTTAGTATGGCCTTAGTTTTAATCGATATTACCCGTAATGAAAGGGAATATTGATTCGGTTGTAATTTAATGTGATCTCGTATCACTTTTATTTTTACTAGTTTTTCATATTACAAATGTATAATATGAATAGCCTTGTATTTTTATTATTATTTGTAATCATGGAGTTTCTTCAAGACGGTGCCCTTTGGAAAGGTGTTCTGACAAAGACGGTGTTCTTGGGAGGCGTGCCACTTGAAGATTCAAGCGACCAAAGGAGTTGGTTTCCGAATATGTAATAGATTATTTGATTTTCTATTTTAGGAAGGCCATACTAGGAATTTATTATTATTGCTTTGCATTTATTTTAATATGTTGCATGCATTGCCAAATCGCCATAACAATACATGCATTTCATATCGAGTCATCGACCGTGTCAATTATAATTATCGTAGTTCACCGCTTTAGTTCACTTAAAACGTGATAGATAATAAATTGACAAGACCTCTCACTAAATAATAATTGAGAATTAGCCTTACCAAATAGTAGAAACCATGAGTCCCAATTTCATAAGGAAGTAGGCTCGGCTCACCGGGGAGCTAAACTTGTTACGTTGGGTAAGTGGGTAATAAAATGTTATTACATCGAAATTTGGATTGAGCTCAACGGAAGTATTCGTGACCGTAGTCGCATGTGTTCCGGGCTAAAGATAAATATTAAAGTAATTTTATCGACCGAGAGTTCTAGAAGTAGAATCGATTAAAGAGTTAATCCACCGAGTTATATTGATAAGGGATGAATATGCTCACCGTGCCCGAATTGATATAAACTTGGATCTCGGGATCATTTATAATAGTTGGGTAGAGGTCACAATATAAATGCTTAAAACTTGTTTAAAATGTTTACAAGTATTATTAAAACGATAGATGTTTATTATTTCCTTCATTTCCGTTTTTGTAGTTATTTATACGCAATGGATTCATCTAATACTCTTACACCCATCACCATTAAATTCATGGCTTCAATCATTCGATGAAAAGTGCTCCGAGTATGACAATGATACGATTATAGAATTACGCTTTGGCATTGGTCAGGATGAAAATCTTTGCTACTTTACCACTTCCACACCTCCCACTCCAAATATTTATGCCGACCTCTTTGGTAAGAAAACCTTGTGGAGAAAATCTCACTAATTCTAAGGCATCCTTGTTTGTAGAAGTAAGCACTACTACAAATCCAGGCAACTACAACGCCCCTTTAACAACGCTTATTCACGAAAATCACCATAAGACGTTGTAGATTGGATGGCGCGAATTTTACTAAACTTAATTACAACGGTTATGTGTTGATAACCGTTGTTATAGGTTTTAACAACGGGTCAAACTTGCACAACCGTTGTTAATATAAAAACTAATAACAAACGATTTACTCGTAATACATTATAACCGTTGTTAATAATTTGGCGCAAAGTTAGTGAAAAGTAATTACAACGGTTATATATAAACCCGTTGTTAATACTTTTTAACAACGGTTTTCTAAGGACCCGTTGTTAATATATTCTCTAATGACAACGGGTTTATGTGTAAAAACCGTTGTCAATACTTTGCATAATATAAACCACACAAACACATATTAGCTACAGCCACAAACACAAACATACACAAACACAAACACACACTTTCTCATCGTCTCTGTCTCTCTTTCTCATCGTCGCTTTATCATCTCCGTCACTGTTGTTGTCATCGTCTCTTACTTTCTCTAATTATCAGGTATCGCTTTATATGCATGGTTTTAGGTTTTGTCATCTCAGTCATTATTTTCTTTCTCTAATTATTTTATTTGCATGTGTTTTTATCGATCATTACTGTTCTTTCTCTAAGTATTATTCGGTTAATTAGTTTTGTCACTGTTGTTTTTCTGCGTTTATTAGCTTGTAAAACAAATTAAATAAAATAAAACAAAGAAGAAGATGATGGAGAAGAATGCATAATAAACTTAATTAATTAATATATAAATACATAAAAAACGAATTACATTGCTAAAAATGCAATTCTTAGATATGCATAGAGAGTCTTATTCTCTTCTATGATATCCATCCTCTCCTCCTTTGCTATTTGGAGGTTTCGTTCCGCAGTTGCTATATCGTCATATAGCTGCAACCTCTGTTACTCTGTCAAGCCAATTGTTTTTGGCGTCCTTGAGTGCGGTCTGAGCGTCCTCAAGGTAGCTCCTGTACCTGCCCTCGATGTCCAGCAACCGGCGGATGAAACTCTTGTTGTACTCGGTCATAATGTATATATTACGGATGGTATCATTCATTGTTGAAGGAAGTTTGGAGTTTGTTTTAAAGATTTAGGATTTGGAGTAGTTTAGGACGTGCAGATAGTGAGATAATGGAATGGTTATTGAGATAATGCATGAATTTATACTTAGTAATGTGTCATTTGAGTTATTTTTTAATTAATATATGTTTAGGAAGTTGTGCCATCATATCTGCTTCAAATCTTATAACCCTTCTCATTCCATATATTGTCCTTTCATATGCAGGGATTTGGCAGTAATAATGCATGCATTGGAATTATAAGGGGCAGTAATAATGCATGCATCTAGTAATATATAATTTACTTTCTTTTTAAAAAATCAACAACAACGGTTATTAAAAAAAAACCCGTTGTCTTTAGTTATAACAACGGTTTTTTCTACTGTAACCGTTGTTATAACTTTCTCACCAAAATTTAGTCACACTTTCTACA
Source organism: Silene latifolia (assembly GCF_048544455.1). Lineage (NCBI taxonomy): Eukaryota > Viridiplantae > Streptophyta > Magnoliopsida > Caryophyllales > Caryophyllaceae > Silene > Silene latifolia. Next base: position 370,604 of record NW_027413701.1, read on the forward strand.
ATGGTTTGTTCTACATTAAACCGTTGTTAATAGTTTTCACAACGGGTTACTTAGAAAAACGAACCGTTGTTAAAACCTTTAACAACGGACGCTTTAACAACGTCCGCTTTTTTATATAACAACGGTTTTTAACCGTTGATATAGCCTGTATTTGTAGTAGTGAAGGAGAAATATTAAATTCAGTGGGACTTTTAACAAGAATGTTCTTGCGACTGAAAGGAGTAATGGTATTATTAAAGGAAAAGCAAAGATGGGTAAGAAACCCAAACTTGATAATGAATTGGAAATGGATAGTGAGACTACCACAACCAAAACCAAAAAGAGTGCCCAATCTTACGAAGAATGTCATTATTGTAATGTCATGGGCCATTGGAAACGAAATTGCCCTAAGTATTTAGGAGATATCAAAGCTGGACTTATCACTCCGGTTAGGGTTAAGTAATGTGGAAGCACTTAGCGAGGGTAACATGGATCTCCAATTCACAAATGGAACTAGAGTAGCTGCCATTTCAAAGGGAACCCTTGTGATTGCCTTAGTTAAGTGATTTTAAATTGAATCTACATAATGGTGATTATGTACCCATTTTGTCTAAAATATTATTTTCATGTTAGACATAGAAGGATTCATATTTCGCCATAAAAAACAATCGTTGTATTTTGTTTGAAAATTGACATGGCTGGGAGCCAAGTCACTTCTCTTAATGATATTCATGTTTTAGACACTTCCAATTCAAGCAAAGATATCTACATAATACGATCCAAAAGACTCAAACAAGTAATCTAGATGTTTTATACATTTGGTATTGTCGATTAGGTCTCATAAATAATAAACGCATTAAAGGGCTAGTGTCGACTAGATTTATTGAACCATTTGATTTTCAATCATATGGAATATGCGAATCTTGTCTCCTTTGTAATATAATTCGTACTCCTTTTAGTGGTAAAGGGACACGAGCAAGTGATTTGTTGAAATAGAGAGTCTATTTAACATATGACATGGATCAGACTAGCATATTACATGAATCAAACTGCCATGATAGAGATGGTATTTTTATATGCTAACACATCAGTCTAGACAAACTTCAATTACTCCACCATATATGTTTGTAACTCACAAAGCTATCTCTAAAGAAGATAGATGTATTTCTAAGAGATAGAGTGAGAGTAGATTGGATCGTCACAAACATGTCTTATAGTTAATGTGTTACTTTGTTAAAGTAATGGAACTATAATCTATAAAGATAGAGTGGGAGTATAGCACACATGTCTTATTGTTAAAATATTGTTTTTAGAAAGTAATGTTATTATGACCTTGTCCCAAGTCGACCTTGTTACAAATGAGCCATAGCATTACAATCCAAAGATTGTTACTCAAGAGTAGATTTACTTTAAGGCGAGGGTCTCCTTAATAGTAAATAGAGCTTTAGAGTACCTAAGTGCATGAATTGACATGAAGATGTTAATCAAGATAAATCATGTTAGGAATCGCCACATTTCATTTTGATGGAAAAATGGCAAATGAGATTAAAAATTCGCTTTTCTAAAATGGGAATTTAGAGAAGGATGTGTTTGGAACACAAAACCTTAGATAAAGATCTAAGAATCATAACATATTATGCGTAGCTTGCTTAAGTAATCCCAGAATGGTCTTAAGCAAGCATTAAAGGATTATACTTTTCGTTCATGTGATAATTGAGAATGGTATCGTTCACATGATTGAAGAATCATGTTTATACATGAAGTTAAGTGGGAGCTAGAATTATTTTTCCCATGTCTTATATGTTGAAGACATATTACTCATTGAGAATAATGTACCAATGCTCTCTTCTGTTAAGAGTGATTGGGAGACCAGGAAAAGGTGCGATGTATTCTAGATTTTTGAATCTATGTGAGAGAATATTGGCATAGAGTTGAGAGTCTCATTATGATAAGATCTTTCAAATCTGTTTAATATCAACAAGGTTGAGTAGGTTATTCATGTTGATGAAAGTGGAATTGCTATGATGGAGTCATAGTCGTTCACTGAACCTATTAAGTTGTCGATCACATGAAATCGTTTGCTAATGTTTCCGCCATTAGAACGATCATGTATGCCAACAGACGCACATGCCATGATGAATCATATGCTTGGAGCATAATAAGTCAATAACAAGTTAATTCATAAGATGGTCTTGTGAAAACCTTAAAGAACATCCTTTGAGATTCTTGAGAAGAATTAAGGATTCGTTCATATGTTTGGATGATAAACTAAGTTATGTGTTGAAGGGTTGCACAAACTTTAGTTTCCGAACCAAAAAGGATATGGAGAAATCCTAGGCTGTTTTTATTGACTAAGGAGTAAGAAACTAGAGAAGTGTTTTAGTTTCGACCATTGCAAATTCTACAAAAAGAATCTAAGTAAAATGTGATAAAATGGTCAACGTAGGGAATGAGAGTAGATTCCTCTACCAAAGATTTTATCACAAGTTATGTGATAACAGTGGGAGCATCTTTCAAGTTAAGGAGCCCAAGTCTAGTAAGAAGACTAGACATATACTTAGATAAATTCATGTTGTTAGAAATAACATTGAATAGAAGGAAATAACAATTAATAAAGTTGGAATATATGGATATATGGTATATCAACTTGCCAAGATTTTATTACATTTCAACAAGTGTAAAAGGTACACTATAGATTATGAGATATGAAGTAGTAATAGTGTATTGACTATTCGTATGTGATAATCGCATTTATCGTTTGAGTTTTATTAAACTCACCCATTACCTTGTTATATCCAAATGGGTTGTTGAGACATGTTGAACCCCAGTAAAATGAACTGGATTGACATAGTATACGCCCCTGGTTACTTGAAGGAGGTGAAGTCTCGAAGTAACTAGAGTGTGATACGATTGATGGCAAGTTCAAGTGCCATAGAGTCATATGGGATGACTAGTCGATCACATAGGCAGACTGTATGGGACACTCTGTCAGGCAGTGACCGCTTATAGAGTTCTGGTAATTCATAAAGCCTGGTCGTGGCAAGAGCTAGTATAGTATTCTTATGAGTTAATTCTTTTGACTAGAGACTATTCGCTCAAGTTGGCACAAATTTCTGATTGGCTTTGATTTATGCTCTACGACTGTCGTAACTGAGGTCAAATGAGTATATTTTGGGTTATGACGAACTGTGGCTAAACGAAGTGAATAGTGCGATAGGAATTGTCCGCCCCTTGTCAGGGTTATTTGAAATCTCAAGGCCACTCGACGATTAGTGAACTGAAAATGCGTGGCCACGCTCGGAAAGTATCTATGGTAGATAATTCCGGTCAAACAGTTACACTCCATATCGAGAAAACCACTCAAGATATGATCAAGTGCAAGTACGACCTGTGAGACACCTTGCATTGAGTGGTAGATTGTAATAGGACGAGAGAATTGGTGACGCACACTTGTCTCGGACAAGTGGGAGATTGTTGGAGTATGTATCCTCAACAATAGTGCGATAACATGATTTAATATCACAATTAAATCTCATGTTAAGAATACATAAGGGATGATTCATTTATATAGTCAACTGATCATCATTAATCGGTAATGATTGCCTAACTAGAGTTTGACATTACTGTCGTTTGACGGTGGTGATCAGTTGATCCCTTAAGGTCACACCTAAAGGACAATTCCCTTAATAGACAAATTGATTAATTGTATGACGATACAAGTTAATCAATTCCTTAAAATTGAACAATTCAATTGTGTGAGAGAATATTTATATCTTATTGTAATGTGATTAAATAAGATTTATTTTAGTAATTGAAATATTTTATTACTAAAATTGTTTATTGTTTGTGAAACAAATGAGATAATAATGAATGGTTAATTATAATTACAATATGTTGTGAATTATAATTATATGACCCATTTTATTTATGTGATCAAGAATCACTAGTGAATTTGTTGTATGTGATTTAATTAATTTATAAAATGATATTTATTTGATAAATATGCATTTAATTAATTAATAACATGCAACATACTACATGTGACATATTGTGTGACAAATGACAAATTGACAAAATAAAATGGAGGTCCATTTTATACAAATGACCGAAAAATGGAGGGTGATAGGCATTAGTGGGTGATATTATTTTATGTGATAAAAGATATATAATCATGGCTATTCCTTACTAGCCTTACAAACCTACACTACTTTCTTACACACCTATATTTTGGAGAAGGTAAAAAGAAAAAGCATGATGCCAATTCTTGGCCTATTTTACCCGGCCCCTTCCTCCTCTATATGAGAAATTGTTCTCATTTTTACATTCATTCATTCACTCTACATGCAAAATATACATATTTCTCTCTACCTCTCTCTAAAAACAAGTTTTAGAAAACAAGAAATTGTTCATAAATTCTAATAACAATATTAGATTACTAGTGTAGTAATAGTGATAATATTAGAATTAATTTTAAGGGTACTACTATATTAATCTAGTTAATTAATATACTAGTTTAAGGGATTAGTCTTGGGTGCAATCAAAGGAGAATCTCTACATTGGGATTTTTGGAGGATCATCCACCATTTTAAGCTCAAGAACAAATAAGGAAGGTGACCTTATTTGTGCCCATTATTTCGAACCATATCACAATGTAAGGGACATTGTTTTACCTTATTAATCTCTTATTTTGTTATGCATGCACTAGATCTAAAGAACACATTTTTTTTTTTTGTGAAAATGTGAATATCATTAATCCAAGAATAGTACACCATACACCTATCATACTCTTCTTTGAGCTAGGCCATTAATCTATTACATCAATTTGTGTTAGCCAAGCCTTACATTTCACTCTTTCCTTATCAAAGTCCACTTTGTTCAACCTTATTCTCAACAACTGATGAACTCCTTTCACTACTCGAACTGGTTGGGTAATATAGTGCTCCAACCTACACTTATTCCTGCAATCCCAAATGCTGTAAATTAGTCCAGAGATAGCCGCCATTATCACCTGCTTTTTCAACAGTGATCTGCACCTCCATCTAAGAATCCAATCCAGCACACTTCCCTGCCACCGAACCTGTAACCAAGTCTGCAGATGCATCAAACACTGCAAACTGAATGAGCAATCAAAAAACAAATGAGTATATGTTTCCATATGCAGCCCACACAGATAACAAACACCAGCAGTGATGACACCAAACTTCTATAGCCTATCCTGCGTTAAAAAACGCTGCTGCACATAGATCCAAGTACTGAAATTTTGCTTAGGCACGCATACTCTATTCCAGACCATAGGCACCCAGTCCTTCTTTGGGTAAGGACCAAGTAACCACTGATAACCCATCTGGATAGAATATTTTCCATTCCAAGCACCATTCAAAAAACCTGGCTTAAGTATGTCCTTAACTTTGCATATCTGTCTCCACGTCCAACTGGAGTTCTGAGAGGGTCATACATCCACCAATCATGTTGCTTTATATAAATGTGATGTACCCATTGAACCCAGAGACTGTCCTTCTTCTTATGAATCCACCATGCATACTTGCCAATCAGAGCAACATTCCACAGGTGGCAATTAATAAGACCCAATTCGCCATGTTCCTTAGGTAAGCAACAAGTCTCCCAAGCAACAGGGGAGTATGTTTAAACTCATCATGCCCAGCCCACAGATAATTCCTGCAGATGCTCTCCACCTTATGAATGACTCCTTTTGGCAATAAAAAGATTCTAGCCCAGTAAGCATGCATCTGAGTCAGGACAACCTTGACCAAAACCAGCCTCCCAGCATAGCTTAAGTGTTTAGCTCCCCATCCTCTAATCCTTGCCACAATTTTGTCCACCACCCTGTTGCAATCAGCCACACTCAGCCTCTTGGAAGAAATTGGAACACCCAAATATCTGAAAGGGAATTGCCCCAACTTGAACCCTGCAAGCCTGATTATTTGGGTAGCTAAGTTGGCATCTACACCATTCAAGTACACATCTGACTTTGCCTTATTCATACACAGACCTGAGGCTCCAGAGAAATTCAAGAAAGCTCTCAAAATGATTGTGATGGAAGCCACATCTGCCCTGCAGAACAACAGTAAATCATCTGCAAATGCAAGATGGCTAAGCTTCAATCCTCTACAAAGAGAGTGATACTTAAACTAAGGTTTCTCAGTAACCACTCTGAGAATTCTTGATAAATACTCTAAGCATATCGTGAACAATAAAGGAGACATGGGGTCCCCTTGTCTTAAACCCTGTTGCCTCTTGAAATAGCCAAATTGTGACCCATTCAAAGAGATGGTGAATGAAGTAGTGGTAACACACACCATAATCCAGGTAATCATCTGATCAGGGAATTCAAGAGCAATCAACATATGCCTAAGAAAGGCCCATTCTATAGAGTCATACGCCTTTTTGAGATCAATTTTAAGAAGAGCCCTAGGTGTGCAACATTTCCTCCCATACAGCCTCACCAAATCTTGATATATGAGGATGTTATCAACAATCTCTCTATCTTTAACAAACGCACTCTGATTCATACTAATAATGTCCACCAGCACTCCAGTAAGCCTTCTACAAATAATTTTGGAGATACATTTGTAGATGACATTGCAGCAAGCAATGGGACGGAAATCATGGACAGAACTAGGACAGTCCACCTTGGGTATAAGAGTAAGCACAGTAGCATTAAAGAACACATATTAAGAAGTTAATTAGTTCACTATTAGAAGAGTCTAATAATAGGTATATGAACCTTACAGGAAGTCCCATCATTTTGCAGGTAAGAACCCGCTTTCTTCTTTTTTTTATACATGTTCCAACCTTTTTTTTGTTTTCGTTTCTTTTTTTTTTTTGGCCATATGGGCATTAACTCCCGTCTTCTTTGCAGGTTTGGCTTATGGAGCGTCTGCGGTTGATCAAGCCCCCAGTTAATGTGCCAGGATACCATGCTCGGTCAATTGAGATGAGAACTAGGCTCTACATGGTGGACTTCACTCGGGTTTGCAACTATTGGGAGAACAAGTTGAAGAATGAAGGAGGTCCCTTGATCCGATGGATTGTGCCATGGTGGCATCTCAGGTCAGTCACCGGAGTTTCATCTTTAGATCCGACTCGGTCAGTTCGCATCCCTAGCTTGGAATTCATGATTTGCATCTTCCCGGAGAGATTGATGAGGCAAGTGGGCCTTAACAGAAGATCCCTAAGCTTGACACTGTTCCTCAGACTGCATTGGCACATACTACAGAGATTCGCCAAGAGTGGGCCCTCAAGTGGGCTCAGAGAAACATGTGGTTCATACTTTCTCTTGTTGGCTCCCTATGGGTATCTGATTCATACCTGCAATGGAGGAAGGTTGTTACTCCTGAAGAGCGTGAGAAATTGAGGAAGCACGAGCCTGTTGACTGTAAGATTCGCGAAGTAGCAAAGAAGAACCATAAATACTTGACTGAAGAGGAGGAAGAGGCCGGATTCCGAGTCGTTCATCCGTCGAAGAAACCGAAGACCGCTCCTGCCGCAGAGATGGTGGTGGATCGAAATGGTAAGGCTAGACCGCAAGAGAGACGTTTGGTGATTAGGTCAGAGATAGCACAAGAGCGCCCGGCTCGTGGTCGAGACAAGAGGTATGATAGAAATGACAAAGGCAAAGGAAAGATGGAAGAGTAGCCTTAGTCGTAGTACTATTTATTATTATTATTATTATTTGTAATAAATGCCGGGGTTTTTAGAATCTTAGCCTAGCATTTATTTTTCAGCATTTTATATTATGTGGCATATTATTATTATTTATGCAACAAATAAATAAAATATTTATTAGTTAAGAAACTATTGTGATTTTCTTTTATTATTCTTGTCGAATTTCAAATGCAAATGCAAATGTTCTTCTATTTACATTTAAAATAATGGGTTGTATCCTGTAAAGGATTGCCTAGGTATTCATTTAAAAAAATGAAATCAAACCCTTGCGCGTAGTTCGAATAAATGTAAAAGAATAATTGTTCCAAGCAAGAGCTTGTAGTGAACTAGAAAATAAGCATGAGCTTTACTTACTCCTAAAATACAACTCAATTTATTTGATGACATGAGGATGATGAAATGTCAAAATGCAAGAGCAAAGTGACATGGGCTTTATTTCAGCGGGCCAAGGGCCATTTTTATTTCGTGTCGCAAGAGCGGCACGTAGGTGTCACACGAGGCGCGTTTCTTGTCCTACACTAGGCATAATATCATTTCAGTTGATCGAGGTTGGTTGGGTTAAAAAACTCATTCCCATCTAGGTCTGTAATCCTAACCGCACCCCCACAGAGTATGGACTTGACTAAGAATGGTCCAGCCCAGTTGGGTTTAAATTTTCAACATGGATCGACAGGTACTAGAGCTCTTACTGATTTGAGGACTAAGTCTCCTTCTTTGATGTTTCTGGGCTTAACCCGTTTATTGAAGGCTCGTTTGATACGTGCCTGATACGTTTGCACATTATGCAATGCGTGCAATCTTCGTTCATCCAAGAGGATGAGTTCTTCATATCTGTCCCTTTTCCAATCAGCTTCTGGAATTTGAATTTCGAGCAGAATGCGTAAGGACGGGATTTCTAGTTCAACTGGTTGTACAGCTTCCATGTCGTATGTCAAGTAGAAAGGAGTAGCCCCAGTGGGCGTCCTAACTGATGTGCGATAACCCCACAACGCGAATGGTATTTTGCTGGGCCAATCGCGATAGTTGTCGATCATTTTCTTGAGGATAGTGACAACATTCTTGTTAGCTGCCTCTACCGCGCCATTAGTTTGAGGTCTGTATGGCGAGGAATGGTTGTGTTTGATCTTGTATTTGGCTAGCAATTGCTTAGTCTCAGCCTGGAAATGTGATCCATTGTCACTGATGATCTCATGTGGGCAACCATATCGACAGATGATATTGGTTTGTATGAACTTTGCCACGTTTTTGCCTGTGAGACTAGTGTAAGATGCCGCTTTGACCCATTTAGTAAAATAGTCGATAGCTACCAAAATGAAACAGTGACCTCCTGTTCCGGCTGGAGTAATTTTCCCAATGATGTCAATTCCCCAAGCAGAAAATGGCCAAGGAGATGTCATGGTGTAAAGTAGCGAAGGAGGAATATGTTGCACATTCCCGAAGATTTGGCAGTTATGGCAATGTCTGACACACTTGATGCAATCCGACTCCATCGTGGTCCAGTAATATCCCAAACACGTGATTTTCTTTGCCATCATTGGTCCACTCATGTGAGGGCCATATTCTCCATCATGAACTTCTTCCATCACTTTTTGTGCATGTGAATGATCAAGGCAGCGCAAGACCACACCAAGAGGTGTTCTTTTGTACAATTCTCCTTGCATGAGGAGGTATTGAGAGGCTAGTAGACATATGGCATGTTGTCCCCTCTTATCCATATCTGATGGATATGTACCATTGAGCTTGAAGTTTAGAATGGCTTGAAACCAAGGTTCCCCTGTATTTTCTTCCTCATCTCTAATTTGGTGCACGTAGGCCGGTTTTGACCGTCGTTCAATGCATAAAGGTATTTCTACCATGTCATCTGGCATATTAATCAAAGATGCAAGTTTTGCAAGAGCGTCTGCAAATTGATTCTCTTCGCGAGGTAGGTGTAGATAAGTGACCTGATCGAAGAATTGGGCAATTTGATCTATCCTAGCCTGATAGGGTGCTAGAATTTCACTTCGAATTTTCCAAGATCTAGTAATTTGGTTGATGATCAAGGATGAGTCTCTGTGAACTCGAAGATTCTTGATGCCAAAATTACTACCGCTTATAGCCCAATGAGGCAAGCTTCATATTCTGCTGCGTTATTTGTCACCTCGAAGTTGAGTTTGACAGAGAGTGGTATATGCTCACCTTCAGGAGAAATGATCAACACTCCTATTCCAAATCCTCTTAGATTCGATGCTCCATCAAAATAAAGATCCCAAGAGTCTACATTAGTTTGTAGTATGTCCTCGTCTAGAAATGACCACGTGTCTACTGCTTGGGTGTCGTTGATAGGATTATCTGCGAAGAACTCGGCAACGGCGCGCCCCTTTATAACCTTCAGAGGTACATACTTGAGATCGAACTGTGAGAGCATTAAGGTCCACCTTGCCAAGCGTCCGTTGAGAACGGGTTTTTCGAAGAGGTATTTGACAGGATCCATTTTGGAATACACCTGGACAGAGTAGCTAAGCATGTAATGGCGTAGCTTCTTTGTTGCCCACACAAGAGCGAGGCATGTCTTTTCGAGAGGTGTGTACTTGCATTCATACTCCAAGAACTTCTAACTAAGGTAGTAGATAGCTCTTTCTTCTGTCCTTACAGTTTGTGCGAGCATAGCCCCCATGGCTGTTTCGGTCACTGTGAGATATAAACCAAGAGGTTGATCTCACTGAGGAGGCATGAGCACTGGTGGCTTGGCTAATATCTCCTTAATTCTGTCAAATGCTTTTTGACAATCATCGTCCCATATGGTATGATCTGTTTTCTTGAGCTTTTTGAAAATGGGTTCGCAGATCATAGTAAGCTTCGATATAAATCGGCTTATATAATGCACCTTGCCTAGGAATCCTCTAACCTCCTTCTCTGTTTGGGGTTGTGGCATTTCAATTAGAGCTTTAATCTTGGATGGATCAATTTCTATTCCTCTTTGACTGACGACATATCCCAGGAGTTTTCCTGACGTTACCCCGAACGCACACTTTTGGGGATTGAGCCTCATGTTGTACTTTCGCAATCTTAGGAAGAATTTGTGAAGGTTGTCAATCTGCCCCTTCCTATCCTTGGACTTGACAATCATATCATCGACGTATACTTCTACTTCTTTATGCATCATGTCATGTAGCAACGTGGTCGCAGTTCATTGATATGTAGCTCCAGCATTGATTAGCCCGAATGGCATAACAGTATAGCAATAGGCGCCCCATTGAGTGATGAAGGCGGTCTTATGCATGTCTTCTATGGCCATTTTGATCTGATTATACCCTGCATACCCGTCTATGAAGGATAACAACGCATGGTCTGCTGTATTGTCTACCAATATGTCGATGTGTGGTAGAGGGAAATCGTCCTTGGGACTTGCTTTGTTTAAGTCTCTGAAATCAACACAAACTCGGATTCGCCCATCCTTTTTGGGTATGGGTACTATGTTAGCCACCCAGTCTGAATACTCAAAAACTTTGATGAACCCGACTTTGAATTGTTTATCGACTTCTTCTTTGATTTTAAGAGCCCATTCGGTCCTCATTTGACGAAGCTTCTGCTTTATAGGTTTGAAACCTGGTTTTATTAGAATTCTGTGTTCTGCAATATCCCTATCGATCCCTGGCATGTCTTTGTAGAACCAAGTTAAAACGTCCTTAAATTCGTGTAGAAGCTCTATGAAATCGGCCCTTTCAGTTGGGTTTAAGGTTGTCCCTATCCTAAGTTATTGGGGTTCTAGTTCGGTTCCTATGTTGATGGGTTTGGTGTTTTCTATAACTGGTGCCCCTTCCCCCTCTTGTAATATTTCTTTAGCTATGTAGGGAGGTAACTCGATTGAGTCTCGGTCAGGGTCATCCTCATTAGCATCGTAAATAGAATTGCATTCAGAATAACACAAAGAGTAAGCAGAATCTGATTTATTCATATTAAATTTTGAAAAGAGTTGAAACAAGGAAGCCATCTGTTCAGTAGTCAGTGGCGGTAAAGGGACAGCTGCTCGGGCATTTCACGAGCTACTGTTACTACTCAATGCTATGCTAGGAGAAACAAGGGGATTGGGAGTGACGACAGGAGGAGACTCTTTAGGGACTTCTCTAGACTCAGACTCTGATTCCGACTCGGACTCAGACTCTGACTCGAATTCGTTGTCTTCAGGTTCTCCTTTGAACATCTCTCCTTATCCAGTGGTGACTTTGAAGAGCTTTCCTTGGTTTTTCATCCACTTGATCTACTTTCTCCATCCTTTTTGCTGATTCAAACTGGTTTCGGTGATTAACGCAGTAGGGTTGAAATGGTCATCCTGAAGTATCATGGTAATGATCTCATCCTGTGCAGCTCTAACAAATCGGTCCTCCCCAAACAGAAGACTAACAGCCTGTTCGTCTAAGCAAGGTGCTTGACGAGTTTTGACGGTAGGAACCGTTTCCGAAGGAATGAAGTAGCAATCGTGAAAGATCTCGATTCCAGCTAGTTGCACTCCTTTATAGTGCCAAGGTTCGGGAAACCCGTGAAAGTATTCTTGATTCCCTTCTCTAACGAAGTATCCATTTAGGGTCGGGAGGTAGGGTCGCATTTGGATTCCCTTGTTCTTTCGATTTTGAAATTGGGTGAGCATCTCCAAAGCTTCTTCTTTCGTGGGTTTGTATCCCAATCCCAATGGTATCCTTTGGGTGTTTCCTTCTTTGTAAGGTGCAAAGGTATTTTTCTTGGCAGGATTCATTGGCATTCCCGGGAAGTATCCCTGAGACTTAAGTATGTGGTTAACCACTAAATTGGAGTATGGATCGAAGTATAGAGGTGACAATTCACTCTCTACAAGGTTTATGCTATGAAAGCCCCCAAGCGCGTATACTGGATCTAGTGGGATCTTGATTTTCTGGTGCAAGGTGGATGTTACTGCTTTGGAAGCATGAATCCAAGGCCTTCACAGAAGTATATTGAATGATGCTTCAATATCCACTATTTGAAAGTTAACCTTTCGCTCAATCGGTCCTGTGGCTATGGTGAGGTTGACTAGCCCTACCACTTTACGCCGTGCTCTATCGTATGCTCGAACACCTTGGTTAGTGGGGCTCCAATCTGATTCTTTCATGCCTAATTTGTATGCTGTCTTTAATGGTATGACATTGAATGCGGAGCCATCGTTTACTAAAGTCATTGGCATATTCTTCTTTAAGCATATGATGGTAATGTACAGAGCTAGGTTGTGACTGGCGCCGAAGGGAGGCAAATCCTCATCTGAGAAAGTAACTGGGTTACTTAGCTTAGTTGAATCTTGGAAGACCAAGTTGACTACGTCGTCAAGCGTAGAGTTGTGCGCTACGTTCAATTTAGCCAAGGCTTGTAGTAAAGGCCGACGATGAGGAAATGAACTTGCCACTAGTTGCCAGACTAAAAGATCAGCCTTTGTCTTCTGTAGTTGCTTTAGCAAGTGGTCAGTAGATGTATCTTCGCCATCATTTGGTGTGATGACATTGGCGTTAGTGACTGGACCATTAGCTATAGGACCGTTTTGAGAAACATTTTGATATGAACGCCCTGAATGAGTAAGGTGGTCTATATCTTGATCTTTGCTAGCTTTGACTATATCTTCACTAACCTTGACTAGATAGTGTTCAGTGAGGTATTCATCTTCATTGTCAGCTCTCTCAATCTAATGATCTCGGCTTCTAAACTGATTATTTGGTCGACTAGACTGTCAACTACGGCGACTACCTCTTGCATTGTAGAATTTTGAGACAGATTTAGTGGCACGCTCTCTTTGGGTATGGTGCTTGGATTGCGGAGGGATGCTACTACATCTTCCAGTTTTGAAACTTGCCTACTTACACTCTTTGCCCATGCAATAAAATCGGTGATGGTAGGAGAAATGGTGGAGTAACTCCCCTCATCTTCTAATGCATGAATCTCGTCTTTGTTTGGAGAAATGAGGCTTACCTCCAGGAGGTATAGGTAAACGACCGTCTTCGATCATGTCCTGAAGGACATGTTTTAGCTTGAAGCATTTCTCTGTATCGTGTCCCTTACCTCTATGATATTCGCAGTATGCATTTTCGTCCCAGAACTTGGACTTCTTTTCTGGGTCAGGTGTAGGTGCTATGGGTTGGAGCTTACCCTGTTTCATCAACCTTTTCAGAGCATTTGAGTATGTATCTCCAATGTTCGTTAACTTCCTTTGTGGGTTATTCTTCTTTGATGATTCGAGAAGGTTAACCTCATCAGTCTTGCTAGTAGAGCCATAAGAACGACTCGTCGAGCCTTGATATCCAAGACCTACCGTTTTGGACAAGAGCCCTTTACGGATGTCATCTTCAATTCTTGTCCCTAGCACGGTTAGATCTTTGAAGGTCTTAATGTTTTGGTACCTCAAGTGGTTTGCATAAATGGGTCTCAAGTTATCCACGAATTTCTCCACAAGGGTAGCTTCATCTGGACGTTCAACTAATTGTGTGCTAGTCTTCCTCCAACTAATTAGGAAGTCGGTGAAGCCTTCTTTTTCATTTTGGGTAAGAACCTCTAGAGTGCGCATGTTGACTTAGATTTCAGCATTATCCGCGTATTGTTTAGTGAATTCAATTGCGGCAACATCCTAAGTGGCAATCTTCTTGTGCTCCAAAGAGTAGAACCATTGCTTAGGAATGGTGTCGAGAGATGAAGGAAAGATGCTTAAGAACATCTCAGGTTTGATGCCTTTGATAGACATGTAGTCTTTGAAAGCACGAATGTGGTTCAAAGGGTTTCATGCCCCTTGAATTTTGGGATGTCAGTCATGTTGAAGTTGGTTGGCAATTGAGCATTCACGGCCTCATACTTGCGATTATTCTCCCTGTAGATGTCATCTCCCTTAAGGTACATTAGTTGCTCCTCCAAGTATTGGAGTCGCTTTTCAGCTTCAGTAAGACCTATTGGAGGGTTGGTTTCTTATTGTCCAACGAAGGGTGGAAGGTTATCATGCACAACTTCGCTAGGAATATCGTCTTCTGCAGGAGGGAGTCTAGTTTCTACAGCAACAATTCGGCCTTCAATAGCGTTGAGGCGATCATAGGCTTGGTCTTGGCTTGTTTGGAGACGAGCAAGCGCAGCTAGGATTTGATCATTACCATTTGGGGGTTGACCACTAGCACTTGTGGTACTAGTTTCAGGCATCTTGGAAACTGGATAAGAGATTGACGACGAATCAAAACATGATCGACCATTCTAGCACACTTACTCAAAGAAAAGACTCGACTTGTGAAGTGGGAGTGTGCCACTTGTGCTAAGTGAGGTTTGAAAGTGACAAAGTTTTGAAATGTTTTTCCTAGGCAACTGTAGTGTAGTTGTAGGAGTGATGACTCGAAGTGAGGTTTTGAAATGGGTTTTGAGGCCCAAATTTTGACTGGATATTTGGACAGAGTTTCGACTCATTTTGCGGTAATTTTGCCCATTTTTGAAAGTGTTTACATTTTAAAAAGTTTTTTTTTTATTTTAAAAATTTCGTCATTGTTTTGTTTAAAAATGGTGATCACATATGATACAAGCATTCATACATGGATTATGACGGTATGCTGAGTGCATTTAGAAGCATTCATACCCTGGTCTGTGGAAAGGTCCAGGCCAAACATGAGTAAGGTTGGTTCCTTGTCCATTTCCTCGAGTAGGGAAAGCCCTTGATACAAACATGAGTAAGTATCATGGTATGGTTGACGTCAATCGCTATCTATCCTTAGGCCCAAATAAGAATTTAGACCGTCCAGACGGGACGATTGGTCGAATGGGTTGGGTTGGGCCTAGGAAGGCCGAATAAAACGACCTAGGAAGGTCGAGTAAAGAAAACCGACAACTGTCTCATATAAACTATTCCCTAAACTTGTTCAAGTTTCACCCTTGGCAATACGTAAGTGTATTACTCCCCAGCGGAGTTGCCAAAATGTGGACACGGGGGGCCCACGGGGGCACTTGGGAAACAAGCGTTTGCATTTGTGGAGTCGCCACCAACTTATTGTGGAAAATTGGAAACCGTTCGAATACTTCGCGTCATGTCAAGACACAAAGTAGTGACATATACACTAAGAACTCGTTACCCTTAGCATTCTATGTCTAGAATGACTCTCGTGGATGCCAATGAACATGAATGTTCACATAGATCTGGAGTAAGGGGTGAGGGTACGTATTAGGAAGTCTTTTTAATGAACACCTAATCCCGCCCGCCTCGATAGCGACCTCTACTAATGATTAGGGAAATCGTTTGTACTTGATATGATGTCGATTATATGCATGCAATGCAACATCCACAGATTAATCCTAGCATGTGAATTAATACTAAGCCGGTGAACATGTAATTTAGCATTCAATTATGTCGAATTAGGGTTTAGAATTAATTTTTTTTTTGGAAGAAATAAGCTTCTCATTAGAAAAAGAGAACATTTCTTACAAAACCGACCACTAATGATTCCTTATAACTACGGAATCATTTGAGCAACTACCTCTTCTAATAGGGAGTCACTTATATTCGCATATAATCTAATGGATACAAAATATTTAATTTGGCTAACCAATTGCTCTACAGACCTAGAGCCACGATCAAACAGTCTCCAATTTCGCTCCTGCCAAATGAGATACACAGCAACAGCAATACAGCATCTGGCCCATTTCTTTCTCCACCCCTTCCCCTTATACCTAGATAGCTTAAGTAGTTCCTGCCTTAGGCATAGAGGTCTTCGTGTGAGTCCCAACCAGATCAAAACTCGTTGCATCACATCATACGAATAAGGGCAAGCAAAGAAAATGTGCCTGATACTTTCCATATCAGCCAAACACAAAGAACACCTATTGACAATAACCATGCCCCTTCTGATGAGGTTATCCACTGTGGGTAATCCATTATGAACAGCCATTCTGGTAATAACAGCATGCCTAGGCGTTACTACCGGATCCATGAGAGGCCTTGTCCATTGAAGAGTAGGGTGCCTACCATGAAACATGAGGTAGATCTTATGCAGCATCAGTTTACCAGCTGAACTCCAATCCCGTAACAGGTTTTGAGCATTACTAAGGGAGCCAGCCTGAGAGATAAACTCATCGCGAGTGTGCAGTAGGGCCTTCTAGATTGTGGAAGTTGACTGACCAGAGGTAGTTGTTGCACCAAAGTACCCAGACAGACTGAGTATCCTTGGAGATTTTCCAGAAAAGCTTCATCAGTAGCGTTTTGTTCCAACTCAAGATTTCCCGAATGTCAAAACCCCCTTGTTGTCTAGTCCTACAAACTTTACTCCAAGCAAAGAAAATCATCTTTCTACCAGTTTGATAGTTCCATAAAAACTGCCTGCAGAGTCTATCCCTCTCCTGTATCACACCCTTTGGGAGAATAAAGCTAGCACACCAGAAATTCTCGATACCAAAAATGACAGAATTCAGTAACTGCACCTTACCAGCATAAGACAATAAACTATTTGCCCAATGAGTAATTTTTCCTTTAATTTTCTCAATGAGGGAGTGATACATGTCTCTAGTCAGACGAGAAGAGTGAAGGGGGATACCCAAGTATCTAAAAGGAAAAGTCCCCTCCAGATAACTTGTGTCTCTCAAAACTAGCTCCTTTACCTGAGGATGTACCCCTCCAAAGTAAATATTAGTCTTTGAAGGATTAGGTTGTAAGCCAGAATACTCAGCAAAAGATTGAAGGCATGACTCCACTGCTTTAATGGATGGGTAATCTCCCCTAGCAAACACTAGCAAGTCGTCTGCAAAAATTAAATGGGTATGCCCTAACCTGCAGCACTTGGGGTGGAAACTGAAGTTATGAGACTCCTGCATCTTCCTTAGAATCCTGGATAATACTTCCATACATAGCACAAATAGCAAAGGGGAGAGAGAGTCGCCTTGCTTTAATCCTCTCCTTCCCTCAAAGTATCCCACAGAAGATCCATTTATGTTAAATGAAAACCTGGAAGAAGTAATACATGTAATAATCCAGTTGCAAAACTTGTCAGGAAAACCAAATAGAGGCAGAATAGTTTGGAGGAATGTCCAATTAACGGAGTCAAATGCTTTCTTGATATCAAATTTGATTACACATCTTGGAGAGGTATTCTGCCTGCCATACCCAGTAACCAATTCATGTGCTAGCAGAAAATTATCCCCTATAGCTCGGTCTTTGACAAAGGCAGATTGTTCAACACCCACAAGCTCAGCCATCACAGATTTCATCCGATTAGTGAGAATCTTACTTATAGTTTTGTAAATAGTGGAGCAACACGAGATTGGTCTTAAATATTGTACAGAGTTAGGAGTGTCCCCTTTAGGAATGAGTGAAACAATAGTGGCATTCACTTCTTTGAGAAGCTTTCCAGTCCTAAAAAATTCTTGTATGGCCTTAACAAACTTCAGCTTTATAATACTCCAAGCTTGTCTAAAGAACCCTGAAAAAAACCCATCGGGTCCAGGACTCTTATTGACATCAATTAAAAACAGTGCATCATGAATTTCAGCTTCAGTAACCTCAGCACTCAGAGAGTCTCTCTTATCCTGATTTAGACAATTGCCCTTCAGAATAATGTCACTATCAAAATCTTTAATCTGGGACTCAGTTCCAAGTAAACTCTTATAGTAATACAAAAAAGTTTCAGAGATACCATTAAAACTATTGCATTCTACTCCTGCCATATTTTTGATCTTACTGATATGACTCCTGCTTCTTTTTGCAGCCAGTTTAGCAAAAAAGAAAGATGTATTAGCATCCATCATCTTTACATCAAAAATTTTTGCTCTCTGGTATACCATACTTAACTCAGCATTTTTCAACTTGTAATATCTATCAAGAAGTGACGCCTCTAAATTCAGCAAATCAACATTGAGAGGATCATTTTGAATTCTGGTTTGGCATTGCAGAAGTGCAGCTTTGGCCTCAGTGGCTCTGTCAGTTACATTTGAATATGTCCCCTTATGAAGAGCTTTAAGTTTCCCCTTAGCCAACTTCAGATGACTAACCAACTTATACATATTGCACCCTCTCACATCCTTCTTCCAAATCCCCCTTACCAGAGTAGCAAAAGAAGAATCCTGGCCCCAGCAATTAAGAAATCTAAACTGTTTGGGCCTCTGAGTGTCACTGTGTTGAACAGTAACAACCAAAGGAGAGTGATCAGAAACTTCTGCCTCTAAAGCATCAGCAAAAGATGAAGGAAACTGTTGATCCCAAACCAAGTTTACTAAAGCTCTATCTAGTCGCATCCACTTCCTATCCTCCTCATCCTGCTTATTAGTCCATGTATAGATACATCCATGAGTTGATAAAGCTTCAAGCCCAGATAAGGAAATTGCTTCATTAAACTCATCAATAACATGAAGATTAGGAGGGTTACTGCTAATTCTCTCCTCAGTACTTCTGACACAGTTAAAATCACCCAAACATAACCAAAGAACATTAGGTTGACAATTCTGCATAAAAGACCATAAACCCATTCTCCCCTCCATGGAATTAAGGCCATAGACAAAAGAAACCTGAATAAGAGGGCAACTAGGTGCTTCAATTTGAACATGAACCCATTGATTTCCAACAGAAAGAGGTGTGACCACCAGACTAGCTTTATTCCAAATAACCCATACACGACCATTATCATGATGAGCATAGTTATTGAGGATATTAAAATACCTAAAACCCATTCTACTAATGTAATTCAATTTATGATTATGAACCCTAGTTTCCAGAATACCCATAACATCAAGTTTATTCTCCTTAAAATAATCCACTACTTCACGTTGTTTAAACGCTTTATTCATAACTCTAATATTCCATACTCCAATTCTCATGGTGAGTTTAAGAGGGGTGGATCCTTAGCCTGACTAACATCCAATTCCTCAAAGTGAACTGTCACTCTGTCATTTACCGAAACTGACAACACTGGGATAATCCTTTTGTGTGGAAAGTCCATCATACCTTCATTCTGACAGCACTTAGCCACTTGCGTAGGCCCCTTATTTGGAGCTTGTATAGTATCAGCCACTGATGCACTCTGAGTAACTGTAGTCACTGGGTCAGAAACAACTACTGAAGCCCTGGAAGGCACCTTAGTAGGAGCTGACACAACAACAGTTGCTGGTGCCTGGATGGGTTTTGGCTTGAGAAGTCTACACTTCTGAACCCCATGCCCCAACTTCTTACAATGGGAGCAATAGTAAGGTAGCCACTCATAAACAACCCTCTGCAGGACCTGTCCAAAAGGTGTATGCAGAAGAATATCATTTGGCAACTACTGAGAGACATCCACCTCAATCATAATCCTTGCAAAAGACAACCTCTCCTTATGTGTGGTGACCGGGTCAGCATACAAAGGAGTACCAATTTTACTAGCAATTTTGCTCAAAGCCTTTACTGACCAGAAAATAGGGTCCAAATCAGGAAGTGTAACCCAGACTGTTACCATGGATACAGAGTCAAGCTCTTTAGAAATCTGAGGGGTCCATCTCTTCAAAACCAGGGAATGATTGCCCAAACTCCATGTACTACCTCTCAAGACAGTACATAAATCACCCTCGCTTGGGAATCGAAAAAAGAACCAGCCCTTCTTATAGTATAGCACTTCAGGTTTCTGCACATGGTTCCAGTTTTTCCCCACAAACTCCCTAACCTGAGTTAGAGAAGGTATTCCTCTAATGAACTGACCCACTAACGTATTTGCCCAATAAGCAATTTCATCCTTAATATCCTCAACATCAATAACCACTCCACTTTCAGAAGACTCCTTTACCATATGTAATTCCATACCCACAGGGGATTTCGCAAGACGCTCAGCCCAAGTAGGCTTAGCTGTCGGGATCGCAAGAATGATCGGAACAGCAGTTGCCGGCGTTACTACTGGGTTACCAGTTCTGGGTGGTGAAACCCCTAAAACTGTAACCGACTTAGGGTTTCGTGAAGACGAAGCATCAAAAGCATGTGAAATACTATCATTAATTAAATGTACCTGAGGTGTCACAGAGTTCTCGTCAGCGATGAGCTCCGATTGAGACCGTCCGCGACGGGGGGGAGCAATCGGTGCGGTGGTTTTCTTAGGTCGAGGCATAACCGGAAAGGGAAAAAGAAAATTGCCCTAGAGAGAGCCTCTCAAGCATCCAGTTTTCGTGACTTTTCTGGGTTTAGAATTAATTATATGTGAAAACAAATAAATAAATCATCTAATACAATAAATAAATAAATGCAATAATTCAAATTACAATAATTACAACGGATTAATTGATTTACGTCAAAAGTATATTTAAGACGGACAATTTGAGAAAAACAAGAGAAAATTAGGTTAGAAAATACGGAAAGATTAAAGGTGATATTACGATTAATAGTCAATTAATACGTAAACTAATGAATTAGGTCAAAGCAAGAACGGAAGTTCAGAGACAGAAATCAACCCGGAACAGGCGCAACAATGCTGCGTCCCTTGGAAGAGGCGCAGTGGTCACTGCGTCTGTTCCTGAGGTGAGTTCTGGCTAAGAAGTCAGAACTGTGAATTGTTAATGTTCGTTGGTGGATTTAATGGTTGATTATGGATATTTGACTCGGATGAAAGTGATTTAGCATATTATTAACATGTGAATTTGTCATAAAAGCGATAAAAAAACGAATTATAAACTAATTAAAACGGATTATAAACTAGTTACAAATTAATTACAAATTAATTGGGCGAATTAGGTTAAATTATGAAGACGGAAACAATGCGAAAGGCATGATAAACAGATGAAAACATATACAAAAGTCGAATTCCAGAGATTTGATATGAACGAATCGAGTCTCTTAAAATCCGGGTTTGATTTGATGACGAAAACCCACAAATATCGATTATAAGGGATTTAAGCTGTAAAATAAAGCGATAATTATTAAGAATATGTATTAACATTATTATATACGAATAAAAGAGAAGAAAATAAGAAAACAAAGAAACAAGGGACGAATTAACAGAGAGGCGAGGAAGAAGAAGAAAAGCAGGAATTGCGGCAGCCTTTGGAAGAGGCGTAGCAGGTGCTGCGACTCTTCGAAGAGGGGCAGCAATTGCTGCGTTTCTTCTCGACGTCTGCCAACTGTTAATCTGTAAAAATAGTTTAACAAAAGGGTTTTAGAAATTGGTTTGAAGTATACTTTTGACGTAAATCTTACATTAATTAGTACGAAAATAAAGTAAAATAATAAAAGATGGGATTTACACCCTCAGACTTACATGTTTGACGAAACGAGATTAACTAAGTTAACGTATAGTGATATGGACCATAAGATGAAAGTGGAAAAAGTGTGCTCGTTACTTGCATAGGGGGAGAATATTCTTTGGATAAAGATTGAAGAACATTAAATGACAAGTCTAAGCTGTTACCTATTTTATTGGAAAAAAAAGGCTGAAAATCAGGAGCAGGTCCTGGTTCGGAGGAACCTGGGCGCAGATGCAGGAAAGGAGCATTCAATGGAAAAAGTCAATAATGGCTAGTCTTAAGGGGAGCATTTAGTGGAGAATTTAAAGGAGTATTTAGTGGGGTATTGAATGAGTCAAGCAACCACCTCCTATTTTGGTGTAGCCGACGCAGGAATTCAGGAGCAGAAGCTGAGAGGATGTTGTTGACTCAAACCCTAGCATTCAACCACTATATAAAGGAGAGCAAAGGTAAACTAAAGGGGGACCTCATTCTATCACCAACACATCGACAACAAAACTCTTAGCATTCGATAAATAATACACTAGCCAATCTCCATTGTATTTCCTCTTTTCCGTATTCCCATCTCAATTATAGTGCCAAATTGGTGGGATTCCGACTCCCCCCGCAGTTGTTCCCACATGGGTTTTCCGCGTCACCAAAACCTTGCATGTCAATCTCTTAATTCGTCGTACTTTCGTTAGTTATACTCGTTGAATTCATTTCGTATTAGGCCATAGATCGATCATTATCACCCACAAATCAAATTAGTAATTCGGTAAATTATTACCAAAATAATTTGGCGCCCACCGTGGGGCATAGTGATCATTGTCTATAGCCAAATCTCGCAAGACTGAACCAACCGTCTCCATGTCCGGAACCAGCCAGAGTATGTCAGCCCTGTCTTCTGGAGCGAGACTCTCCCCTGCATCTCCAGGATCAGTAAGCACTGCTCCAGTATCCAGCCAGATGGTTCCCGTCAGCATGTCACCCAGAACCACGTCTCCGCCTCTGCCTCTGAAGCCGCCACAGATACCCAAGGCAGCCGGCACACCCAGCCAGCCCAGATCCAGCGGGGAAAGCATCCCCAGTAGAGGTGAAGCTGGGTCCAGAGCCTCGACCCAGGAGGGATCAGGTGCAAAAGCTCTTAGAAGCAGAGGACCAGCGCTCGACCCGATGCAGGTGATGATTCAGGGGATGGATACTCTGCGTCAGGCCGTTGAGGATCTGAGGAAAGACAACCAGAACCTGATTTCTCAGATCGTGACAGTAGTCCAGCCCAAACCAGCATCAACACCTGAGGCCCTAAACCTGACCAGCGGTGGAGGATCAAGTCGATCAATTCCGTCAGAACTAGTCACCAGACTAGACCTTACAGTAGTAGCACTCGGTGAACCAATCAAGCCTAGAGGATTGGGATGCTTATCATTTGACAATCCACCCAGCCTGCAGCAGACACCAGGTAATGCCTTATTTAATACACCGTCAGGATCTGACTTTCCGCCCTTTTCAGGTACTCCCGCAGACAGACATCAGGATGGCAAGTTGTACCTGTCATCAACACAGTAGTTCCATCATACGGCCAGTTCACCAGTGGAGCCTGGATCGGAGGTCCGCAGTAAACACCAGGATGGCAGCCAGGATCTATAATCAGTATAACACTAGTGACAAGTCACCCAGTGTTTGGCCAATTTTCTGGAGGGCCCTGGTTATGAGCTACACCTGTTGGTTACTTCCCGCCTGCTTCTAACCCTCTTGCAGGAGCAGGTAGTTCACTAGAGCAGTAGTACCAGGAGCTGAGGGACCTGATGTACATGATACCAGGCGTAGCACATCCATTAGATAAAGCGGCACGAGATAGCTATGCAGGCTCACCTTTCCTGGATGACATAGCCCTCGTCGGCGTTCCTAAAGGATGTGTACCACCAGCCATGACGCTCTACGACGGAACCACAGATCCACTTGATCACGTCAACCACTACAAGCAGAAAATGATGGTGATAACCGCAACTGGGCCCTTAAAGGAAGCTTGTATGTGCAAAGGATTCAGACCAACCTTGTATGAAGCAGCCCTGCAGTGGTTCGTCGGTCGACCCAACAAAAGTATAGCCAATTTCGCCGACCTAGTTAATGCATTCAACCAGCAGTTCGCCAGCAGCAGAAAGCCAGAGAAGCAGACCAGCGACCTCTATCGGATAGTGCAAGGGTTTGAGGAATCTACTCGTGATTACTTGAACAGGTTCAACAAGGAGAAGGTGGCAATTCCGAGATGCGATATAGCAACCGCTATATAAGCCATCCGTCGAGGACTGCACCAGGATTCAGATCTGTACAAGAACCTGACCATGCATTCGTGCACTACATTTGTGGAAGTACAATCAAAGGCGATTGCTATCATGAGGCTAGAGGAAGATTCTGCACCCATAAGAGGCACTTACGACTCAGACCCAGTACCCAAAAAAGCCCCGGTGGAAAAGAGGAGTGAAAGATGCAAACCCTACAGCAGGAGCGTGAACAAAGCTTCTTGAAGTTCTGAAGGAAAGGGCGAGACAGATCTGCTTCCAAAGGTAAGTGAGTATGGTTTCACCACTAATCTTGCAGGATTGTTCAAAGCCCTGCAGGAGCTGGGTCGCAGAGTCAGATGGCCCAAACCCCAAGCAGAAGGATACTCCAGCAGCAGAAAGGATACTGGCAAAGAGTGTGAGTTCCATGGCAGCAATACCCACGACACAGACGAATGCCACTCTCTCAGGAAGGAAGTCAAGTATCACTATGACCAAGGGAACCTGGATCACCTCCTACCCAGAGGCACAACCAGAGTAAACTCTGCAGATCAGGTTCTGCCATCTCCCCCTCCTCAATGCACTAGAACTGTGAATGCTATTACAGGTGGCTCGGAGCTATGCGGATTGAGGTACTCAGCAGCAAAGAGGCGGGCTACGGAAGCAAAGGGAGATAAGCTAGAGTATACCTGCAGGATCAGTCGCCAGAACCTGCCATCAGTCACCTTTGATGAGACAGATGCAAAGTCTGCTCTAGAACAGCACCACGATGCTCTAGTCATCACGCTCCCCATAGGGAATTGCGAGGTGAGAAAGATCCTGGTGGATACCGGAAGCTCCGTCAACTTAATCATGCTAGAGACGTTCAAAGGAATGGGATTCAGTGAAAAAGATCTAGCAAAGAAGGCGGTCCTCTTAGTTGGATTCAGTGGCGAAACAAAGCACTCCCTAGGAGAGATCGTCATCCCAACCTATGCTGGAGGAGTTAACAAGCAGGTAAGGTATCTGGTTATTGATGGACCCTCCACTTATAATGTGATCCTTAGCAGGCCCTGGATCCACGAGATAAAGGCAATACCCTCGACGTACCACCAGTGTCTGAAGTTCCCAACGCCATGGGGTATGCAAGAAATACGTGGAGACCAAGAGGAAGCTAAGGATTACTATAAAGTGGCTCTAAAATCAACAACCAGCCCGCCTGCATAGCAATTACAGAGATAGCGCATCCAGGACGAATATATTGAGCCCAGCAGGCAGAACTAGACGAAGTCATCCTGGACGCGCTGCATACAGAACGAACCGTGCTAATAGGATCAGAGTGTACAAGTAACATTCATGAAGAACTCGTTCGGTTATTGAGAACTAACATGGACTGCTTTTCTTGGTCACATAATGATATGATAGGGATAGACCCAAGTGTGATAACCCAGAAGCTAAGTGTGGATCCAAGCTACAAACCTGTGCAACAGAAAAGAAGAAAGTTTGCTTCTGAAAAGAACCAGGTCATAAACCAGGAAGTAGATAACCTGCTTGATGCAGGAAAGATTCGAGAGGTGAAATATCCAGAATGGTTGTCTAA
The DNA here is from genome assembly GCF_048544455.1 of Silene latifolia. Taxonomy (NCBI): domain Eukaryota; kingdom Viridiplantae; phylum Streptophyta; class Magnoliopsida; order Caryophyllales; family Caryophyllaceae; genus Silene; species Silene latifolia. The sequence continues at coordinate 396,290 of NW_027413701.1, forward strand.
TGTGGTGGTGGTTCCGAAGAAGAATGACAAGTGGAGGGTCTGCGTTGATTTTACAGATTTGAATAAAGCTTTCCCAAAAGACCCGTTTCAACTACCACACAAATAAGCCATGGTGGATGCTACTGCAGGTCACGAGATGCTAACATTCCTGGATGCCTGGAGCGGCTACAACCAGATAAAGATGCACCCCAGCGACCAGGAAAAGATGGCATTCAGATCCGAGCGAGGTATTTATTGCTATAACGTCATGCCTTTTGGACTTAAAAATGCAGGATCCACCTATCAGAGGCTGGTAAACATGATTGTTAAAGAGCAAATAGGTCAAACTATGGAATTTTACATAGACGATATGGTTGTCAAATCAAAGCATGCTTCGTAACATCACCAGCACCTGGCAGAAACTTTCAACACCCTCAGAAAATACCAAATGAAGCTGAATCCGACAAAGTGCACCTTTGGAGTATCCAGTGGAAACGTTCTGGGGTACATGGTGAACCAGAGGAGGATAGAGGCCAACACCGAACAAATCAAAGCAATTCTACAGCTGGAGTCACCGCAGAAACCAAAAGACATCCAACGCCTGACTAGAAGAGTGGCGGCTCTAAACAGGTTCTTATCCAGATCCTCGGACAGATGCAGGCTATTTTATGATGTACTCAGAAAAAGCCAAAGACTTGAGTGGACAAAGGAGCATGAGAAAGCATTTCAGAAGTTAAAACATTATCTCAGCACTCCGCCACTCCTATCGAAAGCAGAACCAGGAGAGCCACTATTCCTGTATCTGTCAGTCACAGAAGCAGGTGTAAGTGCGGTACTAGTACGAGAGCAGGAGGGATTGCAGCATCCAGTATATTACGTCATTAAGTCTCTGCTTCCAGTAGAGACCAGGTACACGTCACTAGAAAAACTCGTCCTTGCACTAGTTACAGCATCTTATAAATTGCGTCCTTATTTTAAGTCTCACACAATTTCCGTGATGACTAACTATCCTCTTAAGACTATCATGAGAAAACCAAAGTTGTCAGGAAGGATGGCTAAGTGGTCCGTGCACCAGAGCGGTTATAACTTGAAATTTGAACCTCGTACGACAATAAAGTCTCAGGCTGTGGCAGACTTTGTGTCTGACTTCTGCCCGGCTCTTCAGACCCAGGCAGAATAGGACATTCTGAATCTGGAGGAAGATAAAGGGGAACAAGTGTGGGAGCTACATGTGGACGGAGCCTCCAACGCAAGAGGAGCAGGAGTAGGATTGGTCCTCAAATCACCCCAGGGAGATCTCATAGTCCAGGCTGTACGATGTGAATTCAAGGCCACAAACAACGAAGCAGAGTATGAGGCATTGATCTTGGGTCTGAAGCTGGCTTTGGATCTGAAAATCAGACACCTTAAGGTTAGCAGTGATTCTAAACTTATTGTTAACCATGTAAATGTTGGGAAATGTGTCCTCAACAATAGTGCGATCACATGATTTAAATATCATTATAAAATCTCATACCAAGAATACGAAAGGGATGATACATTACATATATAGTCAACTGGTCCACACATATCGGTAATGATTGGCTGGCTAGAGTTTGACATTACTGTCGTGCGACGGTGGTGATCAGTTGATCCCTTGAGGTCACACCTAAAGGACGATTCCCTTAATTGAAAAGGTTAATTAATTGTATGCCGATACGGATTAATTAATTCCTTAAAATTGAATAAATTATTATCATAAGAGAGAAAAGTGACATCTTATTATAATGTGATTAAATGAGATTTTATTTAGTAATTTAAGAAGTTATATTACTAATATTAATCGGTGTTTGCGAAACACGCGAGATGAGAATGATAAGTTAGTTATAATTACAAGATATTGTGAATTATACTAACTAGTAATTAAATGACCATTTTATGAGAAAGTAATTTTATATTACTAGTCAATTGTTAAATATGATTTATTTAATTTGTAAATGATATTTAATTTGTTAAATATGCATTTTAAATTAAAACATGACTTAAGACATGTCACATGTCACATGACATACAATTGTACAATTGACAAAAATAAAATGGACTCCATATTACACTACATAAACCGAAATTGGTGGACAAAGCTTTAGAAATTTTGTCTTGTTCATTTGTCTTATTCATTTGTCTAAGACACTTGATAGTGACTTGACCATGCAAAAGCCTTACACCTATTTGTCTTGTGAAAACAAAAAGAAAAATAATTATGGTCTATGGAGACATAAGGCCACCGGTTTTTTGAAGACAAATTAGAGAGTTTTCTCACACATTATTCATTCTTTCATTTTTATGAAAATACCTCCCTTCTCTCTCTTGTTTTTCATAAAAATTCATTTTTGTGAATCAAATTTGTTTAAATCAAACACTAATAATACTAGAAGTAGTATATGAGTATTAGTAATAGATTTTAAGGTAAACTACATGACAAACATCTAGTACATGTTAGTTTGTGGGATTAAGGGATAGTTTTGGGTGCTACTAATTGGAGGGCTTCTAATTTGAAGTCAAGAATGTTCATCCATTAATGGAAAGCTCAAGAACTAACAAGAAGGAGATCTTGTTGGTGCCCAATATGACCGAAATTATCATAAGTAAGGAACAAGATTTTTCATCTCTTTTATTAAAGTTTGCATGCATAAGATTAGTAATTTATTTTATGACTAAATAAATTTGAAACATATAAGAATATGTTATGTAATGAGATATAGATTTCCAACAAGCGGTATCAGAGCACAAGGTTGTTTGCATGCAAATCGGTTATTGTTTTTCCGAGTTATACGATTAACATATAAAACTTATAAATTTGTGTTATTATGATATATCACGAAAATAATTTATGCATGTTAAAGTTTCTAATCCTAAAATGTATTTAGGATATTTTGGTTAATTTACGGATTTTTATTGTTCATTTTATTTAATATTGGCATTAAAATGTGATTTTTATGATAAAAATGTCATTTTTGGACGAAAATTAGCTAAACTTTGAATTTTCCAGTGGTTTTTGGATATGTTTTCACATATATTACTTTTAGTTGATCTGGAAATTTTCAGAATGTTTGGAGTTTTTATGCTCGAAATATGGATTTTTCATGATAAAAATCGAATTTAAATGAACAATAGGTTAATATGAGAAATATTTCGAATCTGGTCATAGAAATTTAGTATGTTGTCACATGAAATTTTACAAGATGTGTGTAAAATAATAGGCTATAATGAAGTCTTTATGCATGATTTATGGATTTTTGATGAAAAATAGCATAAATAGTGACTTAATTAGTGAAAAATTGCTAAAACATACTTCATGACTAAGGAAAAATGTCACATGTTGCATTTTATTATCTATGTCAGATCTAAAATTGAAAAGTTGGTGAATATAATTTCTCATGTTTTTATGATTATAAATGTTAAATTCGATAAACCGCAACATTGTTTTTTTCCGATAAATTTTCGAAATTTTTAACCTAATTTTTGAACATTATGAGTGTCATGGTATTTTTCCAAAATGTTCATGAGTTTAAATTTCAAATTTTGAATTTATTTGAAATTTTTATGATTTATTTGGAGTTTATAGCATTTTATTGTAATTTTGGGTCCATTAATGAACAATTTTAAGAAATATAAGTTAATTATAGTCAGATTGTTAGTGGAGACTAATTTTGAGTCCTAAGATGGTTAGGGTAATTAACTTGTGCATAAATATGATTTTATGTAATTTATTGTGATTTTAAAACGTTGAATCACGCAAATCCGTAAAAACCGTGTAATATACGATATTGGCTCCTTAAAGGCGATTTAGCATAAAATTGGGCATGTTCATACATATTATAATGCTGCATTTTATTTATGATTGTCATAATCTTATTTTATGTAATTTTTGAATTATGTAATTTTACTTAGTATGGCCTTAGTTTTTAATTGGTATTACCCGAAATGTATGGGAATATCGATTCGGTTGTAATTTATTGTGATCTCGTATCACCGTTTTGTAATTTAATAGATTTATTTTATTTTAATTACACATGTATAATAGGAAATTATGTAATTTATTTATTTCGGAGTTCCTTGAAGACGGTGTCACTCAAGGAAGACGATACATAAAGACGATGTTGCCTCGAGATGCGTGCCTCAACCGAAGTTCAAGAGACCAATGGAGTTGGTTTCCGAATATGTAATAGTTAGTTAGATTTTCTATTTTAGGAAGATCATACTAGGATTTATTTTTATGCTTTGCATTTTATTTATATGTCGCATGCATCGCTAAATCGCCATAACTAAAACATGCATCATCTTTTAATCGAGTTTTTCGACCGTGTCAATTAAAATTATCGTAGTTCACCGCTTTAGTTCACTTAAAACGTGATAGATAATAAATTGACATGACCTCTCGCTAAAATAAACAACTGAGACTTAGCCTTACCAAATAGTAGAAACCATGAAAACCTATTTCGCGAGGGAGTGCACTCGGCCCTACCGGGGTAAAAACCTTGTTACGTAGGGGAAGTGAGTGATAAATGTCTATCCACCGAGTTCATATTAATGAGGGTTTCATCGGCCATACCGTGCCTAAGTTGATGTGGATTTGGATCATGGACACATTTATTCGAAATTTGGATTGAGCTCAACGGAAGTATTCGCGACCATAGCCGCATGTGTTCCGGGCTATAGATAAATATTAATGTAATTTTATCAACCAAGAGTTCTAGAAGTAGAATCGATTAAAGCGTTAATCCACCGAGTTATATTGATAAGGGTTTCATCGGCCCTACCGTGCCCAAGTTAATATGAATTTGGATCTTGGAATCATTTATCATAGTTGGGTAGAGGTCACTATGTAAATGCTTTACTTGTTATTATATTTACAAGTATTTATAAAACGATAAATGTTAAGTTTTCCACTATTCCGTTATTATATTGTTCTATTTCTTTACCACAATTCATATACGATATCATTTCGGTTTTTGATTCAAATCTCCATTAAAACATCGTAACTAAAGACAAATATGAATTTGCTTCTAAAACCTCATATGAACCATTGCTAAGGATCTCTTGTAAAGAGTATAGATAAAAGTTATTCATTATCAAACAGGTTTTGGTTCTTGACTAACACATCTACTTACAATGAATTGTTTCTTATTTTGGTAACTAGATTTGTTGGAAATCAAAATTGACCAAAATAACGCAACCACTTCAATGAAAGTTTTAAGACTAAAACGAACAAATGAAGAGTAATCTTCATGAATTCAATTTTGCTTCTCAAAGCAAAGACTCGTTGAAATGAGTGGGAGCATTCTCTTAAACCGTTAAGATGAGGACGAGGTTCAAGAAGTAAAGATTAGAATGGAATTGATACAAGGTAATGTTAAAGGTAAAGTTGTTGAGAATGACGATACTAAACCTATCAATTCCGACCGATAAAGTTTCCATTGTCTTAAATGTTGGACACTAGAAAGGAAACTACCCCAAATTATTGAAGAATCAACAAATTAGTTGTGGGACATCTAATAGGATCTTCTTCTTTAAATGATTATATGATTGACATAAATTTTGCTAGTACCACTGCGTCAATATTAGAAACCAGTGGAGGTTTTCATCATTTTATTCGACACATAAGATGATTAGAATATGACGACTAGCAACGATAATGTCGAGAGATAGAGTAATTGTGTACTCAATCTAGTTTTTGGATTTAAAGTTGTACTTAATTGTGACTATTAAGTGCACAAACTCTAAATAAGAATACAAACTTGTTAAGATACAAAAGAGGTTTTACTTTTGTGACCCTATACACCACGATTTGATGTATGGCTAGCCCATTATCAAGGTGAATATATTCTAAACGAAACTAGAATGATATATCATGTAGATGATGTAAGACTCAAATTGGTAACCCAAGATTAAACCTTAAATTCTGGAATGATGAACGCAAAGAGTTATCGAGTACTCTTGAAGCCATTAGATTGCTAATGGTTTATGCGTATCTTGTATTCAAAGCAAGATATCTCGTGCCTTTTGGTTGAAAAGGAGATCGAGGTTGTAAATCATTGATCCATAAGAGGTTGATGATTTTCTTTTACCAACGATTTAAGTTGATGCTAATGTGTTCACTTAATAAGGTAAATAGAGAAATCTTTGAAGAAGTTCAAAAAATTCAAAGAATCACGATTTAATCGTAATGGGATTATCAAAGTGAAGACTTTGATATAAACCAAAGGAAATGTGATATAGTTTCACAAATTAATCTCTCTTAGCACGCATTATGGGATAATGTGTGATTGGATAAGAATTCAAACGCTATTCGATATGGTTTGGACTTCAATCAAGTTACTTTGAGTTACTTGATTACTTTTGGGATTTTATCATTTTGTCTAAATTATTTTTCCACTAAATCTAAAACGGATCATATGAGATATGATATGGTAGGGTACCATGCTTGTAAGTTTTCACAAAGAAACAAATGCTCATTTTTCCCTTTCAATTATCACGAGAACGACGGGTTTGCGGCTCGTGAAGCTATCTTTCTAAAATACAAGTTTATTTCTAGAAGACAGAGTGGGAGAAATTATTCAAGAGCCATAAAGAAAGCCACAAAGAATGTTATGTCGCAAGAAACTGGTCTTTCTTGGTAGATGAGACGTTTTGTGTAAGATGTTGTTTCTTTAAAACCTAGGAGGTGAAATTCGTCCCTTGTTGAAAATGATGAATTCATGCTACTTTTAAGAAAGTAAAGAGCTTATAACTTACAAAAGAAATCGTTTGATTCAAATTGATTACTTCTAGAAAGTAATGAACATATGACTTACATGAGAGTGTTTAAGTCACAACTCACTACAAGGCTTAGAGCCATGAAAATCCAACATAAAAGGCTTGATTAGTTGCAAAGGGTTTTGCACTAATAAAGAGAGATTTCAAAGCTTGATTGGTAGCAAAGATTTTTGCACTGGTTGAAATGCTTAAGTCTATTTGGATCTTCTTAAGGATTGTGTTTCATTATTATAAAATACATAGCAAGTGAATCTAAAACCCACTTCTTCAATTAGAAGGAATGTATTTAATACATGTCTTGAGTTTTGAAGATTCTTGCAATCCTAAGATAATGTGAAACTTAAGAGAGGGTCTTAAGTAGGACATCAATGAGTTGCTATCAACATTTTTGATCATGTGATAAAACATTTCTCGATAAGTCGAGAAGTTGTGTTTATACATGAAGTTTAGTGGGAGTTACGAAAATTTTAATTAGTCTTATATGTGAATGACATATTGATCATCGAGAATGATTTAAGACTTTTGGAGTATTATAATACATCTTGAATATCCGGATTTATGAAGATAAATCCACATGATATTAGCGTCAATAAGAAGTCTTATGTTGATAAGATTCATGGCTAGTTCAATTTAATTGAACATATTTGATTGATTCCATTTGCTTCCGCTGCCGGATCAATTAAATAAGTAATGATGTATAACACTTCATATGCTTCGAGTATGATGAATTGTTTTAAAATCGAATTTAAGTAATCTTTACCAAGTAAGCCATAAAGATTACCCTTAAGTGCTTGCAGAAGCATTAAGGAAGTAAAGCAAAGTGTTTATGATGCAATTTTTGTGTAAGGGTGTTACACAAATGACAATTGAAAATTGAGATTGCGCATGGTTTCCGACAAAACCATAATCAAAACACATCAGGGTGGTTAAGATACCATTGTGGTTATGTTATTTAAGAAATAGATTTTCTAGAATCGTTCTAGGAAATAAAGAACAATGAGAGATATTTATAACGGAAATTGAGTACACTTGCAATCATGAGATGTGCAAGAGGATGAGTCCCGCACACTGTGAAAACAGTGGGAGCTATTCTTAGGCTAGAGGGCCTATGTCTTGACTGGATCTCGTCACGTACTCAGAAAGTTTTGTGATGCAAATGTATACATTACAAAGGAAAACGAGTATGTAGTAAGGGTGAGTAAGGTACAAGAAGTTGATAAAACCTACTAACCAAAGCCTTCTCCTAGGCTAAACATGATGAGTCATGTCATTTCAATTGAATTGAAATGAACAACTACATACAAGATCAAATTAGATTATAGAACATGAAATAGTAATCAGGCATTGACTATTCATATGTGATAATCGCATTTGTCGTTCGAGTTTTTAAATCTTAAAAACTCCTTTTATACTTTGTTACATCCAAACGGGTTGTAGAGACAATTGAACCCCGTTAAAGTGATCTCGGATTAACATAGTATTCGCCCATAGTCACTTGTATGAGGTGACGTCTCGAAGTGACTAGAGTGTGATGCGATTGATGGCAAGTTCAAGTGCCATAGAGTCATGTGAGATGACTAGTCGATCACATAGGCGATCGTTAGGAACACTTTGTCGGGCAAAGTGACCGCTTATAGAGTTCTGGCAAATTTATAAAGCCTGGTCGTGGCGAGAGCTACTATAGTATTCTAATGAGTCAATTCTTTTGACTAAAGACTGTTCGCCTAAGATGGCACAGTTTCAGATTAACTTTGATTTGTGTTACTACGACCTTCGTAAATGGGGTCAAATGGGCATATTTTGGGTTATGATGGTTGTGGCTAGTCGAAGGGAATAAGTGCAATAGGAATTGTCCACCCCTTGTCGGGTTAAAACAATATCTCAGGGCCACTCGAGGAGTAATGAACTGGAAATGCGTGGCCACGCTCGGAAGGTATCCATGGTGGATAAATTCCGGTCAATCAGTTATTCTCCAGATCGAGGAAACCACTCTCGATATGATCACTTACAAGTACGACCCGAAAGACACCTTGCATTGAGTGGGAGATAGTAATAGGACAATAGAATTGGTGACGCACACTTGTCGAGGACAAGTGGGAGATTGTTGGGAAATATGTCCTCAACAATAGTGCGATCACATGATTTAAATATCATTATTAAATCTAATACCAAGAATACGAAAGGGATGATACATTACATATATAGTCAACTGGTCCACACATATCGGTAATGATTGGCTGGCTAGAGTTTGACATTACTGTCGTGCGACGGTGGTGATCAGTTGATCCCTTGAGGTCACACCTAAAGGACGATTCCCTTAATTGAAAAGGTTAATTAATTGTATGCCGATATGGATTAATTAATTCCTTAAAATTGAACAAATTATTATCATAAGAGAGAAAAGTGACATCTTATTATAATGTGATTAAATGAGATTTTATTTAGTAATTTAAGAAGTTATATTACTAATATTAATCGGTGTTTGCGAAACACGCGAGATGAGAATGATAAGTTAGTTATAATTACAAGATATTGTGAATTATACTAACTAGTAATTAAATGACCATTTTATGAGAAAGTAATTTTATATTACTAGTCAATTGTTAAATATGATTTATTTAATTTGTAAATGATATTTAATTTGTTAAATATGCATTTTAAATTAAAACATGACATAAGACATGTCACATGTCACATGACATACAATTGTACAATTGACAAAAATAAAATGGACTCCATATTACACTACATAAACCGAAATTGGTGGACAAAGCTTTAGAAATTTTGTCGTGTTCATTTGTCATATTCATTTGTCTAAGACACTTGATAGTGACTTGACCATGCAAAAGCCTTACACCTATTTGTCTTGTGAAGACAAAAAGAAAAATAATTATGGTCTATGGAGACATAAGGCCACCGGTTTTGTGAGGACAAATTAGAGAGTTTTCTCACACATTATTCATTCTTACATTTTTATGAAAATACCTCCCTTCTCTCTCTTGTTCTTCATAAAAATTCATTTTTGTGAATCAAATTTGTTTAAATCAAACACTAATAATACTAGAAGTAGTATATGAGTATTAATAATAGATTTTAAGGTAAACTACATGACAAACATCTAGTACATGTTAGTTTGTGGGATTAAGGGATAGTTTTGGGTGCTACTAATTGGAGGGCTTCTAATTTGAAGTCAAGAATGTTCATCCATTAATGGAAAGCTCAAGAACTAACAAGAAGGAGATCTTGTTGGTGCCCAATATGACTGAAATTATCATAAGTAAGGAACAAGATTTTTCATCTCTTTTATTAAAGTTTGCATGCATAAGATTAGTAATTTATTTTATGACTAAATAAATTTGAAACATATAAGAATATGTTATGTAATGAGATATAGATTTCCAATAGTAAATGACTGCTATGAAGCCAGGGACTCTAGGATGATGGCATACCTAGACGTAGCAAAGGAGTTGACCCTAAGATTAGCCACGTTCAACATCAAACAAATCCCCAGAGACCAGAACGCAGAAGCAGATGCGCTAGCCACCTTGGGGGGAACCTTCAAAGCAGGAACCATCTCCACAATACCAATTGTCCACGTGGTGGAGCCAGCAATACTAAAACCTAAACAGGAAGCAGAAGTGTTGTGCAGCACCAGCAGTGAAGAAGATACACCAGACTGGAGGAAACCGTACTAAGACTGGCTGCAGAATGACATCCTGCCAGCAGATAAAAAGGAGGTAAGGAGCTTCAGAATGAAAGCATCCAGATTCATACTAATTGATGGTGTATTGTTCAAGAAATCCCTCGCTGGACCCTACCTAAGATGCCTGGATCGGGAAGAATATCAGGCTGTTTTACATGCTCTCCACAGTGGAGAATGTGGAAACCATGCAGGGGGTAGGAGCCTGTCCAACAAGGCACTGAGGCAGAGATACTTCTGGCCCACAATGCGCAAAGATGCCGTGGAGTTCGCAAAAAAGTGTGATGCTTGTCAGAGGCACGCCCACGTCAGACACCAGCCAGCAGAGCCTCTACATCAGGTTAGCTTACCCTGGCCCTTCATCAAGTAGGGAATGGACATCGTGGGACCATTACCCAAGGCACCAGGAAACAAAGTCTATATGCTCGCCATGACGGACTACTTATCCAAGTGGATAGAAGTAGAATCATCCTCCCAGATTACAGAAACCCAAGTTATATCTTTCATTAAACACAATATCATATGCAGGTTTGGCATTCCATCTGACATTATATGTGATAATGGATCCCAATTTAATGGAAACAAGACAAAAGCTTTTTGTGCTAGGTGGAATATCTCATTGTAGAAGTCTACTCTCAGGAACCCTCAATCCAACGGACAAGCCGAATCCAGCAATAAGATTATCGTTGAAAACCTGAAAAAGAAGCTGGAGGAGAGAGGGGGCAAGTGGGCAGAAGAGCCGCCTCTGGTTCTCTGGGCTGACAGAACCACACCCAAGGTTCCAACAGGACAAACTCCCTTCAGCCTGGTGTTTGTAGCAGAAGTAGTCATTCCATCCGAGGCTAGGGTCCCAACCCACAGGTATGGATGCATAACAGAAGACCAGAATCAGGTGGAAATGGCAAGCAGTCTGGACACGGTAGACAAGCTCAGAACCAGTTCTCAGATTAGGATGGCTTCATACCGACAGACGGTGGCTAGGAGATATAACAAGAATGTGAAGGTAAGAACCCTGCAGGTAGGAGACCTGATCCTGAGAAAAGTTTTCCAGAATACCAAGAACCGGCAAGCAGGAAAATTCGCCTAAGACTGGGAGGGGCCATATGAAGTGGAAAGCATAGTTGGAAATGGAGCTTACCGACTCATTACTATGGAAGGACAAATGGTTCCCAGATCCTGGAACATCATCCACTTGAAAAAATATTTCACCTAAGCGACCAACATGGTCAACAACCGGGTACTCAGTCTACCAGATGCAACTCCGCCAAGTTCTAGATTTTGCTTTAAATATTCTTTGGCTCTGAAAATTTGATTGACTTCCAAAATCCACTTACATATGTTTTCTTGCATATTTTTACCTTCAATGTTTTCTGGTTCTGAAAATTTTCTTGCATATATTTTGATTTCAACATTCCCCGGTTCTGAAAATTTTCCTGCATATATTTTGATTCCAACATTCCCTGATTCTGAAAGTTTTTTACGACACACATTTTAACATTCCCTGTTTTTAGAAAAATTGTTGTTTTTGTATATACTTTGACTTAAATCTTCTCTGGCTCTGAACTTTATTTTCGTAAACATCAACAACTTTAAGAATTTCAAGTAAATAAATTCCTTTTCATAAATGTTTTTCAAATAAATGGCTAATCGAATAAAAATGCAAACTAATCTAGCAGAGCTTGTATTTACTACAGAAGGCGTGTGTCCGTGGCTAAGCACATACAACCGGGACAACCAGTCTCCCGCGCTGCATTAGCACCCACGCAAGCCTGGCTTCTCTGAACGAGTGGGCGAACTAGATCCCTTAGCCAGAAATCAAACAACGATGGCCAAACATACAGCGTAAAAAGTGCATGCACAAATCAAAAGAAACACCAGAAATGGTAGGACACAAAGCATATCTGAAAACGAAAAGTACTGCGTATGTTTGTCAAAATGACAAAATACATTTGGTCCTCTGAACCAGACCAAAGTACACCGAACTGTTTATCAGAAACTAAACAAAATACTACGCCCCGCAAGGCCAGATACTAGCTAACAAGCAAAATAAGTTTCAGCTGCAGGAAACTATCACTACTCCAGGTCAGTATGCTCCACAGTCTCAGAGGCAGTAGTTTGAATACCAGAAGCAGAAGAAGTCACTTCTTCCTCAACATCTGGTGCGTCAGCAGGAGCACATTCCCCCTCCAGACCAGACAGCACGTCCAGCTTCAGACCCTCGGGAAATTCTGCATCCAGCTTTTTCTCTTCTGCTTCCAGATTCCAGCACCTGCACCTTGAAGGCTAGATAGGCTTCAGTATCCAGAGCCTATGAGAGGCGAATCTCGTCATCAGAAGTGCGACCTCCAGCATCATAGAAACTTAAATATCTTGAGAATCTGGACTTGCCAAAAGCTCCAGGGAAACTCAGCAGCAGGAGAACGAGATGCCGGAGTATATCCAGAAACAGAAGCATTTCTAGAAGCAGAAACATACCCAAATGGTGGAGCAGACCCACTGATTGGGGGCATGGTTGTAAGTGAAGTAATCTCAATAGAAGTAGACTTTGTGGCCGAAGCATTAGCAACCCTATTTCTGGCACTAGATCCAGATGCAGAACCAGAATCTGCCTTTCTCTTCTCAGCAGGCTTAGGACAGCCCAGCAGCCCCTTTTCTCCTCTGAGTCGGAATCATTTCCAAGGTAACCTTAGGCTTAGCAGATCCTGGAAGGGGGTGAGAAGTCAAGAAGCAGCAACAACAGTACAACAAATAAAGCAGAAGCAGAGCAACATATCAGACGACATAGCATCCAGAGCTTGAAAGACTAATTTCCCTCTTCATCTTGAGGCTGAGAAAGAAAATTAGGGGCAATTATTAGGGATAAAAATTACAAATTTATTAAGTAATGACGTGGCATCTATCCATTGGACGAAACCAAGTGGGAAGGATTTATGGCGTGGCGTGATATGGACCATAAGATGAAGGTGGAAAAAGTGTGCTCGTTACTTGCATAGGGGGAGAATATTCTTTGGATAAAGATAGAAGAACATTAAATGACAAGTCAAAACTGTTACCTATTTTATTGGAAAAAAGGCTGAAAATCAGGAGCAGGTCCTGGTTCGGAGGAACCTGGACGCAGATGCAAGAAAGGAGCATTCAATGGAAAAAGTCAATAATGGCTAGTCTTAAGGGGAGCATTTAGTGGAGAATTTAAAGGAGTATTTAGTGGGGTATTGAATGAGTCAAGCAACCACCTCCTATTTTGGTGTAACCGACGCAGGAATTCAGAAGCAGAAGCTGAGAGGATGTTGTTGACTTAAACCCTAGCATTCAACCACTATATAAAGGAGAGCAAAGGCAAACTAAAGGGGGGCCTCATTCTATCACCAACATATCGACAACAAAACTCTTAGCATTCGATAAATAATACACTAGCCAATCTCCATTGTATTTCCTCTTTTCCGTATTTCCGTCTCGATTATAGTGCCAAATTGGTGGGATTCTGACTCCCCCCGCGGTTGTTCCCACATCGGGTTTTCCGCGTTACCAAAACCTTGCGTGTCAACCTCTTAATTCGTCGTACTTTCGTTTGTTATACTCGTTGCATTCATTCCGTATTAGGCCATAGATCGATCATTATCATCCACAAATTAAATTAGTAATTCGGTAAATTATTACCAAAACACCAAACCTTGGTCAAAAGTTAGGAAAAATGTGACTATAGCCTGCTTTCAGGCCGTGTTTTATTCAATTTGGAAACAAACGAACAAAGTAAGGATCGAGGGATAATTACCTCGACCTGAAATTGTTTTAAAGGAAATTGGTAGTGTGATGAGAATGAAGATGCCTCTCTGGCTGAGATATCCTCATTCACTCAAAGATGATGTCTGAATCAAAGCTCATAATCGTATGTAATTAGGGTATGCTATGATATTGAGTAAGTAACTCGAGAATATGGTTTGTAGATTCAGGCCTGTCTTTGAGGGTGTGTGGGCCGTGCAATCGCACAGGGCCCCAAAATTTTTGGGCTAAAACTGGTCTTGGGCGTCTGACATAAAACACGAAATAAGAATGTTTTGACAATAAATAATGTTAAGAAGTTTAATGAAGTCCAGTGGTTATTTGGTTGGCTTTAAGTTTTGGTCTAGCACACATCCAAGTTCGAATACCGTGGCTGCAATTTTTTTTTGTTGACTGCTCATTTATTAAACCCACTCCTTAATTTCACTATTATGCTAATTTTTTTCATGGGATCTAAATTTATTTCCCTACCCAATCAATGCTAATTACATTTATATTACGAGAAGGAATTACATTTATATACGGGATAGAACATAAAACGCAAATGAACTATATACATAATTTTTTAAAACTACATGGTACAATAATTTTTGTTTAAAAAATAAATCTTGACGGAGTATTTACTTGGAGTATAAAATATTCATGTATTTTGGTTAATATTATTGTACCATGCAGCAACAACATAACAACATAATTTTTTAAAACTACATGGTACAAAACTTTTTGTTTAAAAAATCAATCATGACGGAGTATTTACTTGGAATATAAAACTCGGCAACTTAACTATCAGCCGCGCACACCGAAAATGGTAGTTGACAATGATAAACAACCGAGTTAATTTAGTATTCAACTAGCATTTAAAGCAATTTTTTTTTTACTCTAAAAAAATAAATAAATTTTAATTTAATTTACAAGTGACTCAGATATGCGTACTTCTACTACGACTACTAATGTAGTGTATCATGAAAATTTTCGATTTTTAGAATAACTTGCATATGTTAAACTTGATTATTAGATTATATTTCTTTTATCTGGATGTAAAGTTTTTTATGTATGCAATTTTTATTTACAAGAGTAGATTACGTTATTTCCTCATAAACCAGTGAATGTGAACACGTGTTTGTAACAAGTTTAAACATTAATTATGTAGATCGTTGATTTAAACCAACTAGATAAGTATAATAGAAATGCAAAAACAAATATACATACAAAAACATTAATACCGGCCCAAATACATATCCGTGCAATTTTGCACGGGTTTAAAACTAGTAAATACTAAAACCAATTACTTTTCTGATAAATACTTATTTGAAAAAACAAACGCGAGGTTTTGGTCATTTGGACGGTGAAAAAATAATTATACGTTTTTTCGTCTTTTTAGTAGAAACGAAAATAGGTTGCTCTTGGACTAATCAATAAAATCTTTTCAGATAACGGTAAAGGAAAATCGACTTTCAAATCACTTTGAAAACAAATATAAATCAAGGTAACATAAAGAAGATAATTGTTTAAAATTTGAGATTAATGTATGTTGAAGTTCACTTATTTTTTTTTCTTAAAGGTTAAGTATATATATAGCATCGGTAAAATCATAACGAAAATGTATGAAGTATTATATAGGGCCCCGATTTGAACTTTCGCACAAGGCCATGAAATCTTAGAGACGGCCCTGGGTAGATTGTACTAGCTCTGTTATTGTATTTAATGAAAATTACTTACATTTCATCAAAGAAAAACCTTTACTGTAGAGTATAATTTTGTTTTTAACTTAGTTTAAACCGTATTAAATTAGTCCATGTAAATTAGAAAATCAAATGTGATCCAAAATTTTAATAAAAGATACCTACCAGTACTACATATAAAATGTACGCCCATGACGTACCAGCAATCACGATTGACACAGCAGCACCATAACCGTGTTGGACCGTTCGTTGTCCTTCTTTCTAATGCCATGTTTCAGATTATAATTTGCTTAAACTGACTAATGAAACAAAGATGTGCGGGCTTGGTTACATTATAGCTTTGACCCGATCTGGCGCCTGTTACTTGACGTTGTGTGATTGGTCAAGCCAAATTTAGTGTATTAAATCCATTCATTCCTTTTGCCATCAATGTTTTTGTCAAGGTTTGGGACAAAAAATCGTAGGGGGTAGGAAGAATAATTGGGGAACACATTGGTGAGTTAGAGAGAGGATATGGTGGACAATTTGATTACTAATTGTAATAGTTGAAAATGAGAGACTAAACGACTAATAAGTACGACACAAATGAAAGATGTCGTGTATTAGAAAAAAATAAAGGGAGGAATACGATCCCGCTGACTCAATTAAATTATCATTTGTCTTTTACAAGTTTGTTAATTCTCATTTTATTTTATAAGTATCTTTACTTACATAAGTGTAAAAATTATAAAATTTGATATTTATACTACTTATTAAGACAAATCAAATAAGATTCTTTATAAGTATATTTTATGTTATGTATTGACAATTATTTTAATGATTTAGGTATTTGGAGATTAAAGAATTTGGAATAAATTGGGGAATTTAGGGAAATCGACAAGTAGAGAGGAAATGTTATGTTATTTGGGTAATGATTAAGTGAGTGTAAGTCAAAGAGGATAATTTTTGAATTTTTGCGTTAATCGTCACGTAACAAGTCGGAAGGTAAGAAAAACGATAACTGGGAGTAAAAATACGGTGGTGATTAGGGTATATACATTGAAGCTGAGGGGTTATTTATAAAAACGCAAATATGTGATGTTAATTTGTAAAAAAAAAAAAAGAACGCAAATAGGTGGTGTTTGTTTGTAATTTTTCCTAATTTTCATTACTTTCTTTACAAACAAAAAATATTTTTTGTTAAAATGTAAGTATATCCTAAACCCTTTAAAAAGTTTATACTTACAGCACTGTATCGATGAATAGTGCTCAGCCAAGTTTCCTTTTCCACCGTTGATTTCCCACTTTTAGATCTCCTCCCTCCATTTCTCTTTCACTTACAGCCATACCTTTTCCCATTCTTTCCACCGCTCATTCTCATCCGTCACTCCTTTTTCTCAACACACGACCTAGCATCTCTCATCCTCTTGAAAGTATTTACTCTTAATTCCCGTTTTTCTGTGTTTCAATTTGATTTAGGCGGTATTATTGTTCGACTATTTAAATGTTATTCTTGTTGCTATGTGAGATCCATTGTCGTACTTGGTTTAGGGGTTAGGAGCTCTAAGTTATTTACTCCTTATGACCGCCAATGTTGTTGTTGTTGTTGTTGTTGTTGTTGTTGTTGTTGTTGTTGTTGTTGTTGTTGTTGTTGTTGTTGTTGTTGTTGTTGTTGATGTTGTTGCTGTTGTTCTTCTTGTTATTAGTGTTGCTGATTTTTTTCGTTGTTTCTCATTTAGCGTTTAAGAGCTCGATCCAGCCTTGTCTTCAAAGGTATGGTTTCTAATTATCTTTTGAGCTTATCCAAATTTTTTGCCAAAAAGTTTAAGCATTCGTACTGTTATTATTGCTACTACTACTTCTGGTGTTGTCGTTCCTTAGAAGCGTTAGTGTTGTTATTGACGATATTGATGTTGTTGTTGTTGTTGTTGTTGTTATTTCTGATGTTAATATTAGAACTAATTTTGACCTTTTTTTCCGCATAGGCTTTAGGAGCTCGAAACAGCCTTGTCTTCAAAAGGTATGGCTTCTAATTATCTTTTGATCTGAGCCAATTTTTTACCTCTTTGTTTGGGCATTTGTAGTGTTATTATTATTGCAATATTACTACTTTTGGTGTTATCCTTTCTATTACTATATTTTGCTTATTACTATTAGATCTGTTATATAGGTGCTAATTACTATTGTTATTGTGACGCCATCGGATTTCTTGCCCTTCCTTTATTGAGTGGTTTGTCTTTGTTGTATCTGCAGTTTTGTGGGCTGTAGAGGTTAGAAGTACAAAGTTATGACGGCCCCTGATTTGTTAGTGTTGCGTTCTTTGTTAACAAGGAGCGGTAAAGAGAAGTGTAGATGTAATTATAAGGTGAGGGCTCAAACATTATAATTGCTGCATTGTGTACTTTCCACAGCCAGAGGTTTGCTGTTAGTAACGTTGGTAATTGGGTGACCGTCTAACACTTGTCTGTTTCCTTCAACTCTGCTGTCTATTTTTTTTAGCCTTTTTGAGAGTTTTTTGCGATTTGTTCCTTTGGGTTTCGTGGATTTCCAGACAGTTACCTTTTCCAGATACCGGTTTGTGTTGTGGGAACCTAACGGCGTTGCCGGCTTTCAATACAGCTGCCACTTTTATTGTGAAAATGAGTCTGGGATAGCTTTATTGATATGAGGATATGAGGAGTTAATGCATGTGTTATTGTATGGCACATCATATTTATAAAATGTGCGAAAGTTGTGCGCAAAATAAGAGGGATGTTTTTGGTGCATTTGGAAGTATTATTGTGTGAATAAAGTTATTAGGTTTGTAGTAGGAAATAGAAGTGCTAGATTTCGATAATTTTTGAGTGGATATTAGGGTTTCTTGGCTTTACATTTTTTTTTTTATTTTTTTTTCTAGAAGTCAGTTATCTTCGGCTCCAGCGGAACTCGTATTCTATTTGACTAATTCTGATTCTATCTTTGTTGGGAATTTTTTGGGTATTTGGTTTGTACGAAAATTTTTGAGAGGCGGTGTGGTGTTGGAATTTCTGATTAGGGCCTCCTGAACAGGAGGATTCGCCATTCGCAGTTATACATTTTCCAATAACCTCTCTAATTAATCGTTATGGGTTTACTTAAGATTCCAATGGTGCCTTGACGTAATGCACCTTATTGACCATGTGATTTTTTCCTGTGAGTTTAACCTACACCGCCTTTTACTTTGACGCTTTAATTCTTTCTTTTTGGGGGAAGTTTACCGGTGTGTTTTGGAACGCGCAGGGAGGTCGACCCTTAACGTCCGGATCAATGGCGGCTGCCAGGCTTGCACTGAACGACTCGATAACCAAAAGGTGCGTGCACTTCTTACCTTGTAATAATAGCAACCCAGCGAGTATCCTGTGAACTTTACTGAGGTTTATGTAAGTTAACAAACAACATTCTTCTCCTTTCTATCTCCCCTCCCGTCTTTCCCCACGCGCCACCACTTCCCCTCCACCACGCGCCACCGTCCATCTCCACCGCGCGCCTCCACAACATTCAAAAGAGATCAGGATAGTATTGGGTGAAGTATTAATTGTTGCAGAAACTAGAACTTTGTGACTACCTTGCTTGGTAATTGGGCGTGATTCGGAATATCTGTGTTTGTTGATGATGTTTAGATGATTATATACATAGTAATTGTAGTAATTTTGATGTTTATTCATTTTGAGATTGCGCTGTTTAGCTGTTAATTTGTTCTGAAGCTGTAGTTAAGTACCAATTGTGGCCGAAACTGTTAATTTGTGAAGCTGTAAATAGGCGATGACTAAAAGAAAAGAAAATTTCAACAAGCAGCATTGATTCAATTTGCTGCTTGTTGGGTTTCTCGGAATTAGACGGGTTTGATAACTTGTTTGTTACTGGCTTTGCATGATAATTGGCTCTGACTCGGATTATGAGCTGAAATAATTAATTTCCTCTTGCATTGTTTTCGAGGAGTATTGATTCATTTAGTTTTGTGAGCTGAAACAATCTGTATTTACTGAAGCTGAATTCCCGTCTTGGATTTCTTTTCAATTTTGTAATTTGACCTTGAATTTTATGCTGTCTGGTTTCATATGTATCACTTAATTGGTGCGTGCAGCGAGTGTAAGATGCCTTATACGATGCATATATCACACTACTAATCTGTAGCGCCCTGTTATTATGTTGCAGTGCATCAGGTTATAAAAGGCATCCTGACAAAGCTTGCTTTCAAATGAGACTATCTTTCAGTCCAGCAGCCGCTCACTTCTGTCTTTTTCTTGTTCAGTGGGCTGATTGTAACCTTGCTGGTGCTCTTGGATTACTTAGAATTCTTATTTACACGGTATTCATCTCTTGCCGGGTTCTGTCTCTTTGATTCTTTTCCTCTACGTCAGTTGTATCCTTGCCATATGCTTACTGTATCGATTATCGTTTTGGTGGGTGCAGACTTGTTCAGATGGGAAAACCACAATGTTTGTCCATGAAAATCAAGCAAGCATTAAAGAATTTTACGGTGAGTTTTGATTTAAGATGTTTACCGTTACCCACCAAGAATTTTACTGATGCCTCGTCCTTTTTTACTAGGTGTGATTTTCCCTTCACTACTGCAACTGCAAACAGGAATAACAGAATTTGAATTAAGGAAACAAAAGGAATTATGCCTTCAAAGTATAGAAGATATGGTCTTCATGAAAGGCGTGAATTCACCAAACTGGAGAAAGAGCTAGAAGAGGAGTGTGGTATATGCATGGAGATGAACGCAAAGGTTGTACTACCAAATTGCCGCCACTCATTTGTGTTTCAAGTGTTACCAAGATCGGTGAGCCCTCCGATTCTTTTTATCCGAAAAGCTGCAATTTTCACAAATTTTCTGCATATACTGTCAATCAGTTATATAGGGTTAGAAGGTTCGGCAGTCAGACCGTTGACACCGCTGATTAAACCCCTATATAACTACCATTCAGAATTCTAACCCGCGTAATAAGCCTCCCTAAAACAAGGGTTACTTTAACACTAAGTACCCTCAAATTCAGATGCTAAACAAACCTCCAAAACAATGGCAAGGTCCGATTATTTAACAACTCCTCTCTGCATTGTACTGGCAATGCACCATTATACATTCATGCATTTTGAAAACATATTGTAAAAGCACCACGTATTAGTTGAAGACACCCACTACCAGAAACAGTCACAAGAGCAACTAACACAACAGTAATAGACTGACTGACTGCATAAACCAATCCATTACATTTCAACACCACCTACATCAAACTAGAAAGTTGAAACCTGACTACATATCTTTCCTTCAAAACAAAATCCACCTACATAAGGTCTAAAGTGTTCATGATTTGACTTTATAGGAAATCCCAAACATACATAATAAATAAATTCATGAATTCTCATGTGTGACAATCGATGTCCGTCACAAGCTTGTGACGAGTTAAATAAAATCCACATAAGAGGATAACGACAAGTCATTTTTGATTCCCTATGCAATTTACTTTTTGTCTTATTTACCCATGTGAGTGATACTTGACCCGTCACAAGTTTCTGACGCATATATCCATCACAAATAAGACCTATTGTAATAAATTATCCATCAAACACTATCTTGGATAGATTTCACAAGATTAGACAGCCTATTTGACACAAATATCAGGCTTTATTAGACGTTAAAGAGGTGTATGAGATCAAAATGGATCCTCTCCATTTCTTTCTCTCCATTTCCTCTCCATTTCCTCTCTTAAACTCATTTAATAATATTTTTCCCACCAAACCTCATTATTCCTGTATTTTTACCCATTAATTTTGAGCCGTTCGATAATGCCAGAATACGATCTGGACCATCGAAAGGAAATGGCCTCTCCATTTCTTTTTAGGAAATGGAGAGAAGGTTTGGTGTGAAAAATATTATTAAATGAGTTTAAGAGAGGAAATGGAGAGAAATAAATGGAGAGGATCCATTTTGATCTCATACACCTCTTTAACGTCTAATAAAGCCTGATATTTGTGTCAAATATACTTGATTAGAAGTTTAATAAATTCTTTTTCCATTACCAGCAAACATCTCTCTCTCCTTCTCTCCCCCTCCCTCTCTATCTATCATATCAATCTCCCTCTCTCTCTCTCTCAATATATATATATATATATATATATATATATATATATATATATATATATATATATATATATATATATATAATATACTTGATTAAAAGTTTATTGACTTCTTATTACTTACGTTGGTGTTCTGCTGCAGCTCGTTATGAGACCTTTAAGGAAGTACATTAGAGAATTCCTTTACAAGGGGAGAGCCACTGGCTACATGTGAAGCTGAATGACTTTAGCAGATATGATGTGCACTTGTACCTTTGGCTGTAGCCTCTGCAGCGCTGGCAGCGTTCAAGAAGAAGGGGCTTCATATATTTGTACTACATGTTTAACAGAAAACGTAAAATCCACTCCAAGGTAATGACCCAACAATACAAATCCCAAGCACCCCAAACTTAGATCCTTACCTGGAGAATGGTTTGTGTATACAGAATGACAATAACATTTGAAGCGGTAGATGCGTTGGGAGAGTACACTCTCACAGCATGCACTCGCATGCATTCACAATGCAGAGAGACTCGTGGAAGTGGAAACGACCGTCTTGGACGCGATGCCTGTGCAGGTAATCACGGTGGACATTTTATACAATAAATATAACACCTGTAGACCTAGGGAACCTATGGAAGGTATAGTGTGCTGTGTATGCACTATGCAAAATGTGGATATGCTACACAAACTAAATTCAACAACGTACAATATATCTACATGTTGTCCTGCAGGAAAGAGAAAGCTACCTCAAGTACATTGAGACCAAATTACAGAACGCAAGGTTGTATGTACAGGTAGTGCCTAGCACAGCTCTTTCAAGGGCACAACAGCTGGAGTGGGTGCTCAAGCAGATCTCTCGAAACTAAACAACAAGATTCTATTAAGCTACCTTAGCAAGTTTTGAACCGGTTTTGAAGGCGCTGAATACCTACCAGTGTAAGGACGCATAATCTAATGTTAGGTTGGCTTTTTAAAATACTGCAAAGGAATATGAACAATTGGCTCCTGGCAGTAGCGGTTAATAAGTAACCAACGACTATTAGATGCACCCTAGATATTGTGTATAAGTAACTATCTTTTCTGCAAGACTATGTTGTTCTCTTTATATATATCTTCCGCTTCCGACCCATATTAATCTTGTATAATATGCTAACCTAACGAGTTACTGGGGTCCTCCTTTGGATGATGCGCACCCACAGGAAAGCCTGTCGGCGGAAAAGGAAATTAAGCATAGCCACAACACATACACGAAACTCCTCTCGGGTGTCCGAAAACAGAAGAACAAATTGGGGCTCCGCGCCCGGGAGGGCGCGGCGCAACAACTAGTTAAAACAAAAGGATCGAAACCATTACAACATCTCAGCCTATCCATAAAACAGAATGGTCTAGGACATCCAAAACTGATCACCAGCCCAATACACAACCGGTAAAGGAACAAAAAGAGATAGAAAAACCTATCCTATTACAACAAATCCCCAACTATTTGTAACTTTACTCTTTCTTCCTCATCATCATCTTCTACACCTTCAACATAAAAACAAAAACCTTCGATCTACCTCATATTCTATTGATGATGTGCGAGATCCATTGTTTATCTCCATTATCAGCTTCATTAAGGGGTTCCCTGATGAGTCTGAGTCTGATCTCTTCACAAATGGCGAGAACCAGCCGGCTCGGCGTTACAATCGTATGCTCAAACCTGCTGAGATTTCGTTGCCGCCAGATGTTGTAGATGCATGCATTGGTGATAACACCAATTAGCCCCAATTTAAACTTGGAACCTACTTAATTCATCCGCCAATTCATATGTTGCTGATGTGGTATACTGATGTGTAGTTGAATCGCCACCAGATCAACGACTCTGGAACCAGGCACCTTCATCAGTATCCTCATGATCCCCAGCAGACTCCTCATAAACGTCCTCCACAAACCCATCCTCTAGATCATAGGCAGGGATCCCTGTAATATCATGTATATTTTTCTCTTTATGTATGATTTCCACATCTGGCTTGCCCAGTATTTTGAGTTTTTCAGCATGAATACATTTAGATACTGTACTCTTTTGATGAACTATGATGTTTAATGGAATTTGATTGAGTTGATTTCTTCGTCATAGTAGAAATCGAGATTAGGAGCAGACCTAGAGATGACGGCAGCTTTATTTTCTCTCTCTAGGTTAAACATCTGATCGTGAGGTTAGGCTAATCAGTGTAAACTATAAACAAAAAATAATAACTTGTGTTCATAACTTTCTTTGTTTTTCCCTAAAAAAAAAATAATTTTCCCGGTTTAATAAATAGCTAATATATACACGCATTGTTGAAGCTAAGGCCGCTGGGCTATAAGATCCAGCTGTTGGAGCGGAAGATGAGAAAATCGGATACATGCACCCTCTGCACCATTCGACATTTAAGTGCACTTCAAACATTAAAAGCAAACCCGGATTGTATGGTACGATGTACCTATTGTCTAGGCGGTGATATCCCTTTTGTGTGTACCTAAGGAAAATGCCAGCAATCTTTATATATTGAAGTTTGTTATTTAAAGCGATATTTAAAATTATATCTAGCGTACCTGTCATTTTCTCGCCTTCTGTATACTGGGTAGTCATTGTTATCTATCACCGTTTTCTGATTTGCCTGCTTCGCGAACTGCTTACTGCACGTGTTATTGATCATACACGAGCAGTTAGGGTTCATATGCCCACATGGTCCATGAACCATATATCGAGACACTGCTTTATACAACTCTGATTCTTTTTCTTTGTCTGGGATTTCAGCACAAATAATATTATCGATGAACTGGGTGGTTAGGTCCACCTCATATGGCTTTATCCATAGACGTATGTGTGCATGCATTAATCCCCTCTTCTGGAACTCGATTGTATATACATCTGTTTAGAACAGAGAAGTATTGCGTTATTGATACTTTATATTGATATATTTGTTATCGAATAATTTATTTAATACAATAACGGTTGATTGCTTTGCAAAATATAAGGTATTATAATTTTTTCTAAATGAACAGGTTTAGTGGAAGGTTTACCTGCAACTACCGTTCCGAAATAACGTCGGTTTTTGAGATAATCCATTAGCTGTTTGAGTTTAAGCTTGAAAACCCTGGCTACAATGTCTAGTATGTCCTCAGCCTTCGACCCTTTTATGTGGTTTAACATACTCTCTACTTATGGCCATTTTGGATTAGCTGTAAAGGTAATAAAAAAATGTGGATTACCAAACCACCTGCACTTTGCCATTTCGTCCTGATAATTTTGTTGCATATACCTTGCGCATCCCGTGAATGTTGCTGGTAGTATTATTCTTGTTTCAACCGCCCTCAAGATGATCTCCTTTGCTAACAGCATCACAAATGTTGTTTAATAGGTCACAACTTAGAGATGGCTGGTTATATCTGTAATACTCCTCAATTTTGAATGTTGAGTACTCGGTCGAGTAAACCGTACTCGACCGAGTGCGCTAGTTGAGTGTGTTGGTCAGGCTAATGACTTCGGGGCACTCGACCGAGTTGGGTGAGTACTCGGTCAAGTAGGATATACTCGGTCGAGTGTCATCGGTACTCGACCTAGTGCCCGGTCTGTCATGGTTTATTTTTTCGTTTTGATTAGAATGATAAGGGAGTTATATATATTTCGATAATCATTTCATTAATAAGTTTCTTAAACCTAAAACATGTCTCTAAGCTCTCCCTAATCACTCTAATCAACTATCAAGCAAAGATATATCATTTTGGTGATCGGATTTCGTAGTTCGCGCGTCTATCAGTTTGTGGAGACTTCGTAGATAAGCCGTTCTAGCCTTGATTATTGTGATTGCGTGGAATTTACTAGTCATGTAGGGTTTCCCACTCAATTGCCATATGATTGATGATAAGGTGTTGATTTGTTGCATGATTATTGTTGATACAGTTTCATTGTGGTATTATTGTTTCGTTGTAGTATTATCGCTATTGTTGAGATCGATTGTAGAGCCATTGTCGGGAGATGGTTTTCACCCCCATGTTCGCTCTTTAGGCTCTCATCACAAGGGGGATGTGCACATTAATGATCTGGGTTCGCTCGTTCCGATGAGCGGGGCTTTAGGTGGCAAGGCCGCGGTCTACCACTGGCGGTGTGGGTTACCTGTTGCGATAGGTAACCTGACAGGGTTATTCACTGCAGTGTTTAGTCGTGGATGACTTACAGTTCGGACACTAGTTCTTGGAGTTTGGGGATGGTTGATTGTTACCGGAATTATTGAATTGGTTTATGTTATGTTATTGGCTTATTATTGATTATATGGTTGGCTGACCCCTTTGTTGTTTTAAAAACTACGATGATCCATTGGAGGATGGTGAGTAGGGTGTTTAGCAGGTTTGGATGCTTGAGCTTTCTTACGGGATGGATGGGACACCGCTGTGTCTAGCTTTTGCCTTAGCTTCTGTTGTTTTGTTATAGACATTGTCTTTAGTACTCGAGTTGTACTTTCAGTTTTGGGTTTGGTTTAAGATTTAATCGACTAAACATTCTTTTAATTTTAATAAATGTTCTTTTATGGTCTATTTGATATATTCTACCTCGAGCAACCGAGATGGTAATGCTCTCATGTACTAAGGTAAGCCTTGTTAAGGCACTTTGGTAGATGGGGGTGTTACAAAGTGGTATCAGAGCAATGATTTTGGAACCTAAAACCAATGAATCAATGAACGTAGGGTGTCTAAATAAAATAAACCCGAGTGAGAGTTGTTTGGAGTTACCGCAAAGGTTTGGGAGACGTCCTAAGACCGTACTATGGCCCTTACAACTTCGAGCCGGTCACTACGGGGTGTGTCAAGGGGATCGTTGTGAATATGGGTGTATATAGATGTATAGAGTGAATGTGTGTGTACTTATAGAAGGTGAAGTATCATGATGTGGATATGTGTAGTAATGTGATAATACTAGCGAGCAATGTGGTTAGTATGAGTATGTTGATTAATGTGGCGAATGATATCAACTGTGGTATGTTTATGGGTGAGAAGTGATGAGTATTATTTGGTGGGTAAGTATGAGCATGAGTTTGAAAAAGTGGTGATGCGAGTTGTGAAGGAAATCGAATATGCGATGCATAATGATAGTTGTGTTTAATTTACATATTGGTATGATAAAAGCTCACTTAGTATACTGGGCTTAGAAGTATTACGTTGCTATTGTTTGCATTGTTGATGTCTAAGTTGTTTGGTTAAGAAAGTTTGATTTGTAAGAAGTCCGATTTCGGAAAGCATGTCTTTAAATGGTCATGAGTAGTGTTATAGGAATGATATTGATGTGATTCCAACTGGAGGTGATAGCTTGTTCTTTTACAATTCTAACGATAGGTCACACGCCCGAAATAACCAACAAATGAGGGAGATATGACCGTTTTACGAAAACTGGACGCTGATGAGAATTTCGCAGGGTACTCGACCGAGTACACGGTATTCGACCGAGTATCACTGGCACTCGACCAAGTGGAATGAGTACTCGACCGAGTGGGTCGTATTCGACCGAGTACTCTGGTATTCAACCGAGTTCGTTTTATGTGATATATGGGTCATCTTCTAGAGTTTGAGCACTTGACCGAGTAGTTACAGAACTCGACCGAGTGTCTAAGGATACTCGACCGAGTACCTCTTTGAGCAGGTGATGTTACATTTTGAGCCGTAGGCTACATACCGAGTGACCTCTGTCATGGACCAATAGTTATCTTTTGACTTATTTGGATGTCATATTGATTTTACTAGCATTGTTTTGTTTCTTAATGTGTTGTCTTACGTGTATTTTGGTCTTAATGCATGAGATAGACGGTTTCTGTAATGTGAGAACATCATGTTGTGGTTAGTATGGTTGCGAGGAAGATGCTTGGTCATATGTGATCGTGTCGAATAGAAGTGAAGTTGATGAATTTATTGAGGCAAAGAGCATGTGTTG
The DNA here is from genome assembly GCF_048544455.1 of Silene latifolia. Classification (NCBI taxonomy): domain Eukaryota; kingdom Viridiplantae; phylum Streptophyta; class Magnoliopsida; order Caryophyllales; family Caryophyllaceae; genus Silene; species Silene latifolia. The sequence continues at coordinate 424,233 of NW_027413701.1, forward strand.
TGCGACGGTGAGTGTATAGTCATAAGCTTGAGTAATGCAGTGATAAGAATTTATGGTCAAGTGGTAATCTAAGTCGGAGGAATGTGAGAATGGAGGATTGAAAGAGGTATGTGAGTCGATGCCAATTGGGATTAGCAGAAATTAATGAAGGGAAATGGTTATGTCTATGTGGCTAAGGATATAGGTAATGAAGAGTCTTTACCGTAATATGGGAAGGAATTGTGTCTAGTGAGCTTAACTTGATTTATGGCGGTATGCGAATTTGTATATATTTCATGCGATCGAAAACTTGAGTTACGGAGAGGTGGTTATAGTTATGTAAAAGATTGGAGATGTTAACGGTATGAGGTGACTTATTTGTTAAGAGTGATGTCATGCATAAAGGATGATGTAATTAATTGGAGGATAATCAGTGAGTGTTTGGACTTATTGGTGGTGAGTGAGGGTGAGTAGCATGTTGAGAGAGATTATTTATGAGAGTGAATGGGACGTTATTGATACGAGTTATTGAGATTTGACTTTGGGGAGAAATGAGAGAGTAACTAAATTACAGAAGAGCTAAGTAGTAAGTGTGATGAATGGGGTTGTTGAGTAATGTTGCAAGTATAATGGGAATAGAGAGACTGATGCGAGTGGAGTGAATGTTGACATGAGATATGAGACAGAAATATACGGAAGTATGGTGGTGGAGGATACTAAAGGGGCGTGAGTTAAAGATCATATAAGATACGTGAGACGACATATTAATCATGGATTTTGAGGAACTAAAGGAATGAGTGTCTGATGAAGTAATTACCTGGTATGAGACGTTGGTGGCAAGCTAGGTGGCGATGTTATCATGGACAAAATTAGTATGGATATTGAGGTTATGTTGTTGATAAGATTAATGGAGATGCTATAATAATTTGGATATTATGTTCATTCTATCGTTGACATATGAATTTGGGTCGTGTTTTAATAACGTTATTCCTATAATTTTGACTTGTGGGTGAGAGGGTAGAGTCTATTATGGATGAGAATAGCACATGTGGTCGTTTTTATCATAGTTACAGTGATATTTTGTGGATGGAGCGTAATTGTGGGAGGTTGTTGGTGTACTTTCGATCTTATTTTAGAGGATACATTTGTTGACATAGTAGTGGTAGGTAATCAGCGGAATATGTGTTATCTTGAATTAGAAGCTGCAAGTGGTTCATAATCTGTTATCGGGGTCGTAGGTCTGGGGTGTTGGGAATTAGTATCATGTTAATGATGTGACTCATATTTGAGCACATTTAGTCCCCGAATTAGCCTCGTTCCTATGCTTTATAGTGCATAATTGGGTCATTTACTATCTTTAGTTTCCCATTTTGCATATTCTTTGTGGTTTTGTTTCCTTGGTAGGAGAGGAGTGCAAACCTTGCATTTTCATGGCGAAATGGAGCTAAATTGATCGCATTCAATGACCAAGCATCAAAGGGAAGACGATACTAGAAGGCCTATGTAGATAATAAAGTAGATTGGGCAATGTTGAAAAGATCCTTGCATCCTCAACAAGGTCCCCGCGGATTGTTGAGGAAAGAAGAAAAGAGAAGTGCCTGTCTCACAATTCGAGCGGATTGCAGCCAATCCGAGCGTCTCCATGCCCAGCAATCCGAGCGTCCCGACCCAAAGACGCTCGTCTTGAAGCCAAGCAATCCGAGCGTCTCTCCCATGATCCGCTCGGATCTCCTGACAGACTCCACCGTGAAGGAAATGTAGATTCATATACATACTAACATACTCATATATGTCTTAATTAATTTGTCATAAAATTAAAACGGATTTTATGCATGCAAACAATAATATAAATAGAGGAGAAATCATGTCCTTACATAGTGGATTTCGGCTATTAGGGCACAAGAGAGATCACCTTTCTCTCTTGTTCTTGAGCTTTTCCTTTATGGATGAACAAGATCTAAGTACAAGATCTCTCCCCAAGCTTTATACCCAAGACTTCTCTTAATTTAATTAATATTACAAATACTAGTATAATATTAATTAAGGTAGAAAATTGAACCAAAAATATTGTTAACACTTTGAATATTTTCGGTCTAAAAGAGGGAGGAGAAGAGAGCTTTTTATCTCACTAAAATCTCTATTTTGGATGATCAAGTGAATGAATGAAGATACAAAACATTTTGTATATTATTAGGTAAAAATATGAGAAAACCATCATAGGTTTTGTCTTCCCCAAAACCGTGTAAGAGGAGGCTTTTTAGAGAGCCAATGCATGGAAAAATTGTTCTTCACAATGGACAATAGGCTTGCATGGCTAGTGGCTAGTGTAATCATCATGCCTTCCACTAATTACAATCAACATATAATTAGCTCATAAACCCTCTAATTTTCGGCCCACTTGGTAATATGGATTCCATATTATTTTTGTCAATTGTCAATATGTCACATGTCATATGTGACATAAATTTTGTTATGTATTTTTAACATATTAAAAATCAACGTATTAATAAAAATACGTCACATACAAAAATCGACTTAGTAATTTCATAATTACTTGTGCCAAAATATTTTACCATTTATAAATCACAACAGATTGTATTTATAATAATTCATTCAATTTTGATTGTTTCTTTAAACAATAATTTCATCCGAGTAATGAAACAATTCGATTACTCAGACCGTATCTCATTTGATCGCATTTCAATATGATACGTAAATTTTACTTCCAAAATCGTCCGTCAATTTTCAAGTAATTTAATTAACTCGTAACGTTATACGATTAATCAAATAATCAATTAAGAGTATTGCCCTTTAGGTATGACCTAGGGGGTCAACTGATCACCACCGTCACACGACAGTAATGTCAAACTCTAGTCAGCCAATCATTACCGATATATGTTGACCAGTTGACAGTAACAATATTACTTCCCAATTGTATTCTTTAAAATGAGATTTAATAATGATATTTTTAAATCATGTAATCGCACTATTGTTGAGGACACATTTCCCAACAATCTCCCACTTGTCCTCGACAAGTGTGCGTTACCAATTCTCTTGTCCTATTACTATCTCCCACTCAATGCAAGGTGTCTTTCAGGTCGTACTTGCAAGTGATCATATCGAGAGTGGTTTCCTCGATCTGGAGAATAACTGATTGACCGGATTTATCCACTCTGGATACCTTCCGAGCGTGGCCACGCATTTCCAGTTCATTACTCCTCGAGTGGCCCTGAGATATTGTTTTAACCCTGACAAGGGGATGGACAATTCCTATCGCACTCATTCCCTTCGACTAGCCACAGCCATCATAACCCAAAATATGCCCATTTGACCCCATTTACGAAGGTCGTAGTAACACAAATCAAAGTTAATCGAAACCGAGCCATCTTAGGTGAATAGTCTTTAGTCAAAAGAATCGACTCATTTGAATACTATAGCGCTCTCTCGCCACGACCAGGCTATATAAATTGCCAGAACTCTATAAGCGGTCATAAGGCCCGACAAAATGTTCCTAACAGTCTGCCTATGTGATCGACTAGTCATCTCACATGACTCTATGGCACTTGAACTTGCCATCAATCGCATCACACTCTAGTTACTTCGAGACGTCACCTCATACAAGTAACTATGGGCAAATACAATGTTAATCCGTGTTCACTTTAACGGGGTTCAATTGTCTCCACAACCCGTTTGGATGTAACAAAGTATAATAAAAGAGTTTTAAAAATAAAACTCGAACGACAAATGCGATTATCACACATGAATAGTCAATGCCTGATTACTATTTCATGTTCTATAATCTGATTTGATCTTATACGTAGTTGTTCATTTCAATTCAATTGAAATGACATGACTCATCATGTTTAGCCTTTGAGAAGGCTTTGGCTAGTAGGTTTTATCAACTTCTTGGACCTTACTCAACCTTACTACATACTCGTTTTCCTTTGTAATGTATACATTTGCATTACAAAACTTTCTGAGTACGTGTCGAGATCCAATCAAGACATAAGCCCTCTAGCCTAAGAATAGCTCCCACTGTCTTCACAGTGTGCGGGACTCATCCCTCTTGCACATCTCATGATCGCAAGTGTACTCAATTTCCGTTATAAATATCTCTCATTGTTCTTTATTGCCTAGAACGATTCTAGAAAATCTATTTCTTAATTATCATAGCCACAATGGTATCTTAACCATCCTAATGTGTTTTGATTATGGTTTTGTCGGAAACCATGCGCAACCTCAATTGTCAATTGTCACTTGTGTAACACCCTTACACAAAATTGCATCATAAACACTCTGCTTTACTTTCTTAATGCTTCAGAAGCACTTAAGGGCAATCTTTATATACTAGGTAAAGATTACTTAAATTCGATTTTGAAAACAGTTCATCATACTCAAAGCATATGAAGTGTTATACATCATTTCTTTTTAATTGATTCGGCAGCGGAAGCAAATGAAATCAATCAAATATGTTCAATTTAATTGAACTAGTCATGAATCTTATCAACATAAGACTTCTTATTGACGCTAATATCACGTGGATTTATCTTCATAAATCTGGATATTAAAGATGTATTGTAATACTCCAAAAGTCTTAAATCATTCCTAATGATCAATATGTCATCCACATATCGGACTAATTAAAATTTCCGTAACTCCCACTAAACTCCATGTATAAACACAACTTCTCGACTTATCGAGAAATGTTTTATCACATGATCAAAATGTTGATTCTAACTCATTGATGTCCTACTTAAGACCCTCTCTTAAGTTTCACATTATCTTAGGATTGCAAGAATCTACTAAACTCATGACATGTATTGAATACATTCCTTCTATTGAAGAAGTGGGTTTTAGATTCACTTGCTATGTATTTCATAACCTCATAATGAAACACAATTCCTAAGAAGATCCAAATAGACTTAAGCATTTCAATTAGTGCAAAACCCTTTGCAACCAATCTTGCTTTGAAATATCTCTTTATTAGTGCAAAACTCTTTGTCACTAATCAAGCCTCTTTGTTTCGGATTTTCATGGCTCTAAGCCTTGTATTGAGTTGTGACTTTAAACACTCTTATGTAAGTCATATGTTCATTACTTTCTAGAAGTAATCAACTTGAATCAAACAATTTCTTTTGTAAGTTATAAGCTCTTTACTTTCTTAAAAGTAGCATGAATTCATCATTTTTAACAAGTGACGAATTTAACCTCCTAGGTTTTGAAGAAACAATGTCTTACACAAAACGTCTCATGTAGCCAAGAAAGACCAGTTTCTTGCGACATAACATTCTCTGTGGCATTCTTTGTGGCTCTTGAATAATTTCTCCCACTCTGTCTTCTAAAAATAAACTTGTATTTTAGAAAGACAGCTTCACGAGCCGCAAACCCGTCGTACTCGTGATAATTTAAGAGGGGAAAATGAGCATTTGTTTCTTGTGAAAACTTACAAACATGGTACCCTTACCATTTCATATCACATATGATTCGATTTAGTGGAAAAATAATCTAGACAAAATGATAAAATCCCCAAAAGGATCAAGTAACTCAAAGTAACTTGATCAAGTTCAAACCTTATCAAATAGCGTTTGAATTCTTATCCAATCATACATTATCCCATAATGCGTGTTAAGAGAGATTAATTTGTGATACTATATCACAATTCATTTGGCTTATATCAAAGTCTTCACTTTGATAATCCCATCACGACTAAATCGTGATTACTTGAACTCTTTGAAATTCTTCAAAGATTTCTCTATTTACCTTATTAAGTGAACATATTAGTGTCAACTTAAATCGTTGGTAAAAGATAATGATCAACCTATTTTGGATCGTTGATTTACAACCTCGATCTCCTTTTCAACCAAAAGGCACGAGACATCTTGCTTTGAATACAAGATACGCATAAATCATTAACAATCTAATGGCTTCAAGAGTACTCGATAACTCTTTGCGTTCATCATTCCAGAATTTAAGGTTTAATCTTGGGTTACCAATTTGAGTCTTACATCATCTACATGATATATCATTCTAGTTTGGTTTAGAATATATTCACCTTGATAATGGGCCAGCCATACATCAAATCGTGGTGTATAGGGTCACAAAAGTGAAACCTCTTTTGTATCTTAACAAGTTTATATTCTTATTTAGAGTTAATGCACTTAATAGTCATAATTAAGTACAACTTTAAATCCAAAAACTAGATTGAGTACACAATTTCTCTATCTCTCGACTTCATTGTTGCTAGTCGTCATATTCTAATCATCCGATGTATCAAACATAATGATGAAAACCACCACCGGTTTCTAATATTGACGAAGTAATACTAGCAAAACTTATGTTTAACCAAATAAACACTTAACGAAGAAGGTCCCATTAGATGTCACACAACTAACTTGTTGATTCTTCAATAATTTGGGGTAGTTTCCTTTCTCGTGTCTAACATTTAAGACAATGGAAACTTTATCGGTCGGGATTGATAGGTTTAGTATCGTCATTCTCAACAACTTTACCTTTAACATTACCTAGTATCAATTCCATTATAATCTTTACTTCTTGAACCTCGTCCTTATCTTAACGGTTTAAGAGAATGCTCCCACTTAATTCAATGAGTCTTTGCTTTGAGAAGCAAAGTTGAATTCATGAAGATCACTCTTCATTTGTTCGTTTTAGTCTTAAAACTTTCATTGAAGTGGTTGCGTTATTTTGGTCAATTACGAATTCTGACAAAACTAATTACCAAAACAATTTATCGCTTTAATGTACTTAATTCATTTAAGTACATGAAACATAGTCCATTGTAAGTAGAAGTGTTAGTCAAGAATCAAAAACCTGTTTGATAATGAATAACTTTAATCTATACTCTTTACAAGAGATCCTTAGCAATGGTTAATACGAGGTCTTTAGAAGAAAATTCAAATTTTGTCTTTAGTTACGATGTTTTAATGGAGTTTTGAATCAAAAACGAAATGATATCGTATATGAATAGTGGTAAAGAAATAGAACAATATAAAAACGGAATAGTGGAAAACTTAACATTTATCGTTTTATTAATACTTGAAAAACAAGTATAGCATTTACATAGTGACCTCTACCCAACTATGATAAATGATTCCAAGACCCAAATTCATATCGACTTAGGCACGGTATGGCCGATGAAACCCTTATCAATATAACTCGGTGGATTAACGCTTTAATCGATTCTACTTTTAGAACTCTTGGTCGATAAAATTACTCTAATATTTATCTATAGCCCGGAACACATGCAACTACGGTCGCGAATACTTCCGTTGAGCTCAATCCAAATTTCGAATAAATGTGTCCATGATCCAAATCCACATCAACTTAGGCACGGTATGGCCGATGAAACCCTCATCAACATGAATTCGGTGGATTGACATTTATCACCCACTTCCCCTACGTAACAAGGTTTGTACCCCGGTAAGGCCGAGTGCACTCCCTCACGAAATAGGTTTTCATGGTTTCTACTATTTGGTAAGGCTATGTCTCAATTAATTGTTTTAGCGAGAGGTCATGCCAATTTATTATCTATCACGTTTTAAGTGAACTAAAGCGGTGAACTCGATAATTCTAATTGACACGGTCAATAAACTCGATGAAATGACAATGCATGTTTAGTTATGGCGATTTAGCGATGCATGTGACATAAAATAAAATGCAAGCATAAAATAAATAAATCCTAGTATGGCCTTTCCTAAAATAGAAAAACTCTTTAACTATTACAAATTCGGAAACCAACTCCATTGGTCCCTTGAACTTCGGTTGTGGCACGCATCTCGAGGTAACACCGTCTTTATGTATCGCCATTCTTGAAGAAATCCGTCTTTGGGAACTCCGGAATGAATAAAATTACATAATAAATTACATAATTTCCTATTATACATTTGTAACTAAATAAAATAAATCTATTAAATTACAAAACGGTGATACGAGATCACAATAAAAATTACAACCGAATCGATATTCCCATACATTTCGGGAAATACCAATTAAAATCTAAGGCCATACTAAGTAAAATTACATAATTCAAAATTACATAAATTAAAATTATGACAATCATAAAGAAAATGCAGCATTATAATATGTATGAACATGCTCAATTTTATGCTAAATCGCCTTTAAATAGCCAATATCGTATATTACTCGGTTTTTACGGATTTGCGTGATTTCAACATTTTATAATCACAAAAATACATAAACTCATATTTATGCATAAGTTAATTACCCTAACCTCTTAGGACTCAAAATATAGTCTTCACTAATAATTTGACCATAATTAACTTTTATATTCAAAATTGTTCATAAATGGACCAAAATTACAAAAATAAGCTATTAAACTTCAAATAAATCACAAAATTTCAAATAAATTCAAAATTTGAAATTTAAATTCATGAACATTCTGGAAAAATTCCATGACACTCATAATGTTCAAAATCTTAGGTTAAAAATTTCGAAAATTTACCGGAAAAACAATGTTGCGGTTTATCGATTTTTAATAAAATAATCATAAAAACATGGAAAAATTATTTTCACTAACTTTTCAATTTTAGATCTGAAAAAGATAATAAAATGCAACATTAGACGTTTTTCCTAAGTCATAGATTATGTTTTATTAATTTTCACTAATAATGTCACTATTTATGCTATTTTTCTTCAAAAATTCATAAATCATGCTAAAAGACTTCTTTATAACCAATTATTTTACACACATCTTGTAAAATTGCATGTGACAACATATTAATTTTCTATGACCATATTCGAAATTTAACTCATATTAACCTATTTTTCTCTTAAATCCGTATTTAATAATGAAAAATTCATTTTTCGAGCATAACAAGTCCAAAAATTATGAAAATTTACAGGTTATCTCAAAATAATATATGTAACAACATATCCAAAAACCAAATTAAAATTCGAAGTATAGCTAATTTTCGACCAAAAATGACATTTTTACTCATAAAATCATATTTAAATGCCATTATTGTAAAATATGAACAATAAAAATCCGTAAAATTAACCAAAATATCCTAAAACATTTTAGGACCAGAAATATTAACATGCATGGATTAATTTCGTGATATATCATAATAACACAAAATTTACAAGTTTTATATGTTACTCTTTATAACTCGGAAAAACTTTTAACCGATTTGCATGCAAACAACCGTGGCTCTTGATACCGATTGAAGGAAATGTAGATTCATATACATACTAACATACTCATATATGTCTTAATTAATTTGTCATAAAATTAAAACGGATTTTATGCATGCAAACAATAATATAAATAGAGGAGAAATCATGTCCTTACATAGTGGATTTCGGCTATTAGGGCACAAGAGAGATCACCTTTCTCTCTTGTTCTTGAGCTTTTCCTTTATGGATGAACAAGATCTAAGTACAAGATCTCTCCCCAAGCTTTATACCCAAGACTTCTCTTAATTTAATTAATATTACAAATACTAGTATAATATTAATTAAGGTAGAAAATTGAACCAAAAATATTGTTAACACTTTGAATATTTTCGGTCTAAAAGAGGGAGGAGAAGAGAGCTTTTTATCTCACTAAAATCTCTATTTTGGATGATCAAGTGAATGAATGAAGATACAAAACATTTTGTATATTATTAGGTAAAAATATGAGAAAACCATCATAGGTTTTGTCTTCCCCAAAACCGTGTAAGAGGAGGCTTTTTAGAGAGCCAATGCATGGAAAAATTGTTCTTCACAATGGACAATAGGCTTGCATGGCTAGTGGCTAGTGTAATCATCATGCCTTCCACTAATTACAATCAACATATAATTAGCTCATAAACCCTCTAATTTTCGGCCCACTTGGTAATATGGATTCCATATTATTTTTGTCAATTGTCAATATGTCACATGTCATATGTGACATAAATTTTGTTATGTATTTTTAACATATTAAAAATCAACGTATTAATAAAAATACGTCACATACAAAAATCGACTTAGTAATTTCATAATTACTTGTGCCAAAATATTTTACCATTTATAAATCACAACAGATTGTATTTATAATAATTCATTCAATTTTGATTGTTTCTTTAAACAATAATTTCATCCGAGTAATGAAACAATTCGATTACTCGATAGTATCTCATTTGATCGCATTTCAATATGATACGTAAATTTTACTTCCAAAATCGTCCGTCAATTTTCAAGTAATTTAATTAACTCGTAACGTTATACGATTAATCAAATAATCAATTAAGAGTATTGCCCTTTAGGTATGACCTAGGGGTCAATCGATCACCACCGTCACACGACAAGAATGTCAAACTCTAGTCAACCAATCATTACCGATATATGTTGACCAGTTGTGACAAAGAATAATATTACTTCCCAATTGTATTCTTTAAAATGAGATTTAATAATGATATTTTTAAATCATGTAATCGCACTATTGTTGAGGACACATTTCCCAACACACCGTGCCACCTTCCTAGACGCTCGGGACGAGCATATCTTCGCGGGACTAGCAAAACGGAGATGCGCATCTCCTTGGAGAGGAGCACTTCCTCAACTTTTCTTAAGGGTCTTAATAGTCATTTAAGCCCTTAGTAACCCTAATCTTTGTACCTAATCTTTAGTATAAATACCTCTTTGTACTACCTAGATTATCATCAAGTCTTAATCCAATCTTAGTGTTATCTTAATACTCTCTTAATCTTGTAATCAACTCTTAATTTAGTCTTAATACAAATATCATTCCTTAATCTTTCCTTAATTTCTCTATTGTTCATCATTTATTTTAGGTAATTAGAAGATTATTTGGGTTTATTTGGAGGATTGACAACCTTCCATCAATCATCAAGTAATTCTATTATTCTTTGCTTCATTGTTTGGAATCATCTTCATAGGTACAATTCTCTCTTAATCCTTTTTAATTATTGTTAATCATTTTCATTTGTTCATCATGTTTTGCCTTGCTAGTATGATTGACAACCTTGTTAGCATGTTAAACATGATAATGAGTGAGTAGTTTCCTTAACAAGGGTTAATGGGGAATTAGGGGAAACCAACATGGGGATTGATTCATGCTTAATCTAATATGTTTTCATAATTAATTTGCTTGCTTGTTGTAATTCCAACTTATGCACATGTTATGTTTGATGAAATGCGAGCCTATGAATCCTTGCATTTTTTACCCATCACTTACCTTTTCAATGACACTTGTAAGACATAAACCAACTCAAGTCTCATTAGACCACGCATATAGTTGGATAGGAAGGATTAAGTCGACTTGTAGGTGTTGTACAATCTAATCGATTCGGCTCCGGGACCCAAACCTTCTTAGGGATTGTAAGATATACACTAGCTCAATCCCATCACAACAATAAGTGCTTGCATCTAGTAGAGAACATGTTTGTATAATCAAATCCCATGAATCCCCTATGAACCCATGAAACCCTAGTGCTTTTAATCAATTATTTACATCTCATTTTAATCATCTTGCTTATTTTCATCACTGTATTTGCATTGTTGATTAGTTTAGTTGATCTCCTACCTCAACCCAAATTGTGACACCCCTAGACACAACCATTTGCAATTGAAAATCCTACATCAATACCCGTCCCTTGGGATCCGACCTTTACTTACCTCTTTACTAAGAGTAGTTTGTGAAGTTATAAATATTATTTTGGTCAAGGGTACTTTTGACGACGAGTAACAAAACCGACGAACCAGTTAAGTTATGGACGAGCTTGGCAGCAGTAAGAAGGAAAATTTGAGGATCTCATGGGTGTGTAACAATTTTGGGTCGTGAGTTATGTTGTGGTGATATGTGTGTGGATAGAGAAGAATGTGGTCGTGCGGTAATGTTAAAAAGTGGAAGTAGTGGTTATGTTGAGGATTTTGTGGTAAATGTGAGGTGATGTGCGAAATGATTAGAGGAATGGAAAATGTTAGAGAGCGAGAGCTATTGATATAGGAATAGTTATCGTTGCTGAGGTTATAGTCGGATATGTAATACCCCTTTCTTACCCGGCCAAGGTAATTAAGAAATGTTACCATCTCGGTTTCCCAAGGTAGTGAAATCGGAATTACAATTAAGGGTTTGCTTGGATTGAGGGTAATATATAGGAGGGGAATGAATAGAGGAGTAATATGTGAGGTGTCTTTCCTATGTTTGGTATGCGGGTAATTATTCACCTCCTGGAATTATTACCCTTGTGAAGGGGTAATACATTACCCACCCTCCCCCCGGGTAATGATTAAGGGAGTAAAAGATCTACTCAGTAATCATTACTCTTATGCCAAACATATCATCAAGAAACTCATTACCCCACTAATTAATTTCCCCAGTAATTATCGCCCAATAAAACTTACCCCCTTAATAATTCCATGGATTCCAGGCAAGCCCTAAGAAACAATCAATATAAATAAAGTATTTAATGGATTACATAATTGTAAATGAATAAATGAAAGAATACAACTCATGACTACTATCTAAGTTATCTACCAACTATCCAAGTACTCGACTACAACTCCAAAGCGCGTCCCGTCTTCCGCTTGACACCAAACAACCTGTACTCAACCTGCTCCCCATATGATCAGAAATATCATATGGATCGACACAGGCAACCCCGGAAATTGGTGACAATTACACAGACACACAACACGTCAGTTTCAATAATTAAACATATGACACAACATGATAGGTAAATATGCAATATGCCAATAACATAAATGAGATACTATCAAACAACCACCACGGTACCGGGACACGCCCAGATATACCGACAACCACACTGTTACCGAGACACGCCCAGACATACTAACAACCACAAATAGGTACCGGGACACGCCCAGATGTACCGGGTCCGGAAGCCATTCGGATCCCCTGACAGACGTCGTGTCTCAACCACACGAGTCCCTCCGTAACTTAAGCCATTAATGTGCACATCCCTCTTGGAGTGGGAAGCTCCAAGAGGCGACTCACACTACGCCAAATAAGACATCCAATAACGGTCAAATAATGCAAATTACCGTTTTTAAATAGAAACACGGGACCGTTATTGTAACGACGGTTGTTAAATATATACCACGGTTGTACAAATAACACGCGACCGTTATATAACATCAAGAACCGTTATAAAATATTTTAAGAAACCGTTGTTAAATCTTAATAACGGTTTCAAATCCGTTGTCGTAGTTTACTATTGACAACGTCTTATCGTTCCAAAACCGTCCTTAAATATTATATATGATAACGGTTCATTTCGTTATCTTATTTAATTGAATGTCAAAATTTAACAACGGCTTTATTGCGTGCAAAACCGTTGTTATATTCATCTGTTGACAACGGTATGTAACCGTTATCTATTTATATTGGTGAAATTTTGTCAACGGTTCTGCTTAAATAAACCGTTGTAAAAGTTTTGAACTCGACAACGGTTATCGTTCGTTATCTTATATTTTTGGCGATTTGAATGGGAGGGAAAATATGTCAACGGTTATTTATCTAAATAAAACCGTTGTCAAATAATTTTTTGCAACGGGTTGTTTTTAACTGTTATCGTTTTTAATTTTTTTTTTAAAATGATTTTAGCTTTGTTCTAGCAAAATGTAATTTGAAATGCTATTTTTTAGCAGCGTTTGTAAGCGACTCTTTGAAATGCTATTTTTTCAAATTTCTTGGTGAAAAATAGCATTTCAATGGTTGTGCAAAGTGCAAAAATTCAATCCTGTATCAAAATATTACACCCCGCAATCAATTAAACCCAGTTTAAAAACAGTACAAACAGGATGACCAACAGCCAAAACACAACTGCTATTGAGAAAACAAAAGAAACCAATACACAATGGATCTATATATACACACTCGTACATAAAGCATGAGAAAACTATTGAGACCTCGCTAATGAAACAACATAACTGGGCCACATATTTCTCATATGGTTGATGTCCTCTGGCGAATATTCCGGGGCTTTGTTGAGTATTAGTGGAAACTACAATTCAAAATATACATAATCAAAATAGATATAATACATGGAAGTATACAGAATTGAACTCAATTTACGTCTGAAATAGTTTTTAAATCACACTAACCCATATCGGAATTGTATATAGTTTTCTGTTGATAACCTCCCACATGGACTAGCAAACGTAAAAGGCGCATTGTTTGTCGTCTGGTGCTTTAGGAGACTATTATATAAATCACACACAAATCAGCTGAATTAGATAATCAACCTCTCGCATAAACATTAATTAAATGATACGAGTAATTATTAAGAATACACTTACTAATGGCGTGACAAAATTGGGAACAGCGTCGCTTTCATATTTCCCAAGTGTAGATACCTCATTTCTGCACCTCCCGCAAACCACCCGGTGATGATTGGGCCGCATGTTTGCTACGCGGAACGATTTGTGACAGTTCGTAAGTTTATCGTCAAGTGATTGCTCAAACATTAATGTCTACCTCTTAGTTGTCATCTACATCCCGATACGGTCGTTTTGACAGTAATTAGAGAACATTTGGAGTCCGGGTCAAAAAACCGTCTCCATTTTCTGATAACCGTTAAATCCCGAGTCGGAATGTTCTGGAATGTTCCAGATATTCCTTTTCCATATTTCATAAATTTTATCTTTTAGTAAGTAATATCCCGTAATATTCATATAAGATATTAAGGATATTCGAATTATTTCCGTCCTACCATAACTCAAACGCGGAAATCTTTCTTCAGCAGGAGGAAACCTCCTGGGAATAGACGCAAGCAGCGCCTGCGCCTCTTCCAAGAGACGCAGCGTGGTCGCCGCGCCTCTTCCAGTGCCCTTTCTCGCATGATTCACGTATCTTTTTCATATCTTTCCGAGATTCACTTCCAAAGAGTCTCCGAAACCCTAATTCCTTCCGTGATTAGTATAAATAGGAGCCTTCGCTCCTCATATTTCTCACGCGAGTGTCCGCCCTTCTCTTCTCCCTTTGCATTCTAGACTTTGTTCTTACTTATTGGCGCCTACGTGCTTGAACTTTCGACCACGTAAGCTCGGATCTTTCCGGGTACCAGCCTTTCCGTTGCATGACCGACCAATTTGACCAACTACACAATAATCAATCTAAATAATCAACTTAATTAATCAATCGTTTTCCTCTTACGAGGGCACTCTCTTTGCATTCGCGTCGAGCATCACTAATCGATATCTTAGTCCTTCTCGTTCCGTCAACATGTAAGTCTGAGGGTGTATAATCCTTATTTATTTATTGTATTTATTTATCGTATCATTATTGTAAGGTTTACGTCGAAAATACCTCATTAAAACCGATTTCTAAAACCGTCTTTAAAACCTCTTTTTACGGATTTTCAGAAGACTGACAGTCGAGAAAAGACGCAGCAACTGCTGCACCTCTTCGAAGGAGCGCAGTTCCTGCTGCGCCTCTTCGCGAGGCTGCCGCAGTTCCTACTTCTTTTCTTCTTCCTTCGTCCTCTGTAATTCGTCTTTGCTTATTTGTTTTCACTTGTTTCCTTTAATTCTTTGGTACAATAGTTTAATAATCATATGTATATAATTTATCATCATTAACATGTTTAGTTCATCATAAATCCGACTTAAATCCCTAATAATCCATATTTGCGGGTTTTCGTCATTGAATTCAATTCCGGGTTGTGGAAGTTCAATTTGTTCATATTGAGTTTCTGAAATTCGTCTTTGATATAGTTTTCATCTGCTTATTCACATGTCCATTGTATATTCGTCATATATCATCATATCTAACCTAGTTAATTGATTTCAATAGAGGACTCATTAATATTATTCATTTTTGTCGTGTAATAATCCGTTTGCATCCGTCTCGTCCATGTTTTACTGTTTTTATGACCCATTCATATGTTAAATAATATATTAATCACTTTCATCCGAGTAATTATTTTAATCGATCTTTAAATTTACCAATTGACATTAACGGCTTGCAATTATGGCTTCACACGGCCCAGAATCGAAGCCAAGGAACAGACGCGTCTGCCGCGCTATTCAAGGGACGCGGCTCTTTGCGCTTTGTTCTGGCCGACTTAAATCCCCGAACTCCGTTTCTGCTTTGGCTTAGTTTAATTAGCTTACGTAATTAATTGACTAATATCCGTAATATCGCTAATTCCTGTTCGTTTATGTAATTTTCTTTTATTCTTTTATTCCTTTTTCTCAAATTATCCGTTTTAAAGGTATTTTCGACATAAATTGCCTATTCCAATGTAATTATTGTAATTTTCATTATTGTAATTTATATTCATTGTATTTCATATTCCTTGTATGTTTTCACATGAAATTGAACATTAAATCCCCACTTTGAACCAATTGTGTGCTAACTAATTGTTAACCGACTTAGTTAATTCTCCACATGTTAGGATTAATCTATGGATGTTGCATTGCATGCATATAGCCGACAATATATCGAGTATAAATAACTTCCCTAATCATTAGTAGAGGCCGCTATCGAGGCGGGCGGGATTAGGTGTTCGATCAAAAGAGCTTCCTAATACGTACCCTCACCCCTTACTCCAGATCTCCGTGAGCACCCGTGTTCATTGGCATCCACGAGAGTCATTCTAGACATAGAATGCTAAGGGTAACGATTGCTTAGTGTTCATGTCACTACTTTGTGTCTTGACATGACATAAGGTATTCGAACGGTTCCAATTTCCCATAAAAATTGGTGGCGACTCCATACAAAATGCAAACGCTTGTTTCGACCTTCACCAAGCGCCCCCGTGGGCGGCCCGCTGTCCACAGTTTGGCGACTCCGCTGGGGATAATACACTTACGTGTAGCAAGGGTGAAACTTGAACAAGGTTAGGGAATAATTTGTGCAAGACAATTGTCGGTTTTCATAACTCGGTCTTCCTAGATCGTTTTATTCGGCCTTCCTAGGCTCAACCCAACCCATTCGACCAATCGTCCCGTCTAAATGGTCCTAATTCTTATTTGGGCCTAAGGATGGATAGCGATTGACGTCATCCATACCATGATGCTTACTCTTGTTTGTATCAAGGGCCTTCACTACTTGAGGAAATGGACTAGGAATCGGCCTTACTCTTGTTTGGTACGAGCCTCTCCACAGACTTCGGGTTTGATGGTTCGGTATGGCAACCCACCCTTTAAACCAAAACCCTTTTAAATGCACTCAGCATCCCGTTATAATGCTTGTATAATGTTTGTACCTTTCGTGATCACCATTTCTAAACGAAACCATGACGATTTTGCAAAAATCAAAACCCTTTTTTTAAATCAAAATTTCGAAAAGGCCTAGATTAACGGAAAGCCCAGTCAAAACTTTGTCCGTTTGTCGAGTCAAACTTCGAGCCTAAAACCCATTTCAAAACCTGTAAAAAAAAAAACAACAAAAAAAACAAGAAAAAAAAAGAAAACGAAAAAACAAAAAAAAGCAAAAAAAAAAAAAAGAAAAAGTCCAAAAAAAGAAAAAAGAAAAAACCAAAAATGTTTTAAACCAAAATATTTTTCAAATCATGTAAATGTAAATATGTAAATTTAATCGGGCTAAGTTAGAGTCAAAGTTCAAACCGACTATGTCCTAGTCGAAACTCCGTCAAGTCATGAACCCGTCTTTCCTTTACATTTTGGGTCTTTTCAAATTCAAGTCAAGTCCAAAGGCGTCACGCCGTCATTTTGGACCCCCTACCCCAATTCAGTTAGGATCTAAACACTCGAGTCACACGTTCCGAGGCTCAAACACACGAGTCTTAATGGGCCTCACATTTGAGTCTAAACTACAAACAGTCTTCTTAACACCAATAAGCAAACCTCGAGTCTAGAATCAACATGTGTCATCAATCCCGTCAATCAGGTCAATCATATGAATGTCACTCTGTCAAAGTCAACACTCGAGTCTAAAGGTCAAGGTCAAACACCGTGAATTCTGTAACACCTCGGTTTATGAAGGAGCCTTTGGCAAGACATTCCCTAATAACCCGATCTGTTACCATCTCGGTTCCCCGAGGTAGTGAATAACAAATTAAACTCCAAGGCAACTTATATAAATACTTTAACTTATTTATTACAAACTTCTTTTACAACAATTATAAGGAACTACATAAATGGAAGTGGAAGTCTTCTAAATAATGATCTAACTACTATGTCTTCTGATCCAGTGTCTCACGCCCATCAAGCTCCCGTCCTATCTCTTAAACCTGTCAAGTCTGCTTGCCAATATTTGGGTCATCACAGGTGTTCACGAATACACAGGGTCAACCACGAGGTTGAGTAGGGAATACAACGAAACAACAAAATATGATATGCATGTTCCTCCGTCACCTCCATCTCCATCTCAACTCATATCTCATAACCCGGACAACCCAGCCATACCGATCCCCGGTAGACTATATATATATCGACCATGATCATCGATCTGCCACTCCTTGTTGAGGACACCAGGGCAAGTCCTGCAGAACCAGCCTGGGCCTTATCACAACATCACATCGTATCTCATCATCGTTACCACCACGCCATCCTCCAACTCCAATGCATATGCCATGCTCAACAGTAATCAATGCAACATAATATGTAAACTAATGAATGAAATCATGCCAGCTATCAAAATAATAAAATAACATAATCAACACGAACAGTTCAGTCAACCATTCTCCAGTATATGAAACATAACATAAATCACAACCACGAACAAGTCCACGATCACAGCTTGGTCACATGAAACACAACAAATCAACACAATCTCACAACACCGGTAAGTCAAGTGTATTTCCCTACCTCAGAGCTGCAGTCAAATAGTCGGAAGCTCAGTGATAATCCACAATAATTCGCCCTCTGAAAGATAATGAAATGATAACCAGTTACTTAACTATTCCCGTTCCCAAAATGGAAGTTACTAAAAATGGAGTTTCTTAAAATGGAAACTTTCCCGATATAGTAACTTTTCTCTTTTAACAAACCCGACTCAAAAACCCGTCTCTAATTATTTTAAACAACTCGGGAATTAAATTAAATAAATTATTTAAAAGACTCGGGAATAAAATTAAATACGAATATGATACATAAAAGACTAAACGAATTAAACGATTTAAGAAAACCCGAATCAACCATAAAACAACTCGAAAAACCCGACTCCACCACCCGTGACATCTCACTCGCCCAAACCCCTCACGCGCGCCCGAACCACCGCAACAACCGTCGGGCTTGCGCCCCCACTTCGACCCACCACCAACAACCAAGCCCCACCGGGTCGATCGCGCCGGCGAGTCAAACCAGGGCGACATTGGGCCTGGTTCACCACCGTGCCTCACCACACAATGACCCCCTACACCACCCCTCGGCCACCACCACCGTCAACAAAACACTAATCTATCACCACCATTCTGCTCGCCGCCAACCCACGCACACAGACACCATAGCGCCACCGTCTCGACCTCCCCCTAGTCCACGGTGGCACCACCCCAAAACTACCCACCTGAACCCGTCTGAAAACCGTAACCAAAACCCGTTTTGGCTACCCCTGTCGCTGTCGCCTTTCACAGCCACCATCACCACCCAAAACCTCCCTAACCACCACCACTACACTCGTCCCTTACCACCCTACTCCCTTACTCTACCAACCACCACCAGAAATGCCTCGACAAGACACGAACAACCACCTAAGACTCGACAGAAAGATGAAAACAGAGGAAAAGGGTTGACTCTTACCTTTTTCCGCCACCAGGGCCACCCACGGCCGTCGACAATAGTCCCTAGCTCTTCCTTGCTTTGCTGTCAACACTCACGGCCACTCCCTCTCCCTCTCTAGGCGTGAAATCTGGTGTTTTGGTGTTGGTGAAGGAGGGAGGCGTTTGAGATGAGGGGTGTGTATGGTTAGGGTAAAATTAGGTTAAAAATTTAGGTTAAAGATCAAGTTAGATGGTAAATGGGTCATGGGTATAGGTAACGTGATATGGGTCATGGGTATGGGTAACGTGATTGGTAACTGGGTAAGCTATCGTTCAGTTAAACCCGTCTCAACAAGTTTACGAGTAACTTGGTCTTACGATATCAACACGACTACACAATTACTCGACTCGATAGGCAATATAAAATACGGGGTATTACAGTCTTCCCCCCTTAAAATGAACTTCGTCCCGAAGTTCGCTCAACTACCAAACAAATTTTCTAGTACAAGAATTCGTGAACTCAAGCGGGTGAAACGGAATGTTACATTCTACCCACCTAAAAAAAAGTTACGTCCCGGAACTTACTTCATGCAAACCTATCACCACTCATGAACTCATGCAAACTATCAGAGCACCATAACAGCAGCAGTTTAATTACACAACATAGAGAACTCATGATAAGAGATTGCGCAGTAACATTTAAGTCGAAAACAAGGTTTTATTATGAAATTAACTGATTGTTATCAAGTAACACTTATTACTTAGCCCATGCTTGACTTAAAATACAACATCAAACTAAAGAACAACAAGAAAGGAGCCAAAGGTTTACACGGCTCCACAATAGACCGATCATGGTGTCACTAACCGTAACCTAACGGTTCTTAGGTCGCGCCTCCACTGATTCTGGTGACTTCTATGTCATTCCCTTCCTGGTTCACCTCTTCCCCGAAGTCTGGCTTGGGTGGTTCAGTCGTACTTTCGGCATCAGATACATTAGCGTAAAATTCATATCTCAGGTCACCGGCTATAAAGTCAAAGGTATGCTCGGGCGGGTATCCGCCCCGCCGCAGTGGGGTCACGGCATAGCCTCATGCAAGTGGGTGGTCAACTCTCTCATATAGAAGCGTTTTGCTGTCCTTTAGTATGCCAGTCGGGATAGAATCGATAAGGGTATACTCTCTTAATCGAGTATTAGTTAAGTACTCAGGGGTGCCCATTATGGCCATACTTGTCCATGACAAAGACAAAGTTTCTCATAATGCTCATTAAAGTCGGCGCCAAGTGACATGTAATGTCTTCTTGCGGGTGTACATTGTAGGGATCCATCCTACAAAATGGAAAGTTAACAAATTAAGACACAAGGGTGTTAAGACAAAGGATTCATCCTCGAGGTTTAAGTGTGCGAAAGCTATATAACAAGTTTTCAGGGTAACTGTTGTAATACCAGGGTTTTGGTCAACCCAAGATCATCACAGTTCGCATTATCTACCAGGGAACAACCACTTTAGGAATATCAACCGCAAGAATACACGTAAACCAGCATACAATCTAACATTGACTCCACCAAATTCATCTCCCAAGTCAAAACCATTACCAATTTCGAACAATTGACCCGCCCTACCACTAATAAATCACCAGGAGTATTAAAACATGCGGTACATAAGCACTACTTAACACCTTGAAACCATAGAAAACATAACACGTAATCAAAACCTTTTGACTCATCAGACATACAACACGAATTAGCCAATTTGTTTGATATAAATTCTGAAACATACGCGCTAATAAAAGTAACAACATATGATCCCTGACAACAACAACATTAATTCCATATCACACATGTGTTTGACATTTTAGCAACCATATCGTTCAATTGTGTCCAGCAACTTAGTACAACTCATTTTCAGCAAAACAAACGATATCGCATAAAGAGTTTAAACATACATTTGCCATCATATACTTTGTAGAATTCTAGCTATGGTAAAAGATTAGCAACTTGGACAACTTCTCTGATTTGCACGACTTAAATAATTAGGCAACTCGTAGGCTCAATTAAATGCAACTATAACGACTATCATTAAAACCAATGCATATCATGTGAATCATCAAAGGGTTATCCTATTATAATTGTCAACATAGTTATCATAACAATCTTTATTTTAATATAATTGATAGTAACGACTCGAGAATATAAATATGCCAATTGTCGTGTTATATCAAACAGTTTCCTTTATATCACACCCATACAATTGCAAGAATCACTTTAGCATATTCGACATTGTAATAACGAACATATTCAATAAGAAATAACAACACTGTTTATTATCATGTTATAGGTTTAGGTTCAACTGAAATACTTTATTGCAATGAAAGTACTAAGTATAACTAGAGGCACACAAATTCGCATAGAAGACATTGGAACTCAGATGACACCCTACACGTGTGAACATTTAGACACAATTATTATAATTATTCATGCGTGTATATTAGAACGATCAATTAACTTTTAACACCATCAACTTACCAAGATATGACAATATAGTTTTATATTTATATATATACCCGACCACTATGCAAATAAGATGCACACCCAGAGACATTACACCATGACAAATGTATACAAAGTATGCAAACAACTGGACTCGTATAAACATTTCACCCTCGATTAAGAATCAAATTAAGCTATCCAATTTTATTCATGCTATCGTGCCAACAATGTTATCAACTAAGTTTTAAATTTTATCACTTGTTAAGGTATATAACTACTGAACATGCGTGCTACTATCATCATATAAAACATTATAATTTCACATTACTAAGGCTCATGAATTAATCAATCAACTGTATGAAAACTTAATATAGAACGCACATTTTACAGGCCATGGTTCACGTTGTAACTTTCAAAAATCACGAATAAACAGCCGTTCAACGAAAACTTGAGTTACATTACTTTTCATAACATACAGAGAGTTAATAGTTCGTGATAAAAGAAGGAGGTCGAAAGTTCAAGAATTCAATTTTTAAAGAATTTTACAACTCAGTTGGCCCAACAAGTATGTGACAGCAATTGGTCCGAAACTTGGGTCAGTTTGCAAAGCTTACCATTTAATATAGAGACATCAAGAATTTTCGTGGCTTATCAATTTGAAAACGTATGCGAAACCTCTAGTCGATGGAGTTGGAATTATGCAAAAATCATTTACACAAATTAAATGAGGATTTTTACAATATCGTTGGTCAAAACATCACTGCACAGGAACTTCCCGACCACAGCCCATTAAAACATTTATTACTCCTAATCCGTATATCCTATAAGCATGAAACCAACGCCAAATGAACACTAACTCACGAGGCTATCTCTCATAAAATTTTCATCCATAGAAAATTAACAGAAAAGCAATGACAGCAAGATCAATTACAGAGTAAAATCAAACAAAGCGGATTTCAACACTAAATCATTCATTTTCCATGTTCCAAGCTCTTACAACCATACTATCGATACTAACTCATCCTAACTTAAATCTCACACTTTTGTATTTACGTAAACATCTATCCCATAGAAGTCCCTTCGCATGCCGACCTACCCCTTACATCTAATCACGATTGCTACGACTAGAAACAAGCAATTCAATGGTGTCTCTCATTACTATCACGATACTATACTAGCATGGCTTCGGGGTCACATAACCGCATATCACTAAACGTAATAGTACTATCAGCACATCATTCAACATCTATCCAGATAATTATCATCACTTCGCAATTATTTTCACGCTCACGATTACCACAATCCAACACTTCATTGATTATTAAACCGAACACGAAAATTTATTCTCATCTCCATGACATCATATGGTCACGTCATCATTTATACAAAACACTTACTGTAACGTTGTCCGGCAGAATGGTTAGAATATATGGGTCTTAAGGTATACATCAACTCGCTTATATCCAAGGTTTTCCTTCTAACTACCCCATTCACTCGTTTTCTCTTGGGTTGCCTGGTTCAAAACTGGGAGGGCAAAAGAGCACGAATTAAGGGCGCCTTCTTAACCGCAATGTGAGCTCCTAGCAGTTTATTCCCAGGGTTCATTTTATTTAGACGCATCCTACGTTCTTTTGGTTCATTGGTTTAGGCCTGAGGATCGTTCTCTCTGATACCACTTTGTAACACCCCGGTTTATGAAGGAGCCTTTGGCAAGACATTCCCTAATAAACCGATCTGTTACCATCTCGGTTCCCCGAGGTAGTTAATAACAAATTAAACTCCAAGGCAACTTATATAAATACTTTAACTTATTTATTACAAACTTCTTTTACAACAATTATAAGGAACTACATAAATGGAAGTGGAAGTCTTCTAAATAATGATCTAACTACTATGTCTTCTGATCCAGTGTCTCACGCCCATCAAGCTCCCGTCCTATCTCTTAAACCTGTCAAGTCTGCTCGCCAATATTTGGGTCATCACAGGTGTTCACGAATACACAGGGTCAACCACGAGGTTGAGTAGGGAATACAACGAAACAACAAAATATGATATGCATGTTCCTCCGTCACCTCCATCTCCATCTCAACTCATATCTCATAACCCGGACAACCAGCCCATACCGATCCCCTGTAGACTATATATATCGACCGCGATCGATCTGCGCATTTCCTTGTTGAGGACACCAGGGCAAGTCCGAGAACCAGACTGGGCCTTATCACAACATCACATCGTATCTCATCATCGTCACCACCACGCCATCCTCCAACTCCAATGCATATGCCATGCTCAACAGTAATCAATGCAACATAATATGTAAACTAATGAATGAAATCATGCCAGCTATCAAAATAATAAAATAACATAATCAACACGAACAGTTCAGTCAACCATTCTCCAGTATATGAAATATAACATAAATCACAACCACGAACAAGTCCACGATCACAGCTTGGTCACATGAAACACAACAAATCAACACAATCTCACAACACCGGTAAGTCAAGTGTATTTCCCTACCTCGTAAGCTGCGAGTCAAATAGCGGAAGCTCGGTGATAATCCACAATAATTCGCCCTCTGAAAGATAATGAAATGATAACCAGTTACTTAACTATTCCCGTTCCCAAAATGGAAGTTACTAAAAATAGAGTTTCTTAAAATGGAAACTTTCCCGATATAGTAACTTTTCTCTTTTAACAAACCCGACTCAAAAACCCGTCTCTAATTATTTTAAACAACTCGGGAATTAAATTAAATAAATTATTTAAAAGACTCGGGAATAAAATTAAATACGAATATGATACATAAAAGACTAAACGAATTAAACGATTTAAGAAAACCCGAATCAACCATAAAACAACTCGAAAAACCCGACTCCACCACCCGTGACATCTCACTCGCCCAAACCCCTCACGCGCCGCCTGAACCACCGCGACAACCGCCAGGCTTGCTGCCCACTTCGACCCAGCCACCAACAACCAAGCCACACCTGGTCGACTGCCGCCGGCGAGTCGAACTAGGGCTGACATTGGGCCTGGTTCACCACCGTGCCTCACCACAGCAGCCCCTACACCACCCCTCGGCCACCACCACTGTCAACAAAACACTAATCTATCACCACCATTCTGCTCGCCGCCAACCCACGCACACAGACACCATAGCGCCACCGTCTCGACCTCCCCCTAGTCCACGGTGGCACCACCCCAAAACTACCCACCTGAACCCGTCTGAAAACCGTAACCAAAACCCGTTTTGGCTACCCCTGTCGCTGCCGCCTTTCACAGCCACCATCACCACCCAAAACCTCCCTAACCACCACCACTACACTCGTCCCTTACCACCCTACTCCCTTACTCTACCAACCACCACTAGAAATGCCTCGACAAGACACGAACAACCACCAAAGACTCGACAGAAAGATGAAAACAGAGGAAAAGGGTTGACTCTTACCTTTTTCCGCCACCACAACCGCCACCAGGGCCACCCACGGCCGTCGACAATAGTCCCTAGCTCTTCCTTGCTTTGCTGTCAACACTCACGGCCACACCCTCTCCCTCTCTAGGCGTGAAATCTGGTGTTTTGGTGTTGGTGAAGGAGGGAGGCGTGTGAGATGAGGGGTGTGTATGGTTAGGGTAAAATTAGGTTAAAAATTTAGGTTAAAGATCAAGTTAGATGGTAAATGGGTCATGGGTATGGGTAACGTCATATGGGTCATGGGTATGGGTAACGTGATTGGTAACTAGGTAAGCTATCGTTCAGTTAAACCCGTCTCAACAAGTTTACGAGTAACTTGGTCTTACGATATCAACACGACTACACAATTACTCGACTCGATAGGCAATATAAAATACGGGGTATTACAAATTCGAACGCGAGAGGTCGCTCACGACATTTCACGAGTTCACAAGGCAAGTCTAGATGTGTCATCTTATCCCTTCCTTTGTTTGTTGCTCTAGTATGCGTGATCCCATGTCAAATCAAGTTGTAATGCGTATCATTTTCTTCTCGGTAGGAATTCCGCAATTTCCAATGAAAGTGTTCAAGAACGTTTATCTGTCGTCGTCGAGGGACTAAGTACTGCAGTCATTAAGCTCCAGGCCACCGTCGAAGACTTGAGCGCTCGTGTCATCAATATGGAAAAGAAGATAGACATGATGAAACCTTTACCATCTTCTCATACCCCAAGGCCAAGTTTTAGCTTCAACACGACTCACCCATCTAAGAAGGCCAATGAAGGAAAGGGAGTTAACCTCTTGGAAACTCCACTCAGAAGGCCAGGACGAGCCCATAGGGAATTCGTTGACCTCAGAACCACATATGAAGTAGCTCTACGAAGACTGGTTTCCCAGGGAAAACTTCATACAATCGGTCCAACCCCAGACCCTGAAAAGATATTCCCTAGATGGAAGGGCGATTCATATTGTCAGTACCACCAAGGTAGGGGACACGATACGGAGGAATGCTTTTGTCTAAAGCATATTATTCAGGATATGATCGAGGATCGCAAACTTCCTGTGCCACCTTCCGCAAAGAAATCCAAGAAGACCGACCCTCTTGAGTCCAATATCATTAAACATGATGAAGAATCGTTCCTGGATTGTTCTCATCTCCTCAATCATCATGATGATAAAGAAATCAATGTCCTCGAAGGCGAAGATATCCAAGATGGATTGCTCATGCTTTCCATGGCCTTTAACAATAAATTTTCCAAAATAGAAGGAGCCATTGATAATCTAAACTTCCGGCTTTTCAACATGGAGAACCAGTTTGCTGAAATGGGTAAGAAGCTTGAGGCCCAACCTTTACAGATGAAGAATGTCCAGACAAACCCTCAACCTCATGGTCTCGAGGAGAAAGCAAAAAGTGAGCGATCCATTCCTAGTTCTCCTCATCCGGGAGCCAAAATCAACAAAGGCAACCTCATGGAGCCTTCGTCAAAGAAACCTAACAACTCTTCAAGATCACTCACAAAGGCTTTCGACAAGAAGGATACACCCCCTAGGAATTTTACCAACATTGGTATTACATACACGGATGCCCTTCATAGACTCATGGAGCGACGAATGCTGAAGCCTATCGGTCCTACACCAGATCCAGAAAGCAAATCCAAATTCTGGGATGAGAATGCCTATTGCCAATATCACAAGGGCAAAGGACATGATACAGAGAAATGTTTCAAACTGAGACATGTGATCCAAGACATGATCGAAAACGGGAAGTTGTCCCTCTCAACCTTTAACCCACAAGGTAGCTTAGGCAATCCTCATGGATATGCAACTTATCAAAAAAACTCTCCTTGACTGTTATCCTTCCAATGTTCCCAATGATGAGGATGAGGTGCTCAAATGGGTGAATGCTCAAAGCCAGATGCCGAAGCCAGTTGCTGGAAGGGAAAATGTTCAAGCATGGGCCGATGATTACGAGTCTAGATCTAAGATCGAGTCAAAGTCCGGGTCCGAGTCCGAGTCTTAGGCTTTCTATCTCATATTTGTTCTAGTATCTCTCTTCGTGTCCATTTCCATTTCTAGTGACAACCTGGGGGCTGTCCCACGAGTCACCCGTCTTCTCGAGTCTATGTTAAATACATTTATTATCCATTTCAATAAAAGTACACTCTTCAATTCATATATTCTATCCTATCTCTTCCTTTACCCTTTTCCTGTGACAACAAGAATCGATTTGAGATATTTTAAAATGAACAACAATGCATGTCAGTCAATGTGAGTGCACTTATATGATGTTCCGTTCAAAGTTGTAGAGGACCCGAAACTCCGTGTTCTTTCTTTAACTATTCCATGTCTGGCAATAGAAACCACAATATAACCCTAGTCTAGGACGAGCCTATCTCAAGAGATTCTAGGACGAATCCAGGCCATCTCCTTGTTAGCGATCCATGACGGAAGGCAAGCCCATTCCCCACAATAAACAACCTGTGTTACTAAAGACCAACCCGTTTCATACCCAAAGATGCTAGTCTGACCCAAATCCATGGTAGCAAATCCAAAGCAAGTCCAAGATGATACGAGCCACGATCAAAGACAAGGCTCAATCAAGAGAAATGACCAAGATCAATATCCAATGCCGTAGTTATGCCCGTAATCCAAGACAAAAGAGTCAAAAGAACAAGGCTCAATCAAGCAAGTCAATATCCAAAATTAAAGTCATCCTCAAAAACCGGAATCAAGAATCTGAACAAAAAGCCGAGATATACTCTAAACCAAGAATCCGAGTCTGAATCAACAACAAGCCAGAACTCAAAAACGGAATAATGCTGAAGTCTAAAAAGAATCAAGACACCTATCAAGATGGTCGGCTAGCACCCTCATTTAGCCTTCCACACATCACACCCTAAGTCCTTCTCGAGACCGTTACAGGGAGATAGTTAGGAATTTTGAGAATCCTCTCAAGCTTGTCAAATATACCCATCCTTTAGGGCCAAGACATGGAAACTTGAACCCACGTCATTTTAACCTACCTTTATGTGCTCAGGCTACATCAAGCCAGAGACTCTACTTCCAAGCCACATTGCAAGCCATAATCCCATCAAGCCTTAACTCCACAAAATCAAAGCTCCAGAGATTTATTTCATCAAAGCCTCTTATTTCCGAGCTCCACATTCCAAATATCCAATCCAGTTTCACCTTGACCCATACACGGAGTCTTCAAATACTTTGCTACCCAGAATGGGACATACCCATATCATCCTTAGGGTCCACTAAGTGTGCTCACATGACAAGGAAATTTTTACAAACTTAATTATACCTCTTTGGTCTATGATCAGAGGGAGTTATCTCAAATCGATTCTTCGAGTCACCAAAGGAATATTACCCTCGTGACCCCTGCACTTTAAGGCCCTAACAGCATAGCTTAGGCACACACCTGAACTACGATCTGGTTTGATTTCACCTCTTCTGGTGGATACGTAGGCGATCTTTTCTTACACAAGAAGGATACAACCACAACACCCAAATAAAATTAACCAAACCTCAGAACTACGATCTGGTTTGATTTCACTTCACGTGAATACGTAGGCAGTCCTCAAGGACACAACCATCCCAACTTCCAACTTTCAATCTCAATTAACATCCCCTTCCACAACCAACACCTTTATACTGGGGGCTCTTTATTGTCGCCCAACCTCCTTTTTACCAAATTCCAGAGCCATCTTCTCATCCTGGGGGCTTCTCTTCCAAGATGCCACCCTTCCTTTTTTCCTCTCTTATTTTAAGCCAAGCTAGTACTCGGTCCAGACAATGACAAAGATCTTAGATCAATTCTCCAAGTCATCGTGCCTCAAGAGGGGTCTCTTTTACAGCAAACGGTGGTGAAAGAAGTCCTAGTAGACAGCTGATCCATGGCTCATGCCTTGCCTTTATATGCCTTCATCATTCTTGCAATTATTCTACCTTTGGAACTGATACGCATTGTCACCCACACTTGGCTAGGAGTTGCGCATGCTTAGGCAAAGTCTGTCAAAGTCATCCATGTGTCGCGTCGAATCTAAATTAGTGTCGCGTCAGTCAAACCTAAGTCTACATTTCGCGTCACGTCCATATAAGGGTCTACGTCGCGTCAGTCATATGTGTAAAGCCCATTGAATATGCATAACGCATTACAAACGACAAACTTCTTTGAACAAGTTTTAAACAACTTTTATAAAGGAACAACTTTTGAAAGCCTATGTGCTTCCTCATTCGAGGTCCATGTGATAATTGTTTACGTGCATATATTATATTGCATTCTTGCGGCTACTAACCATGCAGGTAAGTATCAGAAGCAGTACTTTATCAAGACCTCGCTTGCCACAACGAGCGAGTATTCCCTTACAGGTGTTTCGACACGCCTTCTATTATGTTTCCCAAGCGAGAGTAAGCGGATAAACTTTCCCTCTCGAGACATGGAGATCAACATCAACCCGAAGACTACACGAACACATTTCTCCCAGCAGTTCCCGCCTGTGTCCTGCTACTCACAATATTTCTTGTTTCCCCACGGAGTTCGGCAAAGGTGTCGTTCTCCAGAAGTTCCCAAACCAGAGCCTCCTTCCTTAGGTTCGTAAACCCAAAGTTAGGATTCTTACCCCTATATTCTTAGATCCCAAAATCGCTTCCTTTAGGTTCATAAGCCTTTAAGCTCCCATGCCAACATCCTTAGGTTCATAAACCCATAAATCCTTTAGGAGTTCTTGTATCCCTCAGAAAGCTTAAGTGCATGCATTCAAAACAAGAATTAGTAACCCAGTAAGTTCCTAAACTTAACCCTAGGATCCCAAATCCTCTTAGGTTCACAAGCCTTTAAGTTCTCGTACAAGCCTTTCTTTTCCTTTTAGGTTCATACACCCATATCTTTAGGTAACCCTTTTCAGGATAAACCCTTCATCCTTCAGATAACCCTTTTTCAGGATAAACCCTTCATATCTTTCAGAAATTTGCCTTAATTTTTCAGATAACCCTTAGATGACTCTTTCAGGGTAATCCTTCCTTCAGCCTTATCCCTTTCAAGATAATCCTTTCTTCAGCCTTATCCCTTCAAGATAATCCTTCACATATTGTTCCTTTCAGTAACCTTCAGAAAACCCCTTTTCAGTTTAAGTCCCCTTTCAGTCCTTCGGAGAATTATCCTTCAGCCTTCCCTTTAGAGAGAGTTGTCCTTCAGCCTTTCCTTCAGTGAGAGATAGCCTTCAGAGTTAGCCTTCAGAAGCATTAAGAAGTTTCTTCAGTATCCCTGTGACCCCTAATGCCTTCAGACACCAAGTTATCTTCAGACCAAAGAGTTTTGCCGAAGCGTCTTCAGTCCCGTTTCACCCAGGGGTATCTCAGGTATGGTCTCTTCTTATGGCTGGCGAGCCTCCTCACGTAGTCTAATGGACTTTAAACGACCCTCCCTGATAGTCGACAGACTCTAAAAAGTTCCCGACGACAGGTCCTTGGTTCAGACCCCTTGAGCCGCCTCGCGTCGCCATAGTCGTCAGGTTGTAATCTTCGATTGACCTGATGGCTATACTTTGACTTTCACCTTGTCCAAGCCTCAGTCAAAGTGGGGGCTCTATAGATACCTCATTTCTGCACCTCCCGCAAACCACCCGGTGATGATTGGGCCGTATGTTTGCTACGCGGAACGATTTGTGACAGTTCGTAAGTTTATCGGCAAGTGATTGCTCAAACATTAATGTCTACCTCTTAGTTGTCATCTACATCCCGATACGGTCGTTTTGACAGTAATTAGAGTACATTTGGAGTCCGGGTCAAAAAACCGTCTCCATTTTCTGATAACAGTTAAATCCCGAGTCGGAATGTTCTGGAATGTTCCAGATATTCCTTTTCCATATTTCATAAATTTTATCTTTTAGTAAGTAATATCCCGTAATATTCATATAAGATATTAAGGATATTCGAATTATTTTCGTCCTACCATAACTCAAACGCGGAAATCTTTCTTCAGCAGGAGGAAACCTCCTGGGAATAGACGCAGCAGGCGCTGCGCCTCTTCCAAGAGATGCAGTGGCTGCTGCGCCTCTTCCCAGGCCCTTTTCTGCATGATTCACGTATCTTTTTCATATCTTTCCGAGATTCACTTCCAAAGAGTCTCCGAAACCCTAATTCCTTCCGTGATTAGTATAAATAGCAGCCTTCGCTCCTCATATTTCTCACGCGAGTGTCCGCCCTTCTCTTCTCCCTTTGCATTCTAGACTTTGTTCTTACTTATTGGCGCCTACGTGCTTGAACTTTCGACCACGTAAGCTCGGATCTTTCCGGGTACCAGCCTCTCCGTTGCATGACCGACCAATTTGACCAACTACACAATAATCAATCTAAATAATCAACTTAATTAATCAATCGTTTTCCTCTTACGAGGGCACTCTCTTTGCATTCGCGTCGAGCATCACTAATCGATATCTTAGTCCTTCTCGTTCCGTCAACATGTAAGTCTGAGGGTGTATAATCCTTATTTATTTATTGTATTTATTTATCGTATCATTATTGTAAGGTTTACGTCGAAAATACCTCATTAAAACCGATTTCTAAAACCGTCTTTAAAACCTCTTTTTACGGATTTTCAGAAGACTGACAGTCGAGAAAAGACGCAGCAACTGCTGCGCCTCTTCGAAGGAGCGCAGTTCCTGCTGCGCCTCTTCGCGAGGCTGCCGCAGTTCCTGCTTCTTTTCTTCTTCCTTCGTCCTCTGTAATTCGTCTTTGCTTATTTGTTTTCACTTGTTTCCTTTAATTCTTTGGTACAATAGTTTAATAATCATATGTATATAATTTATCATCATTAACATATTTAGTTCATCATAAATCCGAATTAAATCCCTAATAATCCATATTTGCGGGTTTTCATCATTGAATTCAATTCCGGGTTGTGGAAGTTCAATTTGTTCATATTGAGTTTCTGAAATTCGTCTTTGATATAGTTTTCATCTCCTTATTCACATGTCCATTGTATATTCGTCATATATCATCATATCTAACCTAGTTAATTGATTTCAATAGAGGACTCATTAATATTATTCATTTTTGTCGTGTAATAATCCGTTTGCATCCGTCTCGTCCATGTTTTACTGTTTTTATGACCCATTCATATGTTAAATAATATATTAATCACTTTCATCCGAGTAATTATTTTAATCGATCTTTAAATTTACCAATTGACATTAACGGCTTGCAATTATGGCTTCACAGCCAGAACTGAGCCAAGGAACAGACGCGGCGTCTGCTGCGCCTATTCCAAGGGACGCAGCTCTGCTGCGCCTGTTCCTGGC
This sequence comes from Silene latifolia, assembly GCF_048544455.1. Classification (NCBI taxonomy): domain Eukaryota; kingdom Viridiplantae; phylum Streptophyta; class Magnoliopsida; order Caryophyllales; family Caryophyllaceae; genus Silene; species Silene latifolia. The sequence goes on from NW_027413701.1 coordinate 457,112, forward strand.
TGACTTCTGTCCCTGAACTCCGTTTCTGCTTTGGCTTAGTTTAATTAGCTTACGTAATTAATTGACTAATATCCGTAATATCGCTAATTCCTGTTCGTTTATGTAATTTTCTTTTATTCTTTTATTCCTTTTTCTCAAATTATCCGTTTTAAAGGTATTTTCGACATAAATCGCCTATTCCAATGTAATTATTGTAATTTTCATTATTGTAATTTATATTCATTGTATTTCATATTCCTTGTATGTTTTCACATGAAACTGAACATTAAATCCCCACTTTGAACCAATTGTGTGCTAACTAATTGTTAACCGACTTAGTTAATTCTCCACATGTTAGGATTAATCTATGGATGTTGCATTGCATGCATATAGCCGACAATATATCGAGTATAAATAACTTCCCTAATCATTAGTAGAGGCCGCTATCGAGGCGGGCGGGATTAGGTGTTCGATCAAAAGAGCTTCCTAATACGTACCCTCACCCCTTACTCCAGATCTCCGTGAGCACCCGTGTTCATTGGCATCCACGAGAGTCATTCTAGACATAGAATGCTAAGGGTAACGATTGCTTAGTGTTCATGTCACTACTTTGTGTCTTGACATGACATAAGGTATTCGAACGGTTCCAATTTCCCATAAAAATTGGTGGCGACTCCATACAAAATGCAAACGCTTGTTTCGACCTTCACCAAGCGCCCCCGTGGGCGGCCCGCTGTCCTCTCCAAGTGGACATAATCTTTTTTTTTGCTTTAAAAACACTAAATCATAAATATACACACATGCCATTATTATTTGCATATATATGTCTTAAGTCATACAATAACAAATGACATTATTGAAGGTTGTAAACTTACTCAGTTATCATCCTTACACAACTGTCAGAGGGTTTGCCTTCGCGAGAGTCAATCCAATACACTGTTTTTGTTTCCACTTGGATTGCCAGTAGCACCCAATGCTTCCTATTCAATTTAGGACATTGAACTGTTAGTTCATTTACACGCATTTAAGCATGTTAATAATAAATTTATAGAACCGTGATTCATTACAATAATCACGTACTATACATACATATTCTCATTGTAGGGGGCAAGCCATAGTTTTTTGGACGGCATCAACCGACGAGCGATACTATTGATTTGTTCTTTGTATGAAATTCTGTGCACAGAGAACGCCTTACGACTCAAGAATCCATAGGCGTGAAATGGGAACTTCCACTCAGCGATCTGATTATTCAGGTACCTATTACGCCACATGCAATGAAAAATGTTATTGTAATTGATAATTTTAACAAACATCATTATTCGTAAATGAAAATGACTAAATAGATTTATTAATAAAACTTACTTCATCCAAATCAAAATGTGAACAGCATCTAATTTATCAAGGTCGACAAATTCCATCAGTTGCTTCGGGTCCAGTACGGCTATATCAGCTGCGCCCATAATTTCCTCTTCAATGTTAATCATGACTACATCCCCTCTAGGTGACTTCTTTACAGCCAGGTTGTGCAAAGCCATCAGCGAAGCAGTTTTCATTTTTTTCTTATATTCACACGATTCATAATAAGAATCATAAGCAGGCTTGACTGCAACAACTTCCGTTGACGTAGTAGTAATTTCTTGAGCTGCCATGGCTTTGCTTAACTTCTACAAATGTAAAGATTAAAGTACTTACGATGTGTTAATATTCGTACCCTAATATATTTAAAGAACAAGTAATAATTAACGTCTGCGTATAGGTACCTCGGGGATGACAACATTGATGAGGTTGTTAGGCCATTGCACATAAGAGCTCAGGGCTTCTTTCAAATAAGTGATCTCCTCATTAGGAAATGGTACTTTTACTTCCTCATACTCGTCTTTATATAATTGGGACACTTCCACTTTACTGCAATTGTGACGAAGGGGTATACCATGAACCTTAACTTGTTGAAGCCGGTCGTAAGCGAACACGTATCCCCTGGCATCATCAACTTTCTATTTCCCATGTAAATAGAATAGACAAGCCACCTTGCAATCGCCCTTCACGACAGATTTAATCAATTAGCACACATACATTCACTACCTTTAATAAATTTCATAAGTAAAAAATGTGTACTGAGATGAATAATTATAAATTAGCAGCTATTACCTTTTTCGGTGTAGAGAAGAACGTCTGATCATCAACTACCTCAATCTCTTCTTGTGTCACGGCCTTCCTGGCTTCTCTTCTTCTTCAACTGCCTGATATCGATCCTCGGCTCTCACCCGAGTCTCCTTTGCCATTTCCTTCTCCTTTGCCATGTCCTCCTCGGCTTCCTTCTATACATTAACACTTGTCCATATAACACGTACTGATTTTCCAAATCATATAACACATTATATATATATATATAAGACATAAATATTATTACTTCTTTTTCCTCCTCCTCATCCTCCTCCCCCTCCTCCTCCACCTCCTCCTCCTCCTCCTCCTCCTCCTCCTCCTCCTCCTCCTCCTCATCCTCCTCATCCTCCTCCTCCTCCTCCTCCTCCTCCTCTGCTTCCTTTATGACTTTTTGAACCATATCCAACTCTTTTTCTGATGGCCTTTCCCTAGTTTCCAACACTCTCATCATCAACCTGGCTATTTTATGTAGCTGTGTAGTAGAAATTAATGCCAGCATATATAGTTATAAATTACGTTGGTTCAAATACAGTATTTATAGATTACCTTCTTGGAATCATCACCACTTCGAGTAGTTTTCCCAAAATACTTGGTGATACCAACATGCGCCGATACCCCTCTCACACGACCTGGATGCTTGCTTTGCCGATTGCCCTAGCAAGAATGTCATCACGTCCTTCAGGCTTCCATTTTCCTTCCTGCACCTCCTTCTCACAGTTCCTCTACATACACATAAAACCCTTAAGCAACTCATAATTATATAACTCCGACTACCAGTGGTAGGAGTGACATATTTATTCAAACTTACAATTTTTTCTTTGATGTCCTTATCATATTCAGTTTCCGTCTTTCCATTCTTAGGAGTGTGACCTTCCACCCAAGCGTCGTGACGATTGAATTTTCCAAGCTTTGCCTACAATTCATTCATCACACTGATATCCTCTCAAAATATGTATGATTACTATGAACATATATAACATCCGACTAAAACACCTAATAGTCTAATACTATAAGAATTATGTACTTACAAGTTTCTTCTTAATCAATCTATAACCACCTCGGGAGCCATAAAAGACGGTCTCTTTCTTTGAAATGTTCGCCTTGTTCCTCTCACTCATAGCCTTCATCAAATAAATTGTATCAAGAAACGTAATCATGACCAAACACTAAACTAAGTATACTTCTTTACTTATTATTATTAAGTTACCTTAAACTTGTCAGACTGCCTATAAGCGATATAGCTATCCCAATGGTCTTGACTGACATACGGATACTTCTTTGTTGGTGGGTTCTTGTTCATCTCCCCGGTTTCTTTGTTGAACAAGTGCTTCTTAGCAATCTTTAACTTCCAAGAACTGAAGGCTTTCTCTGTCTTTGTTTTTAGGTACTTATCATACTTTTCGGGGACAACGTAAGCTAACTGCATATATGATGAGCATAGTTGGTACAAGTGTTTCGGCTAATACACATATCAAGTAGTAACTTAATTTCAGCAAAAACATTTATTATTGTATATACATACCTTTATTCTGTTTATTAGCATGGTGTTCCGTATTTTACTCAGTTCACTGATATGCGGCGTACCGAGAGGCACATACTGTCTTACACAAAAACCAATCCAACTCGCAAAATACCCGGCATACTCACCATAAGGCAGCCCCGTATCTTTATCCCATTGTAAAGGATTAGGTATATTTGAATTTATTGCTTCTAGGGAAACCCTGTGGCGCATTCGACCCGCAGTGTGTTGTAAATTATTCTCATCACCTGGGTCGTCGCCTGACGCATTTCCATCGTTTCTTTTCCGCTTTTGGACCATATCTAAAGCAGAATAACAATGCATACTTATAAAAACAAACAAATCTGCCGAGTGGAGGGTTTATTACTTCTTTAAAGAGAAGAATCCAGATTGATCTGGCGGCGGCAATGACGATGATGACGATGATTGCGACGACGATGGGGTAGGCTGGTGGTTGAGGGGAAGCTCAGTGTTTGAGAATATTATGTGGGGGAGGGGAAGCTCAGAGTATATGAGTGAATAATACAGCACTTGCAAGACCTTGTTTATTGGAAAGTAATAAACACGGTATAAGAAAAACCGTTATATTTTGTTTCCAAACAGACTACGCTTTTGTTTGAAACCATAATTGATTCGTACTATCTACAACGGGTTAGAAATAACCGTTGTCTGTAATATTTTCATGTTGTTTGATTTTCCCGCCAAGAAATAAAGCATCATTTTTATATACATAACAACGGCCTGAACCGTTATAACTGTATACGTCCTTAACAACGGTTTGGGTATAACCGTTTTATTTTATATTTCATTGTGTTATACTTTACCGCCAAGAAATAAAGCATCATTTGGTATATGCCAGCTAATTACAATATGTTTCTTAGAAAATCTTGCTTATTTCCATTAATTTAAAGGATTACAAGTTTACACATAAAGACTACAAACTACCACCATACATAATAAACTAGGTAAATAACAATTAGAAGAAGAAATTTGACGATTAACTTAAGCCATGCCTCATTATTTTTGAGTTCTACGATATCCATGGTTAACTTCTTGCATTCTTCTTTTGCCTTCAATATTTCACTGTCATTTCCCCGCTTCGATTCTTCAAATTGATATAGTATACTTCTCACTTGAGTAATCTCGATATCCATGCTCTTTTTCTCATTCACTAACCTGTTTATAACCTTCCTCTGCCACTCAGTCATTGGTTCATCAACTCACTTGAAGTAATTGCATCCACACATTTTAGTCTCGGGATTATAGAATTTGCAAGTAAGAAACTTTCTTCCCGGATTTTGCAAAGTCCAAGAAGTCCGCAATGCTGCCGGAACTGAGCAATTATATGTCCCTGTTGAAATAGAGGAAGAAGAAGAGCTACCACTTGACATAATTTGAGTAATAAGAGAGAGAGAGAGAGAGAGAGAGAGAGAGAGAGAGAGAGAGAGAGAGAGAGAGAGAGAGAGAGAGAGAGAGAGAGAGATGAAGAAATAAAGAAAGAAAGAAGGTTATTTAAAATAATGTTATTAAGCAATTGCATAATTAACACGGTTCTTATAAGAACCGTTGTAATTATTTTATTAATATCTTCCAATTTTCATTTATTTTTAGAGGTGTTTGTGATCTAACACGGTTTTTATACACTACCATAGTCACTATATTATATGTTATTATTTCATTCATTTGTCTGTTCGCAAGTTATTTAAAATCTATGTTAATAATCATTTGGATGTAATAAAGAGTAGAACAATATATTAAAACGAGCATATTATACAATGGCATAAAAAAAACAGTACAACAAGGGGAAAAAAAGGAAACACAATAAAAAAATAAAAAACCACAAAAACAAACAACTAACTAATTAGTACATTAATCAAACACCCTAACAGGAGTTTGATTAGGAGGTGGGTACTGAGGATAAACATGATTATAAATCATGCGTACTACATCGGCATCAAGACGGGGATCAAAATGAGGCACTTCTTCATCTTCCCATGATTTCGGTATATTAATAAAATTGTACGGAATGAACCTTCTCATCAGATGAGCGTCCTCAGCGGTGGCAACCCATAAGCGAGGCCCAGCGTGAACATAACGATCCTTAGGGTCGTCGCTATAATAGTCACTTTTGCCCCTTTGATGGTCACGTGATGCATACCTTGCAGCGAGTTGTTTTGCTTGGCAAAAATCGTCAAGATCATCCCCTCGAAACACGATCAGATAATATCCAAGAAACCCATGACCAGAAATCCAAGCCGGGTATATTGCCCTAACATTTGAAAACCCATTCTCAATGAGGATATCCCTCAATAGGTTAAGAGACTTAGAAGTTGGATTCCCAGCAGCATCGCGTATGACTAATGCAAGTCATACGCGATAGCTGGTGATGCGTGTCTTTTATATAAGGTTTTCACCTCATTTTTACACGCATTTCTGTGCTTTTTATGTAGCATCTGGCTACAAATACCCCCGAATATTCTACTTTGGTCCGTTTATTGTGATTTGCAGGAATTGACCGAGGAGGAGCTAAATCGAGCCTTAATTGTCCCAATTGTATGCATTCATGGGAAATAAGGAGCCGGAGTTTAGGAATCTTACACTTGGAGGACGCATGAGCTGAGTTAAGGAAGAAATTCAAGTCCTGATGCGCCTATATAGCTCGATCGAGTGCTTTGGTACTCGATCGAATGCTTTACACTCTCAAGGCTGGTCGATCGACCAGCTTAAGAAGTCAATCGAGGAGGTTCAGCAAGCAGTGCTCGATCGAGTGACTTGGAGCTCGATCGAGTAATCGTTTTACTCGATCGAGGGGATTTTGTGTGTTTTTGGTTTATTTCCGCCTAATCTTTTATGGGCTTTTGTAATCAGTCCATAGATTAGGTTTAAGACAATTTTGCAGTATAAGACTGAGGAGAACATTACGTTACTCCCATCTCCTTCACTACGTACATTTTCCATTGTTACTTCTGTCACTATTCTTTGGATTTCTATTCTCTACTTTGCTACTCGGATTCGGTATTATCAATCTATTTATTTCTTAATCGTATTTATTGTTTTTAATTCCTTTCCCCTCTTTACTTTGCAATTGTTCAATCAATTAATTGTTCATCATGCTTAGTTTTAATTATTTAGTTATTGTAATTGTTAATTCGGCGATTATGAGTAGCTAATTCCCTACGCTAAGACTATAGGGGACCCATGATTTGAAGGTAGAGTAATCGATTTACTAGGTTAATGCCGCATCACTGCGTCTTTGTTGTTTAAGTGCTACATATAATTGTAATTATCGATTGAGTCGACGCAATTGGACCCTTATTCTTGGTGGACCTTGACCTGGACCGAAAGGTTGGAAGGAGCAGACTAGTAGCGAACAATAGAGTATTGCAGCGAGGGCGAAAGTTAAACTGTTTACACTTTAGGGTGAATTAAGGACCGAAAGGTGACGTTCGCTACCCCTTAGACTGTACCGCATTGACCTGGGACCTAGATTACTCGACCAGATGATTATGGTGAACCGTTTGTCTTAGCTATTCTCCTTTATCTGTTAAACTCCTTCCTTTTATTTCTCTTTCCTTATTCTCTTAGTTAGAAATCACATTTTATAACCCCAAAATTGGTTACTTAGACGAGCCTAGTTTTAGCAGACAAATTCCTACCTCTCTGTGGATTCGACCCGACTTCCCTAGCTATATTAGTTAGAGCCAGTTGGTTATTTTTGACAGGTACGCGACAGACGTGTCAAATTTTGGCGCCGTTGCCGGGGAGGTGGCGCAATTTTGTTGCTTTAATTAAGTTTGTCTTTCGTCTCAAGGAATTTATTCCTTGAGGCTGATCTTATTTTCTGCAAAGTTTTGATCAGTTTTGCAGATTAGCTGTTGCTTCGAAAGTTGGTTGACAATATGCCTACGATTACAGAGCATACAGAGCCATGCGGTAGATGTGGCGAGGAGGGACATGACCTCTACGAATGTGTAGCGAGTATAGAGCGTGCTCTTGCTTACAAGAAGTACAAGCAAGGGGTTCCTTTTTCTCAGCTTTATGAAGAGATAAAGAGCGTCTCTGCCCCTTCTATGCCAGTATCACGACCGACCTCTCCCTCTGCAAGAGAAGAGATCGCCGAGTTGAAATCCATTATGATGAGTATGTCACAGAAATCTGATACGGTTATATCGGAATTAAAGGAGCAAGTCGCGCAGTTGACACACGCGACGGATCAAGCCAAGTCTCTTCCAATTTGCGATCCAGTCAGTGCAATGAACTTTCAAAGTGACCCCCCTCATGAAGAAGACGAGGTTTTGGCAGCTAATGATGACTCAGATGATGATCTAGACGAGTTCCTGCAGGAAATACTTGCTGCGTGTGCAGTAACCACTCGATCGAGCAACTCATCCACTCGATCGAGCGGTTCTAATCATCCAGTCACTCGATCGAGTGACAATGGCGGTCGATCGAGAAGTACTGAACTCCAAGGTGGTCGATCGAGTAACTATGCTGAAGAAAACACTCGATCGAGTGTCAAGACAGGTCGATCGAGTGAAATTGAAGAAGAAACTGGTCGATCGACCAGTAAAAGTACTCGATCCAGTGCATTAAGTGGCGGAATTTCTAATTCAGTATCTAATACCGCCACCGTGTCATCTTCCCCTGCTGTGGAGACGTCACGCATCGATAAGGGTAAAGAAAAGGTTGCGGGACCGCTCATCGCTACCAGAGTGCCCTTCCCAAGTCGTCTGAAGGACGCAAGGATCGAGCAACAGTACGGTAAGTTCGTGGACATAGTGAAGAACCTCCAGGTAACTGTCCCGTTTTCTGAACTTGTCACTCAGGTACCCACTTACGCTAAGTTTATGAAAGATATTGTGACGCGTAAGAGAAATTTGAGTGAATTTGAGACGATTTCATTTATGGAAAAGTCTAGTAACCTGTTGCTAAATAAGGCCCCTCCAAAAATGAAAGACCCGGGCAGCTTTTCTATTACCAGTGTCATAGGTAATATGGTTATTGACAAGGCCCTCTGTGATTTAGGTGCCAGTGTCAGTGTCATGCCCCTTCCTGTCTGCAAGAAATTGAAGATGAGTCACTTCAAGGTGACTAACATTACCCTACAGATGGCTGATAGATCTGTTAGGAGACCCTTAGGTGTCTTGGAGGATGTGCCTGTGAAAATAGGCAAGCTCTACATCCCAGTAGATTTCATCGTTTTGGATATAGCTGAGGACACCCGGACCCAAATTATTTTAGGAAGACCGTTCCTTTGTACAGCTGGGGCCGTTATTGATGTCGACGGGGGCGTCGACTCTTGCGAGGGGATGACGCTATCACATTTAGTTTGCCCAGTACTTTAGCCCACCCAATGATAGAGGACACATGCTATTCGGTCGATATCATTGATGAGTCTATTTATGACTTCTGGTCGGGTTCTTTTATGAAGGACCCACTGGAAGCTCTCATGCTTTTTGATGAGTGTGCAGATAGCCTAGAGGACGATGACGCTGCGTTGGATTTGCTTGTTGATGATTTAGATGAGCATGAGGGAGAGCAGGTGGAACAAATGATCAGCACTCTTTGCTCCATTGAGGAAAAGGTACCAGAACGTAAGCCTCTCCCATCTCATCTTAAATATGCCTTTCTAGACGATACAGAGCAGTATCCGGTCATTGTTAGTGCCAAGCTTAGTGATGATCAGCTGACTTCTTTGTTAGCTGTACTTAAGAAAAACAGGAAAGCAATGGGCTATTCACTGGATGATATTACGGGGATTAGTCCCGATATTTGTATGCACAGGATAGAGCTGGAGGAGGATCACAAACCTTGCAGACAAGGTCAGCGCAGGCTGAACCAGAAGATGCAGGATGTTGTGATGGCTGAGGTAATGGAGTCTTTGGATGCGGGTATTATCTATTCGGTAGGTAATTCTAGATGGGTAAGCCCAAAGGGTAGTCCCGAAGAAAGGAGGGACAACTGTAGTTAAGAATGAGAAAAATGAATTAATACCTACCCGAGTAGTGACTGGTTGGCGGATGTGCATAGACTACAGACAGCTGAATGCCGCCACTAAGAAAGATCACTTTCCCCTTCCTTTTATTGATCAAATGGTAGAAAGGTTAGCCTCTCATAAATTTTTTCGCTATTTAGATGGGTATTCGTGGTTCTTTCAGATCCCTATCCACCTGCACGATCAGCCAAGACTACATTTACCTGTCCTAAGGGCGTTTTTGCGTATCGCAGAATGCCTTTTGGTTTGTGCAATGCCCCTGCCACCTTTCAAAGGTGTATGATGGGGATATTTTCAGAGTATATTGAGTCTATCATGGAAGTTTTTATGGATGACTTTAGTGTATATGGAAGTGATTTTTCGATCGTCTGTCTAACCTTGAAAAAGTGTTGCGGTATTTGTATTGAGGTTAATCTTGTCTTTGAATCGGGAGAAGTGCCACTTTATGGTCAACGAGGGAGTTGTCTTAGGGCACTTGGTTTCTGATAGGGGAATAGAAGTTGACAAAGCAAAGGTGGAAGTGATTCAAACAATTACCACATCCCGTTAATGTTAAGGGGTGAGGAGCTTCCTTGGTCACGCTGGCTTTATCGCGGCGGTTTATCAAGGATTTCTCCAAAATTGCTAAACCACTTACACAACTGTTGCTTAAAGATGCCCCTTTTGTGTTTCTCGACGCTTGTCTTTCGCTTTTAACAGGTTAAAGCAGGCCTTAGTCTCTGCGCCGATCATACAGCCTCCCAACTGGGACTTGCCGTTCGAGATCATGTGCGACGCGAGTGACTATGCACTAGGAGCGGTGCTAGGCCAGAGGAAAGACAAAGCCTTGAATGCTATTTACTATGCGAGCCGAACTCTGGATGAGGCTCAAGTGAAGTACACTACCACTGAGAAGGAGCTGTTAGCTGTAGTTTATGCCTTAGAGAAGTTTCGTACTTATTTAGTTGGGTCAGAAGTCACTGTTTTTACTGACCACGCAACTTTGAGGCACCTCCTTGCTAAGAAGGAGGCGAAACCGCGGCTACTGAGATGGATACTCCTCCTTCAGGAGTTTGATTTGCAGATGAAGGACAAGAAAGGAGCTGAGAACGTTGTAGCTGAACCCTTGTCGCGACTGATGCGACAAGAAGGGGAAGATTCTCTACCTATTGATGATTCTTTTCCTGACGATACTTTAATTGCTGTTATATCGTCTATTGTTGACCAGGAACCTTGGTATGCAGATATAGCTAACTTCGTTGTCAGTGGCAAGCTGCCGCCTGACCTTTCTCATCAGCAAAAGAAGCGTTTTCTGTATAACGCTAAGCAGTATTTCTGGGATGACCCTTACTTGTTTAAGGAATGTGCAGACGGTCTCTACAGACGGTGTATTCCGCAGTGGGAGACCAAAATAGTCCTGGAAGGCTGTCACTCCTCTTCATATGGTGGTCACCACGGTCCATCGCGCACCGTGGCTAAGGTACTTGATCCTGGTTTTTCTTGGCCTTCTTTGTTTTTGGCCGACGCCAAGTCTTTTGTTTCAGCTTGTGATGCATGCCAACGATCAGGGAATATTTCGAAGAGACATGAGATGCCACAAAACGGCATCCTAGAGGTTGAGGTTTTCGATGTCTGGGGCATTGATTTCCAAGGACCGTTCCCATCCAGTAAAGGTAACAGGTACATTTTGGTAGCTGTAGACTATGTGTCAAAATGGGTTGAGGCAATTGCTTCACCACATTGTGATGGTAAGACCGTGATAAAGATGTTCAAAAAGATCATATTCCCCCATTTTGGTGTCCCTAGGGTCGTCATTAGTGATGGGGGGATGCATTTTAAGGAAAAGAAACTCACTTCCATACTGTCTAGAGTTGGTGTCCAACACCGGCGTGGTTTGGGGTATCATCCCCAAACTAGTGGTCAGGTAGAGGTCTCTAATCGTGAGCTGAAAGAGATCTTGTCTAAAGTAGTTTCTAAATCACGGAAAGACTGGAGTCTTAAGCTAGATGACACATTATGGGCTTATAGAACTGCCTTTAAGACACCAATTGGTGCATCACCTTATAGGTTAGTTTATGGGAAATCGTGTCACTTACCTGTTGAGCTGGAATGTAAGGCCTGGTGGGCAATCCGTGAGCTTAATTATGATCCTAAACTATGTGGTCAGAATCGTCTTTTGCAGCTAGATGAATTAGAGGAGTTTAGGCTTAATGCCTATGACAGCTCGCGCATTTACAAGGAAAAGACGAAGAGATGGCATGACAAGAGAATCCTACCTCGGGAGTTTCATGTGGGGCGAAGGTGTTCTTTGTTTAATGCCCGTTTGAGACTATTTCCTGGCAAGCTGAAGTCCAGGTGGAGTGGTCCATATACGGTGACAGCTGTCACTAAGTTTGGATCCGTGGAGCTTGAAGATTCCGAGGGGCATAGATTCAAGGTGAATGGCCAATACGTGAAGCATTACCATGAGGCGAGTGAAGCGGACAACCGCGTTGAAGTCCTGCGCTTCGACGAGCTCGACGCGCCAGTTACTTGATACCAGAAAGGTCGTGCGGGACCTCTTAAACCAGCGCTCTCCGGAAGGCAGCCCGGACAGTTTTAGTTGTACTTTTTGTTGAACTATTTGTTTTTCTTTAGCTTTACGTTAAACATTAGACGCTGCTTTATGAACAATTTTTGTGCCTTCCTTGCTTTTATGCGTCCTTTGCAGGTTAAGGTACTCGATCGAAGGATTTTTGTGTTCGATCGAGCACTTTCTGATGCGGCTGTTACTCGATCGAGGGATGATGTCCTCGATCGACCAGATCCATAACCGTGCTTACTCGATCGAGTGGGTTGTCACTCGATCGAGCCCTTCCAATACACTGGTTCACTCGATCGAGCTGTTCCAGGCGGTCGATCGAGCAGTTATGACGTCCAGCCGCTATTGTGTTACGTCTGCAAAGCTACTCTTTGACTTTCTTTGACCTCCCATGTTCATGGTCGGTTTGGGGAGGTCCCTTCTTATGGCGTTTTGTAAGTTTTCCGACTCCACTTCTCCTTTTCTTTTCAGTTTGCATTCCTTTCCCTATTTTTGGTACAATGAGGGCATTGTACGGTTTGGTTTGGGGAGGTATGCATCCATATCTGTGTCTGCATGTTTCTTGCATTTTTGCTTGCACGTTTATTTATTTCCGCATGCATTGTTGTTTTAATTAATTCAGAAAATTCATATAAAAATCAAAAAGTTCAAAAGTTTTCAAAATTTTCATGTTTAAATTGAGTCGGAACGTTTGAACACTGACACTACTTTGAATCCTTACTTAAGCCTGGCATATTCTTGACATTTAGCTGGCATGTTTATGTGCATAATCTACGAGTTTTTTTGTTTCTCTCTTATCTGAACGAATAGACTTGATTCTTTATGTCGGCAAGCTACATTACATTCTGAGGTTAGAGCTTATTAAACTGGTGACATTCATGACCGGTTTCATTTAGGATGTGAGTAGTACTCTCTTTAAGACATGTAACATCAATTTGCATAAGCATGAGTCTAGTCTTCTTAATACCTGTATGCATTCGGTCTGTGGATGGTGACACGTGTTAGGAGAGGCAGTTCCCCTTATTTCATTCTACCCATGAGCCTCACATAGCCAAATTGCCTTTTTGTCCTATCAACTACTTTCTATAATATTCCCTACCCTAGCTGAGCTAGTAACGAGTAGTTCTTGGAATGTGTTATTGCAATATGGTTATTTCATCTGATTTCAGAAGATGGTGGAAGAATTGAAGGGAAAGAAAGAAAAAAAATGTGTTGAATTGTGAAAAAATGAAACGAAAAAAGAAAAGAAAGAAAGCGAAAAAAAAAGACAGAAAAATGAAAAGAAAAAAAAAAAGAATGAAAAAGAATGAGAATTGCACAATGTTTCACACTCCCATGCCTTATTTATATTTTATGGGGAGTTGACGACTTTTGGTTTTGTGAGTTTAGTGCATAATTTTGCACCGTTTCATCTTGCTGTTATGAGTACGAAGTTGGGGTGCAGTCTATATTTGGATCCGTTGTTGCTAGCCTAGCTATTAACCCCACATATCCAAATTCATTTTTGCCCCTTCTTACCCATTACCTCACTAACCCAAATGTAAGTCCTCGGCACGTGTCTTGGTCATTAGTATGGTTGGAATGCATATGTACGGTTGTAGAGACTTTATTCATGTTAACTGCATGCATGTTCTTATAGGTCGAGTTAGGTGAGTGCCTTGCTTCTTCCTATCTTTCACATATATACTCACCTTGTACCTGATTTTGAGTGACGAGCGACCCGTGAGAGTCCGACATCTTTGAATCTTGCAAGGTCGACGGTTCAGTAAGCTTGAAATATTAATTTAACTCGTTTGCACTTTTCAGTTGCCACTTTGTCATTTTGTTGCATTAAATTGGTTTTAGTGGATGATTTGTAGTTGATGCGTTGGTCCCGTTATATTGTTCACCCTTAGTTGCATTTATATTTGCTTGGGGACAAGCAAAGGTTTGGTTTGGGGAGATTTGATGCGTGTCTTTTATATAAGGTTTTCACCTCATTTTTACACGCATTTCTGTGCTTTTTATGTAGCATCTGGCTACAAATACCCCCGAATATTCTACTTTGGTCCGTTTATTGTGATTTGCAGGAATTGACCGAGGAGGAGCTAAATCGAGCCTTAATTGTCCCAATTGTATGCATTCATGGGAAATAAGGAGCCGGAGTTTAGGAATCTTACACTTGGAGGACGCATGAGCTGAGTTAAGGAAGAAATTCAAGTCCTGATGCGCCTATATAGCTCGATCGAGTGCTTTGGTACTCGATCGAATGCTTTACACACTCAAGGCTGGTCGATCGACCAGCTTAAGAAGTCGATCGAGGAGGTTCAGCAAGCAGTGCTCGATCGAGTGACTTGGAGCTCGATCGAGTAATCGTTTTACTCGATCGAGGGGATTTCGTGTGTTTTTGGTTTATTTCCGCCTAATCTTTTATGGGCTTTTGTAATCAGTCCATAGATTAGGTTTAAGACAATTTTGCAGTATAAGACTGAGGAGAACATTACGTTACTCCCATCTCCTTCACTACGTACATTTTCCATTGTTACTTCTGTCACTATTCTTTGGATTTCTATTCTCTACTTTGCTACTCGGATTCGGTATTATCAATCTATTTATTTCTTAATCGTATTTATTGTTTTTAATTCCTTTCCCCTCTTTACTTTGCAATTGTTCAATCAATTAATTGTTCATCATGCTTAGTTTTAATTATTTAGTTATTGTAATTGTTAATTCGGCGATTATGAGTAGCTAATTCCCTACGCTAAGACTATAGGGGACCCATGATTTGAAGGTAGAGTAATCGATTTACTAGGTTAATGCCAGTACCGTCTTTGTTGTTTAAGTGCTACATATAATTGTAATTGCCTGATTGAGTCGACGCAATTGGACCCTTATTCTTGGTGGACCTTGACCTGGACCGAAAGGTTGGAAGGGGCAGACTAGTAGCGAACAATAGAGTATTGCAGCGAGGGCGAAAGTTAAACTGTTTACACTTTAGGGTGAATTAAGGACCGAAAGGTGACGTTCGCTACCCCTTAGACTGTACCGCATTGACCTGGGACCTAGATTACTCGACCAGATGATTATGGTGAACCGTTTGTCTTAGCTATTCTCCTTTATCTGTTAAACTCCTTCCTTTTATTTCTCTTTCCTTATTCTCTTAGTTAGAAATCACATTTTATAACCCCAAAATTGTTTACTTAGACGAGCCTAGTTTTAGCAGACAAATTCCTACCTCTCTGTGGATTCGACCCGACTTCCCTAGCTATATTAGTTAGAGCCAGTTGGTTATTTTTGACAGGTACGCGACAGACGTGTCAGCTGGACAGACAGAGAGAACAATCAAGACTTTGGAAGATATGTTGAGGGCTTGTGTGATGGAGTTTGGTGGTAGTTGGGAGGATAGGTTGGATTTGATTGAGTTTTCTTACAACAACAGCTACCATACGAGTATTGGGATGGCTCCGTTTGAGGCTTTATATGGGAGAAGGTGTAGGAGTCCGATTTGCTGGGATGATAGTGCTGAGGCAGTGGTTTTAGGACCATAGATGGTATAGAAGATGATAGAACAAGTGAAAGTGATTCGACAAAAGATGAAAGCGGCCCAGGATCGATAAAAGAGCTATGCAGACTTACATCATTGGGACATCGAGTTTCAGGTTGGGGATAAGGTTCCTTTGAAAGTGTCACCTATGCGTGGGGTAATGCGGTTTGGTAAGAAATAGAAGTTAAGCCAAAAGATCATTGGTCCTTATAAGATTTTGGATTGTGTGGGAGAGGTTGCTTATCGGTTAGCTTTGCCACCAACTTTAGATCGTGTACATAATGTGTTCCATGTGTCTCAATTTCGAAAGTATGTGAGTGACCCTTCTCATGTGTTAGAGGTGGAGAACATCGAGTTGGATGAATCCTTGTCTTATCTAGAGGTGCCAAAAGAGATTCTTGATCGCAAGGTTTGCAAAACTAGATTCGGAGAAACAATGTTGCTCAAGGTTTTATGGTCCAATCACAATGTTGAGGAAGCAACTTGGGAGGCGGAAGAGGTTATGAAGGAGCGGTATCCGTCTCTTTTTGATCATGTATGTGTGGTTTCGGGGACGTAACCATGTTTCTTTTAGGGGGATAGGAGATGATCGCATAAGGTTTTGGTATGGTTTTATGTCGGTTTTGGTATAGTTAGTGGTTGTTTTGAGTCGGTATGAGTTGTGTTTGGGTTTTGTTTTGGAGTTTTCGTTGTGTTGTTGTGTTGTAGTCGAGTTAGTAAGTTTGTTTTTGAGTATGGGTTTGAACTTCGGGGATGAAGTTCATTTTTAAGGAGGGAATACTGTAATACTACGGTTTTATGAGCTGTTGGGTACTCTATCGAGTAAGGCTTACTCTGTCGAGTAACTTAGTTTTGCGTTCTGGACAGTGTTCTACCTGATGGGTACTTGATCGAGTTGCCCTCGAGTAGGGGCAACTCGATCGAGTAGGGGTTACTCGATCGAGTACATTGGTTCTTACGAGTTTTTGGCCGGGTTTTGATAGCAACGCGAGAATGATATATAAAGTACTTTCATCAGTTTATTTTACCTTTATTTTATTCTAAACATTTTACAATGAGAAAACAAAAACTACGTTGCAGTCTTCTCTAACATTGCCATCAAATCCAAGGGCTTGAGTCGTCGTATTCCAGAGTTCTTTACACTGTTGAGACCGTCGTATTGTGGGTAAGATCCTAGTAAAGTTTTTATGTTTATTCGTTAGTTTCGGTTAAACCCTAATTGGGTGTTTTGGGGATTTTTGGGAGTATTGTTGGTTATAGATTGTGATTGTATGATTATATGTTGATAGGAGGTGATTTCGTAGAGGAGCGCTTTTGATCTGCTGTTGTGTCGATTTGTGGTGATTGCATTCCAGGTAGGGTTTCCTACTCAGTTATTGTATATAGGTTATGAGATGGTTGTTGGTTGTTGGTTGTTGGCATTTGATTATATTGTAATTGATTTGGTATTATTGATATTGTAATTGGTTGTTGTTGTTTGCTAGTGGTTCGCGAGGTGCGCCCTCGGCTGAGTGGAGTCACTTGCGGGAGTGGCTTCATGCCCTGGATTTGCCCCTTGTGGAAACCGCCACAAGAGCGGATGTGCACATTAAGGAACATGGGTTTTCACTCGGTAAAGATGAGCAGGGCTTGGGTGGGAACGGCTGCAGTCCCCCACTGGCGGAGTGGATTACTGGTGCAGCTGGTAATCTGGCTGGCTAGACCTTTAGGCTAGTCAGATGATTGGTGATGTCACGGTGTTGCAGAATTGTGTCTGTGTATTGTTGTTGTATTATCTTATATTGTGTATGCAGTAACTGACCCCGTTTAATTGTTTTAAAAACTGTTGTGATCCATTTGGAGATGGTGAGCAGTTATTGAGCAGGTATGACTTGGATGCGCGAGGGTTAGCTGGGGATAAGTCACCACGAGTCAGCTAGTAGTCTTCCGCTGTTGTGTCGAGACATTTTCATTTACTTTAGTTGGTTTATGGATTGGAACACTTGTATCGTACTTATCGTTTGGTTTTACATGTAATCACTTAAACTATTTATCTAAAGTACGTTCTTTGATGGTCTATTTGATATACTTGGCCTCTGGCATCTCCGAGATGCTAGCATTCTCATACATTAGCTTGTCTTGGTAAGGCATCTTGGTGTATGGGGGTGTTACATACACAACTATTAGGAGACCAGCAGGGTCATAAAACGAAGATACTCAATCCATATTGGGTCAAAATCATCAAAACAAGGTCAAAAACAGTTCACTCAATCGAGTTAAACTTACTCGGTCGAGTGGGGGTGTCACTCGGTCGAGTGAGGGTGTGACTCGGTCGACTGCGGGTCTTTACAGGAGGTTCCCAGAGTCTGTTTTTGACTTTCTTGATCGAGTGAAATGGGTCACTCGGTCGACTGAAAACGGCACTCGGCCGTGTGTCACAGGGTAGTCTAAAATCCGGCTATTTATGGTCTTTAAGTTTACCTATGGTCGAGTATACTTACAATGGAGTCTCAAGGGTGGTCACTACACCATCCTTACCCATACCATCTACTAGACTTTGGCCTTACGGCCGAGATTACAACACAATAAATGTAACTTGTTCAAGGCTCAACCGGTGCAAGGTCACACGAGTTTGCATAAAATAAATAAGACTAATAACAGGTATTTATCTTTTTTCCAAGCTTCTTCACCCACTGGACTAAGGCTCCTTGGTTGTTTGCCGACGATCCCTCCCTCCGCGCGCTATTGTAGATACCTCATTTCTGCACCTCCCGTAAGCCGCCCAGTGATGATTGGGCCGCATGTTTGGTAGACGGAACGATTTATGACAATTCATACGTTTATCGTCAAGTGATAGCTCAAATACTTGTGTCTACCCCTTGGTCATCATCTACACGCCGTTACGGTCATTTTGACAGTAATTAGAGTACATTTGGAGTCCGGGTCAAAAACCGTCTTCATTTTCTAATAAACCGTTTAAAATGCCGAGTCGGAATGTTCTGGAATATTCCGGATATTTCTATTCCATATTTTAATTCTTTTAATCTTTTGGCAAAATATATCCCGAAATTATATTTTAAACAAAAAGGAAGTTGAGTTCTACCGCAATTCAATAACAGAAACGCGGAAAATATTTCTTCCGCAGGAGGAAACTCCTGGGGAAAGGACGTAGCACTTGCTGCGCCTCTTCCAAGAGCCGCAGTGGCTGCTGCGCCTCTTCCCCAGCTCTTTTCTGTGTATTTTAAGATCTTTTCGATATTTGTTTCCAAAGTTTTACCGAATCCCTAATTCCTCCGTGTGATTAGTATAAATAGGGACCTTCGTTCCTCATATTTCTCACGCGAGTGTCCGCCCTTCTCTTCTCCCTTTGCATTATAAGACCGTGCTCTTTGCTTATTGGCGTCTACGTGCTTGAACTTTCGACCACGTAAGCTCAGATACTTCTGAGTACCAGCCTCGTTTTGCATGACCGATGATACGTGCAATTTTTATAGTCTTTTTAGCCTTCTTTAGCACGTATTTATATGTACTTTCGTACTGTTTATATTGCATTTTGCCCCCGAATTGGCTACTTTGGTTCGTTTGGTCCGTTTTGTAGAAATGAACGCGAAAGTAGTGGAATCGTACCATTTTTCGTCCTTTTTGCATGCATTTTGAGGAGACGGGATTTTCCGGAGTGAGTTCCTGCATTGGGATGCATGAAGGCACGGTTTACGAGGTAGTCGGGCACGAGTTTGAGCTGATTTGAAGGAAGAATACTCGATCGAGTGGTTTTATTACTCGATCGAGTGGTTGCTGTGGTCTTGGTTGATCGATCGAGTGGATTTATACTCGATCAAGAAGAGCTGGAAAGTGGAGTTACTCGATCGAGTAACAATTCTACTCGATCGAGTAGATTATCTGGAGTTTTACTGGATCGAGTGGTTTCAGACTACTCGATCGAGTGGTTTTGACTTTCGTGGGCTTTAATTAGCCCGTGAACTTGTTTTAGTTATTGAACTTAGTTTATTTTCTATTTAAGCTTACGATAACTAGGTTTTTAGGATATTATCTATCATTTATTCTAAGTTTTATCTATCATTTCCAAGACTGCGTACTCTCTCTTCTTCACTGTAACTTTATTTTCGGGGTTATTTCGTTCGGATTTGCTTGTTCTTTACGTCGGATTCTTACGATTGTAATCTCTTTCTCCCTCTTTAATATTATTCTTTCATTTGTTCACTTTAATTACTTGTTTTGCTTCATTTAATTTCTGCCCTAATTACCTTTTATGCATTTTTATTATCGTTTCATCATGTTGAATGTTGGTTATTTACTTGTTGTTGGTATTGATAGTATTAATAGCAATATGAGTAGCTAAACTTGTTTCATGTTGGGATTAGGGGATCTACGGTAGAAATGTGATGATGTAGTAAATAGGTTAGATGAATTAATTGTGAGACTCTATCTCCATAGCAATATAACTGTATCTACCGACTTAGTTGAGTGCACGCTTCTGAGTCACCTTTTTAACCTGGTTAAATTTAATCCTGGATCGGAAGATTGGACTAAATAGACCTGCTATGAAAAGTAGACTACCCTGACGAGGACGGAAGTTAAGTTAGTGGTTATTTAGGATAGAAAGTGGACCTGAAGGACCTTTCCATATCCGTCTCGCAGTAATTTATCTAAGTTGTTTACAGTTGAGTCACTGGACTACCGTAGTGAACCGAAATCCTGACATGTCCCTTCTCTATTTGATAGTTTAATTCAATTTTTCTGCCTTAATTGCTCTTTCTTTATTTCTCTTCCTTTAAACCTTTTTAGTTTAGAAAACCAATTTAAACACCCCCCATTTTGTGACCAAATAGACGGACTCTTACAGATATCTTGCCTCCCTGAGGAGATCGACCTGACTTCCCTAGCTATATAGTTAGTTTAGTTAGTTATTTTTGATAGGTATACGACAGCCCTCACTACTACAAAAATTGAAGTAATGCAACATTTCATCTGCAACACTTTATTTTTTATGTTGCATTTTAGTTAATCATGTAACACTTTATTCAAAAATGTTGCATTTATCGATATAGAGCATCACTTTAAGAGAAGTGTTGCATTGTATTGCTATAAGTGCAACGTTTTGACACAAATGTTGCTTTGTCGCAACACTTTAAGCAGCGTTTATATTCTTCGTAAGAAATTTCGTCATTTAGCGCTTAAACTAAATGTAAAATAAAAGTTAGGCGCCTATTTAGTGCTTATGCTAATTCTAAAAGTGAAGTTAGGCGCCATTCTTAATTTTTGGGAATACTAACCATCAAAAGCTTATTTAGAAATAATTAAAAATTCTTAATCCTTAATCCTTAATCCTTAATCCTTAATCCTTAATCCTTATCCTTAACTACTAAAATGTGTAAACATCTTCTTTTGGTTCTCTTGTGAACAGTGATGCCTTATGAATAGTAAGGAATAGTGTTTTGTTGAATCTAAGCCAACTAAAATGTGTAAACATCTTCTTTTGGTTCTCTTGTGAACAGTGATGCCTTATGAATAGTAAGGAATAGTGTTTTGTTGAATCTAAGTCATTCATTCCCTTTGTTCCTCCCATCTAAGCCACGCATCTCATCTAAGCCACGCATCTCACATACAATCCTACGGTGTTCTTTTGTTTTCCTCTCCCACTTCTCCCCTTCTGATCATAATCTCACTTTCCCTATTTCCCTGTCTCTCAACTACTTCTGGCTTCACGACCGAGACAACCCTGATGTTCTCTCCTATCTCCGCTGCGAAGACTCCTTTGTTGATTCCTTCATGTCCGGTATTATCATCATTTCCATTTCCATTTCCATTTCCATTTCCATTTATATTCACAATTATATCAAATCCAACCAACTGAAATGATAAGGATTGATTTTTGGACACCCATGCTTGATTGATTAGTTGATTGTTCAAAGGAGAAGTTATACAAAGAAATTCGGGGATGAATCAAAGAAGATGGACAATCACATTGGCGGCGCTAAAGCAAAGGTCGTTATTTCATCTACTCATCTCCTCTTTTTTTTTTCATTTACTGATTTTGATCGTTTAATTATGGTTTTGATATGTTTTTCATTTGGGTTCATTTTTAAATAATGATGAGGTATTCTACAGGTTTAGCAATAATAATTGTGGTTTTTGTTCAATTCGGTAAATTGATTTTTTCAATTGGTTTTGTATTACGACTTCTTAGTCTATTGGGTTTTTGTGTGTTTTGGATAGATTCATCTTGGGCATGTTAACTAACTGTCCATTTTGTTTGTTCTCATTTGCAGATGTCGCCCACTTCGTCACTCATGATCGTGGTGGCGGCGTCTTCTTTGGATCGGTCTTCTTCGCTACCACGTAGTGAGGTTCTCTATCTTGGTGAACAAAACTTCGATAGATAAGAAAGTTGTTGTCTTTCTTCTAACAATTTCTAATTTTTTATCATTTGACCATCAATTGAATTACCTTACCTTGGTTCTCATTGCGTGTTTCGCCTACCTATGCCTTTAGTGCCTTTTAGAAATCGAATGTTGTGAGTTCAGGACTTGTGATAATCTTTTCTGAATTACTGCATTTTGAACTTCCTTTTGATGGCTCTTGGAAGATTTATCTCGTGTCTGGTGGTGGATGGTTCCAATCTGTAAGAACTCTGAATTATTCTCTTGAAGCTCTTTAGTAAACAGAAGAAGTAGAGTTCATTAAGAGTGCCTCTGATTGTCATTAAAGGCTTGGTCTCTCTTTCTCATTTGGTTAGATTTTGGGTTGGACACTCCTTCCAAAAGCTTTGTATTACATGAATAATTATTTTGTTTTTTGTTCAATGCCAGAATTTAAGAATAATGGATTATGAGGCATTGGTTGGTATGGAACAGAAGCAATTCAAATAGTGTAGTATGAGTACAAAAGAACTAGGATTTTTGTGTGACAATAATTCAGGAACTTGTTATTGTTATGGTTCTAAATTTCTAATCTTTCCATTTTTTTTCGGTTCGAGGTGATTATGCGAAAGCAGACGAGTATTGTGGGAGAGATATACTTGCGAACCCGGGTGACCCAAATGTATTGCCCCTTTACGCGGATTTAATATTGCAAACTCGTAAAGATTCCTCTAGAGTGAGAGTTACTTTGATCAGTCATCAAAGTCGCTACCGATGACCTGGTGAGATCTTTTACCAGTGTCATTTGTATAGTTTGTAAAGTTATGGTTTTTCCTTAGTTATGAGCTAGACATGGCAAAATTAACCGACCTTAGATGCGAGTTAGATTGGATAAATAAACCGACTTGACCCTTAGCTGAACTTAGGTTTGATATTAACCTTTTCTGAACTAAGTGGAAATTACTCGACTTAATAAGACTCATTTGAAATTTTATGTAAATTTCCCTACTTTAAAAGGAACCTTAAAGAAACATTATAAGTTCTTATGTGCTAGAGTCTTATGATAAAGTTATCACGAGTGTTCGCGATTGGCCCATATCTGGGGTAGTTATTTCTTCATCTAAGTTTTTAGCAAGTTAATGCGCATATGCACGAAGATTTCAGTTAAAGTGGGTTGGGTCTTACATTCACATTGTATTGATACGAGAATATGTAATGCAACTGTAGCACTTATTGGATAAACATAGCCTGAACTTGACTCAAACGAATCACATAACACCTGACTATCCGACCTCAATGACACTCGACACTCGGACAAGGATATATGACACTTATACGCCTCATTTAAAGCCAAAATATGCATATTTTCCATAAAAATATCCGTTTTTGACAAGGATATGTTGGTGCTTCCTTGGTCGTGTTGACTGTTGACAATAATTTGAGGTGTTTGAGGTTGATTCTATAGTCTATATTGGTTTAGATTATTGTGGTTTAAATGTTTTGTGCACTCATTACTGCGAGTCAACACTTCTAAAGTGTATGCTTTTCAATGCCAAATCATAAACATCTGGCAGTCAAAGATGAAAGAGTCTAGAAGCGATTTGTTCCTTCGTAAATTTTGTTCCATTCCCCTAGCTAATCCCATTGTTCCTCCTTTTAGGCGTAAACCAAAACAAGACTAGAGAGTAAGAATGTGGAGGTTTATACACTTGGGATTAAGTTAGTTGCGCTCTTATCATCAAGGAAAATCTTATGGATCGACATTGATATTGTTGCACTTGTAATCTGACTATAATTGACAATCATATAATTTAATCTCACAATGTTGTATCTTCCTGACGAGCATCTTAGTGTTAAGCTTGATAATTATTGGTTACTTGGAATTTTAACCCTTTCATTTATGTACAACCTATATAGGCATTTGATGAAGCTATTTCTGAGCTCGACACCTTGGGCGAGGGGTCTTACAAATACCGCCAACTGACTATATATGTATCCTGCCATAGTTGGGTCTGAGGCAATTAATTAAATTTTCTCTTTGTTATGAAGCTAAGCGTTCATCGGTTTAGTACATAGAGTTCGGGTCGGTGCATAGAATTAGGCATACAAAAAGGTAAGCTGATATAAGTTTCTTAGTTGTTTAATTTGATATACAACTCTATATCTCCTTTGTTGCAATTGATTGACTATAAATTGATTTGTTGAATTTCTGTTGAACTTCATAGAGTTATCGGCAATCTATTCCTTGCGATGTGGCTGGGGAGTCAGGAGATGGGTGAGGTCATATGAGAAGAAGAACGACAAAAAAGAACACACACTGATGACTCTTGTAGACTTGGGGCGAGAGCTTTTTACTAGAACATTACCGCTTAGTCAGGTAAGTGTTCCTTTAAAATGCCCTTGATGTTTATGACGGTTGATATCAGTGGTTAATGTAGATAGAGTAGTGAGTAGAGTAAGGAGTGAAAGGTAAAACAGAGAGTGTTACAATTCAATGGTGTTCAAGTCTGGTATGGAGTATTAATCCGTCCTTTGGTTACTCCGCATTATATTTCCTAGTAAGGCACAATCAAAGCCTTTAAATATTCCGCGATCCTCAAATCTAATTGTGTTCCATTTTTTACGTTACGGAGTTGCATTTGAGGTATTACTATTTTCTTTGTGGGTTGATTTTTTTCGGGTGGCAACATACATATGGTCCAAAGTACAACAATGAAGACTTTTAATATAATAATTGTTACTCATTTGTTCTATTTAAACATTTGCTACATTTTTTCTACTTAAACATTTGCAAAGTTCTACTTTTGATTCTTTTGGGAAATGTAATTGACATTCATTTTGAGACTGAATCTATTGCAATTTTGGAATGATTTGCAATTGAATGCACAATTAGTGAGAATTACAATTAAGTATTGTCTTTGGATAAAGTAGTGTTGCATTTGTTTATTACAAGTGTTGTTATTGGACGTAACTAGTGTTGCGTTTACAAAATAAAAATGTCGCATTTGTTTGTTATAAGTGTTGCTTTTCAACATGAAAAGTATTGCATTAGTTCAGGAAGTGTTGCTATTTTTTCACAAGAAGTGTTGCATTAGCAAATAAAAATGTTGCCTTTGAAATTGAAAAAAGCGTTGCATAAACATAACATATGCAACACTTTATAAAAGTGTTGCTTTAGTTTGAAAAGTGTTGCATTAAGTGTTGCAATGAGCTAATGCAACAAGACTTTATGTAGCACTTCATTAAGTGTTGCATAAACTCTAAAGCAACATTTATACGACATTATGCAACAATAGCGAAGTGTTGCTACAGGATCACAATGTAGTAGTGCCTGTCAAATTTTGGCGCCCTTGCCGGGGAGGTAATTGCCCTATCTGTCTTTGTTTCGTTTATTTTATCCATCTCAGGGAATTTTTATTCCTTGAGGCAGTTCTTATTTATTTTCTTTCAGTGTTGTGTATGCCCAGGTCAGACAGGTTTGAGTTAGTTGCAACTTATTCTGAGCCAGAGAGACTATTTAGGCATAGACTCCGTCTGCAAAGAGAATCACGAAAGGAAGCCTTGAGCACTTTCGAACCAGAGCTTCAGCATTTCCTTTTTACAGAAAATCCATCTTTTGAAGAAGATACTTCCAGTTCTGTAAGCCAACCAGTAAAGATGCCAAACATTGCTAGCCACTCGGAGCCTAAAGCATCATCAATTCCAAAGGGTTTCAATCTCCAAAATGAGGATGGGAATACATTTGACATCCACCCTTCCTATATCAATCTGGTGGAGAGAAATCTCTTTAGAGGTGTGGCAGGTGAAGACCCGAGGAAGCATATGGAGGTCTTTACGGACTAGTGTTCTACTATCCCCGCCACAAAGGGGGTAACTCAAGACAAGATTAAGGAGGTTTTGTTCCCTTTTTCTTTGACCGACTCGGCCCGAGGAGTGGTGATCGATTTAGACCGCACACCCAGGGGTTCTGATTGGGAGTCCCTTGCTCTTGCTTTTTATAAGAGATATTTCCCTCCACGGCGCACCAGTCAGCTGAGGGCAAAGATCACAAGTTTTAAGCAGGCTCCCGATGAGACTTTCTATGAAGCATGGTCCCGTTTCAAGAAGTTGGTGAGGTCTCTTCCTCACCATGGTTTTGATCCATGGTTTCTGTCCAACCAGTTCTACAATGCGCTATACGATGATGACATAGCCATACTTGATGCATCATCTAACGGGAGATTCCAAGAGAACACTGACGATGATAAGGGATGGGCCCTTATTGAAGAGATGGCGAATCACTGTGCTGAGTATGGAAACCTGAGGGATGGTATTAGGACAGTTCATGTAGTCGATAAGCAAGTTGTGGCTCAGCTGGAAGCCATGAATGCTAGATTTGATAAGTTGGAGTTGCATTCTGCTGGGGAGCCTCAGACGGTTCATTTGCTTACTAGAGGGGAGACTATCACATGTGAGAGATGTGGGAGCAATGACGGTCACACTGATGTTGGCTGTCTTACGGAGAAGGAACATGTCCTTGCTTTTCAACAATATAGGCAAGGAGGGGGTTCCTATTATAACAACCAAGGGGCAGTCCATCACAATTTGAGGTGGACAAGTCAAAATGTGCTCAATCCTACCCCTCCACCGCAGCAGCAGCCATATGTCCCTCCTCATAAGGCTCAACAAGGCTTTCAGAAGCCTCCTTCCTTTCCTACACCTAATCAAGGTGCATCCTCTTCCGGTGGAGTAAGTGAGCTAGGTGAGTTGAAGACAATGTTACAGTCTTTGACAAAGCAGTGGCAGCTGAGTGATCAACAAAAAGATGCATCAATCAGGCACTTGAAACTCAAGTTGCCCAGTTAGCCGCGAACCAGTCTACAAGGAAACCGGGTCATTTACCGTCACAAGCTGACAAAAATCCACATGAGATGGTAAATTTAATTAATTTGAGGAGCGGTCGTTCATATGATGGACCGGACGTGTTGAAATCAGACCCGAGGAAGGTTATAACTGCTGATGAACAGTGTTCTGGTGAAGAAAAGGAGCTGACGACAAGGAAAGTACTCGATCGACTGATTACTGGGGGTCGATCGAGTAAAAATGCTGAAGAAAGTACTCGATCGAGTGGAATTTCTACTCGATCGAGTGAACAGGGAAAAGAAGCTGCTCGATGGAGTGATTTTTCTACTCGATCGAGTGATTTTGTTGAAGAAACAGCTCGATCGAGTGGTATTTTTGGTCGATCGAGTAGTGTAGATAAAGAACAGCTCGATCGAGTGCCTGCTAGTGCTCGATCGAGTGAAAAATCGCCTGAAAGACCTCGTTCGAGAGGAAAGAAGCGTCCGAAGGATTTGGAGCTTGATCAGGCTGACACTTTGGAAAAGAGGAACAAGGGACTCGAGATACCCATCACGGTACCCTTCCCGAGGCGTCTGCAGAGTACTAAAGCTAATCAACAATTCGGCAAATTTGTCGAACTCCTGAAGAGCTTGCAGGTCCCTGTGCCATTCGCCGAACTGCTGACACAGGTACCCTCTAACCTTAAATTTATGAAAGAAATTTTATCGCGTAAGAGGCACATTAATGATCATGAGACGGTAGCTTTGACCGAGGTAAGGACGGCCCTAGTTCAGAATAAGTTACCTCCCAAACAGTCAGACCCGGGTAGTTTCTCAATTCCGTGTCATATTGGTACCCATTTGATTGATAACGCGTTATGCGATCTTGGCGCTAGCGTGAGTGTCTTACCGATGTCTCTGGCTAAGAGACTTGGTTTGACAAAGTTTAATTGCATAAACATGACTGTTCAGATGGCCGACCGTAGCATATCACGGCCACTAGGTGTAATAGAAGACATACCTGTTAAGATCGGAAGGTTCTTTATTCCCGTTGACTTCGTTGTACTTAACATCCCCGAAGATGCCCATACCCCTATTATTTTAGGGAGACCATTTTTATTTTCTGCCCGTGCTGTAATAGACGTCGGGGGCAAGACATTGACTTTTCAGGTTGGGGACGAGGAATTGATATTCCATCAGTCTAAGTTCCGGAGGGCTCCCATGCAAGCCCAGCCTTGCAATGCCCTCTCTTCTATTGACCCTCCTATTGACACTCCAAATGAGAATTTGGAACATTGTGCTAATATTGTGACCCCTCCGCCTCAGGTTGAGAGCAAAAAGGAGGAAAGTTCGTCTGTTTTCCTTGCTGCAGGTACAGATGAAAATATTGCAGGAGCTGTCAAAGGGCATTGTGCAATTGATGTCAGTCAAAGTGGGAGTGACGATGTTAAAGCCGGTGAGAAAGGAGTAAGGACGAGAAAAGTTCGCGCATATATGGATGTCAACTATTCTCCTCCTAATGATTCAAGTTTAAGCTCGTGGAAATTGAAGAGGACGATTAATGTTGCTGAGATGACGTCCTTCAGTCAGGAGCCCTCCAAGGGGCTACTGAATTGCCTTGGGAAGTGAGCGGGGAAATGCCCCGTGTAACAAATTGTAAAAACAATTTTTGAATTTTCCGTTGAATTTTATTTATTGCTTTTAATTAGGACAATTAGAATTTAGACCATTTTTAGCGTAGATTAGTGACTATAGACTGTTGTTTTGCGTATTTGGTATTTTGGGATATTTTTGCAAGTGTTTTTATGCAGGTTTGGGGAATTTTACGCAAATTCAAAGGAATATTGGCGAATTCAAGAGCTTATACCAGGAAAAGATCTCGATCGAGTGCTTTTTGTACTTGATCGAGTGAAATGTGTTCGATCGAGTGATTCCATATTACTCGATCGACTAATGCTGAAAAGGGGAGTTCGCGATCGAGTAACTTTTTACTCGATCGAGTAGATGAATCCAAAATTCCTCGATCGAGCAGTTCTAAACCACTCGATCGAGTGAAATTGCAAGAGACACGCAGGGAGTTTTCTTTAACTTCCTTCTTTTTTATTGTTATTTCATTTTACCCCTAATTTTTCGACACCCTTCCTCTTTTGCGATCAAAAACACCCCAAATCCCCCATATTTCTTGCCCATTAGCCAAATCCGTCACCTACATTTTGTTACTTGTTAATTAATCGTCATAAGCCCTCTGTTTTCCCCTTGATTCGCGCCATTTTACACGATCAATTGGAGTTTTTAGGGTTTCGCGGTTTTTCTATTAAAAATCGCCATTGTTGCTTATTGTTTGTCGATTAATTGCAATTTGTGGGTTCTTAATCATCAAGTAAGTGATCCTTACACTTCTTTGCATTTAAATTTCATTTATTTTGCCTTTTATGAAGTGAATTAGGACCTAGGGTTTCGATTTTCTGTTTTGGGTCGAAATTATCAACTATAATTTTGATTCAATGCTTAGTCTTGCTTACTTGATGCTTATTCCCATACCTCATTGATTTTTACTTGCTTAGTTCGAATTTTTGCGAGAAAATCGCGATTAGGGCTTTTTCAGTCGAAATTTTCGACTGTAAACTGGGTTTTCTTGCTGCCATATGCTTAATTTACTTCAATTGTTGCTTAATTTGCTGCCATTGATGCCTGCTACCCCACCCCTGTCGTTGTTTACCCGCTGCCATTCGAAATTTTTGAGGTCATTTGGGTATTTTTGGGCTATAGTCGAACTTTTTTCGACTGGTGAGGGGAATCGTCACACTGTTTTCATGATGTTTAGCTGTTGTTTTCTTATCGAATTCCCCTGCCCTATTTATTCAGGATGGATTCTAGCTCTCTGCCCTCTACTAGCTCGACTTCTAGTCCATCCTTGCCTGAGACGGTGGTCCCTGCTGTCACCACCGCCTCCACTTCTGTTAGTACCTGTGCCCTGTGTTCTTAGTCTCTATTTCTTTGGTACAGTTTTTACGCTCATAGCACTGCTGCTGCTAGCCTTGTTTCAGCTGCCGCCTTAGTCACAGCCACCACCACTGCTAGCACTGCTACTAGTCTTTCTTCCTCAGTGGTGGTCACAACAGCCACAGCCTCTACTTCAGCCACGACAGACTCACCTGCAGCTGCCGCTGCTTTCAGAGCGACCCTAGTTCCTCGCACCGTCACTGGACGGGCTTCTACTTCGGGTTCTAGAGGCCGGGGCCGAGGTCGTGGACGTGCTCGTTCTACGCCAGCTCCCAATACTTCTACTTCTGCTACTCCTGGTGGCAAGGTTACCATCCGAGGGGACGACTCCCTTGACTCCCACCCTGAGTACCCGCATGTAATTTTTGTTAACGGTGTACATCGTAAGAGGTTTTATAACCTCGTTGGCTGTGAGTTTTTCCCTACCCGGTTCTTAGACCAACCGGCACTTGAGAGACTCGGTTTCTACGAGTCAGTTTGTGAGCTTTTACGGGGCACGGGGATGGCCGGACTCATCACTATGAGTGGCCACACCTTTCTGGAGCTGAGTCTTGAGTTCCTCAGCTCCTTCACCTTCTCCTCCAGGGCACACGACGCTGCCCCCACTAGTCTCACCGTGTCATTCCGGTTGTTCAACCAGACTTTTTCGATGACTTTGGAGGAGTTTGGTACCAGACTTGGCCTTTTCTTTATGGGCGACACTGCTGCCCCTAGGAAGGTCATTCGTCAGCTTTGGCGGACCTTGGCTCAGACCACCTTTCCTGAGCGAAAGCTCGCGCAGGTCCACCTTTCCCTTGCCCGTTACTTTCTTAGACTGATGGGGAGCACCATTTTTTGCCGTAGGGAGCCAAACAACATCAATAAAAACGAGCTCTCTATCTTAGGCGGTTACCTGAACATTGACTGCGAGGGTCTTTTTACCCTCAACATTGCCTATCTGACCGCCCATTACTTCCAGGCCCAGGAGGAGAAGGTCACGGAATCTATTGTCTGCAGTGGCATAGCCACCATTCTTGCCCGTTCCCTTTTCCCTGTCTGGCCTCGTGACCTACCGTACCTAGAGGGAGAGAGGTATCTAAGCCTAGATGCCATGCATTCTCAGCATTGGCTGACAACAGACTACCGGACTTGGAAGATAGACGGTTCCATTTCCGTGGACTTACCTTGCACCACTCTCCCCCGTCTAGCCCCTTTTCCTACTGGTCGGGACACAATCTTTTCGGTAACTTGTCGTTAGGAGCACCTAGACCAAAACACAATTTATAACTTCACAAACAACTCTACAATTAGTAAAGAGGCAAGTAAAGGTCGGATCCCAAGGGACGGGAATTGAGATGAGATTTCTATTGCAACTAGTGGTGTCTTAGGGGTGTCACAATTGGGGTTTGATGTAGAAGGTCACTAAACTAAATAGCAATGAAAGTAAACAAGCAAGATGAATTAAAAGGGTTGTAAACAATTGATAAAAAGCACTAGGGTGTCATGGGGTCATAGGGGAATCATGGGAATTGATCATACAAACATGTTCTCAAATTATAAGCAAGCAATTATTGTTGTGATGGATTGAGTTGGGTTATATCTTACAATCCTAGGAAAGTTTGGGTCCCGGAGCCGAATCGATTAGATTGTACAACACCTACAAGTCGACTTAGTCTTCCTACTCAACAAAGATGCATGGTCTAATGAGACTCGAGTTGGTTTATGTCTTACAAGTCTCATTGAAAAGATAGGTGATGGGTAAAAAATGCAAGGATTCATAGGCTCACATTTCATCAAACATAACATGTGCATGAGTTGAGATCATAACAAGCAAGCAAATAAACCATGAAAGCATATTAATTTAAGCATGAATCATTCCCCATGTTGGTTTCCCCTAATTACCCATTAATCCTAGCTAGGTGACTACTCACTCATTATCATGTTGAACATGCTAGCAAGGTTGTCAATCATACCAACAAAGTGAAACATGATGAATAAATGAAAGTAATTAACAGTAATTAAAAATGGATTAAGAGAATTATACCTACTAATGATTCCAATAACAAAGCAAAGAATAAAAGAAGTACTTGATGCTTGATTGAGAGGTTGTCAATCTCCCAATAATAACCCAAATAATCTTCAATTACCCAAAATAAAAGATGAACAAAAGAGAGATTAAGGAAATAAAACTTGTATTAAAACTTGATTAATTGTTGATTACAAAATTAAAGAGAGATTTGATTGATATTAACTACACTAAAGATTGCTAAGAAGAACATGCTCTTCTAATTAGACTAATGGGGTATTTATAGTGGGGATTAGGTGTAGGAATTAGGGTTAACTAAGGGCTTAAATGACGATTAAGTCCCTACTTAAGGAAACGCCGATATTTTTAGAAGGATGGGCATCTTTCTTGAAGCTTGAAGAAACAAAATTTGACTGCCTTGGAATCCATGCGTCTTAGGCACGGGACGGGCGGATTCGGTGGTCTGGGCCCGGGCGTCTTTGAGAGAAGACGGGCGTCTTCTGGATGCTGCTGCTCGGGCGTCTTGTAAGGAAGACGCACGGATTGTGGCTTGGTGGACGGGCGTCTTCTTGGGAAGACGCACAGATTGTCATGCAGCGTGCTTTCTTCTTCTTTTCTTCCCTTTTCTTCATAAAATCCTTGGGGATTTCCTCGGGGATACAAGGATCTTTTCTCATCATTGCCCATCTACTATAGTATGTACAAAGGCCTTCTAATCTTGTCTCTCCTTGATGCTTGGTCATTGAATTCAATCAATTTAGTCTCATTTTGCCATGAAAATGCAAGGTTTGCACTCCTTTCCTACCAAGGACACAAAACCTCAAAGAATATGCAAAACAAAGAACTAAAGACAATAAATGACCCAAATATGCACTAAAAAGCATGGGAACAAGGCTAATTCGGGGACTAAATATGCTCTAATTATGGTCACATCACCTACTGTCGCACGGGGCGCCCGACTTCCACCTCTACCTGACTACCACCTCCAGGTCCGCCCACCTACTACTTTACCCGCCGCTAAGAAGCGGCGTAGACTTGAGACTGGAGAGGGGTCCACACCTTCTGGGAGCGGCCAGCCTTCCATGGCCACTCCTACACCCATCCCGATTCCTACCCCTACTTCCGCACCAGCCGACCAGACACAGACACAGCCGGTCCTACCATCTAATTTTGTAACTCCACCACCCTTTGAGGCGTCCTCGGTCATGGACCAAGGCCGTCGTGACGGTTTGTTAGTTGAGATTGCAGAGAGACAGGCTCGTATGGAGCGGGACATTGCTTTGACTTTGTTCCCTCTATACGAGTATCACATGCGACGACACCGTCCGATCCCAGAGGGTTGGCCACACCCTTCCTTTTACCGGTACTCAACTGAGGGGTACCCGGAGTATGCTGAGGAGGAGGAGGAGGAGGATCGAGGACGAGGACCCGGCGGCGGCGGCGGAGAGAGCTCGAGCTGAGTAGAGGAGGAGGAGGAGAGAGCAGGAGGTAGACCCGGACTTCACGGCGACGGTGGAGGGCGTCCGTGACAGCGACGAGGAGGCTGACGAGTAGTTGCTGGTCTACTCACTTCCCCAGTTTTCTGGCTGGTTTGGGGAAGTTCGTGTTTTGTATGTCCATCTCACTCTTTTATTTTTGTCTCCTTTTTATTTTATTAATTTTTATTCTTTATTGGTTGTATATTCCCATTCCCCTGTATATATCTGCTGGTGTATGCTGGAGGACAACGAGGGCGTTGTCCATTTTGGTTTGGGGAGGGTATTGCATCCTTTTGAGTCTGCATTTGCATTTGTTTTGCATTCACGTTTATTTATTTCAGCTTGCATTGTTTATTTATTTCATAAAAAATCAAAAAAATCAAAATAATCAAAATAATAGAAAATTTCAAAAAAATCAAAAAATATTCACGTTTCATTTTGCATATAGGTTGAGTCGGAACGGTAGATTTCTGTGATGAAATTGCACTTTAACTTGTCATTTTTACTTGAGCCTTGCACTATATTGACAGTTATTAGCTGAGTCTTACGCATATCTACGAGTTTTTGTTCAAATATAGCTGACTGTTTAGACTTGACCTGATAAATTGGCAACCTACTTTACAATTTCTGAGGTTTAGAGCCCATAACTGGTGACATTCATGACCAGTTCATTAGGAATTGAGAGTAGTACTCCTTGCATAGCATGTTCATCATTTATGCACTTTTATGACATTCGATTTCTTGTCAAATGCACACATTCGGGTTTGTGGTCGGTGTCACATGCAGGGAGGTGCTTGCAAATTTTCCTTATATTTTTCACCCATTTAGCTCCACTTAAGCCAAAACTTGCCTTTTTGACCAATTAGCTACATCCCAAACTGAGCCTGCCTAGTCAAGCTAGTTTAGTATGTCCTTTTGTGGTATGATTTTCCGTCTGCAGTTTGGCCCGTGTGTATATGATTGGAGTTGGTGGAAATAGAGGAAGGAGAAAAAAAAAGAATTGAAAAAAAAAAGTGAAAAACGTGAAAAGAGGAAAAAGAAAAAAAAATTGAAAAATTGAAAAAAAAAAAAAAAAAAAAAAGAAATCACGTGCAGTGATAGAAACCAGGAAGAAGAAAAGTTCAAAAATTTAAGCTGGTTGATTTTGAGTCCGTCTGTATTCATTTCTATCTTGTGACGGTCTCACTCCTCCGTTTTATTCCATATTTTTGAGGAGATTGTGTATGAGATTAGTGAGCTGTGTGCCAAATGAAGGGCACTTGTCTTTTATTTTTCGGTCAGTTGAGATTCGGATGGTTTTATATGGTCCTGTTAGGAACTAGCTTGACGCTTTTACCTCCACATTACCATAACTTGTTTTGTCTTTTCTCACCTGAACCTCACTATTCCCATATTATTTGTAAGCCCTCGGCTGTGACGGACATTATTGGTTGGAGTGTGTGCATTAGTACTTGAATTGTCTTTCATTTTTTTTGAATGCATGCTACGTAGGTCGCAGTTACGTGAGTGACTGTCTCTCTTTCTCTCTTTTACATATAACATTCACCCTTTGCTTCATGAGAGAAGAGTGACCACGTGAGAGTCCGATTTTGTTGGTCTTGTAAGGTCGATAGGTTGGCTATATTTCTGAACAGCTTATAACTCGTTTGCGTTTTGACTGCTTAGCTATGACTGTTAATTTTTGTTGCATTAAATTGGTTCAAGTAGACAACTTAAGCTAGCTCCGAGTTTTCATTTCCGTTCCATTAGTTTCATTTTAGTTTACTCGAGGACGAGTAAAGGTTCGGTTTGGGGAGATTTGATACGTGCAATTTGTATATTCTTTTTAGCCTATTTTAGCACGTATTTATATGTACTTTTGTACTGTTTATATTGCATTTTGCCCCCGAATTGGCTACTATGGTTCGTTTTGTCCGTTTTGTAAAAATGAACGCGAAAGTAGTGGAATCGTACCATTTTTCGTCCTTTTGCATGCATTTTGAGGAGACGGGATTTTCCGGAGTGAGTTCCTGCATTGGGATGCGTGAAGCCATGGTTTACGAGGCAGTCGGGCACGAGTTTGAGCTGATTTGCAGGAAGAATACTCGATCGAGTGGTTTCTGTGGTCTTGGTTGATCGATCGAGTGGATTTATACTCGATCAAGAAGAGCTGGAAAGTGGAGTTACTCGATCGAGTAACAATTCTACTCGATCGAGTAGATTATCTGCAGTTTTACTCGATCGAGTGGTTTCAGACTACTCGATCGAGTGGTTTTGGCTTTCGTGGGCTTTAACTAGCCCGTGAACATGTTTTAGTTATTGAACTTAGTTTATTTTCTATTTAAGCTTACGATAACTAGGTTTTTAGGATATTATCTATCATTTATTTTAAGTTTTATCTATCATTTCCAAGACTGCGTACTCTCTCTTCTTCACTGTAACTTTATTTTCGGGGTTATTTCGTTCGGATTTGCTTGTTCTTTACGCCGGATTCTTACGATTGTAATCTCTTTCTCCCTCTTTAATATTAATCTTTCATTTGTTCACTTTAATTACTTGTTTTGCTTCATTTAATTTCTACCCTAATTACCTTTTATGCATTTTTATTATCGTTTCATCATGTTGAATGTTGTTTATTTACTTGTTGTTAGTATTGATAGTATTAATAACAATATGAGTAGCTAAACTTGTTTCATGTTGGGATTAGGGGATCTACGGTAGAAATGTGATGATGTAGTAAATAGGTTAGATGAATTAATTGTGAGACTCTGTCTCCATAGCAATATAACTGTATCTACCGACTTAGTTGAGTGCACGCTTCTGAGTCACCTTTTTAACCTGGTTAAATTTAATCCTGGATCGGAAGATTGGACTAAATAGACCTGCTATGAACAGTATACTACCCTGACGAGGGCGGAAGTTAAGTTAGTGGTAATTTAGGATAGAAAGTGGACCGGAAGGACCTTTCCATATCCGTCTCGCAGTAATTTATCTAAGTTGTTTACAGTTGAGTCACTGGACTACCATAGTGAACCGAAATCCTGACATGTCCCTTCTCTATTTGATAGTTTAATTCCATTTTCCTGCCTTAATTGCTCTTTCTTTATTTCTCTTCCTTTAAACCTTATTAGTTTAGAAAACCAATTTAAACACCCCCCATTTTGTGACCAAATAGACGGACTCTTACAGATATCTTGCCTCCCTGAGGAGATCGACCTGACTTCCCTAGCTATATAGTTAGTTTAGTTAGTTATTTTTGATAGGTATACGACAGCCCTGTCAACCGACCAATTTGACCAACTCCACTCAATCAATCTAATCAATTTAATTTAATTCCTCTTACGAGGGCACTTTCATCATACATTCGAGTCGAGCAATCACTAATCGTTAACTTAGTCAATCTCGTTTCATCAAACATGTAAGTCTGAGGGTATAAATCCCCTGTTTTATTATTGTATTTTATTAGTATAAATTATTGTAAGGTTTACGTTAAAAGCATGTTTAAAACCGATTTACAAAACCCTTTTATCAAACCTATTTTTACAGATTAACAGAAGACAAACATCGAGAAGAAACGCAACAACTGCTGCGCCTCTTCGAAGAGTCGCAGCATCTGCTTTTCTTCTTCTTCCTCGCCTTTCTGTTAATTCGTCTTCTTTCGCTTTTCTTTTTTATTTTCTTCTTTTTCGTTCGTATATAATAATTATAATCATAATATGCAAAATTATCACCTTTAAATCCCGACTTAAATCCCTTATAATCAATATTTGCGGGTTTTCGTCATTAAAATCAAACCCGGATTTTGGATATTCGATTCATTCATATCAAATCTCTGGGATTCGACTTTGTATATTTTCATCAGTATATCGCGTCTTACATTCGTTGTCCGACTTAGTAATTTGACCTAAATTAGTTGTAATTAATCTCTTATTAGTCTTTAATTCACTCATAATTAGTCTTAATCCGTTCTACTTCGTTTCATTCGTTCTTTATTGCTTTTATGACCACTTTACATGTAAATAATCTGTTAAATCACTTCCGCTTGAGTAGAATATCAGTAATTGATCATTAAATTCACCAATGAACATTAACGATATGCAGTTCCGGCTTCACAGCCAGAACTCACCTCAGAAACAGACGCAGTGACCAATGCGCCTCTTCCAAGGGAAACAGCTCTGTTGCGCCTGTTCCTGGGTGAGTTCTGTCTCTGAACTTCCGTTCTTTCTTTGACCTAGTTCGTTAGCTTACGTATTAATCGACTATTATCCGTAATATCACCGCTAATCTGTCCGTTTTCTAACCTTAATTATTTTCCTTTTCTTTTCTGAAATTATCCGTTTTAAATATATTTTCGACGTAAATCAATCGAATCATTGTAATCATTGTAATTTTAATTATCGTATTTTATCTACTATACTCTTTATTATTGTTTGCTTGTTCCCACAGGTAATCAACCCTAAATCTCTACATCGACCCATTGTATGTTAAATTACATGTTCACTGACATATTTTAATTCACATGCTAGGATTAAAACGTTGTTTGTTGCATTCTATGCATATAACCGACAACATATCAAGTATAGATGATTTCCCAAATCATTAGTAGAGGCCGCTATCGAGGCGGGCGGGATTAGGTGTTCGATCAAAAGAGCTTCCTAATACGTACCCTCACCCCTTACTCCAGATCTCTGTGAACACCCGTGTTTATTGGCATCCACGAGAGTCATTCTAGACATAGAATGCTAAGGGTAACGAGTTCTTAGTGTCTATGTCATTACTTTGTGTCTTGACATGACGCGAAGTATTCGAACGGTTTCCAATTTTCCACAATAAATTGGTGGCGACTCCACAAATGCAAACGCTTGTTTACCCAAGCGCCCCCTTGGGCCCCCCCATGTCCACAGTTTGGCGACTCCGCTGGGGAGTAATACACTTACGTGTTGCCAAGGGTGAAACTTGAACAAGGTTAGGGAATAGTTTATATGAGACAGTTGTCGGTTTTCATTACTCGATCTTCCTAGATCGTTTTATTTGGCCTTTCTAGGCCCAACTCAACCCATTCGACCAATCGTCCCGTCTGAACAGTCCAAATTCTTATCTGGGCCTAAGGATGGATAGCGATTGACGTCAACCATACCATGATGCTTACTCATGTTTGTATCAAGGGCTTTCACTACTCGAGGGAATGGACTAGGAACCGGCCTTACTCTTGTTTGGCGTGGACCTCTCCACAGAACCAGGTTTGATGGCTCAGTATGGCAACCCACCTTTTAAAGGAAAACCCTTTTAAATGCACTCGGCATACCGTTATAATGCCTGTTTTAATGCTTGTATCATATGTGATCACCATTTTCTAAAAGAAACCATGACGAATTTTGTAAAATAAAAAACCCCTTTTCAAAACATAAATATTTTCGAGAAATGGCCCAAATTAGCGCAAAACGAGTCGAAACTCTGTCCAAATATCGAGTCAAAAGTCGGGCCTCAAAAGCCCATTTCAAAACCTCACTTCGAGTCAACACTCCTACAACTACACTACAGTTGATTAGGACAAACATTTCAGAACTTTGTCATTTTCAAACCTCACTTACACAAGTGGCACACTCCCACTTCACAATTTGAGTATTTTCTTTGAGTAAGTGTGCTAGAATGGTCGATCATGTTTTAATTCGTCATCGATCTCTTATCCAGTTTCCAAGATGTCCGGAACTAGTCGCGCAAGTGTTAATGGACAACCCCCGAATGGTAATGATCTAATCCTAGCTGCGCTCGCTCGTCTCCAAACAAGTCAAGAACAAGCTTATGAACGCCTTAATACCATTGAAAACCTGATTGTTGCGGTAGAAACTAGACTACCTCCTGCAGAAGATGACATTCCTAGTCAATGTGTGAATGACAACCTTCCACCCTATGTTGGACAACAAGAAACCAACCCTTCAGTAGGTCTTACTGAAGGTGAGAAGCGACTCCAATACTTGGAGGAGCAATTAATGTACGTCAAAGGAGATGACATCTATAGGGAGAACAATCGCAAGTATGAGGCCGTGAGCGCCAAATTGCCAACCAACTTCAACATGATTGATATCCCGAAATTCAAGGGTCATGAAAACCCTTTGAACCACATTCGTGCTTTCAAAGACTACATGTCTATCAAAGGTATCAAACCCGAGATGTTCTTAAGGATCTTTCCTTCATCTCTCGACACCATTCCTAAGCAATGGTTCTATTCTTTGGAGCACAAGAAGATTGCCACCTGGGATGACGCCGCAATCGAGTTTGCTAAGCAATATGCGGATAATGCCGAAATCCAAGTCAATATGCGCACTATAGAGGTTCTTACTAAAAATGAGAAAGAAGGCTTCACCGACTTCCTAAGTAGGTGGAGGAAGACTAGTACACAACTTGTCGAGCGTCCGGATGAAGCCACCCTTGTGGAAAAATTCGTGGATAACTTAAGGCCCATTTATGCAAATCACTTGAGGTACCAAAACATTAAGACCTTCAAAGACTTAACTGTGCTAGGGACAAGAATTGAGGATGACATCCGTAAAGGACTCTTGTCCAAAATGGTAGGTCGTGGATATCAAGGCTCAACAAGTCGTTCTTATGGCTCTACTAGCATGACTGATGAGTTTAACCTTCTCGAATCATCAAAGAAGAATAACCCCCAAAGGAAGTTCACAAACATTGGTGACACGTACTCCAATGCTTTGAAAAGACTGATGAAACAAGGTAAGCTCCAACCCATAGGGCCTACACCTGATCCAGAAAAGAAGTCCAAGTTCTGGGACGAAAATTCATACTGCGAATATCATAGAGGTAAGGGACACGATACAGAAAAGTGTTACAAGCTAAAGCATGTCCTTCAAGATATGATCGAAGACGGTCGCCTACCCATACCTTCTGGAAACAATACTCAGAATTCTCTTGGAGTTCTGATGATTACAAATGAAGAATCTACCTTAGATTGTTCACACCTCATTTCTCCAATCAAAGATGCGATCCATGCATTAGAAGATGAGGGGAGTTATTCCACCATTTCTCCTACCGTCGCTGATTCTATTACATGGGCAAGGAGTGTGAATAGATAAGTCTCAGAACTAGAAAATGTAGTGGCATCCCTCTGCAATCCAAGCACTACACCTAAGGAAAGCACTCCACTAAATCTTTCCCGAAATTCTACAATGCAAGAAGTGGTAACCGTGGTTGATGGCCTAATCGATCAAATAATCCACTTAGAAGCTGAAATCATCAAGTTGAGAGAGCTTGCTTCTGTCAACGGAATATGGGCCGATGACGATGAGGACGAATACATCATCGAACACTACCTAGTCAAGATTAGTGAGGACATAGTCAAAAATAGTGAAGACCAAGATATAGACCACCTTACTCGTTCAGGGTGTCCATATCAAAACATTTCTCAAAATGGTCTCATAGCCAATGGTCCAGTTACCAACACCAACGTCGTCACACCAAATGATGGCGAAGATACATCTACCGACCACTTACTGAAGCAACTATAGAAGACAAAGGCTGATCTTTCAGTCTAGCAACTAGTTGCAAGCTCATTCCCTCATCGCCAAGCTCTACTGCAAGCTTTGGCTAAATTAAACGTGGCACATAACTCTACACCTGATGACGTAGTCAACTTGGTCTTCCAAGATTCAACTAAGCTAAGTAACCCGGTTACTTTCGCAGATGAGGATTTACCACCTTTCGGCGCTAGTCACAACCTGGCTCTATACATTACTGTCATTTGTTTAAAGAAGAATGTACCAATGACTTTAGTAGATGATGGCTCTGCGGTCAACGTCATACCATTAAAAATAGCATATAAGTTGGGCATGAAAGAGTCGGATTGGACCCCTACTAACCAAGGTGTTCGCGCATACGACGGTACACGACGCAAGGTAGTAGGACTAGTCAATCTCACTGTAGCCACGGGACCGATTGAGCGAAAGGTTAACTTTCAAATAGTGGATATCGAAGCATCATTCAACATACTTCTGGGAAGGCCTTTGATTCACGCTTCCAAAGCGGTAACATCCACCCTTCACCAGAAAATCAAGATTCCACTAGATGGCAAAGTAGTGACGATCACTTCGTCACCTATTAAGGCAGTGATAGAAAAGATGACAAGCAACCAAGTGGTTACAGATCAAGTATACGAGCTTGGGGGCTTCCATAGCATAAACCTTGTATAAAGTGAACTGGCACCCTTGTACTTCAATCCATATTCCAATCTAGTGGTCAACCACATACTCAAGTCTTAGGGATACTTCCCGGGAATGCCATTGAATCCTGTCCGATGAAATACCTTTGCACCTTACAAAGAAGGAAACTCTCAGAGGATACCGTTAGGATTGGGATACAAACCCATGAAAGAAGAAGCTCTAGAGATGCTCACACAGTTCTAAAACCGTAAGAACGTGGGAATCCAAATGTGACCCTACCTCCCTACCCTAAATGGATACTTCGTTAGAGAAGGGAGTCAAGAATACTTTCATGGGTTCCCCGAACCTTGGCACTACAAAGGAAGGCAACTAGCTGGAATCGAGATCTTTCACGATTGCTACTTCATTCCTTCAGAAACGGTTCCTACCGTCAAGACTCGTCAAGCACCTTGCTTAGACGAACAGGTCGTTAGCCTTCTGTTTGGAGAAGATCAATTTGTTAGAGCTGCGCCGGACGAGATCATTACCATGATACTTCAAGACGACCATTTCTACCCTGCCGCGCTAATCACCGAAACCAGTTCAAATCAGCAAAAAGGATGGAGAAAATTGATCAAATGGACAAACAACCAAGGAAGACTCTTCAAGCTCACCACTGGAGAAGGAGAGATGTTCAAAGGAGAACCAGAAGACCACGAATTCGAGTCAGAGTCAGAGTCGGAGTCGGAGTCGGAGTCGGAATCATAGTCGGAGTCTAGAGAAGTCCCTAGAGAGTCTTCTCCTGTCGTCACTCCCAATCCCCTTGTTTCTCCTAGCATAGTATCGAGTAGTAACAGTAGTTTGGGAAATGTCCCAACTGCTGTCCCTTTGCCGCCACTGACTACTAAACAGATGGCTTCTTTGTTTTAACTCTTTTCAAAATTTAATATGAATAAATCAAATTCTGCTTACTCTTTGTGTTATTTTGAATGCAATTCTATTTACGATGATAATGAGGATGACCCAGACCCAGACTCCATCGAACTACCTCCCTACATAGCTAAAGAAATATTACAAGAGGGGGAAGGGGTACCAGTTATAGAGAACACTGAACCCATCAACGTAGGAACCGAACTAGAACCCCAAGAACTTAGGATAGGGACAACCTTGAGCCCAACCGAAAGGGCTAGTTTCATAGACCTCCTGCACGAGTTCAAAGACGTTTTTGCTTGGTCCTACAAAGACATGCCAGGGATCGACAGGGACATTGCAGAACAAAGAATTCCAATCAAACCAGGTTTCAAACCTATAAAACTGAAGCTTCGTGGAATGAGGACAGAATGGGCTCTTAAGATCAAAGAAGAAGTCGATAAACAATTCAAAGCCGGGTACTGGGTAGCCAACATAGTACCCGTACCCAAAAAGGATGGGAGAATCCGTCTTTGTGTTGATTTCAGAGGCTTGAACAAAGCGAGTCCCAAGGACGACTTTCCTCTACCACATATCGACATATTGGTGGACAATACGGCAGATCGCGCGTTTTTGTCCTTCATGGATGGGTACGCGGGATATAATCAGATCAAGATGGCCATAGAAGACATGTATAAGACCGCCTTTGTTACTCAATAGGACACCTATTATTATACTGTTATGCCATTCAGATTAATCAATGCTGGAGCTACGTATCAACGCACTGCAACCACGCTCCTACACGACATGATGCATAAAGATGTAGAGGTGTACGTAGACGATATGATTGTCAAGTCCTAGGATAGAGGGGGACACATTAATAACCTTCGCAAATTCTTCCTAAGACTACGAAAGTACAACATGAGGCTCAATCCTCAGAAATGCGCATTTGGGGTAACATCAGGCAAGCTTCTGGGATATGTTGTCAGTCAATGAGGAATAGAAATCGACCCTTCCAAAATTAAAGCTCTAATCGAAATGCCACAACCTCAGACAGAGAAGGAGGTTAGAGGATTTTTAGGCAAGGTGCAATATATAAGTCGATTCATATCGAAACTTACCATGATCCGTGAACCCATCTTCAAAAAGCTAAAGAAAACAGATCACACCATATGGGATGACGACTGTCAAAAGGCGTTCGACAAAATCAAGGAGATACTAGCCAAACCACAAAGTGCTCATGCCTCCTCAATGAGATGAACCTCTTGGTTTATATCTCACAGTGACCGAAACAGCCATGGAGGCTATGCTAGCACAAACCGTCGGAAAAGAAGAGAGAGCTATTTACTACCTTAGTAAGAAGTTCTTGGAGTATGAATGTAAATACACACCACTCGAAAAGACATGCCTCGCTCTTGTGTGGGCAACAAAGAAGCTACGCCATTACATGCTTAGCTACTCCGTCAAGGTGTACTCCAAAATGGATCCTGTCAAATACCTCTTCAAAAAACCCGTTCTCAACGGACGCTTGGCAAGATGGACCTTAATGCTCTCAGAGTTCGACCTCAAATACGTACCTTTGAAGGTTATAAAAGGGTGTGCCGTGCCGAGTTCTTCGCAGA
Source organism: Silene latifolia (assembly GCF_048544455.1). Lineage (NCBI taxonomy): Eukaryota > Viridiplantae > Streptophyta > Magnoliopsida > Caryophyllales > Caryophyllaceae > Silene > Silene latifolia. The sequence goes on from NW_027413701.1 coordinate 501,182, forward strand.
AAATGCCATCAACGACACCCAAGCAATAGACACATGGTCATTTCTAGATGAGGATATACTCCAAACAAATGTAGACTCTTGGGACCTTTATTTTGATGGAGCATCGAATCTAAGAGTATTTGGAATAGGAGTATTGCTCATCTCTCCTGAAGGTGAGCATACACCACTCTCTGTCGAACTCGACTTCCAGGTGACAAATAACGTAGCAGAATACGAAGCTTGCCTCATTGGGCTACGAGCGGCAGTAGGTTTAGGCATCAAGAATCTTCGAGTTCACGGAGATTCATCCTTGATCATCAACCAAATTACGGGATCTTGGAAAATTCAAAGTGAAAGTCTAGCACCCTATCAGGCCAGGATAGACCAAGTTGCCCAATTCTTCGATCAAGTGACTTATCAACACCTACCTCGAGAAGAAAATCAGTTTGCAGACGCTCTTGCAAAACTTGCATCTCTGATTAACATGCCAGACAATATGGTAGAAATGCCTTTATGCATCGAACGACTGTCAGAACTAGCCTATGTGCACCAAATCAAAGATGAAGGAGAAAACCCAGAGGAACCTTGGTTTCAAGCAATTCTAAACTTCAAGCTCACTGGCACCTATCCGCCGGATATGGATAAGAGAGGACAACATGCTATACGCCTACTCGCCTCTCAATACATCCTTATGCAAGGAGAATTGTATAAAAGAACACCTCTTGGTGTAGTCTTGCGTTGCCTTGATCATTCACAGGCACAGAAAGTGATGGAAGAAGTCCATGATGGAGAATGTGGCCCTCACATGAGTGGACCAATGATGGCAAATAAAATCACGCGCCTAGGATATTACTAGACCACAATGGAATCCAATTGCATCAAATATGTCAGACATTGTCACAACTACCAAATCTTCGGGAATGTGCAACACGTCCCTCCTTTGCTACTCTACACCATGACATCTCCTTGGCCATTTTCTGCTTGGGGAATCGACATCATCGGGAAGGTCACCCCAGCTGGAACAGGAGGTCACTGTTTTATTTTGGTGGCTATCGAATATTTCACCAAATGGGTAGAAGCAGCATCTTACACTAGTCTCACAGCCAAGAACGTGTCCATGTTCATACAAACCAATATCATCTGTCGATATGGTTGCCCACATGAGATCATCAGTGACAATGGGTCACATTTACAGGCTGAGACTGAACAATTGCTAGCCAAGTACAAAATCAAACACCACCATTCCTCGCCATACAAACCACAAACTAATGGCGGAGTAGAGGCAGCCAATAAGAATGTTGTCACAATCCTCAAGAAAATGATCGATAATTATCGAGATTGGCCAAGTAAGATACCATTCACCTTATGGGATATCACACATCCGTTAGGATGCCCACTGGGGCTACTCCTTTCTATTTGACTTACGACATGGAATCTGTGCAACCAGTTGAGCTAGAAATCCCATCTTTACGCATTCTACTCGAAAATCAAATTCCAGAAGCCGATTGGAAGAAAGATAGATATGAAGAACTCATCCTCTTGGATGAACGAAGATTGCACGCATTACATAATGTGCAAACGTATCAGGCAGTCTGTCTTTCAGATACTTGGGAGTCCCTATTAAAACTACTAGACTGAATGCTCAAGATTGTAGACCCTTAATTGATAAAGTGATATAAAAAATAAGGGGGATTAGGACTAGAAAGCTATCATATGCTGGAAGGCTTGTCTTAATCAGGTCAGTTCTAAAAACTTTTCACAACTATTGGGCCTCTATGTTTATTCTACCTACTGGTGTTATTGCAAGGATTGAGAGCATCTGCAGGAACTTTTTATGGGATGGGGGAGTGGATTACATAAGAGCTCCACCAGTCTCATGGGCTAAAGTCTGTAGACCTCACAAGGAAGGAGGTTTGGGTCTCAAAAATGATTATATTTGGAATCAAGCAGCAGTGGGCAAATTGGTGCGGTGGATTGCTTCAAAGGCTGTTCATCTATGGGTGAGATGGGTCAATCAAATATATATAAAACAGGTTCCCTGGCAAGATTACACTCCCCTCTCTGATTCCAGTTGGTGCTAGCGTAAAATATGCAAGGTGAAAAATGCAATTGCAGAAAATAGTGATTACCAACAGTGGTCCACAAGTCAAAAATACTCCATTGCTAAGGAGTATGACAGATTTCGTGATAAAGGGGAGATGGTTCAATGGCACAAATTTATTTGGACCAAATAGACAATCCCAAAACATGCATTTATAACCTGGTTATACTACCGTAAAAGCATGAATACTAATGTTAAGTTAAACAGACTTGGCATTAGCTCTGATGGTACCTGTTGCATATGCGGATCTTCTGCTGAGACCCTTGAGCATCTCTTCTTTGATTGTCAGTACAGCAGGATCATTATTGAAGGTGCAAGAAAATGGACAAATGAACACTTGCCTTACCAAGATATTCGTAACTGGAGGGAGAGGCAGATAGGCACAACCCTGAGAAAGAATCTGATGAATTCAATCTTAAATGCGTGTATTTATATGATCTGGACACAACGCAATCTTGCGAGGTATGAGCAGATCATTCAACGACCAGAACAGGTAGCTCGGAGAATGATAGGGGAATTGAGGATCAAATTCAGTACTTGCTTCCATAAACCAGCTGCATCGCGGGATAGGGGTTTGATGGAACTGATGAACTTGAAGAATTGGAAATGATCGATTTCACGAGAAGGAAGGGGGAAGTGCAAAGGGGAAAGTGGAAAATTGGGTTTTGATGTCTTAAGCTGTGTTTTGTTGTTTTCCCATGTTGGGCCTTGCTTGGCTATGTTTATGTAAGGCTAGGATGACCAAATCCATGTAACTCGTTCTCAAATGGTTCCGATTCTTTATAATACTACTTACATTTTAGCGAAAAAAAAACGTATCAGGCACGTATCAGACGAGCCTTCAACAAAAGGGTTAAGCACAGAAGCATCAAAGAAGCAGATTTAGTCCTCAAATCAGTTAGAGCTCTTCTACCTGTCGATCAACGAGGAAAGTTCAAAACCAACTGGGCCGGACCGTTCTTGGTCAAGTCCATACTCCCGGGGGGTGCGGTTAGAATCACAGACCTAGATGGGAACGAATTTGCTAACCCAACTATCCTCGACCAACTAAAACGATATTATGCCTAGAATAGGACAAAAACGCGCCACGCGTAACACCCACGCGCCGCTCATGCGACACGAAATAAAAACGGCCCCTGGCCCGCTGAAATAAAGCTCATGTCACCTTGCTCTTGCATTTTGACAATTCGTCATCCTCATATCATCAAATTGATCGAATTGTGTTTTAGGAGTAAGTAAGGCTCATGCTCAATTTCTAGTTCAGTACAAGCTCTTACTTAGAACAATTATTCTTTTACATTTACTCGAACTACGCGCAAGGGTTTGATTTCATTTTTAAAATGAATACGTAGGCAATCCTTCACAGGATACAACCCATTATTTTAAATGTAAATAGAAGGACATTTGCATTTGCATTTGAAATTCGACAAGAATAAGAAAAGGGAAATCACTATAGTTTCATAACTAAGTAATCTTTTATTCATTATTCCTCCATAAATAATAGTAATACGCCACATAATATAAAAGTGCTAAAAAAAATAATAAATAGGCTAGGATTCTAAAACCCCACCATCTAGTACAAATAATAATAATAATAATAATAATAAATTATACTATGACTTAGGCTATTCTTCCATCTTTCCCTTGCCTTTGTCGTTTATATCATACTTTTATCTCGACCACGAGCCGGGCGCTCCTGTGCTATCTCGGACCTAATCACCAAAGGCCTTTCTCGCGGTCTAACTTTACCATTTCGATCAACCACCACCTCTGCGGTAGGAGAAGTCTTCGGCTTCTTCGACGGATGAACAACTCGGAATCCGGCTTCTTCCTCCCCCTCAGTCAAATATTTCTGGTTCTCCTTTGCTACCTCACGGATCTTGTAGTCAACAGGCTCACGCTTCCTCAATTTCTCGCGCTCCTCGGGAGTGGTAGCCTTCCTCCACTGCAAATAGGAATCTGATACCCACAATGAAACAACAGAAGAATGTAGGAACCACATGTTTCTTTGAGTCCACTTGAGGGCCCACTCTCTACGACTCTCGGCAGTATGTGCCACTGCAGACTGAGGAACGGTATCAAGCTTAGGAATCTTCTGTTTAAGGCCCACCTGCCTCATCAATCTCTCCGGGAAGATGCATACCATGAATTCCAAGCCAGGAATACGTACCGATCGAGTAGGATCTAAGGATGACACTCCAGTAACTGACTTGAGATGCCACCATGGCAACCCATCTGATCAGGGGACCACCTTCATTCTTCAGCTTGTTCTCCCAATAGTTGCAAACCCGAGTGAAGTCAACCATATAGAGTCTGGTCCTCATCGCAATCGACCGAGCATGGTATCCGGGTACATTAGCTAGGGGCTCGATCAACTGCAGATGCTCCATGAGCCAAACCTGCCAAAGACAGGAATTAATGTCCAACCGAAAAAAAAAAACAAAAACAAAAAAAACGAAAAAGAAAAAGAAAAAGAAAGGTTGCGTTCTTACCTGCAAAATGATAGGACTTCCCAAATAAGGAAGCTCATGGTTGGCTTTCCTATTATCCAACCCTAAAATGATCTCTCCGAGGCACAGACAAGCTGGGCACCTCCGCAGCTCCATTTGCTCAATCAAGCTCAAGTAACGAGGATCCCCTCTCATTTCCTTATCAACATGCCCTTGGAGGACATAACCATGCAGTAGGCAAAACCCGAATGCCCTACGCTTCGCCACATAAGAGATAGAAGGTCTTCCCTGTTTATAAATCGATCAAAAAAATCGAGCATACGGACTCCTTTTGAGGTTACCAGACGGTCAACCTCAACTTTAGTCCGTCCAAGCAAATCTCTAAACTTGTTTTTGTACCCTTGAGAGCTAGAGGGTATAAGAAGCATATTTTCTGGGTCCCATCCTCCAATTGCAGCAATTTCCTCAGGAAAAGGATAGATGTCATCTCCAGGGAAGGCAAACACGTAAAATTAGGGTCCCAATATTCGAGACAAGCGTCCAAGAATGGTTTTACAACCTTCACCAGTTTCAGACTCAAGATTGACCCCAAATTGAAAGCACCCATATCATGCTTCTCGACGTTTGTAAATTCGTTTGTCCATTCCTTGAGACGATTTTCCAAGGCATCCATGATTTGTAAATTTTTCTATGTAATAGGAGAGTTTTATATAATAGACGGAAGAAGGACGGAAGAATTATGTGAATGAAAAGCTCCATCGACGTCTATATTTATACTAAAAGCTGTTTCCTAAAATCCGTCAGAACTGGCGAACTGGGGAAATGGCGCAGCACCTACTGCGCCTCTTTGAAGGGTCGCAGCACATGCTGCGCCTCTTCCTCAGAGGATTTCTGTGATTTTTCCGCATTGGATCTTTCCTAATTCCTCTTGATATAATTTCCTATTCCTAATAGGCTATTATTTTGGTAATTCCGTCAAATTACCATATTTTATGTTTCCTAATTTTCCGGGCACGCTTTTTGAGACGAAATCGACATTTTCGTCAAAAAAGCACACTTACTCATTTCATTTTATTTTCTTTTTGGGGGAATCATTTCACTCCCGTTTCACATTTCATTTCAAACTTATACATTTCTTTTTTTTGTTTTTTTTAGGGGGTAGCCCTCCCTACCGTCCGGTCATTTTTCTAATTTTTTCGCTCATTTCTGGGCAAGTTTTTGCATTTTTAGGTCTTTTCTTTGTTTTGCGCTAGTTTAAGCCATATGTACAATATGTGTTCTATGTGCAGTTTCTATGTAAATTTCGGTAGCGTGACGGTGTAAACCGTCATCTACCAAACCTGTTCAAAGCTAACCTGTAGGAACGAACATACAACCCAGCAGCAAAGGCACTCAGGCCGTCATATATACAACCAAAATGTTATATGTACATCAAACTGGGGGCTCTTGCCCAAAACAAGTCCAAAATGAAGTCCTAAATGTACAAAATGTGTGCAGTACAGCCGGCGACAACAACAGAAGCAACAAAAAAACAAAGACAACTACTCCTGGTCATCGCTCCACTCGGTGACCCTCGCCTCGAGAGCGGCAATCTCGGCGTCTCTGACCTCCAACTCCCTCAGCAGGCGAGCCCTCTCCTCCTGGGACTGCGCTAGCTCACGCTCCAGGTCGCGCTCCCTCTGCAAATGACAAAGAGATGCCTCATTTCAATCATTTCAAATGCAAGAATATTACAAAATTCAAAATGAAGTAAACGAAAGGTTCATACCTGTCGGTTTTGGCCACCAGCAAGTGCCTCAATGGCAGTAGCCTGTGGCCGGTTGGCCACCCTCCACAATGTCACGTGCCGAGACGGCGCCACCTGTATTTCAATAAACAAAGGTTTTGAATAAAATGGACAAATATATTCTTATACAACAGCAAAAGCTAACTGAATCGGGAGCTTACCCTCCTGACCAAGTGCTGCCACTCCTCTAGGCCAGCATCTGTCACCGCCTCACCAAAGTCGCGGAGCTCGGAGATCGTCGTCATCCCCGCTGCGTCAGTATACTCGAGGGTCTCGGGGTACGCTGGGGGCTCGATGGCCGCCTCCTTAACCTCCTGAAAATTCAAATGAATTCTTTATTTGATGATCATTCATCATTTTATCATGTCAACTCAAAAAGGGAAAATGAAGCACTTACCACGACCGGCCAGTACGCCAGCCTCTGGCGAATGAACACGGAGTACTCCTCACCAGGAAGAAGAAGAGCGTCGCCACCGACGTCTGCCAGGTCAGCCTCCCTCTCGGCGTCAGAAGGCTCCCTAAACATCGTCCGAGGAGGAACGATGGGAACCGTGAAAGCATCACGAGAGCACTGACGAGTCAAGCGCTCGCTCAGATACCACCCATCGACGTCCTCAACAGCAACCGACTCGAGCTCCTAGGTCGAAGGACCTCAGCCACGAAAGGAGGGGCGTCAAGGTAGTCCACCCAAGGCCTGGGCACCCACTAAGATAAGCAAACAAGAGGTCATTCTTATGATCGCTTCTGAAGAAGTAATGAATAAATAAATGAAGGAAAAGTACTTACGTCACTCATCTTCAGGGCATTCACGCCCCATCGATAGACATCGTAAGAAGAGCGCTGGCTCTTCCTACGACACATCACCCAATCCCTCACTATGGGGTAAGCTCTCGGTCCAGGCTCCGTCCTCTTGGGCGCGAAGCCCGGGAAGTAGGAGTACACCCACGCCTGCAAAACAAGATAATCGATGACGATCTTTCACGATTCGATAAGAAGAATAAATGACCTTTCATGATACGAAATGAAGGTTCATACCTCCAACAGGAGTCCAGGACCGACAGTAGCTGGAGAAGTCCCCTTCTCCAGCAGCTCAGGACGAACCATGGCCTTCATGTAGCGAGTGAGGACCGCAAAGCTAAGAGTGACCCAGTCCCAACGACCTAGGTCACTCAGGCCAGAAAGGAAGGGAAGAAGCTTCGTCGACAGCCTCTCCCCCTTGTCTCCAAGGTAGAGTGAAGACAAGAACCACCAGAGCCATAGACGAGCCCTCTGCTCTGCAGTACAAGGAAGAGGAGTCACCTCCCTCCCGTCCATCGTCACCAACGCCGGGGTTTTGCCCGCAAAGTAATCCCTGATGTAGGAGCTCGGTACTAACCTGGGAACCGTAGCAGCACTTGCCGCTAGGTTCCAGCCGATCAGCCTCCTGGCCTCGGCCGAGTCCGCCCTCATGGCCGTCGACGGCCACACCACAGCCTCCACTCCACACGGCAGACCAGAAATCATGTCGTAGTCCTCCAACGTGACCCCGACCTCGCCAAAAGGCATGTGAAAGGTAGAGGTCGTGTCTAAGTACCGATCAAGGAAGGCTCGAATCAGGCAAAGGTTAGCTCGAAGCTTCCTTCCCCTGATCTCCCTCCACGCTCCGACCAAAGCTCCGAAAGCTCCAAGCTCGATGATGGCCTGCTCCTTCTCCGACAGTCTCCCGTAAGCCTCCATCATCGTCGTGTAGCCAGAAAAGGACCTCATGTTACCAGCCTCCTATATCAATTCGACGCAAAGTTATCTTTAGCTTGAAGTGAAAGAGAAATGAAACGGCAAATAAATAAGTAAAGAAAGATGATGAGAGAGTGACGAGTTTGAGAATTACCATGCTCTTCACCGTCCTATAAGACAGGTGACTCTCCGCTGCCCAAATGAGATATCGGCTATCCCATTTCTCAGCCCACTGATGTGACCATAATTAGCGCACATTTAGTCCCCGAATTAGCCTCGTTCCCATGCTTTTTAGTGCATATTTGGGTCATTTACTATCTTTAGTTCTTTGTTTTGCATATTCTTTGAGATTTTGATCCCTTGGTAGGAAAGGAGTAAGAATCTTGCATTTTCATGGCAAAACGAGGCTAAATTGATCGAATCCAATGACCAAGCATCAAGGAGAGACAAGATTAGAAAGCCTTTGTACATATGATAGTAGATGAGCAATGTTGAGAAAGGATCCTTGAGTCCCCAAGGAAATCCCCAAGGAATTTATGAAGAAAAGGGAAGAAAAGAAGAAGGAATTATGCTGGACCACAATCCGAGCGGATTGTCTCCAATCCGCCCGTCTCCGCACAGCACAATCCGAGCGGTTTCCTCCAAAGACGCTCGGATTGCACCGCCACAATCCGCCCGGATTCCCTCGAATCCGCTCGGATTCCATCACCAAAATCCGCCCGTCCCGACCCTAATCCGCACGGATTCCTTCACAGCCGATTTCCTCTTCTCCAAGCAACGAAGAAAAAAGCCCTTCCTTCGAAAAATACCGGCTTCTCCTTGCTCAATCTAAAAAGTGTAATTACTAGTTTAGCCCTTAGTTAACCCTAATGCATCCTCCCTAATTTTCAATATAAATACCCCATTAGTCTAATTAGAGGAGCATGTTCTTCTTATCAATAATTAGAGTAGTTAATATCAATCAAATCTCTCTTTAATATTGTAATCAAGTATTAATCAAGTTTTAATCCAAGTTTTAGTTCTTTAATCTCTCTCTTGTTCATCCTTTATTTTGGGTAATTGAAGATTATTTGGGTTATTATTGGGAGATTGACAACCTCTCAATCAAACATCAAGTACTTCTATTATTCTTGCTTTGTTATTGGAATCATTAGTAGGTATAATCTCTTAAATCCCTTTTAAATTATTGCTAATTACTTTTATTTGTTCATCATGTTTCACTTTGTTAGTATGATTGACAACCTTGCTAGCATGTTTAATATGATGATGAGTGAGTAGTCTCTTAGCTAGGGTTAATGGGTGATTAGGGGAAACCAACATGGGGAATGATTCATGCTTAAATTAATATGCTTTCATGTTTTATTTGCTTGCTTGTTTTGATCTCAACTCTTGCACATGTTATGTTTGATGAAATGCTAAGCCTATGAATCCTTGCATTTACCACCATCACCTATCTTTTCAATAAGACTTGTAAGACATAACCCAACTCGAGTCTCATTAGACCATGCATGTTGTTGAGTAGGGAAGACTAAGTCGACTTGTAGGTGTTGTACAATCTAATCGATTCGGCTTCGGGACCCAAACTTTCCTAGGATTGTAATATATAACCCAACTCAATCCATCACAATAATAATTGCTTGCTTATAATTTGAGATTATGTTTGTATGATCATATCCCATGATTCCCCTATGATCCCATGACACCCTAGTGCTTTTTAATCAATTGTTTACACCCCTTTTAATTCGTCTTGCTAGTTTATTTTCATTGCTATTTTAGTTAGTGACCTTCTACATCAACCCAAATTGTGACACCCCAAAGACACCACTAGTTTCAATCGAAATCTCATCTCAATTCCCGTCCCTTGGGATCCGACCTTTACTTGCCTCTTTACTAAATGTAGAGTTGTTTTGTGAAGTTATAAATTATGTTTTGATTCGACCGTGACCCAACGACCACATCTTTAATTGTGAACACGAAACGGACCCGATCAAAAATGGCGCCGTTGCCGGGGACGGTGTTAGCTTGATTTAGATTTCTTTACATTGATTTTAGTTGTGTCTTTTCTTTGCCTTGAGGAAGTAAAACTCCTCAAGGTTGGTTCTAATCGTTTTCAAGTTGTTTGATATTTTGCATGTCTAGCAGGTCACAAGGTGACTTGTTACCTCTTGATCGTGAAATTGAAAGAACCTTAACAAACAATAGGAGACTTGCTAGGAGGAATTTGAGAGGTAGTGAGGTTGTGGATATTCAACCAACTATTGAGTTCGTCAACCCTTTAGCAATAGAAGGAGAGGATAACCCATTACACAATACCCCCCAAAATCAACCTACAATGCCTAAGTTTTCATCACACTCCGTACCCACCGAGGAGAACCTACCCAATGGTACTCCTACACCACAACATCTAACCGGAAATTTTATTGCCAAATCCGCCTTTATCCAATTAGTCGAAAGGAGCCAATTTGGGGGGATGCCTAGTGAAGACCCTCATTCTCATATGGAAACCTTTTGCGACTATTGTGATGCGATTTCTCAAACCGGTGTAACTCAAGACCAAATTCGATGGGTCTTATTTCCTTTTTCTCTAATCGGCACTGCAAAGCAATGGTTGAAGGGCCTTGATAAGGCCACTCTCGGAATTGATTCTTGGAAGAAGTTGGCTCTAGCTTTCTACAAAAAATTCTACCCACCGGAAAAGACTAACATGCTAAGAGCTCAAATTACGGGTTTTAAGCAAAGGGATGAAGAATCTTTGTATGAAGCTTGGGAGCGGTTCAAGGGAATTTGTCGCTCATGTCCTCACCATGGACTTAGCGAATGGTTCTTGGTACAACAATTTTGGAATGGTTTATATGAAGATTCAAGGAACATTCTCAACATGGGATCAAATGGAATGTTCACCGAGGTTGATGACAATCAAACATGGAACAAGATTGAGGAAATGGCGGTCCATAACTCACAATATAGTAGACCTCGCAAGGCTACTAGAGGAGGAAAGCATGAAGTGGACTCTGTTACTCAATTGGGTGCTCAACTTAGTGCTCACATTGATACAATCAATTTGAAGTTCGAGAAAGCAATGGCTAGACTTGAAGAAGTCTCAAAATCACCAAAGCATCATGTCAATGCCATGACGGCATCTTCATCAATCCCAAGTGGGATATGTGAGAATTGTGGAACTTTGGGACATGACCAAAGTGAATGTAGAAGAACAAATGAACAAGTGAATGCTTTCCAAGCATACAAGAGTGGTACCCCTTATTCTAATTATTACAATGAGAATACCAAATTCCATCCAAATCTCTCATACAAAAGCCAAAATGTTCAAAACCCTCAAACAACATACACTCCACCACCCATGAGAAACCAAAATCAAAGACCCTTTTACAATCAAAACCAAGGTTACCAAAATCAAAATCCATACAATCACCAAAATGACCAAGGTTTTGATGTCCAAAAAGTGGTCCTCCAAATGCAAAAGAATCAACAAGAATTTTTCACTCAAATGCAAAAAGATAGCCAAGCAAAGGAAACAACCATCAACAACATCCTAGCTCACACCAAGATGTTGGAAACCCAATTGACTCAACTAGCATCTTCAAGCTCACAAAGACAAAAGGGGCAATTACCACCTCAAAGTAATCCCCCGAGACATGAAACGGTTAGTGCCATTCACTTGAGAAGTGGTACAAGGTATGAAGCACCGAAGAAGCAAGTTGTGGAAGCTAGTGATAAGGAAGAAATTGTGCAAAACTCCAAAGATGGAGAATCATCAAAAGAAGAAAGTTCAAAGAAAAATGAAGACAAGGTCAAGGAGAAGGAGCCCATTGTGATTAGACTTCCTTTTCCAAGTCGTAAAGCCAAACCCAAATTTGATAATCAACTTGGGAAGTTTATGGAAATTGTGAAGAATTTGGAAGTCTCGATTCCTTTCACGGAATTAATCAATCACGTGCCGGCCTATGCGAAATACATGAAAGATATCCTCACAAAGAAGAAGTCGATCCGGAAACTTGAGACTATCGCCTTCACTAAGGTGAGTAGTGCAATACTTCAAGGGAGTTCACCTCCAAAACTAAAAGATCCGGGAAGCTTCTCAATACCGTGTACCATTGGCGACACAACGATCAACAAAGCCTTATGTGATCTAGGGGCTAGTGTGAGTATCATGCCGTACTCGGTGAGTAAAAGGTTGGGGATGGGAGAGCTTAAATGCACCAATATCACGCTCCAAATGGCCGATAGATCGACGAAGACACCATTGGGGATATGGGAAGATGTCCCCGTGCGAATTGGGAAGTTTTTCATCCCGGTGGACTTTGTCATTGTTGATATGGAGGAAGATTCCAACATTCCGATCATTCTAGGAAGACCTTTCCTACATACCGCGGGTGCGGTGATCGATGTGAAACATGGTGAGCTCACTCTAGAAGTGGGAGATGAAAGCATAACCTTTAATCTTGACAAGACTATGAGAGCTCCTCATTTGCATGAACCATGTTTCATGATTGATCATTATAGCCGAAAGGATGAGAGGAAGAAATCGGAACTCCAATGGAAGAAGAAAATTGAAGATGCTCCATTCAAAGAGCAAGTGAAATGTGACAAGGAGAGCTTGCAAAGCTCATTAAAATCAACCAAAGAAGAAGAGGATGGCGTCATTGGCCAAGAGAAGAAATTGGGAGAATTGTCCCCATCAAATCAAGAAATTTTCAATGATCAACTTAATGAAGTTTGTGGTCTTTGGGACGACGAATTTGAAGGGATTTTTAATCCTTACATTGGTAATGCTATCGATCAAGATCAACAACAAGGGCAAAGGACTATTGAAGACCTCTACCATGATAATGAACAAGCTTTTGATTACTTTTTCAAGGTGTTGAGCAACATCAACAACACCTTGAACATGCCCCCTTGACATCTCATCAAGAATGAGAGTTTGGTGGAGTCCTCCCTAAACCACCACTTGTAAATATTTCTAACTCCCTAACTCGCATTTCAATTCTTGTATTGCATTTTTGTCATCTTTGGATTTATTTTATTTACTTTGATCAAGATAATTGATGCGACCATAATTGGCGCATATTTAGCCCCCGAATTACCATTGTTTCTATGCTTTTTAGTGCCTATTTGGGTCATTTCTTATCTTTAGTTCTTTGTTTTGCATATTCTTTGAGATTTTGATCCCTTGGTAGGAAAGGAGTAAGAATCTTGCATTTTCATGGCAAAACAAGGCTAAATTGATCATATTCAATGACCAAGCATCAAGGAGAGACAAGACTAGAAGGCCTTTGTACATAGCATAGTAGAAGAGCATTGTTGAGAAAAGGATCCTTGAGTCCCCAAGGAATTCATGAAGAAAAGGGAAGAAAAAGAAGAAGGAAAGCTGCTGAACTACAATCCGAACGGATTGTAGAGAATCCGTCCGTCCTCGCCGACCCGAGCGTCCTCACCAGAATCCGCTCGGATTCCCCATGCCCAGTCCGAGCGTCTTGTTCCTTGATCCGCTCGGATCGTCCATCCCAGATCCGGCCGTCCCGACTCTCGGCCCGCACGGATCACAAAGACAAAGATAGTTTCGTTCTTCAAGCTACGAAATGGAGAAGCCCTTCTCTCGGACAATCCCGGAGGCTCCTTGCTCAACTTAAAAAGTGTAATTACTAGTTTAGCCCTTAGTTAACCCTAATGCATCCTCCCTAATTCTCACTATAAATACCCCATTAGTCTAATTAGAGGAGCATGTTCCTTTTATCAATAATTAGAGTAGTAATATCAATCAAATCTCTCTTTAATATTGTAATCAAATATTAATCAAGTTCTAATCAAGATCTAGTTTCTTAATTTCTCTCTTGTTCTTACTTTATTTTGGGTAATTGAAGATTATTTGGGTTATTTTGGGAGATTGACAACCTCTCAATCTAGGATTCAAGTACTTCTATTATTATTCTTGCTTTATTATTGGAATCATTAGTAGGTATAATCTCTTAATCCCTTTTTAATTATTGCTAATTACTTTCATTTATTCATCATGTTTCATTATGTTAGTATGATTGACAACCTTTCTACCATGATCAACATGATAATGAGTGAGTAGTCTCTTAGCTAGGGTTTAATGGGTGATTAGGGAAACCAACATGGGGAATGATTCATGCTTAAATTAATATGCTTTCATATCTTATTTGCTTGCTTGTTTTGATCTTAATACATGCACATGTTATATTTGATGAAATGCTAAGCCTATGAATCCTTGCATTTACTACCATCTTCTATCCATTCAACTTGACTTGTAAGACATAACCCAACTCGAGTCTTGTGAGACCATGCATGTGTTATGTAGGGAAGATTAAGTCGACTTGTAGGTGTTGTACAATCCAAGAGATTCGGCTCCGGGACCCAAACTTTCCTAGGATTGTAAGATATAACCCAACTCAATCCATCACAACAATAATTGCTTGCTTATAATTTGAGAACATGTTTGTATGATCATATCCCATGATTCCCCTATGAACCCATGACACCCTAGTGCTTTTAATCAATTGTTTACACCCTTATTTCATTTACCTTGTTAGTTTATTTTCATTGCTATTTTAGTTTAGTAACCTTCTACATCAACCCAATTTGTGACACCCCTAGACACCACTAGTTACAATAGAATCTTCATTTCAATACCCGTCCCTTGGGATCCGACCTTTACTTGCCTCTTTACTAATTGTAGAGTTGTTTGTGAAGTATAAATTGTGTTTTGTATCGACCATTGACCAACGACCACATATGCTTAATTGTGAACACCAAATGGCTCCGATCAAAAATGGCGCCGTTCTTGGGACGGTGTTTAATTGATTTAAGATTTCTTTTATTGTTTTTAGTTGTGTCTTTTTCACCTTGGGAAGTAAAACTCCTCAAGGTTTGTTCTAATTGTTTTCGAGTTGTTTGATATTTTGCATGTCTAGAAGGTTACAAAGAGATTTGTTACCTTTTGACCGTGAAATCGAAAGAACCTTGACGAATAATAGGAGACTTGTTAGGAGGAATTTGGGAGGTGTTGGTGAAGTTGTTCAACCCACTAGTGAGTTTGTCAATCCTTTCGCAATAGAAGGAGAAGAGAACCCATTAAACAATACCACACAAAATCCACCTACAATGCCTAAATTCTCGTCACACTCTATACCCACCGAGGAGGATCTACCAAATGGTACTCCTACCCCACAACATCTTACCGGAAACTTTATTGCCAAGTCCGCCTTCATTCAACTAGTTGAGAGGAGCCAATTCGGGGGAATGCCTAGTGAGGACCCTCATTCTCATATGGAAACATTTTGTGATTATTGTGAAGCTATCTCTCAAACGGGCGTGACTCAAGACCAAATAAGATGGGTCTTATTTCCTTTTTCATTAATCGGCACCGCAAAGCAATGGTTGAAGGGCCTTGATAAGGCCACCCTTGGAATAGATTCTTGGAAGAAGCTAGCTCTAGCTTTCTACAAAAATTTCTACCCACCGGAAAAGACTAATATGCTAAGAGCTCAAATTACGGGTTTTAAGCAAAGGGATGAAGAATCTTTGTATGAAGCTTGGGAGCGGTTCAAAGGTATTTGTCGCTCATGTCCTCACCATGGACTTAGCGAATGGTTTTTAGTGCAACAATTTTGGAATGGTTTATATGAAGATTCAAGGAACATTCTCAATATGGGATCAAATGGAATGTTCACCGAAGTTGATGACAATCAAACATGGAACAAGATTGAGGAAATGGCGGTCCATAATTCGCAATATAGTAGGCCTCGCAAGGCTACTAGAGGAGGAAAGTATGAAGTGGACACCGTTACTCAATTGGGTGCTCAACTTAGTGCTCACATTGACACAATCAACTTGAAGTTTGAACAAGCTATGGCTAGACTTGAGGAAAACTCAAAATCAACAAAGCATCATGTCAATGCCATGACGGCATCCTCATCAATCCCAAGCGGGATATGTGAGAATTGTGGAACCTTGGGTCATGACTCAAGTGAATGTAGGGGAACAATCGAGCAAGTCAATGCTTTCCAAGCTTACAAAAGTGGCACCCCTTATTCAAATTTCTACAATGAAAACACCAAGTTCCATCCAAATCTGTCATACAAGAGCCAAAATGTCCAAAACCCTCAAACTACATACACTCCACCACCCATGAGAAATCAAAATCAAAGACCCTTTTTCAATCAAAACCAAGGCTACCAAAATCAAAATCCATACAATCACCACAATGACCAAAGTTTTGATGTCCAAAAAGCGGTCATTCAAATGCAAAAAAATCAACAAGAGTTTTTCACCCAAATGCAAAAGGATAGCCAAGCAAAGGATACCACCATCAACAACATTCTAGCTCACACCAAGATGTTGGAAACACAATTGACCCAACTAGCATCTTCAAACTCACAAAGACAAAAGGGGCAATTACCACCTCAAGGTAATCCCCCTAGACATGAAACGGTTAGTGCCATTCACTTGAGAAGTGGTACAAGATATGAAGCACCGAAGAAGCAAGTTGAGGATGAAGTTGTGAGAGCTAGTGAGAATGAAGTTGTGGTGCAAGGTCCCAAGGAAGGGGAATCATCAAAAGAAGAAAGTTCAAAGAAAAATGATGACAAAGCCAAAGAAAAGGAGCCCATTGTGATTAGACTTCCTTTTCCAAGTCGTCAAGCCAAGCCCAAATTTGATGATCAACTTGGAAAGTTCATGGAAATTGTGAAGAACTTAGAAGTCTCAATTCCTTTCACGGAGTTAATCAATCACGTTCCGGCCTATGCAAAGTACATGAAAGATATCCTCACAAAGAAGAAGTCAATCCGGAAACTTGAGACTATCGCCTTCACCAAGGTGAGTAGTGCAATTCTTCAAGGGAGTTCACCTCCAAAATTAAAGGATCCGGGAAGCTTCTCAATACCGTGTACCATTGGCGACACAACGATCAACAAAGCCTTATGTGATCTAGGGGCTAGTGTGAGTGTCATGCCGTACTCGGTGAGTAAAAGGTTGGGAATGGGAGAGCTTAAATGTACCAATATCACTCTTCAAATGGCCGATAGATCGACGAAGACACCGCTAGGGATATGGGAAGATGTCCCCGTGCGAATTGGGAAGTTTTTCATCCCGGTGGACTTTGTCATTGTTGATATGGAGGAAGATTCCAACATTCCAATCATCTTAGGAAGACCTTTCCTACACACTGCGGGTGCGGTGATTGATGTGAAACATGGAGAGCTCACTCTAGAAGTGGGAGATGAAAGCATAACTTTTAATCTTGACAAGACCATGAGAGCTCCTCGTTTGCATGAGCCATGTTTCATGATTGATCATTATAGCCGAAAAGATAAAAAGAAGAAATCGGAACTCCAATGGAGAAAGAAAGTTGAAGATGCTCCATTCAAAGAGCAAGTGAATTGTGAAAAGGAGAGCTTGCAAAGCTCATCAAAATCAACCAAGGAAGAAGAAGATGGCCTCATTGGCCAAGAAAAGAAATTGGGAGAGTTGTCTCCGTCCAAGCAAGAGATTTTCAATGATCAACTCAATGAAGTTTGTGGTCTTTGGGACGACGAATTTGAAGGGATCTTTAATCCCTACTTTGGGCATGCCATCGATCATGATCAACAACAAGGGCCACGGTCTATTGAGGACCTCTACCACAACAATGAACAAGCTTTTAATTACTTCTTCGAGGTGTTGAGCAACATCAACAACACCTTGAACATGCCCCCTTGACATCTCATCAAGAATGAGAGTTTGGTGGAGTCCTCCCTAAACCACCACTTGTAAATATTTCTAACTCCCTAACTTACATTTAATTTTTGTATTGCATTTTTGTCATTTTTGGATTTTATTTACTTTGATCAAAATAATTGTCATGAAAAGAGAGAAGTGAGGGAGGGACTAATGATCTTAATTGATGTGTAGTGCTTTACCTTAGTGTGGGGATGGCAATTGCCTAGGCTATTCATGCCTTAGTAGTGCCCCCAAAATGAAGAACACAAGATAAGAAAGAAAGAAAGAATGATAAGGGAATGCGTTGGTGCACGGATGGAATTGAATCCGTGTACACAAGGACCAATCCGAGCGGATTCCTGAGAATCCGCCCGTCCGTCCGAGAGGATCCGAGCGTCCTGCTGAGAAGACGCCCGTCTTGGGCTGGGCTGAAAACTGCAAATTCTTGACTGTTGAAGAATCCGAGCGGATTCCTGGAAAGACGCCCGTCTCTCAGAATCCGTCCGTCTTGTGGACAATCCGCCCGTCTTGCAGCTGAAGAAAAAAACAAAGAAAAATCTCTGGACAAGAATCCGTCCGTCCTGCACGAAATCCGCCCGTCTCATCTCTGAAGAATCCGCCCGTCTCTAGGCGGGATTTTTGAAAATTTGAAGCTGAAGAATCCGAGCGGATTGCGCCTAATCCGCACGGATTGCGCCTGCGTCCTAATTTTGTCGAGTTCTTTAAATACCCACCCCACCTTCATTCATTCATTCATTCACTCATAAACACTACCCATAACATCAAAACCCTCATCCTCTCCATCTCAAAAAAACAAAAACCCTCAACAAAACTCACCAAAATCAAATCAAATCATCTTTCAAATAACAAATCAATCACTCCATCTTCATTAACAATCAAAACCAAGCACAAAATATTCACCTTTGAATTGATTTTTGTTCTCATAAAGGCAAAGCCTTTCACCTTCAAAATCAATTTGGGCATTCTACAAATTGAAGATTTTTGATCTTTTCTTGGTTAGCTCATCAAATGGCAAGAACAAAGGGAGCAACAAAAGCAAAAGCAAAGGCACCAAAGACTACAACTCTCTCTCAAAGGCAAAAAGCTCTACAAATGAAGAAAGCTTTGGCAATGGTGGTATCAACACCAAGCTTGGAAGTGCAACCACCTCAACAAATTTCTACGGAAGCATCACCCTCTACTCCGGTAATTAATCAACTCTTGCATTACCCGGAGGTAACATTCATTTCCGATTCTCATAGAAATACATTTGTCAAGTTTGCTATGAAACAAATTCAATCCACCAAATTCATATGCCAAGATGCTTTAGAGAAGTTGGGTGTTCTTGAACAAACAAGAGTCTTTTTCAATGCCATGGGTTTAAAGAAATTGTTTGAAATGAAGGAAGTAACATACCCCTCCCTTGTCTTGGAATTCTTAAGTTCTCTAAAAGTGACAAAAGTTGAGAATAGGGAAAATATTGAGTTTCGTCTAGCTAACACTAGTAGACGCATTACCTTTCCGGAATTGGGTAAAATTTTGGGTCTTAGCGATGAACATAAATTCTATAAGCAATATGGGAAGTATGATCCCGAGCCTCTTTGGGAGGCAATCTCCGGGAAGAAATTTGAAGATTTTAAAGCTTGTCGTGCTCTTTTGGTCCATCATCCGGGCATAAGAATATGGCACAAAGTTGTGGGAAATACCATAATTGCTAGGAAAGACACCAATCATTTCACGGGACTCGATTTTATCCTCCTTGAATCAACTTTGAATATTGGAAGAATTCACACCAAGCCTTACAATTCTTTGAGGCTATTGGTTGATAGATGGCTCCATGTAGATAGTGGGAAGAAGGGTCAAACCGTAATTGTTAATGGCGGCCTTGTCACGGTTCTAGCCAAGCACTTTGATCCTAATTTCAATAAGGATAGCAAGTACAAGGCTAAGGATGGTGGCCATCTTATTGATATGTCCACCTTGATCAACAAGTTTAAGTGGGTTGCTCACAATTCCCTTGATACCAAGTATGGGTGGCTTACAAGTGAGGCCCGATCATTCACTTTACCCGCAAAGATTTGCCGTCTTAGTGTCCACCGGACCAACTATTTACTTCCCCTATCCAAGGAAGCCGAGTACATCATTCAACAACAAAAGGGTGATCATGAAACTCCCTCCTCTTCCATTGTTATACCACCTTACCCCTATGATTATGAAGAGTTCAAACCGCAAGGAGTTGAAATTGGAAAAGATTATGTCACTCTTCTAATGCAAACCATGCACAAGCAAGCTTATGAAGATCGGAAGAATGCTTATTTGGCTCAATATCCTCCCCTCCTACATCTAGCTAGGCAAGGACTCCTTGATCCATCTTGTCCTTTGCCTAGTTGGGCGGATAGAGAAGCCTTATTTCCGGGTGCATCTAGGGACGTGGTGGAAGGCAATGAGGTTGTTGGAAATGATGAGGAATTTGATGATAACATTGAGGAAGAAGCAAGTGGAGATGAAGAAAGAGATGGTGAAGATAATGATGGGGAAGATAGTGATGAGGAAAGCAAAGAAGAAAGTGCCAAGGAAAGTGGCAATGTGACCACTTCTCATGAGGGAAGTGATGGTGATAGTAGCATGATGGAAGACTAGCCTTGGAGATTCCTACTCTCCCACCGTTTGTCTATATCTCTTTGTATTTTATTTCATTTTGATCATTGTTGGTTTAGTCCTAGCAACATCAAAGGACTCACACCTCGGTTCCTTTGAGGTGTTCTTTATTGTTCCCACTTTTTGAAAATCCAAAATGACAAAATCTAGTTTCATGCATAGCATAGCATGTGCATGAACTCCCCCGTGCTTTGACATTAGCAATAGTGTCTTACTTGGTTTGGGGAAGTTAATGCATACGCAACGGGAGGTAATTTAAATTATCCTCTCCGTCATAACAAAAAACCATGCATCATGTAGTATAGCTTAGTGTAGAATTGCATTTAGTATAGAAATCATGCATCATCTTTGCATAATTTCCATCATTTTGGCCATTGAGGACAATGCCCATATTAGTGTGGGGATGGGAATTCTAACACTTAACTTTTATTCAAAAACCATAAAAATTGAAAAAATTTCAAAAAATCATAAAAATTTAAAAATTGAAAAACCAAAAACAAGTTCATTTCCCTTGTATATATTGTCTTGTATATATTGTGTTTGTTTCATCCTTGTTCACTTTGATTGACTACGCCACATCCGAGACATGAGGATATTGAAGACCGCTTGGTATGATCTTTCCAATCTCCTTTTTCCTCTTTATGTTAATGACTATGTGGCTTTATTTTGATTGATGCGGTAAAAACAATGTGAATTTAGGATTGCATTTAGTTTATTTGGCATGTTAGTTGGTAGAATCATTTGCATTAGGATGTATATATGTTAGTTGCATCATGGCATGTAGTTTGCATGATTAGAAAAATTTTTGTGAAACCGTCTATTTGGGAAGCTTGACAAGTGTATATAGGCCCTAGTAGATGCTTTTTCTTCTTAAGACTTTGCTTGTTAGAATACTTGTAAAACACCCTAGGATGTGTCATGCTAGTATCCTTTGACCCATGGTTTAAGGCCGAGTCAAGAGTACCTTGTGGTGTGATAACTCCTTGGCTACCGTTTATTCCAAGGTGACCCTTGAAACCATGCATACTTCTATCCATCATCCATGTTCTACCACATTTTTGTCAACAAAAGGGAATGGGCACAAAAACAAAAAGAAATTGATTTGAGTTCAATGAGATGAGAAATGAAAGAAAGTTTGCAAAATGCATCAAAAGAAAAGAGGAGCAAAAATAGACTCCTAAAGCTTCAAATACAAGGCACCCTCGTTACTAATTGGGGTGACTTTGAAAATGTTCAAAAAGAAATGCAAAAAAATTGTCAAGTATCGAAATGCCAAAAATCAAAAAGAAATGGCAAGAAAGTGTTCTCAAATGTCAAATGCCACAAGAAATTGGGGGGAAAAACAACAACAAAAGCAAACTCCCAAAATGAAACTCAAATATCTATCGATCCCTTTTTCCATTTTTGTGCATGGTAGAGAGGGGACGACCCTTCTTCTTGTCTAGGCAAGAGGGGGAATTCCGCGATCCTCCAGTGTTTCTAACACCATAGGGAGACTACTCTTGACAAAAGCATTTAACGATTGAGGACAAAGGTACCCTAGCTTGACACCTTTTGGAGGTGATTTATTGGTATCCTTCTAGGCTTAGTAGTTTGAACAAATTGCATCTATGAAGGATTGTGTACCCTTGAATTGCTTCCCTTGTAGATAATTTCCGCCACTTAGATGAGGAAAGTGGCTATTCTTTTTGTAGATGCATCCATTATGTGTTTTTGTGTGCTTAATGTTTGGATGTGTCGCCATTTTGGCAAGACCCACCTTGCCTTGCAAGAAGGCATCCTACCTCATGGTTGTCTTGTTGTGAGTTGAAGGGGCGGAGTGAGACCCGCTAATTGTCTCATATCGGCTATTATTATTAGGTTAGGCTAATATTGGTCCTAGTCTTTGTCACCTCTTTACTCGGGACGAGCAAGGGTTCGGTTTGGGGATATTTGATGCGACCATAATTGGCGCATATTTAGCCCCCGAATTACCATTGTTTCTATGCTTTTTAGTGCCTATTTGGGTCATTTCTTATCTTTAGTTCTTTGTTTTGCATATTCTTTGAGATTTTGATCCCTTGGTAGGAAAGGAGTAAGAATCTTGCATTTTCATGGCAAAACAAGGCTAAATTGATCATATTCAATGACCAAGCATCAAGGAGAGACAAGACTAGAAGGCCTTTGTACATAGCATAGTAGAAGAGCATTGTTGAGAAAAGGATCCTTGAGTCCCCAAGGAATTCATGAAGAAAAGGGAAGAAAAAGAAGAAGGAAAGCTGCTGAACTACAATCCGAACGGATTGTAGAGAATCCGTCCGTCCTCGCCAGTCCGAGCGTCCTCACCAGGAATCCGCTCGGATTCCCCATGCCCAGTCCGAGCGTCTTGTTCCTTGATCCGCTCGGATCGTCCATCCCAGATCCGGCCGTCCCGACTCTCAGCCGCACGGATCACAGCACAGCATAGTTTCGTTCTTCAAGCTACGAAATGGAGAAGCCCTTCTCTCGGACAATCCCGGAGGCTCCTTGCTCAACTTAAAAAGTGTAATTACTAGTTTAGCCCTTAGTTAACCCTAATGCATCCTCCCTAATTCTCACTATAAATACCCCATTAGTCTAATTAGAGGAGCATGTTCCTTTTATCAATAATTAGAGTAGTAATATCAATTAAATCTCTCTTTAATATTGTAATCAAATATTAATCAAGTTCTAATCAAGATCTAGTTTCTTAATTTCTCTCTTGTTCTTACTTTATTTTGGGTAATTGAAGATTATTTGGGTTATTTTGGGAGATTGACAACCTCTCAATCTAGGATTCAAGTACTTCTATTATTATTCTTGCTTTATTATTGGAATCATTAGTAGGTATAATCTCTTAATCCCTTTTTTAATTATTGCTAATTACTTTCATTTATTCATCATGTTTCATTATGTTAGTATGATTGACAACCTTTCTACCATGATCAACATGATAATGAGTGAGTAGTCTCTTAGCTAGGGTTTAATGGGTGATTAGGGGAAACCAACATGGGGAATGATTCATGCTTAAATTAATATGCTTTCATATCTTATTTGCTTGCTTGTTTTGATCTTAATACATGCACATGTTATATTTGATGAAATGCTAAGCCTATGAATCCTTGCATTTACTACCATCTTCTATCCATTCAACTTGACTTGTAAGACATAACCCAATTCGAGTCTTGTGAGACCATGCATGTGTTAAGTAGGGAAGATTAAGTCGACTTGTAGGTGTTGTACAATCCAAGAGATTCGGCTCCGGGACCCAAACTTTCCTAGGATTGTAAGATATAACCCAACTCAATCCATCACAACAATAATTGCTTGCTTATAATTTGAGAACATGTTTGTATGATCATATCCCATGATTCCCCTATGAACCCATGACACCCTAGTGCTTTTAATCAATTGTTTACACCCTTATTTCATTTACCTTGTTAGTTTATTTTCGTTGCTATTTTAGTTTAGTAACCTTCTACATCAACCCAATTTGTGACACCCCTAGACACCACTAGTTACAATAGAATCTTCATTTCAATACCCGTCCCTTGGGATCCGACCTTTACTTGCCTCTTTACTAATTGTAGAGTTGTTTGTGAAGTATAAATTGTGTTTTGTATCGACCATTGACCAACGACCACATATGCTTAATTGTGAACACCAAATGGCTCCGATCAATAATTGTCATGTTTGAGAGAAGTGAGGGAGGGACTAACAATTTTGATTGATGTGTAGTGCTTTACCTTAGTGTGGGGATGACAATTGCCTAGGATATCCATGCCTAGTAATGCCCCCACAATGAAGAACACAAGAAAGGAAGAAGAATGGAAGAATGACAAGGGAAATGCATTGTACGCGGATGGAACTGAATCCGGGTACAAAGGGGTCGAATCCGAGCGGATTCAGGAGAATCCGCCCGTCTCAGAAAATCCGAGCGTACTGCAGCAAAGACGCCCGTCCTGAACTGAGCTGAATTTTGAAAATTTTTGACTGTAAGAGAATCCGGGCGTCCTGAGCAGCAATCCGCCCGTCTTGAAGAATCCGCCCGTCTTGAAAGAAAGACGCCCGTCTTTGCAGCTGAGGAAAACAAGAAAAATTCTGGATGAAATCCGTCGTCTTTCGCAAAAAGACGCCCGTCCCGTGTTTTGAAATCCGAGCGTCTTCGAAGGAATCCGCCCGTCTTTAGGCGAGTTTTTCCAACCCAGAAAAGGCCGAATCCGCCCGTCTTGCCCCTGCAGCTTGAATTTTTTCGAGCATTATAAAACCCCACCCACCTTCATTCATTCATTCATAACACTACTTCAAAACATCAAAACCCTCATCCTCTCCATCACAAAAACAAAATTCCTCAACTACATTCACCAAAATCAAATCAAACCATCCTTTTAACAACAAATTAATCACTCCTCCTTCATCAAAAATCAAAACCAAGCACAAATCTTCAACCTTTGAGTCGATTTTTGAATTCATAAAGGCAAAGCCTTTCACCTTTAAATCGATTTGGGTACACTAGAAATTGAAGATTTTTCATTCTTTTCTTGGTTAATCCATCAATGGCAAGGACTAAGGGAGCAACAAAGGCACCAAAGGCACTTTCACAAAGGCAAAAGGCTCTTCAAACAAAGAAACCATTGGCTATGGTGGTAGCAACACCAAACTTGGAAGTGCAACAACAACAACAACCTTCTATGGGAGCAACAACATCTTCTACTCCGGAAATCGATCAACTCTTGCATTATCCGGAGGTAACTTTTATTTCCGAAACCCATAGAAATACTTTTGCCAAGTTTGCTAGGAAATCATTTCAATCTACCAAATTCATTTGTGAAGACACCTTGGATAAGTTGGGTGTCCTTGAGCAAACTAGAGCCTTTTTCAAAGCCATGGGGTTGAAGAAATTGTTTGAAACAAAGGAATTGACATACCCCTCCCTTACCTTGGAGTTTTTGAGTTCTTTGAAGGTCACCAAAGTTGAGAATAGGGAGAATCTCGAGTTTCGTCTAGCTAATGTTAGTAGACGCATTTCCTTTAGGGCATTGGGTGAAATCTTGGGTCTTAGTGATGAACCGAGTTACTTTAAGAATTATGGAAAGTATGACCCCGAACCTCTTTGGGAGGCAATTTCCGGAAGGAAATTTGAGGACTTTCATGCGAGTCGTGCTCTTCTAGTCCATCATCCGGGCATAAGAGTATGGCACAAGGTCATGGGAAACACCATAATTGCAAGGAAAGATACCAACCATTTCACGAGACTTGATTTTATTCTTCTTGAATCGGCTTTGAATATTGGAAGAGTACACACCAAGCCTTACAATTCTTTGAGGCTCTTGGTAGATAGATGGCTCAACGTTAATTGTGGGAAGAAGGGCACTACCGTTATTGTCAATGGCGGCTTAGTCACTATCCTAGCCAAACACTTTGATCCTAACTTCAATAAGGATAGCAAGTATAAGGCGAAGGAGGGTGGTCATCTTGTTGATATGCATACTATGATAAACAAGTACAAGTGGGTTGCCCATAACCCCCTTGACACTAAGTATGGATGGCTCACTAGTGAAGCTAAATCGTTCACCTTGCCCTCAAAGATTTGTCGTCTAAGCGTCCACCGGACCAATTATCTACTTCCCCTTTCCAAAGAAGCCGAATATATTATCCAACAACAAAAGGGCGAACTTGAAATGCCCTACTCTTCCATTGTCATACCACCTTACCCTTTTGAGTATGAAGAGTTCAAGCCCGCGGGGATTGAAGCAAGGAATGACTATGTGACTCTTCTCATGCAAACAATGCACAAGCAAGCCTTTGAAGATCGGAAAAACGCTTACTTGGCTCAATATCCACCCCTCATACACTTAGCCAGGCAAGGACTCCTTGATCCATCATGTCCTTTGCCTAGTTGGGAGGATAGAGAAGTCCTTTTTCCGGGTGCATCTAGGGTCGTTTCGGGTGACAATGAGGTTGTTGGTAATGAAGAAGTTGTTGATAACATTGGTGAAGAAGCAAGTGAAGAAGGAGGAGAGGATGGTGAAGAAGATGATGAGCAAGATAAGGAAGAAAGTGATGAAGCAAATGAAGAGGGAAGTGGCAATGAGACCACTTCTAATGAGGAAAGTGATGATGATGATGATATGATGGAAGACTTGCAAGCCTTGGAGACTCCTACCCTCTCATGGTTTGTCTATTTCTCTCTTTGTTTTAAATATTTTTCTTGATCATTGATGGAGTAGTCCTAAGCACCATAGAGGACTCACACCTCGGTACCATTGAGGTGTTCATTTTATTGTTCCCATTTGCAAAATCCAAAATGACAAATTAGTTTCATGCATTGCATAGTGTATGCATGAACTACATCCACCCTAAGACATTAGCAATAGTGTCTCACTCGGTTTGGGGAAGTTAATGCATACACAACGGGAGGTAATCTAAATTATCCTCTCCGTCATAACAAAAACCATGCATCATGTAGTGTAGCTTAGTGTAGATTGCATTTAGTGTAGAAATCATGCATCATCTTCGCATAATTTCCATCACTTTGGCCATTGAGGACAATGCCCATATTAGTGTGGGGATGGGAATTCTAACATTTAACTCTTATTCAAAAATCCAAAAAAATTGAAAAATTTCAAAAATCATAAAAATTTGAAAAATTGAAAACCCAAAAACATGTTTATTTCCTTTGGTATAAATTATCTTGTATATATTGTGTTTGTTCTATCTTTGTTCACATTGATCGACTACGCCACATCCGAGACATGAGGATATTGAAGACCGCATGGTATGATCTTTCCAATCTCCTTTTTCCTCTTTATGTTAATGACTATGTGGCTTTATTTTGATTGATGCGGTAAAACAATGTGAACTTAGGACTTGCATTTAGTTTATATGTCATATTAGTTGATAGAATCACTTGCATTAGGATGTTTATATTAGTTGCATCATAGCATGTAGTTGCATATTAGAAAATTTTTGAAAAATGCCTAATTTGGAACTTTGACAAGAGCAACTAAGCCATTACAAATACTTGTTCAACTTAGGACTTTGTCTACTAGAATGGTTGTAAAACACCCTAGATAGTGTCATACTAGTATCTTTTGACCCATGACCCAAAGCCTAGTCAAGGGTTTGCATGTGAGTCACCTATCCAACCCCGTGATGCAATGTGGACTTGGTTAACTTGTCTAGGTGACCTTGATTGACCTTGTGGTAAGGCAACCCAAAAATATTTTCTATCAATAAGTTTGAAGTGCTCATTTCAAAGAGTTTTGTCATGTGGAAGTAATTTAATGCCAAGGAAACCTCAAATGTTATGAATTGTTGAATGTTGAGAAATTTTAAGTTGTTTTGATGGAGGCGTACCACTTCGATGTGATTTGGTGCGGGATCCATTGAATTGGGCCCCCATACGGTTGTGAATTCGGCCGCCCAGAGACAGAGTGACTATCACCCCGAAAAGCTATTGTCTAGAGGTTAACCGGTTGCCTAATAAGCGATTGGCGAAAGCAAAGGACACTAGCCCGGAAGGGACAAACCCCATCTTAAATTTTTGAAATGTGAAAGTTAAATGAGGTCAATTTTTAAATACTAGTCATATCCACCCGTTGTGTATAAAGAATTGAGCATTTCATTCCCAAAAAGCCTTTTTGTCAAGCCACTTGGTCGAGCTTGGGACGATCCATGACCTTTACTTTTGTAGAGAATTCGAGACTTGACATGTCATATGCTACTAGCATCATAGAGATCATCATTCCACCACCATCCGATCGCTCTTGACGAAAGCATTTGGAAATTGAGGACGAAAGTAGTCTAGTTTAACACCATTTGGAGGTGATTTAGTGCCATCCTCTTAGCCTTAGTAATTTGTTGAACTAGTATTTGTGAAGGATTACATGCTCTTAAATTTGTTCCTCTTTAGTGCCTCCGCCGCTTGATGAGGAAGTGGCTATTCCTTTTGTAGATGTATCCATTACTTGATTTTGTGTGCTTAATGTTTGGATGTGTCGCCATTTTGGCAAGACCCACCTTGCCTTGCAAGAAGGCATCCTACCTCATGGTTGTCTTGTTGTGAGTTGAAGGGGCGGAGTGAGACCCGCTAATTGTCTCATATCGGCTATATTATTAGGATAGGTTAGTATTGGTCCTAGTCTTTGTCACCTCTTTACTCGGGACGAGCAAAGGTTCGATTTGGGGATATTTGATGTGACCAGAATTAGCGCACATTTAGTCCCCGAATTAGCCTCGTTCCCATGCTTTTTAGTGCATATTTGGGTCATTTACTATCTTTAGTTCTTTGTTTTGCATATTCTTTGAGATTTTGATCCCTTGGTAGGAAAGGAGTAAGAATCTTGCATTTTCATGGCAAAACGAGGCTAAATTGATCGAATCCAATGACCAAGCATCAAGGAGAGACAAGATTAGAAGGCCTTTGTACATATGATAGTAGATGAGCAATGTTGAGAAAGGATCCTTGAGTCCCCAAGGAAATCCCCAAGAAATTTATGAAGAAAAGGGAAGAAAAAAAGAAGGAATTATGCTGGATCACAATCCGAGCGGATTGTCTCCAATCCGCCCGTCTCCGCACAGCACAATCCGAGCGGTTTCCTCCAAAGACGCTCGGATTGCACCGCCACAATCCACCCGGATTCCCTCGAATCCGCTCGGATTCTATCACCAGAATCCGCCCGTCCCGACCCTAATCCGCACGGATTCCTTCACAGCCGATTTCCTCTTCTCCAAGCGATGAAGAAAGAAGCCCTTCCTTCGAAAAATACCGGCTTCTCCCTGCTCAATCTAAAAAGTGTAATTACTAGTTTAGCCCTTAGTTAACCATAATGCATCCTCCCTAATTTTCACTATAAATACCCCTTTAGTCTAATTAGAGGAGCATGTTCTTCTTATCAATAATTAGAGTAGTTAATATCAATCAAATCTCTCTTTAATATTGTAATCAAGTATTAATCAAGTTTTAATCCAAGTTTTAGTTCTTTAATCTCTCTCTTGTTCATCCTTTATTTTGGGTAATTGAAGATTATTTGGGTTATTATTGGGAGATTGACAACCTCTCAATCAAACATCAAGTACTTCTATTATTCTTGCTTTGTTATTGGAATCATTAGTAGGTATAATCTCTTAATCCCTTTTTAATTATTGCTAATTACTTTTATTTGTTCATCATGTTTCACTTTGTTAGTATGATTGACAACCTTGCTAGCATGTTTAATATGATGATGAGTGAGTAGTCTCTTAGCTAGGGTTAATGGGTGATTAGGGGAAACCAACATGGGGAATGATTCATGCTTAAATTAATATGCTTTCATGTTTTATTTGCTTGCTTGTTTTGATCTCAACTCTTGCACATGTTATGTTTGATGAAATGCTAAGCCTATGAATCCTTGCATTTACCACCATCGCCTATCTTTTCAATGAGACTTGTAAGACATAACCCAACTCGAGTCTCATTAGACTATGCATGTTGTTGAGTAGGGAAGACTAAGTCGACTTGTAGGTGTTGTACAATCTAATCGATTCGGCTCCGGAACCCAAACTTTCCTAGGATTGTAAGATATAACCCAACTCAATCCATCACAACAATAATTGCTTGCTTATAATTTGAGAACATGTTTGTATGATCATATCCCATGATTCCCCTATGATCCCATGACACCCTAGTGCTTTTTAATCAATTATTTACACCCCTTTTAATTCGCCTTGCTAGTTTATTTTCATTGCTATTTTAGTTAGTGACCTTCTACATCAACCCAAATTGTGACACCCCAAAGACACCACTAGTTTCAATCGAAATCTCATCTCAATTCCCGTCCCTTGGGATCCGACCTTTACTTGCCTCTTTACTAATTGTAGAGTTGTTTTGTGAAGTTATAAATTATGTTTTGATTCGACCGTGACCCAACGACCACATCTTTAATTGTGAACACGAAATGGACCCGATCACCCACTGGGGTGCCCTCGCTAGCTGGTGACCGCCTCGTCCGACGTTGGCCCGCGTCGGGGCCTCCTCCTCAGCAGCCTTCTCCTCGGCAGCCTGCTCAGCAAACGCCTCCTCCAACACCTCCTTAAAAGTAAGAGAAGGGTTGAAGTCAGTATCCACATCCATGGAAGCCCTCCCTGATGTAGAAGCCACGTCACCTGCAAAATTAGAGTAAATTAGGCAGCGTCAAGTGACGGCGAGCCTCATTCAAGGTGTTTTATAGCCCTTCAAGCTCCGAGAATGGCTTTTTATCGCCATCTTTGGCCATTTCTTTCGAAACCCGACCGCTCATGTGGTAAAATGGGTCAAGTCATGTCTAAGTTCGAGCCTAGTCATGGGTGTGAGTCGAAATTTCGGCAGCATTTCGCTATAACAGCGATTATGCCTTAGAGAAATGTCCTGAAAAAGCCGTCACAAATCAAAAATCCAAGATTGTAGGAAATTTACCCATCACACAAGGATTCTAAATACCAAATTTCAACACAAATGGGCATTCCTAAGGCCATTTTCGAAGCAATTTACGAAACAGTTGAGAAACCGTCTCAATTATACTCAAATGCTCAAATACTCAATGAAAATTCGAAAAGAACACATGGGTATGTTCCTTACACTACCAATTATCCATTTCTAAGGTCAATTTCACAAGGCAAATTCATTTGGGGGAAAAGCCCCAAATTTTCGAGTTATTAGGGTTGAAAACTCAAATTTTTTCGACTCAAATTAAGCAAATGCGGATGTTTAAGCAAGAATAAGACACATACCTCGATTAGTCATGATAAATGCAAGATTTTGATCAAGTTTAGGCGGAATGTCGACAGAATTTGAGGGAGTTTTAACGGATTTTGTGTTTTGTTATTATGAATAAACACGGGTTCTATCGAGTTTTTACTCAGACAGGGACGAACCCAGGAAAAGACGCAGCAGGTGCTGCGCCTCTTCCAAGGGTCACAGCTCTTGCTGCGCCTCTTCCTCAGCTTCCCTCCAATTCGATTTTCAAAAATTCGTTACGAGTTCGTTTTTCGTGGGCCCATCTTTGGTGCGCCAATTCTCCAACACCATATATCGTATATTTGGCCCGTTTGTTATTTGTTTTTTCGTCCGGACCCGTATTTTCGAGCAGACTGCGAATTGTCGCAGTACTTTATCAAGACTCCGCTTGCAACAACGAGCAGGATTTTCTTCGACGGTGTTTCGACACACCTCAACTATTTCCCAGCGAGAGTTCATGACAGCCAATTGTACCTCTCAAGATATGGAGTTCGCTTAAGACCGATGCGAGCAGATTCGCCCAGCAGTTTCTACCGACGTCATGCTGCCTTCGATATTATGTTATGCTTTGTTCCTTTAGATGTTCTCACGCAAACTACCCATGTTCCCATACCTAGTCTTCACCGATAGGATCGCACTCCTTCGAAATCACCTTTTTCCGGGTTCAAATGCCCAAAACCATAGTTACCCTTAGGCCACCTTCTCGCCGATGTTATCCTTTAGGGTCCCATGGCCCTAAAACAACCTTTATATATCCTTTAGGTCCTAGCCTTAATTAGCTCTTACGCTTCCCCTTAGCTCCTACGCACCTCCGGAAGCATCTCGAGAAAAAAGTCTCAGGTATGGTCTCTTCTTATGGCTGGTGAGCTTCCTTACGTAGTCTAATAGAGTTTAAACGACCCTCCCCGATAGTCGACAGACTCTAAAATGCTCCCAACGATAGGTCCTTGGCTCAGACCCCTTGACCCGCGGTCGCCATAGTCGTCAGGTTGAAATCTTCGATTGACCTGATGGCTATAATTTGACTTTCGCCTTGTCCAAGCCTCAGTCAAAGTGGGGGCTCTGTAGATACCTCATTTCTGAACCTCCCGCAAGCCACCCGGTGATGATTGGGCCGCATGTTTGGTACACGGAACGATTTATGACAATTCGTAAGTTTATCGTCAAGTGATATCTCAAATACTTGTGTCTACCCCTTGGTCGTCATCTACGCACCGTTACGGTCGTTTTGACAGTAATTAGAGTACATTTGGAGTCGGGTCAAAAACCGTCTTCATTTTCTAATAAACCGTTTAAAATGCCGAGTTGGAATGTTCTGGAATATTCTGGATACTTCTATTCCATATTTTAATTCGTTTAATCTTTTGGCAAAATATATCCTGAAATTATATTTTAAACAATAAGGAAGTTGAGATCTACCGCAATTCCATAACAGAAACGCGGAAAATCTTTCTTCCGCAGGCGGAAACTCCTGGGAAAAGGACGCAGCACTTGATGCGCCTCTTCCAAGAGCCGCAATGGCTGCTGTGCCTATTCCCCAACTCTTTTCTACGTATTTTAAGGTCTTTCGAGATTTGTGTCCAAAGTTTTACCGAAACCCTAATTCCTCCGTGTGATTAGTATAAATAGGGACCTTCGTTCCTCATATTTCTCACGCGAGTGTCCGCCCTTCTCTTCTCCCTTTGCATTCTAAGACCGTGCTCTTTGCTTATTGGCGTCTACGTGCTTGAACTTTCGACCATGTAAGCTCGGATCCTTCTGAGTACCAGCCTCATTTTGCATGACCGACCAGTTTGACCAACTCCACTCAATCAATCTAATCAATTTAATTTAATTCCTCTTATGAGGGCACTTTTATCATACATTCGAGTCGAGCAATCACTAATCGTTAACTTAGTCAATCTCGTTTCGTCAAACATATAAGTCTGAGGGTGTAAATCCCCTGTTTTATTATTGTATTTTATTATTGTATAAATTATTGTAAGGTTTACGTCGAAAGCATGTTTAAAACCAATTTACAAAACCCTTTTATCAAACCTATTTTTACCGATTAACAGAAGACAGACGTCGAGATGAGTCGCAGCATCTGCTGCGCCTCTTCCTGAGGCTGCCGCAGTTCCTGCTTTTCTTCTTCTTCCTCGCCTTTCTGTTAATTCGTCTTCTTTCGTTTTTCTTTTTTTATTTTCTTCTTTTTCATTCGTATATAATAATTATAATCATAATATGTATAATTATCACCTTTAAATCCCTTATAATCAATATTTGCGGGTTTTCGTCATTAAAATGAAACCCGGATTTTGGAGATTCGAATTATTCATATCAAATCTCTGGGATTCGACTTTTGTATATTTTCATCAGTATATCGCGTCTTACATTCGTTTCCGTCTTAGTAATTTGACCTAAATTAGTTGTAATTAATCTCTTATTAGTCTTTAATTCACTCATAATTAGTCTTAATCCGTTCTACTTCGTTTCATTCGTTCTTTATTGCTTTTATGACCACTTTACATGTAAATAATCTGTTAAATCACTTCCGCTTGAGTCGAATATCAGTAATCGATCATTAAATTCACCAACGAACATTAACGATATGCAGTTCCGGCTTCACAGCCAGAACTCACCTCAGAAACAGACGCAGTGACCATTGCGCCTCTTCCAAGGGCACTACTACAAATCCAGGCAACTACAACGCCCCTTTAACAACGCTTATTCACGAAAATCACCATAAGACGTTGTAGAATGGATGGCGCGAATTTTATTAAATTTAATTACAACGGTTATGTGTTTATAACCGTTGTTATAGGTTTTAACAACGGGTCAAACTTTCACAACCGTTGTTAATATAATAACTAATAACAACAGTTTACTCTGTAATACATTATAACCATTGTTAATAATTTGGCGCAAAATTAGTGAAAAGTAATTACAACGGTTATATTAGAACCCGTTGTTAATACTTTTTAACAACGGTTTTCTAAGGACCCGTTGTTAATATATTCTCTAATTACAACGGGTTTTTGTGTAAAAACCGTTGTCAATACTTTCCATAATATAAACCACACAAACACAGCAGATCAGCTACAGCCACAAACACAAACCTAACATAAACACAAACCTACACAAACACAAACCTAACACAAACACAAACATCACAAACACAAACACACACTTTCTCATCGTCTCTTTCTCTATTTCTCATCGTCGCTTTATCATCTCCGTCACTGTTGTTGTCGTCGTCTCTTATTTTCTCTAATTATCAGGTATCGCTTTAATTTATATGCATGGTTTTAGATTTTGTCATCATCTCAGTCATTATTTTCTTTCTTTAATTATTTCATTTGCATGTGTTTTTATCGATCATTATTGTTCTTTCTCTAAGTATTATTTGCTTAATTAGTGAATGGTTACTGTTGTTTTTCTGCGTTTATTAGCTTGTAAAACAAATTAAATAAAATAAAACAAAGGAAGAAGATGATGGAGAGGAATGCATAATAAAATTAATTAATTAATATATAAATAAATAAAAAATGAATTACATTGCTAAAAATGCAATTCTTAGATATGCATAAAGAGTCTTATTCTCTTCTATGATATTCATCCTCTCCTCCTTTGCTATTTGGAGGTTTCGTTCCGCAGTTGCTATATCGTCATATAGCTACAACATCTTCTGCTCTGTCAGGCCATTTTTTTTGGCGTCCTTGAGTGCGGTCCGAGCGTCCTCAAGGTAGCTCCTGTACCTGCCCTCGATGTCCAGCAACCGGCGGATGAAACTCTTGTTGTACTCGGTCATAATGCATGTATTTCGGATGGTATCATTCATTGTTGAAGGAAGTGTTGAAGGAGGTTTGAAGTTTGCTTTAAAGATTTAGAGTTTGGAGCAGTTTAGGACGTGAGATAGTGAGATAATTGAATGGTTATTGAGATAATGCATGAATTTATACTTAGTAATATGTCCTTTGAGTTGTTTTTTAATTAATATATGTTTAGGAAGTTGTGTCAAATCTTATAACCCTTCTCATTCCATATATTATTGTGTCCTTTCATATGCTGGGATTTGGCAGTAATAATGCATATTATGCATCGGAATTGCAGTAATAATGCATGCATCTATAGTAATATATAATTTTTTTTTTCTTTTTTAAAATCAACAACAATGGTTTTTTTAAAAAAAACTCGTTGTCTTTAGTTATAACAACGGTTTTTTCTACTGTAACCGTTGTTATAACTTTCCCACCAAAATTTAGTCACACTTTCCACAACGGTTTTTTCTACTTTAAACCGTTGTTAATAGTTTTCACAACGGGTTTCTTAGAAAAACCAACCGTTGTTAAAACCTTTAACAACGGACGCTTTAACAACGTCCGCTTTTTTATATAACAACGGTTTTTAACCGTTGTTATAGCCTGTATCTGTAGTAGTGGGGACGCAGCTCTGCTGCGCCTGTTCCTGGGTGAGTTCCGTCTCTGAACTTCCGTTCTTGCTTTGACCTAGTTCGTTAGCTTACGTATTAATCGACTATTATCCGTAATATCACCGCTAATCTGTCCGTTTTCTAACCTTAATTATTTTCCTTTTCTTTTCTCAAATTATCCGTTTTAATAAATGTATTTTCGACGTAAATCAATCGAATCATTGTAATCTTTGTAATTTTAATTATCGTATTTTATTTACTATACTCTTTATTATTGTTTGCTTGTTCCCACATGTAATCAACCCTAAATCTCTTCTTCGACCCATTGTATGTTAAATTACATGTTCATCGACATAGTTTAATTCACATGCTAGGATTAAAACGTTGTTTGTTGCATTGCATGCATATAACCGACAACATATCAAGTATAGATGATTTCCCTAATCATTAGTAGAGGCCGCTATCGAGGCGGGCGGGATTAGGTGTTCCATCAAAAGAGCTTCCTAATACGTACCCTCACCCCTTACTCCAGATCTCTGTGAACAACCGTGTTCATTGGCATCCACGAGAGTCATTCAAGACATAGAATGCTAAGGGTAACGAGTTCTTACTGTCTATGTCATTACTTTGTGTCTTGACATGACGCGAAGTATTCGAACGGTTTCCAATTTTCCACAATAAATTGGTGGCGACTCCAATATTGCAAACGCTTGTTTTCCCAAGCGCCCCCGTGCCCTCCCGCCTTGTGTCCACAGCTATGCTCCGCACTCCTTGCTTCACTCGAGGTGTCTGTTGCTACATCTTCCACTATTGCATTAACATAGCGTTCATGATGTTCCATCAGTCCTGGTGCCCAACTCGATGCTCCTCCTCCACTCCCGCTTCCATAGAGAACATTACTCCCACCCCCATGAGAGGCACCCTTCATCCCCTCTTGATATGTATGTTGGGGCTGGTGTCCTCTACAGTTAGTGCAATGACATATAAATCTCTAAAAGGATCAAAGGGTATACTTTTGTATTATTATCAGTTGGTCCACGTTTATCAATAACGGTTGGCTTGCTAGATAAGTTTGACGTTATTGTCATACAGATGGCGGTGATCAACTGGTCCCTAAAAGTCACACCTATAGGATACGTTTGAGAGATGTGACAGTATGAAAATACAGTCATGTTGATGCCTAATATGACTAAGCAGTTAGTCGGAGTTATTGACTAAAAATTTGTCAAACGCGATGTTGAGATATTTTATTTAATACGGATTAAATAATAATGGCTAAGGCGAATTAAGCAGTTAATTCGTAAATTAAATATAAACGATTATATTTGATTAATGTATATTGAATAAATTAATTATACGATATTGTCATTATCGGACATGTATTATTATATCGACTAATTCATGTTACTAGACGATATTTTAATAACCGATAACCGATGACGATTTATAATAAAATCGCGTCATATACATTTAGCATTTTCGAGTCGGACCACGAGTTAAAATAAAGAGGAAGTGAAAGCCCACTTCCCCATGAGGCTCTCGGTTTGGCCGAACCAAGGAGAACAAAAGGAGAGTTTTTTCTCCTTTTGTGACTTAAATTCATTTTGAAAAAAAATTAGGTTTTTGAGAGCATTCTTCTCTGAAAAACCTAGATCTCACATCTAGCAAAATTCACACAAAACTCTCTCAATATTGCAAGGCAATTAGAGAGTACATTCTAGCACAAGGGGCATAGTCTCAGACGGTCTTGGGTGCAACGATTAGGAGGAAATCTACTTTGATTTCTGTTCTTAGGCCGCATTCACAAGGACCCGAGGTTGATTCTTGTTCTTTATCGTTTCTCTATTGCTTTTCGGTTATGACATTTTATCACATGTAAAATTTGCGTTATAGTCCTAAATTTTAAGGGTTTTATACGGATATTTCCCTACAAGTGGTATCAGAGCGAGGCCACGTAAATTTTTCATTGTGATTTTCATAAAACGATTTGAAACGATCTTGTATTGCCTTGAAAACCGTGCCATGTATACACGGCTGTTTTTGTTTCTTTTTCGATTTGATCGTTGCATATTGTTATTTTATACGGAAATTATAGCAATATGTTAAGGTTTTGTCAATTGTTGATTTAATTTTATACGGATTATGTCAAATTTACAATTGTTTTGTTTTATCAAATCGATTTCACGAGGGTTTTTATGTTTCAGAACTGTTTTGTTCTCGGTCGAGCATATTACTACTCGATCGAGAGCTTTTCTGACTTGGTTTTACTCGATCGAGTAATCGCTGTACTCGATCGACCATTTTAAAAACCCCACTATTCGATCGAGAATTCCTCGTACTCGATCGAACAGCTTTGCTAATAAAAGTTCTCGATCGACCTCGAGATCAGTCGATCGAGCACTTTCTGTTTGGCAAACTTCTCGATCGAGTGGCAGCCTCAGACGATCGAGCTTTTTGTTCTTCGATCGAGGACTTAAGTGTCTTGATCGAGGAATTTTTGTTCTGGCAGCGTGTAAAATTTATTTCTTATGTTTTAAATTTTCTTTTGGCCATAACATGTACCTTATACGGATATTGTACACTCGCTTAATTTGTGAAACGGTTCACACACGTACCATTTAGTTATTTTAAAGCAATTTAAAGTAACGAATTATCATGGATTAAAATTAAGTTGATAGAACCGGTTTTGTCACATAATTTTAATTGTTAAAAGGTGGTTTGGATAAATTTAACATAATTACGGAATTATGTCACGAATAAATTTAGTTTTAGTTGATGCATTTTTATTTATCGTTTTTTTTTAATGCCTTGAATGTTTTTAATTACGTATTTAATTTTACAAACGGTTGTAACTTAGTGTGGCCTTAGTAGAACGTGTTACCGTAATGATGGAACACGGTCTTGGTTGTATTTTGAGATCTTGTATCTCCGTTTTGGTTTTTCCCTTGTAATTACAGTTTTTATTTAGAATGTAAATAGGTTTATATTTTGTAAATTTTAATTGTAATTTTGAGAAGACCAAAGATGGAGACCGGATGCTCACTCATTTTGCATGGACAAAGATGGAACATCAAGACAAGCTTCTCGGGTCCAACGGTGGATTCCAAAGTTGTATTATGTTCTTTTTACTAGGATAGGCCACACTAGGACTTTTTATTTACGTTTTGCATTCTTTTATTTTTGTAACGATAATTTGCATCATATTCCGCCTAAAACCAAACCACTTAATTATTGCATGAAAACTTACTCGTATAGAGGTCACGCGTTAGTTTTCTTTGATATACAGATATCACTCATTTTTTTAATAAGCCATCACCTAAATTAATTCATTCACGCAGTTGCTAGTTTTTCGTTCACTTAAAATGAATTAAAACTAAGTTGATGGGATCTTCCTCTTATAACCAAAAATTGAGAATAGTCTTTATAGGTCAAACTCCAATGAATCCCTTCTTCGTCGGTAGGCATAATATGACCCCTTCTACGTCGGGTAAGTTGGAACTGATTGACCTATTTTATCTCAACACTATGGTCACTCGTACGATCCTGTGATTATGGTGGACTATAGATAGGATTTACGGAAATCTATCGACCAAGAGTTCTAACGATAGAACTAGCTAAACAGTTGGCATATCAATTTACGGAAATTGAGTCTTGGGATCACTTGTATTATTCTTGAGGGAGATCAATTATGCAAGTGCAATGAGTCTACACGATTAAAATGAGGTTTAAAATAGACATTAATCACCTCGATGAGTTGCTTATTTCGTTTTTGTTTTCCTTTCTTTTTCAGTGTAGATCACGAACATTTAAACTGCTAATAACAAAATGGCTGGTCCTACTAATGACCCAATGCCAAGTGCCACATTGGACCGTGAGTCCTGGCTTCGGATCTTCATGAATCAGTCTACTCGACTGAAGAATGATGGATCAAACTTCGCGAACTGGGAGGCGGCATTACGGAATGCTGCCGCTTCTGACGGGAAGCTCAAATATCTAATAGAGCCCATCCCGCCAAACCCAGGTCCCACGGCTAGAGCTAACGAGATCGCCAAGTATAACGATTTCTGTATGGAAGCGGGTGCGATAAAGACCGTACTCATTTTTGCAATGGAACCCAATTTGCAGAAACGCTTCATAGCCCAAGGTGCAAACAAGATTTTCACCACGCTCACTAAGGAATTCTCGAAAGCACCGAGAATCGTGACCTATGAGCATACCACTCGCTTCTTTGATGCGAAACTCCAGAAGGGCCAACCGGTTAGCCCACACATTCTCAGCATGATTGTAACACCCCCATACTCCAAGTGCCTTACCAGAACCACTCAGGTATGAAGACATTACCATCTCGGTTGCCCGAGGTATGATAATCAAACAACAATAGAGAAACAACGTTTATTATAAATAGTTTAGCGAATAGTTACAATCCTCAAACCAAACCAAAAGTACGATACATTATTGCAAACTGACTGTCTAACTCAAATGTAAATAAACTAAAGGCTACAGCAGAAGACTCATATCATCATGTCGTGGCATCCCAGCTATCCCAGTACTCATCTCAATACCTGCTCAATATCTGCTCACCATCCCCGAATGGATCACCGCAGGTTTACAAAACAACACCGGGGTCAGTACTAATCACACAATCAATATAGATAACAATAATAAGATAAACAGACAGCTGAACTATCACACACACACACACACACCACCAACTCCCATCATCTCAATCCTGACTGTCCACTGGACCAGCCCTGCCAGTGGGGGACCGCAGCCGTACCCACCAAATCCCCGCTCCACATAACAGTGAGCGATAACCCTGTCCATTAATGTGCACATCCCCTCCCGTGGCGGGTTCCACGGAGGGCGAAACTAGGGCGTGAGGCCACTCCCGCAAGCGACCCCACTCAGCCGAGAACGCATCTCGAGAACCATCAACAACGATCACAACCACAAACACAGTACAATCATTATATCAAACGACTAAATACAGCACATCACCAATACCCCATTATGGGACTAATACTGAGTAGGAAATCCTACCTGGAAAGCACAACAGTCAGACGGTATCAACAGCTGTATCAAAAAGCCTCTTCTACGAACCCTCCTCCTATCATATAACACATAAAGGCTACACATCACATACTACACATAAAAACCCCCAATCTCTAAATTAGGGTTTAACCAAAACAAGGGAAAGACAATAAAAAGGGTACGTAGATCTTACCCTCGACGCAAGGAATCCAACGATATAAACAACGACAAGAACCGACCGTCGAACTCCGGAATTGCTAAGAATGCGATTAGGAAGATGAACTGGTTGCTTTCTCTCTTAAACAGGGTTTTAGGTTTTGTAAAAGTGATTTAAAACAATGACGACGATACTTAAATACCTTAATCGCATAATTAACAAAACCCGAGAAAATCCCCCGTAAAACCGGACACTCGATCGAGTACCCAAGGTACTCGATCGAGTACCCTAGTTACTCGATCGAGTACCCCAGACTACTCGATCGAGTACCCAACAGTCGAAACTATTCTATTTCGCAACATACCCTTACTCGACAGAGTAAGGTCTACTCGATAGAGTACCCCAAGACTTATAAATACGGAGTATTACAGTCTTCCCTCCTTAAAAAGAACTTCGTCCCCGAAGTTCAAACCACTACTAAACAAAGGTACTCCCACAACATTCCCGACTCAAAAGCCAAACAAAATTTAACATAAAACATGATACTAACCCAACTCATCCCGACAAACATACCGACACTACATAAAAAAGGGGTATAAAACTCTTAAAAACTGCTCGCGATCATCTCCTACCCCCCTAAAAGAAACAAGGTTACGTCCCCGTAACCATACATACCTGATCAAAAAGGAAAGGGTAACGCTCTTTCATGATATCCTCTGCCTCCCATGTAGCTTCCTCAGTCTCGTGGTTAGACCAAAGGATCTTAAGCAAAACTGTCTCACCACTCCTAGTCTTCCTAACCTTTCGGTCTAGGATCTGCTTAGGTACCTCAAGATATGATAAGGACTCATCTAGCTCTAAGCTCTCTGCCTCCAACACATGTGACGGGTCACTCACATACTTCCGCAGCTGCGATACATGAAACACATTATGCACTCTCTCTAACGCATTTGGTAAA
Source organism: Silene latifolia (assembly GCF_048544455.1). Lineage (NCBI taxonomy): Eukaryota > Viridiplantae > Streptophyta > Magnoliopsida > Caryophyllales > Caryophyllaceae > Silene > Silene latifolia. The sequence continues at coordinate 542,917 of NW_027413701.1, forward strand.
GCGGACGATAAGCAACTTCCCCAACTCGCTCTAAGATCTCATAAGGCCCTATAAACTTCTGACTTAACTTGCCTTTCTTCCCAAATCTCATAACTCCTCGCATAGGAGAAACTTTCAAAAGAACCTTGTCCCCAACTTGAAACTCTATGTCCCGACGATGTAGATCCGCATAACTCTTTTGTCGATCCTGGGCTGCTCTCATCCGTTCCCTGATCATCTTAACTGTTCCACCATCTCATGCACCATCTCTGGTCCTAAAACCACTGCCAAAGACTGTCGTCCCAACAGATCGGACTCCTACATCTCCTCCCGTACAAAGCCTCAAACGGTGCCATGCAATACCGGTGTGATAGTCGTTGTTGTAAGAAAACTCTATCAAGTCCAACCTCTGCTCCCAGCTACCACCAAAATCCATCACACAAGCTCGCAACATATCCTCAAGAGTCTTGATTGTTCTCTCAGTCTGCCCGTCTGTCGCAGGATGAAATGCCGTACTCATTTTCAAAGTTGTTCCCAACGATTCCTGCAACTCTTTCCAAAACCTCGATATAAACCTCGCATCTCTGTCAGACACTATGTCCTTAGGGACTCCATGTAACTTAAGCACGTTCTTTCGATAGGCCATAGCCAACTGTGCCTTAGTCCATGTATCTTTCATTGGAACAAAGTGAGCTGACTTGGTCAGTCGATCCACTATTACCCAAATCATGTTGTTACCTTGTTGACTCTTAGGCAAACCCACAATGAAATCCATGGAAATGGATTCCCACTTCCACTCAGGCACCTCTAAAGACTGAATCTTACCTTGTGGTCGTCTCTGTTCACCTTTAACTCTACGGCATGTCAAACAACGGGACACAAACTCACTGTCTCTTTCTTCATCCAGTGCCACCAAAACGTTTTCTTCAAATCCTTGTATAGCTTGTCTCCACCTGGATGAACTGAATATGGTGTGCAATGCGCCTCTGTCATGATCGTCTTTTTCAATTCCTCATCATTAGGAACACACCACCTACCATCAAACCTCAAACTACCATCTGTATGAATAGAAAACCGGGACACTGTCCCTTTCTCTACTCCAGCTCTCCACTCAACTATCTTAGGATCCAAAGCACATTTTACCTCGAATATCATCATAAAACTCAAGTCGATCTTTGTCATATCACCCATGGCATCTCCTTTCGCATCATATGAATCCCAAAGCTCGCTACCTCATCCCTCAGCCTCATCAAAGATAGAGCTGTACATAAGGAATGTACACTCTTCCTACTCAAAGCATCAGCAACAACATTGGCCTTCCCTTCATGGTAGATAATTTCCATGTCGTAATCGCCAATCAACTCCATCCACCTCCTCTGTCTCATGTTCAACTCCTTCTGCGTGAAGATGTACTTAAGACTCTTGTGATCAGAAAATACCTTAAAGATTGCTCCATAAAGGTAATGTCTCCAAATCTTGAGAGCAAACACCACCGCACCCAACTCCGGATCATGTGTAGGGTAGTTCTCCTCATAAGGCTTCAACTGCCTAGAAGCATAGGCAATCACTTTACCATTCTGCATTAACACACATTCCAGCCCATTCTTCGAGGCATCTGTATAAACCTCGAAATTCTCGCTCCCTTCAGGCAATGCTAGGACAGGAGTTGTGGTCAAACGCTCCTTTAATGTCTGGAACGCCGTCTCACAACTCTCATCCCAACGAAACCTGTTCTCTTTCCTCATCAACGCTGTCATCGGTCTAGCTATCTTGGAGAAATCTTTCACAAACCGTCTGTAGTATCCAGCTAAACCCAAGAAACTCCTAACCTCAGCAACATTCTTTGGTGCTTCCCACTTTGTCACCGCCTCAATCTTTGCGGATCCACTACCCCATCTTTAGAGATCACATGCCCCAGAAAAGCAACTTTCTCTAACCAGAACTCACACTTGGACAGCTTAGCATACAACTCATGCTCCCTCAAAGTCTGCAACACGATCCTAAAATGCTCCTCATGCTCCTCCTTAGTCTTAGAGTAGACTAAGATATCATCGATGAACACTACTACAAACTGGTCCAAGAACTGTCTGAAGATTCTATTCATCAAATCCATAAACACTGTCGGCGCATTAGACAACCCAAACGGCATCAACACATACTCATAATGGCCATACCTCGACGTGAAAGTTGTTTTTGGTATGTCCACCTCTCTAATCTTCACCTGATGGTACCCCGACCTCAAATCAATCTTAGAAAAGACTGTTGCACCACTGAACTGATCAAACAGGTCATCTATCCTTGGCAAAGGATACTTGTTCTTTATCGTCACACGGTTCAGCTCTCTGTAATCTATACATAACCTCAAACTCCCATCTTTCTTCTTCACGAAAAGAACTGGTGCTCCCCACGGCGATACGCTTGGTCTAATGTATCCCTTTTCTATCAAATCATCCAACTGCTTCCTAAGCTCCTCCATCTCCTTAGGACCCATACGGTACGGTGCCTTAGAGATTGGCCCCGTCCCTGGCTTCAACTCAACGGTGAAATCTATCTCCCTCTTCGGTGGCAACCCCGGAATCTCCTCTGGAAAAACATCTGCAAACTCCCGTACCACTGGTATTTCATCAACTGCCGGACTCTCTATCCGATCATCTCTCACATGGCATAAGATCAGCGGACATCCCTTCCTCAGATAAGACTTCAAGGTGACAGCTGCAATCAACTTAACTTTGGGTTTGACTAGAAACCCACGATAAGACACACTAACACCCTTTGGACCTCTTAAAGACACTTTCTTTTGATGACAGTCTATCTTAGCTTTATACTTTCCTAACCAATCCATCCCAACTATCATCTCAAAACCGTTAAAAGGAAACTCTAGCAAGTCTACAGGTAAATCAACTTGCCCAACTATCAAAGATACATCTCTAAACAACCTCCCACACGATCTGAGACTCACCCGAAGGTATGAAAACTTGCTCACTAATGATTCATATACTCTCAAACCCAACCGTTTAACATGACTCGAAGACACAAACGACTGAGAAGCCCCGAATCGAACAAAACAAACGTAGGAATACCATTAACAAGGAATGTCAGGGTGATAACATGCGCATCTTCCTCACCGCTTTCTTCTCCATCATGAATAACTTGCCATCGGTCTTCTTGTCCACCTCCCTGGACAAGATCGGCTGATGCGGTCGGCTCAAGACCGACCCTTGATTGTTGTTGTTGCTCGTCGGTGTTTTTCGATAAGAATTACCGCCGTTGCGGTTGCCTCAACTCTGGTAACTCGACTTCCCGGTTTGGCCATGATCCGGCCGGCCCGTTGCTCGCGGCTCGTGCGGGTCTCGGAAAGATCCCGGTGCACTTGTGCACTCATGTCTCTTGTGGCCTACACCACCACAGCCAAAGCAGGTCACTCCCCAACTATTACTCACACTCACACTCCCACGGCCACGCCCAAAGGAAGCTCCAGCACTAAACCCAGACCCAGAAGAAAATCCCTTAGACTGATTGTGGTTGCCTTTCTTGTAATTAGATTGGCCACCACCCTCGCTCTCAGACTTCCTCTTCTCACCACCAGACCTCTCCTGAGCCATTTCCACCAACCTCTCAGCTCTCTCCCAGCCCCTCTCATAAGCTTCCTTAACATCGTAAGGATTCCCACGGGTAACTTATCCATAATCTTGGTAGTCAACCCTCTCTCAAACCTCAATGCCAGGTTCTCCTCACTCAAACCCATATCCTCAGCATACCTGGACTTCTCATTGAACTGTCTGTAGTACTCGGCCACAGACATCTCAGCGGTCATCTTAAACTTATCAAACTCTTTCCTCAACTTACTCCTCACATGCTCCTAAGCACAAACTCCTTCCTCACAAACCCTACGAAACTCCTCCCAAGGTATAGCAGGTAAGCCTTGGTTGGTGTATATTTCCTTAGCACTCACCTTCACTGAATCCCACCACTTGCCTCGCCTGCCTCCCTCGATAGAACGCACTGTTCCACACTCATCTCATCGGACAATGAACCAAGTCTAAGATGTTCTCCATCTCTCTCAGCCAACTATCAAGCAGATTAGGCTCCCCAACTCCCTTGTACTCTTTCGGGTTAAACCTCGCAATATAGAGGCTGATTTTAGAATGATCAACCTCCTTTTCCTTACTCTTATCCTTATCCTCATTCACTCTCTTCAGGGTCTCAGTAAGAGCATCCTGGTGCTCTAACATCTTAACGATGTCATCCATGGTCATAAGCTCAGCTCTCGCATACAAAGCATTCTTCTTGGGCGGCATCTTGAAGCTATATATAAGAAAGGGTAAACATAAACACACGTACTAAACTTCGAAACACGAAAACACGCTGCCCGGAACCCACTCGATCGAGTTCCCAAACACACTCGATCGAGTAACGGGCTACTCGATCGAGTGCCCCACGTACTTGATCGAGTACCCAAACTTCAGAACCCAAACAGGCCTTCTGATCTCTCACCTACTCGATCGAGTATCTAGGCTACTCGATCGAGTGACCCCCTACTCGATCGAGTACCTCTAGTTACTCGATCGAGTGCCCCAAAACACGATTCTGGACTCAAAATCGCCAAAAACCCACCCGATCGAGTCAGTCCCACTCGATCGAGTAACACTAATTCATAAAAGCTACCCGCATGTTACGTCATATGCTAACATGCTAAACTTTATAAACCACATTATATCATAATAGGCATACTACGCATCTTTTCTACTATCTACGAAACCATTTCATCATGTTATTAAATGCCACATTGTAAATCATCCAACATGTTATCATCTCATCAACAAGTTTCCTCATATCACCATTTTCTTTCACATGCTCAACTTTCTACTTCAACATCCAACAATTAACACATTCCATCACATTCGTAAACAAGTTAACCAAACACACATACGACTCGACAAACACTTCCCCCATGTGACCGGTTCAAAGTTGTAGGGCGACCCCCGCGACTTTAGGACGTCTCCCAAGCCTTTGCACAAGCTCCCACAACTTTTACCCCGGGTTCATTTTAATTGACTCCCTATGTTCATTAAGTTCATTGGTTACAGGTTTCAGGATCGTCGCTCTGATACCATTTGTAACACCCCCATACTCCAAGTGCCTTACCAGGACCACTCAGGTATGAAGACATTACCATCTCGGTTGCCCGAGGTATGATAATCAAACAACAATAGAGAAACAACGTTTATTATAAATAGTTTAGCGAATAGTTACAATCCTCAAACCAAACCAAAAGTACGATACATTATTGCAAACTGACTGTCTAACTCAAATGTAAATAAACTAAAGGCTACAGCGGAAGACTCCTATCATCATGTCGTGGCATCCCGGCCTATCCCAAGACTCATCTCAATACCTGCTCAATATCGCTCACCATCCCCGAATGGATCACCGCAGTTTACAAAACAACACCGGGTCGAGATTAATCACACAATCAATATAGATAACAATAATAAGATAAACAGACAGCTGAACTGTCACACACATACACACACACCACCAACTCCCATCATCTCAATCCTGACTGTCCACTGGACCAGCCCTGCCAGTGGGGGACCGCAGCCGTACCCACCAAATCCCCGCTCCACATAACAGTGAGCGATAACCCTATCCATTAATGTGCACATCCCCTCCCGTGGCGGGTTCCACGGAGGGCGAAACTAGGGCGTGAGGCCACTCCCGCAAGCGACCCCACTCAGCCGAGAACGCATCTCGAGAACCATCAACAACGATCACAACCACAAACACAGTACAATCATTATATCAAACAACTAAATACAGAGACATCACCAATACCCCATTATGGGACTAATACGGAGTAGAAATCCTACCTGGAAAGCACAACAGTCAGACGATATCAACAATTTGTATCAAAAAGCCTCTTCTACGAACCTCCTCCTATCATATAACACATAAAGGCTACACATCACATACTACACATAAAAACCCCCAATCTCTAAATTAGGGTTTAACCAAAACAAGGGAAAGACAATAAAAAGGGTACGTAGATCTTACCCTCGACGCAAGGAATCCAACGATATAAACAACGACAAGAACTGACCGTCTGAACTCCGGGAATTGCTAAAAATGCGATTAGGAAGATGAACTGGTTGCTTTCTCTCTTAAACAGGGTTTTAGGTTTTGTAAAAGTGATTTAAAACAATGACGACGATACTTAAATACCTTAATCGCATAATTAACAAAACCCGAGAAAATCCCTCGTAAAACCGGACACTCGATCGAGTACCCAAGGTACTCGATCGAGTACCCCCTTACTCGATTGAGTACCCCAGCTACTCGATCGAGTACCCAACAGGTCAGAAACTATTCTATTTCGCAACATACCCTTACTCGACAGAGTAAGGTCTACTCGATAGAGTACCCCAAGACTTATAAATACGGAGTATTACAATGATTGAGAATGTCGAGAGACTGGAGGCGCTTGATTGTAAAATCAGCGACAACATCGTGATTGACCGCATGCTTCATTCACTCCACGATGGTTTTGCGCTCTTTAGAGCGAATTACTATATGAATGATTTGAAGAAAAGTCCTCATGAACTACACTCCCTACTCGTACAGACCGAGAAGGATATGAAGTTTAGTGGGAGCTTGAAACAGGATATTCTCGTTGTGCCAAACAAGGGCAAGGGTAAGGGCAAAGCTCAGGCATACCTAGCAGTAGGTAAACCGAAGTTTAAGAAGTCGGGATCAGGTAAGAGTGGGCCTGGTGAGTCGAGCAACTCATCAGACGCGACAAAGAGCAAGACCGAAAACATGGAATGCCATCACTGCCACAAGACTGGGCATTGGAGGCGCACATGTCCTGTTTACCATGAGGACATAAAAGCAGGTCGCGTTAAACCTGTTGGTATGTCTTCTTACTCTTCTACTTTTATTCATATGATTGAGATTAACCACGCAAGTTACGGAACTTGGGTACTAGATACTGGTTGTGGTTCTCATCTGTATAATCATGTGCAGGGGCTCCGAAACATCGAACCCCTCGTAAAGGGTGAGGTGGACCTGCGTGTCGGGAATGGAGCACGAGTAGCTGTCGTCTCGAGGGGAACATATGTGATCCAGCTTCCTAGCGGATTTGAGTTATTTTTATATAATCGCTATATTATGTACCCAGATCTTTCTAAAAACATTATTTCAGGTTTCGCACTTGACAAACTTGGTTTTTCATTTGTAATAGAGAATAATACTTGCATTTTCTCATTACACGATATGATTTATGACAAGGCAGTCTCCATGAACGGAATTTATGTTTTAGATCAGACCACCGAAATATTGCACGTAATGAATAAAAAGTTAAAGGTTGGTGACAAAGATCAAACGTATCTATGGCACTGCCGCATGGGACACATTAATGAGAAACGCGTAAAACAGCTCATAAAGAATGGAGCTATCTCGGCCTTTGATTTTCAATCATTTGGCACGTGTGAATCATGTCTCATTGGCAAGATGACTCGGATTTCCTTCAAAGGTGTTGGAATGCGCGCTGCTGACCTATTAGGACTCATACATACGGATGTGTGTGGACCTATGTCAATCACCGCACGAGAAGGCTATAGGTATTTCATCACTTTCACGGACGATTTAAGTAGATATGGCTATGTCTACTTAATGAAGCACAAAAGTGAATCCTTTGAGAAATTCAAAGAATACCAGAATCGGGTACAAAACCTCTTTGGGTAGAAAGATTAAAACACTGCGATCGACCGTGGTGGCGAGTATCTTTCTCACGAGTTTGATCAACACCTTAAGGATTGTGGGATTGCCTTACGAGTTAACTCCACTGGAACACCTCGGTTGAATGGTGTGTCCGAACGGAGAAATCGAACACTACTTGATATGGTTCGATCCATGATGAGTCACACCGTGTTGCCTCATTGTGGGGTTATGCTCTTCGTCACCGCTCTAATACTTAATCAAGTCCGTCTAAAGCTGTTGACAAGACTCCATATGAACTATGGAAGGGAACGGTCCCTAACTTGTCCTTTATACGGGTTTGGGGCTGCGAGGCTTATGTCAAATGAAGACACAAGGATAAGCTCGGCCCGCACTCGGTCAAGACATACTTTATAGGTTATCCTAAAGAAACGCTTGGTCATTACTTTTATTCGCCAACCGAACAACGTGTATTTGTTGCGGCTAGTGCGACATTCTTAGAGAAGGAATTTCTCGAGAATGCAAAGAGTGATAGAACCTTCGAACTGTCGGAGATTCCAGAACCAAATACCGAGCAACCATTGGAGGAACCAGTTCCTTCAATCCCGGGCCATGTTAATATTCCCGAGGAACCTAGGAGGTCGGGAAGAGTCTCTATTCCTCCGGACAGATACATTGGTATGGTCGAGGAACATGACATAGATGACATTCTACTCTTAACGAGTAGTGAACCCGCAACCTATAAAGGTGCCATGACTAGTTCTGACTCAAAGCTATGGCTTGAGGCCATGCAATCCGAGATGGACTCCATGTATGAGAACAACGTATGAGATCTTGTTGACTTGCCAACTAAGGTTCGTCCCCTTCAATGCAAATGGCTTTACAACATAAAGCATTCTGTGGAAGGTCAACAAGATATCTATAAAGCACGACTAGTTGCTAAAGGTTTCACCCAAGTGTCAGGTTTGCACTACGATGAAATTTTTGCACCCGTAGTCATGCTGCGTTCTATTCGGATTATCTTAGCGATTGCCGCTTTTCATAACTATGAAATTTGGCAGATGGATGTGAAAACCGCCTTCTTAAACGGTTTTTTGGAGGAAGAGTTGTAAATGGTATAACCCGAAGGTTTCATCGATCCAGAACATCCTAAGAAAGTGTGCAAGCTTAAGCGTTCCATTTATGGACTTAAGCAAGCTTCTCGGAGTTGCAATCATCGCTTCGACCAGGTGATAAAAGAAAATGGATTTACTCGATCGGTCGAGGAACCATGTCTATATATCAAGTCGAGTGGGAGCAAGATTGTCTTCCTAATATTGTATGTTGATGACATACTCCTGATTGGGAATGACATACCTCTCTTAACTTCGGTAAAAGTATGGTTGAAGAACCATTTCCAGATGAAAGATCTGGGTGAGGCACAAAGAATTTTGGGCATCCGTATCTATCGAGATAGATCACGTCGGATGTTATCTCTCAGTCAGGAGTCTTATATAGACAAGATTCTAGAGAGATTCAGCATGACTAACTCCAAAAAGGGGTTTCTTCCTATGGCTCCAGGAGTGCATTTGAGCAAGTCTCAGGCACCAGAGACACCGGAAGAGAAAGAGCGCATGACACGGATTCCTTATGCCTCGGCTATAGGATCAATCATGTATGCCATGATATGCACACGTCCGGACGTGGCATATGCATTGAGTATGACAAGTCGATTCCAACAGCATCCAGGTGAATCACATTGGATGGCTATCAAGAACATTCTTAAGTACCTACGGAGGACTAAAGATTGGGCATTGACTTATGGAGGCGATCAAAAGCTATGCGCAATCGGTTCTACAGATGCTAGCTTCCAAACGGATCGAGATGACTCGAAATCTCGGTCTGGATTCGTTTTTTTTTAATGGCGCTGGCGCTGATCAGTGGAAGAGTTTCAAACAAAGTGTTACAAACAGATTCTACGACGAGTCCGAGTACTATGCCGCGTCGAAGCTGCAAAGGAAGCGATATGGATGCGTCAATTCTTACAAGGACTATCTGTAGTGCCTAGTTCGAATGACCCGATCACCATCTATTGCGACAATAGAGGTGCCATCTTCCAAGCTAAGGAGCCTAAGTCTAGCAACAAGTCTAGACATGTACAACGGAAAGCTCATCTAATCCGAGATTACGTGGAGCAAAAGGAAGTAGTGATAGAAACGATTGCTACAGATGATAATATAGCAGATCCTCTCACTAAACCATTACGACAAGATAAGCATGAAGGGCATGTTAATTCCATGGGAATTAAACGTGTTCCTGAGTTGTAGTACTCTTTTATGGACTAGATTCATTTTCTTGTGTACTCTATACGACATCATCGTTTTGATATTTATATATTTTGTTTTTCATGTGGTTTTGTACGACAATTTTGAACGCCACAAAGTGAACGGAACAAACATTATATTTTTGGTCCTTAATTGCCCACGTGAGCTGATAACTCTGGCAATTATTTTGTGACGTTGGTTGATGGTGGGTTCAACGAGCCATAAGTCAAACGGTTGACTGACCAATCACAGAGGCGAGTTATACGGATATCTCGTAGGACACAATTGTGACATCGACGTGGAGTCCTAAATGTTTTATAACATTCGGTGCCAGGTCGTGGATAGGACCTCCATGGTGATCCTAAGAGTCGATTCTTTTGACTATCGATTTGTCTTTTGAGATTAAGGCGATTTTGGGTGACTTTGGTTTCTTTCTCACGGTCATCCGTAACAGGGGCCAAGTAGATTTTTTATGGGTCATTTCATGTTGTGCTTAGATCGGAAGGAGTCGAGTTGAAGGAAATATTCAGCCTTTATCGGGTACTCGATATTTCTCAGGGCCACTCGAGGAGTCAGAATCGAAATGCATGGCCATGCTCGAATACGAATTCGTTTTATCAGTTAAGTTACTCTCTAGTCTGGGAAACCACTCTTGATACTGGATCGATTGTAAAATCGACCTTTGCATGGATACGGATCCGCAAATTGTTTTACATTGAGTGGGAGAAATTTTAAATGGATATGAGAATCGGTTATCGCACATACACTTGTACGGACAAGTGGGAGTTTATTGGAGCTGGTGTCCTCCAGTTAGTGCGGATAACGTCATTGCACATACACTTGTACGGACAAGTGGGAGCTTGTTGGGGCTGGTGTCCTCTACAGTTAGTGCAATGACATATAAATCTCTAAAAGGATCAAAGGGTATACTTTTGTATTATTATCAGTTGGTCCACGTTTATCAATAACGGTTGGCTTGCTAGATAAGTTTGACGTTATTGTCATACAGATGGCGGTGATCAACTGGTCCCTAAAAGTCACACCTATAGGATACGTTTGAGAGATGTGACGGTATGAAAATACAGTCATGTTGATGCCTAATATGACTAAGCAGTTAGTCGGAGTTATTGACTAATAATTCGTCAAACGCGATGTTGAGATATTTTATTTAATACGGATTAAATAATAATGGCTAAGGCGAATTAAGCAGTTAATTCGTAAATTAAATATAAACGATTATATTTGATTAATGTATATTGAATAAATTAATTATACAATATTGTCATTATCGGACATGTATTATTATATCGACTAATTCATGTTACTAGACGATATTTTAATAACCGATAACCGATGACGATTTATAATAAAATCGCGTCATATACATTTAGCATTTTCGAGTCGGACCACGAGTTAAAATAAAGAGGAAGTGAAAGCCCACTTCCCCATGAGGCTCTCGGTTTGGCCGAACCAAGGAGAACAAAAGGAGAGTTTTTTCTCCTTTTGTGACCTAAATTCATTTTGAAAAAAAATTAGGTTTTTGAGAGCATTCTTCTCTGAAAAACCTAGATCTCACATCTAGCAAAATTCACACAAAACTCTCTCAATATTGCAAGGCAATTAGAGAGTACATTCTAGCACAAGGGGCATAGTCTCAGACGGTCTTGGGTGCAACGATTAGGAGGAAATCTACTTTGATTTCTGTTCTTAGGCCGCATTCACAAGGACCCGAGGTTGATTCTTGTTCTTTATCGTTTCTCTATTGCTTTTCGTTTATGACATTTTATCACATGTAAAATTTGCGTTATAGTCCTAAATTTTAAGGGTTTTATATGTATATTACCTAACAATGTACTCTCCATGTTCCCTTGGTAACCACCACTCACATTCTTTTGGTAGGCACCACTCATATTCTTTTGGTAACCACCACTTTGATAAGCTTCGTTAAAGAAACTCCCAGTGGCATAGTGCGGTCCTACCCACGGGCCAAGCAAGTGTCCTTCACTGTGAGGAATCCTATGACCCCTATCCGAGGGTTGAATACCATAGGCCTTGAATACACCGGAGGTGTTCCCATCCTCGGACCAAAACCAAGGGCGTTCGGTCGGTCTTACTCCTTGGTTATAGGTGAACTCATGCATGCCCCTTAGGACTAAGGAGTTGTTCACCCTCTCAATTAGGTCCGCCATGGGGTATTGGTTATCATAAGCCGGCGGTGGTTGGTTATATTCTCCGGTGAAAGACGGCAATGGGCGACAAATACATTAAATTGTTGCTCTTTCTCGGAAAAAAAAAAAGGCGTAAGTTTTTGCCTCCCAAATTTCCTAGCCAAATTTAAGAGAGAAAATATCAAAAACTAGAAAACCCTTAACACTCTCTCTCTCTACTAAATTAATCAACCAAACAGAAAGGACATCGTCTGCTACAGTGTCTCTCCGATCACATCCTCCGAATCTCCAACCACAGATCACCGATCATCAATCTCTCGTCTGTTGCAGTTTTGTTCTTCTTTTTTATGTATCCTCAAGTTTAATTGTTTTGATTTGATAATAGGTTAGAGTATTCCTTCAACTATGAATTTTAGGGTTAAATTTGATTTCACTACTCTTTGATTGTATCCTTCTCTAGTACTCTTTGATTTCAATGGCAATTTCTAAAAAGTTGAAGTAATTGTTGATGGAAGTTGAAATCTATATGAGTTCTTATGAGTAATTGTTATACTTTTGAATACAACCCAAAAACAATTGTTATGAGTCTTGATGCGTGTCATTTATATGATGTTTTACACCCTATTTTATACGCATTTCAGAGCTCATTTATGTAGTTTATGCTACTATTTTCCCTATTTCCATCTACTTTCGTGTTTTTGTGTAATATTGCAGAAATGTGAAGAATCCAGCGGAAATCGAGCCGAATTCGTCCCCGTTACTTGGCATATTATTTGACATGAAGTATTTACTCGGGAAGCGAACTTGGTGCGCGTATCGAGGCCCGAAAGACGAATTTACGAATCTTTTGGAGCCAAGTACCTGTTGAAGTGGTCGATAGACCGATGCTCTTGGTCGATAGACCAGCGTACGATGGTCAGAAGCTACTGTTCAGCGTGGGATGGTCGATCGACTGGTCCTTGTGGCCGATCGACCAAACCGTGTTTTTGGCGTGAAGAAAAAAGGACGAGAATTAGAAAGCCCATTGTAATTAGGTTTTAGGAATAAAGTTACGTATGACTATCAATATAACGTAACTCATCCCTACTGCAAAACATCATCGAATTTTAGGGAAACAATTAGGGTTCATCACACAAAGGTTGAACTTTTAATTAGTTTAGTTTAATTCTCCGTCAATAAAGTTTACTTTCGGCATTTGGTTTTGATCTTTCCTCTTCAATTCTTCTTACGGTATTCTTCTGTTCCTTTGTTCAGTTTGTTGCTTTAATTCCTCCGTAATTAGAATTGCTAGTTTAGATTTCCCAAAGCCAAATTATCGTTTCATGATATTTATTTATTTAGTTAATTTAAGTATGAATTCAATGGCTTTTTTAGTTAATTTTATTGCTGTTATTATCACCATCATGTGTAGCTAAATCCTTTGTGCTAAGATGTAGGGGATCTGTAGGTTAGACGGCTTTGACGTAGGTGACCTGCTGTCGGGCTCCGGTCGATCGACTGACATACACGGTCGATCGACCAGAGCGTGTTAGATTTGCTTCGACTTAATTAATTTAATTGCTATATTTAACGAATCGAGTGCACGCGACTAGTTGAATGCTTAGGAATTGACCGACCCGACAAGATCGAAAGATGGGGAGGAAAATAGACTACTTAATTAAGACGACTAAATTAATAAGATCGAGAGATAAGTTAATTTAGATTTTGAGTTTCATTAATCAAGAACGAAAGTTAGTATTAGTGAGATCAGGGACCCGTAGCTTAGGCCGAAAGGTTGCTACCTGTTAAATTGGACCGAGAGGACTTTTTATTTTCCCGTCTAACATGCATGAGACAGTTTACCTAGAGTTGCCGCCGTCGAAACTACAGTGAACCGACCATCTTAGCATCCCTTTAATATTTGCTTCCATCTATTTTTATCTACTGCTCATTTATTTACTTTAGTTATAGAACAATTCAAAACAAACCCCACACATTTGTTACTTTAGACTAAAATCAGACAACTATTAATTGCATCGCCTCTCCGTGGTTCGACCCTGACTGCCGCTATCTATAGTAGTAGTTTGGAAATTATAAATTTATCTTTGGTACTCTACGACGGTATCAAGTCTTGCGACGGAGTTCCTGCTAATCGAATCTTATATAAGTATCAAAATTCAATCTTTTTATTGATTTTTATTATAGGGTTATTTAATGGAAATACTCTGAACTATAAGGGTCCTTCTCAAAATACTCTGACCTATTAATTAACTATGAATATTACCAACTAAGGCACTGCTTCTCTTGTAACAGAATTCCCCTCTTTTTTTACCTGATGCAGTAGGTAACCTTAGCGGTGGGGCCCATTTTTTATTTATTTACAACTCCTCCTTCATTTTACATTCTAACTGATATACATCAAATTTCTCTTCTCTCTCTTTTTTTTAATTATCTTCTACAAAATCCCAATAAGCAATCACAAGCGGGTATTGCAGTGAACCTTCATCAAACATGGCTACTCTAGGTGGAGTGCGTGAATCCCAAGGCACTCCTAATTATGTTGAGATCTACTATCTTGCTCGCTTTGCAGTTGATCAACGTAACACAAAAGAGGCCTGATTCTTTGCAAATTTGGAGTTTGCTTTGATCAATTTGTTGTAAAGACGCAATCTTTTTAATTTTTTTGTGTAAATTTAATGATTATCAATCACACTTGTAACTATAACTAGTTTTGTGACCCGTGAAATTCACGGGATGTTTTGTTTTGAGTGTGATGTTTGTAGTGTTTTTAGTAATTGAAATTTTATAAAATATCAAAACATATAGAAGCTCACCTTATGAATAAGTCATCACTGATTGCGCACTAAGATTATGGGCGTTTACATGTTAAAATAAAGATCAAAATCGATAAATTAAATAAGCAAAAGCAGGTGAATTTGCTATTTTTTCGAAGGTAAAATGATGAAAAAAACAAACAAATACAAAAATAAAATATACATTTGAAAAAAAAAACTATTAGTCATTCACGTTGAAGTCGTCAATCTTGTAGTTAGTCTCCAATATATAGTTATTTAAGCTATTCTAGTATTTTACTTCTTCATATAGTCTTCTTTTTCCAACGAATCGACCCTATAATAAAAAAATGTAACTCAGTAATTAGTCTGAATTAACCAACAAAATAGTGAAATTTGTTTTATGAAATATTATCGTTGTTAACTTAAGTTTCCTCTTAAATAGTGAAAGAAAAAGGGAATGAGAATGAAGTTGTAGAGATGTAAGTATATTACCTTTGAATATCTCAACACCACAAATCTTGATAGCCTCTAAATGAGAACAAAACAAACACAAACGATGAAATTGAGAATGTGATGAACATTTCATAACCCAATGGAACTTACATAAAAAGTAAATAAATTAGTTAATAATTTTAAAACCTGAATACACTTGTCTTGATATTAATAGAATGATAGGAAAGTTTAGTGATACATTTAGTTCTACTGACGATAGAGAGAAGACAAATTTTGGCTTATTATTTTTATCTTCCATCAAAAATATATAAAGAATTGAGGATGCCTTTTATGACTTTTGAGCATTCTTTTTTTATTATTATCAAAATTAATATAGGTATAAATATGAATCAAGGTTCATGACTTTTGAGTATCATTTTTTCATTATTATGAAATTTAATATAAACACTAGTTATATTGCCCGTGAAATTCACGAGACTAATTTTTGGGTGCGTTGTGGACGATTAAAAATATTATAGTTTTTTTTTATTTCAGTAATTGTTACGACAGTAATAGATCATTTATCTTTTTTTGATTCGGTTATATTGGTCGTAGTTGTTATGACAATATCAAAGAGCAAAGACATAAATTCTAATCCAGGTAGTCTTATATATGCGTCTATAATTAAAGACGAGTCAAATAGCTTGAAAATGGTGATATTTTTTGCCCCCACCACCCTATTTGTTGTTTGTCTTATTAGAAATGTGTCGTCTATAATGAGATTTTGTGATTCTAATTAGCTTTCATAGTGTTCATACTCATACGTTTAATGATTGCCCTGACCCCGTCTCAATTTTGCAAGAATGACTGTCATTTTTAAAACTGACTCTTGAATCCTGGAAAATCAAACGATATTTTACCAAATTCAGTCATAACACTTATATGGCACTCGGTAACAAATGAGCTTCGCAACAAAAAAAATTACAATTAGTAATGCATACCCATGCACTAAAAAAAATTACGTATAAACCCCATTTTTTTTAAAATACTATATCATTTTAGACGGCCTAAAATATGACCCTTTTAAAAAGGGTTATGCTCTTTCATGTACATGATTTACTCAATCATGGACATGAATGACCGGATATGAATGACCAATATACCCTTCCATTTCAACTCCCAAATTAAATTTTCTCTCTCCATTCAATTCTCCTTTTCCAATGCTACCACTTCCCTTCACCACCCTACCACTGTTTGTACTTGCCGCCGCCCATTGCTTTCCTACCCTTCCCTTGACCGACGATGTCTACTGCACTGCATCCCCATAAACCCTAATTTCATCTAACTCCTAATTTAATTTATTCTCTACAAAATTATTTGATTGGGCGGCACAATTGTAAATCTTGATTTTAATGCTAACAATGAAACGCAATAAAGACTAACATTTATTTGTACTTGATGTACTTCAGCCGTAGAAAATCCATTGTTATTAGTTAATGTCTTACATTGTTATACATTAGAATCATTTAATTTAATCAGTGAAGCAAGAATAATTAATTGATTATGAGAAATAAGATTAATAATTGAGTAATAATTTGATAAAAACTTGATTAGTTTGAAGAGAAAAAGATTAGTAGAAGGGTAATGTATGGAAAAATTATGGTAAAAAGTACATGGAAGAGTAAAACTTGTCCATGAAAGAACAACTACGTTTAAAAATGGTTACATCAAACCATAAAATGCTCATATAAGGCCCGTCTAATTAGACGGAATAGGCAGTCTGAAATGAGGTTGTGCGAAACTATATTTTCTTATATGAAATCTAACACTCATACACAATCGAGAACCAAACAATATACAATGGTGTATGACCATATATTGCTCTCGCTTGATAGATTCAGATGCATGGTGAACTGCTTTAAAGTACTCCATATTATCGTTAGAAAATACAAACAAACAAATATAAACTACACAACTAATCAACTGCCCAAGCCGTTTGGCGGCTTCAGATTATCAAATACTCCGTATAAAGAAGCAACATATAATCGTAAAGGATCCATACAAACATCATAAGTTTTGTTAATATCATTAATAGACAACAGACATTGTGTAGCAAGAATGTCTTAAGATGACAAATTAGTCTTAATCATAGCATGTGTATACTACTTGAACTACTAAAAGCTTTGTTGTAAAGCTAATATTAACTCCTACCTCCATGAACATTAGAATTTAATCTCAAGTATATCAATTGTCTTTCACACCTCATATCAAAATTTCTACAAATTTAAAAAATATGGAGTACAAAAGAATAAAAACCGAACCATTATTAGGTCCATTATAATAGCTTTGCATCTCAATTTGTCCCCTGTCGCGAGATTGGATCTTCAATTCGGACCTCCATTTTACTATAAACCACAAACTTGGGCATAACAGCTTGAGCACTCTGAAGAATCTGTAAGCTCACCCGTTTAGCAAAAGACGCGCCTTCATTAATAATTGGATTTTTCGTATTCAATCTCTACTATTCCTTTTCCTCTCATAAGACCATAGAGTTTACAAAGCATAGCTAAATTATTCCTACCTTTAGCAATCACAAAAGCAGGAAGTACAAAATTTACAATACGAGCCATTTAATGGAGAATAAAATTACAAGAAGAAACTGGTTACTACTATACCGCTACATTTCCTGGCTCACTTACTATAACTTTCCTCAATTTATAATCTCTTCCCTTCTATTACGTTAATAATTTGTGAGGGCACTTAATAACATTAACCTTTCAATTGGCCAGCAATAAGTAACTCCAAAAATTGATTGCATTTTCCCTGCCTCTTGGTTTCTATTTCTCTTTTCTCTTAAGTGTGCATTTACTCTGTGAATAAAAGCTGAAGTAAAGAATGGGAAGAAAAAGGTATTAGTCTTCTCGACTCTTTAAGTCTCACATTATTTTAGTGATCATCTGAGAGGTTCTATTTTATGTGTCTTTTCATATACGTTGTACACAAATTCTCATTATAGACGGACATTATCCGTCTATACGTATAGACGGATATCACTTCCCCTCACAAAATACCCATTTGCCATAAAGTGGGAAGCACATGGGGGTGCCCCACCTTGTCCCCCCTACCCATTTTATTAGAGGTATTTACCCGTCTATTCGCCCCACTCGTCTATACCAAAACCTATTGTACGTTGTATAGATTGCTAACGTGGATGCCTTGTGCTAATTT
This sequence comes from Silene latifolia, assembly GCF_048544455.1. NCBI lineage: Eukaryota > Viridiplantae > Streptophyta > Magnoliopsida > Caryophyllales > Caryophyllaceae > Silene > Silene latifolia. Next base: position 561,517 of record NW_027413701.1, read on the forward strand.
CCAACTTCGACATTTGCTTGTGCCACGTGTAATTAAGGGAATGCTTAGACACCCTTTTAATATTATTATATAGACAGGGGTGTCTTAAAATAAATGGAGACCCAGTGCGACACGGAAAAATGAGGCCCCAAAATGAATGCACGAGTATATTATAATTCGAGATTTGAATTGAATTTCATTAATAAAAGCTTAAAATACGGTGATCAAAAGCGGAGGCCCGGTTCCCACGCCCGTGATTGCCCGTGGCCTTAGACACCCGTGTATATAGATTTGTGCTTCTATGAATTCTAATTATCTGGATACAACTTGGAAATTTGGTTTATTATTTCTGTTGATACTGCTCCATCTCTATATATGTTACACCAGTCACAAGTTCTTAACAAAACCAATCTCTGAAATTTCGAAACAAATTTGGAATTATAGGGTAATGAGGCCATTATCTTTCAACTTGTTAAAAAACTTTTGGAATTATAGGGTAATAAGGTAACCTGGTGTTTTGAAATTATGCAGGATATTAATATATTCTTCTTAGAGTTATACAAGTTACAGCATCTTTATTGACAATGTTTCGGCTTAATCGCACCATTTTGTATTTATTGGAAGTTGTAACATATATATAAAGAGTTGGAGAAGAAGTAAAAAAGATTGAAGGGGTCACAGTTGAAGCCAACAGATTCTGCATCTGAATAAGCATTCTCAAATCTGTAGTGACAAAAATGATTATCGGTCACATTTGAACTATAATTTGGTTTGTTATTTCTGCTGTTACCCCTCTCTTTGACATTTAGTATGATGCAGTTTGATTGTCAGTCACACTTGAAATTAGGGCAAAGTGGAATTAGAAATGGTGATGAAATATCAATGATGGTGAGGAAGGATAAATAATGGCGTCAGTTTATAGTGCAGTAGAAAAAAGGAAGGAAGAGGAGTGGAAGTAGAAAAGGCAAGAGAAAAAAGAAACAAAAGGTAATAAAGGTAAGGCAGGTAGAAAGAAGGAAGGTAATAGGTTAATTTATGTGTTTTAAACAAAGGCGACCGGATTAGCAGGTAGCCCTTCTACTTGTTCTATTATGGGGGGAATGGTACATTAGCTGGTACTCCCTCCATTCAATATTAAATGGTATGTTTCTCTTTTTTACAATATTCACAACTAAGAAGAATCTTCTCATTTTCTCCAAATATATAAGATAAAATATATTAATGTGGGATCTTATTTTATTCGTCTTTATGAGCACATTAAAAATATCAAATTTTTATAATTTTTAAAACAGTATAGCTAAAGATATTTACGATGTAAAACGTGCGTTGGCAAACGTGAAAAAAGAAATGTACCATTTCGAGTTGAATGGAGGGAGTAATATTCATAGTTAATTTATCGGTCAGAGTATTTTGAGAAGGACCTTCATAGTTTAGAGTATTTTCATTAAATAACCTTTTATTATAAATGTTTAATCTTTTTTGTTGTTTGTTGTGAAAATTCCTTAGAATCACAATTGGATTGCAGTATATCATACTCCCTTCGTCATAATCATTTATTTACCTTTAATTAAAATACCCTCGCAAAGAATAAAAAACGCAAACAAGTGATTGAGACAAAGAGTAAAAATTACATGAACGAAAATGTTCAACAAGCAAACTTCATGAAATCAGCAATTTCATTCCAACAAATTGTTCCATGTATTTATAATAGTTGGGCGTCAACCATTACCTTAATGTTTTGGTTGAGATGGTTCATCTATCATGGTATCAGAGCCAGTGTGACCGAAGGTCACGGGTTCGAATCCTGACAACCTCAAAACTCCTCAAAAAACCCGAAGTGGAAACCCAAAGACACGGCAGTGGGGAGGGTGCAGACAACTAACCACTCTTCAAGCCCGACGGGCATTTGAGTGAGGGAGCGTAATAGGAATATTTATAATAGTTGGGCGTCAACCATTACCTTAAGGTTTTGGTTGAGATGGTTCATCTATCACCATGTACTTCTGAATTTACTTTCTATATTAGCAGATGTAATTGGTGTGCTGAGAGACAAATAGAATGTGTATATCTGCTTTCCAATACATGGAGTTGTTTGTACAATTTTGTCTTTTAAATTAGTTGTGATTGCTTATACCGTGGCTGCTTGCATAGGTTATGAAGCTAAGTGCTTTTCTTTCTCCTTATTGTATACAATGAACTTGCATATACCTTCAATGACAGCACCCGAAGTCACCAAAAACAGAGTAAAAGGTCAATATTTTATCTGCATTTAGGACGCAAAAACCGAGAATAGGTCAAAACAAAGTATTCAAAGATCAAAGCTTAACCCAAAATTTCGTAAAAACCTCCTGTGATTGCCAATTCTTCAATTTCAAATTTGTGAATGACTATTCTCAATCCCATTATTATCTACTCTGTACTATAAAGTTTTGATGGGTCAGTATGTAAGTGTTTCTCTCGTTAAATGAATTATCACATGTTATATCATTTTATTAATAATTCTTCCTTTTTTTTAATTTAAGATTGAATAGAGATCGAAGTTGGATGAATCACAATGGGGTTAAGGATAGGCAAAAACCGGAATATAAAGCCGGTGTCGACGAGTTTTTAGAGTTTGCTTTTTGGAAAAAGAATGATGAAAAAATGTTGAAATGTCCGTGTTTGAATTGTAGATTGGGTTTGGCTCAAAAGCGAAAGACCATGCAATGTCACTTACTAGTTTATGGTATCGATTCTAGTTATAACCCATGGGTTAGTCATGGAGAAAGTGTAGAATTAAATGATACTAGTGAAGATGAAAATATAGCGGAGACTTTGGAGACTTTAGAAATTGAGGAGGATGAAATGCCATTTGATGACATGGCTCCATTAGAATTTTATGCGACAAATTTATGGAACTCTGCCAATTCTAGGTTCAATGATGGTGAAGAGGAAACAATGGGGTTTGAGTCAGCTACTGTTAATGATGATACTCCTAAGGTGCTGTTAAAGTTAGTGGAAGATATGGAGGCTATGTTGTATCCTGAGTGTAAGACATACTTCCTCCATTCAACTCCACTCTACCTATTTCTATTTTCTACACTATTCACAAATACATATTCAATTTCAATTTTCTCTCAATACATAAGTGAAAATACATTCATGTGGGATCTTGTTTGATTCGTCTTTACGAGTATATTAAAAATATCTAATTTTTATAATTTTTGCAAATACGTAACTAACGATATTTACCGCGCAAAGTACGCGTTGGCAAACGTGAAAAAGCAAAGTGGTAGAGTGGAGTTGAATGGAGGAAGTATAAGAGATTCGAGTTTATTATTGCTTTATTACATATTAAAGTTTCAAATAAGTGGACAGATGGCTCTTTCTCAATGTTATTAAGCGTATTACACAAAGCTTTTAATTATGACAAAAATTTTCCAGAAAATTCATATGAGGCAAAAAAGAACACAAAAGCACTATGTTAAGATTGATGAATGTGTCAACCATTGTGTCTTTTTTGGAAAAGAGTTTTCAAATGAAGATAAATGCCCAAAATGCTTAGCCTCCAGATGGAATGAAAAAATTGTAAAACCCCACCGGTAATTGAAGAGGTCCAGTGATAGGCTTAAATGACTAGTGCTTAAAGGGATTGGAAGTACTACTCATAACAACAAAGTGCATTTTCTTTTATGGTCATCCATGCGAAAGAACTCCGAAGTTACGCGTGCTTAGCTGTGAGTAGTCTTAGGATGGGTGACCTCCTGGGAAGGTTCCCGGGATGCGCATGAGTGAGGACAAAATGCGCTATAAAGGACCGGTGTTGATCTGTGGGCCATGTACATAGCCTGGTGAGCTATCATAAGTAACCGCTCCCGACCCGATTTGGGCCGGGGTGTTACAAAAACTATGGAAGGTGGTGACGAATGTTTGGATGATGATGATAGTGTAAGTAAGAGAACACGTATACCTCAGCTTATTTTACGCCATTTTCCCCTGATTCCAAGGTTGCAACGAATGTACATATCATCAAAGTTAGCAGCTAATATGCGTTGGCATAAAGATAGGCGTCGTAATGATAATGGCGATGATGATGAGATAATGAGACACCCATCAGATTCAGAAGCGTGGAAGGCTTTAGATAAGCTATTCCCAGACTTCGCTGTCGATGGACGTAATGTTCGTTTGGGTTTAGCTACTGATGGATTTAATCCAGGGGAAATGACTTGTAGATATAGCATATGGCCAGTGATGGTGGTGCCATATAATTTACCTCCTTGGATGTGCATGAAAAGTACCAATATTATGTTATCTTTGTTAATTTCGGGTCCTCAAGCTCCAGGGAATGATATTGATGTCTTTTTACAGCCACTAATAGATGAGCTTAAGGAATTATGGGATATTGGGGTAAAAAAATTTGATGCTCACACCAAGGAGACTTTTAACATGCGAGCGGTACTGTAATGGCCAATAAACGACTTTCCAGCTTATGCAAATTTGTCTGGTTGGAGCACAAAAGGTAACCTTGCATGCCCTTGTTGCCATAAATACACAGAGTCTAAACGATTATCCCATGGCCGCAAGTGGTGTTATATGGGTATTCAGAAGTTTTTAGAACCTGATCATAAATGGAGGCTTAATAGAAGTTGTTCATTTGGTAGGGAAAGTGGAAAGACGCCCTCCTCCTAATCCACTTACAGGACTTGATGTTTTAGAGCAATTAAGTGGGTACTCAAATGTGGAGTTTGGAAAGAATAACAAAAGAAAACGTAAGAAAGGTGAACGGTGTATAGTACATCAATAGAAGAAAATAAGCGTTTTCTTTCAATTGCCTTACTGGAAACACCTTCTACTTCGACACAACTTGGATGTAATGCATGTGGAAAAAAAATGTATGTGAGAGTATATTAGGCACGCTACTTGATTTACCCGGGAAGAATAAAGACTCTTTAAAAGCTCGTCTTGACTTAGAAGGTATGAAGATGCACGATAAACTTCAGGCAATGAAATTAGGAGACAATAAGTATGAAATCCCCCCTGCTCCTTACAACTTGACACTAGCCAAAAGAAAAAAAATAGTAATCTTTTTGTCAAAATTGGCTTTTCGTGATTCATATTCATCAAACATTTCACGGTGTGCCTCCTTAGCAGATGGAAAGATCTTTGGGATGAAATCACATGATTTCCATGTGTATATACAAGATTTGCTAACTCCATCCTTACAAGGTGTCTTAGATGAAGAACTCTTAGAACCTTTAAGAGAGCTTGGTTTGTTTTTCAAACAATTGACAGCTAAGACCTTAAAGGTGAGTGATCTAACGCAAATTGAAAAAAATATAGTTGTCACTCTCTATAAGTTCGAGTGTATATTCATTCCAGCCTTTTTTATGTGATGATACTATTAACAATCTTCTTGCACAATCTTCTGAGGCTGCAAATATGGAAAATAAATCAAGTCAATCAATCACATAATCAAGTGATATGTTCATATTGTAACTATAGGAACAAATAATTTAGAGGCTCCCTTTCTTTACCTTAATTAGGATTGCTAACTTGTATAAATACCCATGTATGCTGTTGATTCAAAGCACATTCAATACACATCATTTTCTAAGTCTTATATGGTATCTAAGAGTCACAAAAGATCCGTCACAAACCCTCTCTCACCACGACCAGCAACCTTCAAACGCTCGTCCTCCACCATCGTCACCATTCCCACCCCAAACCTGCCTATGTCGAACCCTGAGACCACCATCCCAAACCCACACGATGCAAACAAACCTCTCGTCACGCTCAACCTCAACCAATGCGTAAAGCTAACCTCCATGAACTATGTTTCATGGCACTTTCAACTCACTCATATCCTTTTTGGATTTAGTCTTCTCGGTTTTCTCGATGGCTCTCACCCATCACCACCAACAACCATAACCGGTGATGACAAGGTCGAGAAACCGAACCCCGCATACTTTACCTGGTTAAAGCAAGACGGGTTGATACTTGGTGCTCTCATGGGCACCTTATCGGCTACTGTCCAAGCACTCATTGTGCGTGCTAAGACCTCGAAAGAGGCATGGGATATATTGGCACGCACATATGCCAATCCCTCGCGCGCACACATTTTACAAATTAAAGACCGTTTAGATGCAATTACTAAAACCAGTGAACAATCAATAACCGACTATATGAACGCTATTAAAGCGTGCATTGACCAACTTGCCCTATTAGGCAAAACGCTCGATCCCGAAGATATCGTCTCCAAGGTCCTAAAAGGCCTTGATTACAACCTTTATAAACCCGTAATGGATACCGTTCGCGCTCGCGATAACCCCATTTCGTTTGAAGCACTACATGAAAAACTGCTTCAACATGAATTGCTCATAAAACACCAACCAACGAATGACATATTCTCACCTACTGCTAACCATTCCTACCGTCACAACACCCACTTTCGGGGCAACAACCGCCAGAACACCACCAACACCGCTGCTCCATATCAACCCAACCCTAATCATGCTTCATCATCTGCCAACCTAAACCCACGTCCCTTCAAGGGACGCTGCCAATGGTGCCGCCAAATAGGACATGTTATTGCTCACTGTCCATACTTCAGGAAATTGTTTCCAACGATTATCTTTCCTGAACCTCCAACCCGTCAACATACCAACCCGCCACAAGCCCATCTTGCAGTCCACGGCAACACCAACCCGAACCCGAACTACCTCCTGGACAGCGGGGCATCTCACCATGTGACCCATGATCTCGACACCCTTGCCCTTCATTCGCCTTACCTCGGTACCGATGACCTAATAATTGGAGATGGAAGTGCCCTCGACATTGCCAACATAGGTTCTTTTCAATTACCTTTTTCATTGCTTAAAATTAATAACGTATTACATGTACCACGTATTTCCCGTAATATTTTGTCCATCTCGAAATTGTGTCGAGAGAACAGTGCTTACGTTATATTTACAGCTTCTTCTTTTTTTGTTAAGGCAATAACGACGGGTGCAACGCTCCTCCAAGGGAAGGCTAGAAACGGCATCTACGAGTTGAGCCCCTCGCAACCACAAGTCTATTCGAACCAAAAAGGCTCAACATCGCTATCATGGCATCACAAGTTAGGTCACCCTAATATTGATATAATGAAATTAATCAATAAAATTACACCGTTTCCTATTACTGAATTCTCGTTTTGTGATTCTTGCCAAATTAGTAAAAGCAAGAAATTACCATTCTCAGTATCGTCATTTACAAACAATGCGCCTCTCGATTTAATTTACTCCGACCTATGGACAAGTCCCGTCCTCTCACGTGACAATTACAAATACTATGTTGTATTTGTAGACCACTTTAGCAAATACATATGGTTATTCCCGCTTAAAAAGAAATCCGACACCACGCAAGTCTTTCTTCGATTTAAAGCATTAGTCGAAGAATATTTTCAAAAACCGATTCGCCAATTCTTTTCTGATAATGGTGGCGAATTTCAAAAATTAAATCCCACCTTACTAGACAATGGAATCAGCCACTTTACATCTCCGCCCCATACCCCGGAACATAATGGGTATGCTGAAAGACGACATCGTCACATAGTCGAAACTGGGCTCGCTCTTCTCTCTCACGCGGGCTTACCAACCACGTTATGGCCATTTGCTTTTAGCACGGCAACGTACCTTATCAATCGTCTCCCGTCTAAAACATTAAATGGTCAAACACCATACCTAAAAATGCATAATTCTAACCCCGATTACAACAAACTCCACAACTTCGGTTGTCTTTGTTACCCATGGCTAAGGCCATACACAAAGAATAAAATGGATTATCGTTCTACCCCATGCATCTTTGTTGGATACTCGTCCACACAAAGTGCGTTTCACTGTCTCGACCCAAAAACTAATCGATTATATACATCCCGTCATGTCAAATTTATTGAAAATGAGTTCCCATATTCTAGCCTTATTTCGACTACACCACCACCATCCACTAATACCGACCCAGATGAATGGTGTCACCTTATAGTTCCCATTCTACAACACTCTACGACCACCACAAATACTACAAATGCCGAGACCTCCTCTTCCCAAGCTCCTAACTCAAATCGTTCTCCCATTACTCACACTTACACAAGACGCCCTACAACCACCTCGCACACCAATTCATCCACCACTCAACCTTCATCCACTACCATAACCCCCTCCTCTACTACCTCACCCGCTCGCACTCCTCCACCACCTCCTCCTCCTCCTCCTCCTACTCCTCCCCCACAACGCAATGTGGTCACTCGCCTTGCTAACAATATCCGCAAACCCAACCCAAAATATGCCAATCTTGCCTATGCTTCCGCTCCCAATTCCTCACTTCCAAACACAGTTAAACAAGCTCTCATCCTCCCACAATGGCCCCAAGCCATGCAAGATGAATTCAATGCTCTTGAAAGAAATAAGACTTGGACTCTAGTACCTCGTCAACCATCCCACAATATTATTGGTTGTAAGTGGGTTTATCGGATCAAATATAATCCTGATGGCTCGCTAAAACAACACAAAGCTCGACTTGTCGCTAAAGGGTTCCATCAACGACCTGGTATAGATTACACGGAAACATTCAGTCCAGTAGTCAAACCAACAACTGTCCGTCTTATACTCTCTATTGCCGTCACTCATTCTTGGTCTCTACGACAACTTGATGTCAACAATGCCTTCCTACAGGGCACACTCATCGATGATGTATACATGGCCCAACCTCAAGGCTTCGTTGACATCTCCAAACCCGACTTTGTTTGCAAACTAAACAAAGCAATTTATGGCCTAAAACAAGCTCCTCGAGCATGGTACACTGAACTCAAAACCTATCTCGTCACCTATGGTTTCAAACAATCCATTTCCGACTCCTCATTATTTATCTTATCAACCACCACCACCTGTATCTATATACTTATCTATGTCGACGACATTATAGTTACCGGACCAAACCAAAATCAGTTGCAAAAATTCATTGACAATTTAGCTAATCGTTTCTCAATCAAAGATCTCGGTCCTCTATCATACTTTCTAGGCGTCGAGGTCACACCCAACAACCTTGGCATTTACCTTAAGCAATCCAAATACATACATGATATGTTAGTTAAGTACAAAATGTCAGACGCTAAACCAAATACAACACCTATCGCTACTGACAACCACTTGACTCGTGAAGACAATAAACCAATCCAAGACCATGCTGAGTATCGAGCAATTGTAGGAAGCCTTCAATATCTCTCACTCACTCGGCCTGACATTGCCTTCACTGTCAATCGTCTTGCTCAATTTCTTCACCATCCTACGTCCACACACTGGATGGCCTTTAAACGTCTTCTTCGTTACCTTCAAGGTACTCAAACCTACGGTATCCAGCTCTATCGCAACTCACCCCTATGCCTTCATGCTTTCTGTGATGCTGACTTCGCTGGCGACAAAGATAACTACATATCAACCACGGGCTATGTCACCTATCTCGGTCGTAATCCCATCTCATGGTCCTCCAAGAAACAACGAGGTCTTGCTCTCTCCACCACCGATGCTGAATTTCGGGCTGTAGCTTCTGTCACCACCGAAACACTATGGCTCCGCAATCTACTCACTGAGCTCAAGATCACTACCACAAAACCTCCGGCTCTTTACTGTGACAATATGTCTGCAACGCTCTATGCAAAGAATCCAGTCTTTCACTCACGAATGAAGCAAATGGCGTTATCCTTCCATTTCGTCCGTGAACAACTCCATCTTGGTAACATTCGCATTCAACATATTGCAAGCAAGGACCAACTCGCTGACGCCCTTACTAAACCACTCCACAAACATCGCTTTCATGATCTACGAGCCAAGATTGGACTCCTTCCTCCGACGTCCATCTTGAGGGGGCGTATTAACAATATTCTTGCACAATCTTCTGAGGCTGCAAATATAGAAAATAAATCAAGTCAATCAATCACATAATCAAGTGATATGTTCATATTGTAACTATAGGAACAAATAATTTAGAGGCTCCCTTTCTTTACCTTAATTAGGATTGCTAACTTGTATAAATACCCATGTATGCTGTTGATTCAAAGCACATTCAATACACATCATTTTCTAAGTCTTATAGATACATCTTCCTATACTCTTGGCTACGGAGGCGAAATTAGGAGGGCATGTTCATTATCGCTGGATGTATCTTTTTGAAAGGCAAATGATGTACTGATTGTGCATCGTTATCTAATTTACAGCTATATATATATAGAATGATATATTGAACTCTTTTTTTTTAATAGGGCGATACGGACATATAAATCATATGTACGTAATAAAGCTTACCCAGAAGGGTCAATTGCAAGTGGGTACATTGAATATGAATGTCTGACTTTTTGCTCAAGATATATGTCTAAGATAGCGACACAATTTAACCAACTAGATCGAAATGAAGACATTGAGCATCCACAACCCCATAACCTATCAGTATTCTCAAGATTAGGAAAGCCATTAGGGAAGACAAATATAAAGAAAATGACTACAGATGAATGGAGGGAAGCTCAACTCTATGTTTTAAAAAATTGCAATGAAGCAGAACCATTCATCAAGTATCATTGTATATCTATACAATATGTATATATTATATATATTTTAATAATGATACTAAAAGTAATTCCTTAATGATGCGTCTCTATAATATGATATTTTACATCTTTATTTCCACGCATTTTATGTCTATTATTAGTAGTTTATTCTACTATTTGCCCCTTTTCGTCGACTTCCGCCTTTTTATGTAATATTGCAGATTATTGCGGAATTGAGTAGATAATGAGCCAAATCCGTCCCAAAGTGATTGGCATAAGATTTGACATGAAGTAGTGACTCGAGAGACGAACTTGGTGCGCGTTTCAAGGCCTGAAAGATAGATTTACGAGAGTTTCAGAAGCGGATTACCAGCTGACTTGGTCTATAGACTGACCTACATGGTCTATAGACTGTCAGAATGCTTCTCCACATTGCAGCCTCATTCAGATGGCAATATCTCAAGTTCTAGAGCTGATAATCGAGTGATTCCAAATGGAGGTGAAAGCTTATCCTCTTAGCTTTCTAACGCCGCGTAGAACGCCTGATTTGACCAAGTAACGAAGAAATGACAGCTGTTTTAAGATCGGTGCGCGCTGCAGAAATCACCAGAATGCAATTCTGTACAGCACCTTTGGTCGATCGACTGGCCTCAGTGGTCGATCGACCACCACGCGAGCTGATGCGCAAATTAAAAGTCGAGGAAGCCCATTGTAATTAGGTTTCAAGAATAAGAGTTACGTAATATTCCTATATAACGTAACCCCTGCCTACCTTTTATTCATTCATTCATTATCATCTAGTTCCAAAAATACAGTAGCTATGTCGTAGTTTAGTTTTCATTCATCGTATTCAATAAAGTTCCTTGCTTGCTTTTGGATTCAACTCTTGCTTCCTGCTTCAGTATTATTTTGTCCTTAATTTCAGTTTCTACTTTATTTTGTCATTAGCATAGAATTGATAGATTAGAATCCCGAACCATAGCCTCTTTATTGCGTTTTATTGCTTTAATCATTCAAATTATGTTTTCCCGTATCGTTTATTTCAATTTCGTTGTTGTTATCAATATTAATATGCATAGCTAATCACCCTTTGCTAAGATGTGAGGGGATCTGTGGTGTAGACGACATAGAATAGGTAGACCTGATACGGGTCTTGGTCGATCGACTGATGTCAATAGTTGATCGACTGAGAACCTGGTCGATCGACTGGCCTAGCTAGTCGATCGACTGCGTCACGTAAGAATCAGCACTGTTCAATTGATTTAATTGCATTTTTTTAGTAAAAGACCGAGAGGCTATTAGTTAAATACTTAGGAATTGACCGACCCAATAGATCGAAAGAGAGGGCAGGGCAATAGACTACCAATTGAACGACTAAATTATACTAAGATCGTAAGATAAGTAAAATTTAGGCATTAGGAATCACTTTTCAGGGCGTGAGCTAGTATTAGTGAGACCTAGGGACTAGTAGCTTAGGCTGAGCGACGCTACTTGTTAAGTTGAACTGAGAGGACTTCTTATTTTCCCATCTTACGTGACTATTTCAGACTTACCTAGGACTTGCGTCGTCGTAGTTACAGTGAACCGATCGTCTTAACATCCTTTTTATTATTGATTACACCTTTTATTTTTATTGTTATTAGTCAGTTATAAATCAATCCAAAACCCCCCTTCTTAGACTAAAATTTAGCAACTATTAATTCCCTACCTCCCTGTGGTTCGACCCTGCTTACCGCTAACTTCTGTTAGTAGTAAATAGGTTTATAAATTTTATTTTTGATACTAAACGACGGTATCAAATTTTGGCGCCGTTGCCAGGGAGGCAACGCTAATTTTTAGTTGTTTTTAATTTTAGTATTTTTTTCTTTAGTCTCAGGGAACTTCGGTTCCTTGAGACCGCTCTCATGTTTAATTTTCTGAGTTTCCCACAGGAAGAGGATGAAGTCTTTGGTGCTTATTTCGCCAGGCTTTGGGAGTTTATTGAGCCCAGACGAGATGCATTCTCTGAATTCCAAATATTCATGACTATCTTCAAGGGTATGACTGACCCTACGCGAGCATACCTAAAATCTATTGGTAAGGGGGATTTCACAGGACTCCCTGTAAATGAGGTATTAGGATTTTTTGATTGGTTTGCTGCTGAAACTCTTAAACCCAACTTTTCTCTTCATGTTGACTCAGATGAGGGGGTGGGTGAGACCTTAGAAACCGATCTAGGAAATGCTGACGGAGATATAGAGGAGACCACTAGCGTGGTTGACAATCCTTTTTATGAGGATAGTTTAGAATCCCTTTATGATTCTTGCACTGATAGTGAGGTCGATTTGGAGGATCTCTTTGAGAACCTCCAACTTGACGAGTCTAGCGATAAGGAGAGTGAGGAGGAAAACTTTGACAGTCTTGAGGTTAATTGGGATGTGTATGACGATATTATAGATGAACCTATTATAGAGGACCCGATTGACCCATTTGACTTTACTGCCCCTTGCATTTGGGATGATTATCCACCTTCTCCTTTAGATGACCAGACTTCTCCACCTCACAGTTCATACCCGTCTGAGCACCTTAATTCTACTCGCGTTATTTTTGAGTCAATTGCTCCTGAGCTCTCTAATTTTCCACCTGCGGATAATTTGAGCTTTTATATTCCGCCCTTAGCTGGAGGGCAGAATTATTTTGTGAATGATTTTAGGAGCTGCCATATGAAATTTGTTAAGCTTAAATATTTTTACATTTTGATTTCCTATGTTATTTCTATCTTATGGTGCTACTTACAGTTTTGTGTAGCACATGCGCAGATGTATGATAGGTTGCTGAGAGCCTTGAGTTGTTTTGATTGGGCTCCATTAGAGTAAGCTGCTGAAGAAAAAGAGGTCGAGCGGGACCGGTCTGAAACCAGCGCTAACCGGGAGGCAACCCGGATGTGATTTGTTTAGTTTTGCGAATAAAATTCGTAGTTGTTTTAAAAAAAAAAAATACTCTTAGTGTGTGCTTAGTTTAATTTCCGTCTTTAGACTGTTACAATTGGGTTTAGCGCAACTTTGGGCGCGTTTTTATGTTCATTAACAGGTTATTAGACCAAGTTAACTCAATTCATTGAGTTAATTCGAAGAAAGAAGGCTGTTTTCGGGGTAGGTCGATCGATCGATCGACCTAGGTCGATCGACGCCCTCGCGATGCAGTACCCTCTGATCATCGTGAACTGGTCGATCGACCAGGACCATCGGTCGATTGACCACTGTAGCTGCTGTACTTCTTTCTTCAATTTAATCCTTTGCACGTAATTTACCGTTTCATTTTTGTTTTCTCGGATAATGCGCGGTATTTTCTGTCTTTTTAGGTACTTTATGGTAGCACTGTTGGCTACTGAAACCTCCTAGCTCACGCTGGTTTGGGGAGGTTTCCTTTTGCGCTTAAAATCTTGTAAGTTTCCGAGTCCCAATTTCATGTCTTATTTAGTTTCTTATCGCAAAATCCCAATTTCCTTTGCTTTTTTATACACATGATTTCGCACAATGAGGGCATTGTGTGATTTGGTTTGGGGAAGGGTTTTGCGTTGCATTTCATTCTGTTTTGCATTCACGTTTACATTTTTTTGTCTTGCATTGTTTTTTTTATTTTCCATATATACAAAATTTCAAAAGAAAAATTTCAAAAATTCAAAAATATCACGTTTAATTTTGCATATTAGGTTGAGTCAGGTTGGAGTATTCATTACTGATAGTTGTCATTCGCTTAAACCCTGCATTTTATCACATCTTTTAGCAAAAGTTTTTGCAATATCTCGAATTTCGTTTCAAAATTTGTTGAACAATTAGACTTGACTGGAAATTTTGGCAAACTACAAAACTTTCTAAGAAATTAGAGCTTTATAAACTGGTGTCATTCATGACCAGTTTCATTTAGGATTGTGAGTAGTTACTCCCTGCATATCGTGTAACATTAATTTGCACAAGTATGACATTTAATTTCCTTTTGCCTGCATACATTCGGGTTAGTGGTTGGTATTGCATGTTTGGAGAATGCTTGCGAAAATCCCTTTTATTCATTTTACCCATTAGCTTCACATTAGCCAAAAATTGCCAGTTGACCCTTTAGCTACAATCCATAAATTAAGCCTACCCTTTGCTGAGCTAGTTTAGTAGTTTTAGTGGTATTCGTTGTATTGTATCAATTTTGGCTCGATTTGCACTCTATGAAGTTGGTAATGAATGAAGGAGAAAAGAAAAATAAAAATGAAAAAATTGAAAAATAGTGACTGACGAAAAAAAACGGAAAAAAACGGAAAAAAAAAAGAAAACAAAAGAAAAAGAAACGGCAAAGAAAAAAAAAAAAAAAAAAAAGAGAAAAGTTTACTCCTATGTTTGCTTTATATTTTATGAGGAGTGTTATTTGGATTAGTGAAGTGTTTGCCTAATTAATTAAGGCATTTGAGCTTATTTCATTGAGTTAGAAGTGGATGATGTATTTATTCGGTTTGATAGGATGCTAGCTTGGCTATTTCCCTCTCATTCCCATATCGTTTTGCCTTTTCTTACCCATAGCCTCACTTATCCATATCTTTGCAAGTATTCGGCATGTAATGGACTTTGATTGGTTGGAATGTATGTGCACGGTAGCTAGAATTACTTATCATACTATATTGCATGCACGATTATGTCGGTCGTAGTTTAGGTGAGCGACTCTTATTTCCTTCTCTCTTACACATATATTTGCTTACCATTTGCTTTGTTGAGAGAAGCGTGACCCGGGAGAGTCCAATTTTGAAAGTCTTGCAAGGTCAAAAGTTCAACATCTTTTTGGAATATGCATAAATTCGTTTGCTTTACATTGCGCTATTAGTAGTTGATTCATATGCATTAAATTGATTTAAGTAGACGGTTTTCAGTTTGTCCATGTTTTGCTCCTTTCTATCAAGATTTAGTTTTGCATTTAGTTTGCTTGGGGACAAGCAAAGGTTTGGTTTGGGGAAGTTTGATGCGTGCCTATAATATGATGTTTTACATCTTTATTTCCACGTATTTTATGTCTATTATTAGTAGTTTATTCTACTATTTGCCCCTTTTCGTCGACTTCCGTCTTTTTATGTAATATTGCAGATTATTGCGGAATTGAGTAGATAATGAGCCAAATCCGTCCCAAAGTGCTTGGCATAAGATTTGACATGAAGTAGTGACTCGAGAGATGAACTTGGTGCGCGTTTCAAGGCCTGAAAGATAGATTTGCGAGAGTTTCAGAAGCGGATTACCAGCTGACTTGGTCTATAGACTGACCTACATGGTCTATAGACTGTCAGAATGCTTCTCCACATTGCAGCCTCATTCAGATGTGAATATCTCGAGTTCTAGAGCTGATAATCGAGTGATTCCAATTGGAAGTGAAAGCTTATCCCCTTAGCTTTCTAACGCCGCATAGAACGCCTGATTTGACCAAGTAACGAAGAAAAGGCAGCTGTTTTAAGATCGGTGCGCGCTGCAGGAATCGCCAGAATGCAATTCTGTACAGCACCTTTGGTCGATCGACTGGCCTCAGTGGTCGATCGACCACCACGCGAGCTGATGCGCAAATTAAAATTCGAGGAAGCCCATTGTAATTAGGTTTCAAGAATAAGAGTTACGTAATATTCCTATATAACGTAACCCCTGCCTACCTTTTATTCATTCATTCATTATCATCTAGTTCCAAAAATACAGTAACTATGTCGTAGTTTAGTTTTCATTCATCGTATTCAACAAAGTTCCTTGCTTGCTTTTGGATTCAACTCTTGCTTCCTGCTTCGGTATTATTTTGTCCTTAATTTCAGTTTCTACTTTATTTTGTCATTAGCATAGACTAAAATTTAGCAACTATTAATTCCCTACCTCCCTGTGGTTCGACCCTGCTTACCGCTAACTTCTGTTAGTAGTAAATAGGTTTATAAATTTTATTTTTGATACTAAACAACGGTATGACTTAATATTTATTTCTATTGAGTATGAAAATGATATTGGCTCTCAAAGTATTAAACTTTGCAGCTGGATTGAAAATAGAGTAAGTAAGGATATGTTTCGTTTTTCCTTTATTTTCCAATACCTATCTTGTACTCAGTCTAATTCGTTCATTCATGATTTCGGTGACTTAAAGGTTACAAAGCTCTGGAAAAAAGGGGACGATAGAGTTACTGAAGAGTTATAATGCTTAGTACAAGGGCCAATGAAAAGTGTTGTCACATATGAAGGTTTTGTCATTAACGGATTTAGATTTCACACTAAGAGACGTCAGCGAAATAGAAAAACCCAAAATAGTGGCGTTATTGTCAAAGGCAATATGGAAAGTGATGAGAAAGACTTCTATGGAGTATTGGATGAGGTTATTATATTAGAGTATGGAGCCTTAAAAAATCATACTAGTCCTAAGATTGTATTGTTTAAGTGCAAGTGGTTTGATGTATATGATGAGGGCAGAGGAATTAGAAAGGATAAGTTTGGAGTTGTGCTTGTCAATGTTACTTGTAGGTTGAAACTAACGAGTCTTTTGCCTTAGCTTCTCAAATTGAGCAAGTTTTTTATGTAGCTATTCACAATCAACCACAATGGAGATTTGTTATAAAGGCGAATCCACGTAACTATTTTGATTTCCCTACAGATAAAGATATTGATGTTAATGAGTCTTTATGAAATCATATGGCGGTAGAGACTATCATTGAGGATGGAGAAGAGGAGGATGATGAAGATGAGGAGTTTTCAGACACAGATACTAGCTTGCCTGACCTTGATGAAAATCTAGAAGATACAACGTATAGAAGTAATAGTTATTTTGAATCACTTCCGTAGTAAAAGGGAAGCGATTTATTTATGGTCGTAGTCTATTTTTCGAACTTATTGCTACATTTTCGGAGAATTTTGCTTTGTTTAGTTTTTGGTATCAAACAAACTTTGTGTTATTTTGTAGTTGTTTGGAGTGCGCTTGATTCCCTATGTTTTGCTTGGATTAACCTATTCATTTGGGTCTTATTAGCCCTCATGTTTTATTACTTTATATACTTCTTGTATGCAGGAAAATGACAACTACAACTGGTCAGTTTAGTTTAGAAGCAAGTGTGTCACCTAAGCTGACACATATCGAGAACAAAGAAGACTTGATCAGGCTGAGCTACGACTCAAATTTCCTGATCGTAAAAGGCGAGGACCGACTAGAGGTTTAAAATATGCTTCAAAAAAGGCAAGAAATTCCGAAGAAAAGGTTACTGTGACATTCATGGATTCTGTTCGTCGCGTTATTGTTGGCGAAAAGGCTGCTGAATTCATATGTGATTGTAGCAACTGGGTTAAGGACTTTTGTCCATTAAATACTGTGTATGTTATATTACATTAGTTATATATAATGTGGTATGGAGATACATGTAGTTTTCATGAATGTACTTTTGTGATGGCAGGAATTGGGCTCAAATGAATCCAAACAAAAAGAAGCAATTGTATGCCAAAATTTTGGTAAGCGACTACAATCATGGAAAAGATTTATATTCATCATACCATTTTTTTTCTTTTTTCTAAACTGATATAATGCAGGGAAAGTACAATTTACCAGAGAAGGTAGATGGCAAACCTGTAATTGACTCATTAAGCTTTCAATGCTCTACCCTATATAGACATTGGCGATTTCGGCTTAAGGAAAACCACTTTAAAGGCAAATCACTAGCGCAAGCTAAAGATAGTAAACCATTGACAATAGACAAAGACGAATGGGATTGGTTGGTGTTTCAGTATTGGAATAGTGATAAGCAAAAGGTACATGACTGTTTTTTAGTAGATAAGTGATGCGTGTCATTTATGTGATGTTTTATACCTCATTTTACACGCATTTTAGAGCTCATTTGTGTAGTTTAAGCTACCATTTCCCCTATTTCCGTCTACTTTCGTGTTTTTGTACTTTATTGCAGAAATGTGAAGAATTCAGCGGAAGTCAAGCTAAATCCGTCCCCGAGTATCCTGCATTGCTTTTGACGTGAAGTATTCACTTAAGGAACGAACTTAGTGCGCGTTTCGAGGTCCAAAAGACAAATCCACGAGAAGTTAAAAGCGGATTACCAGCTAAAGCAGTCGATCGACTGGCCCCCTTAGTCGATCGACCAACCAACGACATGTAGAAGCTACTGTACACTGCATCTCAGTCGATCGACCGCCATGCATAGTCGATCGACCACACCGTACTTCAGACGAGAATTAAAAGATCGAGGAACTTGAAGCCCATGATACATTAGGTTTTGGAATAAGAACTACGTTGTATTCTATATAACGTAAGCTAGGTTTACAGATTAAGCATTCAGAAAATTATCAAGTTTTTACATTCAGTTTTAGTTTATCAAATAATTAGGGTTCGGGATATTGTTTCGCATTGGATTTTCGTTCGTGCTTTCAATAATTCCGTTACAATTCTTCTGCGATTTTGGTATTTCCTTATTCTTATTTCAGTTCGCCTTCATTGCGCTGATAGTATAGAAATTGCTAGTTAGTTTCCAAAGCCAATTTTATCGTTATATGTTATTCAATTGTTTAATCGTTTCAAGCATGAATTCAGTAGGGTTATTAATCAATTTTATTGTCGTTATCATTCTTAGTATGAGTAGCTAAATTATTCGTGCTAGGATGTAGGGGATCTGTTGGTTAGGCGGCATAGAATAAACACGGCCTGAATCGCGTGTCAGTCGATCGACCGCCATACCTGGTCGATCGACCGCCATACCTGGTCGATCGACTGGCCACGTGAGGTTTTACCTTCGTTTTAATTGTTTTAATTCTTTTTTCGACGAATCGAGTGCACACGACTAGTTGAATGTTTAGGATATGACTGACCCATTAGATCGAGAGATAGGGACAGTTGTTAGATCACCAATTAAAATGACTAAACTATGCTGAGATCGAAAGATAGGTAAAGTTTAGATTATTAGTCACTTTTCAGGACGAGAGTCAGTATTAGTGATATTAGGGACTTATAGCGAGATCGAGAGATGCTATCTGTTAAGAGTGGACCGAGAGGACCTCTTGTTTTCCCGCCTCATGTGTTTGATTTAGACCGACCTAGTTTCCTGCCGCCGAAACTATAGTGAACCGATCATCCTTGCACCCTCTTTTATTATTTGTTTAATCCGTTTATTTAGTTTATTGTCTTTTACTCCCTTTAGCTATAGACCAAATCAATTCAACCCCCACATTCGTTACCTTAGACGAAATTAGACAATTATTAATTACATTCGCCTCCCTGTGGTTCGACCCTGTTACCACTAGCTTCTGTTAGTTTTAATAGGTCTTATAAATTTATTTTTGGTACTCACAACGACGGGTATCAAATTTTGGCGCCGTTGCCGGGGATCGAACCCGGGTCACCCGCGTGACAGGCGGGAATACTTACCACTATACTACAACGACAAGATCAATTTTAGTATAGTGGTAAGTATTCCCGCCTGTCACGCGGGTGACCCGGGTGTTTTGATAAATTTCTACCAATTAGGGTTAAAGTGACCGCTCTTTTTAGCCTCGTAACGGGGGGTTAAATTATATGTGATTCGTGACGGAATATGTATGCAATTTAAGACGGAGTAGCGATACGAACAAAGTAAAGGACGAAATAAGGAAATAATGACACAAGAGATTTTGGTGACGCGGAAAACCCGATGTGGGAAACAACCGCGGGGGGAGTCGGAATCCCGCCAATATTCCACTATATGATAATCGGAGCACAAGTACAATATACAACGGTTCGGATCTGATGACAATTAACCCGTCTTGTGTGTAAGCGAGACAAACGGAATATTAATCGGATGTCAGTGGCCATTCGACAGATTAATACGTGGGATTTTGGTTGTAGTAGTTTTCTTGTGGTAAGATGGTGATAATGATTAGAGTAATCATTATCTAAAGATGGAGGCAATCATTAGATTGTGTTCATGGTATTCATGGGATAGTTTTGGGGTTTGGGGTTTGTACGTAGGTTAGATGCTGCTGCTTGGTTGTTAGCTTTCCTTTTGTTGTACGCCGTTTTGTATGTTCTTGTGTGGATGAATATGGATCCCTTCTCTTGTTTGTCTTCCTTGTATTTATAGTGAATAAACCCTAGTGGTTTTATTAGGGCTTCCCACTTAATTGCCTTGTTCCTCAAGGTAGAGTTTGGACTTTCCTTATCCAGAATATGGCAAATAATTAGGATTTCCTTACTTTACCCGAGATCTTATTAATATCTTAGTCCAAGTCGAACTCTTCTTCATCTACTGTCCTTCCCCGGATTATTCTGCTTCCAGGCCTGCCCCTGGCTCGATCCATGGGCCCGACTCCCCAAGTATGTCATAGGTCCATTGCTCATTAATTATCCACTTATCTCGTGCCACGTAGCCTGTGCAAAATACGGTAATTTTGGCCCTAACAATTGCCCCCATTTCGCTTCTCGCCTTAACGAGGAGGGAAATTGATTCTTCAAGCTCGCCATCTGTCATTTTGATCGCTACCGGCAGAAACCGTTGCTATCTTTCTAGATTATGCTGTTATTCTCTTTGGAAGGAGTTGCGGACCCAACCCATCTGTGATGCATCAATGCTGAAACTTTTCTTTGGAACAATCTTGATCAATAAGCTCGATGGAGAAATCTTGAATTCTCACCGGAACAAGTCTGCCGTGCTTGTCGGATCTGACTCCTGCTAGATATACTTGAGATAATTCTGCATCCCTACTGCGTACCAGCAGTCAGTACCCTGGCCTGCTTGATTCTGCTGAATCGTACTCTGGTGTCGTTGCAGACTGATTTCTGGCTCTCCTTGGTTCTGCTGATCGGGTGGTAGATGTAAGCTGTTTTTTTACTGATGCAGACTCGTGGACTCCTGTTAGCAGACTTTTCAGCAAGCGGACTCCAGGCGGATTTCTGCCGGAGGATGCTCAGAACAATTGGTGGACTCTAGGAACCCGATGGCTGACGTTGGGATCCTCATGGCTGGTGGTGGGAACCAGACGGGTGGTTTCTGGGAACCAGACGGCTGACGCTGGGAGCCAGATGGCTGGAGCTGGAATCCTGTTGGCGGATGCAGGGAATCGACGGTGGTTACCGGAATGAAGCGGCTCACGGGAGCCGACGGCCGATTTGGGAGCGATGGCGGATGTTAGGGAGCATATGCCTGACTCTGGGGACCAGGTGGCAGATGTTGGGATCTAGACGACTCGCTCTGGGAACCGTAAAGTCGATGCTCGGAGCGATTTACACCGAGTCCGGAACCGGACGGCTGGCTCTAGGAACCAGAAAGCTTATGCTGGGGGCCAGACGGCTGAATCCTAGGAAGCACTTCCCACCTGTCCTTACCATTCTGTTATATGGTCACCAAGGGTGAATCTGGTGGTCGGAACATCTGGCACAAGTTTGCTGTGCATTTACTATGTAGGGGATACCTGCAAAATATTAGTAGCGCGATGTATGTGCATGGATAGACTCTCTAATGTATGAGGCAGACTATATGATGGTTAGATATACTGTAGACTATCATATGTCGTGAATGCAATGTTAACCATGACTATATGCTCTGTCTCTGTGGTTTCGTTTGCCTGGAGTTTAGTTCCCACTTTTGATTTGCCAGGAGGCTGATCTGGTTCCAGGTACACAGCCTCTGCCCCTGGTGGCAGATGTTTGATAAAATATTTTACCCATGACGTAAAATATTTTATCACTAGGGTTAGCTGACTGGAGCATACCTTCATTGAATGTTTCTGACTAACAAGGAATGTTGCGTTCCTTGTGCTTCCAGACGTTTGAAATCCGTGCGTGCACTCATTGATCTACTTCATAGCTAGCTAAGGAATTTCTGAGTTAACGTTAAGGTATGGGTGGTCTTAGTATGCCGAACCCTGCGCGCTACCTCGGCGTATTCTCTCCATGTGGCTTGACTTAAGATAAGCGTCTTCGTAGCCTCACATGGCAGGGGCTAGACCCTCAAAGTGTGCCTTATCTGACAAGCAACCAACATCAGTGTCAAAGCCTTTCTCCCTAGAAGCGTGGAAGATAACCAAATAGTACAAATACCTGGTGCTATCTCATGGTGTTCCAGAGCAACATCTGGATCCAGGAAGCCACAGCGCGTACCACTTGGGTTTTTAGAAATTATTTTGTTTTAAATAAAGAGGAATAAATAAAAATAAAATAAAACAAAAACAAATTTTGAAACTAAAAAAGGACTCGATAAAACAAAAAGATATCAGTAAAAAGGTTTTTGCTTCATGGACTGTTGAAAGGTACTCTGTACACTAAGGTTTCAGCATTTTGTCAGACAAAGTACGGTCGGGGATTATACAAGATTTGACCTTGCATGGTCATCAATCTGTACACCCTATTTCCTAGCGCTTTCAGCCTGTCATTGTCCTTTCCGATTGTAAGCAAATTTTTCAGCCTTGTGAGTTTTGGTATTTTCAAATACCCTTCGTAGCACTAGGTCCTCTACTGCGAGAGTCCTGATTCTGACGTTGTTATCATATGCCCTTGCTTCTGATTGCTTGTACGATGTCATGCGTATGTGAGCACTTCTTAGTTCAGCTGTCGTGGCTCTTTCTTTTTGCTATCGTTTCAGGTTCTCAACATTGAGTTTGTTGCTCGACCAAGCTTGCTCGATGGACTATTGACTTCTAGCTGCCGCGTGGGGGACGTAGTCTCTGCCCCCTGCATGCTTTTCACGGCTTTGCTGTGGATGGCATGCAAAATAGTATGAGGCCCACACTTGCCTTTTACTTTATTGCTGAGGGTAATCTCATTTCTTCTTGTCATTTGTTATTTCACGTTCCGGTGTCCAGGGAACCAGGCTGGTGGCAGCATGTGTTGTTGTGATTTTTCACTTTGGGAAGCTGATACAAGGATGTGTTCTGCAGCATTCTGGCTGTTGTCTGTCTCCCATATATTCAGGGTGCTAGGAGCTTTTATGTACCAGCGGTACGTTGATTTAATTGCCACCATGCCATTGATTCATGTCCTGCAAGCTGCTGGCGGAGCTACCTATCCTGCTGGCCCGACCTGTTCGCGGGGAGGCTGTTTCTGCAGGCCAAAAATTTGTTGTAGGAAGCGTTCTGCATTCTGCGTCCTACATCCTGCATTCTGCGTTCTGCGCCCTGCGTCCTGGATTCTGCGTCATATGCTGCAGGAGCAGCGATTTTATACGGGGAAGGAGTGACATGTTCTGGAGCCTGAGTAACCACTCCTGCTGGTAGGGAGATCTCTTGCAAGAAATTATTCTAATAGGGCCAGCAGATGGGATAGCCAACGACCTTCCAACGCTCAAGACAATAGTTATTCCAAATATAACAGGGTAATAAGATTACAAAGTTACGAATTACTTTAAGAGCGACATATGGACATGAACCTTTTGTCCTTTGTCTACCGATGGTTTTAGCACATGAATGATAAGTATAAGTGGTGAGATACCTAGCTTGAATGCTACCCCCAGGTTGTAAGGACGTCTGCCTCCAGGTTCTGGCCCCCGATTGGGGACCTGTCTGGTTCCAGATATTTTCAGGTGCCTGACTCTCAGGGTCGCTGCAGGTTCGGACTATCAGGTTCCCTGCTGGTCCCCTTGCGGGGACCTGGGTACCAGGCCTACTCCTGTCCCTCTTATTGGAAATTCCACTAGTGTGCAATGTACAACTCTGGTTCCTATTTCCCTTTTAGGTCCCTGATGTTCTCATCAACCTAGGTCTGGGGTGCTGGACTAAATTCAGGTGGAAAGTCTACCATGGTTTGTGACTTAACTGTCATTCGAGGTTCGAACTTCAGGGTGTGAGCACTTAGGCCTATGTTTCAATTGGTCATTGTTCATTTATCCTAACAGCTCTAGTTTTCTCATATAGGCTTTCAGGAGGTAGTCAATTATCGCATGGATATGATGAGACTAAAATAATAAAGCAATCTATAGAAAGCTGAAACAAGTGCAAAAAACAGTTTTTCGAGCGATGTGTATCTGGTCTCTGCAGGATGCGGAGACTTATTGATATAATATTCTGGGTGTCATTATGACGCTAACTGAAGCCTTGGTTACCGATAGGTGTGGGGAACAGGTGCTGGGACAAGGCGCGGTAAATTAGATACAGGGACCGGGTGTGGGATCCAGGTACTGCGACCAGGGCTCTTCTGGTTCTGGCTCAGACATCAGAGGTGGTACCAGGGTTTCCCTGATTCTGGTTCGGACAGCAGAGGTGGTACTAGGGTTTCCCTGATTCTGCTTCCTTTGCTGATGGCTCCTGCAAATGGGCTACGCAGAAGTCTGGCTCGCCCGGGTCCCGCTTTCATCCGTCATGTTTTTGCCTCCTCGGGGTTTTTTCGCTTCATGTTTCCTGCCTCCTCGGGTTTCACCGCTTCCTCCCGCATTCTCCGCTCCGAGCCTCCCGCTTCCGGATTTCCGTTTCAGGTTTCTCCTGCTTTCTGGATTTCCGTTTCTGGTTCCTCCTACGTCCAGCCTCCTGGAAGTTAAGAGGAGACAGGTGGTCGAGACTTCTTTATTCTACTAGATCTCAGCGTGTTGGAGACCTGGTTCTGGGTGTTGATGAGGCCAGTTCCCCGAAAATGATGCTTATTGGGTCAGCCACCCGAAAGTGCTGCTGGTTAGGACAGCTACCCTAAAATGTTGTTGAGGCTGCTGATGTTCCTGAGCCAGAGCTAGTTCCTGCAAGAGAAGGTCAAACAGAGCAAGGTAGAAAAGCTGGTGTAGCTGCTGCCGAGGAGAGAATCATGTTAGGATGACCTCTCTTCTAGCCTGTTTGTACTTTTGTTTATCAGTGCCTGGCGACTTGGCCTTTTTGTACTTTTCTTTGTTGCGGGATTGTTCCCTAGATGTAGACTGGGTACGAAACTCGTTTTAGAAGCTTCTCATGAGCTGTTATCCTATGAGGGTGACAATTTGCTGGAATCTGCATCCAAGGGCCTGACGGACTGCGTGTTGATTGCTATTGTTGTGTAGCAATTCTTATATTTCGATTGTTTCTTTGCGAGCTCTGATAGTTCCAGCATGACGCTCATTCTGGTTTGCCACTTGCTATGTTTGATCTGCTTCCTATCATGTAATCGTAGGACAAAGCGAGACATGCCATGTTAGTTTTATAAAATTCAAACAATTGACGATGAAGATTACCTGTGTACTCGAATCTTTAGACTATTCATTTCGGGGTCCAGCTTACCCATGTTGACTAAGTTTATTGTATCCACCAGAATTTTTCTTACGGTGTAGTTTCTATGTACGATGTAATGATAAGAGCACCATGACGGTGTTTCTGAGTCTTAGGCGATCTCCTTTTGTTTCTGTGGCATGCCTTTTTCGCCTTTGAGTATTTTAGGTTGTAGAGTTTTGATCCACCTGTCATCACGTAAATTATTCTAGCACAAATAGGGGTGTAAAGGGTGGAACCTGACTCGTGGAGTTTATTTTACTGAACCTGCCCCCACGTGATAACAGGTGGTCGCTGCACCGGGCTTTTATGATCCTGCAAGAGGGTTAGGGACAAGCGAAATAGTACCAAATATGTTACAACCTAACAACACTTCTGCAGAGGTCTGTCCCCAGGGTCGCTGGCTAGTGGAGTTGTAGCGACACTGGTTCAGTGTGTCATTCTGGTTCCTGCTGGCTGAAGGTTCCTGCAACAGGGTGGAATTTAGCTCTAACAGAACATAACTACGAGATACGGTGTTACCTGATGCTGCCTCCATTCTGATCAGCATGGGAGAGCAGCAGGATGCTAGGCATCCAGGGTATAGCCTGGCGTCTCTGCTTACTGCAGGCTCCAGACTGTCTCTCTGCAACTTTCTTCTGAATTTCCATCTGGAGCACCAGCACGTCGTCTAGGGATCTCTGGTCCAGAGATTCTGGAGGTCATGATCTGCCCCCAGCCTTATACCTTTGAGTCTGTACCCCTGTACTGAACATTCCTGCTCTAGTAGCTAGAGGTTGGAGGGACTCTGGCATCCAGATCTGCTATAGGACTCTAGAGGAACTCCGGGGAGCAGTTCTGCTACCGACATCTGGATGAATTCTGGGACCAGATCTGCTGGAGGACCCTGGTGAACTCCACGGACCAGCTCTGCTGGAGGACTCTATGGAACAACAGGTACCAGATCTTCGGCTTCGGGGAGCAGATATACGGCTCCAGATAACAAATCTACTGCTGGATTCCTGAGGGATTCCGAGAACTAGACCTGCTGTCGGACTCAGGCTTCTGAAGGAACTTTGGGGGCCAGATCTGCTGCTGGACTCTGGGCCCAGATCTGCTGCCGGTCTTCTGGGGGAACTTCGGGAAACAGATCTGCTGCCGGACTCTGGGGCCAGATCTGCTGCCGGTCTTCTGGAGGAACTTCGGGGACCAGATCTGCTGCCGGACTCTGGGGCCAGATCTTCTGCGGGACTTCTTTAGGAACTCTGGAAGTAGATCTACTGCCGGCTTCCGGGGAGGGTCCCAGGAAGCAGATCTACGGCTGACTTCTAGGAGAGGATCCCAGGAAGCAGATCTGCCGCTGGCTTCTTGGGAGGGTCCCAGAAAGTAGATCTACTGCTGACTTCTGGCGGAGGATCCCAGGAAGCAGATCTGCTGCTGGCTCCTAGGGAGGATCTCTGGAAGCAGATCTACTGCTGGCTTCCGGATGACTTCATGGATAGTGAGGAGATCTTGCTCGCTAGGGGACATGGCACCGAATACTGACTTTATGACAACTTGACTATAGAGATCGATCACCATGCCCCACGGTGGGCGCCAAACTGTTTTGGTAAATTTCTACCAATTAGGGTTAAAGTGACC
This sequence comes from Silene latifolia, assembly GCF_048544455.1. Lineage (NCBI taxonomy): Eukaryota > Viridiplantae > Streptophyta > Magnoliopsida > Caryophyllales > Caryophyllaceae > Silene > Silene latifolia. Next base: position 588,820 of record NW_027413701.1, read on the forward strand.
GCTCTTTTTAGCCTCGTAACGGGGGGTTAAATTATATGTGATTCGTGACGGAATATGTATGCAATTTAAGACGGAGTAGCGATACGAACAAAGTAAAGGACGAAATAAGGAAATAATGACACAAGAGATTTTGGTGACGCGGAAAACCCGATGTGGGAAACAACCGCGGGGGGAGTCGGAATCCCGCCAATATTCCACTATATGATAATCGGAGCACAAGTACAATATACAACGGTTCGGATCTGATGACAATTAACCCGTCTTGTGTGTAAGCGAGACAAACGGAATATTAATCGGATGTCAGTGGCCATTCGACAGATTAATACGTGGGATTTTGGTTGTAGTAGTTTTCTTGTGGTAAGATGGTGATAATGATTAGAGTAATCATTATCTAAAGATAGAGGCAATCATTAGATTGTGTTCATGGTATTCATGGGATAGTTTTGGGGTTTGGGGTTTGTACGTAGGTTAGATGCTGCTGCTTGGTTGTTAGCTTTCCTTTTGTTGTACGCCGTTTTGTATGTTCTTGTGTGGATGAATATGGATCCCTTCTCTTGTTTGTCTTCCTTGTATTTATAGTGAATAAACCCTAGTGGGTTTATTAGGGCTTCCCACTTAATTGCCTTGTTCCTCAAGGTAGAGTTTGGACTTTCCTTATCCAGAATATGGCAAATAATTAGGATTTCCTTACTTTACCCGAGATCTTATTAATATCTTAGTCCAAGTCGAACTCTTCTTCATCTACTGTCCTTCCCCGGATTATTCTGCTTCCAGGCCTGCCCCTGGCTCGATCCATGGGCCCGACTCCCCAAGTATGTCATAGGTCCATTGCTCATTAATTATCCACTTATCTCGTGCCACGTAGCCCAGGCAAAATACGGTAATTTTGGCCCTAACACCGGGTTCAATCCCCGGCAACGGCGCCAAAATTTGATGCCTGTCGTTGTGTGCACCAAAAATAATATTTATAACCTAAATACTACTAACAGAAGCTAGTGGCAGTCAGGGTCGATCCGCAGGGAGGTAGGGAGTTCTAGTTGTCTTATTTCAGTCTATGAGTTTCTGGGGGAGTTTTGGAGTGGATTATATCTAAGTCTAAATGCATAAATAAAAGGCAAGTAATAAAAAGAGATGTAAACAATAGTAAAAAGAATGCTAAGACGGTCGGTTCACTGCAGCTACGACTATGAGTTCCTAAGTAAGTCTGAATAATCACGATAGGTGGGAAAATAAGAAGTCCTCTCGATCCATTCTTAACTAGTAGCGCCTCTCAGCCTATGCTACTGGTCCCTAGGTCTCACTAATACTAGCTCTCGCCCTGAAAAGTGATTCCTAATGCCTAAACTTTACCTATCTTTCGATCTTAGTAAAATTTAGTCGTTTCAATTTAGTCAATTTCCCTTCCTTATCTCTCGATCTTCTGGGTCGGTCAATTCCTAAGTAATTAACAAGTCTCCTCTCGGTCTCGTTGTCAAATATTGCAGTTAAAACATTGAAACGGTGCTAATCTATCGCGCGTCAGTCGATGGACCAGCTAAGCCAGTCGATCGACCAACAGGTCCAGTCGATCGACTGACTAATCCAGTCGATCGACCAAAGGCCGACTTCAGGTCTACTAATCTACATCGTCTTCGCCGCAGGTTCCCTCACATCTTAGCACGGGGTAATTAGCAACGCATATTTAATCTAACTACAACTACGAGATTGATAATAACGATAAAAGGGTGCATAACTGAAGTAATTAAATGATGGAATTGCATAAATTAAAACTAAGGCTATAGGAACTAACTACCAATTCAATACTAATGAAGGAATTAAAGTAAAATAAACTGAAATTAGGAAGAAGAATACCGAAATAAGAAAGGGAGGAACTGAATCTGAATGCTGAAGATAACTTTATTGATAAAACTAAACTAATTATGATTGAATCTAAAACAATAATGTCAAATCAGTAGACGGGATTAACCCCTACTGAATGCCTCCTCAAAAATGATGTTCGAGGTCTTATTTATAGAGATGTCACGCAAAAACCTACGAACTAATTACAATTGGGCTTCTAATTCTCGTTCTTAATTTGCGTCAGAGTCGAGGGGTGGTCGATCGACCACCTAGACTAGTCGATCGACTGAGCATAGGTGAACAGTAGATTCTGATATTTATTAAGAATCGCGCTCTGGTCGATCGACCATAGGCATCAGTCGATCGACCAAAGGTGTTGTACAGTGGTGCATTCTGACGAATTCTGCAGCGCGCATCGATCTTAAAACAACTGTCATTTCTTCGTTACTTATCGGAATAAAGCGATTCTCACGGAGTTGGAAAGCTAAGAGGATAAGCTTTCACCTCCAATTGGAATCACTCGATTATCAGGTATAGAACTCGAGATATATCCATCTGAAGCAGGCTACAATATCGTGAAGTGCTTCTTTGCTTGTTAAACTCGTACGTACCCATGCTTTTGCTATCTTTAGGCCTTGAAACGCGCACCAAGCTCATTCCTCAAGTCATCTCTTCATGTCCATCCTATGCTAAGCACTTGGGAAAAGGATTTGGCTCATTTTCAGCCATATTCTTCACATTCCTACAAAATCACACGAAAAGGAAGAAATACACGAAACAAGGGAAATAGTAGCATAAACTATTCAATTGAGTTCTGAAATGCGTGTGAAATGAGGTGCAAAACATCATATATTAGACACGCATCAATAAGTTTGAAAAATGAACTTGTATTTGTTTTCGAAATATGATTCAATCAAATAAATGTGTTTGTCAACAGAAAAGAAGCAAGATTAACACTGAAAACAAGCTGAAACAAACTGAAATACCAGCTAATGGTTCAAGATCTACTGCAATAATTTTCTCTGACATGGTATTTATGTTAATTTGCTAGCAGAGTTAAAGGTTGTACTCCAATTCATAATTAATTTAATATGCATTGAAAATTTCATATACAAATTAATGAGCCATCTAGTAATACAACTCAAGATCTTGAAGGAGCATCTGAGTCCCATGATACCCAACAAGATCCCTTGTATGTCAGATTGTTTGAGAAGACTAAAAGGTACTTTTTTTACTACCATTTTTCATAAATACTATCGTCATGTTGTTGTGGTTGCAAGATGTCGATTATAAACAGTAAAATATTTTTAACACTTTATCAATTCAATGCTTTAGGCATAAAATAACTGATGAGAATAGTGCTGGGGGGGCGAATGGTTTTGGACCAAATGATGAGAACCATTTCGAAGAGTTAAAAAAACTTCATGAGACTGAAGCTGAGAAGCATGGTGAAGATACTCTTAATGTGAAAGATGCATATATGAAGGTTTTAAAGCAAAAATATATATGTAATACCCGGCATTCGTTGGACCAGTACTTAGACCTAGGGACGCGTGAGGGAACCCACACGTACTCGGATAAGACCAAACAAGACCTAAACTAGACCTAGTGAACTTCCAGTGGACCGAGTAATATCTCAAGTGGACCAAGTGAGTCGACACTCGGTCGAGTGAGGGTACAATCGACCGAGTGAGAGCCACTTGGTCGAGTGAACCGGTCACTCGGTCGAGTGTATTGAGTTGTACCCGAGAGATGATATTTCGGGATTTCCATCCTACCCAACCCTATCCCATTCATTCTTCTCCTCCTTCCTTCTCACACTAAAATCTTCTTCCCTCTCTCTAAAATACCCCCAAATGCATTTCTCTTGACCTTCAAGCTTGGATTAATGGTGGAACATGCCTCCTATGCCCCGATCTACCTTTGTAAGTAGAAATCTCACCCTTTTCTCTTTGTTTTATGAATAAATTCGAGTTAGGGTTTACTAAGAGAGATTAATTAGTATTTAATTAGGTAATATGAATAGTTGGCAATTAATAATGAGGGATTTTATGTTATAACTTAGTATAGAGTGAATTGTGATACTTATTACATGATTTATGTAGGATAAGACGATTTTATGAGATGGATACTTGGTAGTTTCAATTAGCTTGAGGATTATGCTTAAAGGTAGGTTATTGAAGAGTCTATCACACCCGAAATACTCGAGAGGGGGTGAATTGAGTATTTAAAAATTATGCCTACTTTTTATTTTATATCAAGATAATTAATTACTTAAAGTTTATTGATTAAACTCTAACTAATTAACTAAATGATTATGAACGTAATGAAATGAATGAACTGAAAGATGCAAGGACACACGATATTTGAAGTGGTTCAGCTTCACACGTCGAAGCCTACGTCCACTATTCTCGATTAATAATATTAGTACCTTACTCCGGATTACAAAATTATCAACCCAACTCGTATAGTTAACTCTAACTATAACTCGATTTGAATATCACTAGATATTCGATTTGACTATCTTAAGTTACTAAGAAAGTACTTGATTGTTCTTCTAAGTGTTCACACAATTGAACGAGTAAGAAACAATATGAAGTACTATTAGCTTATGACGTAATCTTAAGAAAGATAAGCAATTTTAAAGAGCACGACTTTTCGCAATATTTTCAAAAACAAAACAATAAGACAATTAAGATTTAAACTCAAATATGTTTTGCAAGGATTGTTGTATTTCGAAAAGCTTACTTAAATAAGAAATGATCAAGTGTATTTATAGTAGAAGAGAGAACTAGGGTTTGCACGAAACCCTAGGATGCCGTGAGATAGGCGGCAAGGATTATAAGAGATAATTCTTTATCTCTTTCCTAATTTAATCCAAGATATTATAGTTTAGGTAAATAAGATAAAAGTAAATCTTATTTGTTTTCTAAAACTATATCTTTAAGATGTTTGGATAAGTAAACAAATCAAATCATATATTATAAAGATAGGAAAATATCTTATATAAATATAAGCTAGATTTGATTAGATAGTTTACTTATGCACAACCACTCACACGCCCCTAACGGTTTACAGCTTACGCCGAAACCCTAGGCCCGTGCTTATCTTGGATAAAAACCTATCTTCTTGGATTAGGGTTAGGTTAAGTAGACTAGCAAACCCTAGGTAGCATGACGACCCATAAGTCGTTTTACTAACCAATAGAGATATGCAAGTTACCTATTATAACAACCCATAATTCAACTCTACTATATACACAAATGATTTCGAAATATGTTTAAAGAATTTTATCCTTTGAAAAATGATTTTAAAACTATTAAAATCGTGTTATTAAAATGCTACCTAAAGTTATAGTAGAAACAGCTATAACTTTAAGTTTGGTAAGTAAAGTTATAGGTGAAATAGCTATAACTTTACCTTCCCAATATTCTTAACTTAAGATACCGTCATTAGGTGAAGACCTATACTAACTAATCTTCCTGGAGATCTTCAGTAAAGGATCTTCTCTTTATCTTGACCAAAAGCTCTTCATCTTGAGCTTTGTTAAAGACTTGATCTAGCCTTTTGCTTGAATGATCATCATACTTGAAACTTGTTACAGTTGCTTATGATGCTTTAAGAATCTTCAATGTTATAGCTCAAGCTGCTATAACATTACTTGAATGATGCCTCACAAATCTTTAATGTTATAGCTAGGAATGCTATAACATTACTTGCTAACTTGTAAACCTAAGTTAATCTGACAAAGACTAAACAAAAGATTACGAGCAAAAGTTTATACAACACGAGGCACACACTTGTCATTATCAAAACTTAATCATATATCTACATGGTCCAACAGTTATCTTACTCGGTTTCAATGTTGTTGAAGCATGTTTATGTGTCTTTCCTTATCATATGCATTCATGAATTAGTTAGTATGTCATGTGGGTATTGGAAGGGTTGTTATTCATAACATGTGGGATGGAATTCTTTAATTGGTCATATGCTTAATGTGGTTCTTCCATTTTCTATGTATAGTTGTGAATGGATTGTGTTGGAGACCTTTGATGGTAGTACTTGATTGTTGAGGAGACGTAAGACAGTTGGGAAACTGTCTTACGCTCGGGTCGCCCCTTGGAGCTTACCACTCCAAGGGAAATGTTCACATTAATGACTTGAGTACGAAGGGACGCGTGTGGTTGAGACATGATGTCTGGCAGAGGATCCGGTTGGCTTCCGGACCCGGTACGTCTGGACGTATCCCGGTACCTAGTGTGATGGTCGGTATGTCTGGGCGTGTGTAGATACCCAGTATCTGCACCTTCCAAAAACAACCCGATGATGATCGGACTATAACGTGTTTTTGATATGCGTGCGTGGATTGGCAATACATGAGACGGTTTAATGCACTACTCGGATATGAAAAATGATTTCAAAAGTTTTCTAACTTCATTTGCATTAAAATGACCCTAACTAGAGTCAAAACTGTCTTCGGACCCAAAACCGACTCAGAAACCCGCAACTCGAGTCAACCTGAGTCAAACCGAGTCAAACCAAATCTCAAATGTCGAAAATAATGCCATGAATGTTTTCATCATGTCATTTCCATTAGAATGACCCTAATTAGAGTCAAAACCGACACCGGGCCAAAAACCGACTCGAAATTCAAATCCCGACTCACACGGGTCAAACCCGAGTCAAGCACACAAAACACCTACCTCAAGTAACACCTAAAATCATCTTATTAGATGCCTATATTGTTACACGACATCTTATAGGAATACCACATATCAACAATTGATGGAGAATAGGCCACGTCCAAATTGAAAGGGACAGTACACCCCATTGAGTCACGGGGTGGCTCGCGCCTCAATGGGGTGTCTCCTTAGCCTCCAAGCAAACACAACCGACCTACCATCCCACATTTCTCTATAAATACCCACCATCACACACCATAATACTCACGCGAGAGTCCGCCCCCTCCTTCTCCCTTAAACTTCTATACTCGACTTCCTAAGTCACAAAATCGACACGTGTTTACGACCTACCGATCGTAAACACAAGCCTTACACATATTGTTTGGTACCGTCGCCGTGCATTCGACCGACCCATTCGACCAACTCAACTCATTAATCAACATGTTTTAATTAACATATTTTCAACTCATTTTCAAAACCAAATCCTTTTTTAAGGCACTCTTTTAAACTTCTTTGATCGCGATTAGTCACAACGAGAAAACCGTCTCTAAAGTCGTCTACTTCGCAAACATCAAAATACGTAAGTTTGAGGGTGTAAATATCTCACTTTATTTCATGTCTTTACTGCTTTTATGAGTCTATAAGAATGAACAATGCATAACACGATTCAAATATAGGTTAGACGGGCCAAAACCGGGTTTTGGACCGAGACAGAAGCCCTTTGGTATGCAAAGAGGCTCGCGCCTCATTTGGGTTATCGGGTCAGACTCATCCGTGTTTGTTCTCGTCTTTCCTCATTATTTCATTTCTTATTTCTAATCGGTTTTTACCGTTTCAAATGTTTCAAATCATTTTTATGACAAGCTTTTTTACCATTACAAAAATCATCCTCGGTTCCTTATACTATGACTGTTTATTCCATGACCCGATGATATTATTGGTTAATTACATTTAAATGGGTATTTTAACACCCTTTTCTTTTCTTTACCATTTTTCTCATTTGTTTACATTTGCAAATATATTAGTCATAATTCATAATCATCCTTGGGTCTTTATACCATGTCGGTTTAATCCGAGTACGATGATTAACTTGACTAATTACAAAGAAATGAACTTAACATGATTAGTTCAAATCAAACATTTTACATTCCTATTTGTAAACTATGCTTTTCAAACATGCAAGTCCGACAACGAATATTACTAACATAATAGTAATTATTCCGAGTCATGCAAACAATACCTGCAAATTATTTAATCACAAATACGGTTTTAAACAACCTTTTCAAAAACCAGGAGACGCCCCCTTGGGTCGCCCCATGGCTCGCGCCCCAAGAGACCCTCTGTTTTCATATTTCAAAACCTGGGCAGAGCCCCTTACCTCGCCAATAGGCTCGCGCCTTAACAGACCTGCCTGGTGCTGTTCTGCCTCGTTTTTAGCACTTGTCTAGGACGATCCCGATTATGGTTCATCCGTATACGTGACGGATCAGATTGACAAGCTTATGTTTTTACACTTTGTCACTTGACACCCTTTTTCAATAAATGGATCGTGTTAAGCATCATAACCCGAATTTGGTAAATGGATGTTTAATTTCCGTTCTCACATGCAAATCAACCATAAATCCAACTTGACATCTTATGCTTGATATTTGGATTAACAAACCGACTTAGAAAGCTCACATGTTAGGTTAAAACTTTTGGATGTGCATTCATGCATTTACACCGTTTTATCAACTTTTGCACTTAAACAACCACGATCGATCAGTAGAGGCCGCTAACGCGGGCGGGATTGGGTGTCCGATTAAAGGGCTTCCCAATACGTACCCTCACCCCTTACTCAGAACCTTTGGATAGTGGATGGCCTTATCCAGGGCGCACGAGAGTCATTTTAGGCATAGAATGCTAAAAGGGCGACGAGTCCTTATCTTTAGTACCTATGTCAAATACCGCTTTTTGCCTTAGTTGACCTAGGTATAAAGTGGATTCGAACGGGTTCCAAGCATCCCACAAATGCTTGGTGGTGACTCCGAACATCTCTAATCGTTTTGAGACCCTTGCCGAGACGATACCGACCGATCTAAAGCGATCCGGTCGAAAGCATTTTTACGCCGCCGAGCGTGGCTTTCAAAAGACCGCTGCATGTCCACAGATTGGCCTGGCGTGCAGGTGGCCCGTGACCACGGATTGGTAGGTGGCCCAAATCCACAGACCGAGACGTGGCCCATGTCCACAGTTTGGCGACTCCGCTGGGGAAAACTAGGACACTTGTGTCTTTGTGATCCTTAGAGGTGAAACTCGAACAAGGTCGTGGTTAAAGTGCATTAATTGATATTACGGTCATAAGTCGGGTTCCTTGTCCGGGCCCACAACCTAACCTTCATCGACCAATTGGCTCGACCCGTCGGCGTGACTTTTCTCATCCCCGCGTTTCGAATCCCGATTGAGTCAAGCATACCATTGACGTTACACATTTTTGTTTCGTCAAAGAGCTTTCATCACTTTCGAGCACGAGGCTAGGGCACCCTCCTTACACATTTTGTTTGGATTGGTATCCCTCTCGCAAATCGGGGTTTGATTGCTTGGTGTGTAACCCACCCTTTTAAGCCAAAACCCGTGTCAGCATTATGCATAATATAATGAAACTGTGAGTGCTTATGTGCTACTTGATCATAAGTCCTTCCGTGTCATTTTCAAACTGTCAAAAACATCTTTTTGCGCCGTTATAATGGCCGTTTCAAACCTCGGTCTTTCGCCGACCGTTGCACGCCTTCTTAGGCCGTCATAATAACGATTTTCAAACCCGGTTTTTACAACCGTTTCAAAACACCTTTTCATGCCGTTATAATGGCCATTTCAAAATCCGGTTTTTATAACCGTTTCAAATGCATCTTTTCATGCCGTTGTAATGACAATTTCAAAACTCGGTTTTTCACAAACCATTTCAAAATACCCTTTTACGTCGTAATAATGGCCGTTTCAAACCTCGGTCTCTCGCCGACCGTTGCATTCTCAAAGCACCCTTTTATGCCGTCTTAATGACGAATTCTACCCTCGAATTTTCGAAATTAGAAATTAGTTTTCAAACAAAAACGTTTTTCAAACCGTCGTAATGACGATTTTAACCCGTGCAACTTTCCAAATTTCAAATCTCGTTTTCGAAATCAAAATTGGCTTTTCTAAGCCGTTGTAATAATGATTTCAATTCTCACACTTTTCGATTTGCATACCGTCTTTTAAAAGTTAAACGGTTTTCTAACCCGTCGTAATGACGAATTCAATCCTCACGATTTCCAATTTCAAATCTTGAAAACGAATTTAACCATTTTCAAATTCTATTCAAAATCAAATCATTTGAAAACAAATTTAACCGTTTTCAAATTCCAATTCAAAATCAAGTCGTTCGAAAGCCAATTTAACCGCTTTCAAATTCCAATTAAAAATCAAATCATTTGAAAGCCAATTTAACCGTTTTCAAATTCCAATTCAAATCAATACATTTGAAGGTCAATTTAACCACTTTCAAATTCAAATAAAAAATCAAGTCATTTGAAAACAAATTTAACCATTTTCAAATTCCAATTCAAAATCAAATCGTTTGAAGGCCAATTTAACCGCTTTCAAATTTCAGATCCAATTTCAAATCTTTTGAAAACAAATTTAACCGTTTTTAAATTTCAAATTGAGTTTCAAGTCTTTGAAAACAAATTTAACCGTTTTCAGATTTCAATTCAATTTCAAATCTTTGAAAACAAATTTAACCGCTTTCAAATTTCAGATCCAATTTCAAATCTTTTGAAAACAAATTTAACCGTTTTCAAATTTCAAATTCAATATCAAATCATTTGAAAACAAATTTAACCGTTTTTAAATTTCAAGTCTAACTTCAAATCATTGAAAACAAATTTAACCATTTTCAAATTTCAAATCTAACTTCAAATCATTGAAAACAAATCTAACCGTTTTCAAATTTCAAATTCAAATTTCAAATCTTTGATAACAAATTTAACCGTTTTCAAATTTCAATCCGATTCCAAATTGTTTGAAAACAAATCTAACCGTTTTCAAATTTTCAACCCAATTTTAAATCCTTTGGAAACAAACTTAACCGTTTTCATGGCCATTGTGATGACGATTCCAAATTATTCGATTCTCGATTTTCTAATCCGTGATTCGGAATTTCAAAAACCGTCTTTGGAAACAACACTTTGTTTTCAGAGCCGCCGCAATTTCAACTCAAACTGTCTTTTGAAAACAAACCTAAGACAACTCTTCAACTGATCGACTTTCGAAGATCCTTACTCTTCGGAAGCTGTCCATAAAACGACAAATGAAACTTTTTGAAAATTTCTATTTTCGAAAATTTCAGTCCACCTTTCCGATTTAGCCTCGAGTCGATTAGAGTCCAGTCGATTTCAAATCAAGTCGTCTAGATAACATCGGATCTCCGCCGAAGTTAATACCTACCTTTTGGTCTAGGTCATGTCGCTTAATTGTCGAGACATCTCCAATGGCGTTAGCAGAGTCAAAACCTCTAGGGTATTAAACCCGCATTTCCCCTACATTACGGGTCAGAGGTCAAGTTTGTGTACATGTCTTGTGTAACGGCATCACGCCATCAGCACACATCCAAACTAAGTCAGAAGTCGTCTGTCTAGGCATCACTATGCCAAAGTTGACACTCGAGTCTAAGTTCAATGTCATGCACCAAGAGTTCAAACACAAGAGGTCATTAACGATCTTTATGAACTCATAACCTAGTCACACCGTCGCGTCTTCATAGCAAAACTGCCTTTTGTGCATATGTGTCGCACTTGCCTTTGTTTCTGCAACCTCTTGCCAAGACAAGTTATAACGCCTATCGTTATGTCAAATAGGAATCCCTTGGGTACCATCAATCTTCAACAAGAAAGTTAAGAAGCCTATCAATCTGCATCCGCCATGACTTCTGCTGAAACCAACAACATGGTCCTTCGACTCCTAGCTACCGTGGAAGACTTGAGCACTCGTCTCTCCCATGTTGAGGACAAAATGATAACCGGGAATCTTCCCTCTCCTGATATTGAGCAAAGGGTTAAGCTCCTTGAAAGCCGACTACTTGCCAACAACAAAAACAACCCTCCAGAAAACCCTATCGGACACAATCAGGAACTTTCCTTGGGTTGCTCTCATCTCGTCCCTCCCGACGATGAGAAAGTTCGTGCAATTGGTGAAGACGGACTACAAAGCGGTATACCTATGATCTCCGTCTCCATCAACAACATATTCTCAAAGCTGCAAGTGGCTATCAATGATTTGAACCTTCATGTAGCTAATTTTGAGAAAAGGAATGGTAATGCCGAAAACGAACCTGACTACCAAGGAGAAGACCAACACCCAATTCCCCAACAAACAAATGCTGAAAATAAGGAGTCATCCGATGGTTCCCACATCCATGAACCCACAACCAAAGAACATGAAATTGCCTCGCCAAAATACCCTTCAAAATATCAAGAAACGTCCCCAAAACTTCCCATTGACAACAACCGAATCCTACTTCCGCCTAGGATTGACAAAAACAAAACTCACAAGAACATCCCCAAAAACATCAACGTTGGAACCATGGGGAAACATCAAAGGATATTCACAGATCTGGGAATAACATATGGCACCGCTCTGAGGATACTTTCTTCGGAAGGACTAATCCAACCGATTGGCCCCACTCCAGTTCTTACACCCAAGAAAAGAGGCCGCTTTTGGGACGGTTCCCAATATTGCCTATTCCATAGGGGTAATGGGCACAACATAGAGATGTGCTGGAAGCTCAAACATATCGTCCAAAACATGCTCGATGGTGGCAGGTTATCTTTATCAACCCTGAATCATTTAATGGGAAAGAGTGGTCCCCATGGATGCCTTACTCCTCAAAAACAAGACAACCTTCTAGGACCTCATCCTCCTGGCGTCCCAAACAACGAGGGTGAAGTGCTCAAGTGGGTCAATGCCCAAAACCAGACAATCAAGCCGCTGGATGCTGCGAAGGAGACCTTCGAGGAGGAAACATGATGATTAGGAGTTCGTATCTACGATTGAGTCTGAGTCCGAGTCCGAGTCCGAGTCTTAGGCTTTCTCATATCTATCCTAGCGTCTGTCCTTTTACTCCTAAGTGACAACTGGGGGCTGTCCCCATGGGTCACATGTATTCCTCGAGTCTGTGCTAACACCTTATTTATCTAAATAAAAGCACGATTTCCATCTATCATATATTCTCCTCTTTACCATTTCCCGTTGACAACGAGAATTGATTTGAGAATTGATTTAAAACGAAAAATATATTCCAATTCAATGTGAGTACACTCGAGTGACGTTCCGTACCAAGTAAGCAGAGAACTCGAAACTCCGTGTCCATTCTCTTTACCTATTCCATGTCTGGCAATAGAAACCTTTCATTAGCACCCAATTTCGAACGAGCTTTTATCAAAAGAATTCTACGACGAACCCAGATAACAAACCAGAACATCTCCTTGTTCATGATCAATGACGGAAGGCAAGCCCATTCCCCACAAAAACATCCCATCACCAAGTATCAACCTCTCACCAACGGGTACATCCCCATCTGCACCTTTACCTGCCTCGAATGAAGGACGGCAAAGAACCAATAAATCAAAAGCCAAAGCAAAAGCCCAAGCCCAAAAGCCCAAGCCAATGGCCATCCACCCAAAGTCAAAGTGAAAGGCCAAAGTCAAAGGCCCAAGCCAATATCCATTCACCCAAAGCCAAAGTTCAAGGCCAAAGCAAAAACCAAAGCCAAAATCAATTCGCTCAAAGCAAAAAAACCAAAGCAAAAGGCTACTCACCCAGCGTCAAGGCTAAGACTCAAGCCAAAATCAAAACAAAACAAGATTGAAACCCTTTCCCAAAAAGGCCAAAATCCTAAGAAAGCATCCAACACACAAAATCCTGGACAAGTGAGTCCAAAATACCAAGTCGAGGACCAACAAGTCCAAAGCCTGGACCAACGAGTCCAACACATCAAATCCCGGACCCACAAGTCCAAAACACCAAACACTAAAACCTCAACCAAAACTCCTTCACCCTTAAGTCCTTCTACAAACTGTTACAGGGAAACCTATCTAGGATCCTGGGGATTCCCCTCAAGGTCATAACCAAAACTGCTTCACCCCTAAGTCCTTCTAGAGACTGTTGCAAGGAGACCTATCTAGGCTTCTGAGGATTCCCCCTCAAGCTCGTAATATCACACCTTAACCTTTAAGGTCCAGACATGGAAATCTGATCCCATGTTATTTACCAACCATTTCGTGCTCATGCCACATCAAGCCGGAGACTCCATTCCGCACCACATTTCAAGCCGTAGCCCTTCGACCTAAACACCACAAAATTATTGCTCCAGATTTTTATCTGTTAAGCAAACCCATTATTACCAAGCTCCACATTCCCTAATGTTGAAGCCATTTCTCACCACAATCCCCACAGAGTCCTCGAATGCTTTGCTACCGAGAACGGGACATACCCAATCTACCCTTAGGGTCCACTTTTTAGTGTGCTCACATGATAAGGAACATTTTTACAAATTAGACCTCTTCGATTCATGATCGAGGGGAATTCTCTCAAATCAATTTTTCGAGTCACCAAACGGAATTTACCGTCGTGGCCCTCACACTTTAAGGTCCTAACAACTCGCTTAGGCACACACATTCAGAACTACGATCTGGTTTGATTTCACATCACGTGAATACGTATGCAGTCCTTCAAGGACACAACCATACACCTCAAAATCACTTCAAGGTCCTAACATCTCGCTTAGGCACACACCCTGAACTACGATCTGGTTTGATTTCGCACACACGTGAATACGTAGGCAATCCTATTACGAGGACACAACCACACTCCCACACACATTCAATTTTCACACTTTCAATTTGCAACCCATTGCGCACACGGCTCAGAACTACGATCTGGTTTGATTTCGCAAACACGCGAATACGTAGGTAGTCCTATTAAAAGGGCACAACCGCATACTCCTTTCACAACCCTTCCAATTTTCAATCCTCAATAACCAGCTCAGAACTACGATCTGGTTTGATTTCGCAAACACGCGAATACGTAGGCAGTCCCCCAACAAGGACGCAACCACACACCCATTTCAATCTCAACCATCAACATCAATCCTCAAAACCAGCCCACCCAGCTGCAGAAAATTAATCTCATACCTCTTTACTGGGGGCTTCTTCCTTAAGATGTCGCCCATTCCTTGTTTTGTCAAATTCCCACCTTCTCACTCTAGGGGCTTCTCTTTCGAGACGTCACCCGTCCTTTATCCTCAAACATCTTTTAGGTCTCGACTACAGTCCAAAATAAACCACCTTTAGCCTAGTGCTCGGTTCGGACGATGACAAGGTCTTGGTTCCGCTTTCCGAATCATCATGCCTCAAGGAGAGATCTCAAACAAGCAAACGGAGGCAAAGGTGTCTGGCGAAGATAATCAATTCTTATTCCCCAGCCGAGCGGATCTTCTACTCTGATGATCTGATGCGCGTTGACACCCTTTCTTGGCTAGGAGTTGCACTTACATGTGCAAAGTCTGTCAGAGTTACCCCCGTGTCGTGTCAATACTGAGTTGGCATCACGTTCACGACTGCCCATTTGTCAGTCTGTCAGTATGCGTCTGTGTGAGTCAATGTCCCAAACAGTCACATGTCTCCAATCTATCCAATCACGGATCTACGAGTAACAAGACTCAATTTTAAGCTTCACAACATTCAAAACTTCTATCTCCCTTCGCGTGAGATAATACATGCTAGTTGCTTATATGCTAATTGCTCACATACTTATGTGCTTATATGCTTGCGTGCCTACATGCGTGTCTATGCAACTGCAGATTTGTGTGGCCACTAACCATGCAGATAATCTTGAGAAGACAAACTCACTCCAACTGAGTATTGGGTTCTTCCCAACAAACGGCGACCCGTCAAGTCCAAGGGCTTTAACCACATCAATTACATGGCTTATGCTACCTCCCAACGAGCAGCAACTCATATCCCCGGCAAGTCCTGAGAAGTTTCTAACTCCCCAGCGAGTGCCGATTTTCAAATGGAAGTCACACATGCTATTTTCCACAGTCGATCATTCGAACATAGATGGCTGGTGAGCCTTTGTCCGCAAACAAGATACAACTCAAGGACATATCCCGAAGATGTCTCGGGTACGACTCCTTTTCACAAGCTGGCGAGCCTTTGTCCGCAAACAAGATACAACTCAAGGACGTATCCCGAAGATGCCTCGGGTACGACTCCTTTAAACAAGCTGGCGAGCCTTTGCACGCACACAAGATACGACTCAAGGACATATCCCGAATATGCCTCAGGTATGACCCCTTCCTATGGCTGGCGAGCTTCAAAACGCACCTCCTTCAGCACCGGCTGGCGAGCCTTTGCGCGCAAATGATTGAAGGATGTATCCCGAAGATGCCTCAGGTATGATTCCTTCTTATGGCTGGCGAGCCTTTATACGTAGTCTAATGGACTTTAAACGACCAGAATCAGAAGTCGACATACTCTAAAATGTTCCCGACAGCAGGTCCTTGATCGAATCCTCGAGTCGCCTCGACGTCGCCCTTCCCGACGGCAGGTCCTTGGCTCAAACCTTTTTGAGTCGCCTCGACGTCGCAATGGTCTTCAGGTTGTAATCTTCGATTGACCTGGAGATCATACTTTGACTTTTGCCCTGTCCAAGCCTCAGTCAAAGTGGGGCTCTGAGATACCAGATCTCGCACCTTCCAAAACCACCCGATGATGATCGGACTATAACGTGTTTTTGATATGCGTGCGTGGATTGGCAATACATGAGACGATTTAATGCACTACTCGGATATGAAAAATGATTTCAAAAGTTTTCTAACTTCATTTGCATTAAAATGACCCTAACTAGAGTCAAAACTGTCTTCGGACCCAAAACCGACTCAGAAACCCGCAACTCGAGTCAACCTGAGTCAAACCGAGTCAAACCAAATCTCGAATGTCGAAAATAATGCCATGAATTTTTTCATCATGTCATTTCCATTAAAATGACCCTAATTAGAGTCAAAACCGACACCGGGCCAAAAACCGACTCGAAATTCAAATCCCAACTCACACGGGTCAAACCCGAGTCAAGCACACAAAACACCTACCTCAAGTAACACCTAAAATCATCTTATTAGATGCCTATATTGTTACACGACATCTTATGAATACCACATATCAACAATGGATGGAGAATAGGCCACGTCCAAATTGAAAGGGACAGTAAACCCCATTGAGTCACGGGGTGGCTCGCGCCTCAATGGGGTGTCTCCTTAGCCTCCAAGCAAACACAACCGACCTACCATCCTACATTTCTCTATAAATACCCACCATCACACACCATAATACTCACGCGAGAGTCCGCCCCCTCCTTCTCCCTTAAACTTCTATACTCGACTTCCTAAGTCACAAAATCGACACGTGTTTACGACCTACCGATCGTAAACACAAGCCTTACACATATTGTTTGGTACCGTCGCCGTGCATTCGACCGACCCATTCGACCAACTCAACTCATTAATCAACATGTTTTAATTAACATATTTTCAACTCATTTTCAAAACCAAATCCTTTTTTAAGGCACTCTTTTAAACTTCTTTGATCGCGATTAGTCACAACGAGAAAACCGTCTCTAAAGTCGTCTACTTCGCAAACATCAAAATACGTAAGTTTGAGGGTGTAAATATCTCACTTTATTTCATGTCTTTACTGTTTTTATGAGTCTATAAGAATGAACAATGTGTAACACGATTCAAATATAGGTTAGACGAGCCAAAACCGAGTTTTGGACCGAGACAGAAGCCCTTTGGTATGCAAAGAGGCTCGCGCCTCATGTGGGTTATCGGGTCAGACTCATCCGTGTTTATTCTCGTCTTTCCTTATTATTTCATTTCTTATTTGTAATCGGTTTTTACCGTTTCAAATGTTTCAAATCATTTTTATGACAAGCTTTTTTACCATTACAAAAATCATCCTCGGTTCCTTATACCATAACGGTTTATTCCGTGACCCGATGACATTATTGGTTAATTACATTTTAATGGGTATTTTAACACCCTTTTCTTTTATTTACCATTTTTCTCATTTGTTTACATTTGCAAATATATTAGTCATAATTCATAATCATCCTTGGTTCTTTATACCATGTCGGTTTAATCCGAGTACGATGATTAACTTGACTAATTACAAAGAAATCAAGTTAACATGATTAGTTCAAATCAAACATTTTACATTCCTATTTGTAAACTATGCTTTTCAAACATGCAAGTCCGACAATGAATATTACTAACATAATAGTAATTATTCCGAGTCATGCAAACAATACTTGCAAATTATTTAATCACAAATACGGTTTTAAACAACCTTTTCAAAAACCAGGAGACGCCCCCTTGGGTCGCCCCATGGCTCGCGCCCCAAGAGGCCCTCTGTTTTCATATTTCAAAACCTGGGCAGAGCCCCTTACCTCGCCAATAGGCTCGCGCCTTAACAGGCCTGCCTGGCATTGTTCTGCCTCATTTTTAGCACTTGTCTAGGACGATCCCGATTACGGTTTATCCGTATACGTGACGGATCAGATTGACAAGCTTATGTTTTTATACTTTGTCACTTGACACCCTTTTTCAATAAATGGATCGTGTTAAGCATCATAACCCGAATTTGGTAAATGGATGTTTAATTTCCGCTCTCACATGCAAATCAACCATAAATCCAACTTGACATCTTATGCTTGATATTTGGATTAACAAACCGACTTAGAAAGCTCACATGTTAGGTTAAAACTTTTGGATGTGCATTCATGCATTTACACCGTTTTATCAACTTTTGCACTTAAACAACCACGATCGATCAGTAGAGGCCGCTAACGCGGGCGGGATTGGGTGTCCGATTAAAGGGCTTCCCAATACATACCCTCACCCCTTACTCAGAACCTTTGGATAGTGGATGGCCTTATCCAGGGCGCACGAGAGTCATTTTAGGCATAGAATGATAAAAGGGGGACGAGTCCTTATCTTTAGTACCTATGTCAAACACCGCTTTTTGTCTTGGTTGACCTAGGTATAAAGTGGATTCGAACGGGTTCCAAGCATCCCACAAATGCTTGGTGGCGACTCCGAACATCTCTAATCGTTTCGAGACCCTTGCCGAGACGATACCGATCGATCTAAAGCGATCCTGTCGAAAGCATTTTTACGCCGCCGAGCGTGGCTTTCAAAAGACCGCTGCATGTCCACAGATTGGCCTGGCGTGCAGGTGGCCCGTGACCACGGATTGGTAGGTGGCCCAAATCCACAGACCGAGACGTGGCCCATGTCCACAGCGTGTCTCGGTACCGGTATGATGGTTATGGGTATGTCTGGGCATGTCCCGGTATCGGTATGATGTTTATTTATTCGTGTCTCATTCACATAATCAACGTGTTGCATATTTCCTTATTATATCATGTCTTGCATTTATGATTGAAACTGACGTTTGTTGTTTCCGTGTAAATGTCACCTATTTCCGGGGTGGCCTGTGTTGATCTATATGATATTTTCGATCATATGAGGAGCAGCTGTTTACAGGTTAGCTTTGGTAGCATGCGGGAGAAGGGACGAGGCTTGATGATCTTCGAGTCGGACATGTTTGATTAGACTAGCTTAGGGGTCATGACTTATAATTCTTTCGTTATTCATTTATTCGTTGTAAACCATTAAACATTCTATTTATAAAATTGTTCTTGGATTGTATCTCCGATTTCACTACCTCAGGACACCGAGACGGTAACGCTCCAATTATCTTGGCCGGATATTTGGGGTGTTACGATAGATATGTAAGAGGACTTGGTCCTGGAGCACGACAACCAAAGAAAGGAGAAACTGAAGGAGAGAACAGTCAAGTGGCTTTTGAAATCCAGCAATTGAGACACTTAAGGCGTCCAACGACGAACTTATTGCATCGAATGAGGAGCTAAAAGCATCAAATGAGGAGGTAAAAGCATCAAATGAGGAGCTAAAAGCTTGTGTCTCTAAAATCAACAATGATGCAATTGAACGAGAAAAAAAGCTTAGGGACGACATGAAAAAAAATGTTTGATGAAATGAGGTTCAACCTATGTTAACAACGTGTTCCTTTTTCTTTCTTTTATTTTTCACTCAAATATGTTAAGGTTGCTTTACAAAAAGCATAGAATATTCTGACTTAAATTGATTCCCCTAAAAACAACACAATGTGATAGAAATATATGTTGTACTAGTAGATTGAAAAGTTTACATTACTTGCTTAAAGGAACCTAATAAGGCAAACACGCCCTTAGACGAAGAATAAGATTAAGATAAAGGCTAGTGATTAAGCAATTGATGCGTTCATCCTTGGATAACAGTAGAATAATTTCTCCAATGATCAGGACAATCCCGTGTGCATAGGATTTACCAAGGTTATAAGCACTAAGGGGCTGCCCAGAATATTCCAAAAGCATGGAGACTCTTAAGTTATTGCAGGCATAATCTAACATAAAAAGAAAGTTTGATGGCTGTGAAGGCTTTTATCCCTTGTTTTTATATATTGCACGTGCGTTGTCTTATCTTGCAGTTATGCGGTATCAAATTTTGCTCATTGTATATTATATTATGCCATATAGGAGGGGGTGATGATGATGTCACACAAACGTTTTTCGGAATCTGTTGGGCATTACTTTTTGACATAGTGGTGGTGAAAGCTGCAATGACACTTCTTTTTGGCGCTATAAACCTATGGAGATCCTCTTTTGTTGAAGTCTAGGTCATTCGTGTAAAATTTGTAATAGGCTTCACTTTTGGTGCTTTATATCTCTTGTAGGTTGATGAAATATGATTAACCGCGATACAATGTATGAAAATGATCTATTTTATTAGATATTAATGGACAAACAAATATTCGGTGACAGTTTTCGTGGTTCATAGATTTATGTATTAATTTTTCTTTTATTTGACAAAATGTAAAATTTTTAACGTGGCGGAAGGAGGGCATTTGGGCACCAAATTATTTAACTTTGTCACAAGCAAGACAGGCAACAAACATTTTTGACGCCTTCAAATTTCTTTGGGCAACGATATATAAGTTGTTAAACAAAAACTTTAAATAAGGGCGACTATACAAGTTGACGCCAAAAGCCAGGTATGGGCAACTAAACAAGTCGATGCGAAAAGCTAGGTTTGGACAAAAAAAACAAGTCGACGCCAAAAAGACCCCATGGGGCGACTAAATCAAGTATGCTGCACAAGTTTGGAAAAGGGGCAACGAATACGCTTTTGTTGCACAAAATAGAAAGGGCGTCGAGGGTTGAGCGACGAAGCCACGACGAAAATCTTTTCGTTGCACAAGTGTATGGGCGACGAAATGGAGCCTTTGTGCGACGAAAACCTTCGTCGCCTAAAGTCGTTTTTCTTGTAGTGCGATGTTGTGATACTACGATTTCTATGTCTATGGGTACTCTATCGAGTAAGTATGTTTTTATACGAAACAGTAGTCTGCCTAATGGGTACTCGATCGAGTACGTGTGACACTCGATCGAGTAAGGGGCACTCGATCGAGTAAGTCACTTACTCGATCGAGTAAGTCCAGTTATACGGGTTTTGCCGGGTTTGACAGTAATGTGTGAGAAGGTTATATAAAGATTTTCGTCAGTTTCTTTTACCTTTATACTTTATATTTAAATAAACACAAAGGAAAACAAAGGTACGTTACATCATTCTCTCGCATTTCTATCAAATCCTAAGGGCTAGAGTCGTCGGATTGTTATGTTCTTTACGCCGTTGAGACCGTCATATTGTGGGTAAGATCCTAGTATAGTTTTTATATCGTTTCTTTGATTTTGGTTAAAACCCTAATTGGGTAAATTTGGGGTTTTGGGAGTATTGTGTTTATTAGATGGTGATTGTATGATTGTATGTTTGATAGGAGGTGATTGCGTTGACGAACGATTTTGATTAGCTTATTGTGACGATCTTGGTGATTGCTTTTCCAAGTAAGGTTTTCCCTACTCGGTTATTGATTACATAATGTTTTTGATGGTTGTTTATTGTTGTTGATTCATATCGTATTGGAATTGATAATTGGTGATTGTTGTTGTATAATGTAGTTGGCTGTGATTGTTTGTCTGTGGTACTCGAGGTGCGTCCTCTGTTGAGTGGAGTCACTTACGGGAGTGGCTTCACGCCCTTGATTCGCCCTCTGTGGAACCCGCCACAGAGGGGATGTGCACATCTAGGAACATGGGTTATTGCTCGGATGAGATGAGCGAGGCTTAGGTGGGAACGGCTGCGGTCCCCCACTGGCGGTGTGGAATACTTGTTGAGATGGGTATTCTGGCAGGACTACACACTTTAGTGGGTAGTCTGGTGTGGTGAGTTATGATGGAGATTGGGTGATTGTATTGTTTCTGTTGTATTTTTTTTGTGTAATCAGTAACTGACCCCGTTTAAATGTTTTGAAAATCGTGGGGATCCATTCGGGGGTGGTGAGCAGTTATTGAATAGGTATGAGATGGACGCTCATGGGATAGCTGGGTTGAGTTGCCACGAGATGTCTAGAAGTCTTCCGTTGTGTCTTAAACATTTGTTTACTTTATTTGAGTTAGCTTTTTGGAACAGTTGTATTTCCTTTTGACAGTTTTGGTTTGGACTTGTATCACTTTAATTATATTTAATAAACTACGTTCTTTTGTGGTCCTTTTGATATACTTGCCTCGGGTAACCGAGATGGTAGCATTCCCGTGCATTAGGTAGTCCTGGTAAGGCTCTTGGTGAATGGGGGTGTTACAAAGTGGTATCAGAGCGACGACTTTAGAATCTGTAACTAATGAACCCAATGAATCTAGGGAGTCAAATTAAAATGAACCCGGGTAGGAGTTGTTAAGAGCTAATGCAAAGACTTGGGAGACGTCCTAAGTCGCGAACTCGCCCTACAACTTTGAACCGGTCACTATGGGGTGTCATGGGGATCGCTATGTGTTTACTATTGTTCTTATGAATATGTTGGGTGAATAGATTGGATGAATATGTTGAACGAATATAGTTGATGAATATGTGGTATGATGGATGAATTGGTGGAAAAAGATGAATAATCGTTGCATGATAATATGATTTATGATTAAGCATGTTGTATGATGTAAGTGATTTTATAATGTCGGTATGTTAGTAACATGTGAAGAGGGGACTTGATGTTATATATTTGTGATTTTGTTTACGTAAAGTTATAAAATAAAAACATGCGGGTAATACATGATTGGTAAGTTGAATACTATATGATCATGATGGATATTATTTTTTGGCTTTTGTAGATAGTAACATGTGTTTAGAAATACTGGTTTTATGACTATTGAGCTGTTTTCGTTTACTTTGTTGTTGTTTAAGTTGTTTGGAATAAAGAATCAAGTAGTTATGTTGTCCGATTATAGAGAAGTTGTCTTTAAATTGTTATAACTTGAGATTTATAAGTGATATTGATGTGATTCCACTTGGAGGTGATATCTTGTTCTTTTACGATTCTAAAAATAGGTCACACGCCCAAAATGACCCAGAAACGAGTGAGATATGACCGTTTTACGAAAATTGGACAGTGGTGAGAAATGCGTAGGGTACTCGATCGAGTAGCCCTTACTCGATCAAGTGCACCTCTTGTTACTCGATCGAGTAGCCCTGGTAATTTGTTGTACTTGCTTCTGACCTTCACCTACTCGATCGAGTAGGCTGAACTCGATCTAGTAACCCCTGTTTTGGGTCATGTGCTTATCTTTTGACTTCGTCGCATATCATGTTTAATTGAAAGTTGTTCTTTTGCTTCTTTATACGTTGTTTTACATATGTGTTGGCCCTGATGCGTAAGTTACCTAATCTTATGATGAGGGGAGTGGCACCTTATAATGGGTATGAGTTTAGTAGGGAGGATATGAGTTATATGTGATTGTGATGTATAGTGGGAAAAGAAAAGGGGGGGGGGGGGGGGGTTAATGAGCTTATTGAGGTATGGAGCATGTTTTGTGAGATGTGGTGAGTGATATGATGGCGTGTTGAGTAATCTAAAAGTAAGTGAATATGGGTAAGGGGGTGATGTAAGTTTATGGAACGTGAGAATGAAAAGATTGAAATGAGGGATGCAAATGGTGGTAACTTGTGATGTTTAAGGATTATGAAGGGAGATAGTTATAACTGGGTTGGTTAAGAATATATGTAATGGAAAGGTCGTTGTAGATAGATGGAAAAGAATGGTGTATAAAGAGTTTAGATTGAGTTATGCCGCGATGTGGATTTGTAGATAGAGATTTAGTTTGGGAATTTGGATTATCAAAAGGTGAGCCTAGTCTGTAATTTCCTTGGGCAATTAACGATATGAAATGAGTTTTGGTTTCTAGAACAATAAACGTGGACTTTGTGGATTGATTAGTGGCAAGTGTGAGTGCGTACCATGATGAGAGAAGATCCATGATAAGAAAGAGGGAGATGGTACCTATATGAAATAATGGGATTTGAGTTTTGGAGCAATGAGAAGGTAACTGGAGTACTAAAGAGTGAGGCAGAAGGAATAAGGAGCTGAATCGTTAATTGATTTTATCGAGTGTAAAAAGAAAAGAATGAGGGGAGTAAAATAAGAGAGTGTTGACCGGAGCAGTGATATAGAAATAAGGAATCGCCGAGATGTATGATACTATCATGAGGATGTTTGTTAATGGTTATATAGGAGTTTCGGGACAACATGTTAGCCATGAGTTTCGAGGAATTAAGAGGAGTAAAAGTTGGCAAAGTATTGACACGATATGAGATTTTGGTGGTGAGTTGGGTGACAATGCAATTAAAGACAGAATCGGGATGAATGTTCAGGTAATTTTTGTGGATGGACTTAATGTTCGATATTTGGGATGTTAACCGAAGATAGGAAATAAACCGTGATATTTAGAGATGAGTGTAAGAGGTTTGATATACGAACAGTGGTAGTGTTGAGGTGTTGTCACTAGTGGTTAAGGGCGATGATAGGCAGGAAAGATAGCCATTCTAAAGAGGTTGTTTTCGTAGAGACCAGATTGATATGTATGGTTGTGAGAGAGTATAAGATGTGGTTATAGGAGGCGGTTGCTAGTAGTTGAGTATTAGTGGTATGGTTACATCTGTCAGGAGGTGATAGTTATGCGAAAGGGAGAATGTGTTATGAAGGGCATGCGAGTTTAAGCTCGGGCGAGAGATAAGCTTTATCTAGTGGTAACTTACGTGATCAGGATTGACTAGTTGGATGTGATTACGGGTCTATGATGTGTATAAATGTTTGTGTGAGGTTCTGCCTCACGAGAAGTGGTATGGTGTGATAGAGTCGTTACCTGAGTGTCTTGCGTCATATGTTTTGTACGGTACCCTAATGGAATGATATTCAAAAGTGATAGTTTGGGTGATCTGGCATGGCTAGTTATACTTGTTTGAGTATTCATGATACATGTTTATTCCGTGTAATAGTATGGATGATATTCACGAGGTTCTTATCTGTTTATTCCGTCAAATATGTTGTGTTGCGATCTAGTAAAGCGGTTTTGAGTAGTTTTCTTGTCCGTAAAGTTATACTGAGTCACTGTTTATGGGAATTGTGTAAGTTGCAATGACTATCGATGTGGCTGTTGTGCTTCGGGTGGTGATCCGGGCACGGTACTTCGTGCTGTGATGTGGGTATTTTCGAGCTGCGGTGGGGCTGTTGGTGGCTGCGTTGCGATGCCGTCATCAGTTGCGGTGGAGTAGGAGGGATGATTGCGATACGAGTTTTTGAAACCACATACCAGTTATATATAGATTGTTGCTTTGTTTACTGCTGTTTCCTACGAGTTTCGGTTTGGACAGATAGACGGTTGTTTTGTCTATTGATGTTTCTTACCAGTCTCAGCTTGGGAGTAAGGGTAGAGTATGATATGGAAGAGAGTTGTGTATGTTTCCGTTGTTGTCATGGTATAGTGATATCGTGTTGATGTGACACAGTTGTGAGAGGTTGTTGGAGTAATTATAATATTCTTTTAGAGGAGGTATTGTTTGACATAGTAATGGTAAGTGATTTGTAGAACATGTGTTGTACTGATCTGGAAGCTGCAGGTGGTTCATAATATTTTATTGGGACAGTGAGTGTAGGGTGTTGGACATTAGTATCATGTTAAGTTGTGGATGAGTTGTGGTAATAAAAGGAGGAACTTGAGGATCTAGTGTGAGTGTGTGTAACAAGTGTGGATCGTGAGTTATGCTTTTGGAGATAGGTGCTTTATATAGAGAGGTATGTCGTTTTGCGGTAATAATGAAGAGTTGGTGTGGTGATTTTGCTGAGGATTTTATGGTATAGATTAGATGGAGTGCAGAATGAATTGGGGAATAAGGACTGTTAGAGGAAGAGAGACCTGGATGTAGGAATGGTTGTAGATGTTGAGGTTATAGTCGGTTATCTTTGACATGCGGTGGTGATGAGGATAATGAGAAGATATGGCTAAGGAGCTAGTATTAGTGAGTTACGAGGACGTAACATGTTTCTTAAGAGGAGTAGGATGCGACAAAGAGAGTTTGATGGTTGTACATGTTATAGTAGATTTGGAAGTTTAAATCTTGGTGGAGAATAAATAATTGTGGACAAGGCCCTCGGGAACTGCGTCCGCGGGATCCACACTAGGCATAATCGACTCGAGGTTCTTTCGAATCGAATTAAGACAAATTAGAGTCGCCACCAAGTTTTTTGGGAACTTGGAACCGTTCAAGTCAACTTTACACCTTTCATCGAAAAGCATAAAGCCAATCGACTACGAGTGATTAAAGATAAAGACTTGTACCCTATATCACTCGATTTGAATGACTCTCGTAATCCAATGGTATTTAGACGGATCCACAAACCATAGATCTTGAGTAAGGGGTGAGGGTACGTGTTGGGAAGCCC
This sequence comes from Silene latifolia, assembly GCF_048544455.1. Classification (NCBI taxonomy): domain Eukaryota; kingdom Viridiplantae; phylum Streptophyta; class Magnoliopsida; order Caryophyllales; family Caryophyllaceae; genus Silene; species Silene latifolia. The sequence goes on from NW_027413701.1 coordinate 615,299, forward strand.
ATAAGGACACCCAACCCCGCCCGTCAATAACGGCCTCTACTAAGTCAAGTGTTGGATTTCAAACAAGGTCATAGCTACTACGATGTATGAAATGCAAACGTTGTTTTAACCCTATCATGTGACAACAATTTCTATGTCGTTTTAGATGCAACTAAACTAACTTTGTCAAAGTTGTAATTTAGCATGTGGGTTGATTGATCTAGCAATATTCAAACGAAACAAACAAGGCTTGATGGGGAATGGGGGAGCCGTTGGGATCTACCTATTACAAACCAGGCATTTCATGCCGACACAACAACAAACTAAAGATACAACTCGATCTAAATACAAAGCTATACACACGACGCAATACATGACACCACACACGGCCGTTGGCCTAGAAAACCGTGCACATGAGGGGTGGCCCACGACTCACATGACACACGGCCTTGGGTCACTCCGCGTAATGTGTGCTTTCACTTAATCCCATCGAATTAGACATAGGGCTACGCACCAAAGCATGCATTAGCATAAACCGGGCCATGTTGCTTTAAACAACATGCGGTTTACTACGCTCCTACAAGCATTGGGGAACAACCGTCTAACCAAACAAGACTAAGGTTTTTAGAAAAGGTTTTGACTCAATAAAAGTAAAACAAACTTGAAAGATTACAACTCGATAAACAAACTGTAAATTACAAGCTACAAAACAACAAAGAACAAATGATAAACAAAGAAAGAGAAACGAAATAAGAAAGCCAAAACACACGGCCAACTCACAGCCCAAACCAACGACAACCCTCACGGCCAAGACAAGGCCAACCTAGTTCCTAAGTTAGGTTCATTAGTTAGATCGAATGATTGCAAAACGGATTAGAAAACGATGATAAAAGAAAGGTCAGAAAGCTTCGCTTAAGATCGAGTGTTCCACACGGCCCAAAGGGGTTGAATTAGGTCAAGTTTGCAAATTAGATTAACTCATCGAGTGTTAATAAGAAGGTGCTAATCACGGACTCTTATACTAGCGAGAAATTAGGTGAAAGAGAAAGATGCGTTCAATTATTTACAGAATTGTTAGTCGATTTTTAAAGATATGTCGATGTACCCTAAAGTGTCTAATTAGATTATTAAATTAATTTAATGTCATCTAAATACGTCATAGGTTAACAATCAGAGGTTAAACTAACATACAACGGGTCCTAGGGTATGTCGAATTGGCCGAAACAAACAAGGGGGTCAAAAGCGAAGAGCGAAGTTAGAAACTTGTTTTATTTATGCCCTACCTTGAACACGAGGATATGTAAATGAGACGGGGGTGTACGACCGACTGATGTAGCGGTTTCTTTTCCCATCTCAAGTCAACGCGGGTGTTCATGGTGGTACTTTAACTCATACTCGGACTAACTAGTTTCATAGTTAATTAGAACAAACAATAAACAAAACGAAAACAAACAAAAATAAGACAATAAAAAACAAGCATAAAACAAAAGAAATAAAAGGGAAAAGAGGAGGATTTGATGCACCCTCAACCTACATGTATCGTTGACACCGTCTTGGGTCGTAATCGATGGTAGATTTTATCTCGAGAGGCCGTCGTCGACGAAGAATAAAGCAAACACGCGTTTTGGAAACTTTCTGGACAGCGATTTTCAAACGATGATATCTCCCTCGTTTCACGACGAAAATTCGATTTAAAAGATGTTTTGAAAACTAGAAATAGAGGAGAACAGGGATCTTAAAGCAACCCCTGCTCGTTTTGGGTTATTGGGCACGAAAAACGAGCACAAACAGAACTGGACAGACAAGAAGAAACCGCGAAAACAGAGTGTTATTTCACTGCTTTTTCGAGGGATTTCGTGTACTCTCAAAGGCAATTTGGCTCGTAATTCTTTGTCTAATGTGTAGATGGATGTTATGTGGTTAATTAGGAACAAGAAAATCGAGTTTTGATGGAGGTTCGATGGAGGAACGAACGAGTTTTCGAAGAGGACACACAAACAGTTTCAGTTTGTGTGTCGGTTTGGTTTAGGGTTTTTGAAGGATGTTTAGGGTTTGTTTCTGAGGTTTAAAGCTTGTGGGTGATGGTTGGATGTATGGAGAACTTAGAGGAGTGAATGTATGGTGAAGGGGTGGTATTTATAAGGAGTTAAAGTAGGGTAAAAGAGAGGGAGAGGCAATCGGGCTTGCTGAACATAGCTGCTGTCCAGCAGCTTTTGGGGGGGTTTCTAGGGTTCGTTTTGGGGGTTTTCTTGGTGACTAAGCTAGGATAATATGGGTAGGATACTAGGGTATGGGTTAGGGTTAATGGGTACGGGTCTTGGTAGTATTTGGAGCGGGTTTTGGGCTCGAGATTGAGCTGCCAAAACAGGGGGCTGCATTGGTTATGCGCGGGCTGTTGGGGGGTGTTTGGGGATGGAATTTGGGCCGTGGGTAGGGGGTTCGAATAAGGGTGGATGGGTAGAGGCTTGGGTTGGTTAATGTACTCGAGATTTGTGCCAATTCGTAAAGGAAACGGGCTCAAAAACCGAGCTAAAATCGAGCTCAAAAACAAGTGTTCAAAACAAGTTCTTTTCGATTTTCAAATCGATTTTTCAAATCAATTAACCCATTAAAATAAATGACTTTTCAAATCAAATATACTCATAAAATGATTTTTCAAATCGAATATTTATTTTATTTTCAATAAAACAAACTTGGGAAAATAAAATTCAAATTAAATTAAATTGAAATCACTTTAAAAAAAGCTTTAATTTAAATATCATTTAAATTAATAAAATGAACTCACTAAAAAACATTAATTTAAATATCATTTAAATTAATAAAATACTTCATCGACGACGCCCATTCTACCTCGTAAAGCGAGCTCCAAATAATGACAATGACAACTAAAGAATACATGTGTCCTATCATCATCGGGTGTTTGTCGGGTTCTCTATAAATTCCAATATCGACGGATACGGGTATCTACAGAGCCCCCACTTTGACTGAGGCTTGGACAAGGCGAAAGTCAAAGTATACCCCAGTTCCCTTTCGACCCGAGGATTTCGGGTCGTTTATAGTCCATTAGACTTGCGTATATAAGCTCACTTGACCATAAGAAGAGATCATACCGAAACTTCGTCGGGGATTAACTCTTCCTTCATTGCGTCGAATTATCTTCGTTGGTCATCGACCCATAAGTTGCATAAATGGTGGGTTGAGCCTTATCCTTAGGCGCCTACGTATCCGTTTTTGACGGAATCAAACCCGCGTCGTAGTTAAGAATCGCTCACGACACATGCCCAAAGTTTATCATCATTGGCCTTTGTCCAAAATTCATCATCTCCGACATTTGCCCAAAATTTATCATCTGCTGGCGCTTGTCCGAATGGGACGGGACTTTCCAAGGAGGTTGCCGCCACTTTCATCATTTGCTTTCAACTACGGAATTCTTCCATTTCATACTCTTGTATTGAATTGAATTCGAGTGGATGTCATCCATTTCATCTTGATAATGGTCTCTGAAGCCAACGGCTTCAGAGCCCCGATTTTAATGTCTCTAAAGTCGAAGACTTTAGAGCCCCGATTGAAGCATATCCTGCTAAAATTGAAACATAGAAAATGTACGAGCAATAATCATCACATAAGCACATTTGGATCATCGATCTTGAAATTGGATCATTTTGAAGTACTGGGTCATCGACCCGAAAGTTGAATTTGATAATTTTGAATAATTGGGCCAACGACCCGAAAATTGAATTTGAAAATTTTGAGTGATTGGGTCATCGACCCGAAAATTGAATTTGAAAAAGGCGGGTCATCGACCCAAATTTTGAATTTGAAATGAAACACTTGGATCTTTGGGTCGTCGACCCAAAAAGTTTTTGAAATTTTGAAAGTTTGAACCTTGATGGGTGAGCATGAAATGCAACTCCGACATTCTATACGCCAGGTAAACAACGTGGGCGAGCCGCTACCGCAAAAAAAAAAAAAAGAAAATAAAACCGTAAGTGTGCACGGGCTTTAATTCAAATATGGACTGGTTGAGGATAGAAAATGTAAGTCGGCCGTTCCGGCGCTCCCCAAAACGCGATAGATGTGCGAAAACCCGATGCATCGTGCCAAAGATTGGTGTGAGCTGGGGCGGGCCTAAGAGGCGCGCGACCCAAGGCCCACACGGCTCAAAAAAACGGCATCCTAGGGGTGTCCTCCTAGGTGTTTCCTTCCCTTATACTTTCTATATATAAGGAAGAGCTGTATTGCCAAATTTATTCTCGCTTTCTTCCAAATAACATAAATCATTATGAATAATCTAGCGAGTGCTATGCGAGCGTGGGAGACAGACTTCATCGGCGAGAGAGACAAGAATTAAAACCGCTCACCGGGCGCAATTACTTCCCTTACGCCAGATCCCCTTTCAACTGCGTTGTTGGAACACCGCCTTAGCTATTGGGATCCCCGAACCATGTCTTTGCTTTCCCGAGGGGGAGATCCGCCTCTACCCGAAGAGTTTTTACGCCCGGGAGGATGGGATCGAGGCCATACGGCTATACCTAAATTTCATTCGGGGTGGCGTGGAACATATCTAGACTGCCTTGGCCTTTCCAGGACGGAGTCCGAGGGGATAGTTCGGTGACGAAGTCAACCTTTTTGCTATCCATCGGAAATTTTGTATCTTGCAAACAAGATTACTTATCTTTGCAGACGTATTGCCGCGGGGCCTTTGGATTGATCATGCTTCACCTCTATGTCTTGAAGGTAGAATGAACAGGACAACTTGTGTAGGACAAGCGAAGCTTTTGTTCATTGTGTCTCAGATGGAGACGGGACATAACCCTTCCTGGATTATTCTTGCTGAAACTCTCCGGGGTTTAGATGCTAAGAAAATGAACCCCGGTATCGATTGGTCGGGATGCTCCCGTCATTGCGTGTAACAAAATCTATTCTCCCGATTTCGCATCCTTGATTAATTTTCCTTTATCACAATTCTTGCCACGTTTTTGTTGCATTCTGCCACGATTTTGTCACGATTTTGTCTGCATTCGCCACAACTTTGTCAGTATTGATAACGATTTTTTGTCGATTCCGCCACGATTCCGCCACAATTCCGTTTTTTTCCTTCTTTTTCTTTTTTTCCTTCGTTTTTTTCGTCTTTTTTTTTTTCGTTTTTTTTTTTCTTCTTTTTTCGTCTCTTTTTTTTTCGTCTTTTTCATGTTTTTTTTTTTTTTTTTTTTTTCAGGTGTGGCTTTGCGAGAGATTTTGGCTCTTTGCCCCGCGTGAGCCCGGCTCGTATCTCGCTCGTATGCGACTATGCGTGCCAAGCGATATGAAGACGAGCATCAAAATGACCTTGCATATTGGCGAAACAAAGCGAGGGGAGGGGAGTGTCGCCCTCTTTCTTTGGTTCATGCCTTGGCTTCGCCTCAAATCCTTTACTATCCTTCCGGAAGATGACAAACCAGACGTTTGCAGCCTCGGGGTTAGAGAGGTCTATTCACATTTACCCGACCGCGTCTGCGTCGGATGGGCCGCAGAACAAATAATTCCCAAGTGTGAGGTCATTCTGGGACGAGCAAGAGAGTGAATTCCTCTATATGTGATGATTGGCTCAAAAGGTGGCACCAAAGGCGTCTTTGGTACGTATCTGCGCGCCCTCGGACTACACGGGTATCCCCGTCTTATACTAAATGGCTTAAAGAGAAGACCGAATCAGGTAAGGACTTGTGTCGGAAGGATGAGCTTGTCGACATCAAATATTATGACAAAAGCAGAAGCAGTCGCGACTTCTTTGTTAACGATCTTTCGTCTGCATCTGGACCTGAAGCTAAGACCGAGAAGACTCCTAAGACCGACTCACGGGCGACGGTGTGTGTGGAAACGGTTGGGTTCAAAGGCACACTCGGGCTCAGCCTTAGAAGGGAGGCTTGGTCCTCGCTTGAGTGTAAAAGATAGGCTGGGCCCTCGGGAGGAAATGACGATTCCTCCTAAGAAGCGCGCTAGACAGAACACAACTACCCCTCCCCCTCCGGAGCCTCGGTCACGTGACCCTAAAGGCAAAGGGAAAACGAAGATGTAGGAGCCTTCGACTCCAAATATATTATTTGATACTACTACTTATAATTTGTTGCTAATGTTTTTCTTTTTTTCTTTTGAAGGATGTAATGGGCATCGCCCGATCTTTAATAAGACTTACTATCTATTAAAAATTCCAGTTTCTGCATAAAATTTCATTTTATTCAAGGAAGGGTCGGTTGTACTCTTTTAAAGAGCGCCTACGTATCGTTATCAACGAGAATCAAACCGAGCTCGTAGTTCCACAAAACAAATGCGCTACAATCATCGATTTATAACGCACAAAAAGCAAATGAAGCAAAAGTGCCGCGGCCTAGACTCGCTCACGAGCACCGCAATTCAAAATTTTATTTTACGACATTGAGAATGAGTTCTACGGATAGTATTTCTTGATTGATCCAAATTCGTCGGATTCGCAAAATCATTTCCATCTAGATCATCGATCGATTGCGCCTCCGATAATATTTTCTTTACGAGGTAAGGACCGGCCCAATTCGGCTTGAATTTTCCCCTCGGGTCGATTGGTAATAAAGCGCATGAGACTTTAGGACCAAATCCCCATCTTTTTATTCCTCGAGGTTTCACCTTCTTGTTAAATGCCCTTTGTATCCTTTTTCGATAGAGTTGAACATGGTGTAACGCATTTAGCGTCGCTCGTCGAGCATGACCAAGGAATCATACTGGCTTGCGACCAGTCGACTTCGAGGACCGACTTTCTAACAGGATCCTTAAAGAAGGTACCTCTAATTCGATAGGTGAATCGCCTCCATCCCATACGTTAAATAGAACGGAGTTGCTCGATGGGTTTGTGCGAATAGACGTTCAGTATCCCCATAGTGCGAACGGTATCTTTTCTGGCCATTCGCGATAATTGTCGGTCATCTTTCCGAGGATCACGGTGATTGTCTTGTTGGCGGCTTCCACCGCACCATTTGTTTGAGGTCGATACGGTGACGACTTGTGGTGTTTGATTTTATACTTTTCAAGTATTACTAGATTCAGACTGGAAGTGAGTGCCATGATCGCTAATGAGCTCATGCGGCACCCCATATCTGCAAATGATTTCATTCTGAATGAACTTTGCTACCTGCTTTGCTTGTAGAACCTTATACGATTTCACTTCTACCCACTTCGTGAAGTAATCGATGGCGACTAACATGAAGCAATGCCCACTGTTCAGATGGGTTGACCTTTCCGATAATGTCGATTCCCCATGTTGAGAAAGGCCATGGTGATGTCAAAGTATATAATGATGATGGCGGCACGTCTTTGTATGTTTGCGAAGATTTGGCAATTATGGCGGTGTTTGACATATTGGCGACAACTGTCTCCATCGTGGTCCAATAATACCCTAATCTCATAATTTTACGAACCAAAGATATGGGCATTCATGTGTGGGCCGCACTCTCCGTCATGGACTTCTTCCATGACTCTTTTTTCGCATTGGTGAGTCTATGCATCGCGAGAAGGACATTTTGCGCGGTCTTTTTGTACAATTGTCCGTCATTGGTTCTAACGAATCGAGCGGCTAGCATTCGAATAGCGCTTTCCGCGGTTATCCATGTCGGGTGGATACTCTCCTGATTCTTTAAATTTCAGAATAGCATGATACCAAGGTTCGGCCTCGGTTTCTTCTGTGTCCCCGATTACATTAACATAAGCAGGTGATGACCTTCGTTCAACACATATCGGCATAGTATCCATATGATCAGGTATGTTGATCAGAGCAAAAGCTAGCTTTGACAAAGGCATCAAAGAACCGGTTTTCGTCTCTGGGGAGGTGCACGTACTTGACCTTGGTGAACAACTTTTCTAGTTCTTCGATTTTTGCTTGGTACGGAGCCAAGCTATCACTTCGGGTTTTCCACGTCCCGGCCACTTGATTGATCACTAGTGATGAGTCCCCATGTACTACAAGCTTTTTGATGCCTAACTCGAGAGCACTGTGCAAACCGAGTAGGCATGCTTCATATTCAGCCGCGTTATTAGTGACGTTAAAGTCCAACTTGATCGAAATAGGAACATGTTCACCTTCTGGCGAAATGAGTAGAACTCCTATCCCGTATCCCCTATAGTTCGATGCTCCATCGAAATAGAGGTCCCACGTATCATTGTCTTTGTGAACGATATCTTCGTCGGGAAACGACCATGTATCCACAACCTCAGTTTCTTCTATCGGGTTATCCGCCAGGAAGTCTGCAACCGCCCTTCCCTTTATCACTTTTAGCGGTACATATTTCAGGTCGAACTCGGAAAGCATTAAAGTCCATCTTGACACCCTGCCGTTCAGAACTGGTTTTTCAAACAAGTATTTGATCGGGTCCATCTTCGAGTGGATGCGGACATTGTGGATCGAGCATGTAGTGCCGTAACTTCTTCGTCGCCCATACTAAAGCCAAACATGTCTTTTCGAGTTGAGTATACTTGATTTCATACTCCAAGAACTTTTTACTAATGTAGTAAATTGCTCTTTCCTCTTTATCGACTGTCTGCTGACAAAGATTGCCCCCATTGCAGATCCGTGATCGTAAGATACAACAAAAGTGGTAACCCACCGTTGGTGGGTGAGCACGGGAGGGGAAGATAGTATTTCTTTGATCTTATCGAACGCAGCTTGACAATGATCATCCCATACGACGTGTTCCCCGACCTTCAATTTCTTGAAAATTGGTTCGCATATCATAGTTAGCCTTGCCACGAACCGACTTATATATTGATTCTTCCCGGAAACCTCGAATTTCCTTCTCGGTTTTCGGGTGAGGCATTTCCATTATAGCCTTTATTTTTGATGGGTCCACCTCGATGCCACGGTGGCTAACGATGTGACCCAACAGTTTGCCGGATGTGACTCCGAATGCGCATTTTTGTGGATTCAACCTCATGTTATACTTGCGCGTTAGATCGCTCAAGAATTTGCGTAACGTACCAAGGTGGCCATCACGCTCCTTTGACTTGACAATCATGTCGTTGACATAAACCTCGACTTCCTTGTGCATCAAATCATGTAACAATGTTGTCGCGGTCCTCTGGTATGTAGCCCCTGCGTTTATCAACCCAAAAGGCATTACTGTGTAGCAATAGGTTCCCCATTGCGTTCGAACGCAGATCTTATGCATATCTTCTACCGCCATCTTGATCCGATTATAACCGGCGTATCCATCCATAAAGGACAGTAACGCGTGTTTTCTTTGTGTTGTCCACCAGGATGTCGATGTGAGGTAATGGGAAATCGTCCTTCGGACTTGCCTTGTTTAAATCCCGGAACTCAACACAAACCCGAACTTTACCATCTTTCTTTGGTACTGGAACGACGTTAGCCACCCGGTCGAGTATTCGACACTTTGATGAACCCACTTTGAGTTGCTTGTCGATTTCTTCTTTGACCTTCAAAGACCAATCTGTGTGCATTTTGCGTAGCTTCTGCTTGACTGGCTTATACCCCGGCTTGATTGGGATCCTGTGCTCTGCAATTTCCCTATCAATGCCCGGCATGTCTTTGTAGGACCATGCGAAAACATCTTTGAACTCATGCAACAAATCAATGAACCCCTGTCTTTCGGTGGAACTTAAAGTAGTTCCTATTTTAAGCTCTTGTGGTTCTAAGGTTGTACCTACATTGATAGTTTCGGTATCTTCGATGATCGAAGTTTTCTGTTCGTACTCTTCCAACCCTTTTATCAACTGTAGAGGTGGTTCCATTTCTTCTTCTTCTTCTTCTTCGACCAACTGTTCATCCTCGACCTCGGTCCCCAATGTCATTATTAAAATAATCATTTTCAAAGTTTGAATTGCAATGTAAGTAAGACAAGTCGTAAGCAAACTGGTTCATATTATTATTGATTTGAAATTGCGCGAAATGCGCTAACATTTGAGCCAACGATCGAACTCGGTGGCGAGATAGGGGTATTCGGGACAGCCCCGGAATACCACCATTAGGAAAAGGTGCATAGGAAGGGAAAGCTAGGGAGGGGTATTTTCAACACCTGACTCCTTAGACTCAATCTTAGGACCTATCTCGACTCGAGACTCGACTCGGACTCGGACTCAGAATCGGTAACATCATTTGGCTTGAACATCTCTCCTTCTCCCGTTGTCAACTTGAAAAGAAGTCCTTTGTTGTCAGTCCACTTGATTGTTTTCCGCCATCCCGTGTTGGTCCTAAGAGGATCCACATCGGTGATGAGGGTAGATGGGTCGAACCGTTCGCTTCTCGGGATCATACTTACCAAATCTTCGTTTGGTGTTGGTGATTTCTTTTCTTCACCGAAAAGGAGACCCAAGGCTTTCTCGTCATTCATTGGATCCGGCTTGGTTTCTACCGGCATCACGGTCGAGAATGTCTTCGGGGGATGTAGTAGCAGTCTTGGAATACTTCGATTCCGGGACCATAAGGTTCTTCTTTGGGTCAAAGATGGGTTCGGGGAAGTCCATGCAAGGGAGTTCTTCCCCAGCTCTCACGAAGTGACCGTTTAGAGTTAGGTGATACGGTCCCATTTTAACATCTCGATCTTCGATCGTTCTTCCCCTCTTTTCCCGTAGATCTTTCTCAGTGGGCTCATATCCAAGCCCGAAAGTTACTCCTTTGGCTACGGGTGGTTTCAACTTGAAAACCTCCTCCTTTCTAGGATATAAAGAGAAATTGAAATACTTCCCAGTTTTGAGAATCACTTCGCAGACATGACTTCCCGTATATAGATCCATATTTTCGGAGTTCAGCTCGATCATGTTGACAATCTCGAAACCACATGCGTCATTGGTAGCTTCGACCCTTACTTCGGAAGTAATGTCTCCTCCTGCTACAGTAATTGGCGTGGCGTCAATGGTGACGGTTTTGCCATTGAGTGGGACCTTGATTTTTCGATGCAGCGTTGATGTTACGGCCTTCGCAGCGTGGATCCAAGGCCTTCCCAACAATAAGTTGAAGGATGAGCATATGTCAATCACTTGGCAACTTATTTTCTTTTCCACTTGCCCAGTCTGTACTACTAGATCGACAAGTCCACTCACTCGACGCACAATGCCATCGAATGCCCGAACTGTCTGCGTAGTGGGGATGAAGTCATTCTTCTCCAAACCCAGAATATGCGCCGTTTTCAGAGGGAGTACGTTGACAGCCGATCCGTCGTCAACCAAGGTCATAGGGATATGCTTGTTGAGACACACGGTAGCAATATAGAGGGCCAGGTTATGTCTAGGCCCGAACGGTGGCAGATCTTCGTCAGAGAATGTCACACCGTTGGTAATCTGAGGCCGATTCTGGGCGATGTGAGTGACCATGTCCGCAGGAGTAGTATTCGACGACACGGTCATGTTCATCAAAGCTTGTAACAAAGCTTGACGATGTTCGAAAGAGCTCAGGATAAGTTGCCAGATAGATACGTCGGCCTTAGTCTTTTGGAGTTGCTTGATGAGGGAAGCCTCGGAGGTCGACCCTTCACCAAGAACTTCGACCACTGCCGGCTCCTTTTGAGGTGCCTTACTCGGGATATCCTTAGCTTTCTCCACACGATATGGGCGCCCGGATCTAGTCAAATGATTTGACTCTAGGGCATCTTGCCTCACCTTTAAGATTTCTTCTTGGGTGTGAGGAATTGTCGCACCTTTGACGAGGTAAACATCATCCTCGTCATCAGCCCAAACGCCATTGATCTCATTGCCGCTTCGGAGTATGTAAGGAGTACAATCAACAACAAAATCCCCGAATGTAATCTCGTTTCTCGAGCTTGGTAGGAATTCGGAGCAATCTACGAATATTCTTCCGACGAACACCCCTTTTAGACGACATGGGCGGATCAAGTGAGAGTAATCGAGATAGACACTATCTTCGGTAGAGACAAAGTTAGTGTGGTCGCCAAACGGATTGGTGACGTTGTTGGGCTTTATGGCCGGGATTGGGAGCGTTCCGTTCTCAATCATATCTTGAATTTCGTGCTTTAGTCTAAAGCACCTTTCGAAGATCGTGTCCCTTCCCTTGATGAAAGGCACATGAGGCATTCGGTTTATACCATTTGCCTTGTTGATCAGCAGGAGGGTCCGGAGTTGGACCAATGGGCTTCAATTTTCCTTGGGCCATGAGCCTTTGGAGAGCATAGGCGTAAGTGCACCCGATATCGGTGAATACCCTCGGAGCTTGGCGCGGAGGCCTTTTTGACTGTCCATTTAAGAGATTGACAGTTTCAACAAAGTGGGCCGCTGCGGGTGCTTTTGCTTTAGATGACGAAGCCCCTTGGTATCCCTTTGGCTTCTCGGCAAAGAATTCGGACATCGTCCTCTACCTTTATCCCGATCCTTATCAATTCTTTGAAAGAACCAAAATTTTGGTATTTCAGAGCATTACGGTAAACAGGTCGTAAATTCTTCACGAACTTATCTACCATTTCAACTTCATCAGGCTTCTTAGCTAGCTTCACGCTTTCAGCGCGCCATCTTGCGAGGAATTCCGTAAAACCCTCCTTCTCCTTTTGTGTCATAACCTCCAAAGTTCTTACGTTGGTTTGAATCTCAACATTGTCAGCATAGTGCTTACAGAACTCCACCGTAATATCTTCGAAAGTGGGGAAGTTCTTGAGGTCAAGATTATAGAACCAAGCCTTTGGGTGTTCACCCAGAGATTGGGCGAAAATTTCAGAGAGCATATCAAGCGGTACTCCCTTCGGTGCTAAGTACCCTTTATAGGCCTTAACATGGTGGATGGATCTTGGTGCCCTTGAACTTTGGGATGTCGGTGAGTACCATGTTCGTGGGCAACTTGTCTGAATGGGGCATAGGCCCTAGCATTCTCATAGTGGATATTCTTCCTTGGGAGAGCTTCAAACGGTCCTCGATGAACTTGAACCGTTTCTCCAAATCAGTCAGAGGTGGAGTAGATGAAGAGGAATCTTCAACCAACTTAGACTCGATCACATCCATTCGGGTCATCATGAGGTTCACGGCCTCCGTGAGCTTGTTGATAGCATCTTCCATTGCTTGACGTCGGGTTTTGGGCGGCCTTTCTACAAGAAAACCCCGTCATCGAGTCAATATTTAAAGTAAGAGCCCCCGCACACTTAAGGACACGACCCTAACTTGACTTGAACAAAGACTCGACTTGAGATTGACTAACCAAAGGTTCAACTCACGGTTTGATTTAGACATCGGTTCATTTTAGACTCGACAAAACGACATGACTCAAACTGTCATAACTCGATTCTAAACTGGACTCGGTGTGACTAAACCCGTGATTGGGCTAACATAGCCCAGGGTTCGAGTGAAACGTCCATAAGGCCTAGCTTGGACGTTTTTTTTTTATGGACTATTCTAGACCAAAAGGTCGACCAACATGACTCCAAGCCCAAGAGGTGAGTTTGGGTGACCCAACAAGGTCGTGTTCTAGACTCTTGAAACAAACCCGGCCTAACACGGCCATGACCCGGACACGACTCGACACATTTCATGCTTGGTTGAGGTTCGAGAAACATTTTGGATTGATTTTGAAAAACGAATGATCGATTTGAAAAATGAGATTTGAAATGGCGATGCATCAAGCTATAAAAGCTTGTTTTGGGCCGAAAATCCTAGTCCTATTTGGGCAAAGATTCGCGTTTTTAAAACCATGTTATTTTGAAAGTAAGTTGTTCAAAAGTTTGGTTTTGAAAGGGACATGGGAATTTTCGAAAAACAAGACTCGGGAAAACACATTGCACATTGCCATTCTCATGTTATAAGGATGTATGCTCCTAGACATCTCTAGGTCTCGGCAAGTCTTCTATAAGAAGGTCTATGCCCTCCATCCTTTTGCGGTCTAATAGAGCGAGGTGTCTTAAGGTAAAGTACCTAGAAGATCGTCCCCACCCTCAAGAACCACGCGAGGCGAAGTGGAAGCGAGCAATGTGCAGCTTCCTGGCATAGTGGGACGTCGCCCCCACGCATCACGAAGAAACATTTGGGACGGCCCGGCAAGTCCTTAAGGGTTTATGCATGAATCGTAGCACTATGAGTAATGTTTTACTTTCCAACACTTTCTTTTCAAGTTTCACCTCGGAGGAAAAGACCCTAGAAACACAGTGTAACTAGTCCTCTTTTCCCCAGCGGAGTCGCCAAACTGTGGACAAGGCCCTCGGGAACTGCGTCCGCGGGATCCACACTAGGCATAATCGACTCGAGGTTCTTTCGAATCGAATTAAGACAAATTAGAGTCGCCACCAAGTTTTTTGGGAACTTGGAACCGTTCAAGTCAACTTTACACCTTTCATCGAAAAGCATAAAGCCAATCGACTACGAGTGATTAAAGATAAAGACTTGTACCCTATATCACTCGATTTGAATGACTCTCGTAATCCAATGGTATTTAGACGGATCCACAAACCATAGATCTTGAGTAAGGGGTGAGGGTACGTGTTGGGAAGCCCATAAGGACACCCAACCCCGCCCGTCAATAACGGCCTCTACTAAGTCAAGTGTCGGATTTCAAACAAGGTCATAGCTACTACGATGTATGAAATGCAAACGTTGTTTTAACCCTATCATGTGACAACAATTTCTATGTCGTTTTAGATGCAACTAAACTAACTTTGTCAAAGTTGTAATTTAGCATGTGGGTTGATTGATCTAGCAATATTCAAACGAAACAAACAAGGCTTGATGGGGAATGGGGAGCGTTGGGATCTACCTATTACAAACCAGGCATTTCATGCCGACACAACAACAAACTAAAGATACAACTCGATCTAAATACAAAGCTATACACACGACGCAATACATGACACCACACACGGCCGTTGGCCTAGAAAACCGTGCACATGAGGGGTGGCCCACGACTCACATGACACACGGCCTTGGGTCACTCCGCGTAATGTGTGCTTTCACTTAATCCCATCGAATTAGACATAGGGCTACGCACCAAAGCATGCATTAGCATAAACCGGGCCATGTTGCTTTAAACAACATGCGGTTTACTACGCTCCTACAAGCATTGGGGAACAACCGTCTAACCAAACAAGACTAAGGTTTTTAGAAAAGGTTTTGACTCAATAAAAGTAAAACAAACTTGAAAGATTACAACTCGATAAACAAACTGTAAATTACAAGTTACAAAACAACAAAGAACAAATGATAAACAAAGAAAGAGAAACGAAATAAGAAAGCCAAAACACACGGCCAACTCACAGCCCAAACCAACGACAACCCTCACGGCCAAGACAAGGCCAACCTAGTTCCTAAGTTAGGTTCATTAGTTAGATCGAATGATTGCAAAACGGATTAGAAAACGATGATAAAAAAAAGGTCAGAAAGCTTCGCTTAAGATCGAGTGTTCCACACGGCCCAAAGGGGTTGAATTAGGTCAAGTTTGCAAATTAGATTAACTCATCGAGTGTTAATAAGAAGGTGCTAATCACGCACTCTTATACTAGCGAGAAATTAGGTGAAAGAGAAAGATGCGTTCAATTATTTACAGAATTGTTAGTCGATTTTTAAAGATATGTCGATGTACCCTAAAGTGTCTAATTAGATTATTAAATTAATTTAATGTCATCTAAATACGTCATAGGTTAACAATCAGAGGTTAAACTAACATACAGCGGGTCCTAGGGTATGTCGAATTGGCCGAAACAAACAAGGGGGTCAAAAGCGAAGAGCGAAGTTAGAAACTTGTTTTATTTATGCCCTACCTTGAACACGAGGATATGTAAATGAGACGGGGGTGTACGACCGACTGATGTAGCGGTTTCTTTTCCCATCTCAAGTCAACGCGGGTGTTCATGGTGGTACTTTAACTCATACTCGGACTAACTAGTTTCATAGTTAATTAGAACAAACAATAAACAAAACGAAAACAAACAAAAATAAGACAATAAAAAACAAGCATAAAACAAAAGAAATAAAAGGGAAAAGAGGAGGATTTGATGCACCCTCAACCTACATGTATCGTTGACACCGTCTTGGGTCGTAATCGATGGTAGATTTTATCTCGAGAGGCCGTCGTCGACGAAGAATAAAGCAAACACGCGTTTTGGAAACTTTCGGGACAGCGATTTTCAAACAGTGATATCTCCCTCGTTTCACGACGAAAATTCGATTTAAAAGATGTTTTGAAAACTAGAAAGAGAGGAGAACAGGGATCTTAAAGCAACCCCTGCTCGTTTTGGGTTATTGGGCACGAAAAACGAGCACAAACAGAACTGGACAGACAAGAAGAAACCGCAAAAACAGAGTGTTATTTCACTCTGTTTTTCGAGGGATTTCGTGTACTCTCAAAGGCAATTTGGCTCGTAATTCTTTGTCTAATGTGTAGATGGATGTTATGTGGTTAATTAGGAACAAGAAAATCGAGTTTTGATGGAGGTTCGATGGAGGAACGAACGAGTTTTCGAAGAGGACACACAAACAGTTTCAGTTTGTGTGTCGGTTTGGTTTAGGGTTTTTGAAGGATGTTTAGGGTTTGTTTCTGAGGTTTAAAGCTTGTGGGTGATGGTTGGATGTATGGAGAACTTAGAGGAGTGAATGTATGGTGAAGGGGTGGTATTTATAAGGAGTTAAAGTAGGGTAAAAGAGAGGGAGAGGCAATCGGGCTTGCTGAACATAGCTGCTGTCCAGCAGCTTTTGGGGGGGTTTCTAGGGTTCGTTTTGGGGGTTTTCTTGGTGACTAAGCTAGGATAATATGGGTAGGATACTAGGGTATGGGTTAGGGTTAATGGGTACGGGTCTTGGTAGTATTTGGAGCGGGTTTTGGGCTCGAGATTGAGCTGCCAAAACAGGGGGCTGCATTGGTTATGCGCGGGCTGTTGGGGGGTGTTTGGGGATGGAATTTGGGCCGTGGGTAGGGGGTTCGAACAAGGGTGGATGGGTAGAGGCTTGGGTTGGTTAATGTACTCGAGATTTGTGCCAATTCGTAAAGGAAACGGGCTCAAAAACCGAGCTAAAATCGAGCTCAAAAACAAGTGTTCAAAACAAGTTCTTTTCGATTTTCAAATCGATTTTTCAAATCAATTAACCCATTAAAATAAATGACTTTTCAAATCAAATATACTCATAAAATGATTTTTCAAATCGAATATTTATTTTATTTTCAATAAAACAAACTTGGGAAAATAAAATTCAAATTAAATTAAATTGAAATCACTTTAAAAAAAGCTTTAATTTAAATATCATTTAAATTAATAAAATGAACTCACTAAAAAACATTAATTTAAATATCATTTAAATTAATAAAATACTTCATCGACGACGCCCATTCTACCTCGTAAAGCGAGCTCCAAATAATGACAATGACAACTAAAGAATACATGTGTCCTATCATCATCGGGTGTTTGTCGGGTTCTCTATAAATTCCAATATCGACGGATACGGGTATCTACAATAATGGATTTGTATTGTGGTTGATATTATTAATGGTCATGGTCGTGCTTGTAGTAGTGTGATGTTTAGGAGTGTGAGAATACTTCGATAGTGTTAACAGTTGGATGATGACGTTTATGAGTTCGATAGTGTTGACAGTTGGATGATGATGTTATGAGTGTGAGTAAACTATGATGATGTTATGGGTGTGAGTAAACTTCGAGGACGAAGTTCCTTTTAAGGGTGGTAGAATCTAACATTCCGTTTGATGTTTATGAGAGTCTTGATATTGGATTTTTCTAGTGGATAATATGTTAGTGGAGTTGGTGTTAAGAGTTCATGTTTTATAGGTTGGGGTTTTGTTTTGAGCTCTTAGTTGCGTTGTTGTGTCTTAATCGAGTTAGTATGTTTGTTTTTTAGTATGGGTTGAACTTCGGGGACGAAGTTCCGTGTAAGGAGGGAAGACTGTGATACTACGATTTTCTATGTCTATGGGTACTGTATCGAGTGGGTCTTACTCTGTCGAGTAAATATATTTTTATACGAAACAGTAGTCTTCCTGATGGGTACTCGATCGAGTACGTATGACACTCGATCGAGTAAGGGGCACTCGATCAAGTAAGTCCAGTTATACGGGTTTTGCCGGGTTAGACAGTAATGCGTGAGAAGGTTATATAAAGATTTCCGTCAGTCTCTTTTACCTTTCTACTTTATTTTAAAATAAACAGCGCAATTTCAAAAGTTCTTCCGCTTCCAAGATAAATTCCGAGGAGCCGTATGAGGTGAAAATCTCGTGTACGGTTCTGTAGAGTGGCAGTAAGGGTGACTTATAAACAAAAAATGAATTATCATCAAAATTGTTTTTTTCAAAAACCCAATTAGGGCATTCCTTCTATAAGGATCGTATTCATTCTTATCAAAGACAGACATGGCTCACGATTTTGATAGCTATACCAGCGATTTGGAGGAGATTTCGCGGACTCTTTGTTCAGTATCGAGGATCATTGAAATAAGCAAAAATATATTTTTCCCATCGTAATTTTCGGTACTATTGCATGTAACGTAGGCTTAGCGGTTTTACTTTTTCATTTCATTAAATGAAACTTATCTAGAAAAAAGTTTGATAAAATAGCTTCAGTGATTTGATTGATGAAGAAGAAAGAGAATTTTTGGTTCAGTTATCCACTTTAACGACAGAAAAAAGGATTGAAAACAAAGCTACGTTGCATCATTTTCTCGCATTTCTATCAAATCCTAAGGGCTAGTGTCGTCGTATCGTTGTGTTCTTTACGCCGTTGAGACCGTCATATTGTGGGTAAGATCCTAGTATAATTTTTATATCGTTTCTTTGATTTTGGTTAAAACCCTAATTGGATAAATTGGAGGTTTTTGAAGTATTGTGTTTATTAGATGGTGATTGTATGATTGTATGTTTGATAGGAGGTGATTGCGTTGAAGAACGATTTTGATTAGCTGATTGTGACGATCTAGGTGATTGCTTTTCCAAGTAGAGTTTTTCCTACTCGGTTATTGATTACATAATGTTGTTGATGGTTGTTTATTGTTGTTGATTCATAGCGTATTGGAATTGGTAATTGGTGATTATTGTTGTATAATGTAGTTGGCTGTGATTGTTTGTCTGTGGTACTCGAGGTGCGTCCTCGGCTGAGTGGAGTTACTTGCGGGAGTGGCTTCACACCCTTGATTCGCCCTCTGCGGAACCCGCCAAAGAGGGGATGTGCACATTTAAGAGCATGGGTTATCGCTCGGATGAGATGAGCGGAGCTTAGGTGGGAACGGCCGTGGTCCCCCACTGGCGGTGTGGAATACTTGTTGAGATGGGTATTCTGGCAGGACTACACACTTTAGTGTGTAGTCATGTGTGTGGAGATATTATGGAGATTGGGTGATTGTTTTATTGTTTTTATTGTATTGTTTTTCTGCAATCAGTAACTGACCCCGTTTAAATGTTTTGAAAACTGTGGTGATCCATTCGGGATTGGTGAGCAGTTATTGAATAGGTATGAGATGGACGCGCATAGGATAGCTGGGTTGAGTTGCCACGAGATGTCTAGAAGTCTTCCTATGTGTCTTAAACATTTGTTTACTTTATTTTAGTTAGCTTTTTGGAACAGTTGTATTTCCTTTTGACAGTTTTGGTTTGGACTTGTATCGCTTTAAATATATTTAATAAAGTACGTTCTTTTATGGTCCTTCTGATATACTTGCCTCGGGTAACTGAGATGGTAGCATTCTCGTGCATTAGGTGGTCCTGGTAAGGCAGTTGATGTGTGGAGGTGTTACAGATGTGGTACTCTTGTACAATTGTATGTTTGGCTGTAGTTATAGCGGATTGCGAAAAAGTAGGGTTTTCCCTACTCAGTTGATTGTATAATTAATTTAAGATGGGGTGATTGCATTGTTGGCTTGATTAATATTATTGTTGGAATTGTTATCTTGGAATTTGGCATATTGTATTGGTATTGTAAATTGGTTGCTTGGTGTATTTGTGCTTTGCGAGGTGCGCCCTCGGCTGAGTGGAGTCATTTGTGGAAATGGCTTCATGCCCTTGTTCCGCCCCTTGTGGTTCCCGTCACAGGGGGATGTGCACATTAATGGTCATGGGTTATTCGCTCTACAGTTTTGAGCGGGGCTTAGGTGGCAAGGCTGCGGTCCTCACTGGCGGTGTGGAATATTTGTTGTGATGGGTATTCTGGCAGGGCTACACACTTTAGTGTGTAGTCAGGTGATTGGTGATGAACTGGTGTTTGGAGGAATGTGTTTGGATTGATTGGACGCGTATTATTTATTTCTTATCTTGATTATTCAGTTGACTGACCCCGTTTTAAATGTTTTGAAAACTGTGTCGATCCATTTGGGGGATAGTAAGCAGTTGATTAGCAGGTGTGCATTTGGATAGCTCGCGGGATCTAGTTTGGATGGAGTCATCACTTGTTCAGACTTCCGTCGTACGCAAACAACACGATGTTGTTAACCGATGCAATTGTTACCTTGTTTTAGTTTATGTTATTGGTAGTACTCTAGTGTTTTATGTTGTAGTTTATAGGTATGGTTTAGTGAACCGTACCACTAAAATGTAAAACTCTTTCTTCACAGCTGTAAAAAAAAAAAAAAAGTCTTTCGCTGAAACAATTTTTTTAGTTTTGGTTTTGGTTTGACAGTCGTATAGTGTTAAACAGTTGAACTTTAAATAATGTTCTTTTTATGGTCACTTGTGATATACTTTACCTCGGACAACTGACACGGTAGCATTCCCATGTGCTAGGGTGGTCTTAGTAAGACACCTTGGTGTGTGGGGATGTTACACCCTTAGCTACCAACCTTGATTTTAAACTCTCTATAGTCCCATCTGGTTTGTATTTGATCTTATACACCCACTTGGACCCTATAGGCTTATGTCCTACTGGCAATTGTACCAACTCCCATGTTTCATTTTTCTCCAAGGTCTGCACTTCATTTTGCATAGCTGCAACCCATCTCTCGTCTAATTTAGCCTTATTATATGTATAAGGCTTATGCTCCTGAAGTGCAGTAGCTAGAGATTCCATATAATCAGAGCCAAATTCATTTAAAGAATTCAGTACACTTGTTTGGAAAGCAGTTCCTTGGACATTGTAAACATTTTCGGTACCCTGTCCTAGCAATTTGACCTGATATCCTTGTAACCATGTGGTTAACTGCCTTGGCCGTGTAGATCTTCTTATTGCACAATCAGTATCAGACTGTTCTGAAGTTTCAGGTTCAGTAGACTAAACTAATATGCCAGTCTCAGCAGGCTGTTCTGAGAATTGATTTTCAATATAACTAGAGGCTGGAGAACCTGTTGGTTGTTGTTGTGTAGAACTAGAAATAACAATGCTAGAAGTTACTGGATTGACCAGCTCAGTAGTAGTAATTAAGAGATCATCATTATTCTTATCTTTTGAAAAAAAAACTTCTTGAAAAATGATATCCCTGCTGACAAAAACTTTATGATGCACCAAGTCATACATACAATCTGTATTCTTTTTGGTTATGAGGATAACCAATTAAGATACAATGTATGGCCTTTGCACTAAATTTATCTGTAAAAGTTGGTGGCATGTAGCATAACTACAACCAAAAACTCTCAATCTATTATAGGAAGGAACTGATTTAAACAATAGTTTATAAGGGGTCTTATTCTGAATAACAGGTGAGGGCATACGATTAATCAAATATGTAGCAGTAAGCAGGCAATCACCCCAAAATTTGATAGGCAAATTAGCATGAAACCTTAGAGCTCTAGCAATCTCTAATAAGTGTCTATGCTTTCTTTCTACCCTTCCATTTTGTTGAGGTGTCCCAACTACACTAGTTTGATGCACAATTCCTTTTGAATTAAACAAAGTCCCATAAAATCTTGCAAGAATTATGTTCTATTATCAGTTCTAATCAACTTAATTTGACCTTTAAACTGTGTCTCAACATATGCAAAATAATCTTTTATTAAAAAAGATACTTGATCTTTATTTTGAAAAAGAATAGTCCATCTATTCCTTGAATAATCATCCAGAATTGTCAAAAAATATTTAGCACCAGACATTGCAGGAGTTCTATAAGGACCCCACACATCCATATGAATTAAATCAAAGCATTGTGTAGCTCTACTACTACTAATTGGAAAAGAATCCTGTGATGTTTAGCCAAGATACAATTGTGACAATATAAGTCTCTTTTTATTCCAATAGAATGTTCAGATACAAACTTAAATTTATCAAAAGACATATGCCCTAATCTAGTGTGAAGTAAATCTATATTATTAGAGGTAATTGAAAAAGCTAAAGCTTTATTAGTACATTATGTGGCTTTAGTTAGTACATGCCTCTGAACTTTATTAACAACAAGTTGTTTGACCAAATTAACCCAAAAATATTTATCATTCTGCAATGGTTTAAAAAACCTGTAAAGATCCCCAATCATTTTCCCTTTAGCAACAATTTTCTTAGTTGAAATGACCTGAAAGATGAAGCCATGAGCAGTAAGCATAATAGTCAATTGGTTATGATAAAGCAACTTACTAACAGATAACAAATTTCGCTTAACATCAGGTATAAGAAACACATGTAGCAAATTTATATCATCTGTCAACCTAATAGTTCCCATTTTATAAACTAATTTCACACTACCATCAGGCAATCCAACTTTTACTGGTTTTTTAAACACATGTATGTCAGACAAGAGCTTCACATCATATGTCATATGATCTGAGGCCCCTCTATCCACAATCCAGTCAAGCATATATGCAGATTTATGAGCTGTAAATACATGAGACTAAATAGGATACTTACCTACAAAATTAGCAGAAGAAAGATGTGGTTGCTGATCAAATATTCTCTTAAGAACCTGATCAACAACAGGAGTAATGAGTCCATCCAAAACATAAGCATTAAGGGCTACAGCAGCATTTGAATTATTACCAACAACATTAAAACCAGCATGAGCAGCAAGCTCTAAAGAATCATCATCCAAAGGTGAATCAAAACCCACAACATCTGCAGAATTTGCTGCTTTTCTTGACTGGATGTTCTTGGCAAAAGTTACCTTGCCTTTGCCCTTCTTATCACCGGGAAACCCTTTTACTGAAAAACAGTGACCAGGATTATGACCAGTCTTATTGCAGTGTGGGCATTTGACCAATCCAAAACAAGTTTCTCTTGTATGACCATCCCTATTACAATGATCACAATGCTTAATCACAACTGCACCAGAATTCCTTGAGTACTGAGAACTACATTTTTTTTGTTCAGGTTGCTTAAAACTTGCATAAGCATTAGACTCAGTCAAACTAACAACTAAATCAGTTATCTGTTTCTGCCTCTCTATCTTTTGCAGAAGTCCTAAAACCTTATTGATAGTAGAAAGTGGATCCATAGAAAGAATTTGAGTTTTAATATTATCATATCAAGATTCAGATTCATCAGAAATTGGATTAATTTTGCATTACTCTCCCTTTCAACCATCCTTTTCATCAAGGTGCATGAACAGAGATCAATCTTACCACAACTACAAACAGGTAGAGGATCCAAACAGTCTAAAGTCTCCCATAGATGTTTTAATTTGCCATAATTTTCAATCAATGAAAGATTATCTTGAACTACATCCCCCAACTTCTTGGTCAATTGATAAACCTTTAATGCATTAGCCTGTCCAAATCTTTCCTACAATTCACCCCAAAGTTCTTTAGAAGACCTTACATACTTCAAGTTTTCCTTCAAATATTTTTCCAAAGTTTTTAAAATCATCGCAAAATCATATAATCACATCTCAACCATTGATTAAACCTTTTATCAGAAGTAGGTGGCTTAGGACAAGTTCCATCAAAAAACCCAACTTTGTTTTTAACTGCTAATGACATAAGCACCTCCCTTTTCCACCCCATGAAATCATGTCTATCAAAGGGTAAGGTAGACAAAGACGCAGTTGGTTGGTCTGCAGTTGACAGAAATAATGTGTCATCATAGTAATCATAATTTGCAGTATTAGAATTACTAGTAGAATCAGGCATGATTGAAATCAATTACCCAGAAACTTAAGAATTGGATGATAAAAAGATCACACAAAGTACAAAAAAGATCAACAATTGAATAGAATGCGGAAGCGAGTTGATTATACCTATTTCTTGATTGTGACCAGGCAAGAAATAGTTCAGAAGTAACCCAGAATCTTTATACTGAACGATGAGACCATGTTCAAACCCAGAATACTCCAAGAATATTATGAATGAATGTATGTTAGTATGAATATTGTGAGAGAGTTTGATGAGAGAGAAGTAAGAGGAGGAAGAGAGAAGAAGAGTATATTGATAATGAAATTGTATGTAAAACAGAATACAAGGATGAGCTTATATATTGCTCATAAACCGACATAACAAACTTTTAACTAACTTTATAAACCAGGTTTAACTAACTCGAGTTTAACTAAATACAGTTAACTAACTTCTGTTAATTAACAAATTATATTCCTAATAGAGACGAAAACTTGAAACATCAAACATGGTAACAACTATTGCAGAGGTCTTAGAAAAAGTTCCTTCTCATTCTGTATCCCTTCTTGCTTTCCTAAGCTTTCTTATCTTCCTTTACAAATGGCTATACACCAGTTACCGAGTTCCATCTCACTGAAAACTACCCATTATAGGCAACCTTCACCAGCTTGGTTCCCTTCCTTATCGGTCCTTACGATCCTTGTCGCAAAAATATGGAGACCTAATGCTGCTTCACCTTGGTAACAGACCTACACTTGTTGTATCCTCTGCTAATTTAGCAGAGGAAATAATGAAAACCCACGACACCAATTTCGCAAATAGGCCTAAATTTAAGGTCGGTTCCATTGTCGTCTATGATGGAAGAGACATCGCTTTATCAAATTATGGAGAGTACTGGAGGAAACTGAAGAGCATTTGTGTTGCACATATTCTAAGCAATAAAAAGGTACAATCCTTTAGAAATGTTCGAGAAGAAGAAGTTTCTTTAATAGTGGAATGCATTAGGGAAAACGAGCCATCTGCGCCAGTCAATTTGTCCGACATTATCATAAGCTTTACAAATGACGTGATATCTAGGGCCGCGTTTGGAAGAAAGTATGTCGGAGAGGGAGGCGGTGTGAGCATAAAGTCGTTGTTGGATGAGTTAACCGAAGCATTTGGAACAGCTAACATTGGAGATTTTATCCCTTGGTTAAGTTGGATCGATCATTTGTCGGGTGTAATACGAAAATCAAATAAAGTTGCCAAAGGATTTGATATGTTCCTTGAAAAATTAGTCCAAGAGCATATCGATCAACAAAAGTTTCAAAGTCATAGTGATTACGACGCTGACAAAGGAGATAAAGTGAAGGACTTGGTGGACGTTCTTATTGAAATTCAGAGGAATGATTCTTCCATTGAAAGAGATAATATCAAAGCTCTTCCTTTAGATGCTCTTCTATTAGTAAGTGAAGCTCTTCTTATTGAAATACTCTCTCCGTCTCAATCTTTTGTTTACCTTTTGATTAAAATACCACTATTGCATACATGACGCGTGTATGCCATCTGCAGAACGTGCTTGCTACCGGAGTAGAAACGACTTCGACAGCATTAGAATGGGCAATGTCAGAGCTACTTATAGATCCCCACGCTATGAAAAAACTCCAAGATGAAGTAAGAGTGTTTTCATATGCCGAAACCATAATCAACGAAGATGATCTAAAGAACATGAAATACCTAAAAGCCGTGATCAAGGAGACATTAAAGCTGCACCCTCCACTTCCCTTACTACTCTTTCATCAATCGTCTCATGATGTCAAAGTCGGTGACTATGACATTGCTGCACGGACACAGGTTTTCATCAATGTGTGGGCCATTCAAAAACACTTGGCTTTGTGGGACCAACCAGAGGAGTTTCGACCAGAGAGGTTTATGAACACTTCATTAGACTTGAATGAGAAAGACTTTAAATTTGTTCCGTTTGGAGCAGGTAAACGAGGTTGCCCGGGAATATCATTGGCCGCTATCAAGGCCGAGTTAGTATTGGCGAATCTCGTTGGTAAGTTCAATTGGGAGTTGCCAAATGGGATAAAAGGAAGTTCTTTCATGGCCGAATCTTCTGGCACAACTGCTCATAGGCGCGATCCTCTTATACTCATCCCAACTCGTTATTCTCTTGATCTAGACAAATAGATAATGTCAAGTTCTATCTTGTACTTCATCCATTCCAATTATATAAGCATTTAATCAAAGGTAAAACAAACAATTGGAAAGAAGGAAGTATAGCAGCTGGTTGGTTTCTCTTACGTTAAACGATTGATTTATATCTATGTATTGTTGTATTTCTTTAAAAGTGTTTGTTGCGAGATACCTTTGTTCATTCCCAATTTTGTGTATAAACCAAGATTGTTCATTGTGGAGTTGGTTAAAGGGAATTTGATAGATCATGTTTAATATCACTAGTACAAAATATCATAAGAAACCAGTTGTAAATGGTTTAAGAAACCGGGTTATAATCGGTCTATATCTCACAGTTGTCTTGGCCTAAGAGACCGGTGTAGCCATCGAGCCAATTTCTTTGTTAAATCTTAGGAGTTCTGTTATAAAAAAAAACCGGTCTCTTTGCTTTGTATCTAGGAGACTAGTTAAGTTACTACCAATAACTAGTCTCTTTTCTTTGAATATGTAAAACACCACCTCTCGGTTAAAACCGACCTCTTTTATTAACATTAAAGACCGGTTTTCAACGAAACATGTCTCTTTAGCTTTTATATAATTAAGAAAACCGCCTAGCTTCCTATACACTAATTTTACTATCGTCATTATCATGCTACATACACAAATGTGCCCAATGATACATTGTTTCGCCTCCCACCCCAATAGATTATGTTCCCTTGTTTCGGTGCCTAGGCCGTGTTTTGTTTGTTTTTGGGTCTTTGATAGAGATATCTACAAGAATCATGTTGTGTAATGTGTGGAACTATTGGCACTAAGCTTCTAGTCTTCTACATAACCTTGTTCGTGACACCCTCTTGGATATCTGTTTCCGATCTAAGATTTCTGCGGGTAAGGACGTGGATATTGGTTTGATCAATGGGCATGACAAGCCCCTGCGTCCTGCGAATTTGTTGATTTATTCTTGGTAAAGGGGCGCGATGTGTGTGTGTGGATCTGACTGGGTTTTCCCCTGTGACTCAGCCTGGGATGTCTGGTTTGGTGCCCGGACACGTGGTGGTTGATGTTGCTCAGCGCAAGTGTGCCAAGCATCGAGGCTTGTGTATGGCGATAGGCTATGGTTTCTTACCCTTCTCCTTCTCTTCGTTCTACTCCTTGAAGATTTATGCCGATCGGGGTAGCTTTAGCTTTTACTTTTGCTGTTTTGCCTTATACAATCGGCGTTTGTAGCTTTGTAACACTTAGATTTGTATTGAATAAAATAAACGGTTTTCGCCATCTATGTCAAGCACTGCTTCATGCTTTGTTTGACCAAGGTATAAAGTGGATGTCGAACGGTGTCCAACCACTCCACAATTTCTTGGTTGCGACTCCGAGCATCTTGCAACGTCTCGAGACCTTCACCGAGACGAAACCGTCCGATCTAAAGCGATCCGGTCAAAAGCATTTTTACGTCACTAAACGTAGCTTTTCAGATCGTGGCATGTCCACAGATGGGCGTGCACATGACCCATTTCCACAGATATGTATGATGCATGGCATGTATATCTTTAAAGCTACGTGCCTTTCTTCCTTAGTTTTCTTAGCCTAGTCCATTTCTTATTGGCTAAGGAAAATTTGCCTATAAATAGACATGGACGTGAGTTTTTTAAGAATAACAAGAACAAGTTCCAATCCTGTCTTACTCTAATACATACACTAGTAAGAAAAGTGAGAAGTGTTTTATAGAATTTCGTACATACAACTATTTCTCTCTTTAAAAATAAATAAGGTATAATTTGGGACTCTACTCCGTTAAATTTTATGTTTACTCTATCATAATAAAATAATATAGTATATCATTATTGACGATATATCTTTATAATACAGTTATAATGCTCACGTGTGATATAAACTGTTCTCATATATTTATTTTTATAGTTGTTATAATATACAATTGGCCATTTGTAGCATTCGGAATACGGTTGTTGGAAAGAGATAACATTATTATGTCCTATGTACATAGAAGGAGGGGCATGGGGAACTATGACCCCATATGAAAGATAATTATGTTATCCGGCAATGGCCGAGATGGGTCTCAGACCCGGATTTTTTTATACTATCTACAAGGAGGTGGGCTTAGCCCGGAGGAGTCTCGTATCCGTAATAAGTCTCTTTTTAGTAATGGTAGGTCGGTGCGAGAAGATGAAGACTTATTACGAGAATACCTGCTCTCAAAATAATATGTGGTTATTTTTATACTCATATTCAAGTATTTTTATGTTCATATTCAAGTATTCCAATCATAATAGTCGAGTATTTAATTAACTTTCGAAATTGACATAATGAAGTATTAGATTCAACAAATTAACAAATACAAAAATCAAAATGAAAATCAAACTTACATATAGAAAAATTTGACAGAAAAAACATATTCCACAATTGCAATCTCGCCAAATAGTCCGTTAACGACACAATAATGTAAAAGAAAGAGTATGAATAACTTATATTAAGTAAAACGAAATCAGATTAAAAAAGCAAAAACGAAGGAATCATGTTGATGGACGACAAATTAGAATGACGATGATGAAGATGAAGTTTAGCAATTTATTAGCGATCTGTTGATTTTTTTGGTTTTTCCTTTAGAAGATCGATGTCGTCGTCCTTTGTTTTTTTTTTTTTTTTTTTTGTTCTGACTATTTATGGGGAGAAGGAGGAGAGGGAGATTGATTTTTCTAATAATGAGGGAGATTGAGAGAAAAGTGAGTATTTATAGGTCAAGCAAGATTTAATCTCAGTCATCCATCTTAGATCAGATTAGTGGTTCAGATTCAAAGGGATAACTCACCCAAAAACCAAAGTCATATGATCTTATATATATATATATATATATATATATATATATATATATATATAGGAATGGGATCATGTGAGGATACACTATCTTTTTGAGGATTGAGGATTTCGTTACAATATCACAGGTTGTTCGAAACAAAATCACACGAAAAAAATAGCTGCGCAAAAAAAAAAAAAAATTTTTTTTTTTTTTATAAAAAATTTTTTTTTTTTGGACAAGTCTGCTTTTTTTCGTGATATTCAATACAATATCACATGTTGTTCGAAACAATATCACACGAAAAAAATAGCTGCGCAAAAAAAAAAAATTTTTTTTATTTTATAAAATTTTTTTTTTTTGGACAAGTCTGATTTTTTCGTGATATTCAATACAATATCACAGGTTGTTCGAAACAATATCACACGAAAAAAATAGCTGCGTAAAAAAAAATTTTTTTTTTTTTTTTATAAATTTTTTTTTTTTTGGACAAGTCTGATTTTTTTCGTGATATTGTATTGAAGAACCCGTGATATTGTATTACAATCCTCAATCCTCAAATATTTAGGAGTTCTCACCGGATCCCGACTCTATATATATATATATATATATATATATATATATATATATATAGAGAGAGAGAGAGAGAGAGAGAGAGAGAGAGAGAGAGAGAAACTGCATCCGGTGAGTCTAGGTATCTTAGGTGAGTCCGTCCCGCGATTCTCCACCGTTAGATCTAAAACAAATAAAGGGCTGAGATTAATCCTTTGATTGACATATAAAATCCTCATATTTCCAATGCTCTGCCGTCATAACTGAATATCACTTTCTCTCTCTTACCTCTCACTATAATCACATTCTTCCTTAAACCCTAAAATTTAACCCCAATTCTGGCGATTTCCAAATAAATCACCTGCGTTTTGCAATTCATCCATTATTTTTTGCAATTTAATATTCAATCATTCAAAACAATTTAACTAGACTTTGATTCTGCATACTTCGATCGCTCATCTTCAATCGATCTCAAGGTTAGCTCTATTTGCTTTCGCAATTCCTATTCAATCACTACTATAAATCCAGGCAACCACAACGCCCGTTTAATAACGCTTATTCACGAAAATCACAATAGACGTTGTGGAATGTAGGCGCGAATTTTACTAAAATTAATTACAACGGGTATGGTTATAAAAACCGTTGTTATTAGTTTTAACAACGGGTTACACATGAACAACCGTTGTTAATAATATGGCGCAAATTTGACGCAAAGTTACTGAAAAGTAATCACAACGGTTGCTTTTGGAACCCGTTGTTAAAACTTATTTGACAACGGTTGTTGATTTACAACCGTTGTTAAAACTTATTTGACAACGGTTGTTCTTTAATAATCGTTGTTAATACCTTCCATACTATAAACCACACAAACACAAGTCTGCTACAGCCACAAAACACAAACCTTAATACACAAACACAAACCCAGCAGACAAACACAAACACAAACACAAACACAAAACACAAAACACACTTTATCATCGTCTCTTTCTCTCTTTCTCATCGTCTCTTTATCTTCTCGCCGTCACTGTTGATTTCATCGTCTCTTACGTTCGGTAATTATCAGGTAAATCTCGCCGTTATTATTTTCTTTTTCTAATTATTTCATTTGCATGTATGTGTTTTTATCGACCATTATGTTATTTCTTTAAGTATATATTGTTCGCACAATAAAGAAGAAGCAAGATGAAGAAGCAAGATAAACATAATTAATATATATATAATATATTTATAAATACATAAATTAAAAAAAAATTACATTAATAAAAATGCAATTCTTATATTTTCATAGAGGATCTTATTCTCCTCTATCATATCCGTCCTCTCCTCCTTGGCTATTTGGAGGTTCCGTTCAGCAGTTGCTAAATCGTCATATAGCTGCAACTGCTGCTGCTCCGTCAAGCCATATTCTTTGGCGTCCTTCAGTACGGATCGAGCATCCGCAAGGTAGCTCCTGAAACTTTCCTCAATATGGAGCAACCGGCGGATGAAACTGTTGTTGTTCTCGATCATAGTAAGAGTCTTAAGGATGATATCATTCATTTTGTTAGAGTTTGTAGTTTGTTTTGAAAGATTAAGTAGGGTTAATTTATTTGGAGTTTATTTGTTTTACTTGATTAGGGTTTGGAGGATGTATATATTGAGATAATGGAAATGTTAGTTGAGATAATGCAATGTATATATACTTAGCAATGTGTGGGTTGAGTTGTTTTTTAATTAATATATATGTTAGGAAGTTGTGCCATAATCATCATCATTTCTCTCAATAATGCTGCTTCAAATCTTATTACTAACCCTTCTCATTCCATATTATCCGTTCATATGCACAGTGATGCCAGTAATAATGCATGCATCGGAATTATAACGGGCCGTAATTATGCATGCATCTAGTAATATTTAATGTAATTTTTTTTCATTTTTTAAGAACAAACAACAACGGTTATTTATTAAAAAACCGTTGTCTTTATTTATAACAACGGTTTTGTATATTACAACCGTTGTTATAACTTTCCCCCCAAAATTGAGTCACACTTTCCACAACGGGTTTTTATACTTAAAACCGTTGTTAAAACCTTTTACAACGGGTTCCTTAAGAAAACCAACCGTTGTTAAAACCTTTAACAACGGCCGCTTTAACAACGTCCGCTTTTTTATATAACAACGGTTTTTAACCGTTGTTATAGCCTGTATCTGTAGTAGTGAATTACAACAAGTCGATTTTATTATTGAATTTTGTTTTTTAAATTGATGTTCAGCTTTGAATAGCGATATAATCAGTTCAATAATTTAAACAACTTAATCAATCTCCAATCTTAGATATTTCAATTAAAATCGCATGTTTGATGACATACCTTCAATCAATTTTCAGGTTATTTTTAGACATTCTAGTTGCTTTCAAAATTCTTATTTAATTATATCAATTCGATTTTGTTATTGATTTTCGAATTTTTATAATTGATGTTCAACTAATAATTTCGACGATGCATTCAGATTTTATGTTCATTACTTGTATGGATAGTAAGAACAACTTGCGTATACATAATTTCATTACACCTTTGCATTTGAGGTTTTTCCTACTATGTAATTTTTTACGATGATTTTTTTCCTCCTATTTTAATTTTCAGTAATCACTAAGAATCGTGCAACATAGTGTGAAATTATGTTATTTAAACTTGAGGTGAAGTTTTTTGGCTTAATCTCACAAATTTTAGGTATTTTGTTGTTCGTATGCAATTTTCGGATTAAATTGATATAGGTTTACAAATTAATTGCAATCATTATTCATTTCTTATGAGAGCTTTTCTGTTTTGTAATTTGCAGAGATCAGATGAACCTTAGGTCGATCAATTTAGAAGGACTTAGATAATTCTCTAACGAAATTGTGTACTTCGTTTACCTTTGTTACGGTAATAGTGTAATGGTGTTACAGTAACAGCTTAATTTGTTACAGTAACAGTTTAATGTGTTACAGTAATGGGAAAATTGTTGGCCTTGTGTTACAATAATGGAGCATTGGTTGGCGTTAGATTACATTGATTTTTTGTACAATTGTGACTCTCGTGATGGCGTAATATTACATTATTTTCGCTCTCCAAGCATTAATAAACTATAAATAGCTGACGTTATACACTATTATAATATTTTGGCCATTATTTCTTCAAATAAGTCTAGATATTTTCCGAGATTAATAGGAGGACGATACCTTTATCGTTATGCATTTCATTTAAAATGTTGAGTAGTTCGTTTAAAGGCTATTAGCTCAAATGGTAGAGTGATGTGCAGACCTTGTACAAAGGTATGGGTTCAAATCTCATATAGCCTAGTTATTTTACATTCATATTGTAAACCATTTAAGCGGACCATAATTTATTTGAGAACGTTGTGCATTCCTCCTAATTTTTTTTTTAGTTGTTGATCATGAGTTGTAACGGTGGTTTGTACATCATTTATTCATTAAAGTAACAATGATACAGTAACAATATCTCATTAAAGTAACAATGATACAGTAACAATATTACCGTAACAATGTTCATTGTTTCATCAAAGTAACACGGGAACAATATAAAAAGTACTGATTGTAATTCATTTCAACAACAAACGACAAGTGAAACGAGAAGAGTTTGGTGCTTCGATATGCTAAAATGTTTTGCAATGCCACATCACAATAGTCTGCAATAAATATACATCATAATCACACATCAAAATCTCACGACAATGTTAAAAGTCGCAACTAGCATTTCAACTTCAATAACGTTGCCTTCTTCATGTCTATCTTCATGACTGATTAGCCAGAGTCTTACTCCGTTTTGTATATATCTTCTCCTTGCACGCCTTTTTTGTATTGGTTGATTTCTCAAACCTTCTTCTTCAAATATTCTGACATTCAAAACAAAATATTCAACCATTAATAACTAATACTTGTGCGAATTGAAAGCCTCTGGTCCATCATTATTGATAACTTTATAGTAAAAATATTACAATAACAATATTACAGTAACAATATTACGGTAACATCATTTGTGTGTTTTTGACAATTGTTATACCATCAAATTTAATGAGAAAAACCAATAACATCAGATATACAATGTTGTAACCGTATTTCAAGTTCAGTTTCTGTCATATAGTAGTAATGTTATAGTAACACTATTACAGTAACAAGAGTTGAGTATTTTGTGAAATCGTTACAGTTCTGTCATTCAGTAGTAATGTTACAGTAACGCTATTACAGTAATCAATACATCGCAAACACAAAAATGTACATTAATTACTCAGTTTCAATAATTTTGGGCAAAATCAAAGCAAACCTAACAACAAGCAATGAAAGTTGTAAGATATTAGGTACGATTTAGTTATTTATTTTGCGGTGAATATTTTTGGCTCAATATCTCTAGAATTAGGTATCATGCCATTAGAATTTCCAAATATAATTCAATTTTTTATGTTGGTTTTTTTTATTAATTGATGTTTTTCTCTAACTTGCACTAACCTGCATAAATTAGGTAATTATTAGGTCATTTGAAAGAAGTGAATGATTCTTATTGGCTACTGTTATCACGCAATCAACAGTTACGGTGTATCTAATTTGTCTTATGATTGTAGGTGGAACTTGTATTATACGAGCTAATTATAGTTATTTTTTCATAATTTCGGATGATTTTGAGTTTCACCATTTTAAAAGGCTGATAGTAGGTAAGTTATTCATAGATTTGGATGAGCCGCCTAATAATTTGAGATTTTATGTTTTTTACATTGGTGTCATTTGATGTTGATGCTTATTGTCATATTTGGCCTCCGTAACAATAAAACCACGTTGTTTTTCAATTGTTGTTACAGTATCTTTTTGTGTTGTAAATGCTTATAGTAACAGTATCACAGTAACAAGAGTCTTTCATTACAGTAACAGTATAGTCCTATATTAGTCATCGTCAATGTTTTTCTGTTTTCTCTTCGTGTTGTTATTCTATATGCATAATATTCATAAGTTTGCATTTTCTCCAGACTCCAATTGCGTGAATAATGCCGATTGTAAGTCGATTCTACAACCAACTGATGTTCAACCATATCATCCACTTGTTTTGTCTCACAAACTGCAGGGAAGCGGGGGATTTTTCTTTGCTACAAGTTTCCAAGCTAATCAGTGTACCAAGGATTGACTACAAAGCCTGTATATATCATATTTACATTAAAGGAGCATTTGTAGTATTTGATGTCCACGAGGGTTATAATCATTGGTCGTCCTCTGCTAAGAATCAAGCTTGTAAACCTTTCAAGTGGAATTTGCCTTTTTCATAAGTAGGTTATTGTGTTTTATTTTAAGTTTTACGTCGACGATGCGACGAGGTTTAAAAATGGAGTATGCTACTGGTTATCAAATGTTGGTGCTGCTACATTAATGTAGTTTACGAATTTTTTACTTTTTTTTTTTTGCAATACAATCACAACGGTTGTCATTTATATAGTCTTTTTCAGAAGTAAGCTTGATTATAGTTATAGTAAAATTTCTATAGTTATAACATTGATTTATTAAAATAGCATGTGAATGTTTAGAGAAATATTATCTAGTTTATTATACATTAACATTGTGAGTGCACTTATATAATCAATCCTCTTTCTGCCACTTTACAGTGATAACGTTACCGTGATATCATTTATTCACCAAAGTAGCATAGTATTACTGTAACATCTTCGGATCAAAATTACAGAAACGACGTTACCGTAACAATATTGATTCATTAAAGTAACTGGAAGCAATGTTACAGTAATAATTATCTAGTTTGTTTGCTATAAAAAACTGAGTATAAAGTAGTTCTAAAATATAAGGTAAAAATTCATTTTTCTCATATTTAAAGAAACAATGTTACTGTAATATCATTTACTCATTAAAGTAACAATGATACAGTAATTCTATTACTGTAACAATATTTATTAATCAAAATAACACGAAAACAATGTTAAAAGTTGCAACTTCAATCATTTCCGCAACAAAAGGTCCCGATAAGCTAAAATGTTTTGCAAAATCACCATACAATAATATGAAAAGCTTACAAGTATACATAATAACGACACATAATAATGTTAAAAGTCTTTAATAGCATTTTAACTTCAATAACGCTGCCTTTTTCACGCCTATCTTCATAATTTGAATTGTTAATGTCTTACTCTTTTTTATATATACCTTCTTCTTCAAATTTTCTGACATTCAAAACAAAACATTGGACCATCAATAATAAAAACATATGCGAAAGCCGGTGGTCAATCATTAGTAATCAACATCATTTGCGAGTATATAACAATATTATACCATCAAGTTTATTTGGGTTCAATCACATAACATCAAATATATATGTTGTAAAAATATTTCAAGTTCAGTCCAAATAACTGACCATTCCCCAATAACAACTACATTATGTGATGCAGTAATATTGTTACAGTAACAATATTACAGTAACAATATTACAGTAACATGTGTCGAAAATTTTACAAAAGCTAATTTAATCTCGACAGTTTACGCTCAATTTCATGAAAATAAATCCAGTTATGAATTTCATAATGTCGTAACCCTAGCTTTTTGACAAATACTATGAATACATAGAATCGACAGCGAAGAATATAAAAATGATATTATAAAACTATTTAACAATCCACAAAATCACACATTAATACATAATTCAACCGTAAATTAAAAACCACAAATTAAAACTACTGCACAATTTCATCAGGTCATAACCCTAAACTTTTGCACAAACACTATGAACAATACAATCAAAGTTAATAGTATGAACAATCGACAACAACAATATGAACACATACAAATTAGGACTAAAAATCAATTAATCAGTTTAAGCACAACATTAACCCTAATTTTTTTGTTGAAAACGAAAATCAAAATTGAACAGAAATCAGTTGACAAATTCTTCATATCAATCAAGAACAACATTCGATAAGATTAATCACAACAAAAAATTTTAAAAAAAAATTGTGGAAAGAGCGCGATTTATACCTCTCCAATATGTGAGAAACGGATGTAACGGAATCTTGACTATACTTTTTTGAAGATCTTCGATTGATTGTGGTGATAATTTTACTTGATTGTGGAAGATTTTTTGGCAACGAGGGATGGTTGCAGTTACTAGAGAGAGAGAGAGAGAGAGAGAAACAGAGAAAATATCTGAAGAGAGAGAAAATTTAAGAAAATAATAAGACTGCGATAAACAATGTTTAGGTTTTATAATTTGGCCGAATGTTTAGGGGTGACGTTGTAACACCCGCGAATTTTCCATTTTGACATTTAAAATTTATTAAACCGTTTAATTACTTTATTATATATTTTTGAATTTTTGAATTTAATTAATTTTTTGTCAAACACAAATTTTATAAAAGTTACATTTTTATAAGCTTGTTTATATAAAACTAAACATTTCAGTCGGATAATAATAATTGTGACGATAATAATAGTTTTCCGTCTTAATTTATAGACACATTTCCGTCTAGCAAAGGTCGTCGCATTTCTCTTATAAAGTTATTTGAATTCAGACCAACCCGATTTCGACAACACAACACACTCACCTACTCTCTTACACTCCAACTTAAATTATTATTATTATTATTATTATTATTATTATTATTATTATTATTATTATTATTATTATTATTATTATTATTATTATTATTATTATTATTATCTCACACACTCACCAACCGGGCATCACTCATTTCCCCACCCACCTGCAACTTTCTTTTTTTTTTTTTTCTTGGAACACAGCAGCAAACACACAGGCTCAAATACAAACTTTAAACTCCATTTCCGCCAAGCTTCCACCTCAGATCCCAACTCCATTTCTCAACGTTTTTCCTTAATTCTTCCACCATTCTCCTCCTTACTTCCTCCTTCACCTTTTAATGTAAGAAAAGTGCCGACTTTCCACCTAATTCAAAACGGCCGTCTTACAAGGGATTCGGATTTTGGGTTAATCTCTTCGGTTTTTGGGTTTAAGATCATCCTTGGGCGATTCCTTGGACTCTCAGAGATCAAA
Source organism: Silene latifolia (assembly GCF_048544455.1). Lineage (NCBI taxonomy): Eukaryota > Viridiplantae > Streptophyta > Magnoliopsida > Caryophyllales > Caryophyllaceae > Silene > Silene latifolia. The sequence goes on from NW_027413701.1 coordinate 652,716, forward strand.
AACAGGTAACGGTGATAGGTTACTCGACAAAAAGTCGAAATTCCGTCTTATGTGTCATTTTATATGTTTTTAATTGATAAAGTTTAGTTCTTTCGTCTTCCTCATGTATGTGGTTAAATTTGTGGTGTAGATGGTTACTTTACATGTTTGTTTAGATGCCCTTTGGCTCGTTTTAATACTGGATTCGGGTATGAGAGGCGACTGCCGAGTTCACATGCTTATGTCGTGGTTGTTATGCTGCTGCTAGTCTGTATTTCGTTCCTTCCTGCTGCTATTACACATTTTCTGGAACAGTGAACATGACTAGGAAAACATACTTACCTTCCTCCCTTTTGTTGTCAATGTTTGTTCTCGTTTGAGTCATTTATGCGCATCAGTCATAGATTGCAGGCCCCATAATAATTGACGATGTTTTAGAGTATATTTACGACTCAACAGACGGGTAGAATGGACTGTCTTTACACGCCATCTTCGAGTTGTGTAAGGACAAATTTAATGATTGTTGTTCACGTATTACTTGCGCTTGTTTCCGTCTCAACCTTGCTGTCATGTCCTTAATTCTGAGTCGAATGGACCGTTTTGGGACCCTGTTTTGGAGCTGTGGAAGGGGTGTTTGAACTCTGTTTCGGGTGGTCGCAATGGTGTTTGTTGGGCGGCCTGTCACGGCCTGGTTGGGTCTGTTTTAGGAGTTTTTTTTTTTTTGGTTGTCACGAGGGATTGTGTAGGGGTTTATGCGACTGTTTTTTTTGGACTGTTTTCGTGATGGTTGTGGTACCTTTGTACACATCTCTAGGACCGCTTTGGGGACTGTTTTGATGGCCTGTTACGGCCTGCATTAGTGCCTGTTTTGACAGTTTATTTGGCCTGTCTTGGTACTCGGTCGTGGCCTGTTTTGACGGTCTGTTTATCCGGGTCGTGGTGGCCTGTATTGACATGTCCTGACATGTCTTGGGCTGGACAGTGTGGCTCGGTGGGGGTGGCCACGGCTCCTTAGGCAGTGGTTGGTCGTGAGCTAGGCAGGTTGGTCGCGGCTTAGTGGTGAGGCGTGATTAGGGCTGTCCGAATAACACCCTTGGGTCGTGTTTGGGTGTTGTCTGTAGGTCCTTTGAGTCGTGTTTAATGATTGTCTCGGCATAAGTTGGTTATTTGAATTATTAAAACCCCGCCTCGTGTTTTATATAACTTAATTCGTTAAATATCGTTCATTCATTTATTTTTCTCACATTAATCATAAATGTGGAATTTATTATTTATTCAAGTCAAAATTCGATAAAATGTCTCACTTACCTATTATATGAATTTTTAATCCGTCCATTCTCATTTATTTATCGTATCTCAAATATGAGTGAATCATTCTAATTATTTAATTAAATTGAGTCATTTATAATTGGATGCTTGTCTTGCTTATTATAAATGGTTCATCTTCATTTGTTTACATTTTTATTCAATTGACAAATATTGAAGAAATAGGTTACTTATTCATATTCATGATTATGTTTTGGCATGAAACGTCTCACTTGAATTATCATCGGTTCATATAGTAGTAGTCTCTTTCCAAGTTGATTCGTATCGCTTGGTTGAGTCGTATTCTCTTGATGATGCCTTTATGCTATACCGTATTGCTTGACTTATCTTTACGCCTCTTTCGGACTGTCCTGCCGATTGTGGGTTTAGCTCATATTTTCCGCCTCTTTCGGACTGTTCTGCCGATTGTGGGTTCTCGATTTCCGATCTGTCTTCGAGTCTTGGATGCGGACTGTTCTGCCGCATGTCGAATCGGGGACCGTTCTGCCCCGAGAGTCTGGCCAGATTTAGACTAGGACTGAGTCTTGGGAGTACCATTGTCGTCCTACCAGGGGAATTATATTTTGATATATGAGTAGTAAAGGTCTTGCTTGGTTATAGATATTGGTATTTGTCTTTTAAGGTAAGAGTTATGCCTTTTGTTGTTTGCCTTGGTCCTATTGGATACTAGGGGTGAGCTATAAGCCCTCTAGTTGCGATATGATCGTCGGGATTGATGTTCCCATCCGTTCTTATGGTGAGATGCAAGCTATAAGTATGAATGGGAGATTAGTAGCCACGTCCCGTACAATGTTTGCTAAGTGGTTTTCCAAGTAATGGCTACAATTTCTATTCTTGTAAATTGCATTGGTTGATCCCTTACTTAACTGCTTCACATGATTCGAATTTTAATCTCATATCTATGTTGTATTTTCTTGAAAGGCGTGCCTTTATATAAATGACCGTACTCTTGTCTTTCGTATTATCTAATTGTCTCACATGATTAGTTGAATCTCTATCATGCTAATGTTGATCTATCCGGTCCCATCTCATTGAATTGCCATGTTTAAATATAACTTGATATTCACATCTGTCGTAAGTATCTTATATGACTTACCTGTTTTAGTTCTTTGTTATGTTCGTTTTGACATTTTGTGGCTGGGAGAACCTTGAGTTACTCCCCACTGACTGTGGCGTTCATGTTTACATGAATGACAGGTATTAGTGGTGCATTCATGGGGTGAAGACATGTGTGAGCTAGCGAGCACTTCGGCATAGTAGTTGGTTTATTAGGATTGTTTAGACCTACCTTTTATTGTATTGTCATTCGAGGGATATATTTTCCCTCACCTCGACTATCACGTTTGTATAATTTAAAATCTTTTTTTTCCGCACTCTTTATTTATGTTTTAGATTTTGGTGAACCCGCGCTTTAAATTTTAAAAGTTTCAAAAATTCCCTATTTTCCGCTTGAATTTATAAGTTATACTTTCCGCTTTATCGCGGGGTGTCACAGTTGGTATCAGAGCCTATGTTGCTCCCGACGCACACACGTGTACCCCAAATTTAATTTGAACTTGACCTTAAATAATGAATGAGAGATGGGTAGAAATAAGGACCTAAGTTGGTAGTCTCTTTGTGTATGCTCCGTGGTAGGTTCTAACATGCTTGTTGATTGTCATCTGTTTTTGTGCCATTGGATCGACAAACCATGAGCTTACCCGTGTTGCGATCAAGACTTGGTGCCTATTGCTAGAAATTGAAGATTTGTTCAACTTTTGAAGAATGCTTCTACTTACTCGAAGATATTTCTCATTCTTTGTGTACCCTACCTCATTCTTTACTTCTTAATGTTTACTTCTTCTTCTAAACTCTTTTTTCTTTTTTCTTGGAAGTTATTCTTGTACCCTCCCAACTTGTCCTTTGTTCCTTGCTTATCCTCCCTTAACGCCTTTTTATAGTTCTCTTTCTTTTGTGAGATGTTAATTGTGGTAGGATAATTTAGCTTTATGGAGTTTGTTTGTGGTTGACCCATAACCCTTGGTTTTGAGAAGTTATGATGTTGGAAGGACTTAGGTAGTGTGGTGAGACATACTTAGTGATTCTTATGCCTAGTTCTTTGATAAAGTGAGTATAATTGATTGGTGGATTATGTGTGTTAAGAGTGAGTTGCCTATGTTACTAAAGTTATGGAACTTAGCCTTGTTGTTTATACCTGGAAGTTTGAGTTGAGCTCGAGGTTAGCATAGTCGGTATACTTTTGTGAGTGTTCTGACGATTACATAGGGACCATGTTAGGTGAGAGTTCTTGCTAGTTTTGGAATCTCATTTGGGTATCCACTTCGTGTAATCGGGATTAGTAGCCAGAGTTCTTGAGATGTAATTATAAGTTGGGATCGATAGATATTGAGCTCAGATGAGTTAGATGTTTGAGTGGTTGTCTCGTAGTTTGGAGAATGTCACCATTTATGCCTTAGGTTTCGAGAGTATAAAAAGATCTCCTTGGGATGATACAATGTGCAAAAGAACTTTTGAATTTAGATTTTTGATTGAGAGTTTTACCATTTGGAGGAACTCATAGTTGACACTAGTTGGATATGAGTATAGCTTTGTTAGAAGTTTTGACCTTGATCTCGTGGAGGTTGTTTGTAGATGTTGAGGATTTGAAGCGGTGACATCACACTTATAGTGAACTAACTTGTTTCATGGGATAGCCTAAGGTGAAGTTGTAATACTCCGTATTTATGGTCTTGGGGGTACTCTATCGAGTAGCCCTTACTCTGTCGAGTAAGGGGTGTGTCGCAGAATAGAATAGTTTCTGACCTGATGGGTACTCGATCGAGTAGCTGGGGCACTCGATCGAGTAGGGGGGTACTCGATCGAGTACCTTGGGTACTCGATCGAGTGTCCGGTTTTACGGGGGAGTTTTCTCGGGTTTTGTTAATTACGCGATTAAGGTATTTAAACCAATTCGTCTTTATTCTAAATCACTTTTACCAAAACCTAAAACCTGTTTAAGAGAGAAAGCGATCGATCATCTTCCTAATCGCGTCCTTAACAATTCCGGAGATCGACGGTCGGATTGCATCGTAGTTTGTGTCGTTGGATTCGTTGCGTCGAGGGTAAGCTTCTAGCATAATTTTTATAACGTTTTGATAAGATTAGTGAAACCCTAATTTTAGTAATTGGGGGTTTTTGTGAATAAGTGATTGAATAGTAGTATTCGTATGTTTATGTTAGGAGGAGAGTTCATAGAAGAGGCGTTTTGAGACAGCTGTAGATACCGTCTGCTTGTGTGCTTTCCAGGTAGGATTTCCTACTCAGTATTAGTCCCATAATGGGATATTGGTGATGTCTTTGTAATTAGTTAATTGATTTGTTGATTGTAATTGTGATTGTGATTGTGGTTGTGTTTGTGATGGTTCTCGAGATGCGTTCTCGGCTGAGTGGGGTCACTTGCGGGAGTGATCTCACGCCCTAGTTTCGCCTTCTGTGGAACCCGCCACAGAAGGGATGTGCACATTAATGAGCAGGGTTATCGCTCGTACGATGAGCGGGGCTTAGGTGGGAACGGCTGCGGTCCCCCATCGGCGTGGTGGGTCCAAAGTGGACGATCGATGATTGAGACGGTTGGTTGGATGTGGTTGTGCGTGTGTGTGATGATTCATTTGTCTATTTGTCTTATTGTTGTTATTTATTTTGATTGTGTGATTAGTACCGACCCGGTGTTGTTTTGAAAACTGCGGTGATCCATTCGGGGATGGTGAGCAGATATTGAGCAGGTATAGAGATGATACGGGATAGTTGGGATGGCCACGACGTGACAATAGAGTCTTCCATTTGTAGTTTAGCTTTATTTACATTTCGGTTTGAGTAGACAGTTTGGAATAATGTATTTTACTATCGTTTGGGTTTCAAGGATTGTATTCATTCATTAAACGATTAATAATAAATGTTGTTTCTTTATCGCTGTTGTTTGATTATCATACCTCGGGCAACCGAGATGGTGATGTCTCCATACCTGAGTGGTCCTGGTAAGGCACTCGGAGTATGGGGGTGTTACAAATGGTATCAGAGCGACGATCCTGAAACCTGTAACCAATGAACTTAATGAACGTAGAGAGTCAATTAAAATGAACCCGGGGTAAAAGTTGTAGGAGCTAGTGCAAAGGCTTGGGAGACGTCCTAAAGTCGCAAGGGGTCGCCCTACAACTTTGAACCGGTCACGTGGGGGAAAATGTGTTTGAGTCAGGTATGTGCTTAGTGACTTGTGCAATAAAGTGATGAAATGTGATGAATGTTTGGTGTTGAAATAGGAAGTTGAGCGTGTGAAAGAAAATAATGATATGTGGAACATGTTAATGAAATGATAACATGTTGGATGTTTATAATGTGGCTTTAATAGCATGAGAAATTGATTTCGTTGATTAGTAGAATAGATGCGTAGCCTATTTGTTAGAATATAATGAGGTTTGATAAAGTTGGCATGTTAGTATACGAATAACATGCGGGTAGCTTGTACGTATTGGGGGTACTTGATCGAGTGAGACTAACTCGATCGGGTAGGTTTTTGGCGATTTTGAGTCCAGAAACGAGTTTTGGGGCACTCGATCGAGTAACTAGGGTACTCGATCGAGTGAAAATCACTCGATCGAGTAGCCTAGATACTCGATCGAGTGGGTTAGAGATCAGAAGGTCTGTTTGGTTCTGGAGTTTGGGTACTCGATCGAGTACATGGGGGCACTCGATCGAGTAGCCCGTTACTCGATCGAGTGGGTTTGGATACTCGATCGAGTGGGTTCTGGGCAACGCGTGTTCGTGTTTTGAGGATTAGTACGCGTGTTTATGTTTATCCTTTTCTTCTATAGCTTCAAGATGCCGCCCAAGAGAAACGCTTTGTACGCGAGAGCTGAGGTTATGACTACGGATGACATCGTTAAAATGTTGGAACACCAGGACGCTCTTACAGAGACCCTGAAGAGAGTGAATGAGGACAAGGACAAGAGTAAGGAGAAGGAGGTTGACCATGCTAAAGTCAGCCTCTATATCGCGAGGTTTAACCCGAAGGAGTACAAGGGAGTTGAGGAGCCTAACCACCTTGATAGTTGGCTGAGGGAGATGGAGAACATCTTTGGATTTAGTTCGCTGTCCAGGATGAGATGAGAGTGGATCAGCCGCATTCTATCCGAGGGAGGCGGTGGCAAGTGGTGGGATTCCGTGAAAGTGAGTGCCAAGGAGATGTATACCAACCAGGGGTTACCTGCTATACCTTGGGAGGAGTTTCGTAGAGAGTTTGTGAGGAAGGAGTTCGTGCCAGAGCATGTAAGGAGTAAGTTGAGGGAGGAGTTCGACAAGTTCAAGATGACGGCTGAGATGTCTGTGGCTGAGTACTACAGGCAGTTTAATGAGAAATCTAGATATGCTGAGGACATGGGTTTGAGTGATGAGAATTTGGCTTTGAGGTTTGAGAGTGGACTAACCACGAAGATTATGGATAAGTTACCCGTGGGAGTCCTCACTGATGTGAAGGAAGCATATGAGAGGGTCGGGAGAGCCGAGAGACTAGTGGAGATGGCTCGGGAGAGGTCGGGTGGAGAGAAGAGGAAGTCGGAGAGCGAGGGTGGTGGCCAATCTAATTACAAGAAAGGCAACCACAATCAATCTAAGGGATTTTCTTCCTGGTCTCGGGTTTAGTCTTTGGAACTTCCTTTGGGCGAGGTCGTGGGAGTGTGAGCAACAGTGGGGAGTGACTCGCTTTGGTTGTGGTGGCGTAGGCCACAAGAGACATGAGTGCACGAGCGCACCGAGATCTTTTCGAGACTCGCACGAGCTTTGCGAGCAATGACCAGTGGATCATGGCCAAACAGGGGGAGGTCGAGCTATCGAGTGGAGGCAACCGCAACGGCGGTAATTCTTATCGAAGACACCGATGAACAACAACAACAACAATCAAGGGTCGGGTGCTAAGCCGACCGCATCGCCTAGTACTTGTCCAGGGAGGTGGACAAGACCGATGGCAAGTTGTTCATGATGGACAAGAAGGCATTTGAGGAGGATGCGCACGTTATCACCGGTACATTCCTTGTTAATGGTATTCCTACGTTTGTTTTGTTTGATTCGGGGCTTCTCGATCGTTTGTGTCTTCGAGTCATGTAAAACAGTTGGGTTTGAGAGTATATGAGTCCGTTAGGGAGCAAGTTTTCATACCTTGGGGAGTCTCGTATCGTGTGGGAGGTTGTTTAGAGATGTATCTTTGATAGTTGGGCAAGTCGATTTCCTGTAGTAGACTTGCTAGAGTTTCCTTTAATGGTTTTGAGATGATAGTTGGGATGGATTGGTTAGGAAAGTATAAAGCTAAGATAGACTGTCATCAGAAGAGAGTGTCGCTAAGAGGTCCTAAGGGTGTAAGTGTGTCTTATCGTGGGTTTCTAGTCAAACCCAAAGTTAAGTTGATTAATTTGTCACTTTGAAGTCGTATCCGAGGAAGGGATGTCCTCCGATTTTGTGCCACGTGAGAGACGACCGGATAGAAAGCCCGGCGATTGAGGAGATACCAAGTGGTGGGAGAGTATGCGGATGTCTTTCCGAAGAGATTCCGGGTTGCCACCGAAGAGGGAGATAGATTTCACCGTTGAGTTGAAGCCAGGGACGGGGCCAATCTCTAAGGCACCGTACCGCATGGGTCCTAAGGAGATGGAGGAACTTAGGAAGCAGTTGGATGATTTGATAGAGAAGGGATACATTAGGCCAAGTGTATCGCCTGGGGAGCACCGATTCTGTTCGTGAAGAAGAAAGATGGGAGTTTGAGGCTGTGCATAGATTACCGGGAGCTGAACCGTGTGACGATAAAGAACAAGTATCCTTTGCCAAGGATAGATGACCTGTTTGATCAGTTGAGTGGTGCAACGGTCTTTTCTAAGATCGATTTGAGATCGGGATACCATCAGGTGAAGATTAGAGATGTGGACATATACCGAAGACGACTTTCACGTCGAGGTATGGCCATTATGAGTATGTGGTGATGCCATTTGGGTTGTCCAATGCGCCGGCAGTGTTTATGGATTTGATGAATAGGATCTTCAGACAGTTCTTGGATCAGTTCGTAGTAGTGTTTATCGATGATATCTTAGTCTACTCTAAGACTAAGGAGGAGCATGAGGAGCATCTGAGGATCGTGTTGCAGACGTTGAGAGATCATGAGCTGTATGCTAAGTTGTCTAAGTGTGAGTTTTGGTTGGAGAAAGTTGCTTTTCTGGGGCATGTAATCTCTAAAGATGGGGTAGCTGTGGATCCGGCGAAGATTGAGGCAGTGACAAAGTGGGAAGCACCGAAGAATGTCGCTGAGGTAAGGAGTTTCTTGGGTTTAGCTGGGTACTACAGGCGGTTTGTGAAGGATTTCTCCAAGATAGCTAGACCGATGACAGCGTTGATGAGGAAAGAGAACAGGTTCGTTGGGATGAGAGTTGTGAGAAGGCGTTCCAAACCTTAAAGGAGCGTTTAACCACAGCTCTGTCTTGGCATTCTGAAGGGAGCGAGAATTTTGAGGTTTATACCGATGCTTCGAAGAATGGGTTGGGATGTGTGTTGATGCAGAATGGTAAGGTGATTGCCTATGCTTCTAGGCAGTTGAAGCCTTATGAGGAGAACTACCCTACTCATGACCTGGAGTTGGGTGCAGTGGTGTTTGCTCTCAAGATTTGGAGGCACTACCTTTATGGAGCAATCTTTAAGGTATTTTCGGATCACAAGAGTCTCAAGTACATCTACACGCAGAAGGAGTTGAACATGAGACAGAGGAGGTGGATGGAGCTGATTGGCGACTACGACATGGAAATCATCTACCATGAAGGAAAGGCCAATGTGGTTGCTGATGCTTTGAGTAGGAAGAGTGTACATTCCTTGTGTACAGCTCTATCCTTGATGAGGTTGAGAGATGAAGTAGCGAGCTTTGGGATTCATATGATGCAGAAAGGAGATACCATGAGTGATATGACAGTACAGCTTGAGTTTTATGATGACATTCGGGATAAGCAGGCTTTGGATCCTAAGATAGTGGAGTGGAGAGCTGGAGTAGAGAAAGGGACAGTGTCCCGGTTTTCCATTCATACAGATGGTAGCTTGAGGTTTGATGGTAGGTGGTGTGTTCCTAATGATGAGGAGTTGAAAAAGACAATCATGACAGAAGCGCATTGCACACCATATTCGGTTCATCCGGTGGAGACAAGCTTTACAAAGATCCAAGAAAACGTTTTGGTGGCTCTGGAATGAAGAACGAGACAGTGAGTTTGTGTCCCGTTGTTTGACATGCCGGAGAGTTAAAGGGGAACAGAGAAGACCACAAGGTAAGGTTCGGTCCTTGGAGGTGCCGAGTGGAAGTGGGAATCCATTTCCATGGATTTCATTGTGGGTTTACCTAAGAGTCAACAAGGTAACAATATGATTTGGGTGATAGTGGATCGGTTGACCAAGTCAGCTCACTTTGTTCCAATGAAAGATACATGGACTAAGGCACAATTGGCTATGGCCTATCGAAAGAACGTGCTTAAGTTACATGGAGTCCCTAAGGACATAGTGTCTGACAGAGATGCGAGGTTTATATCAAGGTTTTGGAAGGAGTTGCAGGAATCGTTGGGAACAGCTTTGAAGATGAGTACAGCATTTCATCCTGCGACAGATGGGCAGACTGAGAGAACAATCAAGACTCTTGAGGATATGTTGCGAGCTTGTGTGATGGATTTTGGTGGTAGCTGGGAGCAGAGGTTGGACTTGATAGAGTTTTCTTACAACAACAGCTATCACACTAGTATTGGTATGGCACCGTTTGAAGCTTTGTATGGGAGGAGATGTAGGAGTCCAATCTGTTGGGACGATAGTCTTTGAGGCAAGTGGTTTTAGGACCAGAGATGGTACATGAGATGGTGGAACAGATTAAGATGATCTGGGAACGGATGAGAGCGCCCGGGATCGACAAAAGAGTTATGCAGATCTACATCGTCGGGACATAGAGTTTCAGGTTGGGGACAAGGTTCTTCTGAAAGTGTCTCCTATGCGTGGAGTTATGAGATTTGGGAAGAAAGGCAAGCTAAGTCAGAAGTTTATAGGGCCTTATGAGATCTTAGAGCGAGTTGGGGAAGTGGCTTATCGTTTGGCTTTACCTACGCTTTGGAGAGAGTGCATAATGTGTTTCATGTATCGCAGCTGCGGAAGTATGTGAGTGACCCGTCGCATGTGTTGGAGGCAGAGAGCTTAGAGCTGGATGAGTCTTTATCGTACCTTGAGGTGCCTAAGCAGATCCTAGACCGAAAAGTTAGAAAGACCAGGAGTGGTGAGAGAAGTGTTGCTTAAGATCCTTTGGTCCAACCATGAGACTGAGGAAGCTACATGGGAGGCGGAGGATATCATGAAAGAGCGTTACCCTTTCCTTTTTGATCAGGTATGTATGGTTACGGGGACGTAACCTTGTTTCTTTTAGGGGGGTAGGAGATGATCGCGAGAGTTTCTAAGAGTTTTATGCACCTTTTTGTATATGTTGTGTCGGTATGTTGTCGGGATAAGTTGGGTTGGATAGCACGTTTTATGTTGTGTTTATTTTGACCTTCGAGTCGGGAAGCTTATGGGAGTACCTTTGTTTGGTAGTGGTTTGAACCCGGGGACGAAGTTCCTTTTAAGGAGGGAAGACCGTAATACTCCGTATTTATGGTCTTGGGGGGGTACTCTATCGAGTAGCCCTTACTCTGTCGAGTAAGGGGTGTGTCGCAGAATAGAATAGTTTCTGACCTGATGGGTACTCGATCGAGTAGCTGGGGCACTCGATCGAGTAGGGGGGTACTCGATCGAGTACCTTGGGTACTCGATCGAGTGTCCGGTTTTACGGGGGAGTTTTCTCGGGTTTTGTTAATTACGCGATTAAGGTATTTAAACCAATTCGTCTTTATTCTAAATCACTTTTACCAAAACCTAAAACCTGTTTAAGAGAGAAAGCGATCGATCATCTTCCTAATCGCGTCCTTAACAATTCCGGAGATCGACGGTCGGATTGCATCGTAGTTTGTGTCGTTGGATTCGTTGCGTCGAGGGTAAGCTTCTAGCATAATTTTTATAACGTTTTGATAAGATTAGTGAAACCCTAATTTTAGTAATTGGGGGTTTTTGTGAATAAGTGATTGAATAGTAGTATTCGTATGTTTATGTTAGGAGGAGAGTTCATAGAAGAGGCGTTTTGAGACATTTGAGATACCGATGCTTGTGTGCTTTCCGGTAGGATTTCCTACTCAGTATTAGTCCCATAATGGGATATTGGTGATGTGCTGTAATTAGTTAATTGATTTGTTGATTGTAATTGTGATTGTGATTGTGGTTGTGTTTGTGATGGTTCTCGAGATGCGTTCTCGGCTGAGTGGGGTCACTTGCGGGAGTGATCTCACGCCCTAGTTTCGCCTTCGTGGAACCCGCCACGAAGGGATGTGCACATTAATGAGCGGTTATCGCTCGTACGATGAGCGGGGCTTAGGTGGGAACGGCCGCGGTCCCCCATTTGGTGGTCGGGTCCAAGTGGACGATCGTGATTGAGACGGTTGGTTGGATGTGGTTGTGCGTGTGTGTGATTCATTTTGTCTATTTGTCTTATTGTTGTTATTTATTTTGATTGTGTGATTAGTATGACCCGGTGTTGTTTTGAAAACTGCGGTGATCCATTCGGGGATGGTGAGCGGATATTGAGCAGGTATAGAGATGATACGGGATAGTGGGATGGCCACGACGTGACAATAGAGTCTTCCATTTGTAGTTTAGCTTTATTTACATTTCAGTTTGAGTAGACAGTTTGGAATAATGTATTTTACTATCAGTTTGGGTTTCAAGGATTGTATTCATTCATTAAACGATTAATAATAAATGTTGTTTCTTTATCGCTGTTGTTTGATTATCATACCTCGGGCAACCGAGATGGTGATGTCTCCATACCTGAGTGGTCCTGGTAAGGCACTCGGAGTATGGGGGTGTTACAGAAGTAACACAAGTGTTTTGAGGAAATCTTTGGGAGCTATGTGATTATAAGTTTTGTGGTTAGGAAGTTTTCGGGACAGTTCAGGATGATGTTGTTGTTCGAGATTTGAGTACCTGGCGTTTCCTTATTGTCTAATTCCCCTTCCTCTTTGACCATAAGTGTTACCGTTCATACCTCCTTTCCTCGCTTCATCTCGCTCCTCCCTTAAGTTTGATGCTAGTGACGTATGAAAACTCTATCTTTGACATCCTTGTTGACCTTACTTCAATTCTTACCCTATGAAATTCATCATAGCTCTTTTGTTAGCTAAGTTTGGTCTCTCTTAGCGTAATTTGCCCTTATGATGGTCTAAATTACTTTTCTTCTGTTCAACTTCTAAACTTTCAAGCTTTTGATTCGGTGTTAAAAGTTTATATTATTTTTTTGCAACACCTTACCTATTTTAAAAATTTGAAAATAAAAACTTGACTTAGTTCCCTATTTGTTGTTTGAATATAAACTCATTTATCATAATTTTAATTGCTAAACCCGAAATTTCCTTAAATTTTCTACAATCCCTATTAACTTTGACCTATTTAAAATTTCTTGGTGAAAGTTTAATGTTATATTTTCAGGAATTTGACTCTCTTTTGAGTTTAAAGGTGAAACCTTTACCTCTATTTTGGCTTTTGCAAAAGAAAATTTGATTGAATTACATTTTATTTTGATTTTAACGTTGATAGGATGTTAGAACTCGTTATTGGAGACGTTTGATAACTTGTTCTACGCTTGTCGGCGAACTGATTTTGTTTCGAATTTGCCTTTGACTTGGAAAGTAAGCGTTCTTGTGTGCACGACAAGAGCAATTTCGTTCCATGAATGAGACTTATACTTTTGAAAACTCTTCGTTAATGTTTTTGAAAGTGTTTTGATTTTGATTTATACAAATGATTTGCCTTTCGACTTGGTTTTGTCGGAAAATTTTAGTCGAAACTTTTGAAAGAATTTTAATTCTTACAAGTAATTGACCTTTTAATGTTTTGGTTATCGATTTTAAAAGTTCAGTTTTATTTTTATAACCTTTCTTTTCTACCTCCAAGTTTCGAGGACGAAACTTTTTAAAAGATGGGGTGATTGTAACACCCGCGAATTTTCCATTTTGACATTTAAAATTTATTAAACCGTTTAATTACTTTATTATATATTTTTGAATTTTTGAATTTAATTAATTTTTTGTCAAACACAAATTTTATAAAAGTTACATTTTTATAAGCTTGTTTATATAAAACTAAACATTTCAGTCGGATAATAATAATTGTGACGATAATAATAGTTTTCCGTCTTAATTTATAGACACATTTCCGTCTAGCAAAGGTCGTCGCATTTCTCTTATAAAGTTATTTGAATTCAGACCAACCCGATTTCGACAACACAACACACTCACCTACTCTCTTACACTCCAACTTAAATTATTATTATTATTATTATTATTATTATTATTATTATTATTATTATTATTATTATTATTATTATTATTATTATTATTATTATTATTATTATCTCACACACTCACCAACCGGGCATCACTCATTTCCCCACCCACCCACCTTTTTTTTTTTTTTTTTTTTTTCTTGGAACACAGCAGCAAACACACAGGCTCAAATACAAACTTTAAACTCCATTTCCGCCAAGCTTCCACCTCAGATCCCAACTCCATTTCTCAACGTTTTTCCTTAATTCTTCCACCATTCTCCTCCTTACTTCCTCCTTCACCTTTTAATGTAAGAAAAGTGCCGACTTTCCACCTAATTCAAAACGGCCGTCTTACAAGGGATTCGGATTTTGGGTTAATCTCTTCGGTTTTTGGGTTTAAGATCATCCTTGGGCGATTCCTTGGACTCTCGAGATCAAAACAGTAACGGTGATAGGTTACTCGACAAAAAGTCGAAATTCCGTCTTATGTGTCATTTTATATGTTTTTAATTGATAAAGTTTAGTTCTTTCGTCTTCCTCATGTATGTGGTTAAATTTGTGGTGTAGATGGTTACTTTACATGTTTGTTTAGATGCCCTTTGGCTCGTTTTAATACTGGATTCGGGTATGAGAGGCGACTGCCGAGTTCACATGCTTATGTCGTGGTTGTTATGCTGCTGTTAGTCTGTATTTCGTTCCTTCCTGCTGCTATTACACATTTTCTGGAACAGTGAACATGACTAGGAAAACATACTTACCTTCCTCCCTTTTGTTGTCAATGTTTGTTCTCGTTTGAGTCATTTATGCGCATCAGTCATAGATTGCAGGCCCCATAATGATTGACGATGTTTTAGAGTATATTTACGACTCAACAGACGGGTAGAATGGACTGTCTTTACACGCCATCTTCGAGTTGTGTAAGGACAAATTTAATGATTGTTGTTCACGTATTACTTGCGCTTGTTTCCGTCTCAACCTTCTTTGTCATGTCCTTAATTTCGAGTCGAATGGACCGTTTTGGGACCTGTTTGGGAGCTGTGGAAGGGGTGTTTGAACTCTGTTTCGGGTGGTCGCAATGGTGTTTGTTGGGCGGCTTTGTCACGGCCTGGTTGGGTCTGTTTTAGGAGTTTTTTTTTTTTTGGTTGTCACGAGGGATTGTGTAGGGGTTTATGCGATTGTTTTTTTTGGACTGTTTTCGTGATGGTTGTGGTACCTTTGTACACATCTCTAGGACCGCTTTGGGGACTGTTTTGATGGCCTGTTACGGCCTGCATTAGTGCCATTTTGTGAGTTTATTTGCTTTGTCTTGGTACTCGGTTTGGCCTGTTTTGACGGTCCTGTTTATCCGGTCGTGGTGGCTCTGTATTGACATGTCCCGACATGTCCTGGGGCTGTACAAATGTGGCTCGGTGGGGGTGGCCACGGCTCCTTAGGCAAAGTGGTTGGTCGTGAGCTAGGCGGGTTGGTCGCGGCTTAGTGGTGAGGCGTGATTAGGTGTCCGAATAACACCCTTGGGTCGTGTTTGGGTGTTGTCTGTAGGTCCTTTGAGTCGTGTTTAATGATTGTCTCGGCATAAGTTGGTTATTTGAATTATTAAAACCCCGCCTCGTGTTTTATATAACTTAATTCGTTAAATATCGTTCATTCATTTATTTTTCTCACATTAATCATAAATGTGGAATTTATTATTTATTCAAGTCAAAATTCGATAAAATGTCTCACTTACCTATTATATGAATTTTTAATCCGTCCATTCTCATTTATTTATCGTATCTCAAATATGAGTGAATCATTCTAATTATTTAATTAAATTGAGTCATTTATAATTGGATGCTTGTCTTGCTTATTATAAATGGTTCATCTTCATTTGTTTACATTTCTATTCAATTGACAAATATTGAAGAAATAGGTTACTTATTCATATTCATGATTATGTTTGGCATGAAACGTCTCACTTGAATTATCATCGGTTCATATAGTAGTAGTCTCTTTCCAAGTTGATTCGTATTCTCTTGATGATGCCTTTATGCTATACCGTATTGCTTGACTTATCTTTACGCCTCTTTCGGACTGTCCTGCCGATTGTGGGTTTAGCTCATATTTTCCGCCTTTTTCGGACTGTTCTGCCGATTGTGGGTTCTCGATTTCCGATCTGTCTTCGAGTCTTGGATGCGGACTGCTCTGCCGCATGTCGAATCGGGGACCGTTCGCCCGAGAGTCCGGCGATTTAGACTAGGACCGAGTCTTGGGAGTACCATTGTCGTCCCTACGGGGGAATTATATTTTGATATATGAGTAGTAAAGGTCTTGCTTGGTTATAGATATTGGTATTTGTCTTTTAAGGTAAGAGTTATGCCTTTTGTTGTTTGCCTTGGTCCTATTGGATACTAGGGGTGAGCTATAAGCCCTCTAGTTGCGATATGATCGTCGGGATTGATGTTCCCATCCGTTCTTATGGTGAGATGCAAGCTATAAGTATGAATGGGAGATTAGTAGCCACGTCCCGTACAATGTTTGCTAAGTGGTTTTCCAAGTAATGGCTACAATTTCTATTCTTGTAAATTGCATTGGTTGATCCCTTACTTAACTGCTTCACATGATTCGAATTTTAATCTCATATCTATGTTGTATTTTCTTGAAAGGCGTGCCTTTATATAAATGACCGTACTCTTGTCTTTCGTATTATCTAATTGTCTCACATGATTAGTTGAATCTCTATCATGCTAATGTTGATCTATCCGGTCCCATCTCATTGAATTGCCATGTTTAAATATAACTTGATATTCACATCTGTCGTAAGTATCTTATATGACTTACCTGTTTTAGTTCTTTGTTATGTTCGTTTTGACATTTTGTGGCTGGGAGAACCTTGAGTTACTCCCCACTGACTGTGGCGTTCATGTTTACATGAATGACAGGTATTAGTGGTGCATTCATGGGGTGAAGACATGTGTGAGCTAGCGAGCACTTCGGCATAGTAGTTGGTTTATTAGGATTGTTTAGACCTACCTTTTATTGTATTGTCATTCGAGGGATATATTTTCCCTCACCTCGACTATCACGTTTGTATAATTTAAAATCTTTTTTTTCCGCACTCTTTATTTATGTTTTAGATTTTGGTGAACCCGCGCTTTAAATTTTAAAAGTTTCAAAAATTCCCTATTTTCCGCTTGAATTTATAAGTTATACTTTCCGCTTTATCGCGGGGTGTCACAGACGTGGTTGAACGAGGACTGTTGGATCTTTAGATCTAATGATCCTTATTCACGGGACGGACTCACCTAGTGAATTAGAGCGAATGAACACTTGGAAAAAAGTGCACAAAGATTTTACATTTAAAACCGCCTTAGACAATATTATATGAATTGATAAAACTATCTCAGCACAGCTTCTTGGTTAACTGCTCGTATACAACATTACAACCATTGGTGAGGTACTATTCAGTCTAGTACAGTTTCATATGGAGTACGCGCTTTCAATTCCTTTAATTCTCGAACGAGGGAAAACTTTAAATCTCTTCGGAGTCGCACCAATGACTAAAATATCATCAATAGAAACCACCAGAAAACCATGTTGCTACCATCAATCTTTGTAGAGAGAAAGTAATCATTTAAAGATTGAACATAATCTCTTGAGCGAAGAGTTGTACTGACTTTGGCATAGCACTGCCTTGAGGCTTGTTTAAGAGCAAACAAGAATTTTTATTTTATAAATTTAAAAATCATTTTAGGATCGGAAACTGGTAAGCCTGGTAGAAGTTTCATGTAACTAAGGGTAGGTCTGTAATGCAATGAGTCGAAGGAGAGATCCTGATATGAAAATATGACGGTGAAGCAGTGTTGACAGTGATTATAGTTATTGTTTTAGAGTACAGAGTATCATTGATGAGCTCCCATTTCTACCTACATTTTATTGCATTTGGAGCTCATTTAGTAGCATTTTGTAAAGGGTTTTGGGCATTTTTAATGCTTTTAATCCAATATCAAATGTTATTACATTCAACAAAGAAGTATCAATGAAGAATTGAAGGTAATTTGGAGCAAGAAAAGCAGCAAAGGAAGGCCAAGATCAAGCACCAAAGACACCATGAAGAAGCCCTTCAAGAAGTAAGCAAGGAACGAATTGAAGACGGAGATCAGCAAGGATCTCGCACGGTGCGAATTTCCTGCCCCTGTATTTCGCACCGTGCGAGTTTTCTGGGTTCACTTCCGTTTGTATGACGGGTTTCTCTCATCTTAAGCCCATGGATACTTGGTTGTATTAGACTATATATAGTGTGTTTGCCTCTATGTTAACACATCTTTTGCATTATTGAAGAATTAATCTGTAATTTGGAGATTTATCATCTTTTAATTGGGTTTAGATCTAGCATGGAGAACTAATCTCCTCTTCTTAATCCGACTCAAAGGTGTAATCTTTGGTTGTAAGACTCCTTAATCTTTCCTTAATTATTATTATTGTTCTTAATCTCTTGTGTTTAATTGCTTAATTTTGGAATCCTTGTTAGATTATGGTAATTAAGTGTGATTTCCTTGTTACTTAATCTTGCCAAGTTCCTTAATTTACATGTTGTTGGGTTTATTAAGTGTGATTTCCTTGTAATCCCATATTGCAACAACTTGTTATTAGACTAATGAATGTGATTTCTTCTTGGTTTAATTAACATTTGAGAGATTAATTTGTGATTGCTCATTAATTGTGTTTTCATTGTGAGTAATTGCACCTATTAGATTCTTATTGCTTCATCTTCTTGTTAATTAATCTATATGTGTGATTTTCACTAGAGTAATTAATAAGTTGGGTCAATTACTAAGTGTGATTTCCTTGTGGTTGACTTCTAATTAAGGGAATTTTGAGAATTAATCTCACTAATAGAGTAATAGGGCAATAATATTAATTAGAAGGATTGATTGAGTGGTTTCATCAACTAAAGTGCCTCACTTTATTGAGTCGGATTAAGTTTTCCTTAAACTTGATAAATTTCCATCTTAAAACTTGTTGATTGATTACTTGTTGTTCACTCTTATTTGAATTTCATTTTGTCTTTGAAAACCAACCAAAACAACCCCCTTTTTACATACTTGTTAATTTGTCACAATTGTTCTAATTGCTCTCTTGATTTCACCATTGCAAAAACCCCCTTCTCTTGGGTTCGATCCCATTACTTGCTACTTACTTGTCTTATAATTAGTCTTGATTAGTACGTATTGTGGTATATAAATTGTTAATTTGGCCGTCTTAAATAGCGAAGTTTTAGGCGTGTCAATCATTAACATTAATCTTACTTCCTCTCCATTTTACTGATGTGTGTGGTCTGAAGGAACACCATATCATCTTAGTTGTCGCTAGTCTACTCTCGAACACTCTAATTCATAACATCGTAAGCATGATTTTGAAAATAGCACGGACATGGCTAGTATATATCCAGTTGCAAGCACTGGGCACATGAGTTTTATTTAGCATTACATAGCTCAATTAACTTACCAACTAGCTCTGTAAATTACACAAAACCCGAAGATTTAGACATACGATATGCTACATTTGAACCCGAATTCCAGCTGCAAATCACAATCCTGCCAGAATTTCTTCCCACCCTTACAGCATTTAGCAGTTCAAGCTGAGTACAGACTCTAATCATCGAGGAAGTGGAGTACAAATAAACATAGGCAATCGAAATTTACATCAATTCATAGGCGAATGCTCTTTGGATCCCCGACACTGAACATCATGATTCAGGAAGGAGGAGAGATTGCGGAAATGCTACACTTCCATTATTATCAGCTCCTTTGATGTTCAGAATCGAAGTGACCAAATTGTAAATTTGGACATTCTCAAAAGATGGCACCTTCCGTCCCCTCGCGAATTGAGGCCCATGAGCAATGAAAATGGTCCTCATGGAAAAGAAGGCGTTATCATACCCGTGTGCACCTCCACATTCCTGCTTGTTAGAATTCGTCATCTCTATCTTATAACCCTCTTCCGGAAGCCCAATTATAGGCGGAATTCTATAACTCTCAGCATAATGCAGTCTACTAGGAAGATCTTCCTTAAGATAAACCTTCAAACGCTTCCCATTATCAACCTTCCCGGACTGCAACCCCTCGTTCATCTTCGCCACAACATCCGCAGGAGAAATCCCCGAAGGAGGACGAATGGCAAGCAAAGGAGTATAAGACTGAACCCAATCAGCCGGAATTTCAACCCAAGGAGCCAAATCATCCAAAAAAATCAACTTCTTATCACAAGTACCAACCATACCATGATCACCAACCATAATAACAGTAACATCTTCAAACACTCCTCTCTTTTCCAACCCCTCAATCAACTTTCCCATCATTTGATCAATCCTAATAACCGCGTCTGTAATCTCCGGATCATCCGGCCCAACATGGTGACCCTGATGATCCGGGTCCTCAAAATACAATGTGATGAAAACAGGAATATCCTCAACTGGCAAATCAAAGTAACTAAGAACAGTATCAACCCTATCCTCAAAAGGCACAGACTTATTATAATTTTGACAAAAATCAGCAGGACAATCCCAAGAACCTTTCTTAACCTCGGAACCGGGCCAAAAGTAGGTTGCAGCTTTCTGACCATGGTTAGCCACAGTCTCCCACAATGGTTCACCAAGCCACCATTTGGGTTCATGGCTAGCCATTGAAAAACGATCACCAGTAACAGGATCAGTAAAATAATTGTTTATAATACCATGGTAAGAAGGGTACAGACCTGTGACAATGGAGTAATGATTAGGAAAGGTAAGAGTTGGGAAAACCGGGATTAAACCGGTTTCGGCTTCGGTCCCGTTGGTGATCAGCCTGTTGATATTGGGTAAATGAGCTTTGAATTGGTACCCGAACCGGAACCCATCAGAGGAAACAAGGAGGACTACTGGGTGTTTGAGCTTGGTGAGGGGGCGGCGATGAAATGCTGCATTGGCATTGGTGGGATCGGAATTGAGGGCGAAACCGAGAGCGAAAGCGGCAAGGGCGGTGAGGAGGAAGGCAATGAAGAGGAGGAGCTTGGTGGGGTGAGAGCGGGTAGAGGAGGGTGAAGAGTGAGTGTCAAATGAGAGGAGGGAAGTGGTGGAGTTTGGGAGATCATCTTTGGGTTGTGTTGGGAGATGATTGTGTTTGATAGTGGGGAGAAATCTAGGTGGATTTGACTCCATTGATGGAACTTGGAAAGATGAAGGATGAGTAATGGAGACTATGGAGATTGGAGAGTGGACTTGAGGCTTGTGATTAGTAGAAGTGGCAATTTGGTAACTCTTGTTGGTTACGAGTGGACTTGGTAAACAGGTCAATTGGATCACGTTCACTTCGGGTTAATTTGAGTTCGGGTTGTTTGGGTTTGAAAGAATTTGGGCTGGATCGGGTTGTTTCGGATTCAGGTCATTTTCAAATAAGTTGTTTTCAATTTCACGTTATTTGGGGATAACAGTCAGTTTCCGATAATTAATATTCGGGTCAGGTTGAATAAGATCAGGTCAATTCGGATTTTAAAATAGATTTAGGTCCTCAATTTGGGTGTAGATCATGTTGGGACCATGTTATTCAGATGTGTAAATTTTACCAAGTCTAGTTAGGAGTCGGGTGTATTGGGCTCAGGTTAGAATGATTGAAATCGACTGGAACTTGTCAAAAAGGTGCGGGAGAAAAGGATGCGTCGAGAATGGACTTGTGTACTGTATTATTGATTGGTTGCGTAGGAACTGTTGACATAAACACGTGCTTTTTTTAGTGGTGTCATTCATTTACTCTTTAATAAGGTGGGATCATGGGTGCTCACTGCTACCCACGTTATCTTACTCTCTTGTCTCTTGCGCATTTAATACGTATCGCAGAGTCAAGAGTAGGGATTAGAAATGCAATACAGTAATATATATGGAAAATACACGGGGTGTCCTTAAAGTTTCGAATTTTGTTCGAAGTACCCAATTTTTTGTTCCGGAAAAATTTAAAAGGCTATAACTCGTGTCTACGAGTTCAGAAAGTGATAATTTTTTTTTTTCAAATTTATTATCTTTCCGAAAACTACGATTTGAAAAAAAAAAGTTGTCGTACTTGGATCACGTGGCTAGGAGTTTTTGTACGTCAATTTTTTACCGAACAAACTTTGAATGATCATATCTCTTGGTCATGAATTTCAAACTCGACAATTTTTTTTACAAGTCGTAGTTCTCAAAAAGATAACCAATTTGGAAAAAAAATCGTCACTTTATGAGCTCGTAAACACGAGTTATACCCTCTTAAAGTTTTCCGGATAAAAAAACTGGGTATTTCGGGCAGAACATCAAAGTTCAAGGGACCGCGTGCATTTTCCGTAATATCTACTTCATTCTATTCACTAAATTCAAGGACATTTTTGGATTCATGCGGCTGCACAGACCCCAAAATTTTGGGCCCAAAAAACAAAATCAAAGTGATAACAAATAAATCAGCAACTCTCCTATAGGACCGTCCTATAGCATAGGACGGACCCCATTAGAAGAGAGCCCAATTATTAAATAAGATTTGTTCAACATAATGAAAGTAAAAGCAAAATTAAGAGCAGTTATCTCACGCCTACTCAAAGGTAAGTATTCTCCACATTGCTCTTTTATGGAAGCCGGAATTGGCCATAATCCCAGTTATACATGGCGAAGTATTGTCGGGGCGTGGGAGGTACTTCAGGTGGGAGTGCGAAGACGGATTGGTGATGGTCAGACTACCCGGGTGTGGAAGGACCCTTGGATAGCTGGTACTCAATCTAGACGTATTATATCGCACCGGGGTAGGCGCGAGCGAGGAGATGAAAGTGGTTGAACTGTTGAATGTGGAGCGTGATGGCTGGAATGAGGAGAGGATTCGGGAGTTGTTTTTGCCATTAGGACATGAACGTATTCTCATTATTCGGATTAGTGATTCCAGCCTAGGCGATTATTGGTGTTGGGATGCGGAAAGGGATGGTATTTAGACGGCCAGGTCCGCGTACAAATTGTTGTACGAAGGACGGTGTTGATTTAGCAGGGCAATATGATGAGGCGCGGAGTAAAGCAATTTGGAATATGATTTGGAACGCACAAGTCCTCCCTAGAATTAAGGTGTTTTTCTGGCAGTTCTGCAATAATAGCCTAGCTACGTACACATATGAATCTGGCTTTACGGATTCCTTCAATGGATAGTGTTTGTCCCCGATGTCAGGCTTGTGCGGAATCTTGTTTACATATTATTTGGGGCTGCGGATGGGCGGCATGGATATGGGAGGAGTTGGGGATGGATGTTTCGGATGTGTGGGGGCTTGAGGATGTGAGGGAATGGGTGGAGGTAGCGGTGAAGGAGATGGATGCGCGGGATAGAGGGGAGTTTATGACCATCTATTGGGCCATTTGGGAGAGGCGGAATAAGACACTGTTTGATGATGGGGATTGGGGGGTAGAGTCCGTTGTGACGAGAGTAAGGGAGGTGTTGTGGGAAATGCGGGAGCTAATGGTATGAAAGATGAGGAAATGGGTGTGAATTTAGTGGTGGAAGGGTGGTTGAGGCCTAGTGCGGGGGTGAGGAAGATTAATGTGGACGCTTGTGTGAAGGAAGGCATAGGGGAAGGCTGGGGATCGGTATGCAGAGACGAGGAGGGGCGGATGGAATGGGGCATGACCGTCCGGAGTACGGTGATGATGGAGCCTCTGCTGGCTGAAGCGCAAGCGGTGTCATTGAAGAGTGTTGTGGTGGAAGGTGATTGCCTTACAGTCATTGAAGATTCAAAGAAGAAGCGCAAGGGACGGAGCGACCTTTTCCTCATTTATGAAGATATTTTGGCTTTTTGTCGTAATTTTGATTCGGTTATTTTCTCTTATGTTCGTAGAAACTATAAACGTGTAGCTCATGAGCTAGCTCGTATGGATCCATGGTCATATGAGAAGCGTCGGTAGGTCGATGACGTACCTTCTTACATTGTTGATTTGGCTACGGCTGATTTGAGTAATTTAATTTAACCCACTGTGGGTTTTCTCAAAAATAAATAAATAAAATAAAAGTGAATTGCTTTTATAAAATATTATTTCGTAAAATGTTATATCAGGCCGGGCTGCTTTGCCAGGTCTACCCAATACCCCATTTATGTCTTTTTTTTCATTGCTTTTTATAAAATATTATTTCGTAAAATGTTATATAGGGTCCCGTCTTTAGATTTCGCACAAGGACCCCCGAAAACTCCAAGACGACCCTGACTATATTCTTCCCCTTTTCTTTTTACACAAGTAATAAGAAAGTGAATTTGGACCACACAAAATACACTATCCTACATGTCATTGAATTTGGACCACACAAATCAACCCAAAATAGGAAATAGGGAAGAAAACCCGAATAATTGAATAAGGAAATAGAGAAGCAAACTCTGAATAGGAGGGAGTACAATAAGTCTTACTTAAGATGATTAGTGGTCACTATTCGTTTTAAACTTAAAACGACCCAAATACTATTATATGTTGGTAATTAAGACAAACAAATTGGCATTTCCTAGGCAACAAATAGGGTGATTTGTGCGCACCGAAGGTAGCGCCTGCGGGTTCCCTCGTCACCAAAAAATTGGTATGTATTTGATCTGACCCGAAAAATCGACTAAAACCCGCCCGAAAATAACCCGACCGTATCTGACCGAACCAGCCTGAAAATAACATAAACCCACACATTTAGTATCATGACCCGCTCTGTAACATTCCGGAAGTAAGACAGAGTTGGCAACACTTATGTTGTTGGTATTCGATAGTATTATGGAGTTAGTATCGAGAGGTTATACTGTAGTTGAGACGATATCGTGAGCCGTGTTGTGGAAGTAAGCATGGTTGGTGGAGTTAGTGTTAGGTGTTCATGTTTTATAGGTTGGGTTTGAACTTCGGGGACGAAGTTCTTTTTTAGAAGGGAAGACTGTAATACTACGGTTTTCTAAGTCTGTTACTCGACCGAATATGGCTTACTCGGCCGAGTAATGCGTCATGTGTTTCTGGTCAGGCGGAGTTTATTTCCACGGTTTGATTCCGAGGGGATTAGAGTTATAAAACGGGATTTACAGTTTCATAATTACTTTTCACAAAACCTAAACCTTCCAACATAACTCTAATCATCTATAACTAGTTTTAGAACCCGTGCACTGCACGGGTGGTAATGGAAAGTATTATTAAAAGTAGAAACTTACGTATATATTGGAATGAGTAAATTACTAAATTTTAGAAAATGTTACTTTGTCTACCAATACACTTTTGTCTACCCTATTAAACTTTTGAAATACTCGACTTTTTTCTCTCGAATTTTCTAACTTGTGAGACGTGAAATCTGAAAAGCGGATATATAATTATTGTAGATTTTATAACTTGTTTATTTACGCAATATAGATTTGATTATACTCATTGTTGTAACATTGCTTTTTATTTATCATATTACCCTTATTGTTTCTTCTTAACTTAATTCTCTAAATTCTCTCTCATTTCCCCTCTCATCTACCATCGTCTGGAAGTAGTGTTCGCCAACCGACCGACTACCTCAAGACCAAACAAAGAGACCCTTCACCGATCTAACCGCACCTAACACCTCGGACCATGACATCTCTCTCAAGTCTTAACCCCTTACTCCCCCACCCAACCCGACCCCCACCTGACCAACACCCAGCAATTCATATCCTACCCCCTCCTGCCTCCACCATCCCTTACATCCCTCACCATGCCTCCAGCAGAACCACCTTCCCGACCAAAACCCAACCATGATCCCTAACCTTCTCAAAACCTTATGCGACTCCTCACCCCATCATTACCCACCCATCACGACCTCTCCCTTATCACGACCTCCCACCAGCAACCTCGCCCATTCATTCGCTTTTTAAGTTGTCATTGAGTCATGTTACCACTTACCTCTCAACATTGTAAATCATTATGTCATGCAACACAGTTAATTTGAGTTGATTTAAAATGGGAAATTTGAGATTTTTTTTGCTAACACCTTAGCTTATTTACTCATTACCTTTCAATGTCATAATGTTTTGCATTAGTTAGATAATTTTATAAAGTCACTCGAACTTATA
This sequence comes from Silene latifolia, assembly GCF_048544455.1. Classification (NCBI taxonomy): domain Eukaryota; kingdom Viridiplantae; phylum Streptophyta; class Magnoliopsida; order Caryophyllales; family Caryophyllaceae; genus Silene; species Silene latifolia. The sequence continues at coordinate 678,514 of NW_027413701.1, forward strand.
AAAAATAAAAATAATACTAAGTATCTAAATTGAATTTTTAATAATTTTATATTATTACTCATGATCTGAGATATATTATGTAATAATTACTTGTGAAATTTTAGCAAATTATATCTATTTCTATTTTTTTTTTTTTGTAAAACCCAATATCAGAATAAAGTAAGATTATTTCAAGGTAATAAAATATTGTCTTTCTCATCTTTTATTAAACGATGCACTTTGATTTAGTAAAAGAATTAAAATTTATGATTAGTAGCAAACTTACTCATTATAGTTGCCTATGAGATACGATTTTGACAATGACTCATTGGCTTGAAAGATTAGTTTTAAAAAAAAAACAGAGAGAGAATCTTGATTTAAAACTTAAGTTTTTTAATATTGCAATTTATAATATGAATTGACCCGATTAAATATAATACGATCCTATTGTTTATTGTTGCACACGGTCTATTATCACTAAATAACTTGAAAATAGCTTATCCGAAGATGACCCGGACTCGACTATAAATCTTGCAAACCCAAGATGACTTAACTCGAACTAATCCGATCAGAATCCGACCGGGTTGACCCATTTGCTAAGTCTAAACCCAGTGACCTATTTGTATGGCAAATTTAAAGTCATTTTCTATTTGTGAGAGGTAACCCACGTGCGAATGGATCTCAGGTTTTCATCAAATACAATGACAAAATTAAGATGAACAACATCTCGCAGTAGTAAGTACATAATCATAATGCTGACCTCATTAAGTATATGATCAATGTTCCAATAGTTACCCTGGACAATTGGCATAGTCTATATGTGTGGCAGAGGTGGAAACATGATGGTGTGGCGAGATGATGGTGGTCGAAGGTGGGTGGCGTTTGGAAGTAACCACTTGATCATAGTGGACAATTTCGCACACATATTATAAGTGTTCAAAGTAACAGAAGATCATAAAGAGTAACAATTACTTGATACACTGCGGGCCGGGGGTACCAAGTCTTAATAGTCTAATACTCTTGGTGATATTAATTATTAAAGGTAAAAAAATGGATATTAGTGGCTAAAAACGGCAGAAGATAACATGCATTTTTTTTCCAAAAACAATTGTTATTCACTTATACTTCATATTTGCTAAGTTCCTTCTCTACCAAAATCATACAGCAGTAAATTTGGAAATGATTATATGCTAGTATCTTTTCAGAATCAAGAATCAAGGCTTAAATTTCGGTTTGTTCAATTTTATGCACTTTCTAATATCTTACTTTAGGATTTTTAACCTGTCATTTTTAAAAATTTAAAAATTTAGTGGGGCTAAATAAGATCAAAATTTGACAATCATTAGTTATTAGTTACTAATTTGAATTATGATGATTAAAATAATTATGATTAAGTTAAATGATTTTGAATTTATGAAAAGTTTAGGATAATATGATTTAAAGTAAGATTTTTTTTTAAACTCACTGGAGGATTCTTAAAAGTATTCAAAAATATCAGCATGTGTATATTCTAACCTTAAAGTCATATTTAAAACTTAATTAGTCAAATTTATGTAATTAATCAGCATGTAATATATTCTTTAAAAGATACTCAAAAATTATCCTAAAATCGTAACTGAACAAATATCATAAGATGTAGGCAGTAAAATCTAGGAAAATAAGTTGTTAAAGAAATTTTAAGATGGTATAAGCTGTAAACGAAATTTTAGGATGATTTTTAATTGAGTTAGGAAACATCATATATTATTGCCGTTATTTAAGTTTGAGATTTCGTATTATATGTCTAGTTGACGACTTGATTAGTTAGTTTGTATAAATGCATAGCAATTATATATTATATAATTGTATTAATGGAAAATTATATATTTGTATAAATGGCAAGCAATATTAAATATATCATACCTAGTTGATTAAATATATCCCGAATATCTAGGCATCAGTTTAGGAAACCATATCATATTTGTTAGATATCCAGCAAATGACACGTGGCGTATGAATAGGTGTTGACACGTGGCGATTAAATAGGCTGCTGGTTGTTCCTTTAATATAATATATGATATGATATCTCTCTCAAGTTCGTAGATTGCTCGTGAGTCTCGTTCATTCCTCTCTTGCGTCGATTGTGTCGATAAGCCACTAGTCCTATGTGTTTTGTCAGTTTGTCTTTTTAAGGTTTACCCTAATTTTGTGATTTGAGGGAAAAGGGATATTTTGCATGATTGTGATTGGATTGTATGATTGTTGTTAGGTGGAGAATTCGTAGAAGAGCAGTTCTAGCTTCCTTGTTGACTCGTATCGGATTTGTACTAAGGTAGGGTTTCTCTACTCGGTTTACTGTATAATTGATTTAATGCATTGTTGTGATTGATTGATTTGATTCATGCTATTGATTGATTGTTGTTGGTGGATTGGAGTATGGGTGTTCGAGATGTGATGGTTGTTGATGTTCGTGAGGTGCGTCCTCGGCTGAGTGGAGTCACTTGCGGGAGTGGCTTTACGCCCTTGATTCGCCCTCTGTGGAACCTGCCACAGGTGGGTATGTGCACATTAATGAACTTGGGTTTTCGCTCGTGTGAAGAGCGGGGCTTAAGTGGGAAAGGCTGCGGTCCCCCACTGGCGGCGAGGATTATCTGTTGCGATGGGTAATCTGGCAGGGCTACACACTCTAGTGTGTAGTCAGTTATGAGATGTGATTGGGAGTTGGAGATGGTTGTGGAACAGCTGTTTACCTTTGTTGCACTTTGTCTTATTTTAATTATGCAGTGAACTGACCCAATTGTTGTTGTTTTGTAAACCTGTGGTAATCCATTCGGGGATGGTGAGCAGATTGTGACAGGCGATGGTTGTCTTTAGCTATGGGGACGAGATGGGATGTCATCACTTCGAGTCTAGCTTTCGCTGTTACAAGTTTAGCCATTTAAGATTTCAGCTGTTTTGAGTATTAGTAAACATTTCTTTTGAGTTGGTTTTGAGACAATGTAATCGTTAACTTTATATACTTTAATAAATGTTTTGGAATGGTTAATTTTGATATACTAGCCTCGGGAAACCGAGATGATAACAGTCTCCCATGCTAGGGTGGTCCTTGGTAAGGCACCTTAGTATGTGGGGGTGTTATAAAATGGTATAAGAGCGATGATTCTGGAACCTAAAACCAATGAACCTAATGAACATAGGGAGTCTAAATAAAATGAACGCGGGGAGAGTTGTTTGGAGCTGCCGCAAAGAGTTGGGAGACGTCCCGAAGTCGCATTGAGGCCCTTACAATTTCTAGCCGGTCAACGTGGGGGTGTCTTGGGAATCGTTGTGTGTTTAAAGTAATGTGTGTTGTAATTGTAGCTGCGAATTTTTGTGAAGTTGTTGGATGAAGTGAGAAAGTAATGTGTGTGGTACTTGTACCTTTAAGTGTATGTTGGATGAAATATGTTTTTTGGTTGAATGGAAGCGATTGGAGTATATGTAATGTGATGTGGCGTATGTCTATATGATCATGATGATGTTAATGTTTGATTTGTTGGTAGTAGCATGTGATTAAGGTCATGCGTCTATACAGTTGTGTTTCATTTACATATGGGTATGATAAAAGTTCACCTATATAGTGGTTTTTAGAAGTATTGAGTGGTTATTGTTTGCCTTATTCATGTTCAAATTGTTTTGTATGAAGACCGATTGTGGAGGGGCTGTCTTAAAACTGTTATAAGTCGAGTTATAGAAATCATATTGCTTTAATTCCAATTGGAGGTGATAGTTTGTCCTCTTACGATTCTAACGATAGGTCACACGCCCAAAATTACCAAGTAACGAGTGAGATATGACTGTTTTACGAAACCTGGACGTTGCTGAGAACTGTGCCGGTACTCGACCGAGTAGGCCTTACTCGGCCGAGTATCTTTCATACTCGGCCGATTGTGAGTTGTGACAGGTGATGGTTGTCTTTAGCTACGGGGATGAGATGGGATGTCATCACTTCGAGTCTAGCTTTCGCTGTTACGAGTTTAGCTATTTAAGATTTCAGTTGTTTTGAGTATTAGTAAACATTTCTTTTGAGTTGGTTTTGAGACAATGTAATCGTTAACTTTATATACTTTAATAAATATTTTGAAATGGTTACTTTTGATATACTAGCCTCGGGAAACCGAGATGGTAACAGTCTCTCATGCTAGGGTGGTCTTTGGTAAGGCACCTTGGTATGTGGGGGTGTTACATGCTCAACCAGTAAACTCACCCATAAATGGGTAAATTTGATAAAAACATGTATTTAAATCAAATGAAACCAAATATAAAATGTCTTAACTTTCAAACTTTTGAAATAAAAATTATGCTTCTCTTTGTTTTAAAGCATAGTTTTACCATATGATTAATTAATCAAATAATTAACATATAAGATAAATATAGTCACTATTTTGTCACACACCTGTAACAACTGATCAATCTAATACTTCATATAACTTTGTAATATTGAATATATTAGCCAAAACATGCTTATTCTTACTAATATCATATAGCAAATTAGATAATTATAAAAATTAACAATAAATATATGTTATCATTAAAATTAAAGAAAATGAATATTTGAAAAAAGACCTTAATTTGACTCATTTCTGCCCCTAAGCCGACATGAAACCCGTATAAACCCGACCCATATAAAACCCGTATTTAACAAACCCAAAATAGACCCGGCCGGTATTTTACCCCAACCCCGATATATTGACCCGTTTGAGAGGTACTTTAATTAGAGCATCATAATGAATGCTTTTAATTGACATTCTAATCTAATACTTCGTATTTAATATGTATTTAAATATATAAGTCTCATAGAGATAGATAACCCCAACAGATTTAAAATTAATAGAATTATTTAATGCAAAAAGCTCTGTTAATTAATAGTTAAAATAATCTTAACAATATATATATATATATATATATATATATATATATATATATATATATATATATATATATATATATATATATATATATATATATATTGGTAAAAGCCGGTAAGTATTATATATAAGAGGATCGTAACCATACACGAGATTTTTGGGTTAATCTGAATAAGACAACCCAAAACACACTCCGCAAGCCCAAAGCCCGCATTTGATACAACAGGACCAAATGCACAACAAACACAAGCAGACATCAAACTGAAATGTAAGAACAACAACAAAAACAAATTGGGGGAAAAATCAAATCCCTAAATTCGTCTTCTCCAACCTCCTCAATGCCACACTATCGTCATTCTTCTCCAGTAATATGTTGAATGAAGCTTCGATCCGTGATCTTTACTGATGCTTTGAGATCGGCGAACACCCTTCTCCTCATTTCCTCGATGATTTGTTAAGCTAGCAAGTTTGGTCGTATCAGGGAGAATTCGATTCTACTCTGATGTCTTTATTTCCAGATATGATAGAGGCAGGCATTAATGGTAGCGTTGATAATCCCTTGCTTCAGCTTGGATCCCTTTATCCTCAGTCTCCAATTCAGCACATCCTGATATGGCAGAGGGAGACCAAGCCAATCCCCTACACTCACCATGCATCACCCTCCTGCTGTATGGGCAATCAAAGAACAGATGGTCAATTATTTCGGTTCCGTTTCTGCAAATCCGGCAAGTATCCTCTTCGCTAATATTTAGATTATGAACTTTCTCCATGGTATTCATGTTTCTATGTTGATATACCCATGAGATGAAGCTATGTTTTGGTATACTCCATTTATTCCAGACCAAATTATTGCAATAGACCTTCGGACCCTTGTCTCGTATAAAATAGTAGCCTTTAGCAATGGTGTATTCTTTGTTGTGTTGTGTAGTCCACATGTTCTGACTGTAGGCTTCTTTGAAAAGATTTTTGACTCGACAAATTCGCCTCCAGTACCAACTAGTACTGGTAGGAGGTTCATAAGTTAGCCAATCCTTCCCCTTTATATAAGTATGATTTACCCATCTGACCCACATGTGGTCGGAGGAATCTGGATGCAAGCCACTGGACAGTTTCCCCACAGCAGCTTTGTTCCATTGAATATCATTTTTTAGCCCCAAACCCCCTTCATCCCAAGGCTTGCAGGCCTTTCCCATGACACCAGAGGAGATCTTATGAAATCAGCCCCTCCATCCCATAGAAAATTCCTGCAAATAGACTATATTCTTGAAATTACCCCAGTGGGGAGTATAAACATTGTGGCCCAATATTGATGTAGAGTTTTAAGGACTGTTTTTACCAACACCAATCTCCCAGCATAAGACAATTTCCTAGCTCCCAAACCTCTGATTCTGCCAACCACTTTATCAATAATAGGTTTACAATCTGTTGCACTGAGTCTTGTGGTTTTCATGGGCAACCCCAGGTATCTGAATGGCAGTCTTCCTTCCACCATCCCGGAAATTTGTAGAATATCACTTTTAAGTCCAGTGGCCACCCCAATGAAATATGCATTAGACTTCCCTTTGCTCATATTTAGAGCAGTAGTCTTTGAAAAAGTAGAAAAGGTTCTCAATAGAATAATCATTGATTGAGCATCCCCCTTGCTAAACAACAAGAGGTCATCAGCAAACATTAAATGGCTTAATCTCATGAGCTTGCATAGAGGATGGAACTTAAAATCTGGATTGTCAGTAGATACCACAAGAAGCCTAGACAAGTAGTCCATGCAAATTGTAAAAAGTAAAAGAGATAATGGATCTCTCTGCCTCAGTCCCCTTTGCCCTTTAAAGAAACCAAACATATTTCCATTTAGACTTAGAGAATAGCTGGTTGTTGTGACGCATTGCATAATCCATCCAATGAACTGAGTAGGAAAATGCAAAGCCTTGAGCATTTGTTCCAGAAAACCCCACTCCACAGTATCATAGGCTTTCTGAAGATCCATTTTAAACAGGCATCTGGGTGAGCTAGCTTGTCTTTCATATAGTCTAATAATGTCTTGATAGATTAGAATATTATCCATAATGCTCCTTCCTTGAATGAACCCTCCTTGGGTTTGGGAAATTAGGTCAGGCAAAATGAATGACAGTCTTTTGCATAGAATTTTAGATATGAATTTATAAATAATATTACAGCAAGCAACGGGTCTATATTGTAACACAGTCTCAGGCCTCTCCACTTTAGAAATTGTTCCGGGTGTAATTCCGGAGCAGGATTATGACCACTTGAACTTGTCGAATGATGTCTTTGACTTGTCTCTTCCTTTCGCTATTTCCTGTAAAGATGAACAAACTGAGGGCTCGGCTTGGTACCGAGCGTACTCACTCCGACGCTCAAGTCAGTAAACTTAAAGAGTTAAGTTGTGTGTTACTTGGCTAAGTATATTGTAGAGAGATGAGGGAGTTTATACCAGATTATGAGATGTTTAGGTTATATTTTGGATGAATTGTGGATCGTTTTCTCAATGAGGATTGAGGAGTATTTATAGGCTTTCACCTTTTGTCACGTAGTGGCCAAGTGACAGAGCAGGTGGAAAGACTGTTCTACCCTCGGCCGAGGGACCCATGCCGGGCCGACAGGCCTGGTTGACTCCATGCCGAGGGGACTGGATGTGAGTACGCGGATATGCCTTCTGGCTGGCTAGTCGCCTAGCCGAGACCAGTGTAAGCCGACAGTGCACAAGGCGGTTAGGGTCAGTTCTAATACGTTGACTTGCCGTGGATATCTTTGACCTTGCTCAGTATGTTGACTCGGTCAGCGGGTGCAGAATATGCCCCATCAATTTGCCCCCAGCGTAGTCTATGCCGTGGTATGGACCTTCGATGAGTGTTGAGCGTATTCTGCGCAACTTGAACTTCTTCCCCGGCTTCTTCTTCCTCGGCTTGGTTTTGTTCAGGCCGTACCATATCCCCCCTCCACATGGATGTGTAATGGACATCCTATGTGGAAAAGGAAATGGCGCTGGCCGAGACCAAGGTTGAGAGTGCCGTTTGCTTTTGGTTGCCCCCGGCCGGTGCTGCCTAGCTTGGTTGATGAGCTGGCCGTTGGCAAGTAGATACCAAGGAGCGTGTCGAAGAAGATTTGTCACTGTGTGTCGATTGACATTCCGTGGCTGCATGCTTGACACGTGGCTTGGCATTGATTGGTGGACGTTTCATGGGCTTTGCCCTGATTGGTCCGCTTCATGGGCTTTGCTCTATAAATAGAGCAGTGTGCCCCGTAATTTTCCGCACAACTTTCATTTTCTCAAAAAATTTTCTCTCTCTAGTTTTCTTCGAAGAAATTTCTCTCTAACTTCCGAAGCGTTACTCGGCGTAACACTTATTTCCAAGGTAAACAAACAAATTTTTCCAACTTTTAATTGTTAAGTATTTGTTGTCATGTCTTCTGCTGATGCTGGACCCAGTACCTCTGCGCCGGGGGGCGAACCGTCACATCCTTATGAAGAGGAGCCAGTGGTTGTCACCCCGATAGGGTTTGGGGGTCCTAAGTCGCCTTCTCCTGAGATTGACCCAGAATTCCTGGAGGGTTTTGATGATGACGATGATGAGGCGACCCCTTCTGTCGTAAAGAGGCCGCGTTTCTCGTGGCACGGCGACGCCTGTTCGATCAATCCTGATCGTGCTTGGACGAACAAGTTCGCCAGTTGCTCCGGTTCTGACCTTTTTGAAGATCATTACTCCTTCGGCAGGGGGTATAAAATAGTTGTTCCTGAGGGTGATCAGGCCGTCTGTTGCCCTCCCGAGGGTTGTATCGGCGTATACATCAGACACCTGGAGTATGGGCTCCGGTTTCCTCTGAATGAATACGTTGCTACCATAATTAAAGCCATGAATGTCGCCGTGGCCCAACTGCATCCGTTGGCAATCAGGACGATTGTTGGCTTTGTGTGGTTATGTCTTTTTAAGGGGGAGGCCCCAACGGTTAACCTGTTCCGCCGGCTTCATCATCTTCGGCCATCTACCCTCGGTGGCACGGGGTGGTACAGCATACAGACCGAGGCGGGTTATGTCACCGTTTCGAAGTTGACATCTTGCAAGGACTGGAAGGGGCGGTGGGTATACGTTGAGGTTCCGGAGGATTATCCACTGCCGGTCCTTTCAGAGCCGCGTCAATTTGCGGTGTGAGAATCAAGGGGAGCATGACAAATTAGTCTCCCGGAGTAAGCTTAAGATGGACGCCATCAGGGTCTATCTTAATGAGGACGAAACGCGGGCAATGAGGCTGTTTGAGGCTGAGAAGGATGGCACGCCGAAGGGATGGATGCCCCGACGCAGATCGTTCTTCGATGAGAGCTCGTCCACGTCGGCCTCATACCGGCCCTCGGCCCGGGGTGAGTGGGGTCGGTATGAGGCCCATCTTTGCTTTTTATGTTTCGTACTTGACCCTTGGTTTATTTCTTTTGCTTGACTCTGCTTTGTTTCTTTTGGACCGATTTGGCCGGAATCGCTTTGTCTCCGTTCTTCGAGAGGCCGGGACTTGACGAGAACGGAGAGTTCTTGAGCCGCATCCTAAGGCCTTGCCACGTGATCGCAGGCCGGCTCTTCACGAACTTATGGAGCGGCAGTTGAAGGCATTGGATGTGACGGCGGCTCAGCACAGATTGCCAGAACGTGCGCGCCACGGAGACCAAAGACAACGTCTACGGCGGCGACGGCGTCAACCCCAGCTCAATCTGCAATCCCCGTTGTCCAAAAGGTGCAGGTGGTCGTTGACGTTAAAGAGGAGGTCATCGTTGTGGAGGGTCCTCCTCCTTCAAATAAGAGAAAAGAGGCCGAGTCTGCCGCCGCTGCTGTTACCGAGGCCCGGAAAGAAAAGGGGCCAGTCGGCCCTCTGTCTAAGAAGGCCAGGACTGGTACGGATCTAACCCAGGGCTCGGATTTAGCGGGCTCTTTAGGCATTCCTGATGACAGGCTCTCTGATATGTCAATGAATGTTGACATGGATGCTTTGTCTGAATTTTTTGTAGATCAACCGCCGCCGGCTGTGGCTCTTACAGAACGGCAGTTGGGGAAGAAGCCTGTGCAGACGGGCGATAAAAATGCCACCGTCGAATCCTCATCCCAGAAGGTTTCCCCCGCTCAGCTTGCGGCGGAAGGCACAAGGTTGTCCAAGAGGCTGGCGAAGTTGACTGAACTAGCCGGCGCTCACATTATGGAGCAAGAAAAGCTCATGGCTGAGGCAGCTCCTGCGCTCGAACGGCTTAGGCTTGAGCTTGCTGCTCTTACGAAAGAGGCCGAGAAGGCGAAGAAGGACTTCGTCGCCACCATGGAGAACTTCCTTACTCAGCGAAAGCTTAAGGAGGAAGCTGAGAAGCGGGTCCTGGCCGAGAGAGCCAAGGTTGAGGCTGCGTTGGCTGATGCCGCTAAGCTGCGGGAGGAGAAAGAGAAGCTTCAGGGCGGTTATAATACGATGGTTGAGCATAGGGAAAAATGGAAGTCCATGCATTCGGCTGAGGCGAAGGAGCACAAGAACACAAAGGCTATCCTTGCTCAGAAGGAGAAGGATATTGAGACGCTCCAAATTGTCATCATCCCTGACATGTGTGCCCAGTACCGGGACCAGGCTGAAGATGCTACCAGGGATGTAATTAAAGAGCTCTTTGCTGAAGGCTCCTTCCCGTGGCAAGATTTTGACCGGCTTCTTGATGAGAAGGCGGTTGCTGCGGAGGCACAGGCTGCGGAGAAGGCAAAGGCGGCGAAGGCGGCTGAGGCCAAGGCGACCCTTGCTGAAAAGGTGAAGGCGGCCAGGGAGGAAGCTGAGAGGGCGAAGGCAGGTGAAGCCGCAAGTCGGCTCTCGGGCCGCCATCGATGGTGATGTTGCTGCTGCTGCCGGTGGCGAGCAGAAACAGGCATAGGGAGACGGGCGGTCGTCACCAGATTCACCCGGCCCTTCTGACAGCTTCAGCTGTTCGGGGGCCAACTATTGAGCCTTTCCTCCCTGCCATCCTTTTGGCGCTTCAAGTCTTATGTCTGTAACCTTTTGTTGTACTTTTGTTTTTTGTTAAACTTTTGGTAGGTTGTGTTTAGGCTATCCCAATGGGGACGGCCGTCGACTTTGTTTTGCCTCATCCTGTAAACATTTTTCAATAAAGTTTGTTTATTTTGCCTTCATTAAGTTGTCTTCTTACGTTTCAACATATTGAGTGCTTTTTCGTTTTTACTTTCGGCTTGGCCGAGGCAGTTAGAAGGCGCATCTTAATTGTACTTAGACGTTTAAACATGTTGGCATGTCGGTCGCTTCCTCCACCACCCCCGGTCTTAGCCGAGGTGGTCAGATTTGCGCTTCACAACCACCGTTGTGAACATGTTAGCGTATCGGTCGTTGTGTCCCCATCGCCCCCGGCTTTGGCCGAGGTAAAACGAGGTTACGGCTCGACAGTGTTCGTATCTGTAAACATATTGATCGCTTCCTCTGCCGGGCCTTCGGTTGGCCGAGGCGGCTAGATTTGCGTCTCAACTGTACTTATACGTTCCTAAGCATGTTGGTCGCTTTCGCGAGTATCAACTGCATCTGTCGTGACTGCCCGGCTTTGGCCGTGGCGTCTATTCTGGCATGACTATGGAGGGGGCAAGTATTTTGATGGAAAACTTGGATTATTCTTCATAGGGTATAATCACGCGTTGGGGTGCCCACAACGGTCTTGGACACCTCCGCCGCTATACAAAATATTTCCTTAAATTTTCCGTGTTCCAGTGGCTCATCAAACGAACACCCTCCATGTCCGTCAGCCGGTATGTCCCCGGCCTGATTTCTTCAACCACCTTGTAGGGTCCTTCCCAGTTGGCCGTCATTTTTCCATGAACATTTCTTATGTTTATGGCGGGCGACTTTCTTAGGACTAGATCTCCTACTCTTAAGTCCCTTTTGTGGACCCTACGGTTGTATGCTCTTCTCATTCGGTTTTGATAAACTGCCAAGTTGAGCCGTGCCGCGTCTCGACTTTCTTCGACCCGGTCTAGGGAGGCTCTGAGGCCTTCCTCATTTTCGACTGGGTCAAAAGTTTGCGTTCTGAATGTCGGCACCGTTGCTTCAATTGGCAGGACGGCCTCAGACCCATAGACTAGGTGGAATGGACTGTACCCCGTTGCTTCTTTCTCCGTGGTTCTAAGGGACCACAGGACGCCGGGTAGTTCATCGGCCCACCTTCCTTTTAGATCTTCAACCTTATTTTTCAGCCCGTTCAGGATTGTTTTATTAGCTGCTTCCGCCTGCCCGTTGCTCTGAGGGTGGCAGACGAAGGAGTATGCAAATTTGATTCTGAGCTCCTCCAACAATTCATCACCATGTCGCTCCAAAACTCTCGGCCGTGGTCAAATACCATGACTTGGGGTAGCCCAAAACGAGTTATGACGTTCTCCCAAATCACTTTTCTTACGGCCGCCGTGGTCTTGGCAGGTACCGCGACGGCTTCGACCCATTTGATGAAGTAGTCAACGGCGACAATTAGGTACTTTCTTCCTCCGGAGGCGGTCGTAAATGGCCCTAGTAAATCCATCCCCCATTGTGCAAAAGGAAGGGGACTAAGCACCGGTTGCAGGTCTCGGGAAGGAGCATGTATTACCGGAGCATGCATCTGACAATTCTTGCACTTCTTGGTCTTTGCTCTGGAATCCTCAAGCATGGTAGGCCAGAAGTAGCCGGCTCGGAGAGCTTTGTGGGCTAGCGTTCTTTCCCCCATGTGATGTCCAAAGATGCCTTCGTGAATCTCTGTCAGTATTAGCTCCGCGTCGGCTGGGCCGACACATTCCAAGAGTGGCCTTATTACAGACCTTCTGTATAATTCTCCTTCGAACACTGAGTACCTTGCGGCGATCCTTCTTATCTTCTGCGAGAGACTGCGGTCCTCTGGTAACTCTTTTGTTAGTTTGTATTTCATTATCGGAGTCATCTACGTCGTCTCGGCTTCGATGTCGCCCACCATGCCGACGGTCTCAGTGATGCTTTTAGCATTCCTGATATCCACCAGCACGGTTCGACTGACATTCTTGATGCTTGAACTGGCAAGTTTTGAGAGAGCGTCGGCTCGGTTGTTCTCGACACTGGGATGCCTTTGTATTTAGAAAGATTTTAATTTTGCAGTGTCGGCTTTTACCCTTTCAAGGTATCTCACCATCCCGTCGTCTCGAGCCTCATACTCTCCTCTGATTTGATTAGTGACTAAGAGTGAATCCGTTTTCACCACAACATGCTCCGCCCCGGCAGCTCTAGCTAACTCGTCTCCAGTTATCACCGCCTCATATTCAGATTCGTTATTTGAGGCCGAGAAGGTAAACTTCAAGGCGTACTCAAACTCGTCCCCGTTAGGGCTGATGATAAGGATGCCGGCTCCTGAGCTGTTCGTCGTGGAGGACCCGTCGGTATTGTAACACCCCGATATTCAGAGGAGCCTTATCTAGGCCTTCCTTAGCATATAAGGGCGTTACCATCTCGGTTGCCCGAGGTAAGTAATTATCAAACGTCAATGAAAGAACTATTAAGTTGTGTTACAAGTGATTTAAACCAAAATACAATGCAATGCTACAACTCAAGGACTAATCGCTATAACCATCATAACTCGTGAAGACTCATCCCTGCCCGGAAATCAGCTATCAACATCATCAACACCTGCTAAGACCGACTGCTCACCATAAGGGATCACGGCAGACACGTAACAAACAAACAACCACACAAGGTCAGTACTGAGACAAGACGAGACAGCTATAACCAACAATACAAACAATGACACTAGTACCAACTACAAACACAACAATCCAACCAACCTCACATCGATCGGTCCATCCCTTTGGACCCGATCGCCAGCTGGGGGACCGCAGCCGTTCCCACCTAAGCCCCGCTCATCGTACGACGATAACCCCCGCTCATTAATGTGCACATCCCCTTCCGTGGCGGGTTCCACGAAGGGCGAAACTAGGGCGTGAAGTCACTCCCAGCGACTCCACTCACCGAGGACGCACCTCGAGAACCATCAACAACGATCATAACCACGATCATAACACAATTCAATTACTATGTCAAGCAACCGCAACACTATCACAACGACCGACACACTAGACAATCTACAGCAACTGAGTAGGCGAACCTACCTTTAAGCAACCGCAAGCATTCCACGCTGACAGACAACATCTCCAGCGACCAAGCAAAGCCTATTACCGACATACAAACATCTATTACTAACGAACAAACCCTAGCTATAGAAACAGAGGCACGGATGATGATTATGACATACCTATTGGGGTGAGACAAGGCAAAAGACCGCTACCCGACTCAAGAGACGATCTCCTAAGGCATAAGGATCTTCAAGAGGCATCCATGGAGGTTTTGAGGTGAAGGGAAGGGAAAGAGGCGGCTGAAGGATAGGAGGAAAGTGGCGAAAGTGATTTGCGGATTTAACAAAACGCGATTTATAACCCTCGCTGGAAACCGGGCACTCGATCGAGTACCCAACATACTCGATCGAGTAACCCCCTACTCGATCGAGTACCCTATCTACTCGATCGAGTAGCCTCTACTCGATCGAGCACCACTCTTACTCGCTGTTCAAACGGGTTTTGGTATACCTCCCCAAGGTTACTCCCGCTCCCGAGGGCAGTCAACGCTGGTCAAAGGTATCCCTAAAAGGGCGGGTATTACAGTCTTCCCCCCTTAAAAAGAACTTCGTCCCCGAAGTTCACCTCTCCTATCTCTTGATCAAGACACGCAAACTACACGACTCTATCCATCTTCCCGCTCGCCCACTACTCTCTGGAAATATCGCTCTTCCCCCCCCATATCATCATCATCATCACCGTCTACACATAAACCTATCGACTCTTGTCACTATCATGCAAGTTTTATCACAGTCAACCGTTATATTATATACACATAAAACATCCGACGCACAGTGCGAATCGCCGCTCACGAACTTCCAACATACACTAATTACTGTTCAATCATCCATCTACATCTAAAACATGTCTCATATCAACTTTCATGTGGTACAACTAATGCCACCATGTTACTTGGTAACGTGATGCAAACGCGGTTTATCGTACTATAGCTTTTCTCCATAACCGTACTTTGAAATATATTACCACACTCCCATAAGAACTGAAGCAAGTCGTTACACATTTTTTTTTTTTTTTTTTTTTTTACACTCATATTATAACAACCACCAACAATCATTATAAACAAGTAAACACCATACGAAAACACCCTTTTTTTTATTTCGCGACATTACTCTTCCCCTCTAAAAGGAACTTCGTCCCCGAAGTTCACCACTCGAATTATCACGCATTTTGTATCTTAACATTAAAAGAAACCATATTGTTTATTATGGACATTACTCACTAATTACATACTCGTTAAATTAAAATCATACACACGTCGCCGGAATAACTAGCCACCGGTTGATAACATATGCTAATATGGTACGCATAAATGTACGAGAAGCTACCACTCCGATAAATAGATCGTAAAAAGGCGCATACAAAATAAAAGCAACAAGAAATTATTATCGCCTTACAATTTGTGACAAATACGCTTATAAAACTTTAATCATGACTTGTAACATATGAAATCAACGTTTCAAAGGTGTTATTACGTACTCACAACTACTGTAAACATTAAAATCGTAATTATAAAACAATTGAACATTTTTAATTTTCAAAAACCCCCTGTAACAGTGACACTCGATCGAGTAAGTATCGGTACTCGATCGAGTGCCATGCTACTCGATCGAGTGTGTTGGCTACTCGATCGAGTAGCCCTAGATCAGAATGCTTTTTCGTATGTCATCCTGCAGCTACTCGATAGAGTACGGGGCACTCTATCGAGTACCTACAGGCCAACTCCTCATGAATCTGTCACGAGCTAACACCCATGCGCATACTTGACATATAAAATCGAGTCGGGACGACTCCCCGACTTCTAATACCCTGCACACCGTTAGCATATCAAATTCGGCCTTATGGCCAATCATACAGATCCAACTAAGTCTGAAAAATAACAGGAAATAACTACTAAAGTCTGACAACAATACTGCCATCTAGCGTCAACTACTATCAACAAAGCTAAGAACGAAAATAAAAGCTAGGAGTATCACTCCTGCTGCTGCTGCTGCTGCTCGAACATCACCTCATCATCACCGCCACCACCTCCAGATGAACCTATTCCCGCATCACCCCCTGCTCCTGCTCCCGGGCCCTCGTACCAAGGCGTCAAGCCTCCATAAGGAAAGGACTGAGGTGCTCCCCATGTCGACTGATCTACCCCGTAGGCATGGAAAACCCCCGAGTAGCTCCCTACTCCACTCCACCAAACTGGATGCGGTCCCTCGGTCCCTATCCCCTGAGTATACGCCATCTCATGCATGTTCCGGAGTGTCAAGGTAGATGACACTCTCTCCGCTAGGTAATCGGATCGCGTCTCCGGGGTGTCGAGGTAAGGGTAGAACGGGAAGGGCTGCTGCTGCTGCGGTGGTGCTACTGGCTGTGGCCTAGCCTCCGGGGCCCTCTCCCTCACTCGACGGGGTCCCCTCACCACTCTGGGTCTCTCCGCCCTCTGAACTTCCGCATTCTCGCCCTTCGTCGGCTCCGGCATCTCCTGGAGGATCGTGCCATCAATGAGATAGGTCTGCAGCTGGCGGGGTGTATCCTCATCCTCCTCCTCCTCCTCCTCGTCGTCCCCATCCACAGTCACCACTGCCGGCTCCAAGGGCTCGTGGGCGGGAGGTGCTCAGAGTGGAATCTTCATCCAACTCATGCCAAGCACCCTCCACGCTAGGCTACCGTCAACCAAGGTTCTCAACCACTTCAGTCGAGATAGTACTCACGATCCATGGTAGGCACAGGGT
This sequence comes from Silene latifolia, assembly GCF_048544455.1. Classification (NCBI taxonomy): domain Eukaryota; kingdom Viridiplantae; phylum Streptophyta; class Magnoliopsida; order Caryophyllales; family Caryophyllaceae; genus Silene; species Silene latifolia. Next base: position 695,251 of record NW_027413701.1, read on the forward strand.
AGCTAGAGGCACGTACGCTTGAAGAAGCCTCAAAGGAGGTTAGCTTTTGCCCTAACCGAGTGGCAATGGCACCCATTTCAGTGTACCGAGAAGTAGAGGAAGCCATCAAGGCAAGAGCAGCACAAACTATGGAAGGAGCATTAAAGACCACTTTCTTGGCCCGCTCCGGATTGAGGTACGACATCAAAAGTAAAACCTCATGGTTATTCAACTTACTGATATCTTTCCGGTCATAGAGGAGGTTTGAAAGAGAACGGAGAAAGATTCTCAAGGTGATGTGCTGAACGTCATTAATCAGCATATTGCTCGCGGTGGGAGCTTGCTTCCCGGTCAAGCAAGGCATTAGGCGGCAAACGCCGCACTCAGCTGGAATGTCGGTGATGGAGTCCTTGGGAGGCTTGGCCAACCCAAGGTGAGAGGCAAACAAATCCATGGTCAAAAGGAAACTGGTATTCATCAATCTGAACTCGACAGTCTGGCCCGCTGGGTCATAGTCAAAGGAACTCATGAATTCTAGGGTAAGGAAAGGGTAAGTGTGCTTCCTCAGCCGGTACAAACCAATAAAACCCAAGGTCTCGAATATATGACGGACATCCATCTCTATTTCCAATTCTTCCAACACAGCGGTGTCAATACACTTTGTGGGTCTCATCTTGCGTTTTTGTAAAGCTACAAAACGCTCTCTTTGCTTAAAGTTAACAAAGACAACAGAAGGGTACTCAGGGACTGCGGGTACTACCGGTCCACTAGCCTCCCCCCTCTCAAGTGGATCAACCCTTCCCCGTTTACTCTGACGGGTCCCAAGGTTTAGTCTCGGCATCTGCTTTAGACATATGTTCAAACAATTTATATAAACATGCAAGCATATACTTCATGTAATTTGAATTCACATATCCAGCTAAGCACTAAATTTCCAGCAATTTTGACATGTGAAGCACATAGTTTATGTTATTAAACTTGAATATTAAGATAAATGCTCATGTTTATTAACAATTTCCAATTTTTGACATACAAGTTCAAGCAATTGTATAAAACATGTAGGCGTACACTTCATTCGATTCGAATTTTATATAATTGGCAACTTCACTAACTTGCTAACCAATTCCATACTCGAGGCTCATAGTTAATGTCATTAAACTTAGATGTTTCGCTAAGTAGTCATATATCATCAATAGTTTCCTCAATTTCAACATACAGTCTCAGTTTGTAGTTTCTTATAACCACAGTTACAAAAATTTAGCACGAGAACACCTTTACCCAACAATTCGCATATCCTAGCATGCCTCTAACAGTCGTTCCAGTTACATTGCTATTTACATGTTACTAATTCAAGAGAATGAACAACTTATGATAAATCAAGTGCTACTCTTAACTATCAGGTAGAACAACTCAATTGAAATCTTCAGACGGTCTTTACAGCTGAGACAATTTTGGAATAATTTCATCAACAATCGTTCCTACTATCACATTGAGGTTCAACTTATGCTTATAATGTGAATTGTAACCTAAATCTTCAATCATAAATCACGAATTTCCATTTGGGGCACTTTTAAGACGGAGTTTTAAGACGAATTTTTTTAAGGGTAGAAACATCAAAATCTATCCTTCAACATAATATAAACAATGCTTAAGGCTCGATTCTACTATCTAATCATCATAAAACAATCAAAAATCGATTTTAATTTGGAAACCCTAGAAATTTCGGGCTCACTATAGCAAATTTTAATCTAATTTACAGCATATAAACACCATCAAACATGTAAAGAAGACACGTGAATCCAGTTTCAACAATTAAAAACATCAATTTGGTCATTATCATCGAAAATTTCAGATTATTTTTACCCTATTTTAACACATTCAAGCAATAATCACGTACATAAGGAAGATTAACATACCTTGATTGATGAACAAAGTAAAGGAACGAATTAAACAAGAAACCAACCCCAAGAATCACTATTAACCCAAGAGAAAGAGGGAATTTGAGAGGTAGGAAAAGGAATTTTAGAGTGATTAGGTGTAAGAGTGTCGAATTAGAGAGGAATAAGGAATAGAAATAGGAAGGTTAGGGGTTTTAAGAAAACCCGTAGAAATCACTGTACAGTAACCTACTCGATCGAGTGCCTGGGGTACTCGATCGAGTACCACCCTACTCGATCGAGTAGGATCTGAATCGTCGAGTAACTGCGGGAAATTTCCCACATTCCGACGTTGTAGCCTCCTAACTGGATCGAGTGAGGTCTACTCGGTCTAGTACGCGCTCGCACTCGGTCAAGTATTGTTAAGTACTCGATCGAAAACACGAAGTAACTTAAAGATCCCTGCAAAAACAACACCACGTGTCGATTCCAACTAAATTCGGAATTCGACACTAGTTATCGCATTCAATCACATTTTATAACCTTTGTCATACAACACAACTCTTCAACAACTAAGAGACATGTCACGTTACGTTACTCAAATTACTCAACTCGGTCTACCTGTCACCGAGTTATGTACAAACCTAGCCGTGCCATTTTATTACACTTACTTACTTACTTTACATGTTATTACCAAACTCGTGTTTACATCAAATTGCAACGTATAATTAACATTAATTCCCCATATTTACTTATCACACACTTATATATATACAAATCACTTAATCAATTATGTTTATATGTTATTCTAAGCAGTCTATTTTGTATACTTTAAATATATCGCAGCGGAAAAAAAAATTTTCAACTAGCTAATAAATTTTATAACAAACACCTACTTGTTCGCTATCCCTATTACACATTCAAATTCACGCTTTCACGCATCTCCATGACGAGAAATTTCGTCACGCATCACATAGCTATCATATAGGCTCCCTAATTATTCAAAGAACTCCATAACTTCATCAACAATTACTACATTCAACCCAAGCATTACTATCACACCGCTATTAATTCTAACAAAACTTAACCGGAGGTAGCTCCGGTACAATTATCATACAGAGCACACAGAGACACACGAACTCCACATTCCCCATCCCATGTGACTGGCTTAAGTATCATGGGGCCAAGATTTTGAAATGAGGGCGCCTACTCACCCAAAATCTAGCATCAGCTGGGGCTCCCATCTTACATACACCAGGTTCATTTTATTAGACTCTCTACGTTCATTATGTTTATTTGTTACAGGTTCCAAAATCGTCGCTCTGATACCACTTTGTAACACCCCGATATTCAGAGGAGCCTTATCTAGGCCTTCCTTAGCATATAAGGGCGTTACCATCTCGGTTGCCCGAGGTAAGTAATTATCAAACGTCAATGAAAGAACTATTAAGTTGTGTTACAAGTGATTTAAACCAAAATACAATGCAATGCTACAACTCAAGGACTAATCGCTATAACCATCATAACTCGTGAAGACTCATCCCTGCCCGGAAATCAGCTATCAACATCATCAACACCTGCTAAGACCGACTGCTCACCATAAGGGATCACGGCAGACACGTAACAAACAAACAACCACACAAGGTCAGTACTGAGACAAGACGAGACAGCTATAACCAACAATACAAACAATGACACTAGTACCAACTACAAACACAACAATCCAACCAACCCCATCCATCGATCGTCCTTTGGACCGGCCCCGCCGATGGGGGGGACTGCCGTTCCCACCTAAGCCCACTGTAATACCCGCCCTTTTAGGGATACCTTTGACCAGCGTTGACTGCCCTCGGGAGCGGGAGTAACCTTGGGGAGGTATACCAAAACCCGTTTGAACAGCGAGTAAGAGTGGTGCTCGATCGAGTAGAGGCTACTCGATCGAGTAGATAGGGTACTCGATCGAGTAGGGGGTTACTCGATCGAGTATGTTGGGTACTCGATCGAGTGCCCGGTTTCCAGCGAGGGTTATAAATCGCGTTTTGTTAAATCCGCAAATCACTTTCGCCACTTTCCTCCTATCCTTCAGCCGCCTCTTTCCCTTCCCTTCACCTCAAAACCTCCATGGATGCCTCTTGAAGATCCTTATGCCTTAGGAGATCGTCTCTTGAGTCGGGTAGCGGTCTTTTGCCTTGTCTCACCCCAATAGGTATGTCATAATCATCATCCGTGCCTCTGTTTCTATAGCTAGGGTTTGTTCGTTAGTAATAGATGTTTGTATGTCGGTAATAGGCTTTGCTTGGTCGCTGGAGATGTTGTCTGTCAGCGTGGAATGCTTGCGGTTGCTTAAAGGTAGGTTCGCCTACTCAGTTGCTGTAGATTGTCTAGTGTGTCGGTCGTTGTGATAGTGTTGCGGTTGCTTGACATAGTAATTGAATTGTGTTATGATCGTGGTTATGATCGTTGTTGATGGTTCTCGAGGTGCGTCCTCGGCTGAGTGGAGTCGCTTGCGGGAGTGACTTCACGCCCTAGTTTCGCCCTTCGTGGAACCCGCCACGGAAGGGGATGTGCACATTAATGAGCAGGGTTATCGCTCGTACGATGAGCGGGGCTTAGGTGGGAACTGCGGTCCCCCATCGGGCAGGCTGGTCCGGTGGGATCGGTGATGCAGGGTTGGTTGGATTGTTGTGTTTGTAGTTGGTACTAGTGTCATTGTTTGTATTGTTGGTTATAGCTGTCTCGTCTTGTCTCAGTACTGACCTTGTGTGGTTGTTTGTTTGTTACGTGTCCGCCGTGATCCCTTATGGTGAGCAATCGGTCTTAGCGAGTGTTGATGATGTTGATAGGCGATTTCCGGGCAGGGATGAGTCTTCACGAGTTATGATGGTTATAGCGATTAGTCCTTGAGTTGTAGCATTGCATTGTATTTTGGTTTAAATCACTTGTAACACAACTTAATAGTTCTTTCATTGACGTTTGATAATTACTTACCTCGGGCAACCGAGATGGTAACGCCCTTATATGCTAAGGAAGGCCTAGATAAGGCTCCTCTGAATATCGGGGTGTTACAGGTATACACTTCGCACACACCGGGATTTGATTCTTCTTGATATGTGCACTCGGCCAGGAAGTCTGCAAGTGCTTGCCCCTTTATCGAAGGCCTTGGTTTGTACTGAATGCCGAAGCCGGAGAGCTCCACTGCCCATTTAATAAGCCTGCCTGATTTTTCGAATTTTTCTAAGGCTTTCTCCAATGGCTGGTCGGTCAAGACCATCACGGGATGTGCGTCGAAGTAGGGTTTTAACTTCCTTGCGGCAACGACGACGGCGAAGGCCGCTTTTTCGATCAGTGGGTAGTTTCTTTCGGTGGCTAGCAGTGTATGGCTGATAAAGTAGATTGGGTGTTGCTGCTTGTTTTCTTCTCTGACGATTACGGCACTGACCGTGGCCGAGGTAACTGCTAAATATAGGTATAGCGTCTCCCCCAGCGTCGGCCTGGACAGGGTCGGGAGTTTTAGAAGGTGGGCTTTAAGTTGCTTGAAAGCCGCACTCTATTCCTCCCCCCAGCAAAAGTCTTTATTCCCCTTCAACACTTTAAAGAATGGGGTGTGATACGTGCATTTTATATAGTCTTTTTAGCCTAATTTATGCACGTATCTCTATGCTTTTATCGTGGTTTTATGCTACGAAATGCCCCGGATATGCTTCTTTGGGTTATTTTGTCTTATTTACAGGAATGAACCAGAAAGTAGCGAAATCAAGTCATTTACCGTCCGTTTTGCATGCATTTGGAGGAAGAGTAGAATTTGGAGCGGAAATATAGCTGTCTTGGGATGCGTGAAGGTGTTTCGGGAGCTAAAAGGCCAAGTCAAAGACCAAATTACAAGACCAACACGAGCTGGAACCAGGAACCACTCGATCGAGCAGTTTCTTTTGGTCGATCGAGTAAACAGACGGAAGAACTGTTCGATCGAGTGGCTTAACTGTTCGATCGAGCCTTTTCTTTTGGTCGATCGAGTAAACAGACGGAAGAACTGTTCGATCGAGTGGCTTAACTGTTCGATCGAGCCTTATCTTTTGGTCGATCGAGTAAACAGACGAAGAAACTGTTTGATCGAGTGGCTTAACTGTTCGATCGAGCAATTACAAGCTACTTGGCCTCAATTCACGTTAAGCTTAGATTAGGTTTTATGTTTTTAGGCTATAAATAAATCCGGGGGGGCGACTACTCTTGGCTCTCCTTCTCCTCTCTAATTATCTCATATACACTGTTACTTTTGTTCTTCATTTCCGGATCTTTTAATCTAGTAATTCCTTCTTCCCTTCTCTCCTTTTAATTTAATGTTTATTATTCTTATTTCTTTTTTCCCTTATTTCCATGTCTAGCTAAATTCCGTAGTATGTTAGGATTAGGGAAGCCGTGGTAGCAATTTGTTATAATTGACTTGAGTAGATTAGTCTTGCAATAAGAATTGTATTAGGCAATTTAATTGTTATCAGGTCGAATGAATGCATGCAGGAGACCAATAAATCTAGTTAACCCCGACCTGGATCGAAAGATTGGAAGGGAAGGCTTGCTTAGTTACAATAGGGTATTGTAGTGAGGGCGAAAGCTAAGCTATTTACGCTCTAGGGCGGTTTAAGGACCGAAAGGTGACGACCATAACTCTTCTTATCAATAGTCTAATCGCCTCAGTATTCTCGATAGTATAGCTGCCACGGTGGACTGACTCCTAGCATATTTCCCTTCCCTTATTGTTAATTTCTCGCATTCCTTTCCCTCTTGCCTTAATCTCTTAGTATAGTCAAAACCTTTCAAACCCCATTAGTGACATTAAACAGATAAATAGACAGATAGATAGTAAACCGCCTTCATGTGGAGATCGACCCTACTTACCGCTGACTTCTGTTAGTTGTACTTAGGTATTTTATTTTTGGTACGAAACGACAGTATCAAGGTGCTCTTGTCGGCCGACCGAGAGATGAAGCGGGCGAGAGCCGCCATCCTCCCAGTCAGCATCATAACCTCTTTTCGATTCCTCGGCTCCGGCAGGTCTAATATTGCTTGGACTTTCTCTGGATTGGCATCAATTCCCCTGGCGCTGACAAGCACGCCGAGGAACTTACCGACCCGGACACCGAAGTTGCATTTCATTGGGTTAAGCTTCATCTTATATTTCCTTAGTGAACAAAATGTTTCGCTCAAATCGGCCAAGTGCTCACTGTCAGACTTGCTCTTTACAATAGCATCGTCGACGTAAGCCTCGATGTTTCGCCCCTTTTGATCTTGAAACACTTTGTCTACCAGCCTAGTGTAAGTTGCGCCAGCGTTTTTCAAACCGAACGGCATCATTTTATACATGTAGGTGCCGTGTATGGTGATGAATGCGCACTTAGGCATGTCTTCTTCGGCCATGAATACCTGATGGTACCCTGAGAAGGCGTCGAGCAGGCTCAGCATAGTGTAGCCTACCGTTGCGTCAATTAAACTATCTATTCGAGGCAAGGGATAGCAATCTTTGGGGCATGCTTTATTAAGATTTGTAAAATCAACACACATCCTCCACCCCCTGATGACTTCTTTATCATTACAACATTTGCTAGCCACTCAGGGTAAGTACAAGGCATGATAAAGCCCGCCTCTAATAGTTTGTCTACCTCGGCCTTGATGGCCTCATCCTTTTCGGCCGAGGAGTTCCTCATCTTCTGCTTGACAGGGCGAGCGGTGGAGAGTACGTTCAGCTTGTGAACGATCACCTCCCGGCTCACGCCTGGCATCTCGGCGGCTGAGTACGCGAAGACGTCTTTGTTCTTCCTCAGCAGGTCTAGGAGATCGGCTCTGAATTTTGGCTCCAGGCCGACACCGACAGTTACGGTGCGCCCTGGGTCAATTTCCACTTCCTCGGTCTGGGCTCCTTCGACCATGCCGACGTTGTTGGTGCTCATCGGATCACCCTCCTGTTGTAAGGATGGGCTCTTCCCTTTCTCTGATTTTTTCGCCACTTTGAGGGATTACATGTTGCACCCTCTGGCAGATACTTGGATGTTAACGATTTCATCTCTCTCGTCCTTTGAGACGCGCTTTTGTGCTTCCCCCCGGTCCAAGACATACATCAATGTCAGGGCCTGGATGGACATCACAGCATCGGCCTCGCTCAAAGTGACCCGGCCTATAAGAACATTGTAGGCAGACTAACCGTCGATCACCACAAACTCAGATAGAACATTTTTAGCCGCATCGTCTTGGCCGAACATCACCGGCAGTCTGATTGACCCCAGGGGTACCAGGCCGGCCCCAGAGAAGCTGTACAGCGGGTTAGTGCAGGGGCTCAGGTCTTCAATCTTCAGACCGAGATTGAGAAAGCACTCCCTGAACATGATGTTCGTGCAGGCGCTTGTATCAATTAGGCACCTCTTGACCAAGTGATTGGCTATATCCAAGTGGACTACCAGTGGGTCGATGTGCGCGGCAACGACTCCTTCGTAGTCCTTCCTTCCGATGGTTATATCGGGGACGGTGGAAGCGGGGATCGCTGTGGTGGGCACAAAGTTGATGGCTTGGTAAAGCTCATTCAGGTGTCGTTTGTGCCCATTAGCCGATCCACCGTTCTCGTTTCCTCCGATAACAACCTGGATCACTCCCATCCTCTGGAATACTGATTTTCTATTCGCCCCGTCGGAGCTTGTTTCTGGGCCTCCAGCTACATACTTGCTGAGGGCCTCCTTTCGGATCAGCTCCTCGATGGCGTTCCTCAGATGCCGATAGTTGTCGGTCTTATGGCCGGGTTGGCCGTGGTAGTCACAGAACTGGCTAAGGTCGCCGTCCCCCCTCGCCTTGGGGGGCCTTGCCCATTTCTGCCCTTCGTTCTTGCTTAGGGCAAAGACCTCGGCCGGTGATTTAACCAGGGGGGTGAGACCGCTGTACCGCTTCGGGGTGTATGGTCCCGAACTCCCCCCGGCGCCCGCCGAGTTCTGTTTCCTATTAAATCTCTCAGGCCGTGACCTATTCATGTCACGGCATCCTTCCTCTACGTTGTCCCGGCGGCTCCTCCTTTCTGGGTGCCCAGCTTCACTGTGGCCTACCCAGGTCTTGTGATAGTCCTCCACCTTTATGGCTCGGTCGGCCATCTTCCTGGCGGAGTCTAGGTTGAGGTCCTCGTACTTGATGAGCTCATTTTTGAACTCGCCTTTTGGCAGGCCTTTCATCAGTGCGAAGGCCGCCAGCTCGGTGTTCAGCTCACGAATCTGCTGAACCTTGGCGTCGAATCTCTTGACGTAGCTCCGGAGGGACTCGTCCTCCCCCTGTCGGATAGTCAGGAGATCCGAGGTTTCCACGGCCCTTCTCTTCTTGCAGGCGTACTGGGCTATGAAGTTGTCTCTCAGCTCGGCATAGCAGTATACCGAGCCATTAGGTAGCCCCTTGTACCAACTCTGTGCCATGCCGTGGAGGGTCGTTGGGAAGACTCGGCACCACACCTCATCAGGCTGCTCCCATACCGACATGTACGACTCGAAAGCCTCGGCATGGTCGGTCGGGTCGCTCTCCCCTTTGTAAGATAGGGGCGGCAGCTTCAGTTTGGTCGGCACTGGGACTTCGAGGACATAGGCATGGAGGGGCTGTCTGACCACGTGCCGAATGACACGCGGCGATCGACTCCTCGCGATCCTAGTCCGCTTCTCTCCCCGTGGCGGGAAGGGCTTCTTGTCGTCCGACTTTGGAGAGTCGGACTTCTTTCTTCATTTCTTCGGGGGTGGCCTCGTTGTTGCCGCGGCGACACTGTCCTCCCGCGAGTGGGAGAAGGACTTTGGTCTGCCACTAGCACCACGGGCACCGCCGACGTCCTTGCATGCCCAGCTCCTTGTAATACTCCGGTCAAGTTGTTCGGAGTCACTTTGTGGGCCCTGGTCACCAGTGGAGACGCTGCCACCCCTGTCGCCATGACAGGGGTAACCGGCGTACCCCCCATCAGGTCCAGGAATAGCTTCGGATTTGGTGCATCGACCACATGTCCCATGGCGGTGACTTGGCGGTCGGCGGCGGTGTTTCGGCTCTCTTGGCATCCCGTACTTCACCGGCTCAATCACTCGGCCGGTGGGGGACTGCCCGATCTCAGAATTAGGGAATGTCTCATCCTGGTAGAATTCAGTTTCTACACTCACAAGTTCTGGCTGTTTTGACATCTTCTTAGCTCTTTGAATGGTTTTTTTTTGTAAGGTAGGTGACTAGCTTTTAGTATCTAAGTCCCCACAGACGGCGCCAATTGTTCCAGGTGTAATTCCGGAGCAGGATTGTGACCACTTGAACTTGTCGAATGATGTCTTTGACTTGTCTCTTCCTTTCGCTCTTTCCTGTAAAGATGAACAAACTGAGGGCTCGGCTTGGTACCGAGCGTACTCACTCCGACGCTCAAGTTTACTGACTAAGTATATTATACAGAGATGAGGGAGTTTATACCAGATTATGAGATGTTTAGGTTATATTTTGGATGAATTGTGGATCGTTTTCTCAATGAGGATTGAGGAGTATTTATAGGCTTTCACCTTTTGTCACGTAGTGGCCAAGTGGCAGAGCAGGTGGAAAGACTGTTCTACCCTCGGCCGAGGGACCCATGTCGGGCCGGCAGGCCTGGTTGACTCCATGCCGAGGGGACTGGATGTGAGTACGCGGATATGCCTCCCGGCTGGCTAGTCGCCTAGCCGAGACCCAAGTGACCGGCCGACAAGCTGCGTCGGTTAGGCTGTCTAATACGTTGACTTGCTGTGGATATCTTTGACCTTGCTCAGTATGTTGACTCGGTCAGCGGGTGCAGAATATGCCCCATCAGGAATTAATGTAACAAGAGTAGTATTCACCTGCTTAAGAAGGAAGCCTGATTCAAAAAAATCCAGAACTGCATTAGTTACCTCCCCTCCAACAATCTCCCATGAATCTTTGAAAAATTTACTGGAGTAACCATCTGGACCAGGGGCTTTGTCATTTGGGATATTAAAAATAATTTCTTTAATCTCATCATGTGTCACTGGAGATAATAAAATCTGCCTTTGTTCCTTTGTGCACATATTGCCCTTCTGGACAATGGACTGATTCACAGTGAGAGTGGGAGCACTGGATCCAAGAAGACCTTGATAATATTCTAAGAAAGCCTGTTGAATCCCACTTTCATTTGTATGCAAGATCCCTTTATGATCCTTAATTTGGTGGATAAAATTCTTATTTCTCCTTGCTTTTATCACCCCATGAAAGTAAGAAGAATTTGTGTCCCCTTCAGTCAACCAATAAACTTTTGCCTTCTGTTTAAGGAATTCTGATTTTGCTAGCTGTAAATGTCTGGATGCCTGATGAGCTTCATATTCTTGAGCCATGATTTTTTTTGTCCCCTGGATGTTTGCTAAGCTCCTGCTGAGCATGGAAGAGCTTTGTTTCAGCCAGTAAAGCCTAATTCTCAATATCAGAATAGCAAGTTCTATTGATCTTTTTTAGTTCATATTTGAGCAATTTGAGTTTTTGAGTGATTCTATACATTTTTGTACCCTCCATAGTTTGATTCCAGACATTTGACACACAAGAATGGAAGTCAGAAGATAAACTCCACAGGGTATTAAAATATTTAAAAGGTCTATTCTTGTGTTGTCCTCTGTCTGTTTAACCAATCACACAAGGAGAATGATCAAAGAGTCCCTCTGGCAAAAAGTTGGCAAAGAGATCAGGAAACTGAGGAGTCCAACCTTGATTCACAAAAACCCTATCCAACCTGCTATATACCCTTGTTTCTGGAGGCTGTTTGTTATTCCAACTATAAAAAGATCCTGAAGTTTGGATGTCCATAACTTCACAATCCTCAATACACTTCTGGAAAGGTTCAGCTTCTGCCATATTAAAAGTATCACCCAACCTTTCCTCAGCTTGCAAAACATAATTAAAATCTCCCCCAATTAGCCATGGCATAGAGCTAGAAGGTTTAATCTTCCTGAGGTTATTCCACAAACTTTCTCTTTCACTAATCCCATTGAAAGCATAGATCACAATAAAGAAGAATAACCCATTAGTGTGTTTGTCATACACCTTCATGTGGATGTACTGAGCATCATATTCCAAAAAGCAGATGTCATATAGATGAGGTTTCCAGACCACCCAAATTCTACCTCCTGGATGGTAAGCTGTGTTGGTTGTAACACTCCAGTCACTAAAAATATTAGCAACAGATTTATTCACTTTATTTGATTTAGTAAATATGATATCACCCAAGTGAGTAATAACAGTAACAATAATAGAATCGAGAGTAGTAAAAGTAATAGTAGCAAACTACCAGCAACGAGAGTAGTAAAATTAACAATATTAATGTGGGAATAGTAAAAGTAACAATAATGACACCGAGATAGTGAAAGTAACAATAGTAGCAACGAAGGTAATGAATGTAACTGTAGTAACAATGAGACAAAGTATATGAATAATAATTAGTTAACCAATCGATTTAAAGAAAAATATTATATAAGTTTGATAAAATTAACGAGAATAGTGAATTTAACCTTAAAAATAACGGGATTAGTCAAAGAAACAATACTATTACAATGAAAGTCGTGAAATTAATAGTATTAACGATGAATGTCGTGAAAGTAATAATAATATTAATAGCAAGAGTAATAAACGTGTCTCATAATTTGTTGACTAATTTTACATTTCATTTTAATTTCAATAGATCTCTTAGAATAATATTGTAATTTAATACCCGAATCTTTTGAGACTTCTAAAGGAACCTTGGGAATAGTGAGAGGACCCTTGGACTTGACGAGAGGCTACTCGTGAGCTAAGTAATGAGTTATGCTCGACCGAGTGTGGTTTCAGTTGATCGAGTAGGGTGCACTCGGTCGAGGATGAATGATACTCGACTGAGTGAGGTTCACTCGACCGAGTGATCAAGCACTCGACCCAGTGAGGTGCACTCAGCCGAGTGTTCGGGCACTCGGTCGAGTGGATCCGTTCAGTGGCGATATAAACTATGTCGGGATCTGAAATCCGTCTAACCCTGGCCTAAACTATCTCTCTCTCTCTCTCTCTCTCTCTCTCTCTCTCTCTCTCTCTCTCTCTCTCTCTCTCTCTCTCTCTCTCAAGCCTCCAAATCCTCTCCCTTCTCTCTAAAACTCTCCCTAACCTTCTTTCATGGTGTGTGAGCATAGATTTAAAGATCTTACACCTTCCCCATTCCTTTTTTCACCTTGTAAGTCAAGATCTTATCTTATCTAGTTCTTTCACCAAACCCTAGCTTTTAGGGGTTTTATGGGTAATGTTAAGTAGTGATTATAATTAGTTTAATAAGTAATTAAGGGGTAATAATAATGGGTTTTTATATAATATAAGAGTATAAGAAGATATGTTGTGAAGGTAATTATGTGATTTATGTAGGATGAGACGGTTTTATGAGACGGACCGGATTCTTGGTTGTCTCGAGTTGCTTACGGAATTCGTTAAAAGGTAGGGTTTCCCTACTCAGTTTTGGTAATATGGATGCTTATTCATATGTTTACATATGTCATTCTTGTTGTTGTTAGTCTTACAAGATAATTAGATTTGCAGTATAACATGTGGTTGGATAATTGTGTCTTAAAGGATAAATGTATTTGTGGGAGCATTATAACATGTTAATTAGGGATTTCTGTAAGATTCATTAACCTCTTTATTAGACACATCTAATAACTTAATAAACTTAGTTTAGTCATAAACTAAATAGATCTTATGCATGCATAACATTATAATACAAAGTAAGAAGAAAACCGATCTACTTACAATGAGGGCCGAAATGGATATACTAATTGGACTCCTTCCAAATTAGTCTTCTTAAAGAAAATCCAAATGCTCCAACAAAACCCTTAGATTCAATAGTAGAATCTACTCCTCAAGGATTGTACCAAGGTAATCCCTCTTAATATAAGTACTAATTTTGTTACTAGAAATTAGTATTTGTGTCCTTAAATTATAACGAATATTATTGCATACTACTTCTAGTAATGGAGGAATAATATTAGAGTTAATAAACAAATTATTCATAAAACCATTTTATGTGAGAGATGATGATGGAATATATGAGAGATAAGCATGAGTTTTCTACACTAGAAAAAAATGAGAACCAAAATTATTCTCCCATAGAGAAGAGGGAGCCGGTTTTGGCTCTTATTGGGAGCCAACATTGTTCTTCTCAATTTTGCTTTTTTGTCTTCACAAGAAAGACTAGGTGTAGGTCTAGTTTAGGGTAGTAATGATGGTGTTTCTTAATTAAAAACATAAAACCATAAACCACCTACTTAAAACCGGCACCCATATGTAAACGGACTCCATTTTATCTTTTGTAATTTGTGTGACATATGACAAGTAATATGTCATTAGGCATAATAATGCATATTTAACAAATTAAATATCATTATATATTTAAATAAATTACATTTAACAAATTAACAAGTAATTCACAATTACATGTAAATAAAATGGGTCACATTAAGTCTAGTTAATATAATCTACAACATCATGTAATTATAATTAACTAATTGCTCTTATCTCAAATGTTTCACAAACATTAATCAATTTTAGTAATATAACAAATTAATTACTCAATTGAATCTTATTTAATCAATTTACAATAAGATATAAAATTCTCTCTTATAAATAAAATTTGTTCAATTTAAGGAACTAATTAACTTGTATCAACATACAATTAATTAATTAATCAATTAAGAGTGTTACCCTAGAGGTATGACCTTAAGGGATCAACTGATCACCACCGTCATACGACAAAGAATGTCAAACTCTAGTCACCAATCATTACCGATTAATGTGGATCAGTTGACAGTAAAATATTATTTTCCCTCAGCATTCTTAATATGAGATTTAAACATGTGATCGCATTATTGTCGAGGACACATACTCCAACAATCTCCCACTTGTCCGCGACAAGTGTGCGTCACCAATTCTCTTGTTCCATTACCATCTCCCACTCAATGCAAGGTGTCTTGCAGGTCGTACTTCCATTTGATCATATCATGAGTTATTTCCTCGATCTGGAGAATAACTGTCTGACCGGAATTATCTACCGTAGATACCTTCCGAGCAAGGCCACGCATTTCCAGTTCATTACTCCTCGAGTGGCCTTGAGATAAAAGATAACCCTGACAGGGATGGACAATTCCTATTGCACTCTTCTCTTCGAATAGCCACAGCTCATCATGACCCAAAACATGCCCATCTGACCCCAATTACGAAGGTCGTAGAACATAAATCAAAGTCACTCTGAAACTGTGCCATCATAGGCGAATAGTCTTTAGTCAAAGAATCGACTCATAAGAATACTATAGTAGCTCTCGCCACGACCAGGCTATAAAAAATTTCCAGAACTCTATAAGCGGTCATAAGCCCAACAGAGTGTCCCATACAGTTGATGTGTGTCATTTATATGATGTTTTCCACCTCATTTTACACGCATTTCAGAGCTCATTTATGTAGTTTATGCTACTATTTGCCCCATTTCGTCTACTTTCGTATTTTTATGTAATATTGCAGATTTATGCGGAAATGAGTAGATATTGAGCTAAATTCGTCCCCGAGTACCTTGCATTGCATTTGACATGAAGTATTTACTCAAGGAACGAGCTTGGTGCGCATTTCGAGGCCCGAAAGACAAATCCACGAGAATTTAGAAGTCAAGTATCAGCTACTTCAGTCGATCGACTGGCCTCTATAGTCGATCGACCAACCCACGAGTTCCAGTAGCTATTGTTCAGCGAAGAGCAGTCGATCGACCGGTTCCTGTGGTCGATCGACCAAGCCGCTAATTCAGACGTAAATTAAAGGATCGAGGAATAGGAAGCCCATTGTGTTTTAGGTTTTGAGAATAAAGTTACGTGATATTTCTATATAACGTAACCTGACATTAAGCATTAATCATTCAATTTTTATTCAGTTTTCATCAGTTTAGATCATAAAACAATTAGGGTTCTTTAGTTTATAACAATTTCCGTCAATAAAAGTTACATTCGGTTTTGGATCCTTTCTCTGCAATTTCATTCGGTATTTCCTCTGTCCTTATTCAGTGTTATTGCTTTATTATCGTTCGTAGTATAGAAATTGCTAGATTAGTTTCCTGAAGCCATAATTATCGTTTTATGCTAGTCTTTTATTCCGTTAATTTAAGCATGAATTCAGTAGTTTATTTCATTAATCTTGTTGTTGTTTTCGTAATAGTCATGAGTAGCTAAATTATTCGTGCTAGGATGTAGGGAATCTGTAGATTAAGCGGCATTAGAATAGTGACCTGAAATCGCACGCTGGTCGATCGACTGGCCACGTGAGGTTTTGTTTCGTTTTAATTGTTTTTTTTACTGCTTAATTCGACGAATTGAATGCATGCGACTAGTTGAATGCTTAGTAATTGACTGGCCCCTTAGATCGAAAGATAGGGAAAGTTATTAGACTACCCATTAAAATGACTAAACTATGCTGAGATTGAAAGATAGGTATCGTTTAGATTTTTAGTCACTTTTCAGGACGAAAGTCAGTATTAGTGATATTAGGGACTTGTAGCTAGATCGAAAGATGCTACCTGTAAGAATGGACCGAAAGGACTTCTTATTTTCCCGTCTCACGTGATTGTTTTAGACTTACTTAGTATGCTGGCGCCGAAACTATAGTGAACCAACCATCCTAGTACCTTTTTTTATATTTGATTTCATCCGTTTGCTTAGTTTACTTTATTTTATTGCCTTTAGTTATAGACCAAATCAACTCAAACCCCCACACATTGTTACCTTAGACTAGAATTAGACAGCTAATAATTGCATCCGCCTCTCTATGGTTCGACCCGACTGCCGCTATCTATAGTTGTAGTTGGAATTATAAATTTATTTTTGGTGCACACAACGACGGGCATCAAATTTTGGCGCCGTTGCCGGGGAGGCAGTTGTTTAAAATTATTAGTTGTTTTATTTTTAGTCTTTCTTTAGTTTAGGGAACATCTGTTCCTTAAACTATTCTCATATTCCACTTGTAGTTTCTTCTTATGCGCAGGTCACAGGGTGGTGAACTACTACCGATCAATCCTGAGATTGAGAAGACTTTGCGTGAGTTGAGGCGATCATCTAGGATATTGCCGACATAGGAAGAGCTGAGTACTCTGTCTAGTTACTACGAGAATGCTCTATTTGAGGAAGATCCACCTTCATCTCCAGTTTCTACTTCATCAGCTGAGACCGTCACATCTCCAGATTTTCCAGTCATGGCTGAAGAAGCGACTATTTCCAGTCACTCAGAGCCGACAGCTGCAAATCTTTATAAGGGGTTTGCATTACCAAGGACGGACAGGAAATTCGAGCCGAAGCCGTCCTATATCAACTTGGTTGAGAGAAACCAATTCGGGGGAGCTGCAAATGAAGATGCAGCCAAGCACATGGAGACATTCATCGATTATTTCTGTTCCATACCCCCACCAACCGGTGTGACCCAGGACCAGGTTAAGGAAACCATGTTTATATTCTCTCTTCGTGATGCTGCAAGGGAGTGGTACAAAGACCTGGATCGAGCTGCTAATGGGATCACCGACTGGAATTTGGCCCCTAGCATTCTACAAGAAGTATTTCTCTGCCTCGAAGACGAATGCCATTAGAGCTCAGATCACGAGCTTTAAACAGGGTCCTGATGAGAACTTTCATGAAGCATAGGTCCGTTTCAAGAAGCTGGTGCGAACCATTCCGCACCATGGATTCGAGATGTGGAGTCTATGCAATCAGTTTTATAATGGGCTCTATGATGATCAGAGGGCAATCTTGGATGCGGCAGCTAGTGGCAGATTCCAGGAGAATATGGGAGAGACTAAGGGGTGGAAAATAATTGATGATTTGGCCACCCATAAGGCTGAATATGGAAATTCTAGGGGGAATCAAAGGAGGAGTGCTGAATCTCCTTCTGTAGCTGTATTAGAGGCTCTCACGGTGAGGTTTGATAAGTACGAGTTGGGAGGAGCTTCAAAAGGAGGGATCTATCATGTGAATGTTGTTTCAGACGGTCCTTTCGTCTGCAGGAGATGTGGAGGAGAGGGATATGTTTCAAACAATTATCCTAATCCCTTTGAGTCTTGTGCTGCCTTTCAACATTATAGGCAGAGAAACACTTATTATGAGCCGAACGTCCATCCGAATTTGAAGTGGACTAGCCAGAATGTCCTAAATCCAAATCCACCTCCACAACAGCAGCAGCAGCAGCAAAGCTATGTGCCACCTCATAAGCTACAACAGTATCAAAAGCCTCCGTATGTTCCTTAGCAGCAGCAACAATCCCAAGGTTCTGATTTCAATTAGTTGAAAAACTTGTTGCTGAAAGACTCTCAAGCTAGAGAGGCCGGGATGAAGATGCTAGAGAGCCAAATTGCTCAATTGGCAAGCAAGAATACAACTCGAGCTCCGGGACATTTACCGACGCAAACTGATCAAAAGGAGACCCTAAATGCAGTCACTTTGAGGAGTGGGTCTACCCTTGATGGGCCCGCTATGGTCGAGGACATTGCTGAAAAAGATGAGGCGGAACCGAGTCAAAAGAAAGCTGGAACGAACAGTGGAAAGAAAAAGACGTATGCCAGGTATATCAGTCGATCGACTGATACACCCGGTCGATCGACTGAAACGCGCAACAAAATAGCTTCTGGAACTGTAGAACTCAGTCGATCGACTGAGAAATATGGTCGATCGATTAAGGACGCTGCTGATATTGAACAATTTCGTCCTCCAATGCCCAATAACTTGAGGGATCACTTGTTTCGGGGTACGACAACTCCGGAAATATTGAGGGCAGACCCAAATGCTGATGGGTCAGTCCCAGTTCCGAAATATGACCCGACGACGATTAATGGTTCATTTTTTAGACGGTCTGAAGAGGGTTCGAGCTTCAACAAGGAGAAGGTAGTGGATTTCCAGGCTAAATCCACGGATGCCGGCATGCGAGATTTAGAGGAGAGGGCTAAGTTGCTTCTTACAGCCCCTTATCCGGAGAGATTGGTGCCGACGAAGGAACAGGTATCGTTTAATAAATTTGAAAATGTTATTCATAGCTTAAACGTTCAAGTTCCTTTTCTTGAGTTAGTTAATCAAGTGCCTGCTTACATGAAATTTATGAAGCAACTTTTATCCAAAAAGAAGTCACATGGAACTGTGCACACTGTCACACTAACTGAGGAGTCATGCTGTTATTTAACCCATACTGCACCTCACAAACTAGAAGACCCAGGTAGTTTTTCCGTCCCATGTAGTATTGGCACCTTCACTATTGAGAAGGCCTTGTGTGACCTAGGAGCCAGTATTAGTGTCATGCCCTTGAGTCTTGCTAGGAAGTTGAAATTGACTAGGTTTGCAGTCACCAACATGACAGTACAGATGGCTGATCGAACTGCGGTTCAGCCTATAGGAGTCTTAGAGGACATTCCTGTGCAAATGGGGAAATTCTTTTTCCCTGTTGACTTCGTTGTACTAGATATGCCTGAGGACGCCCACATTCCTATCATTTTGGGTAGACCATTTCTGCACACTGCTGGTGCAGTTATAGATGTTGGTTCAGGAACTTTGACCTTCAAAGTAGGAAAGCATTCCATTGTCTTTGCCCAGACAGCTAAGAAGAAAGACCCCATGTGGCCCGTCACTTGTAATACGGTTTCTGAAAATAAATCATACTTTGTGCTTCCTGATATGCATGTCTCTATTCCTATTCCTGTTGTGACACCTCCGCCCCAGATTGGGAGCAAATTGGAGGAAGATTCGTCTGTTTTAGATATTGCAGGAGCTGGTTTGGGGAAGGAAGAGCCGCTTGTTGCTCCAGCTGCGAAGGAGCCAATCGTTTCAAGAGGCGGCCTAGGATGTCTTAGCTATGGCACTGATGAGGACCTTGATGATGAGCCAGTCAAAGTGAGGAAGTCCGACTTGGACTTTGATGAGCCAGAAGAGGTCATTGCTTGGGAGGATGTTGAAGCTGTTGATCCGTTGAGTTCTACGGATGTTGGAATTAAGAAGAGTGCGGCTGAGAAGATGAGCACTGTTGAGGTTACCTC
This sequence comes from Silene latifolia, assembly GCF_048544455.1. Classification (NCBI taxonomy): domain Eukaryota; kingdom Viridiplantae; phylum Streptophyta; class Magnoliopsida; order Caryophyllales; family Caryophyllaceae; genus Silene; species Silene latifolia. The sequence goes on from NW_027413701.1 coordinate 715,174, forward strand.
TAGTAGCCAGGAGCCGACCAAGTGGGCCATTCCGTGGACGTTCTTGATCAACTATTAGTTGATCACTTGCTTTACAAACATTTTATTGCTTTTTAAGACTATTTACCATTTTTTCATGTGCGCGAGACTTCGCAATTTAATAAGTTTGTTTAGAATTTTAAGTACTTTATACGGTTACTTTGGGTTTTGCGCAATTTTGGGCGCGTTATTATGTGCTTTTACAGGTATATAGACCATATTAGCTCAAGTTATTGAGCTAATTCGAAGAAATCAAAAAGTCACAGCAGCCTTCTCAGTCGATCGACTGCCTCCTATGGTCGATCGACTGAGCTGCAGCTTCCAGAGCTACTGTTCCTGTTCACCTTGGTCGATCGACTGGGTGATGTGGTCGATCGACCATTGTCTCTGCTGTACCAATTCACGACCTTTCCCCTGCTGTGTTGGGTCATTTTGCGGAATTGAGGGAGTTTTCTCTCCACTTTATTCGCTGATTTATTTCTGATTTCTTCCATTTTCTAAACTTTGCACATAATTACCGCTTCATTATTGTTTTCTCGGTTTTATGCATGGTATTGTATGTCTTTTCAGGTACCTATGGTAGCACTGCTAGCTACTGAAACCTCCTAGCTCACGCTGGTTTGGGGAGGTTTCCTTTTGCTGCGCTTAAAGTCTTGTGAGTTCCCGAGTCCTTTTCATGTCTTATTTATTTCTTTTATCGCAAAATCCCATTTCCTTTGCTTTTTCATTATATGATTTTGCACAATGGGGACATTATGCGATTTGGTTTGGGGAAGGATTTTGCGTTGCATTTCATTTGCTTGCATTCACGTTTACATTTTTATCTTGCATTGTTGTTTATTTTCCTATATATATACGAAAAATCCAAAAAAATTTGAAAAATTGAAAATTTTTTGAAAATTCAAAAAAAATTACACGTTTATTTTAGCATATAGGTCGAGTCGGAACGGTAGTATTTCAATGATGACATTGCATTTTCAGCTGTTTATGCCTAAGCCGTGCTAAATTGACATGTTATTAGTAGAATCAAATATGCATAGTCTACGAGTTTTCGTTAATTTATTCGCTGAATCTTGAGACTTGACTTAGATGTTTGGCAAACTACTTACATATTCTGAGTTTTAGAGCCTATAACTGGTGACATTCATGACCTGTTTATCTAGGATGTGAGTAGTACTCCTTATGAGACGTGTTACATAAATGTGCATAAATATGAACTTGATCTACTTAATACATGTATGCATTCGGTTCGTGGTTTTTTGACACATGTGGTAGAGGTTTCCCTTTATTCATTATGCCCATAAGCTCCACACTGCCAGAAATAGCCTTTTTGTCGCGGTACTACATCCTACATTTAGCATGCCCTTGTCAAGCTAGTAGTTTATGTTCTTGGGATTGTTTCTTCGTTTTTGGTGGCATATGCTCATTTTGAGATGATGTTGGGACGACGAAAAAATAAATAACAAATGAAGGAGGGAAAAGAAAGAAAGAAAAAGAAAAAAAATAGAAAAAAATGATTCGAAAAAGAAAAAAAAAGATGCGTACTGTAGAGGGTGGTCGATCGACCGGTCTCATTGGTCGATCGACTGCAGCCCGAGAAGAAAGAGAAAGAAATCAATTCGCATGATTCAAAGTTCTTAGTAAATGGCGATTTTTGCTCCCATGTTGCATTTATATCTTATGTGGAGTTGGTTGATTATAATGGGGATTTGCGAGATTTGTGCTTGATAATTAGCACCGTTCGATTGAATTTTGAGCAAGAAGTTGGATGTTGTCACATGGTTCTGTTTAGGTACTAGCTTGATCACCTGTACCTCCACATTCCCATAATTCTTTTGCCTCTCCATACCCATTACCTCACATATCCATATACACCTCGGCATGTGTCATGGTCCTTTGTTCGGTTGGAATGCATATGTACGGTTGTAGAGATTATTTTCATATTAGATTGCAGGCATGTTCTTATAGGTCGTAGTTAGGTGAGAGTCTTTACAATATTACTTCTTTCTATCCTCTTATATTTTCACCTGTGCTTATGTGTGATATGAGCGACCCGTGAGAGTCCGATTTGATAAGTCTCTACAGTTGACGGTTCAGCAGTTTTTAACGACTTCACAACTCGTTTGCATGATTTACATTGCTAATTGATTATTGGTTATTGCATTAAATTGGTTTAGGCTTAACAGTTTGCAATTCGCTCTGAGATTGAACTCGTTCCATTAGGTTTTAGGACCGAGTCTAGTTCTTGCTTGTGGACAAGCAAGGGTTTGGTTTAGGGAAGTTTGATGCGTGTCATTTATATGATGTTTTCCACCTCATTTTACACGCATTTCAGAGCTCATTTATGTAGTTTATGCTACTATTTGCCCCCATTTCGTCTACTTTCGTATTTTTATGTAATATTGCAGATTTATGCGGAAACGAGTAGATATTGAGCTAAATCCGTCCCCGAGTACCTTGCATTGCATTTGACATGAAGTATTTACTCAAGGAACGAGCTTGGTGCGCATTTTGCGGCCCGAAAGACAAATCCACGAGAATTTAGAAGTCAAGTATCAGCTACTTCAGTCGATCGACTGGCCTCTATAGTCGATCGACCAACCCACGAGTTCCAGTAGCTACTGTTCAGCGAAGAGCAGTCGATCGACCGGTTCCTGTGGTCGATCGACCAAACCGCTAATTCAGACGTAAATTAAAGGATCGAGGAATAGGAAGCCCATTGTGTTTTAGGTTTTGAGAATAAAGTTACGTGATATTTCTATATAACGTAACCTGACATTAAGCATTAATCATTCAATTTTTATTCAGTTTTCATCAGTTTAGATCATAAAACAATTAGGGTTCTTTAGTTTATAACAATTTCCGTCAATAAAAGTTACATTCGGTTTTGGATCCTTTCTCTGCAATTTCATTCGGTATTTCCTCTGTCCTTATTCAGTTTTATTGCTTTATTATCGTTCGTAGTATAGAAATTGCTAGATTAGTTTCCTGAAGCCATAACTATCGTTTTATGCTAGTCTTTTATTTCGTTAATTTAAGCATGAATTCAGTAGTTTATTTCATTAATCTTGTTCTTGTTTTCGTAATAGTCATGAGTAGCTAAATTATTCGTGCTAGGATGTAGGGAATCATTAGATTAGGCGGCATTAGAATAGTGACCAGAAATCGCACGCTGGTCGATCGACTGCACACTCTAGTCGATCGACTGGCCACGTGAGGTTTTGTTTCGTTTTAATTGTTTTGTTTACTGCTTAATTCGACGAATCGAATGCATGCGACTAGTTGAATGCTTAGTAATTGACTGACCCCTTAGATCGAAAGATAGGGAAAGTTATTAGACTACCAATTAAAATGACTAAACTATGCTGAGATCGAAAGATAGGTATCGTTTAGATTTTTAGTCACTTTTTAGGACGAAAGTCAGTATTAGTGATATTAGGGACTTGTAGCTAGATCGAAAGATGCTACCTGTAAGAATGGACCGAAAGGACTTCTTATTTTCCCGTCTCACGTGATTGTTTTAGACTTACTTAGTATGCTGCCGTCGAAACTATAGTGAACCGACCATCCTTGTACCTTTTTTTATATTTGATTTCATCCGTTTGCTTAGTTTACTTTATTTTATTGCCTTTAGCTATAGACCAAATCAACTCAAACCCCCACACACTATTACCATAGACTAGAATTAGACAGCTAATAATTGCATCCGCCTCTCTGTGGTTCGACCCGACTGCCGCTATCTATAGTTGTAGTTGGAATTATAAATTTATTTTTGGTGCACACAACGACGGGGATCAACAGTCTGCCTATGTGATCGACTAGTCATCTCTCATGACTCCATGGCACTTGAACTTGCCATCAATCGCATCACACTCTAGTTACTTTGAGACGTCACCTCATATAAGTAACTAGAGGCCAATACTGTGTTAATCCAGTTCACTTTAATAGGGTTCAACGTTGTCCTTACAACCTATTTGGATATAACAAAGTAATAGAAGAGTTTTTAATAAAACTCAAACGATGAATGCATTATCACATATGTAAAATTGATACCATATCAATTACTACATAATCTATAATCCGTTCTTAATATTTTATACAACTATACATCTCAACTTAATTGAAATGGCATGACTTATCATGCTTAGCCTATGAAAAGGCCTTGGTTAGCAAGTTTTAGTAACACATTGCACCTTCCCTAACCTTATTGTATACTTTTTCCCTTTGTATAATCTTTATTATAACAACTTTTGAGTACATGTCCAGATCCAATCTAGAGATGGGCTCCTAAGCCTTGGAATAACTCCCACTGTCCTCACAGTGTGTAGGGATAGGACCTTCGGTTATTGGAACGAACTACCATGGTTCTTCCAATTCATAAAACCGAATTCTAATCTCATCCCTTCCTTCTTGCATATCTCATTATTGCAAGTGTACTCAATTTCCATTGTAAATCTCTCATTGTTCTACTGCCTAGAGCATATCTAGCAGATCTGTTCCTTAAATAATATAGCGAAGATGGTTCTCTAACCATCCTTATGGGTTTAGAACATGGTTTTTGTGTAACTCCTTGCACAAAAACCCATCTCAATTCTAAACACTTAGCTTCATATCTTTAGTGCTCCAAGAGTACTAACTAATGAACTATATGGCTATATAGAGACTCCTCTTAAAAATTCGATTTGTAACATCTCGTCATACTCCAAGTATACGAGGTATAAGAATGGTAATACATCTTAGCATAATGAATTAATCCCGCAGCGGAAGCAAGTGGATTCAATTTCTACATTTCCAATACCTTTGAACATGACTAGACTCTTATCAATATAAGTATATTCATTTAACGCTAATATCCTTTTAGAACTATCTTTATAGGTCTGGATACCTTAGAGATGTATTATTTCTCTCCTAAGTCTTTCATTATTCACAATGATCTATATGTCTTTACATATAAGACTAATAACACCACATTACTCCCACTAAATTCCATGTATAAACAGAACTACTCGACAATTCGAGAAATGTTTATCACATGATCATACAATTCAACTCTTTGACATCTACTTAAGACTTCCTCTTAAGTTCGTATCCTACTTTAGGATAGTTGCGATTTACAAAACTCATGCAAGATGATTTTAAAATCCAACTATATCAAATCATATCCGAATACAATAAAGCATTGTTGTTGCGTGCAAAACCCTTTGCCACCAACCAACCAAGCTAAATAAACATTTTCATGTTTATGCTTGCTTCGGACTTTTGCGGAGTTGGAACTAGATAAAGCATCATAATAAGTTACAGGTTTGTTACTTTTAAAATAACATGACTCCTGTCTACTTAGATTTTTGAAGAAATAATTACTGATTTTGACCAAGAAGGAACATCTTCCTACGTCTTATTCTCAGTTTGTGGCTCTTGAACATTTTCTCTCACTCTGTCTATAATAAATAATCCTCTTTTCTCTAATAGACAGCATCACAAGCCACAAACCCTTTGTTCTCGTGATCATGTAGGAAGAGAGACCATATGTTTACTATCGAAAGGCTACAATTTAGGTACCACGCCTAACCATATCTCATATGAAATGTAGATAATTGCTTTAATCATGTTTTGAGTTAGTGGAATAAATAAATACTAGACAAATTGTGATAGAAACTACTTCCAACTTTATAGTAAAGATTCAATCATATAGTATAGGATTCTTTGTCACTTTCAATATTATGAAGGTGAACATGTGATACCATATCACACTCCTTTTGGTGCATATAAAAGTCTTCACTTTATTGTTCCCTATATTAACAAAGTACTAATACTTTGGTCATAATCTCTAGGTTTTGATACTTTTAAACATTCATTGAACTTATTCAAATAATTTCTCTTCTTGCCTCATTAGGTGGATACCAAGTATCTACCTAGTTCGTTGGTAAAAGAGATGAAGAGGTAATAACCCTTTCTGATTGAATTGTATTCGACCATACACTTCTAAGTGTAAATAGGGCGAATATCTTGCTTTATTCATAATTCTTTTCTAGAAAGAAGTCATGAATTAATCTTGCTTTGAATACAAGATTTGCACACATACCAAGAGATTCCCAATCAGATGGTTGGGACACTAGTCAAAACTAGTCTCTAAATGCAATTTCAATCGAGAATCGAGAAATAAATGGGGTCACCTATCCGAGTCTTATACAATGAATACACTATAACACTTATATGTTTATGGATGAAATGACAACTACCCTAGTTCCATTCATGTAAATTTCTGAATTTATTCTTGCTAGTCGTCGTACGATAGTTCAATGTTAGGATTTTAAGGATTTAAAAAACCCTCGGATGTGTTATGAACACATCCTTCTCTAAATACCCATTTAGAAAGGTGGTTTTTTTGACATCCTTTTGCCATATTTCGTAATCATGAAATGTGGTATTTCCTAACATTGTTCACAAATTTGTATCAAATACTCATGACGTGATAATTCGCAAGAAGGCTATGTCAATGTCATACATATTTAAGAAGGAATATGTTGGTGTCACACGACCAACTTCCTTGATCTTTACTTATTTAGAAATTTATCTCTATTTTAGTGTCTAACACCTTCTCTTTCGAGCCTAGTTCTATCCTTAACAATTAAGATAGATACTTTACTTCTTATTGCTCCCACTTATTTCAAGAATTTATACTCGATGAAGACTTATCTTCATATAAATTCCTAGTTAATCCTTCACGAGGATGAACTTTATAGTGGTATTTGGTTAATCAAAATTTCTAACAAATTAATTTACCAATTTTATATCGTCATGTGCTTAACAACTTAAGTGTTTGATGACAAGTGATTGGTTTGAGCAATAAGACTTTTGAACCATGGATGCATAGAAGACATTATCAAAACATATTTTGACTAATCATTACTTCTATTCACATTTCTTCATAAGAAATCATAGGTATGTAAGGAATTTAAGATGTTAATCTTATATTTGCATAGGACGATTCCTATCGAGTTCTATGGAATAGAACGATTCCTATGGATCTAGTCCACAACCTATGATACAGTTCATTTTAGAAAGAGATTCTATTTGTCGTAAGTAGTAGTGGTTTAGCGGAGACTCGTGTTACAATCGAATTGATATCATATATGTTTAGGAGCGATAATAAAGAACATAAAACAACGAAATAGTGGAAAAATCAAACATTCATTGATATATAAAAACATTTAAGAATGTTTTAGCATTTATATAGTGACCTCTACCCAACTATTATAAATGATCCCGAGATCCAAATTCATATCAACTAGGGCACGTTGAGCCGATTCATCCCTAATCAATATAACTCGGTGGATTAACTCTTATATCGATTCTACTTCTAGAATTCTCGGTCGATAAAATTACTTTAATATTTATCTTTAGCCCGGAACACATGCGACTACGGTCACGAATACTTCCGTTGAGCTCAATCCAAATTTCGATGTAGTAACAATTTACCACCCACTTACCCAACGTAACAAGTTTAGCACCCCGGTGAGCTGAGCCTACTTCCTTATGAAATTGGTATTCATGGTTCTACTATTTGGTAAGGCTAATTCTCAATTATTATTTAGTGAGAGGTCTTGTCAATTTATTATCTATCTCGTTTTAAGTGAACTAAAGCGGTGAACTACGATAATTATAATTGACACGGTCGATGACTCGATTAAATAATATGCATGTGTAGTTATGGCGATTTGGCTATGCATGCAAACATATAAAACAAATGCAAAGCAAAAACGATAAAATCCTAGTATGGCCTTCCTAAAATAGTAAATCAAATAAACTATTTACAAATTCGGAAACCAACTCCTTTGGTCCCTTGAACTTCATTTGGCACGCACTCCAAGGCAACACCATCTTTGTCGGACCACCTTCTCGAATTGCACCGTCTTCAAGGAACTCCGAAATAAATAAATTACATAGCTTTTCTACTTTATACATTATAAAAATAAAAACAAAATAAAATAAAATAAAAGTGATACGAGATCACATTAATTACAACCGAATCGATATTCCAATTCATTTCGGGAAATACCAATTAAAAATTAAGGCCATACTAAGTACAAATTACATAATTCAAAATTATATAAAATAAAATATGACAATCATACTAAAAGTGCAGCATTAATATATGTATGAAATATGCCATGTGATGTGTCAAATCGCCCTATTTAAGTTAATATCGTATATTTGGTCTGGTTTTATGGATTATTGTGACAATTAACCTTTTAAAATCACACAATATTACATAAATCAAATCTATGTCCAAGTTAATTACCCCAACCTTCTTAGGACTCAAAAATTTAGTCTTCACTAAATATTTGACAATAATTCAACTTGATATATAATAATTGCTCTTTAAATACTATTATTCATAATAATAAAGAAATAATTCCCATAAAGTCATAAAAATTCGAAAAAATCAAAATCAAAATTTTGTATATTCTGAAAAATTCTCAACATTCCAAAATTTTAATAAAAATTTGCCTTTAGATTATTTTAATTTATTTCACAAATAAATCGTATAAAACTTAATTTTAACCCTTTAATTCCAAATTAAACATAAAATTATGCAATAAATTAAAATTAAAATTTTTAATATTCTAATTAACATTTTAGAACCTGGAAATGACAAATTTTTAAGCCCAAAATCGAATTTTTATATTAATGACTATTAAAGTTGCTATTTATCAATTTATATCCCATAAAAATTAATAACCATTCAAACCATATAAAATTTAACATTCAACTTTAGATCTAATGTTCATATCATATATACAATATTGGGAAAAAATTTCATGCCATAAAATTCATTTTAGCTATTTTTGCTAAAATAGTCACTATTTATGTGATTTTTACATCTATTTTTTTTTTTTTTTGGTAAAATGTAAAATGTAAGGAAGTATTATATCATCAACGGGCAAATTACATCATTTGTTACAATTTGGGTTAGATACGCCTACATTCAAGCGAATATCCAACAATACCAACACCAACTCAAGCAAGTAACTCAGCTATAAGGATATTATCCCTATACTGACTAACTCATCTTTTTCTAACAACTTCTTGAACTTTTTGTAATACAGACTCAGGCCTAAAAATTTCCTTCTCAAACCGGCAGTGATTTCTCATCCACCAGATTTGATACATGGCAGCAACAATGATAGCTGCTATCATATCCTTCTTCACTTGTGAACCAAAAGATTGACTGCTCCACCAATCAACCAAATTAGTAGAGGGCAGCTGAACTTTACACCAATCTGAAAGTAACTGGATACATCTGTAACTATATGAGCAGTTGAAGAACAAGTGATCATGGTCCTCTTTGTCAAGCCCACATAGCTCACAATCATCCTCTATGCTTCCCATCATCCTATTCAGTCTATCTTTCGTCAAAAGTCTCTGCCTGATGACTAACCAAGCAATAAAACGATGCTTAGGTAGACTGATACCATTCCATATCCAAGAGTACCAAGAGACCTCAGGCTGATCTCCTCTTAACCATTTATATCCTTTCGAGATAGTATAACAACCATCCTCAACCTGCCACCATGTCCCAGTATAACCAGATATAAAAGAATCCTTACATCTGCAAATACTTCTCCAGGACCAGCTAGCACCAGAGTTTGGAGTATAAGAGGTCCAGTCAGTCTGCTTGATATAAATACTATGCACCCATTTGACCCATAGATGATCCTTTTTCTGCATTATCCACCAAACATATTTCCCCATTGCAGCTCTATTCCAAAGGATAATATCTGTAATCCCCAAACCCCCTTGCTGTTTTGAGTGACAGACGCTTTCCCAGGAAACCAGAGCTGGAGAATGAGCATGAATTTCACCTTACCAGAGGAAATTCCTACAGATACATTCATTTTTCTTTATGATTTTTACATCTAAAAATCATAAATCATGCAAATAAAACCATTTCATATCAAAATTTACATACAATGTGTAAATATTTCATGTGACAACATACTAAAATTTTATAGGCATTAACGAAGTGTAACCATTTTTAACCAAAATAACTCCATTTAATCAATTTTTATCATGTAAAAATCATAAAACATGCAATATAAAACCATTTTATACGAAATTTTACATACAATGTGTAAAATATTCATGTGAGGTCGTGTAAAAATTTCAAGGTCAGAATCATAGTCTAACTAATTTTAGAATTTTAAGTGACATTTTATTCAATAAAATGTAATAAAAATACTAAAAATCATATTAAAGAGCAATAAAATACAATAAATCATAATAATGACCTAAAATAAATTTAGGACCATACTGTTATTCATGCAAAAATTTCGTGGCCTTTATCATCATAAATCACAAAATACAAGTTTTATATGTTAACATTTTAACTCGGAAAAACTAAACCGATTATGCATGCAACAACTCTTGCTCTGATACCAATTGTAAGATTCATTAACCTCTTTATTAGATACATCTAATAACTTAATAAACTTAGTTTAGTCATAAACTAAATAGATCTTATGCATGCATAACATTATAATACAAAGTAAGAAGAAAACCGATCTACTTACAATGAGGACCGAAATGGATATACTAATTGGACTCCTTCCAAATTAGTCTTCTTAAAGAAAATCCAAATGCTCCAACAAAACCCTTAGATTCAATAGTAGAATCTACTCCTCAAGGATTGTACCAAGGTAATCCCTCTTAATACAAGTACTAATTTTGTTACTAGAAATTAGTATTTGTGTCCTTAAATTATAACTAATATTATTGTATACTACTTCTAGTAATGGAGGAATAATATTAGAGTTAATAAATAAATTATTCATAAAACCATTTTATGTGAGAGAGGATGATGGAATATATGAGAGATAAGCATGAGTTTTCTACACTAGAAAAAAATGAGAACCAAAATTATTCTCCCATAGAGATGAGAGAGCCGGTTTTGGCTCTTATTGGGAGCCAAAATTGTTCTTCTCAATTTTGCTTTTTGTCTTCACAAGAAAGACTAGGTGTAAGTCTAGTTTAGGGTAGTAATAATGGTGTTTCTTAATTAAAAACAATAAACCATAAAACCATAAACCACCTACTTAAAACCGGCACCCATATGTAAAATGGACTCCATTTTATCTTTTGTAATTTATCATTTGTAATTTGTGTGACATATGACAAGTAATATGTCATTATGCATAATAATGCATATTTAACAAATTAAATATCATTATATATTTAAATACATTACATTTAACAAATTAACAAGTAATTCACAATTATATGTAAATAAAATGGGTAACATTAAGTCTAGTTAATATAATCTACAACATCTTGTAATTATAATTAACTAATTGCTCTTATCTCAAATGTTTCACAAACATTAATCAATTTTAGTAATATAACCAAACATTAATCAATTTTAGTAATATAACCAATTAATTACTCAATTGAATCTTATTTAATCAAATTACAATAAGATATAAAACTCTCTCTTATAAATAAAATTTGTTCAATTTAAGGAACTAATTAACTTGTATCAACATACAATTAATTAATTAATCAATTAAGAGTGTTACCCTAGAGGTATGACCTTAAGGGATCAACTGATCACCACCGTCATATGACAGTAATGTCAAACTCTAGTCAGCCAATCATTACAGAATAATGTGGATCAGTTGACAATAAAATATTATTTTCCCTCAACATTCTTAATATGAGATTTAAACATGTGATCGCATTATTGTCGAGTACACATACTCCAACAATTTTATCTTGAGGTATTGTTGTGGTTGTTGGTATACATGAGTACATGGCATACTTGACATTCATTATACTTGAGAAAAAGGCATGTTTGGTAAGAACTATGCATTTGAAAGCATTATACTTGACATATTGTGTGCATATCTTGTAAATGTGATTGTTGGTGGATGTTGGAAGTTGTTGGCGGAGTTGTGATTGTATTGTGTGGTTGTTGAGGAGATGTAAGGCGGTTTGTGAGACCGTCTTACGTACGGGTCGCTCCTTGGAGCTTTCCACTTGAAGGAGGACGTGTACGTTTATGGCTTGAGTACGGAGGGGCTCGTGTGGTGTCACGACGTCTAGCAAGGGCCCGGTTATCGCCCGGGCTCGGTACCACAGGTGCGTCCCGCATACCTGCTCTACGGACTGCGGTCCGGCTGTTTGATGACGGTGTTGCGATGCTGTCACCGGGTTATATGGATGTGGAGTTGTGGTGGATGGAGACTTGGGACTCGTGTGTTTCCTTATTGCATTGCATGTCATATTTACATGTCTTTCCGTGAGTATTTGTATTATTGGAACTGATGTATGTGGCTATGTGTAAATTGTCATCTTTTTTAATTAGGGTGGTATGTGACAATGTATATGATATTTCCGATCATATGGGGAGTGTAGACATCTCGTTTCTGCAACTCCCGCCAAACACCCAGTGATGAGTGGACCGCATGTTTAGCATATGTCGCTATTTTATGACGTTTCGTAAATCGGTTAATAAAGAGTAACTCGTACACTTGTGTCTGCCTCTTAGTTGTCATCTAGGTGTCATTACGGTCGTTTTAGCAGTAATTAGGGTACATTTGGAGTTCGGGTCAAAAATTGTTTCCATTTCCTAAAACCGTCAATTCCGAGTCAAAAAACAATGTGCTTGTCCACCTAAGGTTAGGATGTCATAAAATGTTAAGAGTATATCTCACTTTGAGTCCCATGTCACTTATTTGGGCTAAACTTAAGTTTACATTGAAAAATGTGCATTTGATTTAGCTAAAATGACAACCCGACTTTTAGGCCTATTTTACGAGGTGATAACGACTTTTTGGGGTCTGGCCTTTTTCACAGAAAGTTCTAGATCTTTCTCTTAGCTTTCCAACGCCACCAAAATCACCTTAATCTGGGTCTTATAGACAAAGTTATGCGTAAAATACGACAAGCTGTCAAACGCGTTTTATTGCGCAGAAGAATACTACCCGAGAAAGGACGCGCCAAATGATGCGCCCCTTCTGGGGAGCGCAGCTCTTAATGCGCCCTTTCTCAAGGCTTTCTTTTTGTCCAAGTTTCCGAGTTTCGACCTAAGTCGGTTGTTTCCGGATCTTCCCTTCCATATCCCTTTCCTAAACCCTACCCCTCGTGATTAGTATAAATAGAGGCCTTCGTGATACATGCATTTTATATAGTCTTTTTAGCCTAATTTATGCACGTATTTCTTTGCTTTTATCGTAGTTTATTGCTACGAAATGCCCCGAATATGCTACTTTGGTGTATTTTGTCTTAATTGCAGGAATGGACCATAAAGTAGTGAGATTCATGCTTTTTACCTTCCGTTTTGCATGCATTTGGAGGAAGAGATAATTTGGAGCGGGAATATAGCTGTCTTGGGATGCGTGAAGGTGTTTCGGGAGCTAAAAGGACAAGTCAAAGTCAAACTAACGTGATTTTGTAGCTGCTGAAGTCAAGATCCACTCGATCGAGTGCTTTTCTAGTCGATCGAGTGGTTTTAGGTCTAATAAATAGTCGATCGAGCACTTTAGTCATTCGATCGAGTAGTTCAATAATAGCACTTAGTCGATCGAGCACTATTCTTGGTTGATCGAGCAGTTTTTGGCTGAGTTTGCTCGATCGAGTGGTTTTATTCCACTCGATCGAGTGGATTTGTCTACGGGCTGGGCTTTTTAGCTTTAATTCCGTCAATTAGGTTTAGCAAATCCTATTTTCTTATAAATAGGAAGATTAGGACGTCATTTAAACTCTCTTTTTTGATTCCTCTGACTCTGGTTCGGGGGCTTCTCCTCTCTAATTATTCTTAACACTTTGTTACTGTTACTTTGCTACTGTTCTTTCTTCCGGATCTAATTCAGTATTTCTTTCTTTCCCTTTCTTTTCCTCTTTAATTTATTACTTAATGTTTATTATTGTTCTTCCTTTATTTCTTGCTTTCCCTTTAATCATGCGTAGCTAATTCCCCTAGTATGTTAGGATTAGGGAAGCCGTGGTAGCAATATGATAGGATTGATTTGATTAGATTAGCCTTGCGATAAGAATTGTATTAGGCAATATAATTGTTATCAGGTTGAATGTATGCATGCAGGAGACCAATTTATCTAGTTAACCCCGACCTGGATCGAAAGATTGGAAGGGAAGGCTTGCTTAATTACAATAGGTAATACCTAATCAGGGCGAAAGCTAACTTAGGAGACCCTAGGGTGGTTTAAGGACCGAAAGGTGACGACCATAGCTCTTCTTATCAATAGTTTAATCGACTCAGTTGACCCGATAGTGTAGCTGCCACGGTAGACAACCTCCTAGCATATTCCCTTCTCTTACTGTTAATTTCTCGCATTCTTTTCCCTCTCGCTTTAGTCTCTTTAGTTTAATCAAAAACATTTCAAATCCCCAATTGTGACATTAGACAGATAGAATAGACAAGTAGATAGTAAACCGCCTCCCTGTGGAGATCGACCCTACTTACCGCTGACTTATGTTAGTTGTAGCTAGGTTTTTATTTTTGGTACGAAACGACAATATCACTTCGCCTCACATATTTTTCACGCGAGTGTCCGCCCTTCTCTTCTCCCTTTGCATTCTAAGACCGCGCTCTTGCTTTTCAACGCCTACGTGCTTGTTCTACGTGACCACGTAAGCCCAGATCATTCTGGGTATCATCACGCTTGCATGACCCACCAAATTGACCACTACACCATAATTAATCAATCTTTTAAAATTCCTTTTTCAAGGGCACTTTCATATTTGCATAAATCGAGTCGAGTTACAACTAAAAATCGATTTAGTTAAATCTCGCGACGCTAACATGTAAGTCTGAGGGTGTAAAATCCCATTTAATCTTGTATTTATTATTTTTGTATTTTGTTTGCGTTTGTACATCATATTATGCTAAAACACCGTTTAATCTTTTATACAAAATCAAGTTTCAAAACCGAATTAAGCAAACAGACCAGATCTGACGTCTAGAGAAAACGCATCAGTAGATGCGCCCTTTAGAAGAGTCGCAACATCTGCTGCGCCTCTTCTGAGGTTACCTGATCTGCTGATCGTCTTCTCTTTTCGTCTCGATTTGCGTGCCTAATTCTCTTTCGATCCGAGGATTTCCAAATCCGGGGAAGATCAAGTTTTTCTTCTTTTATTTTTATCTTCTTTTCTTTTATTCAAAGTTTCCTTTATTTACATTAATTTGATTTGAGTTATTAATAATCAATATTAATCAACCCTATTCATCTTAAATCATCAAAATTTGCATTAAGAGATGTAATAGTCAATGTTAGATCCTTTAATCCAATTTTTGTAAATCGAAATCAATGCTTTCATCTTTTAAATTAATTCCCACTTTTTATTTCTTTTTTTATTCAAATTTATTCAATTTCCATAATTCAAAATCAATATCGTCTCTCTTATCGTTAGTAATTAATATTAAACGGTTTTGGGTCGATTTACTACATTTGAATCTTCTTAAATCTTTAAAATCATTTTCCTAATTAATCAACTCTAACAACACCCGGATCTGACTTTCACAGTCAGAACCCGCCTAAGAGCAAACGCATGAAATGTTGCGCCTTTTCCAGAGGATGCACCTTCTGCTGCGCCTACTCCTAGTCAGTTTATGCCTCTGAACTCTTTCCTGTTTCAACGTAGCTATAATTAGGCTTTGTTAGTCGACTATTATCACTTCTAACTTATTTTACTTACTTTATTTATTCCTTTTAACTTTCCTTATATTTTATTTTCCTATTTATTTTATTTTATTTTATTTTATTTTCTAATTCGATTAGTTTCCTTATTTTCAAATTTCCTAATTCGATTAGTTTCCTTATTTCAATTAATTTCCTTATTTCTTTCAAACCTCGTATTTGGCATTTATATGATGTACATTCGTCTTATATTTTATAATTTATATTTTCTTCATCTTGTATGCATATTCACATGTAAATTAATCTAAACTTCCACTTCGACCTTCAATTGTTTGCTAAATTGTATGTCAAACCGACATAGTCTAATTTCACATGCTAGGATTAAAACGTGGATGTTACATTGCATGCATACAAATTGACAACATATCAAGTATAAATAACTTCCCTGATCATTAGTAGAGGCCGCTATCAAGGCGGGCGGGATTAGGTGTTCAAATAAATGAGTTTCCTAATACGTACCCTCACCCCTGACTCAATATCTCTGTGAAAATCTGTGTTCATTGGCATCACGAGAGTCATTCTATGTACACCCCCTTCTTACCCGACCAAGTTAATTGGAAGATGTTACCTTCTCGGTTACCCGAGGTAGTGAAATCGGAGTCGCAATTGAGAAACAATTAATATAAATAAATATTTAGTGGATAACATATACATAAATGAATAAATGAAATAAATAATACAACTCATGACTACTAAACTAATCTAATCAACTATGCTTGACTCGAATGTCATCACGGCTCGTCCCTTCTCCCGCATGCTACCAAAGCTAACCTATAAACAACTGCTCCCCATATGATCGGAAATATCATATGGATCGACCCAGACCACCCCGGAAATAGGTGACATTTACATGGACACAACAAACGTCAGTTTCAATACACAAACATAAGACATGACTCGATAAGTGTAGACACGACATAATTATATGAATGAGACTCGACTATTCAATCACCATACCGGTACCGGGACACGCTTAGACGTACCCACAACCATCGGTGCCAGGGACACGCCCACGACACCATACCTGACACAAAGGTACCAGGACACGCCCAGACGTACCGGGTCCGAAAGCCAACCGGATCCCCTGCCAGACGTCGTGCCTCAAGCACACGAGTCCCTCCGTAACTCAAGTCATTAATGTTCAGATCCCCCTTGGAGTGAGAAGCTCCAAAGGGTGACCCAAGCGCAAGACGGTTTCCCAACCGTCTTACGTCTCCTCAACAATCAAGTATCACCACCAAAGACCGCCAACACAACACAATCACAACCATACATGACAAATGGAAGAATAACATTTAACATATGACCAAATTCATGAATTCAATCCCACATACATACTAACCGACTCATGAATGCACAAGTGAGGAGAGACACCCAAATATGCATAGACAATATTGCAACCGTGTAGGATAACCTACCTTTTAGCATAATCCACAAGCTAATCGAAATCACCAAGTATCCGTCTCATAAAACCGTCTCATCCTACATAAACCATGTAATAACTATCATAAACCACTCTATACTATTATATAACATAAAATTCCTTATTATTAGTCACTAATTACTCATTTTACATAATAAAATACTAATTAACCTCTCTTAGTAAACCCTAAATCGAATTTACTCATAAGACAAAGAGGAAAACGTGAGATTTTGACTTACAAAGGTAGATCGGGAATTAGGAGAGGTGTTCCACCATTAATCCACCCGGATTTATCGTCATGGTGTTTCCGCCACCATGGACTTTTATTAATATAAAATGCAATATTTATCTAGCTTATTTGTATTATTAAATACGGGGTTGTTACATAGCAGGTTGGCATAGTTCAAAATAACGGTCAAACGCGTCTTAGGTGGTCTAAAATTCCTAGAAAGGGTCAAATTCCACTGTACTCGGTCGAATTCAGCAGTTACTCGGCCGAGTCAAAGTCACTCGGTCGAGTAAAAATTCCACTCGGTCGAGTAGGGGTCTTTACAGGAGGTTTCCAGGTCTGTCTTTCGGCCTACTCGATCGAGTGGAGCTGTCACTCGGTCGAGTGGACCACCACTCGGTCGAGTAAAAAGGGTACTCGGCCGAGTGTCACTAGGTAGTCTAGATTTTCGGCCACTAATGGCCTCCAAGTTCCCCTATGGTCGAGCATACATGCAATGGAGTCCAAACGGTGTTTTCCACACCCTTCCATCATAAAAGGTCCACTAGTATTGGCCTTAAGGCCGGCTTACAACACGAGAATTAATTGTTCAAAATTTTAAACGATAACGAAAAGTCCTAAGGAGTCTGAATCATAAAACCGCCACTACTCGGAGGGCTTCCTCTTCTTGTCAATGCTAGACACCCATCTTGCCCACCCGGAATGACTCTTCACCGTCTTCCTTCCTCCTTGAGCTTGCTCCTCCTCCTTGTCCTCCTCCTCTTCTTCATTCTCCTCAACAATCAAGTATCACCACCAAAGACCTCCAACACAACACAACACAATCACAACCATACATGACAAATGGAAGAACAACATTTAACATATGACAAAATTCACGAATTCAATCCCACATACATACTAACCGACTCATGAATGCACTAGTGAGGAGAGACACCCAAATATGCATACACAATATTGAAACTGAGAAGGATAACCTACCTCTTAGCTTAATCCACAAGCTAATCGAAATCACGAAGTATCCATCTCATAAAACCGTCTCATCCTACAAAAATCATGTAATAACTATCACAAACCACTCTATACTATAATATAACATAAAATCCCTTATTATTAGTCACTAATTACTTATTTTACATAACAAAATATAATTAACCTCTCTTAGTAAACCCTAACTCGAATTTACTCATAAGACAAAGAGGAAAAGGTGAGATTTCGACTTACAAAGATAGATCAGGAATTAGGAGAGGTGTTCCACCATTAATCCAAGCTTGAAGGCCAATGGAAAGGCATAGAGAGCAATTTAGAGAGAGGGGAGAGTGTTTTAGTTTAAGAAGGAAGAAGAAGAAGAAGAAGAAGAAGAAGAAGAAGAAGAAGAAGAAGAAGAAGAAGAAGAAGAAGAAGAAGAAGAAGAATAAGAAGAAGAAGAAGAAGAAGAAGAAGAAGAAGAAGAAGAATGAAGAAGAAGAATAATGAAGGGGATAGGGTTGGGATAGGATAAAATCCCGAAATATCCTTTCTCGGGTACCTTTTCAGCACCACTCGACCGAGTGACCGTTTCACTCGACCGAGTGGTACTCACTCGGTCGAGTATACCCTTACTCGGCCGAGTGCCAACTCACTTGGTCCACCTAGAGTTCTACTCGGTCCATTGGAAATCTACTAGGTCTAGTTTAGGTCTTACTTGGTCTCGTAGGAGGGGCCATCCTTTACTTCCGAGTATATGTGGGTTCCCTCACGTGTCCCTAGGTCCTTTGTGGATCCCAAATTATCCGAGTATTACAATCTGTTGGAAATCATATTTTAAATATCACATATTTTGGTTTAAAGTTTTAGTCATAAAAACTTAAAGATCTTATGCATGCAAAACTAGAAAAAAGAATACGAAAAATCGTTTCATACCATATGAATATTTCGGCTATTATGGGCACCAACAAGATCTCCTACTTGTTAGTTCTTGAGCTATAATGAATATTAGGATGATCCTCCAAAAATCTCAAAGTAGAGATTCTCCTCTTGATTGCACCCAAGATTTTCCCTTATCCCCACTAAATAATATTAGCTAGATATTAGTTTAGTAGTTTACCTTAAAATTGATTACTAATACTCATATATTACATTAATAATATTAGTAATTTGATTTGAACAATTTGAATCAAGATTTCTCAAGTTTTTGGAGAAAAATCAAGGAGAAGAGAGAAAAATGCATGTGAATGAATAATAATAAGAGAAAAACTCTCAATAATGATGAATGATGGAGGGTGGACGGTGGACGGTTTTGGGTAGTCCTATAGGGCATCTTACTTTTTCTTTTTGTCTTCACAAGAAAATAGATGTGTAAGACTAGTTGTAGGTAGGCATCATTATGTCATTTTATCAAATAAAATAAAACAACCATAACCCACTAACATACCCTCCATTTTCGGTCCATATACATAAAATGGACTACCATTTTATTTTGTCAATTTGTCAATTGTCACACAATATGTCACATGTAGTATGATACATGTTATTAATTAATTTGATGCATATTTATCCCATAAATATCATTTTACAAATTAATTAAATTACATACAATAAATTGACTAGTAATACTTGATCACATAAATAAAATGGGTCAAAATATTATAATTCACAACATCTTGTAATTATAATTAACCATTCATTCTTACCTCTATTGTTTCTCAAACAATAAACAATTTTAGTAACACGACATTTCAATTACTAAAATAAATCTTATTTAATCCCATTATAATAAGATATCAATATTCTCTCTCACAAATGAATTGTTCAATTTTAAGAAATTGATCAACTTGTATCGTCATACAATTAATCAACTTTACAGACAAGGGCATCATCCTTTAGGTGTGACCTTAAGGGATCAACTGACCACCACCGTCCCACGACAGTAACGTCAAACTCTAGCAAGCCAATCGTTACTGATTAATGTTGATCAGTTGACTATAAAATGAATCATCCCTTACGTATTCTTAAAATGAGATTTAAACATGTGATCAATATGATCGACAATTGTGATCGCATTATTGTCGGAGGACACATATTCCAACAATCTCCCACTTGTCCTCGATAAGTGTGCGTCACCAATTCTCTTGTCCTATTACTATCTCTCACTCAATGCAAGGTGTCTTTCGGGTCGTACTTGCAAGTGATCATATCGAGAGTGGTTTCGTCGATCTGGAGAATAACTGATTGACCAGAATTTATCTACCATAGATACCTTCCGAGCGTGGCCACGCATTTCCAGTTCATTACTCCTCGAGTGGCCCTGAGATATTGTTTTAACCCTGACAAGGGGGTGGACAATTCCTATCGCACTTATTCCCTTCGACTAGCCACAGCCATCATAACCCAAAATATGCCCATTTGACCCCATTTACGAAGGTGATAGTAACATAAATCAAAGCTAATCTGAAACTGTGCCATCTTAGGCGAACAATCTTTAGTCAAAAGAATCGACTCATTAGAATACCATAGTAGCTCTCGCCACGACCAGGCTATATAAATTTGCCAGAACTCTATAAGCGGTCACTGCCTGACAAAGTGTTCCTAACAGTCTGCCTATGTGATCGACTAGTCATCACACATGACTGTATGGCACTGAACTTGTCATCAATCGCATCACACTCTAGTCACTTCGAGACGTCACCTCATATAAGTGACTATGGGCGAATACTATGTTAATCCGAGTTCACTTTAACGGGGTTCAATTGTCTCTACAACCCGTTTGGATGTAACAAAGTATAAAGGAGTTTTTTTAGATTTAAAAAACTCGAACGACAAATGTGATTATCACATATGAATAGTCAATGCCTGATTACTATTTCATATTCTATAATCTAATTTGATCTTGTATGTAGTTGTTCATTTCAATTCAATTGAAATGATATGACTTATCACGTTAAGCCTATGAGAAGGCTTTGGTTAGTAGGTTTTATCAACTTCTTGTACCTTACTCAACCTTAATACATACTCGTTTTCCTTTATAATGTATACATTTGCATTACAAAACTTTCTGAGTACGTGTCGAGATCCAATCAAGACATAGGCCTTCTAGCCTTGGAATGGCTCCCATTGTTTTCACAGTGTGCGGGACTCATCCTTCTTGCACATCTCATGATTGCAAGTGTACTCAATTTCCGTTGTAAATATTTCTCATTGTTCTTTATTGCCTAGAACGATTCTAGAAAATCTATCTCTTAAATAACATAGACATAATGGTATCTTAACCATCCTAATGTGTTTTGATTATGGTTTTGTCGGAAACCATGCGCAATCTCAATTGTCAATTGTCATTTGTGTAACATCCTTACACAAAATTGCATCAAAAACACTTTGCATTACATCCTTAATGCTTCTGCAAGCACTTAAGGGTAATTTTTTATGACTTACATGGTAACTATTACTTAAATTCGATTTGAAACAATTCATCATACTCAAAGTATATGAAGTGTTATACATCATTTCCTATCTAATTGATTCGGCAACGGAAGCAAATGGAATCAATCAAATATGTTCAACTTGATTGAACTAGTCATGAATCTTATCAACATAAGACTTCTTATTTGACGCTAATATCATGTGGATTTATCTCCATAAATCCGGATATTAAAGATGTATTATAATACTTCAAAAGTCTTAAATCATTCCCAACGATCAATATGTCATCCACATATAAGACTAATTAAAATTTCCGTAACTCCCACTAAACATCATGTATAAACACAACTTCTCAACCTATTGAGAAAAGTTTTATAACATGATCAAAAAATTGATTCCAACTCATTGATGTCCTACTTAAGACAATCTCTTAAGTTGTACATTATCTTAGGATTGTGAGAATCTATAAAACTCATGACATGTATTGAATACATTCCTTCTGATTGAAGAAGTGGGTTTTAGATTCACTTGCTATATGTATATCATCATAATGAAACACAATCCCTAAGAAGATCCAAATAGACTTAAGCATTTCAACTTGTGCAAAACCCTTTGCCACCAATCAAACTTTGATATCTAACAATTCACTTGGAATTTATTTCGGATTTTCATGGCTCTAAGCCTTGTATTGAGTTGTGACTTAAACACTCTCATGTAAGTCATATGTTCATTACTTTCCAGAAGTAATTAACTTGAATCAAACAATTTATTTGTAAGTTGCAAGCTTTTTACTTTCTAAAAGTAACAGTAATTCATCATCTTCAACAAGTGATGACTTTAACCTCCTAGGTTTTGAAGAAACAACGTTTTACACAAAACGTCTCATGTAGCCAAGAAAGATCAGTTTCTTGCAACATAACATTCTTTGTGGCTCTTTGAATAATTTCTCCCACTCTGTCTTCTAGAAATAAACTTGTTTTCTAGTAAGACAGTTTCACGAGCCACAAACCCGTTGTACTCGTGATTATAATAAGGAAAAATGAGCATTTGTTTCTTTTGAAAACTTACAAACATGGTACCCTACCATTTCATATCTCATATGATTCGTTTTAGATTTAGTGGAAAAATAATTTAGACAAAATGATAAAATCCCCAAAAGGATCAAGTAACTTAAAGTAACTTGATTGAAGTCCAAACCATATCGAATAGCGTTTGATTTCTTTATCCAACCACACATTATCCCATAATGTGTGTTAAGAGAGATTAATTTGTGATACTATATCATATTTCCTTTGGCTTATACCAAAGTCTTCACTTTGATAATCTCATCACGACTAAATCGTGATTCCTGGAACTCTTTGAACTTCTTCAAAGATTTCTCTTTACCTTATTAAGTGAACACATTAGCGTTAACTTAAATCGTTGGTAAAAGAAAATGATCAACCTATTTTGGATCAATGATTTACAACCTCGATCTCCTTTTCAACCAAAAGGCACGAGACATCTTGCTTTGAATACAAGATACGCATATACCATAAGATCTAATGGTTTCAAGAGTACTCGATAACTCTTTGCGTTCATCATTCCAGAATCTAAGGTTCAATCTTGGGTTACCAATTTGAGTATTGCATCATCTACATGATATGTCATTCTAGTTTGGTTTAGAATATAATCACCTTGATAATGGGCTAGCCATACATCAAATCATGGTGTATAGGGTCACAAAAGTGAAACCTCTTTTGTATCTTAACAAGTTTATATTCTTATTTAGAGTTTATGCACTTAATAGTCACAATTAAGTACAACTCTAAACCCAAAAACTAGATTGAGTACACAATGACTCTATCTCTCAACATCATTGTTGCTAGTCGTCATATTCTAATCATTCTATGTATCAAATACAATGATGAAAACCACCACCGATTTCTAATATTGACGAAGTAGTACTAGCAAAATTTATGTCAATCAAATAAATATTTAAAGAAGAAGGTTCCATTAGATGTCCCACAACTAACTTGTTGATTCTTTAATAATTTGGGGTAGTTTCCTTTCTAGCGTCCAACAATTAAGACAATGGAAACTTTATTGGTCGGGATTGATAGGTTTAGTATCGTTATTCTCAATAACTTTACTTTTAACATTACCTTGTATCAATTCCATTCTAATTTTACTTCTTTAAAACCTTATTATTTTCTTAACGGTTTAAGAGAATGCTCCCACTTATTTCAATGAGTCTTTGCTAAGAGAAGCAAAATTGAAATTCATGAAGACTACTCTTCATTTCATTTGTTTAGTCTTAAAACTTTCATTGAAGTGGTTGCGGTATTTTGGTCAATTTTGATTTCAAACAAATCTAGTTACCAAAATGATTTAACGTTTCAAAGTACTTAATTCAATTAAGCATATGAGAAACAATTCATTGTAAGTAGATATGTTAGTCGAAAATCAAAAACCCTTTTGATCACAAATAACTTTTATCTATACTCTTCACAAAAGATCCTTGCAATGGATAATTCAAGGTTTTTAGAAGAAAATTCAAATTTTGTCTTTCGTTACGATGTTTTAATGGAGATTTGAATCAAAAATCGAAATGATATCGTATATGAATTGTGGTAAAGAAATAGAACAATATGATAACGGAATAGTGGAAAACTTAACATTTATCGTTTTATTAATACTTGTAAATAAAAAGTAAAACATTTACATAGTGACCTCTACCCAACTATGATAAATGATTCCAAGATCCAAATTCATATTAACTTGGGGCACGATGTGCCGAAATACCCCTCATAAATATAACTCGGTGGATTAACTCTTTAATCGATTCTACTTTTAGAACTCTTAGTCGATAAAATTACATTAATATTTATCTCTAGCCCGAAACACATCCGGAAATCGTCGTGAATACTTTCGTTGAGTTCAACCCAAATTTCGAATAAATGTGTCCATGATCCAAACTCATATCAACTTAGGGCACCGTGTGCCGAAATACCCTTCATTAACATAAATTCGGTGGATAGACATTTATCACCCACTTCCCCTACGTAACAAGGTTTGTACCTCGGTGTGGCCGAGTGCACTCCTTCACGAAATAGGTTTTCATGGTTTCTACTTTTTGGTAAGGCTAGGTCTCAATTGTTTATTTTTCAGCGAGAGGTCATGTAAATTTATTATCTATCACGTTTTAAGTGAACTAAAGCGGTGAACTACGATAATTGTAATTGACACGGTCGATATACTCGATTAAATGATAATGCATGTTTTAGTTATGGCGATTTAGCGATGCATGCAACATATAAATAAAATGCAAAGCATAAATAAAATCCTAGTATGGCCTTCCTAAAATAGTAAATCTAATAAACTATTACAAATTCGGAAACCAACTCCTTTGATCCCTTGAACTTTGGTCTCGGCACGCATTTCAAGGCAACATTCTTTGAAGGATCGCCTTCTCGAGTGGCACCGTCTTCAAGGAACTCCGGAATAATAAAATTACATAATAAATTACATAATTTCCTATTATACATTTGTAATTAAAATAAAAATAAATCTATTAAATTACAAAACAGTTATACGAGATCACAATAAATTACAACCGAATCGATATTCCCATACATTTCGGGTAATACCAATTAAAACAAAGGCCATACTAAGTAAAATTACATAATTAAAAAATTACATAAAATTAAATTATGACAATCATAAATAAAATGCAGCATTATAATATATATGAACAGGCCCAATTTTATGCTAAATCGCCTTTAAGGAGCCAATATCGTATATTAATCAGTTTTTACGGATTTGCGTGATTTAACCTTTTATAATCACAATAATTACATAAATTCATATTTATGTACAAGTTAATTACCCTAACCAACTTAGGACTCAAAATTAGTCTCCACTAACATATTGACAATAATTAACATATATTTCTTATAATTGTTCATAAATGGACTCAAAAATACAAAATTATGTCATAAACTTCAAATAAATCATAACAATTTCAAATAAATTTGAAATTTGAAATTTAAACTCATGAACATTCTGGAAAAATACCATGACACTCATAATATTCAAAAAAAATTAGGTTAAAAATTTCGAATTTTATCGAGAAAAACAATGTTGCGGTTTATCGGATATATAAATTATAACCATAAAAATATGAGAAAAAAAAAATTATCAAATTTTCAATTTTAGATCTGAAATATGTGATAAAATGCAACATGTGAGATTTTTCCTTAGTCATGAAGTATGTTTTAGCATTTTTTTTACTAATTAAAGTCACTATTTATGTGACTTTTCATCAAAAATTCATAAATTATGCATAAGGACTTCATTATAGCCAAATATTTTACAGACATCTTGTAAAGTTGCATGTGACAACATACTAAATTTCTATGACCAGATTCGAAATATAACTCATATTAACCTATTTTCCCATTTAAATACGATTTTAATTTGAAAAATCCATATTTCGAGCATAACAACTCATTTAATTATGACAATTTACAGGCCATCAGTAGATAATATATGTGAAAACATATCCAAAAACCACTAGAAAAATCGAAGTTTAGCTATTTTTTGTCTAAAAATGACATTTTTATCATAAAAATCACATTTTAATGCCAATAATATATAAAATGAACAATAAAATCCATAAATAAACCAAAATGTCCTAAAAATCACTTAGGACCAGAAAATTTTAACATGCAAAATTATTTCATGATTTATCTTCATAAATCCTAAATAACAAATTTTATATGTTAATTAAATTAACTCGGAAAAACTAACCCGATCTTGCATGCAACAACCATAATACACTGATACCACTTGTTGGAAATCATATTTTAAATATCACATATTTTGGTTTAAAGTTTTAGTCATAAAAACTTAAAGATCTTATGCATGCAAAACTAGAAAAAAGAATAAGAAAAATCGTTTCATACCATATGAATATTTCGGCTATTATGGGCACCAACAAGATCTCATACTTGTTAGTTCTTGAGCTATAATGAATATTAGGATGATCCTCCAAAAATCCCAAAGTAGAGATTCTCCTCTTGATTGCACCCAAGATTTTCCCTTATCCCCACTAAATAATATTAGCTAGATATTAGTTTAGTAGTTTACCTTAAAATTGCTTACTAATACTCATATATTACATTAATAATATTAGTAATTTGATTTGAACAATTTGAATCAAGATTTCTCAAGTTTTTGGAGAAAAATCAAGGAGAAGAGAGAAAAATGCATGTGAATGAATAATAATAAGAGAAAAACTCTCAATAATAATGAATGATGGAGGGTGGACGGTGGACGGTTTTGGGTAGTCCTATAGGGCATCTTACTTTTTCTTTTTGTCTTCACAAGAAAATAGATGTGTAAGACTAGTTGTAGATAGGCATCATTATGTCATTTTATCAAATAAAATAAAACAACCATAACCCACTAACATACCCTCCATTTTCGGTCCATATACATAAAATGGACTACCATTTTATTTTGTCAATTTGTCAATTGTCATACAATATGTCACATGTAGTATGATACATGTTATTAATTAATTTGATGCATATTTATCCCATAAATATCATTTTACAAATTAATTAAATTACATACAATAAATTGACTAGTGATACTTGATCACATAAATAAAATGGGTCAAAATATTATAATTCACAACATCTTGTAATTATAATTAACCATTCATTCTTACTTCTATTGTTTCTCAAACAATAAACAATTTTAGTAACACGACATTTCAATTACTAAAATAAATCTTATTTAATCCCATTATAATAAGATATCAATATTCTCTCTCACAAATGAATTGTTCAATTTTAAGAAATTGATCAACTTGTATCGTCATACAATTAATCAACTTTACAGACAAGGGCATCATCCTTTAGGTGTGACCTTAAGGGATCAACTGACCACCACCGTCCCACGACAGTAACGTCAAACTCTAGCAAGCCAATCGTTACTGATTAATGTTGATCAGTTGACTATAAAATGAATCATCCCTTACGTATTCTTAAAATGAGATTTAAACATGTGATCAATATGATCGACAATTGTGATCGCATTATTGTCGGAGGACACATATTCCAACACAATCTTCTCTCCTTAAAAATTAACTTCGTCCCCGAAGTTCGCCACTTACTCTCTTTTCCAAATATACCTCGGTCTACTCTGAGACCTCATTCTCGGTTCTCGTGTGTTCTCTTGCCACCATCACTCTTATTGTTACTCACGTACATTATATCTCTCCTAGGTTTCTTGTTCACTCTCGTTACTTTCCCACGTATCGTGCTCTTTCTTTTCTAAATTTTCCGAGTTCTTACGTTCACTCCCCCTAAGAGAGAACTTCGTCCCGAAGTTCGCTATAATTCTCACATGACACTCTCCCGCTAATCTAGCATTATTGTCAAATGTTGTGTTCTCCAAAGGGTCTCAGCTTGTTTTACTATATCTATATGTTATGTGTGGCCGAGGTCGATATTTATTGATGGGGGTTTTATGTGTATGCTTACTGTATTTATATACGTATATATGAGTACTCTTCATGACTAGGCTCAACCACTCTTAATATTCAACATATCATATTGAACCGCTACAACACATACTAGTGTTACAAACTCGTCACGTGGTGTGTACTTACTACTATTGTTTACTTTTCCACTACTATTACGGAATGCATACACATTTTCATGTACTTTATGCCATCATATAATCATTTGTAGCTTGGCTATTCTCGTATATCCCTCAAATAAATGCTAAGATCAAATGTAAACAATTCATAAAAGTCCATCGTGTGCGGTTTCATTACTCGACCTTCTTAGGTCGTTTTAGCTAGCCTTCCTACGCTTTTAACCCAACCAATTCGACCAATCGTCCTGTCTGGACGGTGCAAATTCCTATTTGTGCCCCACGATTAACCATACCGCAATACTTACTCATGTTTGTATCATAGAGCTTTCATTACTCGAGCGAATGGACTAGGAACCGACCCGACTCATGTTTGGCACGGACCTCTCCACAGACCAGGGTACGATAGCTTGGTATTGCAACCCACCCTTTAAACCAAAACCCTTCTAAATGCACTCACCATACTGTTATAATGCATGTTTGTATGTGTACTTTTTGTGTGTTTTCCAAATCAATCACGTGTCTAAATTCCTCATTTATAAACAAATAATGTCAACTCTTCTGTGTAAATAAAATTCATTTTCAAACCTTTCAAATGTCGCTTGTGTAAACCAAATAATGCCGAATTTTCTGATTTTGAAATTTCAATTTTCCAAAAAAAAAATCATTTTCAAAAATCCATTTTGTAAATTAAATAATGTCCGATTTTCTGTAGATGTAAAATCCATTTCCAATTACACAACACAAAAAAAAAATCTTTTGTGAAATTCTACATAAATAAAATCCTTTGTAAATTCTCAAAAAAAAATCCAAAAAAACGTTTTAAATCAAAATATTTCCAAACCATGTAAATGCTAATATGTAAATTCAATTGGGCCAAAACTTATAGTCATAATTCAAACGGACTATGTCCTAGTCAGAACTCTGTCGAGTTATAAACCCGTCTTCCCTTACATTTTGGGTCTTTTCAAGTTCAAGTCAAGTCCTAAGGCGTCACGCCGTCATATTGGACCCCCTACCCCAATTCAGTTAGGATCTAAACATTTTCGACACCTCGAGTCACACGCTCCCGAATCGTACACAAAAGACTTAATAGGGCTCACCTTTCAAATCCATTTTCTTTCAAAACCGTCTTTTTAAAATCTTCTTAATGACACGTCCCGAGGCTCAACACACGAGTCTCAATGGGCCTCACATTTGAGTCTAACGTCTTTAAATTCAGTCGTCTTCTTAAACACATATACACACACCTCGAGTATCTACACTTATACCCGAGTCTGGAATCAACACGTGACATCAATCTCGTCAATAAGATCATTTATCTAAATGTCACTCCGTCAAAGTTAGTACTCGAGTATAAAGTCAAAGTCAAGCACTGTGAACTCAAACACGAGAAGTCGCTCACGACATTTCACGAATTCACAAGTCAAAGTCTAGATTTGTCGTCTTGTCCTCGTGATTACTTGTCCCTTCATGTACCAGTTTTTCTTATTGCCTTAGTATGCGTGATCCCATGTCGAATCAAGTTGTAACGCGCGTAATTTCTGTCGAGTAGGAATCCCGCAAATTCCACCAGTCAGCAAAATCCTAAAGTAGTTCAAGCCACAATCACCGTGTCTATCCAAGACTTTTATGCCATTGTACTACGAGTTCAAGCTACAGTGGAATATTTGAGCATTATTCGCGTCCTTACCCTTGAAAATGGGATGGTGAAAAAGAACATGCCACCTCGAGAAACCACTAGTCAAGGCCGCCCAAAGCCTACATCTTGCAATAACCGTCGTCCTAGAAAGCCGAAAACAGCCGAAAAGAAACCTGGGAGGCATTAAAGGGTGCTTTCTGATTTAGGCATGTCTTATGCCGATGCTTTGAAGAGACTCTTTGTCCAAGACAAGCTACACCTGATAGGTCCGACTCCGGATCCACCTTTAAAGAAGCAAGCAAACCTTTTGAAGGGCAACAAATACTGTTTATACCACCA
Organism: Silene latifolia; assembly: GCF_048544455.1. NCBI lineage: Eukaryota > Viridiplantae > Streptophyta > Magnoliopsida > Caryophyllales > Caryophyllaceae > Silene > Silene latifolia. The sequence continues at coordinate 745,587 of NW_027413701.1, forward strand.
AGGTAGAGACCATGATATTGAAGAGTGTTTTCTCTTGAAACACACCATCCAATATATGATCGAAGAGGCCAAGCTTCCAGTGCCGCCTTTGATGCGGACATCGAAGGTCGTAGCTCGTTGGTCATTTCTAATGAAAGAAGGGACGCGTTCATGGGTTCGGTTTCTCGTTGTGTTTGCATGGTGTCATGGGTAGAATAAAGTGACGTAAGTTTATTAATTAGATGGAGGAAGTTTATTAGCTATAGTTATGTGGTTAAATAAATGGTTGTAATTGTTGGAGTAATTTAGCTAATTAACATTCTTAATTAGCTAATAACTCTAGGATTATAAGGGACTCTTCGATCGTCTCTTTAGGGCTATTTAAGCCAATTTCGTTGGAATGAAAATCATAAAAAGTTTTCATAAAAAAAATCACATCAAACTTCTCGTAATTGTTGCGTGCAATTTCAGAATTTTCGAGTTATTGTTGGACGCGACTCTAACATAATTCTTGAGTTCGAGTCAATAGGTCTTGACTTGGTCTCGTAATTCATCAAGCTATAGGTCTAGTTTGTCGGATATATCCCTTTTTCGTTTTTCGTTGCTAAACACGTATCATAAGTGGTATCAGAGCTTCGGCTCTTGATTTCCAAAAATTAAGACGATCTTGGGATTACCATCTCCTATTTCGTTTTACCAAATTTAAAAAAAAAACTCAAAAGAAAAGAAATGGCTGGTGAACAATTTGACGACGAGTTCTACGAGAAACTCCAAGATTTGCTGCGTAATAGACCTACCGGGAGTCGAACCGGTGGAAAGGCAAAACAGGACGAGTTCAAGGTGTCGGAACTACCCGAGTTTAACGGTGGTACCAACCCTGAGGAATATTTGGAATGGGAACGTAAAATCGAGCGATTGTTCGATTTCAAAAATCTTAACGATGAGAAGCGATGCCAATACGCCATTCTCAAGTTAAGCAAAGGAGCCTCACTTTGGTACGATGGAGTAAATATTAAACGGGTCCGCGCCGGGAAGGAAAAAATTTCTTCTTGGGATTCTCTGAAGCGTAAACTCCGTAAACGGTATGTACCCACTACACATAAAGCTTCTACTTATCGCAAAATTGACGAATTTAGACAAGGGAGGTTAACTGTGGGGGAATACATTGATGAATTTGAAAACCTGACTTTAATGGGAGAATTAGAGGAAATAGAGGAGCAAAAGATGGCACGATTTTTACGTGGTTTGAATTACAATATTGCAAACGTAGTTGAGTTATACCCATATTCCGATTTCGACACGTTGTGTGGGCTTTGCCTAAAACTCGAAAGTCAGGGCAAGACAAAATATGGGGGCGGGTCAAACTCTGAATCGGGTAAGACCAAATCATGGACCAAATCCGAATCAAAATACGATTCCCCTGCACCTGCAAATAATTCCCATAAAATCAACAATCCAGACTCTACTGTTTCCCCTAAAATAACAAGTGCAACCAAGGAGACACCCCTTTCTAAGGTAAGGTGTTTTAAGTGCCAAGGCTTCGGGCATTATCAAAGCTTGTGTCCCAATAAACGAGTGGTGACTTTAAGGGAAGTCGTGGATTGCCGGGAGGAATTACTGGAGGAAGAGGAAAGGTTAGGGGATACATTTGTGTTCAATGAGGACGGCGAAGAGGAGAAAGTGGAGGGCTATGAAGCTCCTGTGTACGACACTGCCCTAGTACTTCGGGCACTTCAGGCTAAAAATTTGCCTAATTTGCCTTCTGATTCGGAACAACGGAATTTATTGTTTCATACAAAGTGCCAGGTCGGTGACAAGTGGTGTAGTGTGATCATAGATGGGGGCAGTTGCACTAACGTGGCCTCAAGCGAGTTAGTTTCGAAACTAGGGCTGGCCACCACGGCTCACCCAAAACCCTATGCGCTCCATTGGCTAGATGATGGTAACAGTGTCAAAGTGACTCGACAAGTAAGGGTTGGCTTGACTATGGGTTCCTATGAGGATGATATTTTGTGTGACGTAATCCCTAAGGATGCGTGTCACGTGTTGTTAGGTCGCCCGTGGCAATTCGATCGAGATGTAATTCACCGAGGCAGAAGTAATGAATATGAATTGAAAGTTAAGGGCAAGAGAGTAATTTTGAAGCCTATGTCCGCTCAAGCAGTTCGGACTATGAATACTAAGGCAAAACCGAAATCGAATCAGGCCTTGTTGATTAATGAACGAGAAGTCAAGCAGATTTTGGAACTTGGGGAAGTAGTGTATCTGCTTGTTGCCCGTGAAAACTCAAGTTCGGGTCAGTCGTTCGAATTGAACAAACTCGTGTCACAGTTACTGGAGGAATACCAAGATATTTTTCCCGACGACCTACCACCCGGATTACCACCCATTCGCGGAATTGAACATCAGATAGATTTAGTGCCGGGAGCCTCTTTGCCGAATAAGGCTGCCTACCGCTGTAATCCGGAAGAGACCAAAGAGTTACAGAGGCAAATTAATGAATTGGTGTCCCGTGGTTTCGTTCGAGAGAGCATGAGCCCTTGCGCAGTACCCGTGTTACTCGTTCCAAAAAAAGATGGTTCGTGGCGAATGTGTGTCGATAGTAGGCCAGTGAATAATATCACTATAAAATATCGTTTTCCAATTCCAAGGCTGGACGATATGTTGGATGAACTCCACGGCTCGGTTGTTTTCTCGAAAATCGATTTGCGAAGTGGGTACCATCAAATTCGGATGAGGGAAGGAGACGAGTGGAAGACGGCCTTCAAGACAAAGCACGGCCTTTATGAATGGACTGTTATGCCTTTCGGACTTTTGAATGCTCCTAGTACTTTTATGCGCTTGATGAATGAAGTACTTAAACCATTCTTGGGTCGATTCGTGGTGGTTTATTTAGACGATATTTTGGTATATAGCAAAACAGTGGAGGACCATGTTCGGCATTTAAAGGAAGTTTTTGAAGTCTTGCGAGCCCAAAAACTATACGGAAAGAAGGAAAAATGTGCTTTTCTCGTTGACAGTGTCGTGTTCTTGGGAAATATAGTCTCAAAAGAAGGGGTTTCCGTCGACCCGGCTAAGATCGAAGCAATCAAAACTTGGCCTACTCCGAATACGGTTAGTGAAGTTCGTTCTTTTCATGGCTTAGCTTCATTTTACCGTCGTTTCATTCGCGATTTTAGTTCCATCGTGAGTCCAATTACTAATTGCATGAAAAAATGAATGTTCACGTGGAGTAAGGAAGCCCAAGCTGCTTTTGAGCTAATAAAGGAGAAATTATGTTCTACTCCTATTTTGGCTCTACCCGATTTTTCTCAAGCTTTTGAAGTTGAGTGTGACGCTAGTGGTGTCGGGATTGGCGCGGTTTTAATACAAGGAAAGAGACCAATAGCATACTTCTCGGAGAAATTAAATGGGGCACGCTTGAATTATTGTACTTACGACAAGGAATTTTACGCAATTGTTCGGGCATTACGGCATTGGAGCCACTACCTCCGTCCCAACCATTTCGTGTTGCATTCCGATCATGAGTCGCTCAAGTACATTAATGGTCCACAAAAATTAAGCCCGAGGCACGCCAAATGGGTCGAATTTCTACAGTCGTTTAATTTTTCGGCGCGATACAAAAATGGCAGCAGTAACATCGTTGCAGATGCACTTTCACGCTGGTATGCTTTGCTTACTACTTTAGAAATTCGACTACTGGGATTCGAGACTCTTAAAGACTAATATAAAGATGATGGGGACTTCAGTGAGTTATTCAAAAAATGCTCCACTGATGAGTTTGGAGAGTATATGGTTCAGAATGGTTTCCTCTTCAAGGGCAATCGCCTTTGCGTCCCGAAACATCCCATTCGAGAATTGTTGTTCCGAGAAGCTCACGGTGGGGGATTGGCAGGTCATTTCGGTGTAACTAAAACGTTGGAGGTATTACGCGAACATTTCTTTTGGCCCAAAATGTTGGGTGACGTAACAAACCTTCTTGGAAAGTGTGTAACTTGTCGAATGGTCAAAAGTGCATTCAAACCCGGTTTATATTCTCCTATGCCTGTTCCGATGCGCCCATGGGAGGATGTCTCCATTGATTTTATTGTAGCTCTACCTCGGACCCAGCGAGGAAAGGATGCCATAATGGTGGTCGTGGATAGGTTTTCAAAGATGGTTCATTTTGCGGCATGTAGCAAGGCCGACGATGCGAGTCATGTAGCCGACTTGTATTACCGTGAAATAGTCCGTCTTCATAGGATTCCCAAAACCATTGTGTCGAATCGTGACTCCAAGTTTCTCAGTTACTTTTGGAATACGCTATGGAGGAAGGTGGGAACCAAATTGCTTTTTAGTACATCACACCACCCCCAAACGGATGGTCAGACGGAAGTGACGAATCGGACTTTGGGAGCATTATTACGTGGGTTGGTCAGTCGTACCCAAAAAGATTGGGACCTCAAGCTCGGGCATGCTGAATTTGCATTCAATCGGTCCCCAACATACGCCACTGGACGAACTCCATTTGAAGCCGTGTATGGAGTTAATCCTTATCTGCCACTAGACTTAATTCCACTTCCCAAGGAGGACCTCGTTCATAAGGATGCTGAAGCTAAGTTAAAGTCCATGGTCAAACTCCATCAACAAATACGCGAGCGCATCGAGACGATCAATGCAGCCTATAAAAGGAAAACGAACAAGCATCGTCATCCTCGAGTATTTAAAGAAGGTGATTTGGTGTGGGTCAATTTACGTAAGGAATGATTCCCGAGCAAACAGAAGAATAAATTAATGCCGCGATCCGAGGGACCGTATAAGGTGATCAAGCGTATCAATGATAACGCTTATAAAATCGAGCTTCCCGAGGATTATGGAGTTCACGCTACTTTTAATGTAGGGGACTTATCACCTTACCTTGATGACGACGGCCTCACCGAAGTGAGGTCAATTCCTTTTAAAGGAGGGGGAGATGATGCGGACATCGAAGGTCGTAGCTCGTTGGTCATTTCTAATGAAGGAAGGGACGCGTTCATGGGTTCGGTTTATCGTTGTGTTTGCATGGTGTCATGGGTAGAATAAAGTGACGTAAGTTTATTAATTAGGTGGAGGAAGTTTATTAGCTATAGTTATGTGGTAAAATAAATGGTTGTAATTGTTGGAGTAATTTAGCTAATTAACATTCTTAATTAGCTAATAACTCTAGGATTATAAGGGACTCTTCGATCGTCTCTTTAGGGCTATTTAAGCCAATTTCGTTGGAATGAAAATCATAAAAAGTTTTCACAAAAAAAAATCACATCAAACTTCTCGTAATTGTTGCGTGCAATTTCAGAATTTTCGAGTTATTGTTGGACGCGACTCTAACATAATTCTTGAGTTCGAGTCAATAGGTCTTGACTTGGTCTCGTAATTCGTCAAGCTATAGGTCTAGTTTGTCGGATATATCCCTTTTTCGTTTTCCGTTGCTAAACACGTATCAGCCTTCTGTCGAGCAATTCGAGAAGATCGACCTTCTTGGGTCTAGCAGCACTAAACATGACGAAGAATCATTCCTAGACTGTTCTCATCTCCTCGTTCCTCGTGACGATGGAGAGATCAACGTGCTTGAGGAAGACGATATCCAAAGTGGAATGCTCATGCTTTCTATTACCTTCAACAATAAATTTTCCAAGTTAGAGGGAGCCAATGATAACCTAAACTCTCGGCTTTCCAACATGGAGAACCAGCTTGCTGAAATGGGTAAGAAGCTTGAGGTCCAACCTCTCAAGAGGAAAAGTGTCCAGAAAAACCCTCAACCTGACAGTCCTAAGGAGAAAGCAACAAGTGAGCAACCTATTCCTAGTCCTTCTCATCCAGGAATCAAAATAAAAAAAGGCAACCTCATGGAGCCTTCATCGAAGAAGCCTAACCAATCTCCAAGGCAATTTGAAAATCTAGGCATACCTTATGCAGAAACCAGGCGACCTTATCAGAAGTTCAATCAAGATGGTGAGCGTTCCACCAAACATTTGGTGAAAAGAAGGAAAGTCGATTCACGAACGCTCGATCAGTCAGAGGAGAGGACATTAGTCCGACATTTCATTGACTGCCTTTACCCAAATTATGCGCCCCGTTTGAAAGGTTGTGACATTAAAAGGGTTTAGGATTTATCAATGGAGATCGCACGCGTCGATGGGGTCATCCACTTGAAGGCGTCTGACAAGAAGGGTACACCTCCTAGGAAATTTACCGACATTGGTATTACATACACCGATGCCCTTCAAAGACTCATGAAACAATGAATGTTAAAACTGATAGGACCTACACCAGATCCAGAAAAGAGATCTCAATTCTAGGATAGTAATGCTCATTGCCAATATCACAAGGGCAAAGGACACGATACTGATATGTGCTATAGGCTCAAGCATGCGATCCAGAACATGATTGATAACGGGAAGCTGTCCCTCTCAACCTTTAACCCACAAGGAAACCTAGACAATCCTCATGGATATACCACTAGTTAGGAAACCCTTCTTGACTGTTCTCCACCTATCATCCCAAACAAAGAGGACAAGGTGCTCAAATGGATGAATGGTCAAAGCCAGATACCGTAGCCAGTTGCCGAAAAAGTAAATGTTCAAGCGTGGGCCGATGATTATGAGTCTGGATCTAAGATCGAGTCAGGGTCCGAGTCGAGTCCTAGGCTTTCTATCCCATAATTATTCTAGTGTCTTTCTTTGTGTCCATTTCCATTCCTGGTGACAACCTGGGGGCTCTCCCACAAGTAATTGTCTTCTCGAGTTCATACATTAATCATTGCAATAAAAGTACAACGTTTCAAATCTACATATTCTATCCTATCTCTTCCTTTACCCTTCCTGTGACAACAAGAATTGGTTTGAGACATTTTAAAATGAACAACAATTACCAACACATGTCAGTCGATGTGAGTACACTTAAACCATGTTCTATTCCTAGTTGTATAGGACCTGAAACTCCGTGTCCATTTTTTCTTTACCTATTCCATGTCTGGAAATAGAAACCTCGCTATAACCCGATTTAGGACGAGCCTATCTAAAGAGATTCTAGGATGAATCCAAGCCATCTCCCGTGTTAATGATCCAAACCAACCCGTTTTATACCAAAGGTGCTGGTGTGACCCAAATCCGTGGTATCAAGCAAATCCAATATGATACGAGCCATGATCAAAGACAAAGGCTCAATCAAGAGAAACTGGTGCTAATATCCAAAGCCGTAGTTATGCTCGAATCCAAGACAAAAGAGTTAAAAGAAGAAGGCTCAATCAAGCAAGTCAATGTCAATATCCATAGTCAAAGTTATCTTCAAAAACCTGAATCAAGAATCTGAGCAAAAAGCCGAGATATATTCCAGACCAAGAATCTGAGTCTGAATCAAGAACAAGCCTAAAATCAAATACTGAACAGAATAATGCTGAAGTCTATATAGAATCAAGACATCGATGAAGATGGTCAGCTAGCTCCCTCACTTAGCCTTTTAGGCGCCCTAAGTCCTTTCGAGACCGTTACAGGGATATAGTTAGGAATTTTGAGAACCCTCTCAAGCTTGTGAATATACTCATTCCTTAGAGCAAAGACACGGAAACTCGATCCCGCATCAATTAACCTACCTTTATGTGCTCGGGCTGCATCAAACCCGAGACTTCATTTCCAAGCCACATTACAAGCCATAAGCCCATAAAGCCTTAGCTCCACAAAAACAAGCTCCATAGATTTGTTCATCAAAACCTCTTATTTTCAAGATCCACATTCCAAATATCTAATCTAGTTTCACCTTGACCCAGACATGGAGTCTTTAAATACTTTGAACGGGACGAACCCACATCATCCTTAGGGTCCACTTTTGAGTGTACTCACACGACAAGAAAATTTTTACAAACTTAATTATACCTCTTTGGTCTATGATATGGGAGAGAAGTTATCTTAAATCGGTTCTTTGAGTCGCTAAAGGAATATAACCTCCTGACCCATGCACTTTAAGGCCCTAACAGCATAGCTTAGCACACACTCAGAACTACGATCTAGTTTGATTTCACTCCACGTGAATACGTAGGCAGTCCTCATGGACACAACCATCCCAATTATCAACTTTCGACCTTAATTCTCAAAGCCAGCTTAGAACTACGACCTGGTTTGATTTCACTTCACGTGAATACGTAGGCAGTCCTCAAGACACCACCATCCCAAATATCAACTTTCGACCTCCATTCTCAAAGCCAACTCAGAATTATGATCTGGTTTAATTTCACTACATGTGAATACGTAGGCAGTCCTCAAGGACACAAGCACCCCAACCATAAACTTTAAACCCAATTATCGACAGTCATTTTACAACCATCCTTTCCCATTTCATAACCATACTCACCATAACCATCCATTTTTACCTCTTTATTGGGCTTCTTATCGCCCAGTCTCCTTTTTACCAAATTCCAGGGTCATCTTCTCATCCTGGGGGCTTCTCTTCCGAGATGCCACCCTTCCTATATTCCTCTCTTATTTTTTGAGTCTTAATTAAGTCAAGCTAGTGCTCGGTCCATGCAATGACAAGGGTCTTAGATCGATTCTCCGAGTTATTGTGCCTCAAGAAGGAGTCTTGAAATGCGAGACAGTGGCGAAAGACATCCAAGAAGACAGTTGATCCATGGCTCATGCCTTGCCTTTATGTGTCCCCATCATTCTTGCAATTCTTCTACCTTTAGAACTGATACGCGTTGTCACCCATATTTGGCTAGGGGTTGTGCATGCTTAGACAAAGTCTGTCAGAGTCATCCCCATGTCGCGTCAGTCAGTCTTATGTCTGTCAGTCTGCGTCTGAACGAGTCTATGTCGCATCAAGTCATGCGTCTAAAGCCCATTAAATATGCATAACGCATTACAAGCATCAAATTTCGTATTTCAAGTTTTAAACAACTTTTATAAAGAAACAAATTTTGCAAAACCTATGTGCTTCCTCATTCGAGGTCCATGTGCTAATTGCTTACGTGCATATGTGTTTACGCTGTATTTTTCTGTTAGACTGCGTATTTGTGTATCCACTAACCATGCAGATAATTAAGTAATGTTCGCTCCAACTAGGGGCTTCGCCCAAGTCTTCATTCTCCCCAGCGACAGTCAAGATATTCCCTAGCAGTATTCGCAGTGATGCTCAAGGTTTCTTCCATGACGAATAAGATGTAACTAATCGTCGATGTATTCCCCAGCGAGAGTTCATTGCAGCTATACAACCCATAGATCTCTTGACCAAAGCACGATTCGCTTGAGACGACGCAAGCAACTTTTCTCGGCGGTTCTCAGAAAGTCCTGCCTTCTTCTTCAGCTGTTCTTAGAAAGTCCTGCCTTCTACAAAGTTAATTATTACTCAGCGGTTCTCGGAAAGTCCTGTCTTCTTCTTCACTAGTTCTTAGAAAGTCTTGCCTTCTACAAAGTTAATTATTACTTAGCGGTTCTCGGAAAGTTCTGCCTTCTACAGAGTTGATTATTTATTCGGCGGTTCTCAGAAAGTCCTGCCTTTGTTCCCGGCATTTCTCAGAAAGTCTTGCCTCTTCCCTAACAGTTTCTACCGACGTCCCGCTACTCTCAATATTATTGTTTCCTCACGGAGTTCCGCAAAGGTGTCGTTCTCCAGAAGTTCCCAAACCAGAGCCTCCTTCCTTAGGTTCGTAAAACCAAAGTTAAGATTCCTACCCCTAGATTCTTATATCCCAAAATAGCTTCCCTTATGTTCGTAAACCTGAAAGCTCCCATACCGAATGTTCTTAGGTTCATAAACCTATAAATCCTTTTGAAGTTCTCACACCTTTCCCTTAGAAAGCCTGGACGCATGCGTTCAAAACAAGAAATAGTAACCCAGTAGTTCCTAAACTTAACCTTAGGATCCCAATTTCTCATAGGTTCATAAGCCTTTAAGTACCCATACCCAGCCTTTCCTTTTAGGTTCATACACCCAGCTCTTTAGGCTCCCAAACTCCCTAGAGTTCAAACACTTCTAGCATTTCTATCCTTTAGGATCACACTTCCTTATAGTTCCTACACCCAAACCTTTGTTACCGCTTAGATTGAGCTTATATTTGGCCTCCTTCCCGTCGATGTTTTCCTTTAGGGCCCCATACCCTAGCACAATCCTTACATATCTTTTAGGTCTTACCCTCAGCTCCTACGCACCTCCGGAAATATCTCAGGAAAAAGTCTCAGGTATGATTTCTTGTTATGGCTGGCGAGCTTCCTTACGTAGTCTAATGGACTTTAAACGGCCCTCCCCGAAAGTCGACAGACTTAAAAATGTCCCTGGCGATAGGTCCTTGGCTCAGACCCCTTGAGCCGCCTCGCGTCGCCATAGTTTTCAGGTTGTAATATTTGATTGACCAGAGGGCTATACTTTTACTTTCGCCTTCTCCAAGCCTCAGTCAAAATGGGGGCTCTGTAGACACCTCGTTTCTGCACCTCCCGTCAAACACCCAGTGATGATTGAACCGCATGTTTAGCATTTGTCGCAATTTTATGACGTTTCGTAAATCTAGGTGTCAAAAATGTAACTCTTACACTTGTGTCTACCCCTTGGTTGTCATCTAGGTGTCATTACGGTCGTTTTGACAGTAATTAGAGTACATTTGGAGTCTGGGTCAAAGACCGTTTTCATTTTCTAAAACCGTCAATCCCGAGTCAAAAAGCAATGTGCTTATCTTTCTAAGGTTAGGATGTCATAAAATGTTAGGAGTATATCTCACTTTGAGTCCTATGTGACATCTTTGGGCTAAACTTAAGTTTACATTGCAAAATGTGCATTTCATTTGGCTAAAATGACAACCCGACTTTTAGGCTCATTTTACGAGGTGATAACGACTTTTTTGGATCTGGCCTATTTCACAAAAAGTTCTAGATCTTTCTCTAAGATTTCCAACACCACCAAAATCATCTTAATCGGAATCTTGTAGACAAAGTTATGCCTAAAATACGACAGGCTGTCAACGCGTTTTCACCAAATGACATGCCCCTTCTGGGGAGCGCAGCTCTTACTGCGCCCTTTCTCAACGCTTTCTTTTTGTCCAAGTTTCCGAGTTTCGACCTAAGTCGGGTTTTTCCGGATCTTTCCTTCCATATCCCTTTCCTAAACCCTACCCCTCGTGATTAGTATATACATATTTTTTAGATGAAATGTAAGCATTTCCATTAAACCATAACAATAATGTTACAACTTGACCGTTTTGGTTACAAACATTTTCATAAACCCAACTGGGTTTTACAAGTACAATTTAACACTCCACAGCCATTCTACATCTTGTCTATCTATAGCAGGTGTGAGGCGCGTTAACAATGATACTTGTCGAAGTGAGTACCAAAAATAATATTTATAAAACCAAACTACAACTAGCAAGTGGTAGTAAGGGTCGATCCGCAGGGAGGTAGGGAGATAATAGTTGCTTTATATTTCAGTCTATCGGGTAACAGTGAGGGGGTTTTGATGAGAATTATAACTAAATCTAATGACATAAACTAAATAAACAAATAAAAGTAAATAAGGACGGTAAACAGTGATAAAAGAAATGCTAAGACGGTCGGTTCACTATAGCTGCGATGGCACATAATCCTAGGTAAGTCCGAAATACAGTCGCGAAGGATGGGGAAAACAAGTCCTCTCGGTCCATGTCAAATAGTAACTACCTCTCGGCCTATGCTACTAATCCCTAAGTCTCATTAATACTAACTCTCGTTCTTGATTAATGATTCCTAATGCAAACTAAATCGCGTTCTCTCTCGATCTTAGCAATTTAGTCGTTTATATTCGTTAATTATTGTCCATACCTATCTCTCGATCTACGGGATGGTCAAGTTTAAGCATCTATCAAGTCTCCTCTCGGTCTCATTGAAAGATAAAGCACTTAACGAAACAAACAAAGCAAACCCAGACGTTGAAGTCGTCGATCGACCAGCTAGACGGTCGATCGACCCAATTCTTACGCTCGATCGATCGACTAGTTAAGCCAGTCGATCGACCAAGCCCTAATGCGAGGTCACCTATTCTAATGCCATCTACGCTATTGATCCCCTACATCTTAGCGGGGTTGATTTAGCTAGACATAACAATGATAATAACAACAATGAAATTGACTAATAAAGCTAACGATTGCATATTTAAATTAACTAAGCAAATGAATAACATAAACAATAATATGGCTTTGGGAAATCTAACCTAACAATTCTAACTATGGAGGAATTAAAGCAATAAACTGAACAGAAGGAACCGAAGAATACCGTAGGGAGGATTGAATAGGAAATACCAAAACCAAGTGCGGAAAGTAAACTTTATTGACGGAGAATTAAACTAAAACAATCTTTTAAGAAGAACCCTAATTAATTCCTAAAATTCGATGATCATAAACTGATGCCTCTGGTTACATTATATAGAAAATATTACGTAACTCTTATTCCTAAAACTAATTAGAATGGGCTTTGGAATTCTCGATCTTTTAATTTGCGTATCAGCTCGCGTGGTGGTCGATCGACTACTGAGGCCAGTCGATCGACCAAAGGTGTTGTACAGAATTGCATTCTGACGGATTCTGCAGCGCGCACCGATCTTAAAACAGCTGCCATTTCTTCGTTACTTGGTCAAATAAGGCGTTATATGCGGCGTTGGAAAGCTAAGAGGATAATCTTTCACCTCCAATTAGAATATTTCGATTATCTGATCTAGAACTCGAGATATAGCCATATGAAGCAGCCTGCAATGTCGAGAAGTGCTTCTTTGCTTGTTAAACTCGTACGCACCCTTGCTTTTGCTATCTTTAGGCCTTGAAACGCGCACCAAGCTCATTCTTCGAGTCAATACTCCATGTCAAATGCAATGCTAAGTACTTAGGGATGGATTCGGCTTATTTACCACTGAAATCTTCGTATTCCTATAAAATCACAAGAAAAGGAAGAAATACACGAAACAAGGGAAATAGTAGCATAAACTACTCAATTGAGCTCTGAAATGCGTGTGAAATGAGGTGCAAAACATCATATAAATGACACGCATCAACTTCCCCAAACCAAACCCTTGCTTGTCCCCAAGCAAGAACTAGACTCAATTCTAAAACTTAATTGGAACGAGTTAAATCTCAGAGCGAAATGCAAACTGAATAGCCTAAACCAATTTAATGCAACAACTAACAATCAATTAGCAATGTGAATCATGCAAACGAGTTATAAAGTCGTTAAAAACTGCTGAACCATCAACTGTAGAGACTTATCAAATTGGACTCTCACGGGTCGCTCAAATCACTCAAATAAGCACAGGTGAGTAATGTAAAGATAGAAAGAATTCATTTTGTAGAGTCTCTCACCTAACTACGACCTATAAGAACATGCCTGCAATATAATATGAAATAAATCTCTATAACCGTACATACGCATTCCAACCAACAAATGACCATGACACATGCCGAGGTATATATGGGATATGTGAGGTAATGGGCAGGAAGAGGCAAATCATTTATGGAAAAGTGGAGGTACAGGTGATCAAGCTAGTACCAAAACGGAACCATGTGGCAACATCCAACTTCTTGCTCATAATTAATCGAAACGGTGCTATAGCAAGCACAAAACTCACAAACTCCAAAATAAAAGTAATCAATTAACTCCCCATAAGATATTAATGAAACATGGGAGCAAAAGTCGCCATAAGATAAGGATTGAATTATGCGAATTGATTCTTTCTCTTTCTCGAACCTCTTCCCTCCTTTTCATTTCCCAACAACATCTCAAAAGAGCAAAAGGCTACCAAAAACAAAGTGACAATCCCAACAACTAAACTACTAGCTTGACAAGGGCAGGCTAAATGTAGGATGTAGTAAGCGGGACAAAAAGGCTATTTTTGGCAGTGTGGAGTTTATGGGTAAAACGAGAAAAGGAGACCTCTACCACATGTGTCGACAAACCACAAACCTAATGCATACAGGTATTAAGCAGATTAAGTTCATATTTATGCACATTTATGTAACATGCTTCATAAGGAGTACTACTCACATTCCTAAATAAACCGGTCATGAATGTCACCAGTTATAAGCTCTAAATCTCAGAAATATGATGTAGTTTGCCAAAATTCTAAGTCAAGTCTCAAGTTCAGCAAATAAATTAACGAAAACTCGTAGACTATGCAATTGATTCTGCTAATAACATGTCAATTAGCAAGGCTTAGGCAAAAACAAATGCAAATGCAATGTCATCATGGAAATACTACCGTTCCGACTCAACCTATATGCTAAAATAAACATGCATTTTTGTTTGAATTTTTTTGAAATTTTTCAATTTTTTTGGATTTTCTGTATATATGAAAAATGAAATAAACAATGCAAGGCAAAAATGTAAACGTGAATGCAAGCAAATGATATGCGACGCAAAACCCTTCCCCAAACCAAATCGCACAATGTCCCCATTGTGCAAAATCATGTAATGAAGAAAAGAGAAATGGGAATTTGCGAGAAAATAAATAAAACATAATGACATGAAGTAAAGACAGGGAACTCACAAGACTTTAGACGCAGCAAAGGAAACCTCCCCAAACCAGCGTGAGCTAGGAGGTTTCAGTAGCCAGCTGTGCTACCAATAAGTACCTGAAAAGACAAACAAATACCACACATAAAATCGAGAAAGCAATTTTGGGACGGTAAAATTATGTGCAAAATTAAGAAAGTGGAAGAAATCATAAATAAGACGGAAAATAAAGTGGAAGGAAGACTCCCTCAATTCCGCAAAACGATCAAACACAGTAGGGGAATGATCGTTAATAGGTACAGCAGCGAACTTGGTCGATCGACCACATCACCCAGTTGATCGACCAAGGTGAAAGGAACAGTAGCTCCTGGAACTGTGCAGCCAGTCGATCGACTATACAGACCAGTCGATCGACCGAAAATACTGCAGTAACTTCTGATTTCTTCGTATTTGCTTAATAACTTGAGCTAATGAGGTCTAAAAACCTGCAAGTGCACAATGATACGCGCCCAAAAGTGCGCAAAACACAACGTATCCGACTAAAGTATTTAAAATCTTAAGCAAACGAAATAAAATGCGAAGTCTCGCGCACACAAAATACTAAAAAGGAAGTCTAACAAAAAGCAACAAAAACAAAGTTTTATGAGGAAGCAATTGATCAACTAATAGTTGATCAAGAACGGCCACGGAATGGCCCACTACTAGGCTTCTGACTGAACGCAGTGGCTTCAGCAACTGTCAAATCTACTCCCGGCCTCCACAACATGGCAACGGAAGAACAACAACGTTTCGCAGCATCCGGATCCCAATCTTTCACCTCAGCGCATAGCTTCTTCTTAGACAGCATATCCTCATCAGGACCTCCTCCTGGATCATATATCCGGGCAGTGCCAGACTTAAAGCTAGGAACACCCAACTCACCTCCGGGGTATTTGAACTTGCCAAGACCTGTAGAAAGAGAAACAAAGCAATGTTCCTCCAATTTGTTCCCAAACTGGGGCAGAGGCGTCAATTCTACAGCAGCAAATGGTTCAACAGAAGGAGTAAGAAGGTATACATAATCGACTAAAGGAGTGGAATTACCTCTAATCGGATAGGAATGGTCTTCATTTACCTTCTCATCGTCATCCGGAATAGGCGTTTGTGACGATTGAACATTTTCCAAGGCTGCAGGGGTCGATCGAACCGCGTCACTACTCGATCGAGTAGTTTCCTCCTCTAGCATAACTGGTCGATCGACCACTGGTTCCATTCGATCGACCGCTCTTCCTTCTGCAACGTCATTCGTTCGACCACACAAATATGCTTGATCGAATTCTTCTTGTGGCACAGCATTGAAGTCTTCAATTGACGCTTCATCGTCCTCCAAATCATCATCCTCCGAGTCATACACATCATCATTTTGCTCGGCAGCTACTTGAGCCAAGAGAAGCTCAAGTCTTTTGAAAGAAGCTTCTCTCTGTTCAGCGATTTCTTGCATTTGGAGTTTAAGCATCTCCACCATAGATGTAATATCCCAAATATATTGATATTATAACTATTATTAATTTTACTTATTTTAATATAATATTACAAAAAAAAAAAGTTTCTAAACCCTTGTATTCCTAAGTCGGTTTTCCCTTCCCTTAAGTTTCCTAATTCTTCAGCCGTCTTGGATACTTATGCCTTTCATCATCTAGCCTAATTTCTTTGTGCGGCTAACTACATATAAATCAATTGCCTCTGACTAGTCTTTCTTAAATCATCATCACGTCTCAAACAAAAAAAAAGAAAGAAAGATGCTAGTCCTATGTTCTTAGCAATTCTTTATTTTCATCTCTCCATATCCGTTATTGCTTGTGACGTCCATTCTTTCTTGTTCATATCCAAGGTAACACGATTCTACCGATCCTATTATTAATACTATTGTTCGGGGTTGTGTGTATATGTGAAATTATTTGTCATTGGATGATAGTAGTGATTAATTGTTGTGGTATAATATTATACGTATTACATATTAGTAATTCTATGGTTTTCCTCTTAATTTTATTATCTTGTGAGACGGGTTTACAATTACTGTCTTAGATGGCCTGAGAGTTTGACTTAATTGATAAAGGATAACCCATGCGAAAATTGTTGGGTTTGAGTTTGGTTAGAAGGTACACTGAACGTGTATTCTATGCCAGAGTACTTATGAGTGAGTAATTAGCTAAGAGGACAAGTAATTAGCTAAGAGGAGTTGTTAGCAGGAAGAGAGGAGATTATACATGAAGACGTGGAGTTGAATTTTTATTGTTGGCATGAGCTACGGCAGTCTGATCTATATTTGGTTGTATTGTATTTTAAATTGTCTTTCTCTTTGACCTTGACTCGCGGGTGAGTAGCTTAAAGTCTTGTACTTTAAGTGTTGAGCAGTTCCTTTAATGGAATATTTGACAATATCGATATTGAAATTGAGATGGAAATTGGTTACTGGTATTGAGTTATGAGTTATGGGGCCTTTGAGCCGAGTTATGTTTACGGTCCAGTGCGACCATGGTTATTGAGTTATTTGAGTTGAAATCGATATTGAGATGGAAATATTGTTTCGCGGTTTTATCCCGCCAGTTCACTCACCCCTTGTCCTTGGCTTAGGAGCGACGATGAGAATACGATACGTGGTTACATTGGATTATTATATTATGAGACGGAGGAATGAGTGAGATGGAGTAATGAGTGATATGGAGTAATTAGTTGAGATTGAGATTAGTAAAGGGGAGTGTTTTTATTATTCTCTCTGTTTATTTTTATTTTTACGTGTCTGTGTTTCCACGCCATGACCAAAACTAAGCTGCTTATATTGAGGTATTATCTGTTACTCAGCTTTCCGGCTGACGTGTTTTCTCCCTTCTGGGCTACTCGTCATGGGGGTAGTTCCTTTCTGTCTTCTGGTTTATTTCAGGTTACTTCCGCTGCCGTTCAAAAGGATTTTATTTCAAGTGGAGATTTTATTTAAAGATTTCGAAGAAAGATTTATTTCATTTTCTATCTTGTATTATTTACTTTTAAAATTGGATTTGTAATAAGAGACTTTGTATATTAATTATAATATTTCTGTATTTCGGCGCGTTTTATATGTAAAAGTTAGTTTTAATTTAGCCGAAAATCAGGGGTGTTACAATTGGTATCAGGGCGGGTTCTTTCTTGGTCAGGTGTTGAGATCGTCACATCTTAGCACCGCTCTTTTAACTTTTTAAACTCTTCTTAAATTTTGAGTTGTCATTTATTTTAAAATTTAAGTTCGAGGACGAACTTTCTTTTTTTTAGAAGGGTGGAATGTAATACCAATGATTTTTAAACTAGTTTGTTTTTCTAAACTCGAACTTCGGGGACGAAGTTCCTTTTAAGAGGGGAAGAGTGTAATATCCCAAATATATTGATATTATAACTATTATTAATTTTACTTATTTTAATATAATATTACAAAAAAAAAAGTTTCTAAACCCTTGTATTCCTAAGTCGGTTTTCCCTTCCCTTAAGTTTCCTAATTCTTCAGCCGTCTTGGATACTTATGCCTTTCATCATCTAGCCTAATTTCTTTGTGCGGCTAACTACATATAAATCAATTGCCTC
Organism: Silene latifolia; assembly: GCF_048544455.1. Lineage (NCBI taxonomy): Eukaryota > Viridiplantae > Streptophyta > Magnoliopsida > Caryophyllales > Caryophyllaceae > Silene > Silene latifolia. Next base: position 763,631 of record NW_027413701.1, read on the forward strand.
TGACTAGTCTTTCTTAAATCATCATCACGTCTCAAACAAAAAAAAAGAAAGAAAGATGCTAGTCCTATGTTCTTAGCAATTCTTTATTTTCATCTCTCCATATCCGTTATTGCTTGTGACGTCCATTCTTTCTTGTTCATATCCAAGGTAACACGATTCTACCGATCCTATTATTAATACTATTGTTCGGGGTTGTGTGTATATGTGAAATTATTTGTCATTGGATGATAGTAGTGATTAATTGTTGTGGTATAATATTATACGTATTACATATTAGTAATTCTATGGTTTTCCTCTTAATTTTATTATCTTGTGAGACGGGTTTACAATTACTGTCTTAGATGGCCTGAGAGTTTGACTTAATTGATAAAGGATAACCCATGCGAAAATTGTTGGGTTTGAGTTTGGTTAGAAGGTACACTGAACGTGTATTCTATGCCAGAGTACTTGTGAGTGAGTAATTAGCTAAGAGGACAAGTAATTAGCTAAGAGGAGTTGTTAGCAGGAAGAGATGAGATTATACATGAAGACGTGGAGTTGAATTTTTATTGTTGGCATGAGCTACGGCAGTCTGATCTATATTTGGTTGTATTGTATTTTAAATTGTCTTTCTCTTTGACCTTGACTCGCGGGTGAGTAGCTTAAAGTCTTGTACTTTAAGTGTTGAGCAGTTCCTTTAATGGAATATTTGACAATATCGATATTGAAATTGAGATGGAAATTGGTTACTGGTATTGAGTTATGAGTTATGGGGCCTTTGAGCCGAGTTATGTTTACGGTCCGGTCGACCATGGTTATTGAGTTATTTGAGTTGAAATCGATATTGAGATGGAAATATTGTTTCGCGGTTTTATCCCGCCAGTTCACTCACCCCTTGTCCTTGGCTTAGGAGCGACGATGAGAATACGATACGTGGTTACATTGGATTATTATATTATGAGACGGAGGAATGAGTGAGATGGAGTAATGAGTGATATGGAGTAATTAGTTGAGATTGAGATTAGTAAAGGGGAGTGTTTTTATTATTCTCTCTGTTTATTTTTATTTTTACGTGTCTGTGTTTCCACGCCATGACCAAAACTAAGCTGCTTATATTGAGGTATTATCTGTTACTCAGCTTTCCGGCTGACGTGTTTTCTCCCTTCTAGGCTACTCGTCATGGGGGTAGTTCTTTTCTGTCTTCTGGTTTTATTTCAGGTTACTTCCGCTGCAGTTCAAAAGGATTTTATTTCAAGTGGAGATTTTATTTAAAGATTTCGAAGAAAGATTTATTTCATTTTCTATCTTGTATTATTTACTTTTAAAAATGGATTTGTAATAAGAGACTTTGTATATTAATTATAATATCTCTGTATTTCGGCGCGTTTTATATGTAAAAGTTAGTTTTAATTTAGCCGAAAATCAGGGGTGTTACAATAGACTTCAATTCCGCACTCTCTTCAGAAGGAGGAGGGTCTTGCTGAGGCGGTGCAAAGGAATATGAAGGCTCTTGGAAGCCTTGCTGATAGCACGGATGTGGCGGCGCATAATGATCTTGTTTATAATGCCAGTAAGCATAGACTTGGTCCATATCTGCTCGGCACATAACAGAAGAATGCCCCTCAACGCCACATCTCCCACAAATCTCCACCGTTTGCTCCCAAGAATGGAACATGGGTGGACTCTCTGAAAATCGCAAATAAACAACACTAAAGGAGAAGATAAGAACTGCCTAAGGTACTCAGTCTTCCCTTGAGGCGAAAAACAGACTAAAATAAAGACAACCAAAAATTAGAACAATTGCCTCCCCGGCAACGGCGCCAAAATTTGATACCTGTCGAAGTGAGTACAAAAAATAATATTTATAAAACCAAACTACAACTAGCAAGTGGTAGTAAGGGTCGATCCGCAGGGAGGTAGGGAGATAATAGTTGCTTTATATTTCAGTCTATCGGGTAAAGGTGAGGGGTTTTGATGAGAATTATAACTAAATCTAATGACATAAACTAAATAAACAAATAAAAGTAAATAAGGACGGTAAACAGTGATAAAAGAAATGCTAAGACGGTCGGTTCACTATAGCTGCGATGGCACATAATCCTAGGTAAGTCCGAAATACAGTCGCGAAGGATGGGGAAAACAAGTCCTCTTGGTCCATGTCAAATAGTAACTACCTCTCGGCCTATGCTACTAATCCCTAAGTCTCATTAATACTAACTCTCGTTCTTGATTAATGATTCCTAATGCAAACTAAATCGCGTTATCTCTCGATCTTAGCAATTTAGTCGTTTATATTCGTTAATTATTGTCCATACCTATCTCTCGATCTACGGGATGGTCAAGTTTAAGCATCTATCAAGTCTCCTCTAGGTCTCATTGAAAGATAAAGCACTTAACGAAACAAACAAAGCAAACCCAGACGCGAAGTCAGTCGATCGACCAGCTAGACCAGTCGATCGACCAATCGCATTTCGATCGGCCGACTAGTTAAGCCAGTCGATCGACCAAGCCCTAATGCGAGGTCACCTATTCTAATGCCATCTACGCTATAGATCCCCTACATCTTAGCGGGGTTGATTTAGCTAGACATAACAATGATAATAACAACAATGAAATTGACTAATAAAGCTAACGATTGTATATTTAAATTAACTAAGCAAATGAATAACATAAACAATAATATGGCTTTGGGAAATCTAACCTAACAATTCTAACTACGGAGGAATTAAAGCAATAAACTGAACAGAAGGAACCGAAGAATACCGTAGGGAGGATTGAATAGGAAATACCAAAACCAAGTGCGGAAAGTAAACTTTATTGACGGAGAATTAAACTAAAACAATCTTTTAAGAAGAACCCTAATTAATTCCTAAAATTCGATGATCATAAACTGATGCCTCTGGTTACATTATATAGAAAATATTACGTAACTCTTATTCCTAAACCTAATTAGAATGGGCTTTGGAATTCTCGATCTTTTAATTTGCGTATCAGCTCGCGTGGTGGTCGATCGACTACTGAGGCCAGTCGATCGACCAAAGGTGTTGTACAGAATTGCATTCTGACGGATTCTACAGCGCGCACCGATCTTAAAACAGCTGCCATTTCTTCGTTACTTGGTCAAATAAGGCGTTCTATGCGGCGTTGGAAAGGTAAGAGGATAAGCTTTCACCTCCAATTAGAATCACTCGATTATCTGATCTAGAACTTTAGATATAGCCATATGAAGCAGCCTGCAATGTCGAGAAGTGCTTCTTTGCTTGTTAAACTCGTACGCACCCTTGCTTTTGCTATCTTTAGGCCTTGAAACGCGCACCAAGCTCATTCCTCGAGTCAATACTCCATGTCGAATGCAATGCTAAGTACTTAGGGATGGATTCGGCTTATTTACCACTGAAATCTTCGTATTCCTATAAAATCACAAGAAAAGGAAGAAATACACGAAACAAGGGAAATAGTAGCATAAACTACTCAATTGAGCTCTGAAATGCGTGTGAAATGAGGTGCAAAACATCATATAAATGACACGCATCAACTGAAGAAAAGAGAAATGTCCCCATTGTGCAAAATCATGTAAGGAAGAAAAGAGAAATGGGAATTTGCGAGAAAATAAATAAAACATAATGACATGAAGTAAAGACAGGGAACTCACAAGACTTTAAGCGCAGCAAAGGAAACCTGCCCAAACCAGCGTGAGCTAGGAGGTTTCAGTAGCCAGCTGTGCTACCAATAAGTACCTGAAAAGACAAACAAATACCACACATAAAATCGAGAAAGCAATTTTGGGACGGTAAAATTATGTGCAAAATTAAGAAAGTGGAAGAAATCATAAATAAGACGGAAAATAAAGTGGAAGGAAGACTCCCTCAATTCCGCAAAACGATCAAACACAGTAGGGGAATGATCGTGAATAGGTACAGCAGCGAACTTGGTCAATCGACCACATCACCCAGTTGATCGACCAAGGTGAAAGGAACAGTAGCTCCTGGAACTGTGCAGCCAGTCGATCGACTATACAGACCAGTCGATCGACCGAAAATACTGCAGTAACTTCTGATTTCTTCGTATTTGCTTAATAACTTGAGCTAATGAGGTCTAAAAACCAGCAAGTGCACAATGATACGCGCCCAAAAGTGCGCAAAACACAACGTATCCGACTAAAGTATTTAAAATCTTAAGCAAACGAAATAAAATGCGAAGTCTCGCGCACACAAAATACTAAAAAGGAAGTCTAACAAAAAGCAACAAAAACAAAGTTTTATGAGGAAGCAATTGATCAACTAATAGTTGATCAAGAACGGCCACGGAATGGCCCACTACTAGGCTTCTGACTGAACGTTGTGGCTTCAGCAACTGTCAAATCTACTCCCGGCCTCCACAACATGGCAACGGAAGAACAACAACGTTTCGCAGCATCCGGATCCCAATCTTTCACCTCAGCGCATAGCTTCTTCTTAGACGGCATATCCTCATCAGGACCTCCTCCTGGATCATATATCCGGGCAGTGCCAGACTTCAAGCTAGGAACACCCAACTCACCTCCGGGGTATTTGAACTTGCCAAGACCTGTAGAAAGAGAAACAAAGCGATGTTCCTCCAATTTGTTCCCAAATCGGGGCGAGGCGTCAATTCTACAAAGACAAATGGTTCAACAGAAGGAGTAAGAAGGTATACATAATAGACTAAAGGAGTGGAATTACCTCTAATCGGATAGGAATGGTCTTCATTTACCTTCTCATCGTCATCCGGAATAGGCGTTTGTGACGATTGAACATTTTCCAAGGCTGCAGGGGTCGATCGAACCGCGTCACTACTCAATCGAGTAGTTTCCTCCTCCAGCATAACTGGTCGATCGACCACTGGTTCCATTCGATCGACCGCTCTTCCTTCTGCAACGTCATTCGTTCGACCACACAAATATGCTTGATCGAATTCTTCTTGTGGCACAGCATTGAAGTCTTCAATTGACGCTTCATTTTCCTCCAAATCATCATCCTCCGAGTCATACACATCATCATTTTGCTCGGCAGCTACTTGAGCCAAGAGAAGCTCAAGTCTTTTGAAAGAAGCTTCTCTCTGTTCAGCGATTTCTTGCATTTGGAGTTTAAGCATCTCCACCATAGACTTCAATTCCGCACTCTCTTCAGAAGGAGGAGGGTCTTGCTGAGGCGGTGCAAAGGAATATGAAGGCTCTTGGAAGCCTTGCTGATAGCACGGATGTGGCGGCGCATAATGATCTTGTTTATAATGCCAGTAAGCATAGACTTGGTCCATATCTGCTCGGCACATAACAGAAGAATGCCCCTCAACGCCACATCTCCCACAAATCTCCACCTGCTGCTCCCAAGAATGGAACATGGGTGGACTCTCCTGAAGTACTGCAAATAAACAACACTAAAGGAGAAGATAAGAACTGCCTCAAGGTACTCAGTCTTCCCTTGAGGCGAAAAACAGACTAAAATAAAGACAACCAAAAATTAGAACAATTGCCTCCCCGGCAACGGCGCCAAAATTTGATACCTGTCGAAGTGCGTACCAAAAATAATATTTATACAACCAAACTACAACTAGCAAGTGGTAGTAAGGGTCGATCCGCAGGGAGGTAGGGAGATAATAGTTGCTTTATATTTCAGTCTATCGGGTAACAGTGACGGGGTTTTGATGAGAATTATAACTAAATCTAATGACATAAACTAAATAAACAAATAAAAGTAAATAAGGACGGTAAACAGTGATAAAAGAAATGCTAAGACGGTCGGTTCACTATAGCTGCGATGGCACATAATCCTAGGTAAGTCCGAAATACAGTCGCGAAGGATGGGGAAAACAAGTCCTCTCGGTCCATGTCAAATAGTAACTACCTCTCGGCCTATGCTACTAATCCCTAAGTCTCATTAATACTAACTTTCGTTCTTGATTAATGATTCCTAATGCAAACTAAATCGCGTTATCTCTCGATCTTAGCAATTTAGTCGTTTATATTCGTTAATTATTGTCCATACCTATCTCTCGATCTACGGGATGGTCAAGTTTAAGCATCTATCAAGTCTCCTCTCGGTCTCATTGAAAGATAAAGCACTTACTGAAACAAACAAAGCAAACCCAGATGCGAAGTCAGTCGATCGACCAGCTAGACCAGTCGATCGACCAACCGGCTCAGTCGACCGACTAGTTAAGCCAGTCGATCGACCAAGCCCTAATGCGAGGTCACCTATTCTAATGCCATCTACGCTATAGATCCCCTACATCTTAGCGGGGTTGATTTAGCTAGACATAACAATGATAATAACAACAATGAAATTGACTAATAAAGCTAACGATTGCATATTTAAATTAACTAAGCAAATGAATAACATAAACAATAATATGGCTTTGAGAAATCTAACCTAACAATTCTAACTACGGAGGAATTTAAGCAATAAACTGAACAGAAGGAACCGAAGAATACCGTAGGGAGGATTGAATAGGAAATACCAAAACCAAGTGCGGAAAGTAAGCTTTATTGACGGAGAATTAAACTAAAACAATCTTTTAAGAAGAACCCTAATTAATTCCTAAAATTCGATGATCATAAACTGATGCCTCTGGTTACATTATATAGAAAATATTACGTAACTCTTATTACTAAACCTAATTAGAATGGGCTTTGGAATTCTCGATCTTTTAATTTGCGTATCAGCTCGCGTGGTGGTCGATCGACTACTGAGGCCAGTCGATCGACCAAAGGTGCTGTATAGAATTGCATTCTGACGGATTCTGCAGCGCGCACCGATCTTAAAACAGCTGCCATTTCTTCGTTACTTGGTCAAATAAGGCGTTCTATGCGGCGTTGGAAAGCTAAGAGGATAAGCTTTCACCTCCAATTAGAATCACTCGATTATCTGATCTAGAACTCGATATATAGCCATATGAAGCAGCCTGCAATGTCGAGAAGTGCTTCTTTGCTTGTTAAACTCGTACGCACCCTTGCTTTTGTTATCTTTAGGCCTTGAAACGCGCACCAAGCTCATTCCTCGAGTCAATACTCCATTTCAAATGCAATGCTAAGTACTTAGGGATGGATTCGGCTTATTTACCACTGAAATCTTCGTATTCCTATAAAATCACAAGAAAAGGAAGAAATACACGAAACAAGGGAAATAGTAGCATAAACTACTCAATTGAGCTCTGAAATGCGTGTGAAATGAGGTGCAAAACATCATATAAATGACACGCATCAAACAATCTGCATTTCAGTTCCTTCTTAATCAGTTCAACAACTAACTCTGGTCTAAGCAAGCAACCTTCAACCTGAGCTTTGTTTCTCTGCATCCAAATGTGATAGTATGCTGCCAGAATAGCACACATAATCACACCCTTCTTTAGTTTTGAGTATTGTCTTGTCCCTATCCATTGCATCAGATTAGTGTAGATACCTCATTTCTGTACCTCCCGCAAACCACCCGGTGATGATTGGGCCGCATGTTTGGTACACGGAACGATTTGTGACAGTTCGTAAGTTTATCGTCAAGTGATCGCTCAAACATTTATGTCTACCTCTTAATTGTCATCTACGTGCCGATACGGTCATTTTGACAGTAATTAGAGTACATTTGGAGTCCGGGCCTAAAACCGTCTTCATTTTCTGACAACCATTAAAAATGCCGAGTCGGAATGTTCTGGAATGTTCCGGATATTTCTATTCCATATTTTATAAATCTTTTACAAATCTTTTAATCTTTGGTAAACAATTTCCCGTAATATTCACACAAAATATTAAGAAAAACCAAATTATTTCGTTATTCCATAAACTAAACACGGAAATCTTTCTTCCGCAGGAGGAAACCACTAGGGAATAGACGCAGCAGGTGTTGCGCCTCTTCCAAGAGACGCGGTGCCTGCTGCGCCTCTTCCCAAGTCCTTTTCTGCGTCTTTTTCGTATCTTTTTCATATCTTTTCGAGATTCACTTCCAAAGTCTCTCCAAAAACCCTACTTCCTCCACGTGATTAGTATAAATAGAGACCTTCGGTCTCACGTATTTCTCACGCGAGTGTCCGACCTTCTCTTCTCCCTTTGCATTCTAGAACACGTTCTTACTTTTTGGCGTCTACGTGCTTGAACTTTCGACCACGTAAGCTCGGATCTTTCTGAGTACCAGCCTCGTTTTGCATGACCGACCAATTTGACCAACTCCACAATAATCAACTTTAATCAATCTTTTTTAATTCCTCTTACGAGGCCACTTTCGTCTACATTCGAGTCGAGCATCACTAATCGTTAACTTAGTTCATCTCGTTTCGTCAAACATGTAAGTCTGAGGGTGTAAATCTCTCTTTTATTTATTGTTATTCATTTATTGTAAGGTTTGTGTCGAAAATACAATTAAAACCGATTTATAAAACCCTTTGTTTAAAACTCTTTTTACGGATTATCAGAGGACAACCGTCGAGAAAGGACGCAGCAACTGCTGCGCCTCTTCGAAGGGAAGCAGTACCTGCTGCGCCTCTTCGTGAGGCTGCCGCAGTTCCTGCTTCCTTTCTTCTTCCTTCGTCTTTTGTTAATTCGTTTGTTTTTCTTTTGTTTTCATTCGTTCTTTGTTTTAATATAACAATCTGAACATAATAATTTGACATGTAAATTATTCATCATCATTAACATATAATTCGTCTCTTAAATTCCCGACTTAGATCTCAAGTAATTAATATTTGCGGGTTTTCGTCATTAAAGTCAAATCCGAGTTGTAGAAATTCGATTCATTTATATTGGGTTTCTGGAATTCGATCTTTGATATATTCTCATCTGTTATTTATCATATTCATCATTAGTTCGTCATTAATAACCTATTTAACATAATTAATTAGTTAGTTTTTAATTTATTAATTAATCAATCTTTTAATTTTGTAATAATTCGTTTTGTTTAATTTCATCCATGTTTATTGTTTTTATGACCCTTAATCACATGTAAACAACCTGCTAATCACTTTTATCCGAGTCAATTATTCATAATCAATCATTAAAATCACCAACGAGCATTAACGATTTGCAATTCCGGCTTCACAGCTAGAACTGAGCCAAGGAACAGACGCAGTGACTGCTGCGCCTCTTCCAAAGGACGCGGCTCTGCCGCGCCTATTCCTGGTTGATTTCTGTCTCTGAATTTCCGTTTTTGCCTTGACCAAGTTCATTAATTGCGTATTAATTTACTATTATCCGTATTATCACCCTAATTCTTGTTCGTTAATTCCTTTATTCTTTCTTTCTAAAATTATCCGTTTTAAAAGTATTTTCGACATAAATCAACTAATCCAATGTAATTATTGTAATTTTTCTTTATTGTATTCATATTTCTTGTATCACTTGCATGCCTTCACATGTAATTGAACTTAAATCCCGACTTTGACATTAATTGTATGATAAATTAATTGTTTACCGACTTAGTCTAATCTTCACATGCTAGGATTAAAACGTTGGATGTTGCATTGCATGCATATAATCGACAATATATCGAGTATAGATAATTTCCCTAATCATTAGTAGAGGCCGCTATCGAGGCGGGCGGGATTAGGTGTTCGATCAAAAGAGCTTCCTAATACGTACCCTCACCCCTTACTCCAGATCTCTGTGAACATCCGTGTTCATTGGCATCCACGAGAGTCAGACATAGAATGCTAAGGGTAACGAGTTCTTAGTGTCTATGTCACTACTTTGTGTCTTGACATGACGCGAGGTATTCGAACGGTTTCCAATTTTCCACAATAAATTGGTGGTGACTCCACAAATGCAAACGCTTGTTTCCCAAGTGCCCCCGTGGCCCATTGTCCACAGTTTGGCGACTCCGCTGGGGATAATACACTTACGTGTAGCCAAAAGGGTGAAACTTGAACAAGGTTAGGGAATAGTTTATACAAGACAATTGTCGGTTTTCATAACTCGGTCTTCTTAGATCGTTTATTCGGCCTTCCTAGGCCCAACCCAACCCATTCGACCATTCGTCCCTTCTAAACGGTCCTAATTCTTATTTGGGCCTAAGGATGGATAGCGATTGACGTCATCCATACCATGGTACTTACTCTTGTTTGTATCAAGGACTTTCACTACTTGAGAAAATGGACTAGGAATCGGCCTTACTCTTGTTTGGTACGAGCCTCTCCACAGACTTCGGGTTTGATTGTTCGGTATGGCAACCCACCCTTTAAACAAAAACCCATTTAAATGCACTCAGCATCCCGTTATAATGCTTGTATATTGTTTGTACCATACGTGATCACCCTTTTCTAAACAAAACCATGACGATTTTTGTAAAATTCAAAATCCTTCTTTAACATGTAAAATTTCGAACTTGGGCCTAATATTAGCGCAAAACAAGCCGAAACTCTGTCCAATTGTAAAGTCAAAATTCGGGCCTCAAAACCCATTTCAAACCCTCACTTCGAGTCCACTCCTACAACTACACTAAAGTTGATTAGGACCAACATTTTTCAAACTTTGTCATTTCCTCAAAACTCACTGACACAAGTGGCACACTCCCACTTCACGAGTCAAAACATTTCTTTCCAAGTAAGTGTGCTAGAGTGGTCGATCGTGTTTTGATTCGTCGTCGATCTCTTATTCAGTTTCCAAGATGCCTGAAACAAGCGACGTGAACTTCAATCAACTCCAGAATAGTAATGATCAAATCCTAATCGCGCTAGCCCGTCTCCAAGTTACTCAAGACCAAGTGTATGATCGCCTTGACACCATTGAGGGCCGAATACATGTCGTGGAAACGAGGATGCCTCCTCGAGAAAGTGAGGTCTCTGATGACTTCGTGAATGACTTCAGGGATGAAAACCCTCCCATGGGTATGACTGCAGCTGAGAAACGACTCCAATACTTAGAGTAGCAATTGATGTATCTCAAAGGGGATGACATTTATAGGGAGAACAACCGCAAATATGAGGCTGTGAGTTCCAAGTTGCCAACCAACTTCAACATGACGGATATCCCTAAATTCAAGGGGCACGAAAATCCTTTGAACCATATCCGCGCCTTCAAGGATTACATGTCTATCAAAGGCATTAAACCCGAGATGTTCTTAAGGATCTTTCCTTCATCCCTTGACACCATCCCAAAACAATGGTTCTACTCGCTAGATCACAAGAAAATCGTTACTTGGGACGATGCCGCAATCGAGTTTGCTAAACAATATGCGGATAATGCTGAAATCCAAGTCAACATGCGCACTTTAGAGGTTCTTACCCAAAATGACAAAGAAGGTTTCACCGATTTCCTAAGTCGGTGGAGGAAGACTAGTACTCAACTTGTTGAACGCCCGGATGAGGCTACCCTTGTGGAGAAATTCGTGGACAACCTAAAGCCCATCTATGCGAATCATTTGAGGTATCAAAACATCAAGACTTTCAAAGATTTGACCGTACTAGGGACAAGGATCGAAGATGACATTCGTAAAGGGCTCTTGTCCAAAACGATAGGTCGTGGATACCAAGGCTCAACAAGTCGTTCTTACGGCTCCACTAGCAAGACTGATGAAGTTAACCTCCTTGAGCCATCTAAGAAGAGTACCCCTCCAAGGAAATTCACAAATCTAGGGGACACGTACTCCAACGCTCTGAAAAGATTGATGAAACTCGGGAAAATTTAACCCATAGGCCCTACGCCCGAACCAGAAAAGAAATCCAAGTTCTGGGATGAGAATTCGTACTGCGAATACCATAGAGGAAAGGGACATGATACAGAGAAATGCTATAAATTGAAAAATGTACTTCAAGACATGATTGAAGACGGTCGCCTACCAATACCACCTGGAGGTAAGCCTAACAACACTCAGAATCCTCTTGGAGTTCTAGTGATTACAAATGAAGAATCTACCATAGATTGTTCACATCTCATTTCTCCAGTCGAAAATGAAGCTCATGCAATAGAAAATGAAGGGAACTACTCCACCATTTCTCCAACCATCACTGATTTCATCGCATGGGCAAAAAGTGTGGATAAGCAAGTCTTGGAACTAGAGAGTGCAGTGGCAACCTTACGTGGCCCCAACGCCACACCTAAAGAACGTGCACCACTAGTTTTCTCTCAAAACACTACAATGCAAGAAGTAGTAGCCATGGTTGATGAACTAGTCGACCAAATTATCCAATTAGAAGCTGAAATGATAAGAATTAGGGAACTTGCTACTATCAATGGAATATGGGCCGATGATGACGAAGATATGTATCTCACTGAACACTACTTAGTCAAAATCAGTGAAGAAATAGTCCATAATTGTGAAGATCAAGATGTAGATCACCTCACTCGATCAGGGCGCCCATACCAAAATACTTCTCAAAATGGTCCCATAGCAAACGGTCCAACCAATGTAGTCGTACCAAATGAAAATGAAGAGGGTTCTACCGACCATCTACTAAAGCAACTACAAAAGACAAAGGCTGATCTTTCAGTCTGGCAACTAGTGTCAAGCTCATTCCCGCATCGCCAAGCTTTACTGCAAGCTTTAGCCAAACTAAATGTGGCACATAACTCCACACCCGATGACGTGGTCAACTTGGTCTTCCAAGAATCACCAAAGCTAAGTAATCCTATTACTTTCTCGGATGAGGATTTGCCACCCTTCGGTGCTAGTCATAACTTGCCTCTTTATATCACCGTCATTTGCTTAAAGAAGAATGTGCCAATGACCTTAGTAGATGATGGCTCCGCAGTCAATGTCATACCCTTGAAAATGGCATACAAATTGGGCATGAAAGAATCAGATTGGACCCCTACCAACCAAGGTGTTCGCGCATATGATGCTACACGACGAAAGGTGGTGGGACATGTTGACCTAACCATAGCCACAGGGTCGATTGAGCGAAAGGTCAATTTTCAAATAGTGGACATTGAGGCATCTTTCAGCATACTTCTGGGAAGACCCTGGATTCACGCTTACAAAGCAATAACATCCACACTCCACCAGAAAATCAAAATCCTAATAAATGATAAGGTGGTGACGATCACTTCGTCGCCCATCAAGGCAATCATCGAAAAGAAGTCAAGCAATCAAGTCCTTACAGATCCAGTACATGAACTTGGGGGCTTCCACATCATAAACGTCATAGAGAGCGAGTTGGCGCCATTGTACTTCAATCCCTACTCTAACCTAGTGGTCAACCACATACTCAAAACCCAGGGATACTTCCCGGGAATGCCTTTGAATCCAATCCGAAGGAGCACCATTGCCCCCTACAAGGAGGGTAATTCACAAAGAATACCCCTTGGATCAGGATACAAACCCACCAAAGAGGAAGTTCTCGAGATGTTTTTTCAATCTCAAAACCGTAAGAATGTGGGAATCCAAATGCGACCCTATCTCCCTACCCTAAATGGATACTTCGTTAGGGAAGGAGGTCAAGAACTCTTTCATGGATTTCCCGAACCTTGGCATTACCTCGAAAGGAAGCTAGCCGGAATCGAGATCTTTCACGATTACTACTTCATTCCTCCAGAAACGGTTCCTACCGTCAAGACTCGTCAAGCACCTTGCCTAGACGAACAAGCCGTGAGTCTACTATTTGGAGAAGATCGATTTGTTAGAGCCGCGCAGGACGAGATCATTACTATGATACTTCAAGATGATCACTTCGACCCTACCGCGTTAATCACAGAAATCAACACCAATCAGCAGAAAGGATGGAGAAAATCGATCAAGTGGACAAACAATCAAGGAAGACTCTTCAAGCTCACTACTGGAAAAGGAGAGATGTTCAAAGGAGAACCAGAAGAGGATGAATTCGAATCAGAGTCAGAGTCGGAGTCAGAGTCGAAGTCTAGAGAAGTTTCTAGAGAGTCTCCTCCTGTCGTCATTCCCACTCCCCTCGTTTCTCCTAGCCTAGTGTCGAATAGCAACAGTAGTTCAGGAAATGTCCCAACCACTGTCTCTTTACCGCCACTGACCACAGATCAGATGGCTTCTTTGTTTCAACTTTTCTCAAATATTAATATAAATAAATCAGGTTCTGCTTACTCTTCGTGTTATCTTGAATGCAATTCTGTTTACGATGATGATGAGAATGACCCAGACCCTGACTCGATCGAGACACCTTCCTACATAGCCAAAGAAATACTACAAGAGGGGGAAGGGGGACCAGTGATATAAAATACTGAACCCATCAACGTAGTAACTGAACTAGAACCCCAAGAACTTAGGATAGGGACAACCCTGAGCCCCACCGAAAGGGCCGATTTCATAGACCTCCTACACGAGTTCAAAGATGTTTTTGTTTGGTCCTACAAAGATATGCCAGGGATCGACAGGGACATTGCAGAGCATAGAATCCCAATCAAACCAGGGTTCAAACCCGTGAAACAGAAGCTTCGAAGAATGAGGACAGAATGGGCTCTTAAGATCAAAGAAGAAGTTGATAAACAATTCAAAGCCGTGTTGGGGTTGGTGTCCTTAACAGTTAGTGCAAGGACTTATAAACCTCTAAAAGGATCAAAGGGCATACTTTGGTATTATTATCAGTTGATCCACGTTTATCAATAACGGTTGGCTTGCTAGATAAGTTTGACGTTATTGTCATACAGATGGCGGTGATCAACTGGTCCCTAAAAGTCACACCTATAGGATACGTTCGAGAGACGTGACCGTATGAAAATACAGTCATGTAGATGCCAAATTTGACTAACCAGTTAGTCCGAGTTATTTGACTAGTAATTAGTCAAATATGTGATGTTGAGATATTATATTTAATACGGATTAAATATCATGGGCTAAGGCGAATTAACCAGTTAATTCGTAAAATTAAATATAAAACGATTTATATTTAATTAAATGTATATTGAATATAATTATACAATACTGTTTTTGTCGGACACGAATTAATAATTCAGCTAACCCGTATTATTAGCTGATGCCTTAATTTCCGATAACCGATAACAGTTTATAATCAAACCGCGTCATATACATTTAGTCATTTGGGTATGGACTACGAGTCAAAATGAAGAGGAAATGGAAAAGTCCATTTCCTCCCCATGGACTCGGTTTTGACCGAGATTAGGAGAACAAAAGGAGAGCTCCTCCTTTTGTTTAACCTAATCATGATTAGTGAAAGATAATTAGGGTTTCGAAGAGCATTATTCTCTGTAGAAACCGAGATCTCACATCTCAAGAAAACTCACATCAGTTCTCCCAATATTGCAAGGCAATCGGAGAACACGTTCTAGCACAAGGGCATATCTCGGACAAGGTCTTGGGTGCAACAATTAGGAGGGAATCTCGTTTGATTTCTGTTCTTTACGCCGCACTATAAAGGACCCGAGGTTGATTCTAATTCCTTATCGTTTCTATATTGTATTTATGTTTTATGACGATATTCGCATGTTAAATTTACGTTATAGTCCTAAATTTAAAGGGTAGTATACGGATATTAACCCACAAGTGGTATCAGAGCGAGGCCACGTAAATTTTTCTATGTGTTTTTCATAAAACGATTTCGAAACGGTTATGTTTGTCTCGAAATCCGTGCCTTGTATACACGGATGTTGCGTTTTTGCTTTAAAACCGTGAGGCAGCAGGTTTTTAATCACGAAAAATTTTTTTTTTTTTTTGTGTTCTTTGCGTTTTTCTTTGTCTCGAAAACCGTGTCCAGTTTACACGGCTAAAGTTTTTTTGATACCGTGACATGTCTTACACGGTTCATTCATCTTGTTTATCATATTGTTTTCACATGTTGTTATTTTATACGGAGATTATAGCAATATGTCAAGTTTTTGTCAATTGTTAACTTGTTTTGATGCGTTTTTGATCAAAATTGCAATTGATTTTGTTTTGTCAAACTGTTTTCACGAGGGTTTTGAAGTTTCAGCCATGTTTGCATTCGATCAAGCGTATTTCTACTCGATCGAGTCTTTGTTTTGTCTTGGTTTTGTTCGATCGAAGTCTGTTGTACTCGATCGCCCTTTAAAACCCTCTTCGCTCGATCGAGTTGTCCTCGTGATTCGATCGATCGAGCAGCTTTGTTGATAAAAGTACTCGATCGACCACCAGTTGATCGATCGAGCACCTTGTTTGGCAATCCTTTCGATCGACTTGCGTTGATCGATCGAGCCTGTGTGTTCCTCGATCGAGCACCTTTGTGTCCCTGGATCGAGGATTTTTTTTAACTTGACTTTGAAAATTTGTTTCTTTTGATTTAAATTTTCTTTTGGCTTCAATATGTACTTTATACGGATATAGTACACTCGCTTAATAGTGAATCGGTTCACTCACGTACCATATAGTTGTTTTAAAGCGTCTTTAAAATGACGGATTGTAATGGATTAAAATTAAATGATAGAAGCGGTTTTATCACATGAATTTTAATCATTAAAAGGTGGTTTGGATAAATTTAACATAATTACGGAATTATGTCACGAATGAATTTGTTTTTAGTTGATGCATTTTTGTTATTCGTTAATTATGAATGCCTTGAATGCCTTTTATTACGTATTTAATTTTGCAATCAGTTGTAACTTAGTGTGGCCTTAGTAGAACGTGTTACCGTAATGATGGAACACGGTCTTGGTTGTATTTTGAGATCTCGTATCTCCGTTTTGGATTTTTCACTTGTAATTACAGTTTTTAATTAGAATGTAAATAGGTTTATATTTTGTAATTTTAATTGTAATTTTTGAGAAGACCAAAGATGGAGACCGGATGCTCACTCCCGCTACTTGGATCAAGATGGAACATCAAGACAAGCTTTTCGGGTCCAACGGTGGATTCCAAAGTTGTACTATGTTCTTATACTAGGATAGGCCACACTAGGAAATTTTTATTTACGTATTGCATTCTTTTATTTATTTTTCGCAACGATAATATGCATCATATTCCGCCTAAAAACCAAACCACCTATTTATTGCATGAAAACTGACACATATAGAGGTCACGAGTTAGTTTTCATTGACATTCTCATGTCACACGTTTTAAAGCCATCATCCAAATAAATTCATTCACGACAGACGCTAGTTATTCGTTCACTTAAAATGAATTATAATTTAGTTGATGGGATCTTCCTCGTATAAACTAAAATTGAGAACGGTCTTTATAGGTCAAACTCCAACGAGTCCCTTCTTCGTCGGTAGGCATAATATGACCCCTTCTACGTCGGGTAAGTTGGAACCGATTGACCTATTTTATCTCAACACTATGGTCACTCGTACGATCCTGTGACTATGGTGGACTATAGATAGGATTTACGGAAATCTATCGACCAAGAGTTCTTCCGGAAGAATTAGCTAAACAGTTGGCTTATCAATTTACAGAAATTGAGTCTTGGGATCACTTGTATCATTCTTGAGGGAGATCAATTATGCAAGTGCGAGAGTCTACATGTTTAAAATGAATTTTAAAATAGACTTAAATCACCTCGATGAGTTGCTTATTTCGTTTTGTTTTTCTTTCTTTTTCAAAGTGTAGATCACGTTTTTAAATCGCTAAACAACAAATGGCTGGTTCTCGATAACCCAATGCCAAGTGCCACATTGGACCGTGAGTCCTGGCTTAGGATCTTCATGAATCAGATGAATCGTCTACTCGATCGAAGAATGATGGATCCAACTTCGCGGACTGGGAGGCGGCATTACGGAATGCTGCCGCTGCTGACGGGAAGCTCAAATATCTCTTGGAGCCCATCCCGGCGAACCCAGGTCCCACGGCTAGAGCTGCTGAAATCACCAAGTTTAATGATTTCTGTATGGAAGCGGGTGCGATTAAAAACGTACTCATTTTTGCAATGGAACCCAATTTGCAGAAACGCTTCATAGCCCATGGTGCAAACAAGATTTTCACCACGCTCACCAAGGAATTCTCGAAAGCACCGAGAATCGTGACCTATGAGCATACCACTCGCTTCTTTGATGCGAGACTCCAGAAGGGCCAACCGGTTAGCCCACACATTCTCAGCATGATTGAGAATGTCGAGAAACCGGAGACCTTTAATCGTAACATCAGCGAGAACATTGTTATCGACCGCATACTTCACTCACTCCACGATGGTTATTCGCAATTTAGAGCGAATTACTATATGAATGATTAGAAGAAGACTCCCCATGAACCGCACTCCTCCTCATACAGACCGAGAAGGACATGAAAGTCGGTGGGAGCATGAAACAGGATGTTCTCGTTGTGTCAAATAAAGGAAAGGGTAAGGGCAAAGCTCGAGGCAAACCTAGCGTAGGTAAGGCGAAGTTCAAGAAGTCGGGCTCAGGTAAGAGTGGTCCTGGTGAGTCGAGTAACTCATCAGGCGCGACAAAGAGCAAGAAAGATAACATGGAATGCCATCACTGCCACATGACTGGGCATTGGAGACGCACATGTCCTGTTTATCATGAGGACTTAAAAGCAGGTCGTGTTAAACCTGTTGGTATGTCTTCTTCTTCTACTTTTATTCATATGATTGAGATTAACCACGCAAGTTACGGAACTTGGGTACTTGATCCTGGTTGTGGTTCTCATCTGTGTAATCATGTGCGGGGGCTCCGAAACATCGAACCCCTCGTAAAGGGTGAGGTGGACTGCGTGTCGGGAATGGAGCAAGAGTAGCTGCCATCTCCAAGGGGACATATGTGATCCAGCTTCCTAGCGGATTTGAGTTGTCTTTTATAATTTGCTATTATGTTCCTAGTCTTTCGAAAAACATTATTTTGTTTTGCACTTGACAAACTTGGATTTTCATTTGTAATAGAGAATAATTCTTGCATTTTCTCATTACACAATATGATTTATGGCAAGGCAGTCTCCATGAACGGAATTTATGTTTTAGATCAGACCTCGGAAATATTACACGTAATGAATAAAAAGTTAAAGGTTGGTGACAAAGATCAAACGTATCTATGGCACTGCCGTATGGGACACATTAATGAGAAACGCGTTAAACAGCTCATCAAACATGGAGCTATCTCGGCCTTTGATTTTCAATCATTTGGCACGTGTGAATCATGTCTCATTGGTAAGATGACTCGGATTTCCTTCAAAGGTGTTGGAATGCGCGCTGCTGACCTATTAGGGCTCATACACACGGATGTATGTGGTCCTATGTCAATCACCGCACGAGAAGGCTATAGGTATTTCATCACTTTCACGGACGATTTGAGTAGATATGGCTATGTCTACTTAATGAAGCACAAAAGTGAATCCTTTGAGAAATTCAAGGAATACCAGAATAGGGTACAGAACCTATTGGGTAGAAAGATAAAAACACTGCGTTCGGATCGTGGTGGCGAGTATCTTTCTCACGAGTTTGATCAACACCTCAAAGACTGTGGGATTGCCTTACAGTTAACTCCACCTGGAACACCTCAATTGAATGGTGTGTCCGAACGGAGAAATCGAACACTACTTGATATGGTTCGATCCATGATGAGTCACACGGTTTTACCGATTCGTTATGGGGTTATGCTCTTATGTCGCCGCTCTAATACTTAACCGAAGTCCGTCTAAAGCTGTTGACAAGACTCCATATGAACTATGGAAGGGAACGGTCCCTAACTTGTCCTTTATACGGGTTTGGGGCTGCGAGGCTTATGTCAAGTGGAGACCTGAAGATAAGCTCGGCCCGCGATCGGTCAAGACATACTTTATAGGTTATCCTAAAGGAACACGTGGTCATTACTTCTATTCGCCAACCGAACAACGCGTTTTTGTTGCGGCTAGTGCGACATTCTTAGAGAAGGAATTTCTCGAGAATGCAAAGAGTGATAGAACCTTCGACCTGTCGGAGATTCCAGAACCAAATACCGAGCAACTATTGGAGGAACCTATTCCTTCAATCCCGGCTGCGGTTAACATTCCTGAGGAACCTAGGAGGTCGGGAAGAGTCTCTATTCCTCCGGACAGATACATTGGTATGGTCGAGGAACATGACATAGATGACGTTCTACTCTTAACGAGTAGTGAACCCGCAACCTATAAAGGTGCCATGACCGATTCGACTCAAAGCTATGGCTTGAGGCCATGCAATCCGAGATGGACTCCATGTATGAGAACAACGTGTGGGATCTTGTTGACTTACTTGCTAAGGTTCGTCCCCTTCAATGCAAATGGCTTTACAAGATAAAGCATTCGTGGAAGGTCGCAAGATATCTACAAAGCACGACTAGTTGCTAAAGGTTTCACCCAAGTGCCAGGTTTGCACTACGATGAGATTTTTGCACCCGTAGTCATGCTTCGTTCCATTCGGATTATCTTAGCGATTGCCGCTTTTCATGACTATGAAATTTGGCAAATGGACGTGAAAACCGCCTTCTTAAACGGCTTTTTGGAGGAAGAGTTGTACATGGTACAACCTGAAGGTTTCATCGATCCAATACATCCTAAGAAAGTGTGCAAGCTTAAGCGTTCCATTTATGGACTTAAGCAAGCATCAAGGAGTTGGAATCATCGCTTCGACCAAGTGATAAAAGAAAATGGATTTACTCGATCGGTCGAGGAACCATGTCTATATATCAAGTCGAGTGGGAGCAAGATTGTCTTCCTAATATTGTATGTTGACGACATACTCCTGATTGGGAATGACATACCTCTCTTAACTTCGGTGAAAGTATGGTTGAAAAACCATTTCCAGATGAAAGATCTGGGAGAGGCACAAAGAATTCTAGGCATCCGTATCTATCGAGATAGATCACGACGGATGTTATCTCTCGATCGGGAGTCTTACATAGACAAAGTCCTAGAGAGATTCAAGTATGACTAACTCCAAGAAGGGTTCCTTCCTATGGCTCCAGGGGTGCATTTGAGCCGATCTCGGGCACCAGAGACACCGGAAGAGAAAGAGCGCATGACACGGATTCCTTATGCTTCGGCTATAGGATCAATCATGTATGCCATGATATGCACACGTCCGGACGTGGCATATGCATTGAGTATGACAAGTCGATTCCAACAAAGCATCCGGGTGAACCACATTGGCTTTGTCAAGAACATTCTTAAGTACCTACGGAGGACTAAAGATTGGGCATTGACTTATGGAGGCTCTCAAACGCTATGCGCAACCGGTTCTGAGATGCTAGCTTCCAAACGGATCGAGATGACTCGAAATCTCGTCCTGGATTCGTTTTTACTCTTAATGGCGCTGCGATCAGTGGAAGAGTTCGAAACAAAGCATTAAAGCAGATTCTACGACCGAGTCCGAGTACTATGCCGCGTCTGAAGCTACGAAGGAAGCGATATGGATGCGTCAATTCTTACATGGGCTATCGTAGTGCCTAGTTCGAATGACCCGATCACCATCTATTGCGACAATAGTGGTGCCATCTTCCAAGCTAAGGAGCCAAAGTCTAGCAACAAGTCTAGACATGTACAACGGAAAGCTCATCTAATCCGGGATTACGTGGAGCAAAAGGAAGTAGTGATAGAAAAGATTGCTACGGATAATAACATAGCAGATCCTCTCACTAAAGCATTACGACAAGATAAGCATGAAGGGCACGTCAATTCCATGGGAATAAAACGTGTTCCTAAGTTGTAGTACTCTTTGATGGATCAGATTCATTCGCTTTTGTACTCTATACAACATCATCGTTTTGATATTTTATATATATTTTGTTTTTCATGTGGATTTGTACGACAAATTTTGAACACCACAAAGTGAACTGAACGAACATTATATTTTTCAGTCCTTAATTGCCCACATGAACCGATAACTCGGCAATTATTTTGTGACGTTGGTTGATGGTGGGTTCAACGAGCCATAAGTCAACCGGTTGGTGACCAATCACAAAGGCGATTTATACGGATATTTCGTAGGACACTATTGTGACATCGACGTGGAGTCCTAAATGTTTTATAACATTCGCTGCCCGGTCGTGGATAGGACTTCCATGGTGATCCTAAGAGTCGATTCTTTTGACTATCGACTGTCTCTTGAGACTAAGGCAGATTTTGGGTGACTTTGGTTTCTTTCTCACGGTCATCCGTAACAGGGGGCCAAGTAGATTTTTTTCGGGTCATTTCATCGTGCTTAGATCGGAAGGAGTCGAGTTGAAGGAAATATTCAGCCTTTATCGGGTACTCGATATTTCTCAGGGCCACTCGAGGAGTCAGAATCGAAATGCATGGCCATGCTCGGATACGGATTCGTTTTATCAGTTAAGTTACTCTCTAGTCGGGGAAACCACTCTAGATACAGATCGATTGTAAAATACGACCTTTGCGGATCCGGATCTGCAAATTGTTTTACATTGAGTGGGAGAAATTTTAAATGAATATGAGAATCGGTTATCGCACATACACTTGTACGGACAAGTGGGAGTTTGTTGGAGCTTGTGTCCTCCAGTTAGTGCGGATAACGTCATTGCACATACACTTGTACGGACAAGTGGGAGCTTGTTGGGGTTGGTGTCCTTAATGATTAGTGCAAGGACTTATAAACCTCTAAAAGGATCAAAGGGCATACTTTGGTATTATTATCAGTTGATCCACGTTTATCAATAACGGTTGGCTTGCTAGATAAGTTTGACGTTATTGTCATACAGATGGCGGTGATCAACTGGTCCCTAAAAGTCACACCTATAGGATACGTTCGAGAGACGTGACCGTATGAAAATACAGTCATGTAGATGCCAAATTTGACTAACCAGTTAGTCCGAGTTATTTGACTAGTAATTAGTCAAATATGTGATGTTGAGATATTATATTTAATACGGATTAAATATCATGGGCTAAGGCGAATTAACCAGTTAATTCGTAAAATTAAATATAAAACGATTTATATTTAATTAAATGTATATTGAATATAATTATACAATATCTTTGTTTTTGTCGGACACGAATTAATAATTCAGCTAACCCGTATTATTAGCTGATGCCTTAATTTCCGATAACCGATAACAGTTTATAATCAAACCGCGTCATATACATTTAGTCATTTGGGTATGGACTACGAGTCAAAATGAAGAGGAAATGGAAAAGCCCATTTCCTCCCCATGGACTCGGTTTTGACCGAGATTAGGAGAACAAAAGGAGAGCTCCTCCTTTTGTTTAACCTAATCATGATTAGTGAAAGATAATTAGGGTTTCGAAGAGCATTATTCTCTGTAGAAACCGAGATCTCACATCTCAAGAAAACTCACATCAGTTCTCCCAATATTGCAAGGCAATCGGAGAACACGTTCTAGCACAAGGGCATATCTCGGACAAGGTCTTGGGTGCAACAATTAGGAGGGAATCTCGTTTGATTTACATTGTTTTTACGCCGCACTATAAAGGACCCGAGGTTGATTCTAATTCCTTATCGTTTCTATATTGTATTTATGTTTTATGACGATATTCGCATGTTAAATTTACGTTATAGTCCTAAATTTAAAGGGTAGTATACGGATATTAACCCACAAGCCGGGTTCATCAAATTTTCCGAGTACTCAGATTGGGTAGCTAACATAGTACCCGTACCTAAAAAGGATGGGAGAATCCGTGTTTGTGTTGACTTTAGAGACTTAAACAAAGCAAGCCCTAAGGATGAATTTCATCTACCACATATCGACATATTAGTGGATAATACAGCGGATCACGCGTTTCTATCCTTCATGGATGTATACGCGGGAAATAACCAGATCAAGATGGCCTTAGAGGACGTGCATAAAACCGCCTTTGTCACTCAATGGGGAACCTATTGCTACACGGTTATGCCGTTTGGTTTAATCAACGCCGGAGCTACATACCAACGAACCACAACTACGCTCTTACATGACATGATGCATAAAGAAGTTGAGGTATACGTAGATGGCATGACTGTCAAGTCTAAGGAAAGAGAGTGACACATTGCGAACCTTCGCAAATTCTTCTCGAGGCTACGGAAGTACAACATGAGGCTCAATCCTCAGAAATGCGCATTCGGAGTGACATCTGGAAAATTCCTGGGATACGTGGTTAGCCAACGAGGAATAGAAATAGACCCTTCAAAGATCAAAGCTTTAATCGAAATGCCGCAACCTCAAACAGAGAAAGAAGTTAGGGGATTCCTAGGCAAGGTACAATACATCAGTCGATTCATATCTAAACTCACCATGATCTGCGAACCCATATTCAAGAAGTTAAAGAAAACAGATCACACCATGTGGGATGATGACTGTAAGAAGGCATTCGATCGAATCAAGGAAATACTAGCCAAATCGCCAGTTCTCATGCCACCTCAACGAGATCAACCTCTTGGTTTATATCTCACGGTAACTGAAACGGCCATGGGCGCCATGCTAGCTCAAACCGTAGGAAAAGAAGAAAGAGCCATCTACTACCTTAGTAAGAAGTTCTTGGAGTACGAGTGCAAATACACACCACTCGAGAAGACGTGCCTCGCTCTTGTGTGGGCAACGAAGAAGCTACGCCACTACATGCTTAGCTACTCCGTCAAAATATTCTCCAAAATAGATCCCGTCAAATACCTCTTCGAGAAACCCGTTCTCAATGGACGTCTAGTAAGATGGACTTTAATGCTCTCTGAGTTCGATCTCAAATATGTGCCTTTGAAAGTCATAAAGGGGCGCGCCATTGCAGAATTCTTTGCAGAAAATCCCATCAATGACACACAAACAATAGACACCTGGTCATTTCCGGATGAGGATATACTCCAAACAGATGTAGACTCCTGGGATCTCTACTTTGATGGAGCATCGAACTTAAGAGGATTTGGAATAGGAGTGTTGCTCATTTTTCCTAAAGGCGAGCATACACCAATTTCTGTCAAACTCTACTTCGAGGTGACAAATAACGCTACAGAATACGAAGCCTGTCTCATTGGATTGCAAGCGGCAGTAAGTTTAGGCATCAAGAATCTTTGAGTACATGGGGATTCCTCTTTGATCATCAACCAAGTTACGGGATCTTGGAAAATCCGAAGCGAAAGCCTGGCACCCTATCAAGCCAGAATAGACCAAGTCGCCCAATTCTTCGATCAAGTAACCTACTTATATCTACCTCGAGAAGAAAATCAATTTGCGGATGCTCTTGCAAAACTCGCATCTTTGATTAACATACCGGATAGTATGGTAGAAATGCCTTTATGCATCGAACGACGATCAGAGCCAGCTTATGTGCACCAAATCACCGATGAAGAGGAAATTACGGAGGAACCTTAGTTCCAAGCAATCCTAAACTTCAAACTCAACGGCACCTATCCACCAGAAATGGACAAAAGGGGACAACGTGCTATCCGTTTGCTAGCTTCCCAATACATCCTCATGCAAGGAGAGCTATACAAAAGAACACCTCTTGGTGTAATCCTACGTTGTCTTGATCATTCACAGGCACGAAAAGTGATGGAAGAAGTCCATGATGGAGAATGTGGCCCTCACATGAGTGGACCCATGATGGCAAAGAAAATCACGCGTTTAGGATATTATTGGACCACGATGGAATCTGATTGCATCAAATATGTGAGACATTGCCATAATTGCCAGATTTTCGAGAATGTGCAACATGTTTCTCCCTCATTGCTTTACACCATGACATCTCCCTGGCCATTTTCTGCTTGGGGAATTGACATCATCGGTAAAATCACCCCAGCCGGAACAGGAGGTCACTCTTTCATCCTAGTAGCAATAGATTATTTCACCAAATGGGTGGAAGCGGCTTCCTACACAAGTCTTACAGCTAAGAACGTGGCAAAGTTCATACAAACCAATATCATCTGCCGATATGGTTGCCCACATGAGATCATCAGTGACAATGGATCACATTTCCAAGCTGAGACTGAACAATTGCTAGCCAAGTACAAAATCAAGCATCACCACTCCTTGCCATACAGACCACAAACCAATGGCGCGGTAGAGGCAGCAAACAAAAACGTTGTCACAAATCTCAAGAAAATGATTGACAACTATAGAGACTGTCCAAGCAAGATACCCTTTGCTTTATGGGGATACCGTACATCCGTTAGGACGCCCACTGGGGCTACTCCTTTCTATTTGACCTACGGCATGGAAGCCGTACAACCAGTCGAGCTAGAAATACCATCCTTGCGTATTTTACTCGAAAGTCAAATACCCGAAGCCGAGTGGAAAAGGGATAGATATGAAGAACTCATCCTCCTGGATGAACGAAGGTTACATGCATTACATAATGTGCAAACATATCAGGCGCGTATCAAACGAGCCTTCAACAAAAGGGTTAAGCCAAGGAACATCAAAGAAGGAGATTTAGTCCTCAAATCCATTAACGCTCTTTTACCTGTCGATCCACGAGGAAAATTCAAACCCAATTGGGTTGGGCCATTCCTAGTCAAGTCCATACTTCCAGGGGGTGCGGTTAGGATCACAGACCTACACGGGAACGAATTTCCCAACCCAACAAACCTCGACCAATTAAAACGTTATTATGCCTAGAGTAGGAGCACATACGCGCCTCGCGTAACCTCACGTGTCGCTCTTGTGGCACGAAATAAACGGCCCCTGGCCAAGCTGAATCAACCTAATGTCATCTTGCTCTTGCATTTCGACAATTTGTCATTCTCATATCATCAAATAAACTAAATTGCATTTTCGGAGTAAGCAAAGCACATGCTTATTTTCTAAAGTTCATTACAAGCTCTTGCTTAGAACAATTATTCTTTTACATTTACTCGAACTACGCGCAAAGGTTTGATTTCATTTTTTAATGAATACGTAGGCAATCCTTCACGGGATACAACCCACTTAATCGCTTTAAATGTAAATAGAAGGACATTTGCAAATGCATTTGAAATTCGACAAGAATAATGAAAAGAAAATCACAACGGTTTCATAACCAACCAACCTCTTTTATTTCATTCATAATAATAATACATTACATAATAAAATCATAATAAAAATGAATGGGCTAGGATTCTAAAAACCCCACCTTCTCATTACAACAATAATAATAATAATAATAATAATAATAATAATAATAAAGACATAGGCTACTCTTCCATTTTCCCTTTGCCTTTGTCATTTTTATCATACTTCTTGTCGCGACCTCGAGCCGGACGCTCTTGCGCCACTTCCGACCTAATCACCAATGGTCTCTCTCGTGGTCTTGCTTTGCCATTTTTGTCAACCACCATCTCGACGGCAGGAGAAGTCTTCGGTTTCTTCGAAGGATGAACAACTCGAAACCCGGCTTCTTCCTCTCCCTCAGTCAGATGCTTCTTTTTCTCCTTTTCCACCTCGCAAACCTTGTAGTCAACAGGTTCACGCTTCCTCAGTCTCTCGCGCTCCTCTGGAGTAGCAGCCTTCCTCCACCGCATATAGGAATTTGACACCCATAGAGCACTGACAGAAGAATTCAAGAACCAAATGTTCCTCTGAGCCCATTTGATGGCCCATTCTCTTCGGCTCTCAGCAGTAAGCGCCACGGCAGTCTGCGGGACAGTGTCAAGCTTCGGGATCATCTGCTTCAATCCAACCTGCCTCATCAACCTCTCCGGAAAAATGCATATCATGAACTCCAAGCCGGGAATGCGAACAGCTCGGGTAGGATCCAGGAAAGATACTCCAGTGACAGATTTGAGGTGCCACCATGGTACAATCCATCTAATTAAGGGGCCATCTTCACTTTTCAACTTGTTTTCCCAGTAGTTGCACACTCGAGTGAAGTCCACCATGTAAAGCCTGGTCCTCATTGCAATCGAACAAGCATGATAAGAAGGAACATTAGCTGGGGGCTCGATCAATCGAAGACGCTCCATAAGCCAGGCCTACCAAAAGCGGGTATTAGAAAAAAAAAAAAAAAAGAAAAAAAAAACGAAAAAAAGAGAAAAAGAAAAGAAAGAACGAAAGATATTCTTTTACCTGCAAAATAATGGGACTTCCCAAGTAAGGTAGGTCGCGATTGGCTTTCCTGTTATCTAAGCCCAATAGGATCTCTCCTAAACACAGACAAACTGGGCTCCTGCGCAGCTCCATTTGCTCAATCAGGCTCAAAAGACGAGGGTCGCCCCTCATTTCCTCATCAACATGCCCTTGAAAGACATATACATGTAATAGGCAAAACCCGAATGCCCTTCGCCTCGCAACATAAGAAACAGTAGGATCAGCCCTATTGATGAAGCGATTAATGAAATCCAACATTCGCACTCCTTTAGAAGTCACAAGACGGTCAACATCAACTCTGGTCAATCCAAGCAAGTCTTTAAACTTATTCTTATACCCTTGAGAAGTGGAGGGAATAGCAGGCAAATGTTCCGAATCCCAACCACCAATCGCAGCAATCTCCTCGGGAAATGGGCAAATGTCTCCTATAGGAAAGGCAAATACATGATGATTAGGGTCCCAATAGTCAAGACAAGCATCGAGAAACGGTTTGACCACCTTGATCAATTTCAAGCTCAAAAGTGCTCCAAAATTATAAGCACCCATGTCATACTTCTCCATACTAGAGAACTCATTTGTCCATTCTTTTAGACGAATTTCAAGAGTATTCATGATGTAGACTTACTTTTGGGAGTTTTGTGTAATAAGACGAAGAAAGACGGAAGAGTTATGTGAATAAAACCTCCCTCAACGTCTCTATTTATACTAAAAGTTGTTTCCTAAAATCCGTCAGAACGGACGCACTGGGGAACAGGCGCAGCAGGTGCTGCGCCTCTTCGAAGGGACGCAGCTCTTGCTGCGCCTCTTCCTCAGCTCTTTTTCTGTGATTTTCCGTGTTGGATCTTTCCTAAATTCCTCAACGAATAATTTCCTATTTGTTCCGGGTGTAATTCCGAAGCAGTTATTGTGACCACGTGAGCTTGTAGAATGATGTCTTTGATCGTCTCTTCCTTTCACTCTTTCCTGTAAACATTAACAAACTGAGGGTTCGGCTTGGGGCCGAACGTACTCACTCTGACGCTCAAGTCAGTGAACTTAGAGAGATAAGTTGTGTGTTACTTGGCAAAGAATATTGTAGAGAGATAAGGGAGTTTATACCACATTAAGCTGATATTCATATAGTTTTGGATCCTTTTCTCAATGAGAGAAGTGGAGTATTTATAGACTTTCACCTTTTGTCACGTAGTGGCCAAGTGGCGTAGCAGGTGGAAAGACTGTCTTGCCCTCGGCCGAGGGACCCATGGCAGGCCGGCAGGCCTGGTTGACTCCATGCCGAGGGGGCTGGATGTGAGTACGCGGATATGCCTCTCGGCCGGCTAGTTGCCGAGCCGAGACCCAAGTGACAGGCCGACAGGCTTGGTCGGTTAGGATGTTTTTCCTTTGACTTGTTGTCTTTTGGCTTTGACTTTGGTCAATGTGTTGACTCGGTCAGCGGGTGCAGAATATGCCCCATCACTATTCATACGGGTTATTATTTTGGTAAATGCGTCAAGTTACCATATTTCGTATTTCCTAATTTCGCGAGCACGCATCTCAACCGATATCGACATTTTCGTCATTTTAGCACACTTGTAAATTTCTTTTTAATTTTTCTTTCTTGAGGAATCATTTCACCAATTTAATTTTATTTATTCATTTTTCTAATTTTTTTGTATTTAATGCGAATATATCATTTTTTTTTCGAACTTTACGTTTCTCTTTTACTTTTTTCCTTTTGGGGAATAATTTTACTCTCCACTTCAAACTTATATGTTTTTCTTTTTTCTTTTTTTTTAGGGGAGTAACCCTCCCTACCGTCCGGTTATTTCCGACCAAATTTTTGCATTTTGCCATTTCCGACCAAATTTTTGCATTTTCATTTCTGGTCATTTTTGTGCATTTTCGGGTCATTGTTTTTCGCTAATTTAGGCCATATGTACAAATATATGTTCTATGAGATTTCTGTGTAAATTTCGGCAGCATGACGGCATAAACCGTCATCTACCAAACCTGTTCAAACATCTAACCTGCAGGTACAAACAAAGCGACCCAGCAGCAAAGGCACTCAGGCCGTCATATATACGATCAAAAAGGGATATGTACACCAAACTGGGGGCTCGAGCCCCAAAACAAAACCCAAATGTCCAAAAGAGGGTCCTAAAGTGTATAAATGTACAAAAATACAACCAAAAAAACAAGAAGCAACACGGAAGCTATTGCTCGTCGCCATGTAGCTCAGCAACTCTCGCCTCGAGAGCAGTAACCTCGGCGTCACGAACCTCGAGCTCCCTCAGCAGGCGAGCCGTCTCCTCTCGAGACTGGGCAAGCTCTCGCTCCAGCTCGCGCTCCCTCTACAAACGACAAAAACTGGCTCATGTCAATCAGTTCAAACATAAAGGAAGATTAGAAAACTCAAAAATAAAGTAAACGGAAGGTTCATACCTGACGTCCTCGGCCACCAGCAAGTGCCTCGACGGCAGTAGCCCGCAGCCGGTTGGTTACCCTCCACAAAGCCACGAACCGGGATGGCGCGACCTGCATTTCAAAAGAAAAAAGGTTTAGCAATTGAGCAAACTTGGGCAAATGTGTTCTTACACGAAAACTATACGAGCCAGAAGGCTCACCCTCCGGATTAGATGCTGCCAATCGTCCAAGCCAGCATCTCTCACCGCCACGTCAAAGTCACGTAGCTCGGAGATCGTCATCATCCCCGTCGTGTCGGTGTACTCAAGGGTCTTGGGGTACTCTGGGGGCTCGATGCCCGCCGCCTCGACCTCCTGCAAAGTAAGATGATTTCAGTTAACCGATGATCTTTCGTCATATGCTTAAATAACCAAAAATGAAAAGGATAAAGCACTTACCACAACCGCCCAGTACGCCAACCTCCAGTAGAGGAACGCCGAGTAGTCCTCACGAGGAAGGAGGAGGGCGTCGCCACCGACGCCGGTCAAGTCAGCCTCCCTCTCAGCCTCGGAAGGCTCCCTAAACATCGTCCGAGGAGGATCGATGGGAACCGTCAAGACGTCCCGAGAGCACTGTCAAGCCAAGCGCTCACCCAAGTACCACACAAGACCCATCGACGTCCTCAACAGGAACCGGCTCGAGCTCCTAGGTCGAAGGACCTCAGCGACGAAAGGAGGAGCGCCAGCGTACTCCTTCCAAGGCCTAGGCACCCACTAGAAAAGCAAACGAAAGGTCATTCTTATGATCAGTTATAAAAGTAGAAGAAAGAAACACAATCAAAGGTAAGGTAAAGTACTCACGCCGTCCAGCTGAAGAGCGTTCACCTCCCGCTGACAGACGTCGTGGAAGGAACGCCGACTCCTCGTGCGGCACATCACCCAATCCCTCACGACGGGATAGGCCTTCTCCACCGGCTCCGTCCTCTTGGGCGCGAGGCCCGGAAAGTAGGAGTACACCCACGCCTGTAAATCAAGATAATCAGCAGCGATCTTTCGTGGTTTGACAAGAAATGATCTTTTATGAGAAGAAGTGAAGGTTCATACCTCCAACAACAGTCCAGGGCTGACAGCAGCAGGAGAAGTCCCCTTCTCCATCAACTCTGGATGAACCATGGCCCTCATGAAGTGGATGAGGACCGCAAAACCAGCAGTGACCCAGTCCCAAAGGCCTAGGGAGCTCAGGTCAGAAACAAAGAGAAGAAGCTTCATCGAGAGCCTCTCTCCCTTGTCTCCGAGGTAAATCAAAGACAAGAACCACCAGAGCCACAAGCGGACTCTCTGCTCTGCAGTGCAGGGAGAAGGAGCCGTCTCCCTCCCCTCAATCACCACCAACGCCGGGGTCTTCCCCGCGAAGTAGTCCCGCACGTAAGAACTAGGCACCAAGCCAGATACCGCTGCCGTCTTCGGCGCCAAGTTCCAGCCAATCAACCTCCTGGCTTCCACCGAGTCAACCCTCAGGGCCATCTCTGGCCACTCCACCACCTCAGTCCCACACGGCAGACCATAAATCATGCCGTAGTCCTCCAAAGTGACCCCCACCTCATCAAAAGGCATGTGAAACGTGGAGGTCGTGTCCCAAAACCGGTCCAATAAAGCTCGGACGAGACTGAGGTTATCCCGAAGCTTCCTCCTCGCAATATCCCTCCAAGCCTGCACCAAGGCGCCGAACGCTCCTCGCTCGATCATGGCCCGCTCCTCAGCCGACAGCCTCTCGTAGCACCCCATCGCTGTCGTATAGCCCGAGAACGACCTAATATTCCTGGCCTCCTATGTTGATTTGAAACCAAAGCTATATTTAGCTCAAATGGAGAATAAAAGGGGATGACAAACAGAAATGAAAGAAGATGAATGAAGAGTGATGAATTCTGTTTACCAAGCTCTTCACCGTCCTATAGGACAGGTCACCCTCCGCAGCCCAGAGCAGGTGCCTACTGTCCCAGGTCTCAGCCCACGCAGGTGCTCCTCTCAGCTGGCGACCACCTCATCCAACGTTGGCCCGTCTCGGGGCCTCCTCCTCCTCAGCAGCCTCCTCCTCTAGGACCTCGTCCTAAGCAGCCATCACCGCAACGGTAAAAGCCTCCTCCAACGCCCCCTCAAGCACCTGAGAAGGGTCAACAGCAGTGTCCACGTCCATGGGAGCCCTCCCAGATGTAGAAACCTCGTCACCTGAAATATTAAAGTAAATTTAGGCCGCGTCAAGTGACGACAAGCCTTGATTAGGGGATTTTCGAGTTTTCGGAGCTCCGAAATCGCTCTTTTCTCGCCATCTTTGGCAATTGTTTTTCCACAAACCCGTCCGCTCATGTGGTAATTTGGGTCAAGTCAAGCCTAAGTTGAAGCCTAGTCATGGGCTCGAGTCGGAATTTCGGCAGCATTTCGTTATAACGGCGATTATGCCCTAGAAAGGTGTCATGAAAAAGCCGTCACAAAACAAAATTCCGAGATGGTAGGAAGTTTACCCATCACCCAAGGATTCCAAATATCAAGTTTCGTCACAAATGGGTAATCCTAAGGCTATTTTCGAAGCAATTTACGGTTTAGCTGTGAAACCGTCCCAATTTCACTCAAATGCTCAAAACTCGACGAAAATTCGAAACAAATACATGGTTATGATCCTTATATTACCAATTGGCTATTTAAAAAGTCAATTTGGCAAGGCAAAATCATTTGGGGGGAAAAGCCCCAAATTTTCGACTAATTAAGGCCGAAAACCCTAATTTTGTCGATCCCATTTGATCAAATACGGAAGATAAATGCAAGATTGATATACATACCTCGATTAGTCATGGTAAATGCAAGCTTTTGGATCAAATTTTGACGGAAATGTTTGGAATTTGGGAGAGTAATTGAGATTTTATGTTTCGAAATAATGAAATGAAACCCCTGTTTCATCGGGTTTTTTACGCAGAAAAGACACACCCAGGAAAAGACGCAGTAGGTGCTGCGCCTCTTCCAAGGGACGCAACTCTTGCTGCGCCTCTTCCTCAGCTTCCCTTCATACGAATTTTCAAAAATTCGTTATGAGTTCGTTATTTTGTGGGCCCATCTTTGGTGCACCTCTTCCTTGATGCCATATCGCATGTTTGGTCCGTTTGACGTATATTCTTCACCCGGATCCACATCTTCCAAGCCAACAACAAATTATTCGCCTTATTTTTATCCAAGACCTAGCTTGTCACAACGAGCATTCCTTCTTTGACAGGTGTTTCGACACGCCTTTATTCTGTTCCCCCAGCGAGAGTACACGGATAGACTTTCCCTCTCGAGACATGGAGATCAGTTCCCGATTATGTTCCCCCAGCGAGAGTATACGGATAGAATTTCCCTCTCGAGACATGGAGATCAGTTCCCGATTAAGTTCCCCCAGCGAGAGTTCACGACCGACAGTCACTCTCTCTCGAGACATGGAGATCAACATCGACCCCAAATTCTTCCAAAGTTTGTTTGAAGCTGAACACAAGCAGATTTCTCCCAGCGGTTCCAGACTGTGTCCTGCTGTCTTCTCCCAATATCGCATTTTGTTTCCCCTGGAGTTTCAAAGAATTTATGGTATGGTTTCTTCTTATGGCTGGCGAGCTTCCTTACGTAGTCTAATGGACTTTAAATGACCCTCCCCGATAGTCGACAGACTCTAAAATGTTCCCGACGACAGGTCCTTGGCTCAGACCCCTTGAGCCGCCTCGCGTCGCCATAGTCGTCAGGTTGTAATCTTCGATTGACCTGATGGCTATACTTTGACTTTCGCCTTGTCCAAGCCTCAGTCAAAGTGGGGGCTCTGTAGATACCTCATTTCTGCACCTCCCGCAAACCACCCGGTGATGATTGGGCCGCATGTTTGGTACGCGGAATGATTTGTGACAGTTCGTAAGTTTATCGTCAAGTGATCGCTCAAACATTTATGTCTACCTCTTAATTATCATCTATGTGCCGATACGGTCGTTTTGACAGTAATTAGAGTACATTTGGAGTCCGGACCTAAAACCGTCTTCATTTTATGACAACCATTAAAAATGCCGAGTCGGAATGTTCTGGAATGTTCCGGATATTTCTATTCCATATTTTATAAATCTTTTACAAATCTTTTAATCTTTGGTAAACAATTTCCCGTAATATTCACACAAAATATTAAGGAAAACCAAATTATTCCGTTATTCCATAAACTAACACACGGAAATCTTTCTTCCGCAGGAGGAAACCATTTGGGAATAGACGCAGCAGGTGCTGCGCCTCTTCCAAGAGACGCAGTGCCTGCTGCGCCTCTTCCCAAGTCCGTTTCTGCGTATTTTTCGTATCTTTTTCATATCTTTTCGAGATTCACTTCCAAAGTCTCTCCAAAAACCCTACTTCCTCCACGTGATTAGTATAAATAGAGACCTTAGGTCTCACATATTTCTCACGCGAGTGTCCGCCCTTCTCTTCTCCCTTTGCATTCTAGACCACGTTCTTACTTTTTGGCGCCTACGTGCTTGAACTTTCGACCACGTAAGCTCGGATCTTTCTGAGTACCAGCCTCGTTTTGCATGACCGACCAATTTGACCAACTCTACAATAATCAACTTTAATCAATCTGTTTTAATTCCTCTTACGAGGGCACTTTCGTCTACATTCGAGTCGAGCATCACTGATCGTTAACTTAGTTCATCTCGTTTCGTCAAACATGTAAGTCTGAGGGTGTAAATCTCTCTTTTATTTATTGTTATTCATTTATTATAATCATATTGTAAGGTTTGTGTCGAAAATACAATTAAAACCGATTTATAAAACCCTTTGTTTAAAACTCTTTTTACGGATTATCAAAGGACAACCGTCGAGAAAGGACGCAGCAACTGCTGCGCCTCTTCGAAGGGACGCAGTACCTGCTGCGCCTCTTCGTGAGGCTGCCGCAGTTCCTGCTTCCTTTGTTCTTCCTTCGTCTTTTGTTAATTCGTTTGTTTTTCTTTTGTTTTCATTCGTTCTTTGTTTTAATATAACAATCTGAACATAACAATTTGACATGTAAATTGTTCATCATCAGTAACTATAATTTGTCTCTTAAATTCCCGACTTAGATCCCAAGTAATTAATATTTGCGGGTTTTCGTCATTAAAGTCAAATCCGAGTTGTAGAAATTCGATTCATTCATATTGGGTTTCTGGAATTCGATCTTTGATATATTCTCATCTGTTATTTATCATATTCATCATTATTTCGTCATTAATAACCTGTTTAACATAATTAATTAGTTAGTTTGTTAATTTATTAATTAATCAATCTTTTAATTTTGTAATAATTCGTTTTGTTTAATTTCATCCATGTTTATTGTTTTTATAACCCTTAATCACATGTAAACAACCTGCTAATCACTTTCATCCGAGTCAATTATTCATAATCAATCATTAAAATCACCAACGAGCATTAAC
The DNA here is from genome assembly GCF_048544455.1 of Silene latifolia. Classification (NCBI taxonomy): domain Eukaryota; kingdom Viridiplantae; phylum Streptophyta; class Magnoliopsida; order Caryophyllales; family Caryophyllaceae; genus Silene; species Silene latifolia. Next base: position 799,213 of record NW_027413701.1, read on the forward strand.
GATTTGCAATTCCGGCTTCACAGCTAGAACTGAGCCAAGGAACAGACGCAGTGACTGCTGCGCCTCTTCCAAAGGACGCAGCTCTGCTGCGCCTGTTCCTGGTTGATTTCTGTCTCTGAACTTCCGTTTTTGCCTTGACCTAGTTCATTAATTGCGTATTAATTTACTATTATCCGTATTATCACTCTAATTCCTGCTCGTTAATTCCTTTATTCTTTCTTTCTAAAATTATCCATTTTAAAAGTATTTTCGACATAAATCAACTAATCCAATGTAATTATTGTAATTTTTCTTTATTGTATTTATTATTGTATTCATATTTCTTGTATCACTTGCATGCCTTCACATGTAATTGAACTTAAATCCCGACTTTGACATTAATTGTATGATAAATTAATTGTTTACCGACTTAGTCTAATCTTCACATGCTAGGATTAAAACGTTGGATGTTGCATTGCATGCATATAATCGACAATATATCGAGTATAGATAATTTCCCTAATCATTAGTAGAGGCCGCTATCGAGGCGGGCGGGATTAGGTGTTCGATCAAAAGAGCTTCCTAATACGTACCCTCACCCCTTACTCCAGATCTTTGTGAACATCCGTGTTCATTGGCATCCACGAGAGTCATTCTAGACATAGAATGCTAAGGGTAACGAGTTCTTAGTGTCTATGTCACTACTTTGTGTCTTGACATGACGCGAGGTATTCGAACGGTTTCCAATTTTTCACAATAAATTGGTGGCGACTCCACAAATGCAAACGCTTGTTTCCCAAGCGCCCTCGTGGCCCATTGTCCACAATTAGAGACAGAGAGATTAATACCACACATTCGAGCCATCATCTCAAGGATCCACCTGCTATAATCACAGTCCAGAAATAAATGAGAATGTGTCTCACTATCAGCACCACATAGCAAGCGATCTTTTTCAGTAGTTATGCCAAGAGCCACCAATCTGTCCCTGAGTTGGAGTGCCTCTCTAGCAATCAACCACCCTACAAATCGGTGCTTAGGTATGCACCAACTATTCCAGACCTGTGTGTGCCATTGAACAGTCTGAAATTTCCTTCTCAAAAAGTCATACCCACTCCTTATAGCATACCCTTTTGGGTCCAACATCCACTGACCATTCTGATAACCAGGTGCCATTTTTTCTTTAGTTTTGCAAATGGACTTCCAACTCCAGCTTATGTCAACACTAGGATTGTAGTCATCCCAGTTGCTGCCTTTTAAATATACTTGGTTAACCCATTTTACCCAAAGCCTTATCAGGGATGCCATAAATCCACCAAACAAGTTTTCCCATTGCTGCAATATTGCATGATTGACTATCTCTTATACCAAGACCTCCTTCAGCTTTAAGGGCAAGTACCTTTTCCCAGCTCACCATAGGTACTCTAATAAAATCCACACTCTCATCCCATAAGTAATTTCTGCAAATGGAGTTGATTTTATTGAGTACACCTTTTGGGATTATAAAAATGTTGATCCAATAGCTATACATGGCAGTGAGAACAGAGTTCACCAAAACCAACCTACCAGATAAGATAATTTCTTAGTCCCAAAGCTTCTGATTCTGCTCACTATCTTTTCCACCAGTACATTACAGTCAACTTTGGACATCCTACCACAGGTAATAGGGACCCCAAGATACTTAAAAGGTAGATGTCCCTCATGAAATCTTGATATCTGCAGAATGTCCCGCTTAACCCAACTGTGAACTCCATTAAAATATGCATCAGTTTTTGAAGATCGTGATTAGTATAAATAGAGGCCTTCGCCTCACATATTTTTCACGCGAGTGTCCGCTCTTCTCTTCTCCCTTTGCATTCTAAGAGCACGCTCTTGCTTTTAGACGCGTACGTGCTTGTTCTACGCGACCACGTAAGCCGAGATCATTCTGGGTACCAGTCACGCTTGCATGACCGACCAATTTGACCACTACACCATAATTAATCATTCTTTTTAAATTCCTTCTTCAAGGGCACTTTCATATTTGCATAAATCGAGTCGAATTACCACTAAAACCAATTTAGTTAAATCTTGCGACGCTAACATGTATGTCTGAGGGTGTAAAATCCCATTTAATCTTGTATTTATTATTTTTGTATTTTGTTTACGTTTGTACATCATATTATGCTAAAACACCGTCTAATCTTTTATAAAAATCAAGTTTCAAAACCGAATTAAGCAAACAGACCAGATCTGACGCCTAGAGAAAACGCATCAGTAGATGCGCCCTTTAGAAGGGTCGCAGCATCTGCTGCGCCTCTTCTAAGGTTACCTTTGTTGATCGTCTTCTCTTTTCGTCTTGGTATGCTTGCCTAATTCTCTTTCGATCCGAGGATTTCCAAATTCGAGGAAGATCAAGTTTTTCTTCTTTTTTTTTTTATCTTCTTTTCTTTTATTCAAATTTTCCTTTATGTACATTAATTTGATTTGAGTTATTAATAATCAATATTAATCAACCTGATTCATCTTAAATCATCAAATATTAATCAACCTCATCCCTTAATCCAATTTTTGTAAATCAAAATCAATGCTTTCATCTTTTAAGTTAATTCCCACTTTTTATTTCTTTTTTATTCAAATTTGTTCAATTTCCATAATTCAAAATCAATATCATCTCTCTTATCGTTAGTAATTAATATTAATCGGTTTTGGGTCGATTTACTACATTTGAATCTTCTTAAACCTTTAAAATCATTTTCCTAATTAATCAACTCTAACAATCAATTGGATCTGACTTTCACAGTCAGCCTAAGAGCAGACGCATGAAGTAATGTGCCTCTTCCAGAGGACACACCTTCTGCTGCGCTTACCTCTAGTCGGTTTCTGCCTCTTAACTCTTTCCTGTTTCGACATAGCTATAATTAGGCTTTTTTAATCGACTATTATCACTTCTAACTTATTTTACTTAGTTTATTTATTCCTTTTAACTTTCCTTATATTTTATTTTCCTATTTATTTTATTTTATTTTCTTTTATTTCCTAATTCGATTAGTTTCCTTATTTCAATTAATTTCCTTATTTCTTTTAAAACTCGTATTTGGCATTTATATGATGTACATTCGTCTTATATTTTGTAATTCATATTTTCTTCATCTTGTATGCATATTCACATGTAAATTAATCTAAACTTCTACTTCGACCTTCAATTGTTTGCTAAATTGTATGTCAAACCGACATAGTCTAATTTCACATGCTAGGATTAAAACGTGGATGTTGCATTGCATGCATACAAATTTACAACATATCAAGTATAAATAACTTCCCTGATCATTAGTAGAGGTCGCTATCGAGGCGGGCGAGATTAGGTTTTTAAATAAACGAGCTTCCTAATACGTACCCTCAACCCTTACTCAAGTTCTCTATGAATATCCGTGTTCAGTGGCATCACGAGAGTCATTCTAGACATAGAATGCTAAGGGTAACGAATTTTTTAGTGTTCATGTCACTACTTTGTGTCTTGACATGGCGCGAAGTATTCGAACGGTTCCAATTTCCCATAAAATTGGTGGCGACTCCACAAATGCAGGCTGGTCAAACCTTTCACCGGTTTCAATGCCTTTAAAATCGGTAACGGCCCATGACGTGCTTTGGCCCTCGTGCCGGAGTTCCGTGGGAGAAGTGTCGCCGCCTCGAAACCAACGCGCTAGTGCGCGCCGCGCGGGTGGCTGTGTTCAGAGGGAGCAATTTGGAGCACATGTTTAAATATGGTGATGATCGGGCTATGGTGGGCCGCGCTATGGATAATTGGAGTCGAGTTGCATAATCACATTGTAAATGACATAAACCTTAGTTGAGTTGTATCATGTATGATTCACATTTTGTTATGAATTTATTCATGTATGTAGTTCATTAAATACGTTATTTATATAAAATGTTGCTTAATTGAAGTTTTAATTTACTATATCGGGAAATTGAGATGTTAACATTCCTGATTACCTTGGCCGGGTGAGAGAGGGTGTTATAAATATATTGCTCCCTCCATACCAGACCAATGGTAACACTTAACTAATACGGACGTACCACACCAATGGTAACATTCCTTATTTGGCCCACAACATTACTAAATTATCTTTATACCCATTTGATATTTATACAAAATGTCATTACATACCTCACCTATCAACCCACAATTACATATTTCACCTATTTTTTTCCCTCTTTACCCTTGCTTTTACCCTCTTTTCTTAAAAACTTCATTTTTTACCATGTTACCATTGGTCTGGTATGGAGGGAGTATAAATGATAAATGTATGAGTTAGACAAGTCTAATATAGTTTTTATGTCATACAAAATAAAATTAAAAGGTAAATAGAGATAGTCCGGGAGTGACGAGGCACCAAAACTAATAGATAATAATCCAAATCGTCTTTTTTCTCTCTTGATCATTGGACCCGAACTGCTTGACCCAATAACGACACGACCAACATAATCGAGACCCGAAATGATCGACTCCAAGCTAAACTAACCCGAATATGTGATACAACCGAACTGACCCGACCCCAATTGGCATGACCCGGACCAGGCTCAACTAACCCGTTGGCCAGGTCTAGACTGGTGTCAGCCCACTCAACCACCTTAACACCAACTAGAGAAAGCCGAAGATTGGAGTCTAAAATGGAGGAGGGTAGCTGGAGTAAGCAAGAACAAGAAGGAATTGTTGAAATTAGAGTTACAAAGGGGGTCAACCACCGTCAATGGTGGTGGTACGGAGCAAGCGCCGCCCAATTAGGGTTAGGCATTAGATCCGTACGCAAAGGCTGCCGCGGCGATTCCAATTTTATGCCTTTGAAGGCTTTCGGCGTCGCCTCGCTTTTCGTCGGTGCCATCGCTACCACTTTCTTTGGCACCCTCAGCGCTTCCGGTATCCACAAGGTTTTTCACCTTTTTCTCATTTTTTTTTATTTCTTTTTTTTTTTTTAGGTTGCGATGATTATTTTCGGAAATGGGTTTATTGGGTTTGGATGTTTATAATTGTGATTGTGATTTGATAATTTGTCTGCAAGGAAATGAGAATTCCATTTCCTTTAATTTTGTGTTATGATGGACTAAAGTATAATGACTCGCTAAATTGACCGCCCTGTTACCTTGCTATTTGCGGGAGCCATTGGGTGGGATGCTCTTGGTTCGCGTTTTGGTCAGCTGTTTAAGTCGGCCTGAGCGGGATAATGTAGCAATTATAGGGGTTTTACGACATTAGGCTGAACTTACGCGATGTTCTTCAGTCCTTATTTGACTGTTGTGTATGATTTTACATAGTAGGTCGACTGCATAGCAAGCAGCGTAGGTGCCACTTCGATGGCTTTAATGAGAAACCGTGTCAATGAAGATTGACATAAGAAAGGCGGACACTGAATTTGGAACTCTCTGTATGTTAGCATTTAAGGCATCAGTTAAAACTTAAAAGCTTTTGCTTTATCATGGACTCAAGATTAGGCTGACAAATTATGTTGCTCATCGGGGATTGTTGGACCAATGATTTTGCCCGTCGATTCATATCCCTTTGAGGAATTGAGTGGATTTTTTTGTGCGCTATTGATCTGTTATGTTTGTTTTAATTCATAGAAGTTGATCTTGCTAACTACTTTGTGCTAATTAGATTAGATGTTATTTCACTGTATTGTTAATCATTTAGTAGAGGTTAAGAGGGGAAATAGAATCGGGAGGATTGACATAAACGATTACGTAATTTGATGCGATTGTTATACTTCTGGATATCACTTGCAATAATGCTTATAAATTGTCAAGAAATACAGGTCTATTTAGTTACTTGATAGCCAATACAATTTGAGCTTTGGTTACATTGTGATTGCTGTACTAGCAGCCGAACTTGCTTGTACTGATAGCATCATTTTTTGCGTGACCAGTTGCCCCGAGTCCTTTGTTGAATAAGCATTCTAAAACCATAAAATTACTTATATTGCTATGCTCATATTTTGATATTGGTACCTCCAATTGAAGTTAAAGGGCATTCAATACTACATTAGAATAATGATTTGCAGTTCTAGCTCAATCGCCTGGTAATTCAAGACATTTAGCAGTGAACTAGGAAGTTGTGAATGGCCTTGGATAGTGCATGCCCATTAACATAGTGTTTAAGGGCTTGTAGGAGAATATAGTGCACGGGATGATGATATTACTTCCACATCTTTTAGTATAATTCGAGAAACTTCTTTTCCTATGTTCGGAACTATTTCAAAGTTTTGAAAAGGAAAAAGGGACAATGCTGGCTGTGTGACTTCTGTCGGCAAGGGCTAGTAGCAGCATTATAGTCGCGGACAATATGCGATATGAGGGATGGATGCTGATATTGGCTTATTAGGTCCTAAAGGGAGAAACGATATCGGTTATCTTGGGACATGTTTGAGCTGGTGTTCTACACTACAGAGTCAACAATTATTCTAATTTTGCAGAGGTTTGGTTCATCAACGGCTTTCTTTGAGGGGATAGTAATCAAGCACATGAATTTCCAAGCTTATCATGTTATACTTCGTAACCCGACTAGGAAAACTAGTAGTACAGTATTTGCAGGATGAAAATATGTCGAAAGCTATAACCTTTGGCAAGATCCAAGCGACAAACATTGTGTCTGCAACCTGGAAGCATTGCTGAAGGAATCAATATAGCCTGTTTTCATACAAGCGTTTAACGTCCATAAATGAATAAATGAATGTGGGTGGGTTTGTATGTGCTTTAAGTATATAAGCTTAACCTTTGCTTATGATGAGGGCACTACGAATGATCCTGAATGTTTTCCAGGCTTGTTGAATGTTTTTGTCTCACCATTCATTGACTTAGGTGACATTTCTGGTCATTTGTTGCGGTTGGATTGACTAGACTAATATTTAAGGGTTTCGTGTACGTTTCTAATATTTCAGTGTTTTTGTACTAGACCGCAAGGTAAAAAACATTAAAAACCAAGTATCTCAAAACTCCATGTCTCTTATTGATTCAAGGTTGTGAGATTTTTTAACATCTAATTAATACGTCAATTTTACTTGTCTAGGTGGAAGATATGAAAGAACTGGGTTCTAATATACGGACAGCAATAGGTGCACCTGCTCCTAGAAAACGATCCGAGTGATTTCATCTTTCAGTTAATTGTCTTGAATATGTATTCCGGAATGACAATGACCAAATTTAAGCTTGCCCCATTTACCTAACATCTTCTGAAGCTTCGGTACCAAGCGCTCGAGCAGGACGTCAAGCTTATCAAAAATAGACTTCGAGAGCTGCGTTTGACGTATGTACTGAAATAAAGCAAGGTTGAGCAAGTGATGAGAATCGGGTATACTATATACAGTAAGGATTCCTCTCAAATGAGTGATAAGGAGTACTTGTTATCTTCACTTCGTGTGATTTCTGATTTCTTCACTTGCCTGGCATTTCTTGCCTTATTGTTCAACCTACTCTTTTAATCGTTATTGAAAATTAATTTATATGAGGAGATTAATCACTCCACTGGTATGTTTATTGCAATTTAACCTTAATTTAATGAAAACTCAATGCCACTTTCTAAATTTGGATTCAAAGTCGAGGGCTAAATCATCGATTAAAAAAAGTGGTAAAGAGTGATGAGAAATAGTTCAAGGGGACGTTGCTACTTTGCCGGGGAAATGGTTAGGTACGCCAATGTAGCAAAATAATATCATCTCTCCAGTAACGGCGCCAAAATTTGACAGGCTATTGTGCACCATTAAAAAATAATCTTACGGTCTCTGACTAATGCAGTTGAGAAAAAGAGGAATCGAATTCATAGGGAGACAAATCGTATCTTAAATGTCAATCATTAAAGTTTGTCAGGTTACAATTCAAGGGAAATGGATCCTCTCCATTTCCTCTCTTAAACTCATTTAATAATATTTTTCTCACCAAACCTCATTATCCAATTCAAGCTGTTGGTTTTGTTAACTAAACTAAAACAAGAAGTAAATAGTAGGAATGTAACTGAGACTAAGACTATATGGAGAAAGAGTTAGAGTCAGGTTCATCACGATATCATAGGATATAGGCCATAGGCTCATAAATCAATCTCATAAATTGGTCTAAAGGGCAGTTGTAATACCCCGTATTTTATATAATCGATTAAACGGATATTATTATATATTAGTATTATACATTTTATATTGGTTGCATCGTAATATCGTGAATGTTATTAAGTCGGGTTTATATCGTATATGTTGAGTCGGGCTACATCACATTTTGTCTTTTGGGTCAAGAATTACCCATCTACATTTACCCAACGACCATACCCGTTTAACCCATTTGCCCTACCCGGAACATGTAACCACCATTTACCCTAAACCTAATCTAAGAGCCGCTCTCCCTCTCCCCTCTTTTCATTTTATCATTCATAAAACCATTTCTAAACCTAGAGAAAGGGAGAGGAAGAAGAATTGTCGAGCCTTTCATTTGATTGAAGATTTCTCATCGATTCCAACCTAATTCGATTTCCCTGTTTGTAAGTCGATTTCATTCCATTGTTTATACTGTTTTAAAGTATTCGTCTTCAAAAAGTTTGAAAAGAGAGTCCTGTTTATTTGATGTCTAGTTTATGCATATAAAATCTCGTAGTCAAATTCTTTATGGTTTGTCCTAGGTGATTTATTTATGAACATGTCGCTGAAAAGTCCGCGAATCTGATTTGGTTGTGGAAAATGATTTAAAACCCTAATTTTTATGTTGATTCAGTTATGAGGCTTCTTCATACATCATCTTTGTATAGTCTAGATGATAATAGGATTTGGAATTACTGCAAAATAATGTTTTAAACTCGTTTTATGAATCAATACTTTTTATGCGACGGTTTCTGTCAGTTTTTGGAAATCAGTCTGAAAACTCTTGATAAGTTTGGAATTTGAGAAAAACACGTTAGATATAATTTGTAGCTAAGACTCATGGGGTTCCAATACAATTGGCCTTGTATCAATTTGATTTTTCCGGAATTAGTTATGTATTTTATTCCGAGTCTGTCATGTGCTGGAAAATCAGGAAAAATCGTGTTTGTTCTTTAAGTTGATATTCCTATTAAGTTATGATGAGTCTAGATTATGTGCATGATTATTTGATTGAGTAGGTGGTAATTATACATAATTATGTTATGTAGGTGATGGATATGTGAAGGATCATAATTGATTGCTTGTGTGCTTGGATTGCGAAAAGGTAGAGAAATACACTTGACTTATTATCGTTGTTGTTGAATTGTGTTGACTTGTTTGTGTTTCATATGACCAAACTGTGAACGTTGACGTGATTCGTGGTTGTTGATTCATGTTATGATTCATATCCTGAAATGTGCTTGACTGAATTGATCGTATTGAGTATATTATCACAACATTCGAGAAGGCATGATTCTATGATTTACCGGTTCAATGATATACATATTGTGTTGCATTAATTTCTTGAGCATTCATATGCATTGGAGATGGAGGATGTTGTGGGGACGTGGTGTGATGATGATGATGTTGTGATAAGGCCCGGGCGGGTTTCGCAGGACTTGCCCTGGTGTCCTCATTGAAATGCGGATCGGCTACGGTCGATATATAGTCTGGGGATCGGTATGGCATTTTGGGTTGTACGGGTTATGAGATATGAGTTGAGATGGAGGTGGAGGTGACGGAGGAGCATGCATATCATATTTTGTTGTTTCCTTGTATTCCCTACTTAACCTCGTGGTTGACCCTGTGTATTCGTGAACACCTGTGATGACCCAAATGTTGGCGAGCAGACTTGACAGGTTTATGAGATAGGATGGGAGCTTGATGGGCGTGAGACACTTTGGATCGAAGATTTAGTAGCTAGATCATCATTTAGAAGACTTTCACTTTTATTTATGTTAGTTCTTTGTAATTTGATGTAAATGAGGTTTTGTAAAAAAGTTAAGTTAAAGAAATTATGTAATTTGCCTTGGAGTTTAATTTGTTATTCACTACCTCGGGAAACCGAGATGGTAACAGTCCGGTTTATTAGGGAATGTCTTGCTAGAGGCTCCTTTATAAATCGGGGTGTTACAAAGTGGTATCAGAGCGAACGATCCTCAGGCCTAAACCAATGAACCCAATGAACGTAGGATGTGTCTAAATAAAATGAACCCACGGGAATAAACGTTAGGAGCTCACGGTGCGGTTAAGAAGGCGCCCTTAATGCGTGCTCTTTTGCCCTCTCGAGTTTTGAAAGGTAACCCGAGAGAAATCGAGTGAATGGGGTAGTTAGAAGGAAAACCTTGGATATAATCGAGTGGGTGTACACCTTAAGACCTATATATTCTAACCACTCTGCAGGACAACGTTACGGTAAGTATTTTGTATGAATGATGACGTGATCATATGATGTTGTGGAGATGAGAAATAAATTTTCGTGTTCAGGTTGATAATCAATGAAGTGTTGGATTGTGGTAATCGTGAGCGTAGAAATAATTGCGAATTGATGATATTTATCTGGATGGATGTTGAATGACGTGTTGATAGTGCTATTATGTCTAATGATATGTGGTTATGTGATCCCGAAGCCATGCTAGTATAGTATTGTGATAGTAATCAGAAACACTATTGAATTGCATGTTTCTAGTCATAGCAATCGTGATTTAGATGTAAGGAGTAGATCGAGATGCGAAGGGATTCTATGGGATAGATGTTTACGTAAGTACAAAGTGTGAGATTTAAGTTGGGATGGGTTAGTATACATAGTATGTTCATAAGAGCTTGTAACATAGTAAAGAATGACCTAGTGCTGAAACTCGTTTTGTTTGATTTTACTCTTCAATTGACCTTACTGCCATTTCTTTTTTGTTTATTTCCTATGGATGAAAATTTTATGAGAGATATCCTCGGGAGTTAGTGTTCATTTGGCGTTGGTTTCGTGCTTATAGGATATACGGATTAGGAGTAATAAATATTTTAGTGGGCTGTGGTCAGGAAGTTCCTGTGCAGTGATGTTTTGACCAACGATTTTGTAAAAATCCTCATTTAAATTGTATTAATAATTTTTGCATAATTCCAACTCCATCGATCAGAAGATTCGCATATGTTTTCAAATTGATAAGTCACGAAAATTCTTGATGTATCTATATTAAATGGTAAGTTTTGCAAACTGACCCAAGTTTCGGACCAATTGCTGTCACATACTTGTTTGGACCAACTGAGTTGTAAAATCCTTTAAAAATTGAATTCTTGAACTTTGGACCTCATTGTTTTTCTCACGAATTATTAACTCTCTGTATGTTATAAAAAGTAATATAACTCAAGTTTTCTTTGAACGGTTATTTATTCGTGATTTTTGGAAGTTACAACGTGAATCATAACTTTTAAAATGTGAATTCTATGTTGAGTTTTCATACAGTTGTTCGATTATTTCATGAGCCTTATTAATGTGAAATTATAGTGTCTTTATATGATGATAGTAGCACACATATTCATTGGTTATGTATCTTAACAAGTGATAAAAAAATTAAAGTTTAGTTTATAATATTGTTGGCACGATAGTATGTGTGAAATTGAATAGCTTAATCTGATCCTTAATCGAGGGTGAAATATTTTATACGAGTCCAGTTGTTGCATATTTTATATATGTTTGGCATGTTGTAATATCTCTGGTGTGTTCCTCATATTTGTATAGTGGTCGGATATATATATGTTGGGAAATGTGTCCTCAACAATAGTGCGATCACATGATTTAAATATCATAATTAAATCTCAAATTAAGAATACGTGAGGGATGATTCTTTATACAGTCGACTGACCGTCATTAATCGGTAATGATTGGCTAACTAGAGTTTGACATTACTGTCGTGTGACGGTGGTGGTCAGTTGATCCCTTTAGGTCACAACTATAGGATGAGGCCCAAATAGATATTTAATTAATTGTATGCGATACAGATTAATTAATTCCTTAATTATGGGAGTGTAATTTTGCGTCTTATTTTAATGTGATTAAATAAAGATTAAATTTAGTAATTAAGTGTTATATTACTAAATTAGTTGAGGTTTTAATATAAGTTTTGAGGTAGAGGTAATTAGTTATTTATAGTTACAAGAAGTTGTAATTTTAACTAACTAGTAATTATGGGACCCATTATATGTTGATATAATGGTAGTATACTACTCAAAAAGTGGAGTGTATATTATATTATTAATTGTAATATTTAAGTGTTAAATGGTTACATTAATAATTAAAAATGTAAGATAGATAAACATATGACTTATAAGCATTTGTGGGACAAATGACAAAAGGCAAAAATGGACCAAAACAAGTCCATTATTTAAAAACAAGAGAGCACAAGATGCTCTTTTGTCTTTATTTGTTTGGATTAAAGCTTGATTGTGACATCATATGTAGCTTTTTATCATACTACATCTTACTCTATTGTTCCCTATACACACTACATGCTAAACAAAGAGTAAAAAACAAAAGAAAAAGATTCCTACCTACCTAAAGAAGCCATAGGTTTTGGGCTTAAAAGAGAGAGCATGAGTTGCTCAATTTTGTTGGTTGGTTTTCTTACTTGTTTTTCTCTCAATTTTTCCTCACATGCAATTGCATAAAACTCTCTAAAAATACTAATACACTCATCATATATTACTAGAGGTAGTAATGCAAGATTATTAGTATTATTAAGGTAATATTTCTACTACATATCTAGTTAATATTAGTAGAGATTTTTGGGATTAATCTTGGGTGCAATTTATTGGAGTGGCTTCTATACTTGGAGTCTTAGGAGGATCATCCATCATTATAAGCTCAAGAACAAGTGAAGGAAGGTGACCTTACTTGTGCCCATAATTTCGAACCAACCAACAATGTAAGAAACATTGTTTTTCTTATAAATCTTCCATTTGTTATGCATGCACTAGATCTAAAGAACAAATAATTAATAAGTTAATTAGTTCACTATTAGAGGAGTCTAATAATAGGTATATGAACCTAACAAGTGGTATCAGAGCATAGGATGTTGCATGCATAATCGGTTATTGTTTTTCCGAGTTAAAAGGTTAACATATAAAACTAAAAATTTGTGATTTATGAGCATAAGCCACGAAATCACCTTGCATGTAATATATTCTGGTCCTAAAATGTTTTTAGGTCATTTTTATGATTCATGGAAATTTATTGCTCATTTTAAGGATTTTTGGTCATTTTATTACATTTTTATGACTAAAATGGGAATTAAAATGCTAAAAATAGTTAAATTTCGTTTCTGACCTTGAAAAATTTATATGACCTCACATGCATATTTTACAAGTTGTGTGTAAAAGGACGAGTTAATTTGATTAATTTTGCATGATTTATGATTTTTATGAGATAAAAATGGATTAAAAGAGGTAAAATGGTTAAAATTAGTAAAATTTCGAATTAAGCCATGATCTTTTAATATGATGTCACATGCAAGATTTACAGAGAGTATGTAAATTTCTAGATTTAAATATCTTATTTAGCATGATTTATGAATTTTTGAGTAAAAATGGCATAAATCTATATATATATATATATAAAAGAGAGTTTTTTCGAGCGATCTTAGAGCGTCCACATCATCAAAAATAAATTTAGGAAAGTATAATTTTTGATGAAAAAAATAAAGTGGAGAATCTTTTAATCTATATAATATGTATATTTCCTAAATTATATTCAAGTGATATTTCCAATTTTTATATCAAACTTTTACATTTCATTTGTCAAAAAAATATCGTTCAAAAAATTATGAAAATAATATAATTAGCTTTGTGATAAAAAATGCTATCACTAGAGTATAAATTTCATATTATTTGGTCATATTAAAGATGATGTAGTTCTTAATATATAAATTGTGTACTTTTTAGTATGTTTTGTCCCACATTGGAGGAAAATAAGTAGGTGTGGTGAACATACTATATAAAAATAAGTAGAATTGTCCCACATCGAAAGATTAGTATAAGGTGGGTGATTCTATAATTATAAATAGGAGGCATACTTGGAACTTAGGCATCAACCCAAAACCTTTTGAGTCTCTTAAGTATTGTCTTGGAGAGCTCTTAAAAGTTCATATCATTATATTTTCTACCTATAGATTTTATATGTCCCATATTGAAAAATAATGTAGGTGTGGTAAATATACTACGTTTAAATAATGTAATTAATTATGATGAAAAAAATAAAAAACAAACGTATGAATATTAATAGATAATATTGTATTTGCTTATTATTAAATCGGGTTGGATGTCGAATTAGGTTCAAAAAATATGGTGTACTTTTAAATATGTTATTCGTCTCACATTGAAAAATAATGTAGATGTTATAAATATACACTACGTATAAATAGTTGAATTGTCCCACATCATAAGATTATCATAGGGTGGGGTGATCCCATGATTATAAATAGGATTTATCCTTGGAACTTAGGTATCACCCCAAATATATTGAATCTCTCAAAGTATACTTATTATATATGAGACTTTAAACATAATCGTGAATTAAATGTTAAATTTTTAAAGTTGTAACATTTTTTTTAGGTGTGAGAAAGAGCGATAAAATGATTAATATTATAACGGAAACTTTTCATGGTACCCTCGAATTTTGTTAGATTACACATCGTACCCCTAATTTTAAGTTTGTACATATAATACCCTTGTGTTTACTTTTTTCATAACGTCGTTACTCCTATGAGTAACTAGAAGAGTAATTGAGCATGCCATGTTATTTGTGTTTTGTTATTTAGTTATTAAATGTCAGTTTATTAAATAAAATATGGATTTAAGAATTAGATTATGAAGTGTTTGTATAATAGATAATAAAAGAAAAAGGCGTCAAAAGTCATAGGAGTAATGACGTTATGATGGAAGTTGTCAAATGGTATTCAGGGAAAGAAAAAGGTGAACACAGGGGTACCATTTGTAGAAACTTAAAATTAGGGGTACCATGTGTAATCTATCAAAGTTCAAGGTTACCATGAGAAATTTCCAATATTATAATGATATAGTTAATTAAATTTTTATTTAAAAGAGAGAGATATCCGTACCAATAAAACAATAAAGGGGGTATTATTTTTTAATTGTTATTTTACTGCCACGTCATCAAACTTAGCGTCCATTTAACAGCCTTTACATTAGGGGGTACGATGGGCAAAAAAATGGAATCTCAAGGATACCATAGACAGATTCTTAAAAGTAGGGGTAACATGGAAAATCTGACAAAATTAAGAGGTAACACGGAAAATTTCCGTATCTCAACTATGATAAAAAAAAATGAAGAAAAACAACGACAAATATTAATGGAGAGTACTTGATCATATTATTAAATTTAAATATAACTATTAGATATAATGAGTAGCAATTGTCCGTATTCAGTATTCGGGATCTGGTTGAATGTCGAACTAAGTGCAAAAAAGATGGTGTAATTCTGAGTTTGTTATTTGTCCCACATTGAAAAATAATGCAGGTTTGATGATATACTACGGATAAATAGTAGAATTGTCCCACAACAGAAAAATAATCCAAGTTTGGTGAATATATTACTTATAAATAGTAGATTTGTCCCACATCGAAAGATTAGTATAAGGTGGGGTGATTATACGATTATAAATAAGAGTTAACCCACGTATATATTAATCTTGGATTTTTTTAAAGAGATATTTTAATAGTATGTAAACAAATCATTAGACATAGAATGTAAGCATTAAACCCTTATAACGTTTTTTTTGCATTATAAATAAGTTAATTACCCCGTTGCAACGCACGGGCATTCAAACTAGTAGTGACTATTTTAGCAAAAATTAGCTAAAACGTATTGCATGGCTTGAGAAAATTATTTTAAGTTGCATAAATATCCCACTAATCAGATCTAAAGTTGTAAATATTATTGGTTTAATTTTCGTATACTTTATACATTTTATGAGATAAAACCGATAAAAATGCAACTATTTTTCCTCAAAATTAATTCGAAAATTTTAACCATGTTTTTTGACATTATGAGGGTCATGGAATTATTCCAGAATGTTCAAAAATTTAAAATTCAAATTTTGAAACTTTTATGAATTAATTTGGATTTATTTCATATAAATAATGTTTTGAAGGTAAAAAATGAGCATAAAATTAAATCAAGTTGAATTATTGTCAAAAAACTAGTGATGACTAATTTTTGAGTCCTAAAATGTGTTTGTAATACCCCGTATTTTATATAATATAATTAATTAAACGGATATTGTATATATAATTATTATATATTATTTTACTAATTATGTCGGGATAATAGTTGAGTCGAGTAATTGTTGGGTCGTAATGATATCGTAGGATTAAGTTATTCGTGAGCTTGTTAAGACGGGTTTAACTGAACGAAGTCCCGTTAACCAACTCGTTTACCAACCACGCGGACCATGACGTTTACCCATTTACCCAGAATTAATTACCCATGACCCAATTAACCATTTAACCTAAGTTTTAACCTAATTCTACCCTAGCAACTCCCTCAACCCGCCTCCCCCTTTCATCAGCCCTTTTGGCAGCCTTTCACGCAAAACGAGAGAGAGAGAGAGAGCAGGAGTGGTGACGGCGCAGCAAGGAAGGTCAAAGGGAGGTTGTCGACGGCGTAGGGTGGCCCTGGTGGTTGTTGTGGTGGCGGAAAGGTAAGCAGGTCACATCCCTCCTCTGTTTTCATCTTTTATGTCGGGTTTTTGGTTGTGGTTGCGTGTCTTAGGGAGGGGATAAGGGTGGTTGGTGTCGGGGTAATGGTGTTGGGTGGTCTGAGTCGCCCCTATTGGTGGTGGTTAGGGAGGTTTTGGGTGGTGGTAGTGGTTGTGAGAGGCGGCGGCGGCGGGGAGGTAGCCAAAACGGGTTTTGGGTTGTTTTACAGTGAGTTTTAGACGGTGGGTTTGAGGTGGCACCACCGTGGACTCGGGGAGGTCGAAATGGTGGTGCCACGGTGTCTGGGTTCGTGGGATGGCGGCGAGTTGACGGGTGGTTGTTGGGCAGTGGTTGTTTAATGGTTGCGGTGGTGACAGGTGGAGAACGAGGGGTGTTGGTGAGGCGTGGTGGTGAACCAGGCCAAATGGCGGCCCAGGTTGAACCGCCGGCGGCGATCGACCCCTTGATGGGGGTGGCCGTTGGTGGTTGGGTTGAAGTGGGGACCACGGATGGTGGTTGACACGGCCACGTGGTGGCCTGTGGTGGCGGGTGAGCGTGTGTGAAGGGACGGGGGTGATGACGGGTTACTCGAGTTGTTTTTGAAACGGGTTTTCATAGTTAATCGTTATAATTTGTTAATGGGTCGTATGTGTAACTAATTAATTTAATTCCGAGTTATTTAATTAATGAAAGACGGGTTTAAGTCGGGTTGTTGAATTATTTTATGTTTGAGTCGGGTTTTCTTAAAATGTTTAATTCGTTCAATACTTTATCTATCATAGTAGTTATTTAATTTAATTCCCGAGTCGGTTAAATAATTCAAGTCGGGTTTTGAGTCGGGACTGATTAAAGTGGAAAGTTACTATTTCGGGAAGGTTTCTAATTTGGGAAATTCTGTATTTAGTAGTTAATAATAAATATTATAATTGTTTTAGGTGACGGATTCGTGAAGGATCGATAATCAAATTCATTGCCTTATTTCTAGATCGCTTGATCGCTTAGTTGGATTTTTGGCACTTTGAGGTAGGGGAAACACACTTGACTCCTTATCGTATTATTGAATCGAGTTGACTTGTTTACGTTTCTTATGACCAAGCTGAGATCGTTGACTTGTTCGTGGTTGTGTTTGATGTTGTGTTGCATGTAATGAGGTGGGGTTGACTGAACTGTTAGTGTTGAGTATATTATTTCAATATTTTGATAGCTGGCATGATTCATTCATTATTATACACATTGCGTTGCATTATTACTGTTGAGCATGTCATATGCATTGGAGTTGGAGGATGGTGTAGGAGTGACGATGTTGAGTTACGATGTGGATTGTGATAAGGCCCAGGCGGGTTCTGCAGGACTTGCCCTGGTGTCCTGGAAATGAGTGGCGAGATCGGCTACGGTCGATATATATAGTCTATGGGGATCGGTATGGTGGGTTGTCCGGGTTATGAGATATGAGAAAGGAGATATGAGATGTGTGTGATGAGTTGAGATGGAGATGGAGGTGGCGGAGTATCATGCATATCATATTTTATTGTTTTATCGTTTTCCCTACTCAACCTCGTGGTTGACCCTGTGTATTCGTGAACACCTGTGATGAACCGTTTTATGGGGAGCAGACTTGACAGGTTTAAGAGATAGGACGGGAGCTGGATGGGCGTGAGACATTGGATCAGACGACTTAGTGCTAGATCCTCATCTAGAAGACTCCACTTTTATTTATGTCAGTTTTTGTAATTTAATTTAAAAAGAGAATTTGTAATAATTGAGTTAAAATATTTTATAAATTGCCTTGGAGTTTTATTTGTTATTCACTACCTCGGGAAACCGAGATGGTAACACCGTCATTTATCTGAGGAGTCCTAGTTCAGGCCCTTAAATAAACGGGGGTGTTACAAAGTGGTATCAGAGCGAACGATCCTCAGGCCTAAACCAATGAACCTAATGAACGTAGGATGTGTCTAAATAAAATGAACCCCTGGGAATAAACTATTAGGAGCTCACAGTGCGGTTAAGAAGGCGCCCTTAATGCGTGCTCTTTTGCCCTCTCAGTTTTGAACCAGGCAACCCAAGAGAAAACGAGTGAATGGGGTAGTTAGAAGGAAAACCTTGGATATAAGCGAGTTGATGTATACCTTGAGACCCATATATTCTAACCATTCTGCCGGACAACGTTACAGTAAGTGTTTTGTATAAATGATGACGTGACCATATGATGTCGTGGAGATGAGTATAAATTTTCGTGTTCAGTGTAATAATCAATGAAGTGTTGGATTGTGGTAATCGTGAGCGTGAAAATAATTACGAATTGATAATATTTATCTGGATGAATGTGAATGACGTGTTAATAGTGCTATTATGTCTGGTAATATGTGGATATGTGATCCCAAAGCCATGCTAGTATAGTATCGTGATCGTAACGAGAGACACCATTGAATCGCTTGTTTCCAGTCGTAGCAATCCTGATTAGACGTAAGGGGTAGGTCGGGATGCGAAGGGACTTCTATGAGATAGATGTTTACGTTAATACAAAAGTGTGGGATTTGAGTTAGGATGAGTTAGTATCGGTAGTATGGTTGTAAGAGCTTGGAACATGGAAAATGAATGATTTAGTGTTGAAATCCGTTTGTTTGATTTTACTCTGTAATTGATCTTGCTGTCATTTCCTTCCTGTTAATTTTCTACGGATGAAAAATTTATGAGAAATAGCCTCGTGAGTTAGTGTTCTTTTGGCGTTGGTTTCATGCTTATAGGGTATACGGATTTAAGAGTAATAAATATTTTAGTGGGCTGTGGTCGGGAAGTTCCTGTGCAGTGATGTTTTGACCAACGTTTTTGTAAAAATCCTCACTTAAATTGTGTAAATGATTTTTGCATAATTCCAACTCCATTGACTAGAGGTTTCGCACACGTTTTCAAATTGATAAGCCACGCAAATTCTTGATGTCTCTATATTAAATGGTAAGCCTTGCAAACTGACCCAAGTTTCGGACCAATTGCTGTCACATACTTGCTTGGACCAACTGAGTTGTAAAATTCTTTAGAAATTGAATTCTTGAACTTTCGACCTCCTTCTTTTATCACGAACTATTAACTCTCTGTATGTTATGAAAAGTAATATAACTTAAGTTTTCGTTGGACGGCTGTTTATTCGTGATTTTGAAAGTTACAACGTGAACCATGACCTGTAAAATGTACGTTCTATGTTAAGTCTCCATACAGTTGTTTGGTTAATTAATGAGCCTTAGTGATGTGAAATTATAATGTTTTACATGATGATAGTAGCACGCATGTTCAGTAGTTATATATCTTAACAAGTGATACAATTAAAACTTAGTTGACAACATTGTTGGCATGATAGCATGAGTAAAATTGGATAGCTTAATTTGATTCTGAATCGAGGGTGAAATGTTTATACGAGTCCAGTTGTTTGCATACTTTGTATACATTTGGCATGATGTAATGTCTCTGGGTGTGCATCTTATTCGTATAGTGGTCGGGTATACATAAACATAAAACCATATTATCATATCTTGGTAAATTTGGTGGCGTTAAATGTCCTAATGTACTCGCATGAATATTTACAATAATGATGTTAAATATTTTACACAGGAACGGTAGTAATGGTTATGTCTAAATGTTCCAACATGTAGGATGTCATCTGGGTCCTAAAGTCCTTTATGTGAGTCTGTGTGCCTATAGTTATACTTATTGCCTTCGTCGTATTAATTATTTCAGTCGAACCTAAAACCTATAACATGATAATAAAACAGTGTTGTTATTTTTGTTATTGAATATGTTCGTTATTACAATGTCGTAAAGCACTAAAGTGATTCTTGCAAATGCATGGGTATGATATAAAGGAAACTGTTTGATATAACACGACAAATGGCATATTTATATTCTCGAGTCGTTACTATCAATTATATTAAAATAAAGATTTTTATGATAACTATGTTGACAATTATAATAGGATAACCCTTTGATGATTCACATGATATGCATTGGTTTTAATGATAGTCGTTATAGCTGCATTTAATTGAGCATATGAGTTGCCTAAGTATTTAAGTCGTGCAAATCAGAGAAGTCGTCCAAGTTGCTAATCTGTTACCATAGCTAGCATTCTACAAAGTATATGATGGCAAATGTATGTTTAAACTCTTTATGCGATATCGTTTGTTTCTTTGAAAATGAGTTGTACTAAGTTCTTTGGACACAATTGAATGATATGGTTGCTAAAATGTCAAACACATGTGTGATATGGAATTAATGTTGTTGTTGTCAGGGATCATATGTGTTACTTTTATTAGCGAGTATGTTTCGGAATTTATATCAAACAAATTGGCTAATTCGTGTTGTAGGTCTGATGAGTCAAAAGGTTTTGATTACGTGTTATGCTTTCTATGGTTTCAAGGTGTTAAGTAGTGCTTATGTATCGCATGTTTTAATACTTCTGGTGATTTATTAGTGGTAGGGCGAGTCAATTATTCGGAATTGGTAACGGTTTTGACTTGTGAGTGGAATTTGGTGGAGTCAATGTTAGATTGTATCTTTGGTTTACGTGTAATCTTGCGGTTGATATTTCTAAAAGGTTGTTCTCACGGTAGATAATACTGAACTGTGATGATCTTGAGTTGACCAAACCCTGGTATTACAACGATTACCCGAAAACTTGTTATATATCTTTCGCACACTTAAACCTCGAGGATGAATCCTTTGTCTTAACACCCTTGTGTCTAAATTTGTTAACCTTCCATTTTGTAGGATGGATCCCTACAATGTACACCCAAGATGTTACATGTCACCGATCTTGACTTTAATGAACATTGTGAGAGACTTTGTCTTTGCCATGGACATGTATGGCCATAATGGGCACCCGAGTATTTAACTAATACTCGATTAAGAGCATATACCCTTATCGATTCTATTCGACTCGGCATACTAAAGGACAAAGCAAACGATTTTATATGAGAGAGTTGACCACCCATTGCATAAGGCTTTTCCGTGACCCCAATTACTGCGGCGGGGCCAAATACCCGCCCGAGCATACCTTTGACTTCATAGAAAGCGACCGAGACACGAATTTTACGCTAATGTACGATGCCGAAAGTGCGATTGAACCACCCATGCCGGACTTCGGGAAGAGGTGAACGAGAAAGGGAATGACATAGAAGTCACGAGAAAAGAGGAAGCGCGACCTAAGGACCGTTAGGTTAGGGCTAGTAACACCATGATCGGTCTCATTTGTAGAAACCGTGTAAACCTTTGGTTCCTTCTTGTTGTTCTTTTGGTACGATGTTGTGTTTTAAGTCAAGCATGAACTAAGTAACAAGCGTTACTTGTTGACAATCGATTAATTTCATAATAAAACCTTGTTTTCAACTTTAATGTTATTGTGCAATCTTTTGGTCATGAGTTCCTTTTCGATTACATGTTGTTGATGTGTTTTGTTATATTGGAATATGAAGTTGAGAGGAGGTTACGAGGACGTAACCATGTTTTTAGTTGGGTAGGATTGTAAAATCTTAAGGTTTATGTTCCACTTGTGTATAGATTGTGGTTTTGATCAAGTTGTAGATCGTAGTTTGTTCAAGTGATTTTTGATGTTTCGTTGTGTGGTACCCATAAAAATGAGTTCTCTATGTTGTGTAATTAAACTCTTCTTTGTTATGGCGCTCCGATAGTTGCACGAGTTCATGAGTGGTGATAGATTTGCATGAAGTAAGTTCCGGGACGTAACTTTCTTTTAGGAGGGTAGAATGTAACATACCGTTTCACCCGCGTAAGATCATGATTTCTTGTACTAGAAAAATCTGTGTTGGTAACCACGGTGGTTCTTGGGGGTTCGGTGGATGAGCGAACTTCGGGACGAAGTTCATTTTAAGGGGGGAAGACTGTAATACCCCGTATTTTATATAATATAATTAATTAAACGGATATTGTATATATAATTATTATATATTATTTTACTAATTATGTCGGGATAATAGTTGAGTCGAGTAATTGTTGGGTCGTAATGATATCGTAGGATTAAGTTATTCGTGAGCTTGTTAAGACGGGTTTAACTGAACGAAGTCCCGTTAACCAACTCGTTTACCAACCACGCGGACCATGACGTTTACCCATTTACCCAGAATTAATTACCCATGACCCAATTAACCATTTAACCTAAGTTTTAACCTAATTCTACCCTAGCAACTCCCTCAACCCGCCTCCCCCTTTCATCAGCCCTTTTGGCAGCCTTTCACGCAAAACGAGAGAGAGAGAGAGAGCAGGAGTGGTGACGGCGCAGCAAGGAAGGTCAAAGGGAGGTTGTCGACGGCGTAGGGTGGCCCTGGTGGTTGTTGTGGTGGCGGAAAGGTAAGCAGGTCACATCCCTCCTCTGTTTTCATCTTTTATGTCGGGTTTTTGGTTGTGGTTGCGTGTCTTAGGGAGGGGATAAGGGTGGTTGGTGTCGGGGTAATGGTGTTGGGTGGTCTGAGTCGCCCCTATTGGTGGTGGTTAGGGAGGTTTTGGGTGGTGGTAGTGGTTGTGAGAGGCGGCGGGGGGGGTAGCCAAAACGGGTTTTGGGTTGTTTTTTCGGTGAGTTTTAGACGGTGGGTTTGAGGTGGCACCACCGTGGACTCGGGGGAGGTCGAAATGGTGGTGCCACGGTGTCTGGGTTCGTGGGATGGCGGCGAGTTGACGGGTGGTTGTTGGGCAGTGGTTGTTTAATGGTTGCGGTGGTGACAGGTGGAGAACGAGGGGTGTTGGTGAGGCGTGGTGGTGAACCAGGCCAAATGGCGGCCCTGGGTTGAACCGCCGCGCAATCGACTTGAGTGGGGGTGGCCGTTGGTGGTTGGGTTGAAGTGGGGACCACGGCTGGTGGTTGACACGGCCACGTGGTGGCCTGTGGTGGCGGGTGAGCGTGTGTGAAGGGACGGGGGTGATGACGGGTTACTCGAGTTGTTTTTGAAACGGGTTTTCATAGTTAATCGTTATAATTTGTTAATGGGTCGTATGTGTAACTAATTAATTTAATTCCGAGTTATTTAATTAATGAAAGACGGGTTTAAGTCGGGTTGTTGAATTATTTTATGTTTGAGTCGGGTTTTCTTAAAATGTTTAATTCGTTCAATACTTTATCTATCATAGTAGTTATTTAATTTAATTCCCGAGTCGGTTAAATAATTCAAGTCGGGTTTTGAGTCGGGACTGATTAAAGTGGAAAGTTACTATTTCGGGAAGGTTTCTAATTTGGGAAATTCTGTATTTAGTAGTTAATAATAAATATTATAATTGTTTTAGGTGACGGATTCGTGAAGGATCGATAATCAAATTCATTGCCTTATTTCTAGACTGCTTGAACGCTTAGTTGGATTTCTTTGGCACTTTGAGGTAGGGGAAACACACTTGACTCCTTATCGTATTATTGAATCGAGTTGACTTGTTTACGTTTCTTATGACCAAGCTGAGATCGTTGACTTGTTCGTGGTTGTGTTTGATGTTGTGTTGCATGTAATGAGGTGGGGTTGATCGAATTGTTAGTGTTGAGTATATTATTTCAATATTTTGATAGTGGCATGATTCATTCATTATTATACACATTGCGTTGCATTATTATTACCATTGAGCATGTCATATGCATTGGAGTTGGAGGATGGTGTAGGAGTGACGATGTTGAGTTACGATGTGGATTGTGATAAGGCCGGGCGGGTTCTGCAGGACTTGCCTGGTGTCCTCACTGCGAGTGGCAGATCGGCTACGGTCGATATATATAGTCTACCCGGGGATCGGTATGGTGGGTTGTCCGGGTTATGAGATATGAGAAAGGAGATATGAGATGTGTGTGATGAGTTGAGATGGAGATGGAGGTGGCGGAGTATCATGCATATCATATTTTATTGTTTTATCGTTTTCCCTACTCAACCTCGTGGTTGACCCTGTGTATTCGTGAACACCTGTGATGAACCGTTTTATGGGGAGCAGACTTGACGGGTTTAAGAGATAGGGGGGAGTGGATGGGCGTGAGACATTGGATCGACGACTTAGTGCTAGATCCTCATCTAGAAGACTCCACTTTTATTTATGTCAGTTTTTGTAATTTAATTTAAAAAGAGAATTTGTAATAATTGAGTTAAAATATTTTATAAATTGCCTTGGAGTTTTATTTGTTATTCACTACCTCGGGAAACCGAGATGGTAACACCGTCATTTATCTGAGGAGTCCTAGTTCAGGCCCTTAAATAAACGGGGGTGTTACAGTGTTAGGATAATTAACTTGAGCTTAGATGTGATTTAAGTGTTAATTAGTGATTTTAAAAGGTTATTATCACGCATTTCCATGAAACCGGGTTATATGTACGACATAAGTTAAATAGGGCGATTTGGCACATAATTTTGCATGATAGGTACATATTATAATGCTGCATATTTCAATTGTTGAATGTCTTTTATTTATATAATTTTGAATTATGTAATTTTAATCTTAGTATGGCCTTAGTTTAATCAATATTACCCGTAATGAAAGGGAATATTGATACGGTTGTAATTTAATGTGATCTCGTATCACTTTTATTTTTATTTCATTAGTTTTTCATTTTACAAATGTATAATAGGAATAGCTTTGTATTTTTATTATTATTTGTAATTATGGAGCATCTTCAAAGACGGTGCCATTCGGAAGGGTGATCCGACAAAGACGGTGTCTTGGGAGGCATGCCATTTGAAGAAACAAGGGACCAAAGGAGTTGGTTTCCGAATATGTAATAGATTATTTGATTTTCTATTTTTAGGAAGGCCATACTAGGAATTTTATTTATTGCTTTGCATTTCTTTTAATATGTTGCATGCATAGCCAAATCGCCATAACAACACATGCATATCATATCGAGTCATCGACCGTGTCAATTATAATTATCGTAGTTCACCGCTTTAGTTCACTTAAAACGTGATAGATAATAAATTGACAAGACCTCTCACATATAATAATTGAGAAAAAGCCTTACCAAATAGTAGAAACCCATGAAGTACCAATTTCGCAAGGGAGTTAATCCGGCTTCACCGTAATACAAACCTTGTTACGTTGGCGAAGTGGGGTAATAAAATGTTATTACATCGAAATTTGGATTGAGCTCAACGGAAGTATTGTTGACCGTAGTCGCATGTGTTCCGGGCTAAAGATGAGAATTAGAGTAATTTTTATCGACCGAGAGTTCTAAAAGTAGAATCGATTAAAAGGTTAATCCACCGAGTTATATTAATAAGGGATGAATCGGCTCACCGTGCCCGAGTTGATATGAATTTGGATCTCGGAATCATTTATGTAGTTGGGTGGAGGTCACTATATAAATGCAATGCTTGTAATTAAATTTACGAGTATTATTAAAACGATAGATGATAATTAATTCCTTCATTTCCTATTTTGTAGTCAAATTTGTTTTATCAATTGCAATGACAACTCCAATATCATCTAATAATCATACACCGATCACCATTAATTCTTGGCTCCAATCATTCTATGAAAAATGCTTCTTGTATATCAACGACCCGATTAGAGTACTACGCTTTAGCATTGGTGAAGATGGGAATCTTTGTCTTTTTACTACTTCTACACCTCATACTCATGCCTACCTCTCAGGTAAGAGGTTCATATGAGGGGAATCTCATAGATTCCAAGATATCCTTGTTTGATGAAACAAGAAGTAATATCAAATTAAGTGGGAGTTCTAGCAAGAGTGTCCTTGCAAATGAAAGTAGTATTGGTGTTAGTAAAGGAAGAGCAAAGATATGTGAGAAACCCAAATCCGATTGTGAATTGGAAGTTGATAGTGAGACTACCACAAAACCAAGATGGGTATCCAATCCTACCATGAATATCATTATTTTAATGTCATGGGCCAATGGAAGCATATTTGCCCCAAGTATTTAGAAGATATCAAAGTTGGGCTTGTTACTCCAAGTGGGACTTGGAAATGTGGAAAAGCTAAACAAGAGTGATATGAATCTCCGACAACGAAATGGAGCTCGGGTAGCCACCACTTCAAGAGAAATTTATATACTTGTTTTTGCTAATAGCTTTGAGTTATGATTTACATAATTGTTATTATGTTCCCACTTAGTCTAAAACATTATTTCCATGTGAGACATGAAATGATCTATATTTTGTCCTCAAAGACAATTATTGTATTTTATTGAAAATAGACGTGGATGTGAGCCATGTCACTTATCTTTATGATACACAAGTTTTAGACAGTTCCAACTCATGTAAAGATATCTACATAATACGCACCAAAAGACGCATAACAAGTAATCCAAATGATTTGTACATTTGATTTTTCAATTAGGTTACGTAAATGAGAAACGCATTAAAATGCTAGTGTCGACTAGAATTATTAGACCATTTGATTTTCAATCATATGGAATATGCGAATCTTGTCTCCTTTGCAATATAATTTGTACTTCCTTTAGTGGTAAAGGGACACAAGCAAGTGATTTGTTGAGACTAATACATGCCGATGTATGTGTTCAAATGAGCATCACCGCAAGGGGAATTTATGACTACTTCGTCACTTTTACCAATGATTAAAGTAGATAAGGGTATATTTACTTAATCTAATAAAAGGTGAAGCATTTGAAAGATTTGAGAAATTTCTAAAATGACGTAGAGAACCAATTGAATAAAGTTCTAAGCATTACGACCCAATCGTAGTGGCAAAGATCTAAGTAATAAATTTGATTTATTAAAGATGGATTATGACCTAGCGTCACTACCCATAAGATCAAACTAATATGAGTCGGTTTGATTTGATGAACTCAATTTTGGGAATTTGCAATCCAAAACAGACAAGTAATTCTAATTGGATGGTCAACCATGAGATACATAGAATAGAGAGTCTATTAAACAGATGACATAGATAAGACTCGTATATTATCTAGCTGCCATGTTAGGATGGCCCATTGAAAGCTAATACATAGTCTAGATAAACTCCTAATACTCCGTTAAATATATATGTTTGTGACTCACAAAGCTATCTCTCATGAATATTGATATATTTCTGAGAGATAGAGTGGGAGTAGATTGAATCGTCACAAACATCTCTTATAGTTGAAATGTTACTTTGTGAAAGTAATTGAATTATAGAGTGGGAGTTGGTATTGAACTATTATCTATGAAGATAGTATGAGAGCATAGTTCAGTGGGAGTTTATCGCACATGTCTTATTGTTCAAAAATATTACTTTGTGAAAGTGATAGTATCATGACCTTGTTACATACGAGCCGAAGCATTACAATCCGAAAATTGTTGCTCATGAGTAGATTTACTTTAAAGTGAGGGTCTCTTTAAAGGGAAATAGAGCTTTAGAGTACACAAATGCATAAGATTTACATAAAGATGTTGATCAAGATAAATTGTGTTAGGGATTGCCACATTTCATTAAATGAAGAATGGCAAATAAAATTTTGCTTTTCTAAAATGGGAATTTAGAGGAGGATGTGTTTAAAACACAAAACCAAAGACGAAGATCTAAGAATCCTAACACATTATGCATAGCTATCTTAAGTGATCACAAGATGATCTTAAGCTAGCATTAAAGGATTATACTTTTCGTTCATGTGATTATAGTGAATTGTTTCATTCACATGATTGAAGAATCATGATATACATGAAGTTAAGTGGGAGCTAGAATTGTTTTTCCATGTCTTATATGTTGATGACATATTAATTATTGAGAATAATGTACCAATGCTCTCTTCTGGCAAGAGTGATTGGGAGACTAGGAAAGGGTGCAATATACGTTAGATTACCGAATCTATGTGAGAGTATATTGGCATAGAGTTGAGAGTCTTATGAGGATAAGATCTTTCGTATCTGTTGTAACATCAACAAGGTTGAATGGCTTATTCATGATGATGAAAGTGGAATTACTATGATGGAATCATAGTCGTTCACTGAACCCATTAAGTTGTTGATTACATGAAATCGATTGCTAATGTTTCCGCCATTAGAACGATTATGTATGCCAACAGACGCATGTGCTGTGATGAAAAATATGCCTAGGGCATAATAAGTCAATAACAAGATAATTCCCATGATATGGTTTGTGAGAGCCTTATAGAACATCCTTGAGATTCTTGAGAAGAATTAGGGAAGGAGTCGTTCACATGTTTGGATGATAAACTAAGTTAGGTGTTGATGGGATACACAAACTTTAGTTTCCAAACTAAAAGGGATTTGTTGAAATCCTAGGATGAATTGTTGACAAAGGAGTAAGAAACTAAGAAATGTGTTTTAGTTTCGCGCATTGCAAATTCTACAAAAGGAATCTAAGTAAATTGTGATAAAATAGTCATCGAAGGGATTAAGAGTGAATCTCTCCACAAATGACTTTATCACAAATTATGCGATAACAGTGGGAGCTTCTTTTAGGATAAAGAGCTCGGGTCTAGTATGAAGTCTAGACATATACTTAGAGAAATTCATGTTATTAAGAGATGACATTGAATGGAAGGAAATAGCAATTAATCAAGTTGGAATATATGGATATCGGGTATATCCACTTGCCAAGCTTGTATTGCATTTTAACTAGTGTTTTAATACACTAGAGATTATAGAATATGAAGTAGTAATAGTGTATTGACTATTCATATGTGATAATCACATTTATCGTTTGAGTTTTTATTAAACTCACCCGCTACTTTGTCGTATCCGAATGGGTTGTAGAGACAAATTGAACCCCATTAAAGTGAACTGGATTGACATGGTATTCGCCCCTAGTTACTTATATGAGGTGACGTCTCGAAGTGACTAGAGTGTGATGCGATTGATGGCAAGTTCAAGTGCCATAGAGTCATGTGGGATGACTAGTCGATCACATAGGCAGATCGTATGGGACAATCGTCGAGCGATGACCGCTTATAGAGTTACAGTAATTCATAAAGCCTGGTCGTGGCAAGAGCTACTATAGTATTCTTATGAGTCAATTCTTTTGACTAGAGACTATTCGCCCAAGTTGGCACAATTTCTGATTAGCTTTGATTTATACTCTACGATTTCTTAAACGAAGTCAAACTGGGTATATTTTGGGTTATGATGGAGTGTGGCTGAACGAAGGGAATAGGGCGATAGGAATTGTCCACCCCTTGTCAGGGTTGTTTGAAATCTCAAGGCCACTCGAGGAGTAGTTAACTGGAAATGCGTGGCCACGCTCGGAAGGTATCTATGATAGATAATTCCGGTCAGACAGTTAATCTCCAGATCGAGAAAACCACTCAAGATATGATCAAATGTAAGTACGACCTGCAAGACACCTTGCATTGAGTGGAAGATTGTAATAGGACAAGAGAATTGGTGACGCACACTTGTCGAGGACAAGTGGGAGATTGTTGGGAAATGTGTCCTCAACAATAGTGCGATCACATGATTTAAATATCATAATTAAATCTCAAATTAAGAATACGTGAGGGATGATTCTTTATACGATCAATGACCGTCATTAATCGGTAATGATTGGCTAACTAGAGTTTGACATTCTTGTCGTGTGACGGTGGTGGTCAGTTGATCCCTTTAGGTCACACCTATAGGATGAGGCCCAAATAGATATTTAATTAATTGTATGCGATACAGATTAATTAATTCCTTAATTATGGGAGTGTAATTTTGCGTCTTATTTTAATGTGATTAAATAAAGATTAAATTTAGTAATTAAGTGTTATATTACTAAATTAGTTGAGGTTTTAATATAAGTTTTGAGGTAGAGGTAATTAGTTATTTATAGTTACAAGAAGTTGTAATTTTAACTAACTAGTAATTATGGGACCCATTATATGTTGATATAATGGTAGTATACTACTCAAAAAGTGGAGTGTATATTATATTATTAATTGTAATATTTAAGTGTTAAATGGTTACATTAATAATTAAAAATGTAAGATAGATAAACATATGACTTATAAGCATTTGTGGGACAAATGACAAAAGGCAAAAATGGACCAAAACAAGTCCATTATTTCGGCCAAAACAAGAGAGCACAAGATGCTCTTTTGTCTTTATTTGTTTGGATTAAAGCTTGATTGTGACTTGTCATATGTAGCTTTTATCATACTACATCTTACTCTATTGTTCCCTATACACACTACATGCTAAACAAAGAGTAAAAAACAAAAGAAAAAGATTCCTACCTACCTAAAGAAGCCACCGGTTTTTGGGCTTAAAAGAGAGAGCATGAGTTGCTCAATTTTGTTGGTTGGTTTTCTTACTTGTTTTTCTCTCAATTTTTCCTCACATGCAATTGCATAAAACTCTCTAAAAATACTAATACACTCATCATATATTACTAGAGGTAGTAATGCAAGATTATTAGTATTATTAAGGTAATATTTCTACTACATATCTAGTTAATATTAGTAGAGATTTTTGGGATTAATCTTGGGTGCAATTTATTGGAGTGGCTTCTATACTTGGAGTCTTAGGAGGATCATCCATCATTATAAGCTCAAGAACAAGTGAAGGAAGGTGACCTTACTTGTGCCCATAATTTCGAACCAACCAACAATGTAAGAAACATTGTTTTTCTTATAAATCTTCCATTTGTTATGCATGCACTAGATCTAAAGAACAAATAATTAATAAGTTAATTAGCTCACTATTAGAGGAGTCTAATAATAGGTATATGAACCTAACAATATAAATATAAAACTATATTGTCATATCTTGGTAAAGTTGGTGGCGTTAAATGTTAACTTGATTGTTCTAATATAATCGCGTGAATATTTATAATAATTATGTTTAAATGTTTACACATGGATGGTAGTAATGAGTATGTCTAAATGTTCACACATGTAGGATGTCATCTGAGTTCTCATATCTTTTATGTGAGTCTGTGTGCCTATAGTTATACTTATTACTTTCATTGCATTAATTTATTTCAGTTGAACCTAAACTTATGATATGATAATAAAATAGTGTTGTTGTTCCTTATTGGATATGTTCATAGTTGTATTGTCATGAAATGCTAAGGTGATTGTTGCAATTGTCACGATATTTGAAATATAGTTGATATAGTTACGATATGGTTACGATATTTGAAATATATTCTCGAACCGTCGAATTATAATGAGATAACCCTTTGATGATTCACATGTCATGCGTATGTTTAAATGATAGTCGTTACAGTTACGTTTAATTGAGCCGCGAGTTGCCTATTTGTTCAAACCGTGCAAACCAGAGAACTTGTTCACCTTACTAATCTTTTGTCATAGATAATGTTTTACAAGTTATATGATGGTATATGTACATGTTTAAGTTGTTTATGCGATATCTTTTATTTTTTTGCTGAAAATGAATTATACCGAGTTGATGGATACAATTGAATGGTATGGTTGCTAAAATGTTAAACATATGTGTGATATGGAAGTAATTTTGTTGTTATTGTGAATCATATAACTATTAATACTCAATTGTAATTTCAGTTGTTTGACTTCTACATTATTAAGTTAATTACTCATGACGCACAGTCGATGGTTCCGTAAGGAGTTTAACTGGGAATTTTATAGTGTGCCTCCGATCTAAACTAATAATCTTCTTATATTGACTATATGGTTAGACTCTTATCTAGTTCTTATGACGTGATAAATCGTTTTAAAATTTAACATGTAATTGAGTTGGTACTTATACTTTGTGTGACCATGCAACTTTGTGATAAATAGATCTATAATAAAGAGGTAAAAATTTGATTGAACACGATTAAATTGTAGTTACTTGCTTTACTTTATGGTACGAATCGTATGCTTTGATGAGACGTCACCAGGGAATGTGTACTATCTAAAAGGTCTCCGATTAAATGTTGTAGTCGTGTTAGCCGTGTATATAACTGAGTAAAGAAGTGTGACTAGAACCCTGATGTTGAGGTAATAGTCGTTCATTAGTAAAGATAGGACTGAAATGAATAAGATGAACCTGTAAATTATGAAATATGAGTCGACACCTAAGCTTGTATTGTTTGAAGGAATTGAATTAAGTTTATCTGATTTTGAGTTTCGTAGTAAGCTGTAAATGGATTCTATGGACGACTATGTTATAAGATTTATGTTAAGAAAGTTAATCACCGTCCAGTATGAAAGTAAAAGTTTTGAAAATGAAGTTAAATTTTGTCGTGTGGGTATAAATTCGGAATGAGATTTCCAGCTAGTGTCTGGTTGTATGGTTTCATGATATTTGCTAGTCTGGAGGAATGAAGCTAGAACGGTGTCACAAATTAGTGGGTTAATTTGGTCATGTTGTTCGTTCATGTAGTGAATTGGTGGGTTATGGTTAGTTAAGAATGTCAAAACGGGAAATGTAATGTGGTGATTTAAGTGAGTTATGTGTTAACATGGTATGTTGATATTAGCATAATATGTAATGAATATTTGTAAAATTGGTGTAGTTAAACACATTTAATCTTTTATGTCATTGTGTTGGGTGCAGTTTAAATATATTTAACACCAAGAACGAAATTTTATGTATGATAGTCTTGTATGTTAACTTTCCAATATCGCTGTTTACTCGCTTGATTGACTCGACCAATAAGTTTGTAAAATTTGCCAATCAATGTGCGTTCGTCATTCGTGAATAAATCCCAAACCCTTTGTTATGAGGATTAAAAATATTTCTAGGATGATAATCTTTAAACCTGGTTGTCTTCATTTTATTGGTGATTCGTGTCTTGACCTAAATCATGTACGAGTTATGTAAAGGAAAGTCATTTGGACCTATTAGGTTACAAATTTTCATAAATCGATTTATTAGTTTTGACCCTAATTCTTTTCTTATGTTGATTGATTCCCTATGTTCCTAAGGTATGAGATTACAATGATTAGTGAAATGAATAATTACTAATGATTTTTACTGGTAACCTTGTAAAGCATTGTTCCATTCATAATTTGATTATTCACATGAATAAATGTTACCAATATTTCTTGGAAAATATGCTGCCACGAGAATACGCCGGATAGGATTATCGTGGTATGTTACGTTAGTGATCTTGCTTAGTAACCTTGATGAAACGATGTTATTTGACATGAACCATATGTGAGCACCTAGGCATCTTGAGAGAGCTTGTATATTGATTGTCTTTAGTAGGGATTAGTAACTTGAGCGTGAGTTGTGAATCTTTTATCCTCTTTCGTTGTTAGCGGTAGTTTGAGAACTTTTGTTATAATAATGAAGGTTACGGGGACGTAACCATGTTTAAGGAGGGTAGGATTGTAAAATCTTTATACTTTCATGTGTGATTTCTCAGTTTGGCTATATTGGTTATGCGTTGTGTGGGTTATGTTGGAGTGTTACATGATGTGTTTCTGTTATGGTTAAACTTCAGGGACGAAGTTTATTTTAAGGAGGGTGGAATGTAATACTGCGTTTAATATTCAATTTGGTGGGTGTCTTACATACTTTTGTATATGCGTTTCATAATTCGTTTGCGTTGGTTGGTAGAGAGGGTAAACTTCGGGACGAAGTTTCTTTTAAGGAGGGTAGACTGTAATACCCCGTATTTTATATAATCGATTAAACGGATATTATTATATATTAGTATTATATATTTTATATTGGTTGCATCGTAATATCGTGAATGTTATTAAGTCGGGTTTATATCGTATATGTTGAGTCGGGCTATATCACATTTTGTCTTTTGGGTCAAGAATTACCCATCTACATTTACCCATTGACCATACCCGTTTAACCCATTTGCCCTACCCGGAACATGTAACCACCATTTACCCTAAACCTAATCTAAGAGCCGCTCTCCCTCTCCCCTCTTTTCATTTTATCATTCATAAAACCATTTCTAAACCTAGAGAAAGGGAGAGGAAGAAGAATTGTCGAGCCTTTCATTTGATTGAAGATTTCTCATCGATTCCAACCTAATTCGATTTCCCTGTTTGTAAGTCGATTTCATTCCATTGTTTATATTGTTTTAAAGTGTTCGTCTTCAAAAAGTTTGAAAAGAGAGTCCTGTTTTTGATGTCTAGTTTATGCATATAAAATCTCGTAGTCAAATTCTTTATGGTTTGTCCTAGGTGATTTATTTATGAACATGTCGCTGAAAAGTCCGCGAATCTGATTTGGTTGTGGAAAATGATTTAAAACCCTAATTTTTATGTCGATTCAGTTATGAGGCTTCTTCATACATCATCTTTGTATAGTCTAGATGATAATAGGATTTGGAATTACTGCAAAATAATGTTTTAAACTCGTTTTATGAATCAATACTTTTTATGCGACGGTTTCTGTCAGTTTTTGGAAATCAGTCTGAAAACTCTTGATAAGTTTGGAATTTGAGAAAAACTTGTTGGATATAATTTGTAGCTAAGACTCATGGGGTTCCAATCCAATTGGCCTTGTATCAATTTGATTTTTCTGGAATTAGTTATGTATTTTATTCCGAGTCTGTCATGTGTTGGAAAATCAGGAAAAATCGTGTTTGTTCTTTAAGTTGATTATGTGCATGATTATTTGATTGAGTAGGTGGTAATTATACATAATTATGTTATGTAGGTGATGGATATGTGAAGGATCATAATTGATTGCTTGTGTGCTTGGATTGCGAAAAGGTAGAGAAATACACTTGACTTATTATCGTTGTTGTTGAATTGTGTTGACTTGTTTGTGTTTCATATGACCAAACTGTGAACGTTGACGTGATTCGTGGTTGTTGATTCATGTTATGATTCATATCCTGAAATGTGCTTGACTGAATTGATCGTATTGAGTATATTATCACAACATTCGGTAACCGGCATGATTCTATGATTTACCAGTTCAATGATATACATATTGTGTTGCATTAATTTCTTGAGCATTCATATGCATTGGAGATGGAGGATGTTGTGGGGACGTGGTGTGATGATGATGATGTTGTGATAAGGCCCAGGCGGGTTCTGCAGGACTTGCCCTGGTGTCCTCAGCTGCGAGCTGGCAGATCGGCTACGGTCGATATATAGTCTACCGGGGATCGGTATGGCTGGGTTGTACGGGTTATGAGATATGAGTTGAGATGGAGGTGGAGGTGACGGAGGAGCATGCATATCATATTTTGTTGTTTCCTTGTATTCCCTACTTAACCTCGTGGTTGACCCTGTGTATTCGTGAACACCTGTGATGACCCAAATGTTGGCGAGCAGACTTGACAGGTTTATGAGATAGGATGGGAGCTTGATGGGCGTGAGACACTGGATCAGAAGACTTAGTAGCTAGATCATCATTTAGAAGACTTTCACTTTTATTTATGTTAGTTCTTTGTAATTTGATGTAAATGAGGTTTTGTAAAAAAGTTAAGTTAAAGAAATTATGTAATTTGCCTTGGAGTTTAATTTGTTATTCACTACCTCGGGAAACCGAGATGGTAACAGTCCGGTTTATTAGGGAATGTCTTGCTAGAGGCTCCTTTATAAATCGGGGTGTTACAGCAGTAATAAGGCCTTCTCGGATAGCTAATCACCGCTAGAATGCAGCTAACGAGATCTATTGAAACAACACTATTTCGTTTCAGGCTCTCAATCTGCGATAAATCAATTAATTAGTTAAGGCCTCTAACTAATTACTTGTGATTAGATGTTGCAATAAACAATTTAAACTAATAAACAAATAAAAGTCGCTTGATTTAATAACCGAGTACAAAACCCTCAGTTAATCGAGAAATACCACCGATCAGTGTGCAAAAATAGAAATTACATTATTTCTACTAAACAAGTCAAGTCAATTACTCCCTCTGTCCCGGTCATTTGTTGTCCTTTTCCATATTGGGGTGTCTCAGTGAGTTGTTGTCCTTTCTATTTTAAGAATGAATTTGATGAACAATTTGATCGTTCACACTCAATTTGTACTCAATTTGTTCCATTTCTCATTTAGTAATTGACTCATTTCTCTTTCATTGGTTTTGTGCCAAAACAAATGGATAATTGACCGGAACGGAGGGAGTATATTTTATGTTTATTTGGCCTAACTTTTTAAAATGTTTTTTGGGTATAAAAATACAAATTGACCAAACACACAATCTTTAAAAGTTGAAAATAGTTTCTTAAAAGCTCAAAAAATATGTTTTTGTCCTTAAAAATAGAAGTACCAAATAAACACCGTGCTTTTGAAAATCTTTATAGAAAATTAACAAAATTCAGTTTTAGAAAATTAGGCCAAACATACTCTAAT
This sequence comes from Silene latifolia, assembly GCF_048544455.1. Taxonomy (NCBI): domain Eukaryota; kingdom Viridiplantae; phylum Streptophyta; class Magnoliopsida; order Caryophyllales; family Caryophyllaceae; genus Silene; species Silene latifolia. The sequence goes on from NW_027413701.1 coordinate 835,972, forward strand.
ACAAATAATTTTAAATGGTATATTTAAGTAGTCCGGACAGCCATAATAATATTACTCGTAATAGATGAGTAAAAGGGTTTTACATCAGATGTACTACTCACACTTAATGAGTTTTTGAGTTCTATAGAGTTTATAATTACATTTTAGTTTTACGTCAAAAATCAATTTTTTTTAAGCTTATATATAATTTTTTGAGATTAATAGTTAAGTAAATGAACTCAAAAACTTTATAATAAGACACAAATTTTTTAAATTAAAACTAAAAATCTTTATCGTAATGCTAAAAAACTATATCATAACTATATCATCTGATGTATACATCAAATGATGTCATGTATAACTAAAATTTACAAATAATAATCTCGCAAAAAAAAAAAAAACTTACAAATAATAAGAGCAAGTACAATGGAAGAACTTTACATCATATTTTGACAATCTCAATAATCTCAAATTTTTTGCTACAATGGAAAAAACTTTAAATAAAGTTTTTCTTTAATCCATAACTAATTGGTTAATGTAATTATTGGTTAATTGGGTTTTTCTATCATATGCCCACTAGGCCACAAATAAGATCCTACATCCTGTTGTACTGTAGCATTGTACAACAGGCCCATATATTATATATATCTATCTAAGCCCAATAAAAATAAAAATAAATTCTACGCATCTCTTTTTCCCTAATCCTGATTTCTCTTCAGTCGACAAACCCTCTTCTTTCCCTTCTTTAAATTTCTCTTAAACGACAGTCGACAAATCTCTCTTCTCCATAATTTTGATTCTAAAATGGTGAAAGGGAAGCAATTTACATCATCATCAAGGAGGAGAAACGCATCTAACAATATTTCGTGAACGAGAAGCAATTTATATCATCATCAGGAAGGAAAAATGCATCTAACAATACTTTGAGGTAAATTTCTACCCCAATCATACGAACTATTATTAAAAGAATACGAACTAAAAAATACGAGCACCTAAGAATACGAGCTATTAAGATAAGAATATGAGCTAATGTAAAAAGAATACGAGCTTAAAAGGATCACGAACTTAAAAAAACGAGCACATAAGTATACGAGCTATTAAGATAAGAATACGAGCTAAAGTAAAAAGAACACGAGCTTAAAAGGATCACGGGCTTAAAAATACGAGCACATAAGAATACGAGCTATTAAGATAAGAATACGAGCTAATGTAAAAAGAATACGAGCTTAAAATGATTATGAGCTTTAAAATACGAGCACATAAGAATACGAGATATTCAGATAAGAATACGAGCTAATGTAAAAATAATACGAGCTTCAACTATTTTCATGCATTATAAATTTTGGATAAAAAAATTCTTTCAAGATGATGCTCAGTTCCGCATAGTCAATTAATTATAATAATTTAAGGGAGAAGATGATTCATTAACTGGATGATGGAGGAAGATGAAGAGAAGTTAGAAAAAATATGGAAACAGTGGATTAGATTGAAAATTGAATTACGTTACCTTTTTTTTGCAAAAAAATTTGAAAAAAGACTAAAATAACCTTGGATGTACAATGCTCATTGTACATCCAACAGATATAGTCTTGGGCTCGCTTAAAGATAGGATAAAAACCAAAAGGGAAAGAATTAATGATGTTTTTATGGGAAATTGCAATATCTTATCACTTTCTGTTAAAAACATCATTAATTGTTTCTTTTTAGATTTCTTATCTACATCTTACAAATGTGATGATAAAAACCGTTGTTAATTTAAGAACCAACTTTTGTTTGCAATGAGACAAACTTAACTTTATTTTTGAGGTTTGTTTTGATAACCCAATGAAAAAAACCATCCTTGCTAATGCTCTAAAGTCGGCTATCTGCAGTCCTCCTCTAGTACTTTCCTCAAACTAAATAAAATCCCCAAATTATTTCTCAAACCTAGCGCCAAATTGCGCAACCCTAATTCAATTCGATTCAACTCCAATTCAAATTCAGGTATGTATTTCTTCCCTCTCTTACTTCTCTTCAGAGTAATCTCAGTTAATTACGGCCTCTGATTTATTTCTGCTCAAATATTTTGATTTCCCCCCAAATACTCAAATTGAATTCTAGCACTTCAATTCAAGCAATTTCAATCAAATCAAATCCTCATTTGATTACAAACACTAGTTATGCATATTGCCAGATTAGCAATTAATTAGGTATTGGTATGATAAACTGTATGTTAGTATGGATGTATGTATGTTCCTTGCTTTACTTGTAGAATTCGTTAAGCATCCTATTGATTTCATCTAAACCCGTGTTCTTGTTTCGCGAGTTTTGAGATTTATGGTATAGTGTATCGTTTAAGCCTTTCGAATTTAAGCTAATTTGGAGTCGTTTTTGCGTTTTTTAGATTGATAGGTTGTCCAGTTTTAAGTAAACAATGGGTTCGTACAAGGAGTCGGACCCTGAACTAGGGTACCTGACAAAGAGAGACACGGAAGTAAAACTACCACGGGCAACACGGGTCAAGAACAAGACCCCTGCTTCCATCCAAATTACCGCTGAACAAATCTTGAGGGAAGCACGTGAGCGACAAGAGGCTGAAATCCGCCCTCCTAAGCAAAAGATCACTGATTCCACTGAGCTTGCAGACTACCGTCTGAGGAAGCGTAAGGAGTATGAGGATTTGATTCGTAGGGTGAGATGGAATACAGGTGTGTGGGTTAAGTATGCCAAGTGGGAGGAGTCCCAGATGGACTTTAAGCGTGCTCGGTCTGTTTGGGAGAGAGCGTTGGACGTTGATTATAGGAATCATACATTGTGGCTGAAATATGCTGAAATGGAGATGAAGAATAAGAATGTGAACCATGCTAGGAATGTGTGGGACCGTGCCGTCTCGTATTTGCCAAGAATAGATCAGTTGTGGTATAAGTACATTCATATGGAAGAGATGCTTGGTAATGTGGCTGGTGCTAGACAAGTTTTTGAAAGATGGATGCAATGGCAGCCTGATCAACAGGGGTGGCTCTCTTTCATTAAGTTTGAGCTGCGTTACAATGAGATCGATCGTGCCCGAGGAATATATGAGAGGTTTGTACAGTGTCACCCAAAAGTTGGGTCGTGGATTCGATTTGCAAAATTCGAAATGAAAAATGGGGACATTGCCCGAGCCAGAAATTGCTACGAGAGAGCTGTGGACATATTGGCTGATGATGAAGAAGCTGAGCTGCTGTTTGTGGCATTTGCCGAGTTTGAGGAAAAGTGCAAGGAGACAGATCGTGCTCGGTGCATCTATAAATTTGCGTTGGATCACATACCTAAAGGACGAGCTGAGGAGGTTTATAAGAAGTTTGTTGCATTTGAGAAGCAATACGGGGATAAAGAGGGGATTGATGATGCCATAGTGGGGAAAAGGAGATTTCAATATGAGGACGAGGTTAGGAAAAATCCCCTTAACTATGACAATTGGTTTGATTACATTCGATTAGAGGAAAGTGTGGGTATCAAAGAGAGAGTTAGGGAAGTATATGAACGAGCAATAGCGAATGTTCCTCCGGCCGAGGAGAAACGCTACTGGCAACGTTACATTTACTTGTGGTAAGTATTGATGTTTTGATATAAACCATATTCCTCTTCATTGTATCAAACTATGAGCCCCCGGTCACATTCATTAATTGACAACTTATGTGCCAGTGGGCGGTTTTCTCATGTTGTGGTTGTGGAAGTAATTAGGAACTTCATAACTGCATAACTCTTTAAGATTTTATGTCATTTGGAAGTAATTAGGAACTTCATAAGTTCATAACTCTTAAGATTTTATGTCATTGCGCAGCTTAACAGTATAGTGCTTGCTTGTAAGCATGTCAGTAGATTCAAATAGGGACTCGAAAGTCGAAAGTTTGAATATAGAAACTGTACCCTTAATTGTGTTTAAATGTCAGTTATGTTTACTGGAATCTCTGTATTTGATTCAGTAACCCGTGCAATTTCTCACTTTCTTCTGAATGATTCCTAGGATCAATTACGCTTTGTATGAGGAACTTGAGGCTGAGGATATGGAACGAACAAGAGAAGTATACAGGTAATTTATTGAGAACATAGCATTTACGCTTTTCTTTATTGCTTCCTTGCACTGCAATGTAGTGCATGCTTGCATCTTCCTCAAACATCTTTCCATGGAAAACAGAATTTTCACGGAATTGTGCCTTGTAATATTGTAGTTTCAATTGTCATTTCACTGGCCCGGCTTAGTTTGTTTAGTTTTGGGCACAATTGATCAGCCAAGTAAGATCGTTGACGCCATGTATATCACATTACATTGATTGGCTAGATTTTTTCAAATTTGGCTTCCAGTTTTTGGGGGGGGGGGGGGGGGGTTTTGACAAGTGAGTGTAAATAGTGTTTGTAGAATTGTAGTTCTTTTAAGCTCCTACTCTTGACTTGGTCCGTTAGCTCTTGACCTGTTAACTGTATACGGAATTTGATGTTGGCGTGCAATGTGCCATCTATGTCTTATTAACTAATCTTGGTATCATCATGGTCTGTCTTTTCTTATTCTTTAAACTTTGTATATCTGTAAGAAGGGTAAGATTGAGTGGTTCAGTAATATATTGATTTCTGGGTGTCATATCTCAACTTCTTTGTACCTTTTGTTGTAACATTTGCTGTTGCATTTTTTCAGGGAATGTCTTAAGTTAATTCCTCATGACAAATTCTCATTTGCAAAGATCTGGCTGTTGGCAGCTCAATTTGAGATACGACAATTAAATCTCAATGGTGCCCGACAGATATTGGGCAATGCGATAGGAAGGGCTCCAAAAGATAAGGTTAGTTCTGATTCCTGAGTTATCTTATTCTTACTAGTAACTTCTAAATTAATTTTATCTTTACACGCTCTAACAATTGCTATTGGTTGACAGATATTCAAGAAGTACATTGAAATAGAGTTGCAATTGGGAAACATTGACCGTTGCAGAAAACTTTATGAAAAATATCTAGATTGGTCACCAGAAAACTGCTACGCGTGGACTAAATATGCTGAGCTAGAGAGATCTTTGTGTGAGACGGATAGAGCGAGGGCTATTTATGAACTTGCGATTGCCCAACCTGCATTAGATATGCCCGAATTGTTGTGGAAGGTAACTACAGGAATCCTGTTTTCGGAAGTGATTTATGTTGTGAATTATATAAATATAGAGCTCACCTACCTTATAGACAAATGTAGCTCTAAAGGTGCTCCGAAGCAACGAGGTGCAAGACGTGAGGCGAAGGTGTGAAAGTCATGCACACTAAATGACTAGACACACTGTTTGTTGCACACAAATTTGTTTTTAAAATTTATTTTTGTGCAACGGTACCATAATTTTGTATTTTGAAGAGGATTGACATGTGAAGTAAAAGAGTTGGGTATATTGGAGCAAAGGGAAATGCATAACAAAATACGTAAAAGGAAAAATATGAAAATTGCACGCTAGTGTGCCTCTTTAGCTGCTGCTTCTGTAAACAGCTTGTCAAAGGCAGCCCTAGGTGTTTTTGTGAGTAGTTGTGAGTCTTATGCTCAATGCTTTATGTAATTTATCAATTGATATGATTTGTTGTCGAATGTACTGGTTTCAGCCTCTGTTCACACTCAGTACCCATATCATGTTTAGTTTGAGTCCTAAAACTTACGCGAGAGTATCAACTTTTTAAATAATTGTTGTTACTGAATTGTAGTAAGAAAATCAGATAATGCTTTGATGTGTACATGTTTGAATTTATTGTAACGCTGAGGTTTTATAACAGGCATACATTGATTTCGAGATATCTGAAGGCGAATATGAAAATACCAGAGCTCTATATGAGAGACTTCTTGATCGAACAAAGCACTTGAAGGTGTGGATTAGCTATGCTAAGTTTGAAGCTACTGCTATGGAAGATAGTGGGGCCCCAGACATGGCAGACGAGGAAATTCAGGAAATGCTATGCGAGAAAAAGAAACTGTGTGCACAGCACGCTAGACGTAAGTAATCGTTGTCTCTTAAATGGCTTTGTGCTCGTTATCTCTTCTGTTGTGTAGAAACCTTGGTTGATAATGTCATTATAACTTTATAACATGCTTTCTGAAGTATATATATTAAAGGTAATTACTCATCTGATGCAATTGGTGTAGGCTACAGTATGTTTCTTAGAAACTTTCTCAAGTGTGAACTACTCGCATGTTTCTAAATGTGCAGTTAGACATTTTGGCATGCTAAAGTTTGAGAGTGAGCTCACAGTGGAATAGTATATTGATGCTCATTTTATCCCTCGATTGCTGTTGGTTACATATATCGGTCTCTTTCCCTTTGATTATTCACAAATTCTCATTTCAGACGGTCTTAATTTAAGACGAGAAAAATGTTGCCATTTTATAATAAGAATTGGTCATTTAATGATAAAAAGATACTCCCTCCTATTCACCATTTTCTTTCCCTTTTCTTTTTGCACAAGAAATAAGAAATTGAATTTGGACCATACAAAATACACTACCCCACATGCTATTGAATTTGGACCACACAAATCAAACCAAAAAAGGAAATAGGGAAGAAAACGTGAATAATCCGTTTAAGGAAATAGGGAAGAAAATGGTGAATAGGAGGGAGCACTAAATTGTCACTTTCAAACAATAAACTAGTGTTAACGTTTTATAAGAAAATGTTCACATTTTTTCCGTCTGAACTTAAGATGGATACCACCCGTCTGAAATGAGACTTGCTTTTAATTATCCAAGTAGTTCTAGCTACTAGATCAAAGCTTGAAAGTAGTTTCAACTATTCTGGCACTATTTCTTCTGACTTGTTTGATCTTTACTTTCTTGGAGTTTTGGTGACTGTTGCCTTTTGTGTGAATAAATAATTCTTCAACCTTGCAGTTAGCTGATAACCTTGTCTATGTATCAGGTGTTTTTGAACGAGCTATCAGTCATTACAGGGTTTCTGCTCCTGAGTTGAAAGAGGAGAGGGCGATGCTCTTAGAAGAGTGGCTGAACACGGAGAAAGATTTTGGTGAGCTTGGAGATGTTGCTTTAGTCCAGGCTAAGATGCCCAAGAAACTCAAGAGGCGTCGGCCTCTAATGACAGAGGATGGTCCAGCAGGGTATGTCCTCCAACTTCCTAATATACCCACCCGTCATAAATTGGATTTAACGCGTTTTCCTTTTTCTGTCACTCAAACCAAATCACCACATTGGTAGTTAATTTTGACTGTTAAAAGACAAAATACCTTTTCAAAAGTTTGTGGGATCTCAACAATCGATCAACTTGTTTGCTCAACACATTTGACACCCTTCCCTCCCTTTCTTATATCTTGTGATATTTGGAAATGTAGTCATTTTAAGTGGAGGGTGTACTTGTTTTCAGACCGGATGACTTTGCCATGTCAAAGTGGCACTGGCTATTTGGTTAGAATGAGTCCTTATTCAGGTGCCCTAGTTTTTTTGTTGGACAATTTAACCGCATGATTGTCAAATAATTGAACCTCACGTTATTTGCACTTGTCCCAGCCTGATAAATGCTTGTATTATTTGGTGAGAGTTAGTTTGCACTGAAAGGTACACAGCTGAATAGACCCTGGAATCATGCTTGTGCTTTGTGATGTCATCTGTGGGTCTTGTTCCAAATGCTTTCTGCTTTTATCCTGCTGCTGCATAAATGAATTTACAATTCTGGCTTTCTCAATTGCTGAAGTCTGTTCAATGTTATCTTCAAATGTATTTATTTCTTGTAAATTTTGACAGGTTTGAAGAGTTCTTTGACTACCTCTTCCCAGAGGAAACTCAGACAACCAATCTGAGGATTTTGGAGGCTGCCTATAAATGGAAGAAGCAGAAAGTTTCTGGTGACGATGATTAGCAACTGTGCTTCCCGTAGACTCTAATCAGGTTATTTTTCGTAGTTACTGGTAAACAGTGCGGGGAAAACTAGTGTACTATCTTCCAATTTATTTTTCATTTTTGTATTGTAACTTGTAGCTCAATGTTGATGAGATTCTGTTTATAGTATTACACTATTACTTTCAATTACACAGTGGGTTTTAGATTCTCTTGTTATAGAGCAAGCTGGAGTATGGCAATTTCTGCACAAGGATATTCAACAAACAATGTCAGGTGCACTCTTGCCATTTGCTTATTGATTTTGTCCCAAAAGATTTCAACTATTCATGTACATGACCCGTCTGACATGTGTGCGAGTCAACGTGCGAGTAAACTCGTACCTCCGTGAAGAAGCTAATTGGCGGGATTACCTAGCGGGTGCACCATCAATCGACCTCACCCAACTCGTAGAATTCTATGCGGCACAAGGCGCTCTCTTTTCCTAATGCTCTAATTCAGAGGGAGATTATTATTATTAATTTTTTTGTGCGTTGCCTTCAAACTATTCCGTATTATTTTTTTGCTTGTCTATTCAAGGTCGGCCAGGCATGATTTGCTTACCTTCGATAAACTATTTGTCGAGTCAACTCTTTAGTCCACCTCTAGTTCTAAAATTGGAAAAAGGAGAAAATATACTGGTGATGACAGTTTAATGTAATGTTTAGGCCAAATTGACAAATTGGTAAAAAAAGGAAGGAGTAGTGGACAAATTGGTAAAAAAAGTTTTTTTTTGGACAAATTGGTAAAAAAAAAAATGGAGGATTGGACAAATACACCAAAAAAGAATTGTAATCCAATTAATTAGCACAAATTATCATTTAAGACGGATATGTCCGTATTAAGTTTAATATGGGTCAAATAGGCCGAACAAAACAAAAGCAAAATGCATGAGAAAAACGCAACAAATTTGTTTTATATGCACACGTGAGATATACTCGACCCGTTTTAATCTTAAGACGGATATAGTTGTTCATGGGTTCGGGTCGAGTCGGTTAGGGTCGAGTCAATTTCGGACTTGTTGGTTTCGGATCGGGTTATTTCGGTTTAGGTCATTTTCGGGCCAACTATTATCAAGTTATTCGTGGCTAATAACCCGTTTGACTCGACTTGGCGTGAAAATGACCCAAATTTTCTTGACAAGTAAATGACCCGACCCGAAATGGCCCAATCTAAGATCACCCAACCCAAAAAATGAGCCGACAAAATCTAACTTTTATTTAACAAAAAAAAACTTGAAATGACTTTTTTTATCTTAATCATTGACCCGAAAATGGGCCGAAAAATATATCGCACATACCTGAAAACGAAAATGACTCAACCCGAATTAACCCGAAAAAATGCGAAACCGAACTAACTCAACCTACGCTGGCCTGGCCCGTTTGCCAGATGTACCGAATAAACCCAACCCGACACCCGAACTCAAGCTCCAAAACCCGAATTAACCCAACCCACCGAAACCTGACCCGAATATTTATTGTTGCAAACCGGTTATAATCAATGAATAATTTGATATTAGTTGGTCCGAAAAGGACCTTAACCCGAGATAATCCGATCCGAAACTAGTAAACTCGAAAGTGACTCATCTGAACCCTTAAACAACTATATCTGTCTTAATATTAAAACGGGTCGAGTATATCTTATTGCATTTTTCTCATGCATTTTGTTTTTATTTTATTCCGACTATTTGACCCGTATTAAACTTAATACGGATATACCCGCCTTAAATGATCATTTGTGCTAATTATCTAGATATTCATTTTTTTTGGGTGTATTTGTCCATCCCTTCATTTTTTTTACCAATTTGTCCAAAATGAAACTTTTTTTACCAAATTGTCCATTATCCCTTACTTTTTTTACCAATTTGTCAATTTAGCCGTTTAATGTATAACCACTTGGGTAATCATCGGGTTAATCTATACAGTTGGTTCGGCATAGGAAGATAGAATTCCCTGGAAGATTAAATTCATATGAACTTGAAAATCACGTGAATTGTTTAAATGTGGTTTGGTTGAATGTGGGAACTTCATTTCATGTGGGAATTCCCACTTACCTAGGGGGGTTAGGTAAGTGACCTCCTAGTCTCCTACATTATGTAGGAATTGGAGTTTCATAAGAAGTTCTACTTTTCATGAATTGGACAACCAAACAAGACTCCATTTAGCCGCTTCCCATGATTTTCCAATTTCCGTGATTTTAAAAAGCAACCAAATAAGACTCCATTCTCGTGATCTTGAGTCTAATGTTGAAATTGCAAGCGCAAATTTGAAAATGGACAAACTTGTTACGTACTCCTTCCAATCTACACCAAGAATAACACTTGCATCTTGGTCGTCTTTGAATAATACTTTGACCGTATCTTTTCATGTATACGTGACTTTGTTTTAAAAAATAAATTTTGTAAAAAAATTTTTCATAACAAATCTATATTTTATATAAGTATCGTTTTTTTAAAATTTTGATAATTTAAACAATTTTTTTGGTCAAAGTTTTTTGAAGTCTACCAAAGGTGGATTTCACTTTGGTGCAGATAAGAAGTATGATTATGAAAGCTAGATTGACCTTTCTGCATGTCTTTAGTCGTCTCGACATGTGTGGTGTGTACCCGGGTGATTGATAAATATTTTCTCATGTTTTAATTTGTGAACGTTGGACTCACTCAAGTAGTCAAGTGTAATCAACCTTGAGAGATCATTTTCAGTTTTTCTCCCATAAATTTGTATGCGTTCAAACACCACTATATGATGAATATTATTCAGGTCATTTCAATCATCGGGAATATTATAAAAATCCCTCTTTTTTCATTTTCTTATCAAATTTGAGGAAACTATAAACGGAAAATTTACGTGGTATCCTCGAACTTTGTCATTTTGCACGTGATATCCAATTTTTTAAGTTTGTGCACAAAATATCCTTGAGATTTGATTTTCAAGTACAACGTGACCTTTTTATCGTTCTTAAAATTTTCAATTGAGCATAAATCATAGACCAGAAATCGAAATGGACTAATTTTTTTTTTCAAATTGATTACCTTTTCGAAATCTATAAATTGATAAAACAAAAATGGTCATTCGGACATTTAAGATCAAAGATATGGTCGATTTGAGATTTTCGTTAAAAAAAAAACAAATAAAATGTCAGTCGACAAATTTTTTTTCTCAAATTGTAGATTATGACGAGAAAATCATTTTAGGAAAAAAAATTTGGCCGATTTTGGAATTTCGGTCTATAAATTATGCGTAATTGAGTTTTTATAGCGACAAAAAGAGTATGTTGTGCATGAAAATCAAACATGGAGGGTATCATGTATACAAACTTGAAAAGTTGGATACCACATGCAAAATGACAAAGTTTGAGGGTACCACATGAATTTTCCGAACTATAAATCCAGCTAGTCTCGCTATTGACGGATATATCCGTCTATAGCTGTCAAATAGCTTGAAAGTGGTAACATTTTTGGCCCCACCACCCCACTTGTTGCTTGTCTTATTAGAAATGTGGTATTGTATTTAGTCCGTTTTTAGTTATAGACGGATATGTGCCGTCTATAATGAGATTTTGGGCTATAAATCTGAGTTTTTGCTCATTTTGGGGTGCATATTATGTGGAGCGTTGTTTATTACCTTAGGAAGCGTCGTTTTCTGTTAATAGCACTGTATCAAGGTTGATTAAACTTTTAATGCAGGGACTTTCATACTTGACACAACAAAATTATTTTGCTAATATATCAGTTTTATTATTTGTTCCTTGCAACAAAGGCGACTCTAGGATCTCAGCCTCTCAGGGATGGGGAATCAACAAAAATAAAACATAAGAAATTTTGAGAAAAAAACTAGCAAATATGGATAATGGTTTAAAAAAAGCGATGGTGTGGAGGTTTGAACCCCATCTTCAAGTTCCACAAACACCTTTCCTATCATTCTTACCATTGAACCAAGGCTTTCTAACTAAAATATGTTGCACTCTATATTACTTCTTCCGTTTTTATATGATATTCCCATTTGTTGAATATATGAGTGAAATATTTTAATAAAATGGGGGTTCAATTAAACTCCATAAACTTCCACTGAAATCGTCACTGCTTCACAATAACCTTATTTCGCAACATCTATTCATCTAAGTTTTATAATTGAGCTAAATAAAGTTTATACAAATTTATGGGGATCCACAAGACTACAAGAGTAAATGAATAACCTAATAAGCTAGGTGTGTTGACTCAAATAACCAAAGCGTAAGTCTACTTAAAATACAATAAACGTCGTAGTAGAAGTATAAGCGTATAACTCACCTTATCGCAGGTCGTAGTCAACCACGTCAACACGGAAAAGTCGCCCTTTGCCTTTCGTACATCTTCCTTTGTTTTTCCATGTCTCTTACAAAACGACAAAGTTACGACGCAGAAAATACAAATAAAATGACAGCCCCACAATAGAGAATCCAATCTTAAACACTTGAACTGTGTCACTAAACTACTACTTTTAAAAGTTTTAACACCAAAAAATAATACAACCATGGTCCATGCATGCGTTCACACCCACTTATATAATATACTCTGGATAAGAGATTAGTAGTATTTCAAAGCATCAAAGGTTGCATGTGACATAATAAAGGCAATTGCATGGAAATGTTGGAGTTTTAGATAGCGGTAAAGTTTCTTTGAAGACCATTTTATATGAAGTTAATTATGTATGAGTAAAATATATAGTGGGAAAGAGTTGGAAAGATGGTGAATATAAGAATGCACATGAGATAAGATGGTAAGGAATAATTTTAAGTATAGAACCACTAAAAGACTACTCCCTTCGTCTCAATTACTTATTTACCTTTAATTTATTTACACATAAAGATCAAAGAGCGAGAGAGGAGGAGGCTGTTTGTAGGTAATGTTATTGAGTGAAAAGTAAATAATGGATTATATAGGTGATTAAATTAATTTTAAAAAGTAATCTCAATATAGAAATGTAAACAAATGAATTGATGCACCCACAGATAAATAAGTAAACAAATACTCGAAATGTTTTATACTCTTGAATACTAGTATACTCTTACCTAACATAATTACTCTCTAACACACCCTCTCAGTCAAAAACGGTAATTAACAGACGCTTGACTAGATGAAAAAATAGTTAATGATGTCGTTTGAGATGAGCGAAGTTGACCTTTATTGACACTCTAACCGGACGTGGTGCCTTGCGCTTGTCTTGATCTTGCCATTATAAAAGTCATTCTTCTATATACTAAGAGAATAAAAGTCTCCAAAGTTTTATCACCAAAAGGCATCAAGCTAAATAAGGAAACAAAAAGACTTCCTTCTTTAGATTATTATCATTTCATAAAAATATAATCTTTTAATCAAATAATAATTTTTTTTTTTAAATCTAAATTATACGAGTAATATTTTAATTATAATAAGATAAATCCACTATAATTTTACAAACTGTAAATTTCTAATTTTCTTTTATGTATTATTATATATTAGAGAATGACTGGACACATTTTGTAAAACAAAACATTAAATTGATATTATTAGCTTTTTCGCAAAAAAAAAAAAAAAAAAAAAAAAAAAAAAAAAAAAGAAATCCTTAACATAATTTGAAAAAAATTATTATTTGTAATCATTAGTTTTATGGTTTTTTGTTAGAAACTACCTTTTATTTATGGTCATTTCTGAACAACTACCTTTCATTTTATTTTTTGTTTTCAACTACCTTTCATTTCTTCATTTTGCGAAAGACTACCAAAAATTCACTTCCGGCAAAAAAAGTCAACTTTTTGGCATTGACTTACCATTTCATGTTGAATCTAACTCTTTACTTCATAACCCTAATAATCGATGATAAAGATTGATTAAACCCAACATTAATCATCTCAATTTGTCTATCTCTTACCCGAAGCAAAGTCCTAATCACTGAAACAAAATCATCATTGATATTAATCTTAACATGGTAAATAATTCTTCAACAATAATGATCTATTATGACCTTGTTGGCAAAATTAACTCCTAGTGTTAACTATTCGAAAAAAAAAACATGGATTCATTCTTAGGATCACTTGTGTGCTACTATATCATTAGTTTTCTTATACCGATCATCTTACCATAAAGAGAGAAATAATGTACTTTAATATGACTTAGATGGACAGTAGATTGATGAATCATGAGTAGTATATAAGGTTGTTGAAATGTAAGGGTGAATGTGAAAGTGGTAGTAAAGGTGACGACGGAGATGGAGATGGAGATGGAGATTGAGATGGTTGATGCGTTGGTATTGCTTTGAACAAACTTTTGATAAGGTGTTGAGCATGGAAATGAGCTTTTTCGGATTTTGTTGGGTGAACAAAAGGAGAAATATAGGTTGTATGTGTGAAAAGGGGAGAAAAGAGCAAGTCAACGCCGGAAAGTTGACTATTTTTTGCCGGAAGTGGATTTTTTGTAGTCTTTCGCAAAATGAAGAAATGAAAGGTAGTTGAAAGCCAAAAATAAAATGAAAGGTAGTTGTTCACAAATGACCCTAAATAAAATGTGGTTTCTGACAAAAAAACCCTTGGTTTTATGTTAAAGAAAAAAATTCATTACACACACATTTTATAACTTTACTAAATTCTCTTTATTAGATCACAATTCATTTTTTTCTCGTATCGAAATACAGTGACGTATATAACAAATTAATTAATGACGTACCAATTTAAAATATTAAAATAATAACAAAAAAACAAAACTTTATACATACCTCAAATGTGCGGTATCTACACTAGTTCCTAGTAACAACAATAATAATACTAATTGTGCACGAGGGCCGTAGTAACTCGTGAGACACAAAACTAAAATGTCAAAGTGCACAAGGATCGTAGCAACTCATGAAATGTCGATAATGAAAAATAAAACAGAAAATAAATCATGGTGTACGAGGGCTGTAGCAACTCATGAAACACCGGAACTGTGAGAGTCGAAGCAAACTCAACAGTAGTACAACTAAAATAAAATAAAAACGAGTAAAAAAAACACGCAAGTCCAGGCTTTTTGATCCGGTTGCGGCGGCTGGTACAGGCGACGATGTCATAGTACCCGGCCCATTAGGCATGGGTGGTTGCAAAGACGAATCCGAGACAGACAATAAGGAGAAGGCGATGACAGGACGTGGCGGAGGTTTAGAATGGTGGCGGTTATCGAAGCAACATGGCAAAGAGGTTGTTTTAGCAATTATGGACAACGACAAGTGTGATTGTAGCAACAAATTTGTGTTAAGTATGCAAAAATTAGAGAAAACACAGAAAAATGTAACAAAGTAAATTTTTATTAATTTGAATATTTCGGGTACAATCTCTAGTGTAATCCGCTGATCGATCTCCACGTAATTTGGATGACGATGTTAAAGGAGGGTCTCAATGACTTTAATTCTCATTTGATGTGTGTTGTTTTATTCGCCTCTGACTGAACGATTCCGGGTGCTTGACGTCGAGACTTGAAGAAATGATCGATTTGATTGAGGAGAGTCGCTTGACTTGATCTTCGTAGTCGATTTGATTTGATGGATGGTAGTTGATGGACTTGCTCTCCTTTGATGATTTGCTCATTGCACGATGATTTGAAGTACTTGGCTTCGGGATCCTTGGAGAATGAGTCAATCTCGAGATTTGATGGAACTTTGAAGGAACTCTTTGATTTCTAGAGAGAATTTGAAAACTCTCGATCTAGGTCTTATGTTTAATTTTCTCCTCTAATTTTTCCTTCCTTGATTGTAAATGAAGTTGAGGTCTCTATTTATAGAGAAATTGATCTCTAACCCTTTCTCACTAGCGGGCTTGGACTTGGAAGTCTATTTTGTCTATTGTAGCATATCTGACTCATTTTGTCGGGTTTTACCACTTTGATAAAACGAACTCGACTAAATTAATTAAAATGTATTATTTGATTAGATTTCACCCAAACTAACTAGTTTAGTTTACAACAAATATTTGACGGGTCAACAATTTGACTTTGACATCCGACGTGACATTTATATAAATATTACGTGCCTACAGTGATGACGGTGCCGGCATGAACACAATCAACTCAACAACATCGGCAGAGGCACACCAACTTGAAGAACAGAGTAGGGTAGATAAATTTTATTTTATGGAGAATATTGTTATATTAGGATAGAATTATGGGATAATTCACCTGATACTCCTGATGTTTGGCTTAATTCACGTGGTACCCCTGGTTTTAGGAATGTGCACATGGTACTCCTGAACTTTCGTTTTAGTGCACCATCTGCCCTTTGCCCTTAACTCCGTCAAATAATGTAACGACAACCAGGTTTGGGAGGAAAATTAGTTAGAGCCAACAACTTTTTGAATTTCCAACTAACTACAATCTCCAACTAACTATAACTAATTAATATGACTTTCACCAAATACCCCTGAGGTTTGAGAAATGTGCACGAAATACCCCTGTAACCAGAAATTAGTTAGAGCCAGGTTTATAAATGGTAGGATGAAAGCTGTTTTAGGTTTTAGAAATCTTCATTTTTAATTTCACAATGCTAGTACACTTACATCATTATAATGTAGAATAAAAACATATACATTATTATGAATGTTTTCAAACTAAATTGAAACATTTTAGCTAAATCTACAATTTCTCTTTTTAAGTCACAAATGCTAGTTGTTTGTTATTTCAATTTCTTCTTCAACTCTTGTATAACATCATAAAATTGTGCAGCTTCCTCTCCAACCAAAGCATTAATGTCTTCATTTTTTGGTTTGCACCATTGAAAGCATTCACATTCATCCCATTTGTAGTACAATATTAAAGGGTTTGCCGCCAAAGGTCCAGATGACCTTATGTTGAATCTCTTCTTGCATTTAGGGTAATTTTTGTTATATATTTGCACCCCTTTTGAATTAGATCTTGAACTAGATGATTGCATTATAGTAGGAATGTGTTTGTAGTAGTGTTTTAAGAGTCCCTCAATGATTTGTGCTCTCAATTTTAATAGCAACTTTATCTTTATTGCAATAAGTCAGTCCAACGACAACTTTTAAAGCCGTTACAAGTATTTCTGGTTGCAGGGGTATTTCTTGAACATTTCTCAAACCCCAGGGGTATTTGGTGAAAGCCATATTAGTTAGTTGGAAATTGTAGTTAGTTAAAAATTCAAAAAGTTGTTGGCTCTAACTAATTTTTCCCTCAAATCTGATTGCCGTTACAATATTTGACGGAGTTAAGGGCAATGGGCAGATGGTGCACTAAAATGAAAGTTCAGGGGTACCATGTGCACATTCCTAAAACAAGGAGTACCACGTGAATTAAGCCCAACCTCAGGGGTACCACATGAATTATCCCTAGAATTATTAGAATAATAATTATGTTAGATAAGAGTATGTTATGTATATATAATATTTGTAGAATATCTTAAGAATATTCTTGGAGTACCCTACAAGACACTCCACTACATATGTAACCATTTTCATAAATAATAAAACAGATCATTATATTATCTTACATGATATCAACCTAAAAACTGATCATCACAAAACCCTTCCGCCTGCCACAATATCGTGCTTCAACCGCCTGCCGAAAATAACTACCTTAAACCATAGGGTATACAATGCTCTCCCGTAGAAAACACCTCTATTAAATTAGGAATATTATTATTAAAATTAATAATAATAATAAAAATGACAGGTTTCATAACCTACAAAACCCAAACACAACCCATCATCTTCCCCATCCCCAAACGCCCTATACAAGAACCTTCGTCAATCACCAAACTTCGACCAGTCACCTGTCCTTCGTCAAGCCAAGAATATTCCTAAAATATTCTAGAGATATTACGATATGTATAATATACTCTTTTCTAACATAATTATTCTCCTAATAACTTTATACTAATATAACAATATTCTCTAATATGTAAGATTTACTAATATCTA
Source organism: Silene latifolia (assembly GCF_048544455.1). Taxonomy (NCBI): domain Eukaryota; kingdom Viridiplantae; phylum Streptophyta; class Magnoliopsida; order Caryophyllales; family Caryophyllaceae; genus Silene; species Silene latifolia. Next base: position 853,727 of record NW_027413701.1, read on the forward strand.
TAACCAGTATAATTTTACTACGATTTAGTACTCTTTAGTGATTTCCGATTATGATGTTGATAATATAAATAATTCTCATTTTAGGCTTGGCTATAACTTAATTCCCAATATGGTGTTCATGTAGGTTTGAATTAACTTCCAAACCAGGAAATCAAGAACAACACTATATTGGGAATTAAGTTTTAAACAAACCTTTAAATTGAAATAGCTTTACTTTTCATTATAATTTTTTTTTTTTGGTATTTTTTTAATAATGTGTTGAAAGACAAAGTTATTAATAACAGTTACATTACTTTATATAAAAAGAATCCTTTTTTTTTCTTTTATGTTTTTTCATATTTTCTATTTAACGGATTATTTATTATTTCATGTAAACTTATTTTAAACATATTTCATGTAAACTTATAAAATATTATTTACACAGTTTTAACTATTATTGTTAATGTTCCGGGTGTAATTCCAGAGCAGATATTTGTTACCACTCGTAGCTCGTAGAATGATGTCCTTGCTTGAATCCTCCTTGCGGTCTCCTGAAACGATGAACAAACTGAGGGCTCGGATTTGGCCGAGCGTACTCACTCCGACGCTCAAGTCAGTTAACTTAGAGAGGTAAGTTGTTGTTACTTGGCTAAGAGTATAGTGTAGAGAGATAAGGAAGATATTACCAGATGAATAGTGGTTATTAGGTTAATTTTCGGATCCTTTCCTCAATGAAGGTTGAGGAGTATTTATAGGCTTTCACCTTTTGTCACGTAGTGGCCAAGTGGCCAAGTGGTAGCAAGTGGAAAGACCGTTCTACCCTCGGCCGATGGACCTATGGCGGAGCGGCCGAGGGGTCTTGGATATGAGTACGCGGATATGTGCCCCCGGGCCGGTTGTCATGCCGAGACCCAGTGTGAGCCGATGGGATGCATCGGCTAAGGTTGTCTAAGTCGTTGACTTTCTTTGTGGATACCTTTGACCATGCTCAATATGTTGACTTGGTCGTGCGGTGCGAATATGCCCCATCAATTTGCCCCAGCGTAGTCTATGCCGTGGTATGGGCTCCGATGTATGTTGAGCGTATATTCTGCGTAAGTATTTTTGCAAAAATTTCGATCGGCTTCTTCCGATCCGTCGGCGTGGTTCTTGTTAGGTCGTACCATATCCCCCCTCCACATGGATGCGTAAAGGGGATCCGATGTGGAAAAGAATGTGTGTTGGCCGAGACCAGTGGCCGGGAGTCTTAGGTTGTTTTTGGTTGCCCCCGGCCGGTGCTTCCTAACTTGGCTGATCAGGTGGCCGGCGGAGAGCATGTATTCAGGAATTTGTTGAGGAAGGTGAATGGGCGAAGAGATGCAAATTGGCGTGTTGGAGACGCTTGGTTACTGTTGCATTGATTGACGTTCAACTGTTGCAACGATTGACATTCCGTGGTCGCATGTCCGACACGTGTCCGTTCGCTGATTGGTTGACGCTTCATGGGCCGTGCCCTGATTGGTCCTCTTCCATGGGCTTTTCCCTATAAATAGGGCAGTTTTTCGTGTAGCGGCGGAGGTGCCCAAACCCAATGTGGACACCCCAACGCGTGATCATAAATGAAGAAGCAACCAAGTTTTCCAACCAAGTGCTTGTCCCCTCCATAATTGCCACCCAAAAAGAAGAATTGCTATCGAGCCATAACCCCGTTACCTCGGCAATTGGCCGAGAGCGACGGGGACACAATGACCGGTACGCTAGAAGAATTGCTATCGAGCCATAACCCCGTTACCTTGGCAATTGGCCGAGAGCGACGGGGACAAAATGACCGGTACGCTAGAAGAATTGCTATCGAGCCATAACCCCGTTACCTCGGCAATTGGCCGAGAGCGACGGGGACACAATGACCGGTATGCTAGAAGATTTGCTATCGAGCCGTAACCCCGATTACCTCGGCTAATTGATGGCCGAGAGCGACGGGGACACAACGACCGGTATGCTTGAAGATTTGCTATCGAGCCGTAACCCCGATTACCTCGGCTAATTGATGGCCGAGAGCGACGGAGACACAACGACCGATATGCCAGAGGAATTGCTATCAAGCCGCGACCCCGGTTGCCTCGGCTAATTGATAGTCGAGAGCGACGGGAACACATCGATCGACACGTCAAAGACGTTACATAGTTAAGATATGCATTCAAACTGCCTCGGCCATACCAGAAGTAAAAACAAAGCTCAGAAAAAGGAACATAACGAGCAAAGGTGGGCCTCACACCGACTCCACTCACCCCGGTTGAGGGCCGGTATGAGGCCGACGCGGCATAGCAGCTCATCCTGAAGAATTATCTGAGTCGGGGGCAGCCATCCCTCCTCAGCATCAAACAGCCGCATTGCCCGCTTCTCATCCGCAGTAAGAGGGACAAACGAAGCGTCCATCTTGACCTTGTTACCCCGGGAGACGTGTTTCTCATACTCTTCCCGGGTCTCACACCGTAAGTGAACGGGGCTCTGGAAAGACCGAGGCAAGGGGTAGTCCTCCGGCACTTGGACGTACACCCATCGCCCTTGCCAGTCTTTGCAAGAAGTAAGTTTGTTCACGGAGACATAGCCTGGCTCCGTCTGTACGCTATACCACCCCACCTTGCCGGATTTTGACGGCCGAAGACTGTGGAGTCGGCGGAATAGGTTAACCGTAGGGGTCTCCCCCTTGAAAACACAGAGCCATACAAAGCCGACTATCGTCCTCATGGCCAACGGATGCAGTTGGGCCACGGCAACGTTCATAGCTTTGATGATGGCCACGACGTGTTCGTTCAGAGGAAACCGGAGCCCATACTCCAGGTGCCTGAGATGAACGCCGATGTGACCCGGGGGAGGGCAGCAGACCGCCTGACCCTCCCCAGGGATAACAATTTTATACCCCTCACCAAGGAAGAAGTGATCTCCGAAAAGAGTCTCTCCGGAGCTGCTTGCGAATTTGTTTGTCCAGGTACGGTCGAGGCCAGTCGTGCAGGCCTCACCATGGTCCGGGATAGTCGTCCTCCCACCATCAACGGGAGCCCCCTTAACATCGTCATCAGCATCATCCTCACCCTCCAACTCCTCCACGAGGGGCAAATCGGCCTACGGGAGAAGGAGACCTAGGGCCCCCAAACCTTAACGGGATGGCTTCTAGTATCCCCTCCTCGTCAAGACGCGGCAGGAACCCCGGCGCGAAGTACTAGTCCCGGCATTAACAGAAGACATTTTCACAACAAACTACTAGCAAGATAAAAAAGAATTTGTTTGTTTACCTCGAAGAAAAATACTCGCCGATTCGAATACTAAAGATTGGAAGGAAAAAGCAGCCCTTGAAGGTTTAGAGAAATGAAGATTTTGGGAGAAAATTTAAGAAAATTTGAGGAAATGAAAATAATGGCCAAAATCACGAAAAACTGCCCTATTTATAGGGAAAAGCCCATGGAAGAGGACCAATCAGGGCACGGCCCATGAAGCGTCAACCAATCAGCGAACGGACACGTGTCGGACATGCGACCACGGAATGTCAATCGTTGCAACAGTTGAACGTCAATCAATGCAACAGTAACCAAGCGTCTCCAACACGCCAATTTGCATCTCTTCGCCCATTCACCTTCCTCAACAAATTCCTGAATACATGCTCTCCGCCGGCCACCTGATCAGCCAAGTTAGGAAGCACCGGCCGGGGGCAACCAAAAACAACCGGCACTCCCAGCCCTGGTCTCGGCCAGCGTCACATTCTTTTCCACATCGGATCCCCTTTACACATCCATGTGGAGGGGGGATATGGTACGACCTAACAAGAACCACGCCGACGGATCAGAAGAAGCCGATGCAGAAATTTTTGCAAAAATACTTACGCAGAATATACGCTCAACATACATCGGAGCCCATACCACGGCATAGACTACGCTGGGGGCAAATTGATGGGGCATATTCTGCACCGCTGACCAAGTCAACATATTGAGCATGGTCAAAGGTATCCACAGCAAAGTCAACGACTTAGACAGCCTAGCCGATGCATCCCATCGGCCTGTCACCTGGGTCTCGGCATGACAACCAGCCAGCCGGGGCACATATCCGCGTACTCATATCCAAGACCCCTCGGCCAGCCTGCCATAGGTCCATCGGCCGAGGGTAGAACGGTCTTTCCACTTGCTACCACTTGGCCACTTGGCCACTACGTGACAAAAGGTGAAAGCCTATAAATACTCCTCAACCTTCATTGAGGAAAGGATCCGAAAATTAACCTAATAACCACTATTCATCTGGTAATATCTTCCTTATCTCTCTACACTATACTCTTAGCCAAGTAACAACAACTTACCTCTCTAAGTTAACTGACTTGAGCGTCGGAGTGAGTACGCTCGGCCAAATCCGAGCCCTCAGTTTGTTCATCGTTTCAGGAGACCGCAAGGAGGATTCAAGCAAGGACATCATTCTACGAGCTACGAGTGGTAACAAATATCTGCTCTGGAATTACACCCGGAACAGTTAATATAATAGTTTAATGTTTTTATGAAGTATTTGGACATTAGCCCCTCTTATGCAATATAAATATATAACTAAATTTTGTTAACCAATTTCATAATTAATTCATAGCATACTAAACTACTCTGTAATTTACATTTTGCATAACTCTCTTAACAAGACAAACTTATCATTTTAAATATTTTGCATATATATTTGAAACACACTAATACTTAATTTTTTAATTATGTTTCTTTATGAAAAACATTTAAATAAATTGATTAATGAACCATTATTAATGTAATAAACTAATATGAAATGAAAAACATAGAAAATATTTAATGAAAAGTAATGTCTTTCCAATTTGAAGGATTGACTAAAACTTAATTCCCAATATTGTATTTATATTGGTTTAGAAGGTAATCCAAACCTACATAAACACTATATATATTGGGAATTAAATTAAACCCTAGCCTAAAATGATAATTATTTTTATTTTCAACACTATATTCGGAAATCACTCAAGAATACGTCAATATTACCTTATATAAGTAAATGACTGAAGAGTTAATTATTTATTTGTTAAGCATTCACAGTTCTACCTCCATATATTTAACAGAATTTATTATTATTTAAAATAGATATTTCCACCTAAAACAACAATTAGTGCATGTCAATCAAAGTAATGGAGTCACTCGTGTTTAGGGATGTCAATGGATCGGGTTCGGGTTCGGGTCTGGTGAAGCCTCATCCGTCATCCATCCGTCTTTTTAAAATCTCATCCAACCCGTCCGTCATCCGTGAAACATATCATCCGTCATCCATCCATCCATCATCCATGGATGAAACGGGTGGATCGGGTGATAAACGGGTGTTGTGCATTTATAATTTCAAGTTTAAAAAAATGATGTTTTTTTTTTCTACAAAAATAAAGTTAGATAATTAATTTAGTTTAACTTTCTAGTGGGTAGGCTTACAAAATATTTATATTGAGAGTAGAAAAATATGAAAATTTAAATATTTTATACCTTAATAATGAGTTATATGTAAAAAAAAAAATTAAATAAAAAATAATAAAATCGGGTGATGGATGGATGGCGGGTGAAATTTCTTCATCCAACCCATCCGTCATCCACATCCGTTTCATCCGTCATCCATCCACCATCCATTTAAATCGGGTTTTCATCCATCTTTTAGGATCGGGTGGATCGGGTTTTGATGGATGCGGGTGAAATTGACATCCCTACTCGTGTTTCACAACTTAACCCCGACAAGAGGGTAAAAATCATAATGTTGGTGGTCATCACAATTACGTTCACACACTGCCAATTTTGCAAATATAATAATGGCCAGTATTTAATAGCCTACCAAATACAAGTATTTAACACTCACTTCCTGTACAAGATCTATTTCACATACCTCCACTACTTCACCACTCTCCCTTCAACAAACAACACGGTCAACACCTCAAACCTCATCAAAAATGGTGGAAGCATTGTTAGAACAAGCTGCTTGGTTAACTCCTACTTCCCTCTTCCTCCTCCTCAACCTCGTCATCGCTACCATCGTCTTCTCCCACCGCCGAACCAACCACCCCGACAACAACCACAACCACGACTCCACTTCCGCCGCCGCACCTCCCCCGTACAATCCGCCGCAGCTCGCCCGCACTCCTTCACTCTTCTCCCGCGTCACCTCATTCAATCTCTCCAATTACTACCCCCACCCTCAACACGACCACGACCACGAGACCGTCGACACAACTCCTTCTTTGTTCTCCCGTGTTGCCTCCTTCAAGTTATCGGGCCGGGCCGAAGGGCCCGATCCGAGCGAGGAGAGGGAGAAAATCTCGGAAACTGAACACGAGCCGAAGATGGAGTTGAAGAGGGCAGTGGTGCGTTCCCCGTCCTTTCTGTCACGTGTTGCGTCATTTACCGTTGGTGGACGGGGGTTTATGCAGGGGGAGGTTTGTGAAGTCGACGCACAATGTAAGGAAAAAGGTGATGATGAGTGTAAGAAGGTGGCGGAGAAGGTGAAGAAAGGGAAGGGGAAGAAGAAGAAAGTGGTGGAGAGAGTTGAGACGGCGTCGTTTAGGAAGAATGAAGAAGAAGTTGATGCTAAAGCGGATGATTTTATTAACAGGTTTAAACAACAGTTGAAATTGCAGCGTATTGAATCTTTGATGCGTTACAGAAGTGCTTAATTTGATAATTAAGGAATGATGAACGCTTCATTTAATTTTCGTGATTTTAGATTAGATGTTTTAGTTTTGTTGTAACAAAGTTTCTGCTGTATTACTATTATTATGTTCGTTGTGTAAGTTTAGCTAGATAACTCTATTCATAAAATTAAGATCTGTATTTCAGGATTTGTGCATTGACATAGTAGTTGTTTGAGTTTCGTTGAATCATATAAACATAAACATGTATTTCTATTTTTAGAAGGGGAATCACAATATCTACTCTTTCGCATAAGGACTAGACCTGGGATTTGAGTTACATAATTTCGGGTTTAGTAGTTATCATCTGAGGAGACAATTCAATTTTTTGCATTAAATATTTTTTTTTTTTTTTTAAATAAAAATGGACGTCTCGAGATTGTTTTATTTTATAAATTGCTATTTCGGTTTGGCCGGTCATTTCCGGTTAAGTTAGATTATTAGAGCCTTTCAGGTTATACTCCGTATTTGTTAAGTTGATGCAGGTTCGCGTTGTTGGATAAAATTAATCATTTTGGATGGGTTTGTCTGAAAATGATTTTATTGGGTAGATTGTGATTTTCTGGACACAACACAAATACGCAATTTGAAAGCAACAGTATGTTTGGGGATATAGTGAAATCGGGCGTGTTAAATATCGTCGACACTTTTACTAATTATCGTCGACAATTAACACAACTTTCCAATATTGTTCCCCATTAACTCCTCATTGTCTCTCTCTCTAATCTTTCTAAAACAAAAAAAGACTGTTTTTTTGGAATTCCAGGGTAACCTCAAAGCCTCCTAAGGAGGAATTGCGAGGTCCTGGGTTCGATTCCCTAGATGAACACTTTCGTGGGGACCTGACGCCCGGAGAGGGAATAATCCCCGCGGGAAAGAACTCACATAGTACGGGCGCCAGCGGGGTGGGGTCTGATCAGGGAGGATCCAACCTCCTCGTCATCAAAAAAAAAAAAAAAGACTGTTTTTCAAAAAAAAATCTTAATTTAGTTTATGAAATTTTCGATTAAAACGGTTTTAAACATATCGACTAATGACGGTAACAACGATCAAGTTAGTAACGATGTTCGAAAGATATGTTTACGTTTCAAGTTTATGATCTGACGAACGGATTAGAGTAGAACGGATTAGCGATTATCAATCCCCGCGTCCAAAACTAATTTAAGACGAAAATTAATAATTTTTTTTAAAAAAATATGTCGAAAAAGGGTCTGGATGAAGAAATTTTTTGTCTAGAAAAAAAAAATCGTCCAGACGAAAAATATTTTTTGTCCGAATTTTTTTTTTCCCGGACGAAAATATTTTTCGTCTGGACGAATTTTTTTTTTGTCTGGACGAAAAATTTCTTCGTCTCGCCCTAGGTCTGGACGAAAATGTTTTTCGTCCGGATTTTTTTTTTTGAAAAAAAAAATCGTTTTTTGGCTTAGATTAATTTTTGGCGCGGTAATCTATAATCGTTAATCCGTTCTAACAATAACGTTTCTATTCTAAATCACCTAAATCTACTAACTAATTACAAATTTTTAAAAAATTAAACTAGTTTAGATTACTTGTCGTCGATTCCTTGAATTTGGTGGCGGAATTGAAGCGGTGTGACTAGGGATGACAATGGGTAGGGGCTGGGTAGGGTCCGCCTAGACCCGGACCTGGACCCGAGATTTTCCCTTTGGACCCGTACCCGACCCAGACCCGCAAGGGTCTAAAATATGAGGACCCATACCCGGACCCTATGGGTAAGGGTAGGGTTTGGGTCTACCCGCTAGTCCGAGTTTCAGCCACTTTAGTAACATGATGAACAACTATGGGGTCTATAATATTAAAAAAAAAAATTCATACTACTTTAACATTATGAGTTTATTAATCTCTATTGTACACTACCAAATCCAATATACATACCAAAGAGATTAAGAAAGACAAAGAAGACCTAAATTAATTTTACATCCAAATACATGTGAAAGAATCAAACTCGGAACCCAAAATCAATACCGTACTTGATAGCCGTCTCTATCTGACCGTCGCTGGCTGCCGTTAATGGTAGTTGTCGGTCGCCGCCTATTAGAGAGATGGTTGCCGATCGCGTATCGATCTTTGTGGTGGTGGTTTTCTTGTGTCGGTGGTGGAGTGGTGATATTGTCGAGAAGAGTTTGGTTGGGTTTTATCACTTTATGGGATGAGGAAAGAGAAAGAGACTTTAGTTGAGTTTCTACAGTCTACCAGTATGAATTCAGAAAAGTTGTGATTTTGATTTTTTTTTTTTTTTTTTTTTTTTTTTAATGAAGGGTCTAAGGGTCAGGTATGGGTCTCATAACTTAGACCCGGACCCGGACCCGAAATATTTTCTTAAGACCCATACCCGACCCATACCCATTGGGTCTGAAAAAATGAGACCCATATCCGACCTATTAGGGTCCGATCCTCAGGGTCTGGGTCGGGTCCCCGACCCACTGCCATCGCTAGTGATGACGGAAATATCGTACTTGAATACAAGATGTTAATATGGGAGGCTTAGAGCAGGGTAGATTAAAAAAGTCACTAAAAAATGTCGACGATAATTAGTAAAATGTCGATGATGTTTATCAGGTTTGACAGTGAAAATGTGTACATCCTATAGGACTAGTGGTACAAGAAATAAGATAGTCCAAGAGGGTAATAGTGACAGTTCAGTTTGTGACTTTGTGGGTTATGTAGGATCAGACGTGTTATGTGTGGACCGTGAATGTTGCTTTTGTTGGGTAGTCTTGTTATAGACGGATATATTGCTAAAGATGAGTCAAATAGCTTGAAAGTGGTAACATTTTTGGCCTTCACCACCCCACTTGTTATTTGTCTTATTAGGAATATGGTATTGTATTTGTCCCGTCTTTAGTTATAGACGGATTTATGCCGTCTATAATGAGATTTTGTGTTATCGTTTTAGACGGATTGTTTTGTCTTAAATTTTCGGACGGCTTTATATTACTATTTTCATGGTAAAATGTGACTATTTAAACTCGGTCACATTTTGATGGTAAAATATTACCATTTAAACTGGATCATATTTATCCGTAAATGGGTTACATATGACGTGTTTGAAGACAATGACGGAAGGGAGACCTTATGCTTTTGTTGTATGTTGCTGCTTTTTATGAACTTCTTTGTCAACAAAGAAAAGCATTTGTGCATTATTGCCTTATTGGTACTCCATTACGTTTTCATCTAAGTCTATTACGGAGTATAAGTTCTCTATTTTGTGTTTGAAGTAAAGGTAAATAAATAATTAAATAAAGATATTATTTAAAATGACGGATGTCTTTATATTTGAAATTCACTGAAATAAGTATTTTGTTGATAATTATTATTATCATTATATATATAAAAGAATAATGTAAAATCGCTGATGTGGCGCAACAAGATTTCAGAAAAGTACTCTACCTGACATTTTCTTTACTCTCACAATTTGAGTTTTTCTCAGCCAATCAAAACTAACACCATTGCCATGTCAGCGGCCATGTCAACCGTGTTAAATTATTGTCTTTTGAACCCAATTTTCCAGAAAAACGAGTGATTACAATACACATAAAAACCGTGTAAAATTATTGTCTTTTGAACCCTATTTTCTAGAAAAAACCAGTCGTTACTCCTCCCATTTTCCCACTCTAATCTCTCTCTAATACGTTTTCTCTAATTTCAAATATCTATTCCATAAATTAACATTACAAACACTATGTAATGTATTACATTGAGTTAAAAAAATAGAGAAATCATATTCATAGCCATGAGATATTCAAAGCCATTACTACACTGTACAATACATTGAATAAAAACAAATTGAACCATGTACTACACTGACGAAGAACAATATTGCTAAGTACTACTATGGGCCACCGTTAAAAACCCAACTATACGATTGCCTCGCTGAGTTGCTGACCAACTAAACCATCGTCGGCCAACTGAACTAACACCAGTTACACCGCCATTGCCGTCAAAATGCCCCTCCCTCCCTCCCGCACCAATCACCCTACCACTGCTCTATTACGATCGTACCGCCGTAAGACAAATAACATTACCACCGTACCATTGCTTCAACGGCGACTCTCACTCGCCGGCAGACCACCGTCGAGAGTTGCTGGCGGAAAATCGTCGATCCCCGCCTGGTTTTAAAACACCACCACCAACAAACCTACAAGGCCAAACTAATTAGTCTTAATTAATTTAGGCATAAACCCTAATTAAAAACAAATAAAATTCTAAAAAGTGTTAATTTAATTATTAAATTTGAGATTAACGAATTAAGTACCCGATCTTCATTCGAATAATCGTTCATAATTTCATAATTGAATAATTTTAAGGAGATTGAAAAGGGTTAAGGTTTAACAATAGGGGAGGTAGAGAGAAGGTAGAGAGAATTAGGTTTGATGATTTTTAGTCAAGGGTAGAAAATGGAAAATTTGGTGTAAAATGTACTATAATGAGTAAAAATCGTACTGCGAAATAAATTACGTATTTTTAATTACTTTACTTTGATGTTTCGTTTTGAGTATCACGTAATCTATCACTAATTAGATTAGCTACTTTTTAGGTTTGTAATAATGTTTTATTTTCAAAGTAGTAGCATTTGACAATTTAGCATGTGTGTAACCTCTCTTTTTTAATAATAAAGTGGACGTGCTATGCTAATTAATTTCCTCCCTAAATAGGTATTGGATTGGTGATCAAGAAAACGTGTTAATGAGTGGATGATTCATGATAGGGCTAAATGGCTAATACGGTTGACGGTAGTGCACGAAGGAAATATAATAGGACAGTGAACTTTTTAAATATAAAACAAACAACGTTACTTTTTTTTTTTTTTTTTTTTTTTTTTTTTTTTTTTTTTTTTTTTACCTTAATTTTAGCTCATTTTACTTCAATTTAGCTTTATTAAATTTAGTTTAATTTAGTTCAGCTATTCTCTTTACAAATAACTTTAATTTCAGTTCAGCTCCATTAAGTTCAATTTAGCTTTATTAAGTTTAGTTTAGTCCAGTTTAGCTCTAATAAATCCAATTCAGTCAATTCAATTCAGTTTAAATAGTTTCAACTTATTGCACTTCAGCCCAAGTCTATTAAGTTTAGTCCAGTTTAGCTCATCTATTTACAAATTAACTCTTACACCAATTTCTTCCTCACTTAATTTTGTCTGATTTAACTATTTAGAAGCAATCAGGGACTCATGGCAATACAAGTACTTCCTCCATTCAACTCACTCTACTACTTTGCTTTTTTATGTTTGCCAACGCGTGTTTTACCCGGTAAATATCGTTAGTTACGTATTTGCAAAAATTATAAAAGTTAGATATTTTTAATGTACCGGTAAAGACGAATCAAACAAGATCTCACATGGATATTGTTCCGGGTGTAATTCCAGAGCAGTTATTTGTTACCACCCGTGCTTGTAGAATGACGTCTTTAGTTGAATCCTCCTTGCGGTCTCCTGAAACAATGAACAAACTGAGGGCTCGGCTTTGGACCGAGCGAACTCACTCCGACGCTCAAGTCAGTAAACTTAAAGGGATAAGTTGTTGTTACTTGGCGAAGTACGTATTGTAGAGAGATGAGGAAGATGTTACCAGATGAATAGTGTATTTTAGGTTAAATTGTGGATCCTCTCCTCAATGAGAGTTGAAGAGTATTTATAGACTTTCACCTTTTGTCACGTAGTGGCCAAGTGGCTAGCAGGTGGAAAGACTGATCTACCCTCGGCCGAGGGACCCATGGCAGGCCGGCGGGTCCTGTTGACTCGCCGCCGAGGGGTCTTGGATATGAGTTCGCGGATGTGTGCCCCGGCTGGCTAGTTGCCCCGGCCGGGACCCAAGAGACAGGCCGACAGAGTGTGTCGGTTAGCCTGTCTAAGTCGTTGACTTGCTTGTGGATATCTTTGACCTTGCTCAATTTGTTGACTCGGTCAGCGGGTGCAGAATATGCCCCATCAATTTGCCCCCAGCGTAGTCTATGTCGTGGTATGGGCTCCGATGTATGTTGAGCGTATATTCTGCGCAAGTAAAAATTTCTGCCCCGGCTTCTTCTTCCTCGGCTTGATCGTATTATGGCCGTACCATATCCCCCCTCCACTTGGTTGTGTAATGGACATCCGATGTGGAAAAGGCAATGACGCTGGCTGAGACCAGGGTGGAGAGTGCCGGTTGTTTCTGATTGCCTCCTGGCCGGTGCTATCTGGCTTGGTTGATCATGTGGCCGGCGGAGAACGGATACTTAGGAATTTGTTGAGGAAGATGAATAGGCAGAGAGATATGAAGGGGCGTGTTGAAGACGCTTGGTCACTGTTGCATTGATTGACGTTCAACTGTTGCAACGATTGACATTCCGTGGTTGCATGTCCGACACGTGTCGTTTTCACGATTGGTCGACGTTTCATGGGCTGTGCCCTGATTGGTCCTTCTTCATGGGCTTTCCCCTATAAATAGGGCAGTTAGTCCCTGAAATTAGGCACCAATTTCATTCTCTCTAAAATTTTCTTCTCTCTAAACTTTCAAGGGCTTCTTTCTCTTCTAATCTTCAGAGTCATTACTTCGGCGTAGCACTTTTCTTCAAGGTAAACAAACAAATTTTTAACTTTTTCATTGTTAAGTTTTCGTTGTGAATCATGTCTTCTGCTGATGCCGGTCTTAGTAACCGTGCGCCGGGGGGTTCCCCGTCGCGTCTTGATGAAGAGGAGGCTCTGGCCGCCGTCCCGCTAAGGTCCGGGGGTCCTAGGTCTCCTTCTCCCGAAGTTGATCCAGAAGCTTTGGAGGGTTGGGAGGATGATGATGACGTTGATGATGACGGTGATGATGACGGTGATGATGACGGTGATGATGCTGAAAGGGCTCATCCTAATGAGGGGAGGCAGTACGTCATGGATCACGGCGAACCTTGTAAGGTCTGCCCTGACCGTGCCTGGACCCATAAGTTCGCCAGTTGTTCCGGGGAAACATTTTTCGAGGGCCACTTCTACTTCGGCAGGGGATACAAAATTGTTATCCCTGAGGAGGGTCAGGCCGTCTGTTGCCCTCCCCCGGGTTGCACCGGCGTATACATCCGGCACCTGGAGTACGGGCTCCGGTTTCCGCTGAATGATTACGTTATGGCCATTATTGGGGCCATGAACGTCGCCGTGGCTCAGCTGCACCTGTTGGCCATTAGAACCATAGTCGGCTTTGTCTGGCTCTGTCTCTTCAAGGGGGAGGTCCCAACGGTTAATTTATTCCGTCGGCTTCACCACCTTCGGCCGTCATTTCCTGGCCGCGTCGGATGGTACAACGTGCAAATGGAGCCGGGTTACGTCTCCGTTGATAAGCTTTCCTCTGCAAGGATTTGGAAAGATCGGTGGGTGTATGTTGAGGTGCCGGATGACTATCCGCGCCCGGTCCTTCCAAAGACGAGGTTAATTTGCGGTGCGAGAGTAAGGCGAGAGCGTGAGAAATGGGTCACCGGAGCAAGCTTAAGATGGACGCCTTGACAAGGTCCCTCTTAATGCGGATGAGAAGGTGGCGATGAGGCTTTTGAGGCGGACAAGAGTGGGGTGTCGAAAAGATGGATTCCCCGACTTGAGATCATTCTTCAGGATGAGCTGCTCTGCCATGTCGGCCTCATACCGGCCCTAGCACAGGGTGAGTGGGGTCGGTGTGAGGCCCATCTCTGCTCTTAATGTTTCTGTTTCTTGAACTTTGATTTATTTCTTCTACTTAACTCTTGCTTTGTTTCCTTTGCAGACCACTTTGGACCAGACCTGTCTGAGGATATCCTCCGGAGAATGGGGCTGCACAAGGATAAGACCGTTCGATTTGCACCCTAAGGCTCGCCCGTGATCGCGAGAATGTCGCCGAATGATCTCATGGATCAGCAGCTGAAAGGCTTGAATGTGGAGGCGGCCCAGGCGAAGGTTGCTAGTAACATGCCACGCCGAACGCGGAAAACAAAGTCTTCGGCGGCGACGACGTCGACATCAGTTCCGCCTCCCATCCCTTCAGTCCAGAAGGAGACGGTGGTGATCGTTGACATTACCAATGGGGAGGACTCCGATGCGGAGGGGTCTCCCCTTGTCGGTAAAAGGAAAGAGCCCACCCCTACTGCGATGCTTTGCTCTCTGCAATCGCTGCTGCCGGCGAGGAGATGCGTCCTCCGAGTAAGAAGGCCAAGCATGGTACAGATCTATCCTGTGGCTCAGACTTAGCCGGTTCATTAGGCGTTCACGATGTGAGCTCTTCGATATGTCCATGTATGCGACACGGATGTTTTAATTGAATTTTTGTAGATCAACCGTCGGCAGCCGCCGTTCTCATTGTGCGGCAATTAAGCGCACTGAGAAGGCGGGTGATAGAAATGTCACCGTTGACTCCTTAATCCAGAAGGTTTCCCCCACCGAGCTTGTGGCAGAGGGGACGAGAATATACAAGAGGCTGGCGAAATGGACTCGGCTTGGCGGCTCCCACATTATGGAGCAAGAGAAGACCATGGTGAAAGCGCCCACGGCTCGAGCGGCTAAGGCTTGAACTTGACGCGGCGAACAAGGAGGAATAAGAGGGCCAAGGCGAGGTGAAGAGGCGTCCGTCTTTGAGAGAAAACTCGGGGAGGACGCCGAAAAGGAGGTCCTTCTTGAGAGAGCCAAGGCGAGGTGCGCGGCGTGAAGCGCTAAGCTCTTTGGAGGGGCGTGACCTTGTTCAGAAGCACGCCGACCTTTACCGCACGCAGAGGGACGAATGGAGGGGCATGTTTCAGGCCCAGGGGAAGGTGGTCCGGAACAAGGATGCTATCATCACCCAAAGGGAGGAGGACATTGAGACGCTCCTAACCGTTATCCTCCCTAACATGTGCGCCCAATACCGAGACCTGGCCGAAGAAGCTGCCAGGGAAGTGATTGGGGAGCTCTTCCCTCTTGATGGCTCCTTTCCATGGGACAAATTTGACGAGTTGTTTGACGACAGGCTCGAAGCTAAGGAGAAAGCCGCGGAGGAGAAGGCCAAGGAGGAGGTAAGGGTGAAGAAGGAGGAAGAGGCGGCCGCGGAGAAGGCAGCCCTTACTGAGGAGGCTAAGGCGGCCAAGGAGGAAGCCGAGAGGATGAAGGTGAGGAGGGCCGAGGCCGAGGCCGCCAAGAAAGCGAGGCCGAGGCGCCGCAGACCACGGGTCGTCCATCAAAGATGATCTTCGACGCGGCTGGCGATGGCAAGCGCAAGAACGGGCATAGGGAGACGGGCGGTCGTCATCAGGCTCACCCGGCGTCTCGGATAGCTTTAGCTGTTCGGGAGCCAATTATTAAGCCTTTCCTCCCTACCATATTTTGGCGCTTCAAATGATATGTCTGTAACCTTTTGCTTTCCTTTTCCTTGTATTTTGTACAACTTTGGTAGGTTGTGTTTTGGCTTATCCTTATGGGGACGGCCGTCGCCTGTATTCTCCTCACTTGTAACCTGTTATCACTTTTAATAAGAGTTTACTTATTTTGCCTCTGGCTTGGCCGAGGTCTTTTCTTGTCTTAAATGCGGGTTGTCTTCTTACGTTATTAATTGAGCGCTTCTTTTGTTTCCGCCTCGGCCTGGCCGAGGCAGTTTATAGTGCGTATCTCAACTGTGTTTAACGTTTCTAAGGCATGTTGATCACTTTCGCGAGTATTGACTGCGCTGGTAGTGACTGCCGTGACGCCTGCTTCCTTATAGTGACTGCCGTGGCGTCTACCTCTTGGAGTGACTGCTGCGGCGTCTACCTCTTGGGGTGACTGCCGTAGCGTCTACTTCTTGGGGTGACTGCCATGGCGTCTATTTCTTGATGGTGACTGCCGTGGCGTCTACCTCTTGGAGTGACTGCTGCGGCGTATACCTCTTGGGGTGACTGCCGTAGCGTCTACTTCTTGGGGTGACTGCCGTTGCGTCTGCTTCTTGGTTGTGACTATGGGGGAAAATGAACACTTTGATGGAAAACTTGGACGATTCTTCATTAGATATAAACATGCGTCGGGGTGCCCACAGTTGTCTTGGGCACCTCCGCCGCTATACAAATTTTTTCCGAGTTTGTCAGTGTCCTAATGGCTCATCAAAGGTGCACCCTCCATGTCTATCAGCCGGTGTGTCTTGAGAGAGCGTCGGACCTGGGAATGCACTGTATCTGGAAGGACTTCAATTTGGCGGTGTCGGCTTTTACCCTTTCCAGGTATCTTACCATCCTGTCGTCTCGAGCCTCATACTCTCCCTCGATTTGGTTGGCCACCAATAGTGAGCATGTTTTCACCACGACGTGCTCCGCCCCCGGCGATCCTAGCTAACTCGACTCCATTTATCACCGCCTCGTATTCGGATTCGTTGTTTGAGGTCGAGAAGGTAAATTTCAAGGCGTGCTCAAACACGTCCCCGTTTGGGCTGGTGATAAGGATGCCGGCTCTGAGCATACCATTTGCCGGGGGGCCCGTCGTAGTTATTTCCCATACGCGGGATGCGGTTCTTCTTGGTCGGTCGGGGTTCCTTCAACCATGCCGACGTTGGTATTCATCGGGTCGCCCTCTGCCGCCGGGATGGGCTCTTCCCCTTCTCGACTTCTTTGCCACTTTGAGGGATTGCATGTTGCATCCCGCGATATTTGGACGTTGACCACATCGTCCTTCTCGTCCTTAGAGACGAGCTTATGCGCTTCCCCGGCCCGAGACATACATCGGTGTTAGGGCCGGATGGACATCACTGCGTCGGCCTCGCTCAGAGTAACTCGGCCTATGAGAACGTTGTAGGCGGACGAGCCGTCAATGACCACGAACTCAGCTAGGACATTCTTAGCCGCATCCCCCTCGCCGAACATCACCGGCGGTCGATCGACCCCGGGGTACCAGGCCGACCCGGAGAAACGTACAACGGATTGGTGCGGGGGCTCAAGTCTTCAACCTTCAGACCGAGGTTGAGAAAGCACTCCCTGAACATGATGTTCGTGTAGGCGCCTGTGTCAATCAGGCACCTCTTGACCAGGTGGTTGTATATGTCCAAGTGGACTACAAGTGGGTCGCTGTGAGGGGCGATGACTCCCTCGTAGTCCTTCTTCCCAATAGTCATGTCGGGGATGTTGGAGGCGGGGACCGCTGTTTTGGGCACAAAGTTGATGGCCACGATACGGCTCGTTCGGGTGCCGTTTGTGCCCATGAGCGGACCCGCCGTTCTCGTTGCCCCCGATGACAACATGGATCACACCTATCCGTTCAAAGACGGATTTCTTATTTGAACTGCCGACATCAGTCTTTTGGCCTTTGGCAACATACTTGCCGAGGCTCCCTTTCCGGATCAGCTCTTCAATGGCATTCTTCGGATGCGGCGCAGTTGTCGATAAGGTGACCGGTGTGGCGTGGTACTCACGATCTTGGCTCGTGTCACCGTCTCCCTTTGGCTTGGGGGCCTTTCCCACTTCTGGCCCTCGTTCTTGCTCAGGGCGAAGACCTCGGCGGCAGATACGACCAGGGGGGTGTGATCACTGTACCGCTTCTGGTAGTACATTCCCGAACTCCCCCCGGCGCCCGCCGAGCTCTGTTTCCTGGCGGACCTGTCAGACCGTGACCTATTATTGTCACGACGTCCTTCATCCGGGTTGTCCTCCCGGCGGCTCTTTCTCTCTGAGTGCCCAGCCTCGCTGTGGCCTACCCAGGTCTTGTGATAGTCTTCCACCTTGATGGCCTGGTCGGCCATCTTCCTAGCGGCATCTAGGCCCAGACCTCCGTACTTGATGAGCTTGTTTTTTAAGTCTCCCCTTAGGAGGCCTTTCATCAGCGCGAAGGCCGCCAGCTCGGGGTTCAGCTCTCGAATCTGCTGAACCTTGGCGTCGAACCTCTTCACATAGCTTCGTAGAGACTCGCTCCCCTCCTGTCTGATAGTCAGGAGATCCGATGTCTCCACGACCCTTCTCTTATTGCAAGAGTACTGGGCTAAAAAGACGTCCCTTAGGTCGGCGTAATAGTATATCGAGCCGTCGGGCAATCCCTTGTAACAATTCTGAGCCATCCCATGCAAGGTCGTTGGGAAGACTCGGCACCAGACTTCATCGGGTTGTTCCCACACCGACATGTACGACTCAAAGGCCTTGGCATGGTCGGTGGGGTCGCTATCCCCTTTGTATGTGAACGCCGACAACTTTAGCTTGGTTGGCACGGCGGTTTCAAGGACGTAGGCACTGAGGGGCTGTCTGACCACGTGTCGAACGACACGCGGCGATCGGCTCCTCGCATTCCTAGTCCGGCTCCTCTCCCCGTGGCGGGAAGGGCTTCTTCTCCGACTCTGGTGAGTCGAGCTTCTTCTCCGACTCTGGTGAGTCGGACTTCTTCTCCGACTCTGGTGAGTCGGACTTCTTTCACTCCTCTGGGGCATGCCTCGTCGGTGCTGCGGCGACACCGTCCTCCCACGAGTGCGGCAAGGACTCGGAGTCTACCAATAGCGCTGGGCTCCCCGGTGTCTTGACGGGCCGGCTTCTTCTAGTGCTCCATTCAAGTCTCTTGGAGTCACATTCAGGGCCCTGGTCTCCTGGACGGGTTCCGCCGCTCTTGTCGGTGTGACAGTGTGAGCCGACATACTGCCAATTAGGTCCAGGAGTAGCTTCAGTTTCGCTGCATCAACCACATGTCCCATGATGGTGACCTGGTTGGCGGGCAACGGCGTATCTGGTATTATCGGCATCCCGTACTCCGGTTGAATTACCCGGCCGGTGGAGGGCTGCGCAACTCCAGAATTGTGGACGGTATCATCTTGATAGAATTCGGTTTCGTCAGTCACGAATACCTCTTGTTGTTTTGACATCTTCTTAGCTTTTTGGGTGGGTTTTTGTTTTTGTTTGGGAATGAATGTGACTAGCTTCTAGTATCTCTTCCCCACAGACGGCGCCAATTGTTCCGGGTGTAATTCCAGAGCAGTTATTTGTTACCACCCGTGCTTGTAAAATGACGTCTTTGGTTGAATCCTCCTTGCGGTCTCCTGAAACAATGAACAAACTGAGGGCTCGGCTTTGGACCGAGCGAACTCACTCCGACGCTCAAGTCAGTAAACTTAAAGGGATAAGTTGTTGTTACTTGGCGAAGTACGTATTGTAGAGAGATGAGGAAGATGTTACCAGATGAATAGTGTATTTTAGGTTAAATTGTGGATCCTCTCCTCAATGAGAGTTGAGGAGTATTTATAGACTTTCACCTTTTGTCACGTAGTGGCCAAGTGGCCAAGTGACTAGCAGGTGGAAAGACTGATCTACCCTCGGCCGAGGACCCATGGCGAGGCCGGCGGGCCTGTTGACTCGCCGAGGGGTCTTGGATATGAGTTCGCGGATGTGTGCCCCGGCTGGCTAGTTGCCCCGGCCGGGACCCAAGAGACAGGCCGACAGAGTGCGTCGGTTAGCCTGTTTAAGTCGTTGACTTGCTTGTGGATATCTTTGACCTTGCTCAATGTGTTGACTCGGTCAGCGGGTGCAGAATATGCCCCATCAGATATATTTTCACTTATGTATTAATAGAAAATCGAAACTAAATATTCACTTATAAATAGTGTAGAAAATGAAAAGTGATAGAGTGGAGTTGAATGGAGGAAGTACTCCCTCTAGTCACTATAATGTTCTCACTTTCCCGAAACGGATTATTCAACTAATGTTCTCATTTCTTTTTTTGGTAATTTTTACTCTTATTTTATTCATTCCTCTCTCCTATCACCAAACCCCACACAACTCTTTTACTCCTATTTTATTACTTTCCTTTATGTTTTGGCCCACAATTCTTTATTTAACTACTAATAATTCATCCATCTCTTCTATCACCAACCCCACACAACTCTTTTACTCCTATTTTAATACTTTTCCTTAAGTATTGTGTTCATATTAAATGGGAACAATATAGTGACTGGGAGGGAGTATAAAATAAAACGAAAATAAGTCGTTTATTAATTTTTAGGCTGGATTCAGTCTTGCCGACCTGGATGCGTGTTCCACGTGACGGCCTTAAGTCGGCCTTTTAACATAAAATTCATGTTTCTGTGAATGGGCTTTTGTGCCATAACGCCGATTGGACCGAATAATTGAAGTTTGCTTGGGTTGCGATTGGACCGAATAATTGCATGTTACATCATTGTTACTGTATATTTATATACTACTGGTTGGGCCAAATTGAGAAATTGGTAAAAAAAAGTCTGGGATTATGGACAAATTGTTAAAAGAAATTCTACTTTGGACTGATAAAATAAAAAAGAGTAGGTCTTTTAAGAGACGGTCTGTTAATAAGTTTTATTGAGAGATTATTGTACAATTTTAAGAAAAAGTGATACTAAAGGTGATAAAATAGGTACAAATCATGATTAATGATAAAATAGGTACATTCATTATGTAAATAGGTACGAAATTACTATGTTACGATCAACAACAAAAGGGATACGAAATACAAATAAAAGGGTACGAAATATTGGTCTCTCAATAACTTAGTGAGAGACCGTCTCTCCCAAGTTTTAGTGAATAAAAAATCGGTTGTGTTAAATATCATCGACACTTTTACTAATTATCGTCGACAATTAACACATCTTTCCAATTTTGCCCCCATTAACTCCCCTTCTCTCTCTCTCTCTCTCTCTCTCTCTCTCTCTCTCTCTCTCTCTCTAATCTTTCTAAAACAAAAAAAGACTGTTTTTCGGAAAAAAACCGTAATTTAATTTACGAACTTTTCGTTTAAAACAGTTTTAAACATACGGTAACAACGATCAAGTTAGTAACGATGTTCAAGAGATATGTTTACATTTCAAGTTTATGATTCGATGAACGGATTAGAGTAGAACGGATTAGCGATTATCGATCCCCGCGCCCAAAACTAATTTAAGACGAAAATTAATAATTTTTTTTTAAAAAATATGTCGAAAAAGGGCCTGGATGAAGAAATTTTTTGTCCAGGCCTAGGTCTAGACAAAAATATTTTTCGTCCAGAAAATAAATAAATAAATAAATTTTTTCGACTTAGATTAATTTTTGGCGCGGTAATCGATAATCCGTTCTAACAATAACGATTCTATTCTAAACCACCTAAAACTACTAACTAATTACAAAGTTTTAAAAAATTAAACTAGTTTAGATTACTTCTCGTCGATTCTTTGAATTTGGTGGCGAAATTGAAGCGGTGGTGACGGAAATGTCGTACTTGGAAAAAAGATGTTAAAATATGGAAGGTTTAGAGTGTGGGGTACATTAGGAAAGTCATTAAAAAATGTCGACGATAATTAGTAAATTGTCGACGATGTTTAGCAGGTTGGTAAAATAAAGAGTTGGACAAATACACCTAAATTTGCCATTTGAGTAGTTAAATGAAGTTTCTCATCACTAACTAATTAAAAGTTGCTAATTAAGCTAATTTCATCCAAAATAAATAAAAATAAGGACAATTGAAAATAAATTTGTTTTATCAATTAATTTTACCGCATATAGTTTTTATTTATTTTTTGTAGTAATTTAGTCTTGGTGTAAGAATTATGAAGAATTAGACAGGCTAAACATGTCTATGTACTAGATTTGAGTTCGATCGATAGAAATTGGTGAAAGTATGGTTGGTAAATACGTGTCAGACGAGACGGGAATATATATCGAGCTAGTAATACGTAACGAGGTAAAGTCATGATTGATGCGTGTCTTTTATATGATGTTTTACACCTCATTTTACACGCATTTCAGAGCTCATTTATGTAGTTTAAGGCTACTATTTGCCCCATTTCGTCTACTTTCGTATTTTTATGTAATATTGCAGATTTATGCGGAAATGGGTAGAAATCAAACTAAATCCGTCCCCGAGTATCTTGCATTACATTTGACATGAAGTATTTACTTAAGGAACGAGCTTGGTGCGCGTTTCGAGGCCCGAAAGATAAATCCACGAGAATATAGAAGTCAAGTACCAGCTAAAGTAGTCGATCGACTGACCTCATTAGTCGATCGACCATCACACGATAAGCAGAGGCTACTGTACACTGCAGTTCAGTCGATCGACCGGTCACAGTGGTCGATCGACCAAACCGCTACTCCAGACGTGAATCAATAGATCGAGAAACTTGAAGCCCAAAGCTATGTTAGGTTTAGGAATAAAGTTACGTGAGTTTGCTATATAACGTAACCTAGTTTACAGAGATATTCATTCAGAAAATTATCTAGTTTTCCTTGAGTTCTTTATCAGTTTTAGTATATCAAATAATTAGGGTTCGGGATATTGCTTTCGTTCGTTCTTTTAATCTTTCCGTTACCATTCATCTTCACGGTATTTTCCTCTGCTTATTTTCAGTTTCATTACTTTATCGTTCATAGTATAGAATTGTTAGTTAGTTTCCCGAAGCCATAATTATCGTTTTGTGCTAGCCTTTTATTCCGTTAATTTAAGCATGAATTCAGTAGTTAATTTCGTTAATTCCATTGTTGTTATCATTCCTAGTATGAGTAGCTAAATTAATTGTGCTAGGATGTAGGGGAACTGTAGTTAGGCGGCATTAGAATTAACACGACCTGAAATCGCTTACCGGTCGATCGACTGGGTTCCCTGGTCGATCGACTGGCCACGCTGAGATTGTTTCGTTTTAATTGTTTTAATTGTTGTGTTTGACGAATCGAGTGCACGCGACCAGTTGAATACCTAGGATTTGACCGACCCGATAAAGATCGAAAGATAGGGAAGGGAAATAGCCTATTTAATTAAGACGTCTAGATTAATTAGATCGAAAGATAGATTGATTTAGACCTTTAGTCACTTTTCAGGACGAAAGTCAGTATTAGTGGTATTAGGGACCTGTAGCGAGATCGAAAGATGCTACCTGTGAGAGTGGACCGAAAGGACCTCTTATTTTCCCGTCTCACGTGATTTTTTCCGACCTACCTAGTTTGCTGTCGCCGAAACTATAATGAACCGATCATCCTTGCACCCTTTTTATTTCTTGATTTTTATCCGTTTATTTAGTTTACTGTCTTTTATTTGCCTTTAGCTATAGACCAAATCAACTCAACCCCCACACACTGTTACCTTAGACTGAAATTAGACATCTAATAATTACATCTGCCTCTCTGTGGTTCGACCCTGTTACCACTAGCTTTTGTTAGTCTTAATAGGAAATATAAATTTTATTTTTGGTACTCACAACGACGGGTATCAATGATTATACACGGGTCAAAATATTTCAAACACGAAAATAATATTTAATTTTATAAAAAAATTTTTTAATCATATTTCTCATTCATTAGACATACTAATAACTAGTTTTACCCCCGTGCAAAAAATTCACGGATTGAATTTATTAAATTAAAATTGAAAAATCAATAAGAAGGTGAATATATTTATTAAAATATGATTCTAGTATTACAACTATATTGAAAGTAAAGAAAAATTATATGCTTAACTTAGACGTAAGTAAAACCAACGCATTAGCTCGACATTATAAAAATACACAAAAGAGTCAATCTCCGTCTTCTGGATTGCTCAGAAAATATTTCCTTCCAAAATATAGCAGAGATTTGCCTATCCCACGTGCCAAGTCTACAGCTTCTCAACCGTCGTTTTTTGGTCGGGTATTTGTAGAGCAGCATATAATTGCTCTTCGGGATTCTGCTGGAAGTTAGGTAATGGCTCTTCTGTTGACATATTCTCCAGCCGATGGGTTAATGGCGAAATCCCTACAGTCCGCCCTTTGCTTGACGATAATCCACCGCTCCTTGCTGACCTCCTTATGCCTTCGGGTGCATGGAACCCGAGTGCTATTTTTCGTTTCTTCGAGTCTCACTGCGCTAAAGAGATCCTCATGATGGAGCCACCTAAGATCTCGATTGATGATTTCCTTTACTGTAAGTATACTGAGGATGGATCCTATACTATTAAATCGGGTTACTCGTATCTCCTTTCTCAGACAAATTCACTGGGTTCTTGCCCTCTTAGTAGAACTTTCCCTTGGAAGAAAATTTGGACACTTCGAGCATCAAGTAAATTCCCGCTTCTAATTTGGCGTATTGCTCATAATATCCTTCCTACGTCCACTAATCTATCTGCGCGCGACCTTCAGGTAAGTACATCTTGTGTTTTTTGTGGTGCATCTCCGGAAACTACTGCTCACCTTTTTCATTCTTGCACAGTCGCCCAACATGTTTGGAAATCTTCAGTTCTGGGTATTAATGCCTTAGCAAACCCAAACATACCCTTCATAACATGGCTTGGTGATTTAATATCGTATCTTCATCGCAATTCGTCTCCAACGGCAAACTGCCTGCTCTATTTTAGCTGCATTCTGCAGGCTATCAGGCTTGTACGAAACTCGGTTATTTTCAAAGGCTGTGCAGCTGATCCGACTCAAGTTTGTCATCTATCAGAGTACCTTGCTGCTGCTCATTCTCAGCTGACTACTATTATGCCATCTTCGAGCATGCCCACTCCTTTGACTCGGCTTCTCCCTATGTCTGTCACTCATATGCTCCCTTCTGTCACATTCCATATTGGAGTGCAAAGATTTCGTGTTCGAGATTTTTTCGTCGCCTACTCAATGGACTCGATGACAGGGAATAACGATCAACTTCTACTTCGGGCACACAGTGCTTTTACTGCTACAACAATGGCGCTTCTTCGCTCTATGAATAGAGCTACTTCCTTTTCTCAGCAACCGGTTTCCTTTTACATTTCTTCTCGAAAGTTATCTTCCGTTCTGGCATCACGCATGCCAGTACCAATATCTATGCGTAATTCGCTGCATGAAATACGCGATTTACTTGCTAGGTTTCCTTTCTGGTCTGTAAGTTTAGCCACTGGTTAGTTAGTGTCTTTCCTATTGTAACCCGGTTATTTAGTTTTTATATGAGAAGAATATTGTTGTCAAAAAAATAAAAATAAAAATACACAAACTTTTATTTAAGACCACACTATATATCTCAAATTTAAGACGGGTCAAGTCTTAGACGTGAATTTCCCATGTTTGATCCAATTTTTTTTTTTTTTTTTTTTTAGTACATGATTGTTATTATGAATGTTTCGTTGATACATACATGATTTTGTTGGAAATTCTATTATCATTATCCAATGCAATTGAAATTGTCTAATTTTTTTTTTTTTTTATAAATTTGTGTAGATATGTAATTTTTTCATGTTAATTTGTTTTAAATTTGTTGTTTTATTTTTACCCAATGAGTTAAAAATGACCGAAGCATAAGGATTAGAATTTTAAAGTCAATGAAAAATTAAGATAATGGAAAAAATGGCCAACATTAAATAAAATTGAGACCGAACAATAATACAACTCATTACTCACCTAAATACCCATTATATTCCGTATTACCTTATAACAATTTCACTATATATACTAACTAGGTTTAAACCCGTGAAACCTGTTTCTAGAATTTTAAATGAGTATATTATTAATAGGATAGCCAAGATATAATGATCTACAGTAGTTAATTTCGAATTATTAATCATAAACTAGTTTTGTATCCCGTGCAATGCACGGTTCTTTTCCGTTAACTACCCAAACACACCTTCGCAATATTGAAAGTTGATTAACCGTTATTCAATGCAAAGTTAAAAATGCGGCAAATGCCAAGTTAAAAATAGGACTAGTTCAAAACAAAAGCCACATTATATATAATATATACCCCCTTTCATTCAGATCAAAGGTAACATGAACCCACATTTTGTGAGGACAAAAAATAGGTCCTTATTACCTTTGGTTTGAATGAGAGGGAGTTAAAATCTATAATAAAAAAAAACAATAGGAAGTGATTGTTTATCAGCAATGTGGCTTATAACTAGTGCTACTTTTGTGAGTCTTAAGCTCTTAGCAAATCAAAATTTATACGTAAAATGGAGTCGGCACCATAATTACAACATGAACAAAAAGGCCATTTTCGAGAACCAAAGTTACAAAACTAAAGTATAATAAAACACAAATTATAGAATAAGGCAGCCTTATATCATGAGACGGTCCATTTTTATAGAAAATTATTCATTTAGCGCTAATTAATGAGTTGTATTTTGATCTAATGGGACCGTCTTATCACCTAAGACCTTCTCACAAAATAATTACTGATAGCAAAATGAAAAGACTTTTAGCAAACCACAAAAGACTAAAAACAAAATAAGAAAATCTAACTTTTTAACACACTATACTACTATATATAAAAGTTTGAATCTTCTATATTTTTTGGTGAACGGACTATCTCTAGTAACTCTTTATAGCATCGAAAGCGCGAAGCATCCAAACCGCTCTGCAAACAAAATTCAGTTAAGACGACGTTAAATTTGTAATAATCGAGTTATCAACGGTAAAATGATGAGAAAACTTTTATACACCAATTATTCTCATGTAAAGTCTTCTTATATAGAATTATTGTGCATAACGAATCTTCGAAATACAAATAATAACTCATTGAAATCAAGAATACGCAAGAAATTGAAAACAAAAAGTAGTGACAAAGATATAAGGATACCTCCTAGAATTTTGATGGAAAGAGTATGGCGCATCAAAAATTGCATGAGTGAGACCTTTAAATATTAACGAACCTTTTTAATTTGATTGAGGTTTATTGAGGTCATTAATGCATTCTCATTAAAGGGGAGACCAAGGGGGAAAGAGATTGAAGGGCATTAGTCACATATTAGATGGATGAAATGGTTAAGAAATTTACATAGTACTTGGAAAGTCACATATTTTCATATGCATTGATTTAATTAATCATTGATAAATGAAATCATTAAATTAAATAAATACTACTTCCTCTGTTCTTAAATAATTGACGTTTTCAATTTACGAGGTGAGCCTTTGAATTCAATTTATGCAAAAATATATTGGTCGGAAAATTATAAAAATTACATCATAAAATTCCTTACGAATAAAGCTTTAATATGAGTATACATTTCAATATATTTAGTCATATATTTTTGAGAGATATTGAAGAGACAAGTGAGTGTCTCGAAAAGTGAAAATGACAATTAAAAAAAAAAAACAGAGGGAATACCTCTTAAATAGGTACCTGAATTTTAAAGAGTATGAAGGAATTAACAACATGGCATTTTGAGATTGAGAGACGCTGCCACATGGCACTCAGATATTGCTCAGTTTGACTTTTTATGTTATTATATAGAATTAAAGCTCCTAATTTTTAGGGATGCACGTTGAAAAGAGAAGAAAAGTCTTTTGCATTCTCTTGATTTAAGGATCAAGAGAAAAACTTTAAATGTTTTAACTTTTATTTTAGAAATAGAGATTTGCATGGTCGTATTTTGTTTGATTTGTCTTAATGAGTGTATGATTGAAATTTTAAATTTTTTAGAAATACGTAAGTAAAGCTATTAGCAAAAAAAGTGAGGATTGACAAACGTGTAAAACGTAAATGATAACGGAGCCACACGAGGGAGTATACAGTGAGGAAGATGGTGTAATTATTAAGAAATTGAATTTTTAAGCACACATTAATTAGTGGGATGGTCACTTTTTGGTGTATTTGTCCACCTCTTTATTTTTTTACCAACTAGTTGTTGCGCCGCGCCCTCCCAGGCGCGGAGCCCCAATTTGGACAACTGTTTATGGAATCCCGATAGCAATACCGTGTAGGTGCCTTGCGTATGTGTATAGAATAGTATGTTAATTACTTTGCCAATTTGGGTCAAACCATTTAGCGGCCATATTAGCAGCCCGACTGCACTATTGTGAGTGGGCATCATCATATAGGATGAAAGTCATATGATGATAAAGAGTAGATAGGATTATGATGGGACAAAGTGAGGAATGCATGTAAGGAGAAAAACGTAGTTTTGCAGAAAAGATAGTTACTTATACACAATACTTAGGGTGCATCTAATAGCTATATGTTGCTAATTATCTGCTACTGCCACAAATTGGTTGTTTTTTTGCTTCCCTCACCTGAGATTTTTCTTTCTTATACTTGAAAGTATGCAGCGTTTATTACAAAAGTGAATCAAAAGTTGCTAAGGTAGCCTAGGATCATTTTATTGTTTAGTTTAGAGAGACTTGCTTGAGCACCTACTTCAGCTGTTGTGTTCGAGAAAGAGTTGTGGTAGGCACGACCTGAATGTACAGCCTGGTAGTCCTTAATTTGTTCTCATGTACTTTAGGTAGCTCTCCCGTTCCTGCAGAAATGTCACATGTATTTACGTTGAGTTGAGGTTGGGTTGTTTTGAAGATGTATGAACGCTTCATATAATGTAAACAAAATATTTTGACATGGCAATTTGCTTCGGAAGGCAGAAAATCTACAACCTACAAAGTGCATGTAAAACACACCTCACCTTCCATATGCACATTGGGGTTGAAAAGGGGTACGTGTTTGTCAAAAATTACCACATTACCACCGTTTGTACCTGCACAGGCATTGAGTACAAGATGGCCGCGGTAGCCAGTAACCTACCTGACCATAGACTAACGTTTCATTTAAATCGTTAGTACATTCATTAGAAACATTACGAATAAACTCAAAAGCGCTGGGATAAACCACAATTATCAGATCATAAGCAGAATAAATGAAATCCAACATATCTACCCCCAAACAAACAACAAATTTAATCTACTCCTTCACTGTATTTCACACTACCATTCCTAGTCTACCTACAACTGCAATTTTTTTCATATTTTATGAAGGGTTCATAATTACTTAGAGAGAGACCTCTACCTATTTTACACGCCTAAATAGTAGCTGCTCATTTAGTTGATTTGTCTTTATAATATGTACTCCGTACTTGTTTCTTAGCTTCTTAGCAACTATTTCAATTGGTTTTATGCACTTCAGACGACACTATCTTTAAAGCTCAATCCTTATACCAAATACAAGAGAGTGTCAAAGTTACATAAATGACCGACCTATACGGTCAATACAGAATCCAATTAGAATATGGACTACTCCTTCATTTATCAACGAAGCACATTAAAGGCATTTACCTCTTTTTGTACCCTTCCGCAGGATCATTGAAACCATAATGAACATCAAAGTCTAAATTACAATAAATAATTCACGTAGATTGTCAAAAGAAAAAAAAGGGAAGAACACGGTAAATATCGGCATTTAGCAGAGACATTTAGTATGTGGTGGAAAATAATAAGGAATGGTGAGAAATATTACTTGCAATCAGAGCGATCCAGAAATTCATTTCGCTCTCTTTTGTTCTTCCCGGAAGGGGCTGTTGCCATTATCGTCATTATCACTCTCTTCATCATCATTGCTTTCTCGTCGTTGTCATCACTGTTGTCATCATCATCAATATCATCACGCCATAATACAACATGGGGAATAATCTAGTCTCAAATGGCAGAGCTGCATGAAGGAATCATAACATAATTTAAAATTTGAATAAAGAAATTGAATAAGTCATAGCTTATCTAGCCAATTTACCCTATCTCATACTCGTACTATATTAGATTCTAAAGTTGCTTGGCCTGTCATGTTTCCAATGAGTAATTTTTCAGCGAGGACTAAATTATCATTAATACATTCGTCATTTAAAATATGTTGAGTTTTCAAAAACTTCCAAAAATGTTCACATTGTTCAATTGGTTTGCCATCCTTAAACACTTTTTAGGGTTTTTTTAATTGTAGGAGCCACCCCAGAAGACATTCGATTAACGTCTAATAAAGTAACAAAACTAATAAGATAAATGAAGTAGTTGTGGGTATTGAAAATTTGGAATATAGTTTAAAGAGGTAATCAGTGCATCCTATTGCCTTTGTCTAGATAGGTTCGTCCTCATCAACCATATAAGAAGTCTTGGTAAGAAATTTTTTTTTTCTAAAAAATTAGGTTATTTAGCCTGTCGTATATAATGATATGGCACTTGTCCTATCCACATCTCCCTCACTCTCTTTCCATATAAATAAAACCAAACAGAGTTTCTCTCCCAACCGTCTCCACCTTTCCCTCTAAAACTGAGCCACGCCCAAGACAACCTCTCCCTCCTTCCTTCTCTCCCTTATTCCTTCTCTCTAATCTGAACAATAAAAAAGAGAGTCTTTCTCCCTTCCTCTCTCCAACCCTGCCCGCTTTTTTTTTCCTCAAACTGAACAGAAGCCAAACAAACATTCTTTGTCCTCCCTCCCGTTTTTGTGACTGTGATAGGTATGCAACTAGGCCCATGTAAGCAAGACTTAATGACAAAATGTATTTTGAACAAGATTAAGATTAAACACAGACGCTCTACTCCCCCCCCCCACACACTATATCCCTCCGTCTCAACGCTTTACCTAACCCATTATATCCCTTCGTCATATCATGCAGAATTAACACCATACCAATCTCGAGAAAACCATCTGTGAAACTAAAATGACTCTACTCAGTCATATCTGGTTCAAACCTATGTGCTCCAACAAAATCTACAGGCTTAGCACTCACAAAAGGATTCACTTTCAGACTCACTTGCACCTTCCGAAGACCACCTCAAAGATAACAATGCGCACTAAAAAGACACTCAACGTCTTTTTAACGAAACTTGGTTTATGGTAACTCATTGATTCTCTTGTGGTTTACCTATGATCTCCATGGATGATGTTATAAAAGATGCTTTATTTATATGGTTATTTGAAGAAAGGACCACAGTACGAGTGAGTTACTTTATGAGTATGTTACGTTAATTTTTTTGCACGGGTTACAAACTTATAACCCCTCTTAAAGCCCTCTCATATCTAAAAAAAATATGGGGACGAATTAGCAAATGAGACCGAAATCTTAGATATTGATGAGTATTTTACGAAAATTAGTCGCTACTTTGACGGTCAATAGTGACTCTTTGCTCCTCTATCATTCTTTGAAAAATAGGTGTTGAAATTTATTATGTGGTGAGATGGTGCAAAGCTAACATCGAACCAAATTTAAACCACAAAACGTGCTTGTATAGTCATCCTTCTATAGAAAAAAATCCAGTCAATAAATTAGAGTTTTATTTCACTAAACTTGATCGAGGAGTCTACTATTCTGTTCTTAAAGACAATATTGCCCTTAGAGAATTACCACGAGGTGATCCTTTTCCCCTTCGTCTACACCTTAACAATGATTTCAAAAGAACCGAGACAATACGAATGCATGAATGGAACATGTTTTAATCAGCATAAAATAAGTGAAGAAACTAAAACATTAAGGATTAAAGAAAATAGAGAGGGTAAGATGAATAACCTGAAAGCCCTCCAAGACAAGAGATCCTGAGATTAAGGTCAAGTCTCTCTTGAAGGAAACAAGGGATTGTCCCAAAAAAGTGAAGGCTTTAGGCTTGTAAACCTGCGGATTCCGAATATTCATACACCATGAAAGCGTAACAGTGCCACTGTAAACAAACAATTTAGAAGCCGAAAGTTCGATTCATCAGCTCTATAATTGGCGTCTTGAAATTAGGAAGAAATTTTCACCTTTATGAGGCAATCATCTATTGTCACACTGTAAGGGTGATGTACTACCTCACCACGTAATGAATTATATACATTAGAACAGAATGGGATAGAAACAAATTCATCTCAACTGGAACTATGGACTACATTTTCTCGAACTAATTAACTACTTAAACAAAACAGTTCATAAATCACAAAATTAGGTGACTAATTAAATACATACAAATCAATCTCTAGGAGTCTAAGAGCAGCGATTAATCATACACAGGTCACCCTAAAATTAAGATGAACCCTCCTCATCCCCTTTCCCTTCCCCTACTTCAACGCCACCCTTGAAAATTGGGTTAAAAAACAGTTTAATTGTAAATAGTTAGTGTTGCTACGCTAATAGATGATTTAATCTGGGGAATTTCAAAAATTTAGGAAAAGTTCGGAAAATCTTACTTTAAATTATGTCAAAGTTAATGGGTGTGTCAGCCATCTCTTCCCTCTCTTGCCCATTCTGTTTCCTTTTCTCCTTCTCCCTCCTTCCCCAACACTTTTCCTGATTCAAATATCTTGTCAGATATCTAAACAATAAACCGTCTCTTTCCTACACAAGTTTTAAGTTTTAACTTAGGATCATTAATCCTGCCAAAAGTTGTACGAAGACGGCAGTTTGCATTCAAAAATGAAAGAACGGACTGAACTTGAGATAACACGAATAAAGACTATTCATAAACTTAGAGGATAATGACCCAAACACAAACCCATGCCGACCAACCGACCAACGTTTCCCACCAAAATTGATGGACCTTAACTGGTGGTGTTGACTTTTTGATCCTCAAACTCGATATCCCACGTTCAGACTTAACGTGCCCCAAAACAATCAACTTAAGTTACCATCGCAAGGAGTATACATTCAGCATTATTATTGATGGTCGCTATCATGAAACATTTGTAGACTGGCCTATTAGACTGAGAACTCCTACGCCGATTCTCCTTCGAACTTGTAAGCCTACTCTTGGCAGCCTTAAATTGAAAAACCAAGTACAACTGATCTGTTTCAATGTGTGTCGCTAACTTCATTATAAGAATCTAATTCACATTAACATTCGTGTTTAGAATAAAATGATCTTAGCAAAGCAACTAACTTACTATTGCAATAACTCTACGAGATCTATAGTTTGAGCAACAGTTCTCTCTGAGCATCAAAACTCTGGCAACAACAACAAATACGGATTACTAACCAGATGCGTAGACCAAACACAATCACATAGAATTTATTTGACTCAATAGACCTACAAGGGACTTGATGATCATTAGCTTGTGAATTGTGCATGGGTTGTCAAGCATGCATGTCGGGATCGATGTATCTAAATAGCTCACACCAATCACTAAACCTAGACGACATATCTAATAGTTAAAGGTGCTACCTATACTAAAATCTGCAACCTAAGGTCCAACTTTGATTCGCCGTTAAAGGGCGCTTGACCCACGAGCCAGCTGATGCAACAACAATTGAACATGCCAAGCGGTTTCTAAAAACATACTTAATGCCAACGATTATTTCATTTTCCGCATTTATCTAACTTTGGTGTAACTGGGAAGTATGAAGGAAACACCTACCCTTGAGGACCCCTCACTCAAAATATAACTTGAATCCATTATCCTCAGTGAGCTGATTGGGGCCATCGATGGTTCTCAAGTTAGACTTCAGTTGATGAGTAGAAATCGTGACATGTTTCAAAGCATAACCATTGACAAGTGTCCATGCATCATACTCTCTTTCCCTGCATACTTATCATAATATATGAGAGAAGTGACCAGGCAATGTCCTTACTACAAGCCAAGATCAAGCCACACAACATCCTGCAAAAATACTGTTGTTATTACCTGACCTGTCATTGAAATTCCGAATGCAAGGGTTTCTCCCATGTTAATAGCCCGGGCGTACTGGCAAGAGCTCCATATTTGTTTCCTTGACTCGACATTTCAGCGTGTTTCCTGATTATGTCATGTGTTTACATGCGGAAAACTCTTAAGAAAAAAAATATTAAAAAGTAGCAGGCAGTGAAATTTGACGCAACAAGAAAATTGAGAGATCAGATATCTAAGAAATGAGGTATCCCTACAGCTTGTTTTTCGGTAGTCCAACAAGACCAATTACAATAAAATTATGAATATCCTTAACAGAGCGAAAAATTCACCTGAGTTTCTGAACTCATCTGGTCTACACTGAGGTCAGAAATGAACACCCTTGGCAAAGGACCATTTACGCTACTGCCTTTCTTGGAGGAAACAACAGGGAGGTGATGAGACCGAGTATGCTTTCAATTTCTTTACCACAAATCTGAGTTAATCCCTTCTAATGTACCCTAAATCTTTAAAGATGTCGACCATTGAGTCAATCCCGTGACCATCGACCTGCAACACAAAATCATGCGGTACTTAAACTAATTCAAGTGAGTTAAGTACTCGATACTTTCTAAATTGCAAGGGTAAAAGAAGTTCCACAGAAAGTGACAATCAGAAATTATGGTTATAAAGAGAGCTCGATCCTTTCTTAGAAGATCAGGAAAATGATGGATGGTATGTAGGCACAGTAACTATCTCCTAATCCCAATAATACCACAAACAGGGCATCAGGAAGCAGTAGCAGCACAATTAAAGAAAGCAATGTAGGCGACCTAAACCTACTAAATGGGAGCAGCACAAGCATCAACAATATAATTCTCCCAAAGAGTTAGAATAAAGGAGGTACGGAGTAAAACTGACTTTCAATAGTTTGCATTACATAGCTCAAGAAAGCGAGGGTTGTAAAGGCTAGATAGCGTAAAAAATGCTTAAGTGCAAAGACGACAAACGAGACTGATATCGGTGTACAGAGGCCGTCAGCACAATCGCTAATGCAAAGCACTGGCACCAATAGAAAGCGGCTCCTCGTACGCCGAGTTAAAGTTGTAACGCATACCACATCATAAGCCTCTTTTCTTTTCAGGAAATAAAGGGCAAATGAATCCATGACACAAAAGGTAACATAACACCTACAACATGGTAACCACCTATGTCAAGAAAGGAGCTCAGCTTGGAATAGACAACAACTAATAAAAGCTCATGTTAAGATTAACCGATCATGCTACCCTCAATCGCACCAATGGCAGGCGTTGTGTAGGAAGTCGTACTGAGGAGCAAAGAACAACAGACGCCGCACTAATGACATAGGAAGCACAATACTACAATAGTGAAGATGGTATAGTCAGTCACCTACAGTCATAACAAGAGTAATTAATAATAGGCACATACAGAACACAGGTGGCAAAGGAATCCATGACAATAAAGGTCACATAATACCCATAACATGGTAACTGCGTATGTTAAGAAAGGAGCCCAGCTTGAAACAGCCACCAGGGAATAACAGCTGTGATCACTATTAATGTCCATGCTACCCTCCATCGCACCAATAGTAGGCTCTATACAGGGAGTCATATAGAGGATCAACGAAAAATAGACGCCACAGGAACGGAATTTGAAGCACGGCAGTGGAACGGTACGGTCAGTCACCTGAAAACACAGAAATCGTAATTAGTAATAGGCACATACATAACATAGGTGGCACACGTAGGGATGTTGAATCAGCACCTGTGGTTCAGTTTAACAAATATGAATGGCCAAGCAAGGTGCACTACAAAAATCAAATTGATGTCTCACTCGGCTCGTCGGAAACTGCAGTGTTGACCGCCTGGCGGCTAAGAAGCAAGCTGTTGTGAGGATAGTGCCTAACCCCAGGTTCACAAAGGGTTAAGAAATAATAAGCTCGGATTTAAGGCCAATAGTAATAATAATAGCAGTATGTAGTAATAATAATAATAAAGCAATAGCAACAACAAAATAATAACTGAAACAAACCTTAAAACAGTGGATCAAAATCATAAAACGAACCAGCATGAATTAGGCGAATGAAACCAGTATGTAGGCGTTGCCGATGCAATCGTTAGCTGTATAGCGGTGTCGGAATCAAATCATCCTGACGCCAGGTCCGCAAAAATTGCAACGATTAGCACCTTTAAATTCAAAATGAGGATTTCAGACCCAAATAACAATCAACAAGAAAAAGGAAAAACAAATGTATACAAACTAAGCCTAACAGCCAGTTGATTGACAAAAAATAGGCGAATGATACAGTGGCTACGCTCCATCAAATCCCTAATTAAGCAAACTAAGAACCTAACAAAACCCTAATTAATCATTAGAATTCGGTAGATGAGCAAAAAGAGGAACTCAAAACCCGTAAAGCAAAGATCACAGCTGAAAATGTGGGGTAAACAGCTAGTCTAAAGTAACAAGCACTAAAAGAACATGCTAAAGGCAAAACTCATCACAAATTATCATCAATAAGAGGTAGAAATAATAAACACCTTTGAGTAAATCAACAAACCTGACAATAGAATCATCAAACCAACCAACAAATCTAACAATAGCACAATCAAACCGTGTAAAATTCCCGCAGAACGACACCAAATCCGGACAGGTAAAAAAGAGGAACGCAGAATCGCTAATAAGAAGGAATTTATCTTTAGTTTTCTTGATGGAGATTGAAATCAAGATGAGTTAGGGAATCCAGATCTCACACAGCACCAACATCAACCAATATCCAATAAAGGAATCATTATAACAACCTGACCAAAATAATAATTAAATCAAAATCAAATGAAATTCGTAGGAAATACCTTGAAGAAGATCTTTGATTTTTGCGATTTGGATGAGATCTGCTAGGGTTTGATGAGTGAATGGTATCAGGAGAGTTGAATGAGAATGTGTCGATTAGGATGTGGCTGTGAGTTAAAGGGGAAATGGAGGGAGGAGATCAAAAAATAGAATCCAACGGATGAGAAGGAACTTGGCTGTGCACTATTCATCGCTACAGTGCAGCCAAGTATAAACTTTTTAAGGGGTTTAGGGTTTGTTCAAAGTAGAACTTTTTTTTTACAAATTTGTCCACAGCCCCCAACTTTTTTTTACCAATTTGGCAATTTAGCCCTACTAGTTGTTGTACGACTTGTATCGGTATTTAAGGGCGGACGTAAAATTTTGGCATAAAGGGGACAAATTATTTTTAATAAATTATCTTTATTTTATGACATTTTATAATGTATACATATTACCAAAAAAACGTGTAACTATATTTTTTCCATAAATACATTTTTCTTTAAAAACATAATTTATGGCTTTAACAGATGTCACTTTTAAGATGAGTTATGCTTAATCATGGACTTACTTTACTCTATTATGCACATTATTGACCATTTTAACCCTCTCACTTAACATCCTTATTTTTCAATTTTCTCAACTCTTCCTCCACTTTTTAACAAACCTCCCGCCTATACCACCACCGCGCCACCCTCACCGTCTCCCCTGTGCCGACCATATCCCCCCTCCCCCACTCGCCCAGGCTTACCCATACCCGCTGCCCCTCCACCTTCCCACATGTGCAACCCTAATCCGACTTAATCTACCACCTCCCTCCCCCGACCACTGTGACACATCACTCCGACCACACCTCCTTTGTAACACCCCCATACTCCAAGTGCCTTACCAGGTCCACTTAAGGCATGGGAATGCTACCATCTCGGTTACCCGAGGCAAGGTATATCAAATAGACAATAAAGAAACATACTTTATTAAATATGTTTAATGTGATACAAGTCCAAAACCAAAAACTGATAAAGTAAAATACAAATGTTTCTCAAAACTGTCAAACCAACTAAAACAATGTGAAAGAATGTTTTGACACAGCGGAAGACTTCTAAACAGCTTGTGATGACTCAACCCAGCTACCCCATGCGTATCAACTCATACCTGCTCACCATCCCCGAATGGATCACCATAGTTTTTAAAACAATTAAACGGGGTCAGTACTGATTACACAAAACAACACAGCTGCAACAATCCAATCCAACCAAACCAATCTCCATCATATCACCACACATCTGACTACACTCTAAAGTGTGTAGTCCTACCAGAATACTCATCGCAACAAGTATTCCACACCGCCAGTGGGGGACCGCAGCCGTTCCCACCTAAGCCCCGCTCATCTCATCCGAGCGATAAATCCAAGTTCCTAAATGTGCACATCCCTTATGTGGCGGGTTCCACAGAAGGCGAATCAAGGGCGTGAAGCCACTCCCGTAAGTGACTCCACTCAGCCGAGGACGCACCTCGCAAACCACAGACAGTTATACAACCAACAATACAACCAACCATTATCCAATTCAATACCGATATGATATACAACAACATCAACAACCAATTATCACAATGCCATGTAAACAATACTGAGTAGGGAAACCCTACCTGGAATAGCAATCACACGAGACCGTCACAACAGCTAATAAAAAACGTTCCTCTACGAATCCTCCTCATATAACACATATACATACAATTACTACCAAAATAATACAATACACCCAAAACCCCCAAAACTACCCAATTAGGGTTTTAACCAAACTTATCAAAACATTATAAAAAGCATACAAGAAGCTTACCCACAACACGACGATCACAACGGCGTAAAGAACAAGATAACTCGACGATCCTAGCCTTGGGATTTTTTAACAATGCGAAGAAAACGAACTACGTAACTCCTCTTCTCTTTGAAAGGTTTTAGAAAGGTTAAAAGTGATTAAGAATAATGACGGAAGCCCTTTTACACTAATCTCGGATTATTAACAAAGCCCGGCTAAAACAACCCGCAAGACACACTTACTCGATCGAGTAAGTGACTTACTTGATCGAGTGCCCCTTACTCGATCGAGTGTCACACGTACTTGATCGAGTACCCATCAGGCCAGCTACTGTTTTGCGTATAAAGATACTTACTCGACAGAGTAAGCCCCACTCGATAGAGTAACCTCAGACATAGAAAACCGTAGTCTTACAGTCTTCCCTCCTTAAAAAGAACTTCGTCCCCGAATTTCAACCCATAGACAAAAACAAAACACACTATCTCAACTCCGACACAACAACATAACCAAAACTCAAAACAAAACTCCCAACCAACACTCAAACCGACTCAAAGCAATTACTAACTATACTAAAACCAACATAAAGCATACAAAAACCTTATGCGGCCATCTCCTACCCCCTTAAAAGAAACATAGTTACGTCCCCGTAACCACACATACCTTATCAAAAAGAGACGGATACCGCTCCCTCATAGCCTCCTCCGCCTCCCAAGTAGCTTCCTCTACCTCATGGTTAGACCAAAGAATCTTAAGCAACACTGTTTTCCCATGTCTAGTTTTCCGAACCTTGCGATTAAGAATCTGTTTTGGCACCTCAAGATACGACAAAGACTCATCCAACTCTATGTTCTCTACCTCTAACACATGTGAAGGATCGCTCACATACTTCCGTAACTGAGACACATGAAACACATTATGCACTCAATCCAAAGCCGCTGGCAACGCTAACCGGTAAGCAACCTCACCCACACGATCCAAAACCTCATATGGTCCGATAAACTTTTGGCTCAGCTTCCCTTTCTTACCAAACCTCATGACTCCACGCATAGGAGACACTTTCAACAGAACCTTGTCCTCAACCTGAAACTCTATGTCACGACGGGGTAAATCTGCATAGCTCTTTTGTCGATCCTGGGCCGCTTTCATCTTTTGTCTGATCAGCTTAACCTGTTCAACCATCTCCTGTACCATCCGTGGTCCTAAAACCACTGCCTCAGCTCTATCATCCCAGCAAATCAGACTCCTATCCCTCCTCCCATACAAAGCCTCGAACGGTGCCATCCCAATACTCGTGTGATAGCTGTTGTTATAGGAAAACTCAATAAGGTCCAATCTATCCTCCCGGCTACCACCAAAATCCATCACACAAGCTCGCAGCATATCCTCTAAAGTCTTGATGGTCCTCCCTGTTTGGCCATCTGTCGCAGGATGGAACGCAGTACTCATCTTCAAAGTAGTTCCCATCAACTCCTGCAACTCTTTCCAAAATCGTGATATGAACCTCGCATCTCTATCTGACACTATATCCTTAGGTACCCCATGCAAACGAACCACATGCCTCCTATAAGCCAAAGCTAATTGTATCTTGGTCCAATTGTCTTTCATCGGCACAAAGTGAGCAGACTTAGTCAAACGGTCCACTATCACCCATATCATGTTGTTACCCTGTTGACTCCTCGACAAACCCACTATAAAAGCCATAGAGATGGACTCCTATTTTCACTCAGGTACTTCAAGAGACTGAATCTTACCTTATGGTCATCGCTGCTCTCCCTTAACCCTCTGACATGTCAAACACCGGGCCACAAACTCAGGTGGTTTCTTTTTCATCCCAGGCCACCAGAAAGTCTTTTTCAAATCTTTATATAACTTGTCACCGCCTGGATGTACCGTGTATGGTGTCCAATGAGCCTCTCTCATGATCATTTTCCTCAATTCCTCATCACTGGGTACACACCACCTGCCATCAATTCTCACACTGCCATCTGTATGAATAGAGAACCGAGACACTGTCCCTTTCTCTACTCCAGCTCTCCACTCCTCAAGCTTAGGGTCCAAAGCCTATTTCCGACGCATGTCATCGTAAAGATCTGGCTCCATTGTCAAGTTCCCTCTAGCATCCCCTTTATGTATCATATGTATCCCCATCTTCCCCACCTCATCTCTCAACCTCATCAAAGATATAACTGTGCATAGAGAATGCACACTCTTCCTGCTAAACGCATCTGCAACCACGTTTGCCTTCCCTTCATGGTATATGATATCCATGTCATAATCCCCTATCACCTACATCCACCTCCTCGATCTCATGTTCAACTCCTTTTGAGTGAAGATGTACTTGAGACTCTTGTGATCTGAAAACACCTTAAAGGTCACCCCATAAAGATAGTGCCTCCAAATCTTAAGAGCAAACACAACTGCACCCAACTTCAGATCATGTGTCGGGTAGTTCTCCTCATAAGGTTTCAATTGCCTAGAAGCATAAGCAATTACCTTCCCGTTCTGCATCAACACACATCCCAAACCATTCTTTGAAGTATTTGTATATATCTCAAAGTTCTCACACCCTTCAGGTAATGCTAAGATTGGAGCTGTGGTAAAACGCTCCTTTAATGTTTGGAACGCCGTCTCACAACTTTCAACCCAAGGAAACCTGTTCTCTTTCCTCATCAACGCTTCATAGGTCTGGCTATCTTGGAAAAGTCTTTCACAAACAGAAGATAGTACCCTGCCAAACCCAAGAAACTCCTGATCTCTGGCACGTTCTTCGGTGCTTCCCACCGAGTAAATGCCTCTATCTTGGCCGGATCCACAGCTACACCCTTCTTTGAAATCACATGCCCCAGAAAGGCAACTTCCTCGAGCCAAAACTCACACTTAGACAACTTTGCATAGAGCTGATTGTCTCGCAAAGTTTGCAACACTAACCTCAAATGCTCCTCATGCTCCTCCTTAGTCATAGAATAGACTAAGATATGATCGATAAAGACCACAACAAACCGATCCAAAAACTGACTGAAAACCCGGTTCATCAAATCTATAAACACTGCAGGTGCATTAGATAACCCAAACGGCATCACAACATACTCATAGTGACCATACCTCGATGTAAAAGCTGTCTTCGGTATGTCCTCATCCTGAATCTTTACCTGATGATAACCCCGACCTCAAATCAATCTTAAAAAAGACAGCTGCCCCATTCAGGTCATCAAACAAATCATCTATCCTTGGCAAAGGATACTTGTTTTTCACTGTAACCCCGTTCAACTCTCTGTAGTCGATACACAACCTCAAACTTCCATCTTTCTTTCACAAACAGAACTGGTGCTCCCCACGATGATACACTAGGTCTAATGTATCCCTTACCAATCAAATCATCCAGCTGTTTCTTCAGCTCCTTCAACTCCTTAGGACCCATGCGGTACAGGGCCTTAGATATTGATCCCGTCCCTGGTTTCAGCTCCACACTGAAATCGATCTCCCTCTTTGGTGGTAAACCTGGTATCTCCTCCGGAAAGACATCTGAAAACTCTCCCACCACTGATATCTGATCAACTGTCGAACACACCATACTATGGTCTCTCACATGACATAAGATCAACGGACAGCACTTCCTCATATAAGACTTCAAGGTCACTGCTGCAATCAACTTGACTTTGGGTTTGACAACAAACCCACGATAAGACACACTAACTCCCTTAGGACCTCTCAAAGAGACTCTCTTTTGATGATAGTCTATTCTAGCCTTGTACTTACCCAACCAGTCCATACCAACTATCATCTCAAAACCATCCAAAGGAAATTCTAACAAGTCCACTGGTAGGTCAACCTGCCCAACTATCATAGACACACCCTTATACAACCTTCTACAAGATACAGACTCACCCGGTGGTAGGAAAACTTCCTCTTTTACAGACTCATAGTCTCTCAAACTCAAAAGCTTAGCATGACTCGATGATACGAAAGACTATAACGCCCCCGAATCAAACAAAACAAAGGTAAAGACCCCATTAACAAGAAAAGTACCCGTGATTACGTGAGCATCATCCTCAGCTGCTTTCTGCTCCATCATGAACGGCTTACCACTGGTCTTCTGTCCACTGATACGTGCATTTTATATAGACTTTATAAGCCTCTTATGCACGTATTTCTATGCGATTTTTGTGGTTCTATGCTACGAAATGCCCCGAATATTCTACTTTGGTTTGTTTTGCTTTATTTGAAGGAATGGACCTGAAAGTAGCGAAATCAAGCCTTTTATCGTCCGTTTTGCTTGCATTTAGAGATGAGTGGATTTGGAGCGGAAACGCTGCTGTCTTGAGACGTGTAAAGTCATTTCGGAAGCTAAATAAACAAGTTAATGCTGAAATCAAAGAAACAAGTAGCTGGCTGAGTCAAAGTCATTCGATCGAAGGCTTTTATGATCGATCAAGTAGTTTTGGATAACAGAAGACTTCGATTGAGTGAAATCCATGTTCGATCGAATTGCGCATAATTGGAGTTCCTCGATCGAGTAGGTTTTTTACTCGATCGAGAGGTTTTGCTATGAATCTGTTCGATCGAGTAGTTCTAAATTGCTCGATCGAGTAATTCGCTAATGGGCTCGGGCTTCTTTAGTTTAATTTCATTTTCTAGGTCTAATAATTGTCTTTCCTATAAATAGGAAAGACGACATTAAGTTTTGGGACCACTTGATACATCACAACATACGTTACTTTTCCCCTGTTACTGCTGAATACTGCCTTTCTCTATTTTTCCGGATTTATTTAGTAATTCTCTCTTTACTCTCTCTTTCTCTTTATTCTCTCTTCTACTTGCAATGTTCTTTATTTCTTAATCATTTGCCTTTGTTTTATTTATTATGTTTAGCTAATTCCCCTGCTAGGATTTAGGGGATTCGATGATTTATTGTTAGTTGCTAATTAGGTTACAGATCTTTCGTTGTTATCATGTCTTTGTTGTTAATCACTGCAATTAACAGTAAATAGCTACTTGAATCGATGCACTTAGCTAATTAACCTTTGTAAGCCTTGACCTAGACCGGAAGGTTGGAAGGGGTGAGACCTGCAATGAACATTAGGATGCTTTAGTGAGGGCGTAAGCTAAGCTAATAGTATTTTAGGGTGAATTGAGACAGGAAGGAGATATTCGCTGCTCCTTAGACTAATACACGCGACCGATCTGTGACCTTAGCTGCAATTAACTGACATTCATTGATGACCCGACAATCCTAGTTCTCTCTTTCTTCTATTAATTCCTCTTATTTTTTTCTCTCTTCCTTTAATCTCATTTAGTTTAGTTTATTCACCTCAAACCCCCAAATTGTGACCGTAGACAGACTAGAATTAACAAGTAGATAGTGACCGCCTCCCTGTGGAGATCGACCCTACTTCCACTAGCTTCTGTTAGTTGTTTTAGGTATTTATTTTTGGTACTAAACGACGGTATCAAATTTTGGCGCCGTTGCCGGGGAGGCAACTATTTTATTTACTTGTTTATTTTTGTTTGTCTTTAGCCTCAAGGGATTTATTCCTTGAGGCAGTTCTTATCTTTTTCTCTAGTGTTGTTTTGATAGGCCCTACACGTCCTACCTAGACAGTTCTAAGTAAAAGATCATCAAAGGGAAGGCTTACGTACCTTTGATCTTCAACCTATGTTCCAACCTATGGCACAACATGTGGTTTTCTGTGAGAGATGTGGTGCTTCGGGGCACAATGCTGTTATCTGTCTAGCGGGAAACGACCGTGTCAAAATTTAGCGCGACGAAATCTATGCGTTTAGGCAGCATAGGCAAGCCACTCATTCTTTTGCATATGTGATGCCATATCCTCTTCAGCAATGAGGCTGTCAAGAGTCTCCGTTTACCTGGTCGCCGTAACAACAAACCCTTCCTTCCGTTGAAGAGAATGAAGAGGTTGCTGAATTGAAGTCCTTGGTGAAGGCTCTTGTGCTCCGAGCGCAAGAAATTGATAAAGCTAGGGAAGTTCGTGTCAAGCTACTTGAATCTCAAATAGCTCAATTAGCTACCGAGATGGACTATAGGCATTCAGAGGAGCTACCTGCTATTTGTACCGAGAGCGGTCCTTCCTATGAAGGACCTGAGCTGCCTATTGATGATGATGATTTGTATGATTCAGAATTGAAGAGCATGAATCATTTCTCAAGCACTTCACCATGGTTTAGCATCGAACGCTCGATCGAATAGCCCATCATGTTTGATTAAGTGAATTTTATGAGGAATTCGATCGAGTAGTACAAACTCCTCGATCGAATGGTTTGTATGAGGAAGACCTCGATCGAACACCCCACACTGTTCGATCGAGTAATGCTGAAAAAGGGAACCTCGATCGAGAACCTTACCTTGTTCGATCGAGTAAACTGTGTGAAGAAACTCCTCGATCGAGCATTATGCATTCTCGATCGAGTGATATGGCCACGGAGAGCAAAGATATGTCATCTTGGTTCGTTTTGGATGACGATTTTG
Organism: Silene latifolia; assembly: GCF_048544455.1. NCBI lineage: Eukaryota > Viridiplantae > Streptophyta > Magnoliopsida > Caryophyllales > Caryophyllaceae > Silene > Silene latifolia. The sequence goes on from NW_027413701.1 coordinate 898,698, forward strand.
ATGAAGACAATGGTTATGGTGAATCTCCTCTTTTCAAAGTCGAGTTGGATGCTTTAGAGGCTGCGATTTACGGGATAGAACCCACCAAGGAAGAGAATGAGAAGATAGCTGAGTCAGTGGCCATTCCTAGCGCGGAAGAGGTAATGTATTCTTTTGTCAATGATTCCGACGTTAGGAGCGACCAACCTGAGATAATTAACGATAATTTTATTATTATTGGTATAAATCGTATACTACCTCATATGACTTGTGCTTTATATTTCAATACTCTGCCCCCTCCCGGATGGACGAATAAGTTAACAAATTTTCACCATACTTGTCATCAGAAATTCGTTAAACTGAAACGATGCCTTAGATTATTCTTAATTGCTCCTGAGCTCCTTTATTCTCCACCAACGGTCAATTCGAGCTTTTATATTCTGCCCGTATCTGGAGGGCAGAATTATTTGTGGACAAATTTGGGAGTTGTCATAGGAAATTTGTTAGGCTTAAAACGGTGGTACATTTCAATTTCCTATATCATTATTCTATTATGGTGCTACTTACAGTCTTGTGTAGCACATTCGCAGTTATTTGATCGGTTACTGCGTGCTTTGAGCTGTTTTGACTGGGTTAGTTTATAATGGCTAAAGAAAGAAAAGAAGGTCGAGCTGGGACCTGTCTGAAACTAGCGCTGACCGGGAGGCAACCCGGAGTTTAAATTTTTAGTTGTTTTTGCTTTTAAGTTTCCGTTGCGTATGTAATAATTGGTTTTTAAACCATAGACTGGAACAGTTAAGCTTGTTTTGTTAGTTTCGTTGACTGCTTATTGCATCTTTGCAGAAATCTATCGTGGATGGCTCGATCGAGTACTCTATATACTCGATCGAACTGTTTTGCTGCTGATTTCACTCGATCGAGCTTATCTTCTTCTCGATCGAGTGCTTGCAAAAGAGGGTTTTTCGATCGAGAGCCCTACTTCCTCGATCGAACTGTTTAGATGCCCAGGTCACTCGATCGATCATTCTGTCATTTCGATCGAGTGCTTTTGTTTGGATTCGCTTCCAAATGACGCTGCTACGGAGCTGTTGGCGACCTCCCACGTTGCTGGTTGGTTTGGGGAGGTCCCTACTTCGCGTAATCTTGTGAGTTTTCCGCATCTCCACTCTCTCCTTTTTATTTTGCATTTCCTTTCCCTATTTTTGGGTACAATGAGGGCATTGCACGGTTTGGTTTGGGGAGGTTACGCATCCATATCTGTGTCTGCATGTTGTTTTCATTGCATTTCTGTTATCACGTTTAATTTTTGTATGCAATGTTGTTTATTTTTATAAAAATCAAAATCTCATAAAAATTAAAAAATCTATAAAATAAAAAAAATTCACGATTAGTTTTGCATATAGGTTGAGTCGGAACGATGGATTTCAATGATAAAATTGCATTATAATTTGTCCTTTTGCTTAAGCCTTGCATAAATTAATATCTTTAGCTTTGTCTTCTGCATGTCTACGAGTTTATGTTAAAATTTAGCTGAACAAATAGAGTTGACCTGAAAATTTTGGCAAACTACTTATAAATTCTAAGGATTAGAGCTTAATAAACTGGTGTCATTTATGACCAGTTTCATGTAGGATTGTGAGTAGTTACTCCTTGCATAACATGTTCATTAATTTGCACGTATATGAAATTCAATTACTTTTTGCCTATATACATTCGGGTTAGTGGTTGGTGTCACATGCAGGGAGGCGCTTATATTCCTCTTTTCTTTCATTTTTACCCCTTAAACTCCACATTTAGCCAAATTTGTCTTTTGACCCTTAACTACATCCAAAATTTAGCATGCCTTGTCAAGCTAGTTTAGTGTATGTTTTTGCGGTATATAATTTATCGTACCGAGTTTGGTTTGTATTGTTTTGTTTTGTTTTGGAGTTGGTAATTTATGAAGGAGAAGAAGTATGAAAAAAGGAATTTGAAAAGAAAAAAAAAGAATTCGAAAAAAAAAACAGAAAAAGAAAAGAAAAAAAATGTTTGATTGTTGACGGTCTTACTCCTATACTTTACCTATATCTTTTGAGGAGTATGTCTGGTTTGGTTAGTGAGATGTTGTGCCAAAATAAAGGCACTTGTGCTTAGTTTTGAGATGGATTAAGAATCGGATGTTGACACTTGGTTTTGTTAGGTAGCTAGCTTGGCTTTTATCCTCACATTTCCAAAAATGTTTTGCCTTTTCTTATCCATTGCCTCACTTTACCATACTTTTGTAAGCCCTCGGCTGTGACAGACCTTGTTTGGTTGGAATGTATGTAAGGTAGTTAGAATTGTCTATCATATTAGTTGCATGCATGTTTATGTGGGTCATAGTTTAGGTGAGCGACTATATTTCCTCCTCTCTTACACTCATATGCTTACCCTTTGCTTCATGAGAGAAGAGTGACCCGTGAGAGTCCGATTTTAAAGGTCTTGCAAGGTCGACAGTTCAGCTTTATTATAAACATCTCATAACTCGTTTGCACTTGACTGTTTTGCTATAAGTGTTAGTTTGTTGCATTAAATCGGTTTAAGTGGGCACTTGTAGCTAGCTCTGAGCTTTCTTTTCCGTTCCTTTCGTTTGCATTTAGTTTACTCGAGGACGAGTAAAGGTTCAGTTTGGGGAGATTTGATACGTGCATTTTATATCGTCTTTATAAGCCTTTTATGCACGTATTTCTATGCGATTCTCGTGGTTCTATGCTACGAAATGCCCCGAATATTCTACTTTGGTTTGTTTTGCTTTATTTGCAGGAATGGACCTGAAAGTAGCGGAATCAAGCCTTTTATCGTCCGTTTTGCTTGCATTTAGAGATGAGTGGATTTGGAGCGGAAACGCTGCTGTCTTGGGACGTGTAAAGTCATTTCGGAAGCTAAATAAACAAGTCAATGCTGAAATCAACGAAACAAGTAGCTGGCTGAGTCAAAGTCATTCGATCAAAGGCTTTTATGATCGATCGAGTAGTTTTGGATAGCAGAAGACTTCGATTAAGTGAAATTTATGTTCGATCGAATTGCGCATAATTGGAGTTCCTCGATCGAGTAGGTTTTCTACTCGATCGAGAGGTTTTGCTATGAATCTGTTCGATCGAGTAGTTCTAAATTGCTCGATCGAGTAATTCGTTAATGGGCTCGAGCTTCTTTAGTTTAATTTCGTTTTCTAGGTCTAATAATTCTCTTTCCTATATTTCCTATAAATAGGAAAGACGACATTAAGTTTTGGGACCACTTGATACATCACAACATACGTTACTTTTCCCCTGTTACTGCTGAATACTGCCTTTCTCTATTTTTCCGGATTTATTTAGTAATTCTCTCTTTACTCTCTCTTTCTCTTTATTCTCTCTTCTATTTGCAATGTTATTTATTTCTTCATCATTTGCCTTTGTTTTATTTATTATGTTTATCTAATTCCGCTGCTAGGATTTAGGGGATTCGATGATTTATTGTTAGTTGCTAATTAGGTTACAGATCTTTCGTTGTTATCATGTCTTTGTTGTTAATCACTGCAATTAACAGTAAATAGCTACTTGAATCGATGCACTTAGCTAATTAACCTTTGTAAGCCTTGACCTAGACCGGAAGGTTGGAAGGGGTGAGACCTGCAGTGAACATTATGATGCTTTAGTGAGGGCGGAAGCCAAGCTAATAGTATTTTAGGGTGAATTGAGACCGGAAGGAGATATTCGCTGCCCTTAGACTGATACACGCGACCGATCTGTTTTCTTAGCTGCGATTAACTGACATTCATTGATGACCCGACAATCCTAGTTCTCTCTTTCTTCTATTAATTTCTTTTATTCTTTTCTCTCTTCCTTTAATCTCATTTAGTTTAGTTTATTCAACTCAAACCCCCAAATTGTGACCGTAGACATCCTAGAATTAACAAGTAGATAGTGACCGCCTCCTTGTGGAGATCGAACCTACTTCCACTAGCTTCTGTTATTTGTTTTAGATATTTATTTTTGGTACTAAACGACGGTATCATCCACCTCCCTGGATAGTACTAGCAGAAGTAGACGGCTTAGCATCCGACCCCGACCCCTGGTTGATGTTCGCTACTGGTCTCTGATATGAATTACCGCCATTGCGGTTAGCCCCACTGTTGTTGTTCTGACCACCCTGATTATTCCACGACCCAACCGGCCTGTTACTAGCATAGCTCTGAGATGGACCCTGAGAGAAACTCCCCTGTGATTTCCTCTTAAAACCTCTGCCCACAGCACTGGTACACTCATGTCTCTTGTGGCCCACACCGCCACAGTTAAAACAAGATAAACCCCAGCTGTTACTACCACCACCACGGCCACGCCTATAAGAAGCTCCACCACTGAACCCCGACCCCGAAGAGTAAGCTCTCACCTGGTTATGGACGCCCCTCTTGTAACTAGACTGACCACCACCCTCACTCTCAGCCTTCCTTTTCTCAGAAGCTCTCTCCCTGTTCTCTTTAGCCATCTCTACCAACCTCCCAGCTTTCTCAGCACACTCATATTCCTCCTTAACATCTGTAAGGACTCCTACCGGCAGCTTCTCTATAATCTTGGGTGTCAGACCCTTCTCAAACGTCAATGCTAAGTTCTCCTTGTTCAGCCCCATGTCATGAGCATACCTAGACTTCTCATTGAACTTGTGATAATACTCAGCCACTGTCATATCAGAAGTCATCTTGAAGTCATCAAACTCCTCTCTCAACTTACTACGCACATGTTCCGACACAAACTCGCGTCGCATAACTTTCTTGAACTTACTCCAAGGTATAACAGATAGCCCCTGTTTCACATATAAGTCTTGAGCACTCTCCCTAACCTTATCCCACCACTCTCTGGCTGCATCTCTCAAGTAGAATGGAGCTTGTTCCACTCTAAAAACCTCTGGGCAATGAACCACGTTCAGAATGTTTTCCATCTCTCTATGCCAATTATCAAGCAATAATAGCGCACCCGTGCCCATGTACTCTTTCGGTTAAACCTTGCAATGTTTATACTTGTCTTTGCGAAATCCACACCCGCCTATTTATCTTTCCCGAACTTCTTTAGAGCATCAGTAAGAGCATCTTGGTGCTCCAGCATCTTAACTATCTCATCTATGCTCATGTTTTCAGCCCTAGCATACAACGCGTTTCTCATTGGCGGCATCTTGAAATTATATAAGAGAAAGGTAAACATAAACACACATCCCATATCTCAAACACGTGTACGACCTGTGCAGAACCTACTCGATTGAGTAACATAACCCACTCGATCGAGTTGAGGCTACTCGATCGAGTTGCCCACTTACTCGATCGAGTGCCTCGACTCTAGAACCTGATAGAAAGCATCCAAAAATTCACTCGATCGAGCCACATAATTACTCGATCGAGTGCCCAAAAACAGTACACTGCCCAGAAACGAAAAACACCCCACTCGATCAAGTCACCCCACTCGATCGAGTCACTCACCTACTCGATCGAGTGCCCCCCACTCGATCAAGTCATGCTGACTCGTATACTACCCGTATGCTTATCTCAACACTTTCCAACCAACTTTACGTATATGCAAAACGAGAAAAGCACATACTATATATATATATATATATATATGTATATATATATATATATATGTATATATATATAGTAATAAGATCATCTAAGTCCACCTCTTACATTTGAGTCCATAAGTCCTCCTTATAGCCATTGGATGAGGAAGATGGAGGGTTGAGATTGGAAGCAAAAAAAGGATGATTAATGCCTAATAAAACACTCCCCCTCTCTACTTTACTAATCCATACTAATCAAATATTAATCCACTATATAACCTTTATTTTTCCACCAACTTCTCTCTCATTCACACAATTCACTTCTTTACTCCCTCTCTAAAACCCAAATTAATTCCAAACCCAAATAATACTCTCATCCTAACAAACCCAAATAATTCAAAATCTAAAAAATAAAAAAAATTCCCTCCATATTACTCTCCCACCCACCACCACCGGCCCCACTACCGACCACCACCCTCACCCTCCATCCCAACACCACCCAGCCTCACCTCCTCACGGCCACATCCACAACCCTGACACCCACAACCCGACACCACCCTCACGCCACCACCACACACACCAAATCCGCCGCCCACCAAACTCCACCATAAAGCCGACACCCCCAGATCTGCCGCCCTTGCAGCTCCCCCATGCCGAGTCCTCCGTCCTCTTTCTGCCGACCACCCCGACAACCACTCACTGTCACCCTTTCCTCTGACCCACCCACGACCACCCATCCTACCACTACCCTACACCTACAACAAAACCCAGCCACCTAAATCTGAAAAAAAAAAAGATCCAACCACCAAAACCCAGCCACCCTACACCTGCAACAAAAAAACGACACAACTACCACTACATCTTATTTTCGCGAATTCACCCCGACCAGCCACGCTATTTCCGACAAGACTCATGGTGGTGATGTCCACGGTGGAACGTGGTGGGTGGCGACGAGAAAAGATGGTGTTGGTGCGGTGGTCAAAAATTGTTGTTGGCTTTTCTTTAAAAAAATCTCATTCATTTCTCTTTAAATACAAAGTTTTTAAAAATAAATGAGTGGATCTTATCAAGTTTTTATGATGGATCTCATTCATTTCTCCTAGACATTAAGAAAGGACGACTTTTGTTTGTTTTTTGAAATAAGTTGGGTTGGTGGAATGGTGGGTGGTGTTTTTATTCATTTCCTCTTCTTGCTTTGCTTTCACGATCAGTTTTTTTTTTTTTTTTCTTTTTTTTTTTTTTGTCTTTTTTGTATGTATTAATATTTGTCAGCTTCAAGCACACACCTTTCGTTTTTTTTTTCAGTGGTTTTTTTTTTTCTCCTAGTGTTTGCTTCTTATTATTTTTAAAATTTTAGATCTAGTTTTTTGAAATAGATCGAAAAAAAAGATCTCACATAAGTTGTTTAATTTTGTGAGATCTTTTAATTTTAATCTTAGATATATTTAAAATGTCGTCTTCTCATTTTTCTTCAATTATTGTTATATTAGATCGTTTTATTTTAGTCTTAGATCTAATAAATAGATCTAAGGTTATTTGTTGATTTTCATCTTAGATATGCATTTTTTCTCCTAGAATTCCTCTTTTTTCGGCTAAAATTACTCTTTTTTTGGTTGAAATTACACTTTTTTTCTACTAGAATTACAATTACACTTTTTTTTTGCTATAATTACACTTTTTGGCTAGAATTACACTTTTTCCTGCTAGAATAACACTTTTTTCGAATAAAATTACACTTTTTCTGCTAAAATTACACTTTTTGTTGTTAGAATTACACCTTTTTCTGTTAAAATCACACTTTCCTCCATTAAAATTATACTTTTTTCTGTTAAAATTATACTTTTTTTTGCTAGAATAACACTTTTTTTGGCTAAAATTACACTTTTAGTTGTTAGAATTACACTTTTTTCTGTTAAAATTACACTTTTTTTTGCTAGAATAACACATTTTTCGGCTAAAATTACACTTTTTGTTGTTAAAATTACACTTTTTTCTGTTAAAATTATATTTTTTTTTGCTAGAATTACACTTTTTTCTGCTAAAATTACACTTTTTGTTGTTAGAATTACACTTTTTGTTGTTAGAATTACACTATTTTCTGTTAGAATTACACTTAGCTCTATTGGACTAATGTTATACTCTCAATGGACTTGGTCATATTCTCATATTCTCATTGGACTAATGTTACATTCTCAATGGACTAATGTTACACTCTCAATGGACTAAAATTACATTCTCAGTGGACTGAAATTATACTTCTCTGGACTAAAATTACACTTTTCTGGACTAAAATTACATTCTCTTTGACTAAAAATAACAATCTCATTGGACTGAAATTACACTTACCTGGACTAAAATAACACTTTTTGTCATTAAAATAACACTCGTAAAATGCTAAATTACAATAACTTGTGATAAAATGACAAAAATTCAAAATATTATTCGTTAAAATCACTCGGAAAAGATTGAAGTTAAACTTGTAAAACGCTAAATTCTCGAAAATATTTCTTAAAATTACACTTTTTGCCGTTAGAATTACACTCGTAAAATCCTAAAATGTCGAAAACTTGCCTCGAAAAAAAAAAACGAAAAAAAAAACGAAACAAATAAAAACTTGTCTCGAAAAAAAAAAAAAAAAAAACGAAACAGAAAAATGTTAACAAAATTTTCATAAACTTTGAAGTATAAGACAAAATATGGTGTTAATTGTGAATGATAATGAATTAGTGAATGTATAATTAAAACTAGAGAGAGAAGTGAATTAATTAGTGTTAAGTGTGTTTTTTGCTTTCAATCTCAACCTTCCACCATGCATGATCCAATGGTTGTGGGAGGGACTTATGGACTCAAAAAAAAAAGGGGACTTAGAAGAACTTGACACTATATATATATGTATATATATATATATATATATATATATATATATATATGTATATATATATATATATATGTATATATATATATATATATGTATATATATGTATATATATATATATAGAGAAAAGATCAACTAAGGTCCATAGATATAATAAGTCCATAAGTCCTATTGTGAGCCATTGGATGGAGGGAGATGGATGGCCAAGATCAACCTCCAAAAGTGTGTTTATGTACTAATATCACTCATTCTCTCCTCATTCACTAATCCTTCTAATTAATCACTAATTCACTATAACTTCTTTTCCTCTCATCCACTTCTCTCATATATCACACAACTCATCTTCTCTCTAAAACCCCAAAAAATAAAAACCCAAAAAATCCAAATAAATAAAAAACCCAAAACCCAAATAAATAAATAAAACCCAAAAAATCCAATTAAATCAAAAAACCCAAAAAATCCAATTAAATCAAAAAACCCAAATAAATCATTCATTCTTCTCTTCCTCATTCACCACCACCCACCACTATCCCACCCGACACCAACTCACCGCCCACCACCGCCGCCACCACACCGCCGCCACCGCACCGCCGCCACCGCACGACCCCCAACTTTTTTTTTTTTTTTTTTTTTGCCTCGGTTTTTTTTTTCGTTTGGTCTTTATTTTCATGTTTTGAGTTGTTTTTTCAATTCATTTTTTGTTGTTGTCTTTTATTTTCTTTTATTTTGTTACTTCTCCTTTTTTATTCATTTTCTCAAATCTCTTCTTGTTATACTTTTTTTTAAGATTTCGGGTTTTAAATCTTGTTATTTGGTTTATTTTAGATTTCGGATTTGGTTGGTTTTTTGGTTTTTTGGTTTTATTATTGTTATTTGTTTTTTTTTTTTTTGTTATTATGAGTTTTTTTGGTTTTGTTATTATTTTTTTTTTCATATTTTTTTATATTTATTGTTTGATTTTTTTACTATTTACGACTAAAGTTATACATTTTATGACCAAAGTTATACAAAAAAAGACTAAAGTTATACAAAAATTGGACTAAAGTTACACAAAAAATTGGACTAAAGTTATACAAAAATGAACCAGAGTTATACAAAAATGAACCAAAGTTATACAAAAATGAACCAAAGTTATACAAGAATGGACCAAAGTTATACAAAAATGGACTAAAGTTATACAAATATGGACTAAAGTTATACAAAAATAGACCAAAGTTATACAAAAATGGACCAGAGTTATACAAAAAATTGGACTAAAGATATACAAAAATGAACCAAAGTTATACAAAAATGAACCAAAGTTATTCAAAAATCGACCAGAGTTATACAAAAATGCACCAAAGTTATACAAAAATTGGACTAAAGTCATACAACAATGGACTAAAGTTATACAAAAATTGGACTAAAGTTATACAAAAATGGACCAGAGTTATACAAAAATGCACCAAAGTTATACAAAAATGGACTAAAGTTATACAAAAATGGACTAAATTTTGTATAACTCTGGTGCATTTTTGTATAACTCTTGTGCATTTTTGTATAACTCTGGTCCATTTTTGTATAAGTTTGGTTCATTTTTGTATAACTTTGGTTCATTTTTGTATAACTTTAGTCCAATTTTTTGTATAACTCTGGTGCATTTTTGTATAACTCTGGTCCATTTTTGTATAACTTTGGTTCATTTTTGTATAACTTTGGTTCATTTTTGTATAACTTTAGTCCAATTTTTGTATAACTTTAGTCCATTGTTGTATGACTTTAGTCCAATTTTTGTATAACTTTGGTGCATTTTTGTATAACTCTGGTCGATTTTTGAATAACTTTGGTTCATTTTTGTATAACTTTGGTTCATTTTTGTATATCTTTAGTCCAATTTTTTGTATAACTCTGGTCCATTTTTGTATAACTCTGGTCCATTTTTGTATAACTTTGGTTCATTTTTGTATAACTTTGGTCCAATTTTTGTATAACTTTAGTCCATTGTTGTATGACTTTCGTCCAATTTTTGTATAACTTTGGTGCATTTTTGTATAACTCTGGTCGATTTTTGAATAACTTTGGTTCATTTTTGTATAACTTTGGTTCATTTTTGTATATCTTTAGTCCAATTTTTTGTATAACTCTGGTCCATTTTTGTATAACTCTGGTCCATTTTTGTATAACTTTGTTTCATTTTTGTATAATTTTAGTCCAATTTTTTGTATAACTTTAGTCCAATTTTTGTATAACTTTAGTCTTTTTTTGTATAACTTTGGTCATAAAATGTATAACTTTAGTCATAAAATGTATAACTTTAGTCGTAAATAGTAAAAAAATCAAACAATAAAAAAAATAAAATCAAAACATAACACAAATCATAAAATCAAACAAATAAAAAAACTTGAATAACAATAATAAAAACCAAATAACAATAATAACAATAACAAAACAAAAAACCAAATAACAATCACAAAAAACCAAATCTAAAATCCAAAAAAAAACCAAATAACAACACCAAATTTAAATATCGTGTGTATAACTCTAATGCACGCAGTGTATAACTTTAATAGACAAAATGTATAACTTTAGTCCAAAAAATCAAATAACAATAACAACCAAATAAAAAAATAAAAAATAAAAACAAAAACAAAAAACAAAAACAAAACAAAAAACAAAGAACAAAAAAACAAAAACCAAAATAAAGTAAATCTGAAAAATTTTAAAAATGGACAATGAAAATAAAACAAAACTCATACAAAAACACATATAACAAGACATATTTAAAAAAAAGAAAAAAAAAAAAAACAAACAACAAACAAGCAGATCTCGACAAAACCAAAAACAAAGAACAAACAAGAAAACCAAAAACAAATATAAAAAAAATAAAGCAAAAAAAAATAAACAGGGAGGGAGAATGGCAGGCGGCAGAGGGAGGGAGAATGGTGTGGGGAGAAAGGAAGAGGAAAAGGGGAGAACGGCAGGCGGCGGTGGAGAAGGGAGGCCGGCTGGTGGAGAACAGCAGGCGGCGGTGGAGAAGGGAGGGAGTGGTGCGGTTGTTGTGGGTGCCGGTGGAGAAGGGAGGCCGGCTGGTGGAGAACAGCAGGCGGCGGTGGAGAAGGGAGGGAGTGGTGGGTTGTTGTGGGTGCCGGTGGAGAAGGGAGGCCGGCTGGTGGAGGGTCGGCGGTGACGGGATGGTGGTTTTTTTAGTTTGGGTTTGGGTTTTTTTTTGTTTGGGTTTTTTTTTGTATGAGCTTGGTTTTTTTTTTTTTAGAAAGGGTGGAAAGAAAATGAGAGAGAAAGAGTGAATGTGAGAAATGAGAGAGGATGAGTGAATGAGGAAGTGAGTTGGGAGATTAGAATGGTGGTAGAGTTATACACAATTAGGTAGAGTTATACACAATTAGGGAAGGAGATTAGGGAGGGAGAATTGTGACCCTTCAATGAGATGTAATCTCATCCCTCCATCCCTTCCATCCAAGGGCTCTTATAAGGACTTAGGGCCTTATATGGTATGAAGGCCTTATAAGAACCCTTCTCTCTCTCTCTCTCTCTCTCTCTCTCTCTCTCTCTCTTTATATATATATATATATATATATATATATATATATATATATATATATATATATATATACGATAAACGGCAACTTACTTCACATGTTTCTAACAAGCCACTTTATAAATCATTTATCATGCAATTCCGTTACTCAATCAACATACACACTCACATCATCCTCATCTTTCACCACAACATCTCCCATCGTCCAGATGCATTCATCCACCGATTCACACAACACATTTCTATATAAACATGCAACATACGAAATAAACACATAACGATCCCGAGACACACCTCATAGTGACCGGTTCAAAGTTGTAGGGTGAGATCGCGACTTTAGGACGTCTCCCAAGTCTTTGCATTAGCTCCTAACAACTTCTACCCGGGTTCATTTTATTTTGACTCCCTAAGTTCATTGGGTTCATTAGTTACAGGTTCCAAAATCGTCGCTCTAATACCACTTTTTAACACCCCCATACTCCAAGTGCCTTACCAGGACCACTTAAGGTATGGGAATGCTACCATCTCGGTTACCCGAGGCAAGGTATATCAAATAGACAATAAAGAAACATACTTTATTAAATATGTTTAACGTGATACAAGTCCAAAACCAAAAACTGATAAAGTAAAAATACAAATGCTCCTCAAAACTGTCAAACCAACTAAAACAATGTGAAAGAACATTTTGACACAACGGAAGACTTCTAAACAGCTCGTGATGACTCAACCCACCTACCCCATGCGCATCAACTCATACCTGCTCACCATCCCCGAATGGATCACCACAGTTTTTAAAACAATTAAACGGGGTCAGTACTAATTATACAAAACAACACAACTGCGACAAAAGCAATACAACAATCCAATCCAACCAAACCAATCTCCATCATATCACCACACATCTGACTACACACTAAAGTGTAGTCCTACCAGAATACTCATCGCAACAAGTATTCCACACCGCCAGTGGGGGACCGCAACCGTTCTCACCTAAGCCCCGCTCATCTCATCAGAGCGATAAACCCAAGTTTCTAAATGTGCACATCCCTTCTGTGGTGGTCCACAGAAGGCGAATCAAGGGCGTGAATCCACTCCCGCAAGTGACTCTACTCAGCCGAGGACGCACCTCGCAAACCACACACAGTTATAAAACCAACAATACAATCAACCATTATCCAATTCAATACCGATATGATATACAACAACATCAACAACCAATTATCACAATGCCATGTAAACAATACTGAGTAGGGAAACCCTACCTAGAATAGCAATCACACGAGACCGTCACAGTAGCTAATAAAAAACGTTCCTCTATGAATCCTCCTCATATAATACATATACATACAATTACCACCAAAATAATACAATATACCCAAAACCCCCAAAACTACCCAATTAGGGTTTTAACCAAACTTATCAAAACATTATAAAAATTATACAAGAAGCTTACCCTCGACACGACGATCACAACGGCGTAAAGAACAAGATAACCCGACGATCCTAGCCTTGAGATTTGTTAACAATGCGAAGAAAAAGAACTACGTAACTCCTCTTCTCTTTGGAAGGTTTTAGAAAGGTTAAAAGTTATTAAGAATAGTGACGGAAGCCCTTTTATATTAATCTCGCATTATTAACAAAACCCGGCTAAAACAACCCGTAAGACACACTTATTCGATCGAGTAAGTGACTTACTCGATCGAGTGTCACATGTACTCGATCGAGTACCCATCAGGTCAGCTACTGTTTTGCGTAAAAAGATATTTACTCGACAGAGTAAGTCCCACTCGATAGAGTACCCTCAGACATAGAAAACCGTAGTATTACACCCTCCCTGGACCACCTTGCCACCCCACCCCTTGCACGACACGACTAACACCATCAACCCCTCCACTGCCACCCCCTTCCCCATCAATCTTAATTTCCACAAAGCCTAATTATATCTAACTCAAATTTATCTACATTTATCTAATTTTATACAAAAATGCTATTGTGTGATTAAAGAAGTTGGAATTAGAAATTATTACTTAATTGATATGAGAATTTAGACGATAATTGAAAAATTTGGTATTATAATTGAGTAACTTGGGTAGGATTGATTCATCTTTTAGAGGAAGAGGAAGAGGAAGAGAGGAAAGAAGAAATTGTTTGTTTTACAAGTGTAAGGTGTGAAAACTTTATGAGGAAAAGTTCGGAAAAGAATAAAATTCGTACTTGAAAGAGCAATATCGTTTTGAGATATAGAAAATTTTCCATCTTAAACAATAAATTTTAGTGACTCAATGGTTATACACTAACCTATGAAAAAAAAAAGTCGGGGATTCAAATCTTGTTAAACTCAAAATTTTGACTAGGCAAACTAATTGCGCCCATAAACTATGCCTATGGGCCCTTTGGCTAAAAGGCCCAAAAAATACACAATCTTGTGAAACTTAAAATTCTGACCAAGTAAAATATGGCTATGGGCCTAAAAAAATAAACACAAAAGTCTGGTACAAGAATTAAACACAAGACTATTGACATTTAGAAAAAAAATGTCCATAATCAGCTGTTGATCGAGTTAGGCAATAACTATAATATATTTGGACCACCATCATGGTGATTATGGTTATTGGGTTACTCGCCAGCCAATTTTGTACCACTTTAAACGGAATTAAAGACATTAAAACAAAAAATACAAAGCAAACTCCTGTTTAGTTTAAAGTAACAACTCTTTATCTAATTCGTCTTTTGGAAGATGTAAAACTTGAGTCTCACAAATCAAGCTCAAGGAAGCTAATACTTTGCTTCTCTTGATTAAAATTATATTACAACCTCATTTGGTGGTTCCCTATCTAAATGGTAAGCTACAAGATTAAGAGATGAGAGGAATTAAACATAGCAAAGACGGAAAGGAAAAAAAAATCGCTAAAGAGGTTTTTTTAACCTCAATTATGTACAAGCTAATTGCATTAAATATAAAGGCAGATGCCTATGACTTAATGAGACAGATTAAAAGTGGTATGCGTACCCTCAACCTAATTCATCAATACATTATTATAGTTTCAACGAAAGAGATATACCCTCCGTTCTTTTTTTTTTGAATACTCCAAAGCGGAATTACCTCATATTATTAAAATCAGAAAAAACCAAAGATACAAGATTGTCCGGAAGGCAACCTTCCCAAACACGCCTACCACTATTAAAACCATTGAAATGAGCTAAATCATGCGCACTACGAGAGTACTGACGCCTAACGAAAGACCAGCTAATATCATCTAGACTAGAGCTAAGGGCTCGAATCTCGTCAATAATCGAAAAGAGATAGCTCCTGCCCATCCTATTACTTTGTAGAATGTCGATGAACATCGTGCTATCGCCCTCAACCACAAGTTTCCGTTGACCCCTCCGCACTGCTTCCTTAATCCCTTCCAGTACCGCTTCCGCCTCCGCCTATCCCACTTCCACAATGCCCCTACGTCTCTTCGCCATCACCCAAACAACAGCCCCCTCATGAGTACAACAAACCACCCCTAACCCGGTACCCCACCCTTCTTTCACACCAGCATCACACGTAATCCTCACCTATCCCTCACCCAACACGCCACTCTCTCACCTTCCCTCCTCCTTCCCTTGCCATATGCAGCCTTGGTACGTACCACCCCAGCCTCCTCTATAACCTCCATCTCCTTCATGAGCTCCTCCACCCGCCTAATAACGTCCATCACCATGACCCTTTTCCCTTCAAACACCCACTTATTTCTCGCTTCCCAAATTGCTCAACACCCCACCATGAACTTTCCTCGCTCCTCTTCCTCCATCTCCCTCCACACATCTTCCACCCACTCCCTCACCCTCTCATGCCCGACTTCCTTCTTTATCTCCACCCCCAACCCATCCCAGACCCCACCCACCCAACCACACCCCTTAACTAGATGGAGACAAGTCTCCATCTCGCTAAGACAAATAGGACACACAACATCACTACCTCGAATTCTTTGGGCAATATTTTCCTTCGTAAGGATCGCCTCACTACAAATCTGCCAAAAGAACATCTTCACATGAGGAATAGAGTTCTTAGCCCACAGTCTTTTCCATAGCCTCTTCTCCATTGCAAAATCCGACGGCCCCTGCTCCTCCCCCTCCCCATCCATGAGAGCTCGATAGGCCGTTTTAACCGAGTAGCCTCCGTCCTTCTCCAACCCCCAACACCACCTGTCCTCCATGTGCATACAGCTCAACCGAATATTAAAGACACTATCGTGCTCAAAAGCAAAATTAATTGACGAACCTAATGCATATCCCACCTCCTGCTATCAGCTTGTAACAAGTCAAATACCATCATGGTCTCACCCCCAGCCAATCTCGGTGACAGCACGTATCTCGAGCCCATTCTCCTCAACCACGGGTCACCCCACACCTTCGTCCCCATCCCATTCCCTATCCTTCGAATGGCCCCTTTACGTACCACTTGCTTGGCTTCGCAAATCCCTTTCCAAGTGAAACTCGGAGTATGCCCCAAATCAGAATTCATAAACGACTTACCCCGAAAATACTTAGCTTGCAACACCCTAGCTAGTAAGCAATCAGGTTCAGAAACAAGTCACCAAGCTTGTTTTCCCAACAAAGCCATGTTGAAATTATGGAAATCCATAAAGCCCATCCCCCCTAGCTCTTCTGTTTACACAACTTTCGCCAAGCGACCCACGACATTTTCCGCTTTCCATTTTCCGTGACCTACCAAAATTTAGAGACAAGGGATCTCAGCTCCTCACAAAAGCTACTCGGGAGTTTGAAGACACTCATTGCATACGTAGAGATTGATTGGGCCACGACCTTTATCAAAACTTCTCTACCGGCCTTCGAAAGTAACATCCCTCGCCACTCTTGGAGTTTCTTACTTAACTTGTCCCGCAATAAACCCGTAAGAGCCTGTTTCGAGTGCCCTATAACCAGAGGAAGCCCTAGATATTTGCCCGGATTCCCTACTACCCGAACCCCTAACTCCTCCGCAACCTCATTCCTGTTATAAACACCAGTACTACGACTAAAAGATGCTGTTGTTTTGTCATAGTTAACAAGTTGTCCAGAGGCCATCTCGTAAGGACGTAAAATGTGTTTCACAGCCCTCGCCTCAACCACATTAGCTCTCAAACAGAACAAACTATTATCAGTGAAAAGTAAATGTGAAATCAATGGCGCCTCAGTCGCAATACGTATGCCATGAATTGCACGTGTCTCAACAGCCCGCTTCATTAAGCTTGAAAAAACCTCAGCGCAGAGAATAAAGAAATACGACGATAAAGGATCCCCATGTCGAAGCCCTCTCTCTGGCTTAAACTCCCTAGTCGGTTTCCCATTAATAAGAACAACAAAGGAGACCGTTTTAACACACATCATCACTCTATTCACCCATCCCACATTGAACCCCATACGTAGTAAAACCCGCTCTGATACGTCTGTCGTGTACCTATCAAAAATAAACTAACTAAACTAACTATATAGCTAGGGAAGTCAGGTCGATCTCCTCAGGGAAGCAAGATATCTGTAGAAGTCCGTCTATTTGGTCACAAATGGGGGGTTGTTTAAATTGGTTTTCTAAACTAAAAGCTTAAAGGAAAGAGAAGCAGAGAAAAGAGCAGTAAAGGCAAAAAAAGGGTGATAAACTATCAGATAAGAAGGGACATGTCAGGATTTCGGTTCACTACGGTAGTCCAGTGACTCAACTGTAAACAACTTAGACAAATTAATGCGAGACGGATATAGAAAGGTCCTTCCGGTCCACTTTCTACCCTAAACTTCTACTAACTTAACTACCGTCCTCGTCAGGTAGTCTACTGTTCATAGCAGGCCTATTTAGTCCAATCTTCCGATCCAGGATTAAATTTAGCCAGATTAAAGGGTGACTCAGAAGCGTGCACTCAACTAAGTCGGTAAAATACAGTTAAATTGCTATGGTGACAGAGTCTCACAATTAATTCATCTAACCTATTTACTACATCGTCACATTCCTACCGTAGATCCCCTAATACCAACATTAAAGAGATTTAGCTACTCATATCGCTATTAATATTACCAAAACTAACAACAAATGATGAACTAACAATAAACATAATGAAATAATAAATAAATTGCATAAAAAAGAATTAGGGCAGAAAGTAAATGAAGCAAACTAAGTAACTAAAGCAAATGAAATAAAGATTATTATTAAGAAAGGAGAAAGAGATTACAATCGTGAGAATCCGGCGTAAAGAACGACAAAATCAAAGCGAATTAACCCCGAAAGCAAAGTTACAGTGAAGAATGAAAATGATAGATGAAAAACTGAAATAAAGTGTCGATGATAATAGAATAGATGATCCTAATGACCTAGTAACGTAATGCTTAAATAGAAAATAAACTAAGTCCAAAAGCTAAAACAAGCTTACGGGCTAATTAAATCCCACGCCAGCAGAAACCACTCGATCGAGTAGAATAAATCCACTCGATCGAGCAAAACACCAGAAAATCTACTCGATCGAGTAGAATAGTTACTCGATCGAGTAACCTCTCTTTTCAGCACCTCTTGACCGAGTAAATAACTGCTCGATCGATCAACTGAGGCCATAAAAACCACTCGATCGAGTAACAAAACCACTCGATCGAGCCCTCTTCCTTCAAATCAGCCCAATCTCGCACCCGACTGCCTCGTAAACCGTGCCTTCACGCATTCCAATGTAGTATCTCACTTTGGAAAATCCCGTCTCCTCTAAATGCATGCAAAAAGGACGAAAAATGGTACGATTCCACTACTTTCGCGTTCATTTCTACAAAATGGACAAAACGAACCAAAGTAGCCAATTCGGGGCATAATACTATATAAACAGTACAAAAATGCATGGAAATACGTGCTAAAATAGGCTAAAAAGACTATACAATATGCACGTATCAAACTTCCCAAACCGAACCTTTACTCGTCCTTGAGTAAACTAAAATGCAACTAATGGAACGGAAATGAAAACTCAGAGCTAGCTTAACTTGTCTACTTGAACCAATTTAATGCAACAAAAGCTAACAGTTATAGCTAAGCAGTCACTACGCAAACGAGTTATAAGCTGTTCAGAAATATAGCCAACCTATCGACCTTGCAAGACCAACAAAATCGGACTCTCTCATGGTCACTCTTCTCTCATGAAGCAAAGGGTGAATGTTATATGTAAAAGAGAGAAGGAAAGACAGTCACTCACCTAACTGCGACCTACATAACATGCATGCAACAAAAATGAAAGACAATTCAAGTACTAATGCACACACTCCAACCAATAATGTCCGTCACAGCCGAGGGCTTACAAATAATATGGGAATAGTGAGGTTCAGGTGAGAAAAGGCAAAACAAGTTATGGTAATGTGGAGGTAAAAGCGTCAAGCTAGTTCCTAACAGGACCATAATAAACCATCCGAATCTCAATCGACTGAAAAATAGAGTACAAGTGCCCTTCATTTGGCACACAGCTCACTAAACTCAAACACAATCTCCTCAAAAATATGGAATAAGAATGGAGGAGTTAGACGGTCACAAACTTTCCTTTTTAACATCGTCTAAAAGAATCAAATGAAACAAAACAGTTATTTTTGAAACTTCTTTTCTTTCTTCTTTTTCACGTGAATCAGCTTTTTTTTTTTTTTTTTTTTTTTTTTTTCTTTTTCTTTCACGTTTTTTTTTTTTTTTTTTTTTTTTTTTTTTTTCAATTCTTTTTTTTTTTCTTTCTTTCTTTTTCTCCTTCCTCTATTTACACCAACACCATACAAAAAGATTTTTTTTTTTTTTCAATTCTTTTTTTTTTCTTTCTTTCTTTTTCTCCTTCCTCTATTTACACCAACACCATACAAAAAGATACGGGCCAAACTGCAGACGGAAAATGATACCACAAAAGACATACTAAACTAGCTTGACTAGGCAGGCTCAGTTTGGGATGTAGCTAATGGGTCAAAAAGGCAAGTTTTGGCTTAAGTGGAGCTAAATGGGTGAAAAATATAAGGAAAAGGGGAAATTTGCAAGCACCTCCCTGCATGTGACACCAACCACAAACCCGAATGTGTGCATTTGACAAGAAATTGAATGTCATAAAAGTGCAAAAACGATGAACATGCTATGCAAGGAGTACTACTCTCAATTCCTAATGAATCGGTCATGAATGTCACCAGTTATGGGCTCTAAAACTCAGAATATATGGAGTAGTTTGCCAATTTATCAGGTCAAGTCTAAACAGTCAGCTATATTTGAACAGAAACTCGTAGACTATGCGTATGACAAAGCTAATAACTATCAACAAAGTGCAAGGCTCAAGTAAAATGACAAGTTATAGTGCAGTTTCATCACGGAAATCTACCGTTCCGACTCAACCTATATGCAAAAATAAACGTGAATATTTTTGAATTTTTGAAATTTTCTAACTTTTTTTTGGTTTTTTTTTTTGGTTTTTCTGAAATAAATAAACAATGCAAGCTGAAATAGATAAACGTGAATGCAAAACAAATACAAATGCAGACTCAAAAGGATGCAATACCCTCCCCAAACCAAAACGGACAACGCTCTCATTGTCCTCCAGCATACACCAACAGATATATACAGGGGAACGGGAATATACAACCAATAAAGAATAAAAAGCAATAAAGTAAAAAGGAGACAAAAATAAAAGAGTAAGATGTACATACAAAATACGAACTTCCTCAAACCAGCCAGAAAACTAGGGAAGTGAGTAGATCAGTAGCTACTCATCAGCCTCGTCGTCACGGATATCCTCCACCGTGAACTCTGGATCCTCCTCCTCCTCTCTCCTCCTCTTCTGCTCAGCTCGAGCTCTCTCCGCTGCCACCTCCGGGTCCTCGTCCTCCTCCTCCTCAGCAGACTCCGGGTACCCCTCAGCTGGGTACTGGTAAAAGGAAGGGTGTGGCCAACCCTCTGGAATCGGACGGTGTCGACTCAAGTGGTACTCGTATAGAGGGAACAAAGTCAAAGCTAAGTCCCGCTCCATACGAGCCTGTCTCTCTGCAATCTCAACTAACAAACCGTCACGACGCCCTTGGTCCATGACCGAGGACGCCTCAAAGGTTGGTGGAGGTACGAAATTAGCGGGTAGGACCGGCTATGCCTGTGTCTGGTCGGCGGGCGCGGGAGTAGGAGTAGGAGTAGGAGTCGGTATGGGAGTAGCCGTGGAAGGCTGGACACTCCCAGAAGGTGTGGACCCCTCTCCAGTCTCAAGTCTACGCCGCTTCTTGGCGGCGGGTAAAGTGGGAGGTGGTCGGAGTGGGAGGTGGTAGTCAGGCAGTGGTGGAAGTCGGGCGCCCCTAGCGACAATAGGTAAAGGGGCTAGACGGGGGAGAGTGTCACAAGGTAGGTCCACAGACAAGGAACCGTCTATCTTCCATGTCTGGTAGTGTTTAGTTAGCTAATGCTGAGAGTGAATGGCATCTAGGCTCAAGTACCTCTCTCCCCGGAGGTACGGTAAGTCACGAGGCCAGACGGGGAAAAGGGAACTGGCAAGAATGGTGGCCATGCCACCATAGGCAATAGATCCCGTGACCTTCAGTCCCTGGGTCTGGAAGTACTGGGCGGTCAGATAGGCGATGTTGAGGGTATAAGGACCCTCGCAGTCAATGTTCAGGTAACCGCCTAAGATGGAGAGCTCGTTGTTGTTAATGTTGTTTGGCTCCTTTCGGCAAAAAATGGTGCTCCCCATCAGTTTAAGAAAGTAACGGGCAGGGGGAAGGTGGACCTGTGCGAGCTTTCGCTCGGGAAAGGTGGTCTGGGCAAAGGTCCGCCAAAGCAGACGAATGACCCTCCTAGGGGCAGTAGCGTCGCCCGTAGAGGAAAGTCCAAGTCTGCTACCAAACTCCTCCAAAGTCATCTAAAAAGTCCGGTTGAACAACCGGAAAGACACAGAAGAACTAGTGGTGGCAGCGTCGTGTGCCCCGGAGGAGAAGGTGAAGGAGCTGAGGAACTCAAGACTCAGCTTCAGAAAGGTACAGTCACTCATAGTAACGAGTCCGACCATCCCCGTGCCCCGTAAAAGCTCACAAACTGACTCGTAGATGCCAAGTCTATCAAGTGCCGGTTTATCTAAAAACCGGGTGGGTAAAAACTCACAGCCTAGGAGGTTATAAAACCTCTTACGATGTACACCGTTAACGATAATTACTTGCGGGTAGTCTGGGTGAGAGTCGAGGGAGTTATCCCCTCGAACAGTGACCGTGCCAGAAGGAGCAGCTGAAGTGGAAGTGCTAGGAGCTGGCGCAGAACGGGAACGTCTACGACCTTGGCCCCAGCCTCTAGAACCCGAAGTAGAAGCCCGTCCAGTGACGGTGCGAGGAACTAAGGCCGCTCTAAAGGCAGCTGCAACTGCAGGTGAGTCTGCCACATGTGTGCTCACCGTGGCCGGAGTAGAGGTCGGGGGCCTGTGACCACCACCGACGAAGAAAGACTAGCAAAGTGCTAGCAAAGTGGTGGTGGTCTGGATGAAGTGGCGGCCAAACAGAGCTAGCAAAGGCCGATCTTCGGGCGTAAAAACAAGACTCGGCAAACTGAAACTAAGAACATGTAAGTGCTGGCCGGTGCGGAGATGGTAGTAACAAAGCAGGACTACCGTCTCGGACAAAGACAAAGACGGACTAGCAGAAGAGCTCGACGAAGGCATTGAGCTAGAATCCATCCTAAACAAATTGGGCAGGGGAATTTGATAAGAATAAGACATGAAACAGCGTGGAACAGCATGAATTCGGCATGAAAATTCCCCTAACCAAATAAAAATTCGACTTACAAAGACAAAAATTCCCAACTTTCCTCAAGAAATTCGAATAAAAGCGTATAAACAGCGATAGAGCGAGGCAGCAGGCATCAAAGCATGAAATTAAGCAACAACTGAGGTAAATTAAGCATGATAGCATGAAAATCCAGTTGACAGTATGAAAACCAGATCGATTAGTTGAAAAATTTCGATCAGATCTTGAACCTTTATCGCATATTTCTCGCAAAATTCGAATTTAAACATGTAAAAGCAATGAGGCATGGGGATTGATCATCAAGTAATACAAAGAAGGGCAAGCAATGACAGTTATAGTCGAAAAACTCGACGAAACAAGGAATTTCGAAACCCTAACCTAATTCACCTCATAAAAATGCGAAATAAATGAAATTAAAATGCAATGAGATGTAAGGATCACTTACTTGATAATTAGAAACCCACAAATAGCAATTAATCGGCAAGAAACAAGCAAAAAACAGCGATTTCTTTGATCGAAAAACCGCAACCCTAATACCCTTAATAGATTGAGTAAAGCAACACGAATCAAGGGGAAAGTAGAGGGCTTTTGTTGATTAATTAACAATGAACACAATGTAGGTGACGGATTTGGTAAAAGGGCAAGAAAAATGAGGGATTTGGGGGTTTTTGATCGCAAAATAGGAAAGGAGTCGAAAAATTAGGGATGAAATGAATTAAGGATGAAAAAGAGGGAAGATAAAGAAACTCCCTTCGCGTGATTTCCACTTTTACTCGATCGAGTGGTTTAGAACTGCTCGATCGAGTCCTTCTTGTATTCATCTACTCGATCGAGTAGAAATTTACTCGATCAAGAACTCCCCTTTTCTGCTTTCTTCGATCGACTAATATGGCATTACTCGATCAAACAGAATCCACTCGATCGAGTACAAAAAGTACTCGATCGAGCTCTTTTCCTCGTGTTAACTCTTGAATTCGTCATTCTTCCTTTAAATTTGCATAAAATTTCCCAAACCTGCATAAAAACACTTGCAAAAATATCCCAAAATACCAAATACGCAAAGGAACAGTCTATAGTCTCTATCTATGCTAAAAAAATGTCTAAATTGTAATTGTCCTAATTAAAAGCAATAAAAGAAATTCAACGGAAATTCAAAAATTGTTTATACAAGATGGTACACGGGGCATTTCCCCGCTCACTTCCGAAAGCAATTCTGTAGCCCCTCGGAGGGCTCCTGACTGGAGGATGTCACCTCAGCAACATTGACCGTCCTCTTCAGCTTCCATGAGCTTGAACTTGAATCATTAGGAGGAGAATAGTTCACATCCACATATGCGCGAACTTTTCTCACCCTTGCTCCTTTTTCACCGGCTTTAACACCGCCACTCCGACTTTGACTGACATTAATTGCACAATGCCCTTTGACAGCTCTTTCATTGTTTTCATCTGTACCTGCAGCAAGGAAAACAGACGAACTTTCCTCCTTTTTGCTCTCAACCTGAGGCGGAGGGGTCACAATAGCAGCACAATGCTCCAAATTTTCATTTGGAGTGTCAATAATAGGGTCAATAGAAGAGAAGGCATTGCAAGGCTGAGCTTGCATGGGAGCCCTCCGGAACTTAGACCGATGGAATATCAGCTCCTCGTCCCCAACCTGAAAAGTCAATGTCTTGCCCTCGACGTCTATTACTGCACGGGCAGTAGATAAAAAAGGTCTCCCTAAAATAATAGGGGTATGCGCATCTTCGGGGATGTCAAGTACAATGAAGTCAACGGGAATAAAGAACCTCCCGATCTTAACAGGTACGTCTTCTATTACACCTAGTGGCCGTGATATGCTACGGTCGGCCATCCGAACAGTCATGTTGGTGCATTTAAACTTTGTCAAACCAAGTCTCTTAGCCAGAGACAACGGTAAGACACTCACGCTAGCGCCAAAATCGCATAACGCGTTATCAATCAAGTGGGTACCAATATGACACAGAATCGAAAAACTACCCGGGTCTGACTGTTTGGGAGGTAACTTATTCCGAACTAGGGCCGTCCCTACCTCAGTCAAGGCTACCGTCTCATTATCACTAATGTGCCTCTTACGCGATAAAATTTCTTTCATAAATTTAAGGTAAGAGGGTACCTGTGTCAGCAGTTCGGCGAATGGCACAGTGACCTGCAAGCTTCTCAGGATCTCGGCAAATTTGCCGAATTGTTGATTGGCTTTAGTACTCTGCAGGGGCCTCAGGAAGGGAACCGTGATGGGTATCTCGAGTCCATTGTTTCTCTCTTCCAACGTGTCAGCCGGATCAAGCTCCATATCCTTTGGACCTTTCTTTCCTCTCGGACGAGGTCTTTCAGACGATTTCTCACTCGATCGAGCACTAGCAGGCTCTCGATCTAGCTGTCCATTATCCATACTACTCGATCGACCAAAATTCCCATTCGATCGAGTAGTTTCTTCAACAACATCACTCGATCGAGTAGAATTTTCACTCGATCGAGCAGTTGCCTTTTCTTGTTCACTCGATCGAGCACTTTCTTCAGCAAATCTACTCGATCGACCTCCAGAAACTAGTCGATTGAGTACTTTCTTAGCTGTCAGCTCATTTCCTTTGATAGAACACTGTTCATCAGCTATTATTTTCTTCCTCGGGTCTGATGTCAACACATTCGGTCCCTCATATGAACGACCGCTTCTCAAATTAATTAAATTTACCGTCTCATGTGGATTCTTGTCAGTTTGTGATGGTAAATGACCCGGTTTCCTTGTGGACTGGTTAGCGGCTAACTGGGCAACTTGAGTTTCAAGTGCCTTGATAGAAGCATCTTTTTGTTGGTCGCTTAACTTCTACTGCTTTGTCAAAGACTGTAACATCGTCTTCAACTCACCTATCTCACTTACCCCACCAGAAGACGAGGCACCTTGATTAGGTGTAGGAAAGGAAGGAGGCTTCTGAAAGCCTTGTTGAGTCTTATGTGGAGGGACATATGACTGCTGTTGGTGTAGAGGAGGGGTAGGATTGAGCACATTTTGACTAGTCCACCTCAAATTGGGATGGACTGCCCCTTGGTTATTATAATAGGAACCCCCTCCTTGCCTGTATTGTTAAAAGGCAAGGACCTGTTCCTTCTTTGTAAGACAACCAACAGTAGTATGGCCGTTGTTGTTACCACACCTCTCACATGTGACGGTCTCCCGTCTAGTATGCATATGGACCGTCTGAGGCTCCCCAGCAGAATGTAACTCCAACTTATCAAATCTAGCATTCATGGCTTCCAGCTGAGCCACAACTTGCTTATCGACTGCATGAACTGTTCTAATACCATCCCTCGGGTTTCCATATTCAGCACTGTGGTTCGCCATCTCTTCAATAAGGGCCCATCCCTTATCATCGTCGGTATTCTCTTGGAATCTCCCATTAGATGACGCATCAAGTATGGCTCTATGATCATCATACAGCCCATTGTAAAACTGGTTAGACAGAAACCACGGGTCAAAACCATGGTGAGGAAGAGACCTCACCAACTTCTTAAAACGGGACCATGCTTCATAGAGAGTCTCATCAAGTGCCTGCTTGAAACTCGTAATCTTTGTCCTCAGCTGATTGGTGCGTTGAGGAGGGAAATATCTCTTATAAAAAGCAAGAGCAAGGGTCTCCCAGTTTGTAACTCCTGCGGCTGTACGGTCCAAGTCAGTCAGCCACTCCCTGGCTGCATCGGTCAAAGAAAAAGGAAATAAAACTTCCTTAATCTTGCCTTGAGTTACCCCCTTCGTGGCGGGGATAATAGAACAGTAGTCCGTAAAGACCTCCATATGCTTCCTCGGGTCTTCACCTGCCACACCTCTATAGAGATTTCTCTCCCCCAGATTGATATAGGAAGGACGGATGTCAAATGTATTCCCATCCCCAGTCTGGAGATTGAAACCTTTAGGAATATACGATGCTTTAGGCTCCGAGTGACTAGCAATGTTCGACATCTTTACTGGTTGATTGGCAGAAATAGGAATGTCTTCTTCTAAAGATTGGTCTTCTGCGAAAAGAGAATGATGTAGCTCTGGCTCGAAAGTACTCAAGTCTTCCTTTCGTGATTTTCTCTGCAGACGAAGTCTATGCCTGAATAGTCTCTCTGGCTCTGAATCAGCTGAAACTAACTCAAACCTGTCTGACTGGGCATAAACAACACTGAAAGAAAATAAATAAGAACTGCCTCAAGGAATAAAAATTCCCTGAGACGGATAAAATAAACAAAACAAAGACAGATAGGGCAATTGCCTCCCCGGCAACGGCGCCAAATTTTGATACGTCTGTCGTGTACCTATAAAAAATAAACTAACTAAACTAACTATATAGCTAGGGAAGTCAGGTCGATCTCCTCAGGGAGGCAAGATATCTGTAGAAGGCCGTCTATTTGGTCACAAATGGGGGGTTGTTTAAATTGGTTTTCTAAACTAAAAGCTTAAAGGAAAGAGAAGCAGAGAAAAGAGCATTAAAGGCAGAAAAAGGGTGATAAACTATCAGATAAGAAGGGACATGTCAGGATTTCGGTTCACTACGGTAGTCTAGTGACTCAACTGTAAACAACTTAGACAAATTAATGCGAGACGGATATGGAAAGGTCCTTCCGGTCCACTTTCTACCCTAAATTTCCACTAACTTAATTCCGTCCTCGTTAGAGTAGTCTATTGTTCATAGCAGGCCTATTTAGTCCAATCTTCCGATCCAGGATTAAATTTAGCCAGATTAAAGTGTGACTCAGAAGCATGCACTCAACTAGTCGGTAAAATACAGTTAAATTGCTATGGTGACAGAGTCTCACAATTAATTCATCTAACCTATTTACTACATCGTCACATTCCTACCGTACATCCCCTAATCCCAACATGAAAAAGATTTAGTTACTCATATCGCTATTAATATTATCCAAACTAACAACAAACGATGAACTAACAATAAACATAATGAAATAATAAATAAATTGCATAAAAGAGAATTAGGGCAGAAAGTAAATGAAGCAAAACAAGTAATTAAAGCAAATGAAATAAAGATTATTATTAAGAAAGGAGAAAGAGATTACAATCGTGAGAATCGGCGTAAAGAACGACAAAATCCAAGCGAATTAACCCTGAAAGCAAAGTTACAGTGAAGAATGAAAATGATAGATGAAAAATTGAAATAAAGTGTCGATGATAATAGAATAGATGATCCTAATGACCTAGTAACGTAATGCTTAAATAGAAAATAAACTAAGTCCAAAAGCTAAAACAAGCTTACGGGCTAATTAAAGCCCACGCCAGCAGAAACCACTCGATCGAGTAGAATAAATCCACTCGATCGAGCAAAACACCAGAAAATCTACTCGATCGAGTAGAATAGTTACTCGATCGAGTAACCTCTCTTTTCAGCACCTCTTAATCCAGTAAATAACTGCTCGATCGATCAACTGAGGCCATATAAACCACTCCATCGAGTAACAAAACAACTCGATCGAGCCTTCTTTCTTCAAATCAGCCCAATCTCGCACCCGACTGCCTCGTAAACCGTGCCTTCACGCATTCCAATGCAGTATCTCACTCTGGAAAATCCCGTCTCCTCTAAATGCATGCAAAAAGGATGAAAAATGGTACGATTCCACTACTTTCGCGTTCATTTCTACAAAACGGACAAAACGAACCAAAGTAGCCAATTCGGGGCATAATACTATATAAACAGTACAAAAATGCATGGAAATACGTGCTAAAATAGGCTAAAACGACTATACAATATGCACGTATCACGCTCCAGGAAAAACCATTCCAAACGGTCATAGGCTTTGGCCATGTCCAATTTAAGTGCCATATGGCCCTCACCACCACGGGTATTTTTCATGTGATGAAAAATTTCGAATGCAAGCAAAACATTATCAGTGATAAGACGGCCCGGTGTAAAAGCACTCTGATTCTCTGACACCACCTCCCCTAAGAAAATTTTAAGCCTATTAGCTAGAACTTTCGACACTAACTTGTATACCACATTGCACAAACTAATAGGCCTATACTCACTCATCTTCCCCGAATTTTTAACCTTAGGAATCAGCACGATATAGGTCTTATTACTTCTAGCCGGCAAGGCACCTTCCCTCAGAACCCCCCAACACGGTTTCAATTACCAAGGGCCCAACAATATGCCAATACGTCTGGTAAAAAGGACCGTTCATCCTATCCGTCCCCTAAGCTTTAAGGGGATGCATTTGTTCAAGCGCCTCAATAACCTCCTCGGCCCTATACTTACTCCGCAGCACACCATTCATTCTCGCCGTAACCGTATCTGCCACCCCATCGAGCACTTCTTCAAAATCCCTAAGCCTCACTGATTTGAATAATGTCGCAAAATAGTTGCAAGCCACTTCCTCACTGTGCTCAGGTCTAACCCGACAATTCCCCTCATCATCTGTCAGTTTAGTTATCGAATTTTTCTCACGTCTCTGAATCGCCTTCCTATGGAAGTATTTGGTATTCTTATCTCCTTCTCGCAGCCACATAGCCCGTGAACGTTGCCTCCAGAATATCTTTTCTTGCTTAAGAAGCATCACGATTTCTTTTACCAAACTGTTGGTGTTCCTTAACTTTATCCGATGATCTCTCCCCCTCATTGAGAATCTGTAGTCTCCTCCTCTTTCGTTGAATATCGTGCAACAACTTTCCTATGCTCACTCCCTTCCAAGCCATAAGTTCATCCCCGCAAGTATGTAATTTTTCTAACATATCCGCACCCTCGCTGTTCCAGGCTTTCTTAATGGCCTCTTCGCACCCATCCTCGCCAACCCACACCTGCTCAAAGCGAAATAACTTCTTCCTCCCCCGTTGTGTATCCCTCCTCTCCAACCATAACTTAATCGATGCATGGTCCGACCATTCCCGCGTTAAGTGTTTCAGTTTCGCATATGGAAAAAGATCAAACCATGCCTCATTCCCCATAGCACGATCAAGCCTGCATTGTCTATTAGCTTCCCCTACTTGCCCATTGTCATACGTGAATTCGTACCCTTCAAAGCTCACATCCCGCAGCCCACAGTCATTAACCGCTTCCCGGAAATTATTCATCTGCCACTACGCTCTCTCCTCGCCCTTTATTTCCGTAGCATCATACACCTCATTAAAATCGCCAATGCACATCCAAGGGCCCTCATAGTGCTCCCCTAACACCCTTAAAAGTTTCCAAGACAGGTGTCGATCACTCACCGCTGGCTACCCATAAAACCCAGTAAACCGCCACTTCTTTTCATTCAAGCCCACCTCCATATCCATGTGATGAACTGACGCTGATCGAAACGTACAGTCCATCCCCTTTCTCCATAGCACAACAAGACCCCCCGACCTCCCCATACTATCCACTTCCATCCCCTCGAACCCATCTAAGCCTGGGCGAGTGGGAATTGTTAGTAAGTTTTAATTCATTATACATCTTGATGTGATTTTTAAACTTGTTTAGTTATATGGATTGGAAATTCTAAATATTGAAAAAAATAATAGAAAAAATATTGTACAATATGCTGTAAAATATTGTATTTAGAAACGATCTCGGAATATTGTGTCTTCCATTATTATTTTTCTTTTCATTATTGTTTATAAAATGTATTTAATGCCACTAAATTAATTATTTTAATTTTCTTTCTTTGATATTGTATTATTGTTGATGAAAAGAGGATTGTATAGTTTTATAGAAATTGAATAGTTAGGAAGTAGAAATTAAAGCTCCTAATTTTTAGGGATGCACATTTAAAAGAGAAGAAAAGTCTTTTGCATTCCTTGATTTAAAGATCAATAGAAAAACTTTAAATGTTTTAACTATTATATTATAGAAATAGAGATTTGCATGGTCGTATTTTGTTTGATTTGTCTTAATGAGTGTATGATTGAAATTTTAAATTTTTTAGAAATACGTAAGTAAAGCTATTAGCAAAAAAAAAGTGAGGATTGACAAACGTGTACAACGTAAATGATAACGGAGCAACACGAAGGAGTATACAGTGAGGAAGATGGTGTAATTATTAAGAAATTGAATTTTTAAGCACACATTAATTAGTGGGATGGTTACTTTTTGGTGTATTTGTCCACCTCTTTATTTTTTTTACCAATTTATTCAAAGTAGAACTTTTTTTTACCAATTTGCATAACCCCCAACTTTTTTTTACCAATTTGGCAATTTAGCCCTACTAGTTGTTGTACGACTTGTATCGGTATTTAGGGGCGGACGTAAAATTTTGGCATAAAGGGGACAAATTATTTTTAATAGATTATCTTTATTTATGACATTTTATAGTGTATACATATTACCAAAAAAAACGTGTAACTATATTTTTTCCATAAATACATTTTTCTATAAAAACATAATTTATGGCTTCAACAGATGTCACTTTTAAGATGAGTTATGCTTAATCATGGACTTAATTTACTCTATTATGCACATGATTGACCATTTTACCCCTCCCACTTGACATCCTTATTTTTCAATTTTCTCAACTCTTCCTCCAATTTTTAACAAACCTCCCGCCTATACCACCACCGCGCCACCCTCACCCTCTCCCTTCTGCCTACCATATCCCCCCTCCCCCACTCGCCCAGGCTTACTAACAATTCCCAGAGGCCAACGGGACGGACCAGGTGCACTTCCACCATACGAGCGTAGAGAGAAAACGAGATGAACGAGCCAAACAAGCTTGTCTTCAATGGAGAAGAATCTCCCACACTGTGGTAAACAACCCCAACAGCCCAAAGAACCAAGTAAACGGAAATGAAGGACTGGAGAGCTCATCCAAACCATTCTCCCAGCCAATAACCTTATCGACCAAGTCACACGCGCCGCGCGCACCCGCGCATTGTTTAGGTTGAGGCGGCGACAC
The DNA here is from genome assembly GCF_048544455.1 of Silene latifolia. NCBI lineage: Eukaryota > Viridiplantae > Streptophyta > Magnoliopsida > Caryophyllales > Caryophyllaceae > Silene > Silene latifolia. Next base: position 930,242 of record NW_027413701.1, read on the forward strand.
TTCTCACTCGGAACTTTGGTTGAACAAAGCACGTCATGAGCCGTTACCGATTTGAAAGGCATTGAAACCAGTGAAAGGCTTGAGCAAGCTTGTATTTGTGGAGTCGCCACCAATTTTTATGGAAAATTGAAACCGTTCGAATACTTTAAGCCATGTTAAGACACAAATTAGTGACATGAACACTAAGAAATTCGTTACCCTTAGCATTCTATGTCTAGAATGACTCTCGCGATGCCAAAGTGAAAAAAAAAAGTAAAAAGTAGATTCATATACATAAAACATACTCTTATATGTCTAAATAATTTGTCATAAAATTAATTACGGATCTTATGCATGCAAACAATAATATAAATAGAGGAGAAATCATGTCCTTACATAGTAGATTTCGGCTATTAGGGCACAAGAGAGATCACCTTTCTCTTCTTGTTCTTGAGCTTTTCCAATGGAAGAATAAAGATCTAAGTGTAAGATCTCTCCCTATGTATTATACCCAAGGCTTAACACTTAATCTAATTAATATTATTTGATCTAGTATAATATTAATTTAGGAGAAAATTGAACCAAAAACTTTATAAAACTCTTATGTGTTTTCGGTTTTTAAGAGAGAAGAAGAGAGGATTTTCTTCTCACTAGAACTTGTATATTGGATGAGTGAATTAGAATGAAAAATAATACACTAGCTTTTGTATATTATTAGGTAAAATTATAGAGAAAAACAATGATCATTTTACTTCCCCAAAACCGTGTAAGAGGAGCTTTATGGGTGAGCCAATGCATGGAGAAATTGTTCTTCACAAGGAACAATAGGCTTGCATGGCTAGGTTGCTTTTTAATCATTGTGTTTATCCACTAATTACAAACAACTTATAATTAGCTTAAACCCTTCTAATTTTCGGCCCATTCTATAATATGGATTCCATATTATTTTTGTCAATTGTCTATATGTTACATGTTACATGTCACATATATTTGTTATGTATTTTTAACATATTAAAAATCAACGTATTAATAAAATACGTCACATACAATAATTGACTTAGTAATTTCATAATTACTTGTGCCAAAATATTTTACCAGTTATAAATTTCAACTGATTGTATTTATAACAATTCATTCAATTTAATTGTTACATTAAACAATTATTTCATCCGAGTAATTATACAATTTAATTACTCAGACCGTATCTCATTTAATCACATTTCAATTTGATACGTAAATTTTACTTCCAAAATCGTCCGTCAATTTTCAAGTAATTTAATTAACTCGCAACGTTATACGATTAATTAAATAATCAATTAAGAGTATTGCCCTTTAGGTATGACCTAGGGGGTCAACTGATCACCACCGTCACACGACAGTAATGTCAAACTCTAGTCAGCCAATCATTACCGATATATGTTGACCAGTTGACAGTAACAATATTACTTCCCAATTGTATTCTTTAAAATGAGATTTAATAATGATATTTAAATCATGTGATCGCACTATTGTTGAGGACACATTTCCCAACAATCTCCCACTTGTCCTCGACAAGTGTGCGTCACCAATTCTCTTGTCCTATTACCATCTCCCACTCAATGCAAGGTGTCTTTCGGGTCGTACTTGCAAGTGATCATATCGAGAGTGGTTTCCTCGATCTGGAGAATAACTGATTGACCGGATTTATCCACTCTGGATACCTTCCGAGCGTGGCCACGCATTTCCAGTTCATTACTCCTCGAGTGGCCCTGAGATATTGTTTTAACCCTGACAAGGGGATGGACAATTCCTATCGCACTCATTCCCTTCGACTAGCCACAGCCATCATAACCCAAAATATGCCCATTTGACCCCATTTACGAAGGTCGTAGTAACACAAATCAAAGTTAATCGAAATCGTGCCATCTTAGGTGAATAGTCTTTAGTCAAAAGAATCGACTCATTAGAATACTATAGCAGCTCTCGCCACGACCAGGCTATATAAATTTGCCAGAACTCTATAAGCGGTCATAAGGCCCGACAAGGTGTTCCTAACATCTGCCTATGTGATCGACTAGTCATCTCACATGACTGTATGGCACTTGAACTTGCCATCAATCGCATCACACTCTAGTCACTTCGAGACGTCACCTCATACAAGTGACTATGGGCGAATACAATGCTAATCCGTGTTCACTTTAACGGGGTTCAACGTTGTCTCTACAACCCGTTTGGATGTAACAAAGTATAATAAAAGAGTTTTAAAATAAAACTGGAACGACAAATGCGATTATCACAAATGAATAGTCAATGCCTGATTACTATTTCATGTTCTATAATCTAATTTGATCTTGTACGTAGTTGTTCATTTCAATTCAATTGAAATGACATGACTCATCATGTTTAGCCTTTGAGAAGGCTTTGGTTAGTAGGTTTTATCAATTTCTTGTACCTTACTCAACCTTACTACATACTCGTTTTCCTTTGTAATGTATACATTTGCATTACAAAACTTTCTGAGTACGTGTCGAGATCCAATCAAGACATAGGCCCTCTAGCCTAAGAATAGCTCCCACTGTTTTCACAGTGTGCGGGACTCATCCTTCTTGCACATCTCATGATTGCAAGTGTACTCAATTTCCGTTATAAATATCTCTCATTGTTCTTTATTGCCTAGAACGATTCTAGAAAATCTACTTCTTAATTAACATTGCCACAATGGTATCTTAACCATCCTAATGTGTTTTGATTATGGTTTTGTCGGAAACCATGCGCAATCTCAATTGTCAATTGTCACTTGTGTAACACCCTTACACAATATTGCATCATAAACACTTTGTATCATAGCCTTAATGCTTCTGCAAGCACTTTTAAGGGTGATCTTTATAGCTTACTTGGTAAAGATTACTTAAATTCGATTTTGAAAACAATTCATCATACTCAAAGTATATGAAGTGTTATACATCTTTACTCATTTAATTGATCCCAAGAAATGAAGCAAATGGAATCAATCAAATATGTTCAATTTAATTGAACTAGTCATGAATCTTATCAACATAAGACTTCTTATTGACGCTAATATCATGTGGATTTATCTTCATAAATCCGAATATTCAAGATGTATTATAATACTCCAAAAGTCTTAAATCATTCTCAATGATCAATATGTCATCCACATATCGGACTAATTAAAAATTCCGTAACTCCCACTAAACTTCATGTATAAACACAACTTCTCGACTTATCGAGAAATGTTTTATCACATGATCGAAATGTTGATTCCAACTCATTGATATCCTACTTAAGATTCTCTCTTAAGTTTCACATTATCTTAGGATTGCAAGAATCTATAAAACTCATGACATGTATTGAATACATTCTTTCTATTGAAGAAGTGGGTTTTAGATTCACTCGCTATATATCTCATAATGATATATATCCCCAAGAAGATCCAAATAGACTTAAGCATTTCAACTAGTGCAAAACCCTTTGCCACCAATCTTGCTTTGAAATATCTCTTTATTAGTGCAAAACCCTTTGTCACTAATCAAGCCCTTATGTTTTGGATTTTCATGGCTCTAAGCCTTGTATTGAGTTGTGACTTAAGCACTCTTATGTAAGTCATATGTTCATTACTTTCTAGAAGTAATTAACTTGAATCAAACAATTTCTTTTGTAAGTTATAAGCTCTTTACTTTCTTAAAAGTAGCATGAATTCATCATTTTTAACAAGTGACGAATTTAACCTCCTAGGTTTTTGAAGAAACAATGTCTTACACAAAACGTCTCATGTAGCCAAGAAAGACCAGTTTCTTGCGACATAACATTCTTTGTGGCATTCTTTGTGGCTCTTGAATAATTTCTCCCACTCTGTCTTCTAGAAATAAACTTGTATTTTAGTAAGACAGCTTCACGAGCCGCAAACCCGTCGTACTTGTGATAAATGAAAAGGGAAAAATGAGCATTTGTTTCTTGTGAAAACTTACAAACATGGTACCCTTACCATTTCATATCTCATATGATTCGATTTAGTGGAAAAATAATTTAGACAAAAATGATAAAATCCCCAAAAGGATCAAGTAACTCAAAGTAACTTGATCGAAGTCCAAACCTTATCGAATAGCGTTTGATTTCTTATCCATCCACACATTATTTCATAATGCGTGCTTAGAGAGATTAACTGGTGATACTATATCACATTTCCTTTGGCTTATATCAAAGTCTTCACTTTGATAGTCGCATCACGACTAAATCGTGATTCCTTGAACTCTTGAACTTCTTCAAAGATTTCTCTATTTACTTCATTAAGTGAACACACTAGTGTCAACTTAAATCGTTGGTAAAAGAGAATGATCAACCTATTATGGATCAATGATTTATAACCTCGATCTCCTTTTCAACCAAAAGGCACGAGACATCTTGCTTTGAATACAAGATACGCATATACCATTAACAATCTAGTGGTTTCAAGAGTACTCGATAACTCTTTTAAGGTTTATTCTTGGGTTACCAATTTGAGTCTTGCATCATCTGCATGATATATCATTCTAGTTTGGTTTAGAATATAATCACCTTGATAATGGGCTAGCCATACATCAAATCGTGGTGTATAGGGTCACAAAAATGAAAACCTCTTTTGTATCTTAACAAGTTTATATTCTTATTTAGAGTTTATGCACTTAATAGTCACAATTAAGTACAACTTTAAATCCAAAAACTAGATCGAGTACACAATTACTCTATCTCTCGACATTATAGTTGCTTGTCGTCATATTCTAATCATCCTATGTATCAAGTACAATGATGAAAACCTCCATTGGTTTCTAATATTGACGATGTAATACTAGCAAAATTTATGTTTAATCAAATAAACATTTAACGAAGAAGGTCCCATTAGATGTCCCACAACTAACTTGTTGATTCTTCAATAATTTGGGGTAGTTTCCTTTCTCGTGTCTAACATTTAAGACAATGGAAACTTTATCGGTCGGGATTGATAGGTTTAGTATCGTCATTCTCAACAACTTTACCTTTAACATTACCTTGTATCAATTCCATTCTAATTTTACTTCTTTAACCTCGTCCTCATCTTAACGGTTTAAGAGAATGCTCCCACTCATTTCAATGAGTCTTTACTTAGAGAAGCAAAGGTGAATCTTATAAAGATTACTCTTTAATTCAATCGTTTTAGTCTTAAAACTTTCATTGAAGTGGTTGTGTTATTTTGGTCAATTACGAATTCTGACAAAACTAATTACCAAAACAATTTATCGCTTCAAGGTACTTAATTCAATTAAGTATATGAATAACAATCCATTGTAAGTAGATGTGTTAGTCAAGAATCAAAAACCTGTTTGATAATGAATAACTTTAATCTATACTCTTTACAAGAGATCCTTAGCAATGGTTCATTTGAGGTTTTAGAAGCAAATTCATATTTGTCTGTAGTTACGATGGATTAATGGAGATTTGAGTCAAAAATCGAAATGATATCGTATATGAATTGTGGTAAAGAAATAGAACAATGTGATAACGGAATAGTGGAAAACTTAACATTTATCGTTATAATAATACTTGTAAATAACAAGTAAAGCATTTACATAGTGACCTCTACCCAACTATGATAAATGATTCCAAGACCCAAATTCATATCGACTTAGGCACGGTATGGCCGATGAAACCCTTATCAATATAACTCGGTGGATTAACGCTTTAATCGATTCTACTTTTAGAACTCTTGGTCGATAAAATTACTTTAATAAATATCTATAGCCCGGAACACATGCAACTACGGTCGCGAATACTTCCGTTGAGCTCAATCCAAATTTCGAATAAATGTGTCCATGATCCAAATCCACATCAACTTGGGCACGGTATGGCCGATGAAACCCTCATCAACATGAATTCGGTGGATTAACATTCATCACCCACTTCCCCTACGTAACAAGGTTTGTACCCCGGTAGGGCCGAGTGCACTCCCTCACGAAATAGGTTTTCATGGTTTCTACTATTTGGTAAGGCTATGTCTCAATTGTTTATTTTAGCGAGAGGTCATGTCAATTTATTATCTATCACGTTTTAAGTGAACTAAAGCGGTGAACTACGATAATTTTAATTGACACGGTCGATAAACTCGATAAAATAAGGATGCATGTTTTAGTTATGGCGATTTAGCGATGCATGTGACATAAAATAAAATGCAAGCATAAAAGATAAATAAATCCTAGTATGGCCTTTCCTAAAAAGAAAAACTATTAATCTATTACATATTCGGAAACCAACTCCATTGGTCCCTTGAACTTCGGTTGTTTCACGCATCTCGAGGTAACACCGTCTTTATGTATCACCATTCTTGAAGAATTCGTCTTTTGGAACTCCGGAATGAATAAAATTACATAATAAATTACATAATTTCCTATTATACATTTGTAACTAAAATAAAATAAATCTATTAAATTACAAAACGGTGATACGAGATCACAATAAAAATTACAACCGAATCGATATTCCCATACATTTCGGGAAATACCAATTAAAATCTAAGGCCATACTAAGTAAAATTACATAGTTCAAAATTACATAAATTAAAATTATGACAATCATAAAGAAAAATGCAGCATTATAATATGTATGAACATGCTCAATTTTTATGCTAAATCGCCTTTAAATAGCCAATATCATATATTACTCGGTTTTTACGGATTTGCGTGATTTCAACATTTTATAATCACAAAAATACATAAACTCATATTTATGCATAAGTTAATTACCCTAACATCTTAGGACTCAAAATATAGTCTTCACTAATAATTTGACCATAATTAACTTTTATTTACAAAATTGTTCATAAATGGACCAAAATTACAAAAATAAGCTATTAGACTTCAAATAAATCACAAAATTTCAAATAAATTCAAAATTTGAAATTTAAATTCATGAACATTCTGGAAAAATTCCATGACACTCATAATGTTCAAAATCTTAGGTTAAAAATTTCGAAATTTTTCCGGAAAAACAATGTTGCGGTTTATCAAATTATAATAAAATAATCATAAAAACATGGAAAAATTATTTTCATTAACTTTTCAATTTTAGATCTGAAAAATATAATAAAATGCAACATTAGACGTTTTTCCTAAGTCATAGATTATGTTTTATTAATTTTTCAATAATAATGTCACTATTTATGCTATTTTTCTTCAAAAATTCATAAATCATGCTAAAAGACTTCTTTATAGCCAATTATTTTACACACATCTTGTAAAATTGCATGTGACAACATATTAATTTTCTATGACCAGATTCGAAATTTAACTCATATTAACCTATTTTTCTCTTAAATCCGTATTTAATAATGAAAAATTTATTTTTCGAGCATAACAAGTCCAAAAATTATGAAAATTTGCAGGTTATCTCAAAATAATATATGTAACAACATATCCAAAAACCAACTTAAAATTCGAAGTATAGCTAATTTTAGACCAAAAATGACATTTTTACTCATAAAATCACATTTAAATGTCATTATTGTAAATTATGAACAATAAAAATCCGAAAAATTAACCAAAATATCCTAAAACACTTTAGGACCAGAAATATTAACATGCATGTAATAATTTCGTGATATATCATAATAACACAAATTTTACAAGTTTTATTTGTTATTCATATAACTCGGAAAAACTTTTAACCAATTTGCATGCAAACAATCGTGGCTCTTGATACCGATTGAAAAAAAAAAGTAAAAAGTAGATTCATATACATAAAACATACTCTTATATGTCTAAATAATTTGTCATAAAATTAATTACGGATCTTATGCATGCAAACAATAATATAAATAGAGGAGAAATCATGTCCTTACATAGTAGATTTCGGCTATTAGGGCACAAGAGAGATCACCTTTCTCTTCTTGTTCTTGAGCTTTTCCAATGGAAGAATAAAGATCTAAGTGTAAGATCTCTCCCTATGTATTATACCCAAGGCTTAACACTTAATCTAATTAATATTATTTGATCTAGTATAATATTAATTTAGGAGAAAATTGAACCAAAAACTTTATAAAACTCTTATGTGTTTTCGGTTTTTAAGAGAGAAGAAGAGAGGATTTTCTTCTCACTAGAACTTGTATATTGGATGAGTGAATTAGAATGAAAAATAATACACTAGCTTTTGTATATTATTAGGTAAAATTATAGAGAAAAACAATGATCATTTTACTTCCCCAAAACCGTGTAAGAGGAGCTTTATGGGTGAGCCAATGCATGGAGAAATTGTTCTTCACAAGGAACAATAGGCTTGCATGGCTAGGTTGCTTTTTAATCATTGTGTTTATCCACTAATTACAAACAACTTATAATTAGCTTAAACCCTTCTAATTTTCGGCCCATTCTATAATATGGATTCCATATTATTTTTGTCAATTGTCTATATGTTACATGTTACATGTCACATATATTTGTTATGTATTTTTAACATATTAAAAATCAACGTATTAATAAAATACGTCACATACAATAATTGACTTAGTAATTTCATAATTACTTGTGCCAAAATATTTTACCAGTTATAAATTTCAACTGATTGTATTTATAACAATTCATTCAATTTAATTGTTACATTAAACAATTATTTCATCCGAGTAATTATACAATTTAATTACTCAGACCGTATCTCATTTAATCACATTTCAATTTGATACGTAAATTTTACTTCCAAAATCGTCCGTCAATTTTCAAGTAATTTAATTAACTCGCAACGTTATACGATTAATTAAATAATCAATTAAGAGTATTGCCCTTTAGGTATGACCTAGGGGGTCAACTGATCACCACCGTCACACGACAGTAATGTCAAACTCTAGTCAGCCAATCATTACCGATATATATTGACCAGTTGACAGTAACAATATTACTTCCCAATTGTATTCTTTAAAATGAGATTTAATAATGATATTTAAATCATGTGATCGCACTATTGTTGAGGACACATTTCCCAACACAAAGAACACAGATGCTCACAGATATATGAGTAAGAGGTGAGGGTACGCATTATGAAGCTCTTTATTTGAACACCTAATCCCGCCCGCCTCGATAGCGGCCTTTACTAATGATCAGGGAAGTCATATATATTCGATGTGTTATTTATGTAATGCATGAGATTCAACATCCAAAAGATTAATCCAGCATTTGAGAATTAAACTAGATCGGTTGACAAACAATTTTAGAAAACAATTGGGTCAAAGTGATGATTCAATTCATTACATGTGAAAGTGTCAAGTAAATAAATCATACAAGAAATACAATTATAAAATAAATTACATGAGGTAAAAATAAATTACAAAGAAATAAATTAGAATAGATATTATTGGATTGACGTCATAAATACGCTCAAAAGAAGGATTTGAAAAGAAAATAAAATAAAAAGAATAAATTAAAAATAGCAAAATAAGAAAAATATATGTCGGATCATAAGGGATAATAGAGATATTAGTCAATTAAAATCCTAACTTAAAAGCTACGTCAACACGAGAAGAGTTCGGGGATATAATCCACCACAGAACAGGCGCCGCATTTGCTGCGTTCTCTGGATGAGGCGCATCAGTTTATGCGACTGTTCTCGAGTTGGATCATGACCGTGAAAGTCAGACTCGCTAGTCGTTGATGTTCGTAGGTTAATTTACTTCAATTATTATCATACGATTCAAGTAGAAGTGATTTAATCAGATTACATGCATCTAAGACCGTCATAAAGCAAAAAAAAAAAAACGAATTATTACAACGGTTTACATGAACAATGATTTTACGATGTCGAATTTGATTTTAAGCATAAAAGACTCGGATTAAAACGGAAACTGAAAACGAATTGAAAACAGTATATAAAAGATGAATTGAAAAGACTGATAAGGACAAATCGAGCCCCTTAAATCCGGGTTTGAATTAATGAGGAAAAACCATAAATATTGCATTATAAGGGATTTAGGCCGAAAAGGATTTTATGAAATAAGTAGAGGAATTGGGAAACACAAGAATTTGAAGAAAAAGGAGAGAAAACGAAGGAAAGGACAAGAAACAAATAATCGAGGGAGAAGAAGAAGAGCAGCAGCAGAAAAGGAGCCTCTGAAAGAGGCGTAGGAGATGCTGCGACTATTCCAGAAGGTGCATTTGCTGATGCGATTCTTCTCGACTGTGTTTCTCTGCTGAATCGTCAAAAAGGGTTTTAAAACATATTTTTGAAAACGGTTTTGAGCATATTTATGATATAAATTCATACATAAGTTTAATACAGAAAATAAATACAAAATATTAAGATGGGATTTACACCCTCAGACTTACATGTTTAACGAAGCGAGATTTAACTAAGTTGTTGTTTAGTGATTGCTTGACTCGATGCATGATTGAAAGTGCCCTTTAAAAAAGGATTTTAGTAACAAAACAATTGATTGATTAAGTGGAGTTGGTCAAGTTGGTCGGTCAATGCAACGTGACTGGTACTTAGAAGGATCTGAGCTTACGTGGTCGAGTAGATCAAGCACGTAGGCGTCGATAGTAAAAGCTCGTGGTCTTATAATGCAAAGAGAGAAGAGAAGGGCGGACACTCGCGTGAAAAAAATATGAGGCGGAGGCCTCTATTTATACTAATCACGAGGAGGAATTTTAGGAAAGGATAGAATTTGGAAAGAAATCGGAAATATTCTGGAAACTGATGAAAAACCAGCCCAGGAAGAGGCTCAGCAAGCACTGTGACCTTTCCAAGAAGGCGCAACACCTACTGCGTCCTCTCTTGAGGCCTTTCCTTCTCAGCAAGAAAGATTTCCGCGGTTTAAATTAGGAATTAGGGAAGATGTATGCTTCCTTATTCCACAAGGCAAGATATTTTCCGAGATTTAAACTTAAATTATATTTTTGGAATAATCTCTAGAATATTCCGACTCGGTTTTAAGACAGTTTTAGAAAATGAAGATGGTTTTTGACCCGGACTCCAAATGTAATCTAATTACTGTTAAAACGACCGTATCGGTGGGTAGATGACGACGAAGGTGTTTACATGACTGTTTGAGGTATCACTTGTCAACAAACTTACGAAATGTCATATATCGCTCCGTATGTTAAACATGCGGCCCAATCATCACCGGGTGTTTGGTTGGAGTTGCAGAAATGAGGTATCTACAAACCTCAAAAGTGACCCAAGACTACAATATCGACTCCTATAGAAGGAGATTATTAAAATATAAAAACAAAACAGAAAATTACCTAGTGATAACATCGATAAAAATTAAACCACCACCTCTAGGCCAGCCAACCACACCAAAGACCCAACTCAAGCTAACTCAAACCCACACAATCCAAATTAAAATCAAAACACCCAACCAACTTCACCTATCCAAAGATAGAAAAGATTCAACAATCGCCAAAAGGTCATCAAAAATCTCCCAAAGCCAACCAAGCAGCCGAAGATCCAAGAACCCAAAGACTCGAACCGCAACTAACTCAAAAACACCCATGCATGCAACCAAAAACAGAAGATGATGACCCAACAACGAATCCATCAGGCAGATCAAAGACACTAAAAAAACACTTGTTTCACCAAACAACACCTCCCAGGATTACCGCCTTACAAAACAAATTAAAGGACGACGCTGACAGACACTAGTGATAAATAAAATGGGACCGATTGGTGGGGGGAAAGGGGGGGGGGGGGGAGGATCACCAAAGCTGACCCAAAACATGACCACATAGTACAACATCGACGCATCCAGATAAGCTATACTCATCGACACACACAAACAAAACCTAGACCAGAAAGCCAAACCAGGTGGTGGGAGGAATTGGGGGAACATCTATGGGTTTGATTCAAGAACGACACCGATAGGACAAGGGAATGGACGAAGGAGAACGTCAAAGAGAGACCCAACCCCATACGCACCATAACACCCCCATATACCAAGGTTCCTTACCAAGGACCACCCCAGCATATAAAGGTGCTACCATCTCGGTTGCCCGAGGTAAGTGCAACACCCCCTCATATCAAGGTGCCTTACCAAGGACCACCCTAGCATGAGAGACTGTTACTCTCTTGGTTGTTCGAGGTTAGTAGATCAAAAGAAACAGTTCCACAACATATATTAAAGTATATAAGTTAAAGTTTACAAGTTCCTAAACCAAATCCAAAACAAAGGTTCACTAGTGCTCAAGCAACTGAAACTAAAACAGTAAATCTTATGACAACGAAAGCTAGACACGAAGTGATGACTCCCCATCTCGTCCCCAAAGCTAAAGACCATCATCACCTGTCACAATCTGCTCACCATCCCCGAATGGATCACCACTGATTTTACAAAACAACAACGGGGTCAGTTCACTGCATAATCAAAATAAGACAAGTACGATAAAGATAAACAACTGTTCACAATCCACCTCCAACTCCCAATCTCATCACGTAGCTGACTACACACTAAAGTGTGTAGCCCTGCCAGTGGGGGACCACAACCGTACCCACCTAAGCTCCGCTCATCAACGAGCGATAAGCCTGTTCATTAATGTGCACATAAGTGTTGCCAACTCTGGCTTACTCCCATAACGCTCACTTGCAAACTCAATACCAAGACAATCCACCAAACACGATCGACCACCAAAACAGAATGTTACATTCTACTACCCTTAAAACGAACTTCGTCCTCAAAGTTTTACTCATACACATAAACATCATCACCCAATCCATCAATACTATCGAAGTTTACTCACACTCATAAACATCATACTACTAAAAGCACTACCATTACCTGTAATAAAACTAACCACAACACGCATCCATCCTTTATTCTACACCAACACTCAAAGTTCTAATTATACTACAACATGTACAACCATCAAACTCTCTTTGTCATATCCTACTCCACTTAAGATAAATGTTACGTCATCGTAACTCACTAATACTATATCCTTAGCTATATCTTCTCATTATCTTCATCACCACCGCATGTCAACGATAACCGCCTATAGCCTCAACACCTACCTACATCCATTCCTATATCCAAGGCTCTCTTACTCTAGTCTTTCTCATACCTCAATTCATTCGGCACACCACCTAACCTATACCAAAAAATCCTTAGCATAAGCATTACCGCAAAACGACATACTTCTTTATACATGCACTTATCTCCACAATCATAACTCACGATCCACAATTGTTACACACACTCACACTAGATCCTCAAGTTCTCATGTTTATTGCCGTAAAACTCATCCATAACTCAACATAATACTAGTTCCCAAAAACCATATACTCACTATCCCAATAAGGATCACGAACCACTTGCCGCTTCCAGCTCAGCACACACCCATTCCACAACACTCTTGCCACAATTATGTCCCAATAACAGGATATCACTATACCATGACAACCACGGAAACATACGCAACTTTCTTCTATATCATACCCTACCATCTCTCCCAAGCCAAAACTGGTAAGAAACTTAATAAAAAAAACACAATCTATATGCCCAGACCGACACTGACATGAAACAGCAGTAAAAAAACAACAATCTATATAACTGATATATACTTTCGAAAGTTCGTCTCATCAGTATCCCACCTACTCCACCACAACCGATGACGGCATCACAACACCGCCACCAATAGCCGCACCACAGCGCAAAAATAATCGTATCATAACACGAAGTACCGTGCCCGGATCACCACCCGAGGCACAACAACCACATTGATAGTCATAATTACTTATACAATCCCATAACACTAACTCAGTACAACTTCCTTGACCAGAAGACTTCCTTAAAACCGCTTTACTAGATCACAACGCAACATATTACATGGAATCACAGATACTAACCTTATGGATATTATCCATTCCATTACTCATGAGGTCAGAACCTCACACAAACATTTATACATATCATGGACCCATAATCGAATCTAAGTAGCCAATCCTGATCACATAAGTTACTACCTGATAAGGTTACCTCTCGCCCGTGCTTAACTCGTATGCCCCTCCTATCACATTCTCCCATTCGCATAACTACCACTTCCTCACAAATGTAACCATACCATTAATACTCTACTACTAGCACCTGCCTCCTATAACCACATTTCATACCCCCTCACAACCATACCTATCAATCCGGCCTCTACAAAAATCAACCTCTTTAGAATGGCTATCTTTCCTATTTATCATCACCCTTAACCACTAGTGACAACACCACTACACCACCATTGTTCGGTATATCAAACCTCTTACACTCACCTCTGCATATAACGGTTCCTATTTTTGGATAACATCCCAAATGCCGGACAACAAATCCATCAACAAAAATTACCTGACCCTTCATTCCAGTTCTGTCCATAATTGCATCGTCACCCAACTCACACCCAAAATCTCATATCGTGCAAATACTTTACCAACTTTTACTTTCCTTAATTCCTTGAAGATCATGGCTAACATGTTGTCCTGAAACTCTTATATAACCATTAACTCAGACCCTCTCATGATGCTATCGTACATCTCTAGGATTCCTTACTTTTATGCTCCTTAACTCCGGTCAACGTTCTCTTAGCTTACTTCCATCCCTCTTTCCCCTTTTCACTCAATAATATCAATTAATAATTTATCTCCTTCCTCCTTCTACCTAACTCTCTAGTAATCCGTTTACCTTCTCGTTGCTCCACAACTCAAATTCCATTACTTCATATCAATATCTTCTCATTCTTTCTTATCACTAATCCTTTATCATCTTGCTACTCACTCACACTTGTCACCATTAAGTCCACACAACCAACGATTACTCTTCAATTAGTTGTATCTTCTTTTCGTATCCCTAGAAAACCAAAAATTCACCTCATACCGTTAATTGCCCAAAGAATTACACACTAGGCTCACCTCTTGATAATCCAAATTCCCCAAAATCGGCCACTATCTACACATCGCTGCATAACTCGATCTCACTATACACCATTCGTTTCCATCCCCCTATAATGGCCTTCGATCACATATATCCTTAATAAACACAATCCTAACCGTCTCCATACATAAATCCTTACACATCCCAATTTGCCAATATTCGCAGCCTTCATCTCAATCTTTGCATTCTCACGTTTCTTTACACTTACATCACCCTTGTCCATATACACTTACTTTCATATTACTCAACAAGCGTCTATATCACTCACCACATCTCACAAAACATGCTCCCTTCCTCGATAAGCTCATCAATCTTTCCTTTCCTTTTACACTATCTCTCACAACCACATATAATTTATGTCCTGCTTACCCAACACATATCCCTCATAAGGCGGCATTCCCCACATCATAGCATCTGGTAACATACATACCAAGACCGTCACATATGTAAAAGAATGCTTAAAGACCCAAAACTTACGTGCGCACATAACCTACGACTCAAAACGTATGTAAGAACGTAGCTGCCGACCCAAAACAATCGCCCAAAGAGATACTCGATCGAGTGCATGACGTACTCGGCCGAGTACAGGACACTCGGTCGAGTAATGAGACTAATCGGCCAAGTTCACGACTCCAGAAGCTGAACAAAATTATCATGGAAAGATTACTCGACCGAATATGGGTTACTCGGCCGAGTATGAAAGTTACTCGTATGCTCCTCCTATCACATTCTCAGCAACGTCCAGGTTTCTTAAAAAAGTCATATCTCACTCGTTACTTGGTCATTTTGAGCGTGTGACCATCGTTAGAATCGTAAGAAGACAAGCTATTACCTCAAATTGAAATTACAGCAATATCATTTCTGGAACTCAACTTATGATCAAATAAAGACAGCCTTACCAAAATCAAACTCCATATAATTCACATTTTCTTGCCCAAACAACTTAAACAACAACAAAGCAAACATAGAAAACTCAATACTTTTAAAAACAGTATACTAGGTGAGTTTTTATAATACCAACATCTAATGCACATGATTCTATTACCAAACAAACAAAACATACTTTTTCTACTAACATGCCATACTATCATCTCCACTTTTCGCAACACATAAAGCCACTTAACCATCTCATCTTGAACCACAACATGCATATCACACTATAAGACATAAACACAAACACAAGCATACACCGATTCCCACAACACACCCCATAGTGACCGGCTTGAACTTGTATGGGCAACATTACGGTTTCGAGACGTCTCTCGAACCTTTGCGGTAGCTCCAAACAATTCCTACCCAGGTTCATTTTAATTAGACACCCTGAGTTCATTTGTTCATTAGTTTCAGGTTCCAGAATTGTCACTCTGATACGACTTTGTAACACCCCCTCATATCAAGGTGCCTTATAGAGGATCACCCTATCATGAGAGACTGTTACCCTCTCGATTGCCCGAAGTTAGTAGATCAAAAGAAACCATTCCACAACATCTATTAAAGTATATAAATTAAAGTTTACGAGTTGCAAAACCAAATCCAAAACAAAGGTTCACTAGTGCTCAAACAATTGAAACTAAAACAGTAAATCTCATGACAGCGGAAGCTAGACTCGAAGTGATGACTCCCCATCTTGTCCCCAAAGCTAAAGACCATCATCACCTGTTATAATCTGTTCACCATCCCTGAATGGATCACCATAGATTTTACAAAACAACAACGAGGTCAGTTCACTGCATAATCAAAATAAGACAAGTATGATAAAGATAAACAGCTGTTCACAATCCACCTCCAACTCCCAATCTTATCACGTAATTGACTACACACTAAAGTGTGTAGCCCTGCCAGTGGGGGACTACAGTCGTACCCACCTAAGCCCCGCTCATCAACGAGCGATAACCCTGTTCATTAATGTGCACTTCCCCTCCTGTGGCGGGTTCTACAGAGGGCAAAACTAGGGCGTGAAGCCACTCCCGCAAGTGACTCTACTCAGCCGAGGACGCACCTCGCGAACATCATCAACCATCTCAACACCAACACCAACTCCAATCCAACAACAACAATTCATCACAATATCAATCGTATAAAAAATTATAACACATATCTTAAATCAATTAAACAGTAAACCGAGTAGGGAAAACCTACCTTATGCCGCTGCCAATCATACAAATGCACAACGAGTAACACATCATCACATACAACAACGATAATAAAAAATCAATAACACATACGATGACCAAAACCCTATACCCCCAAATTAACCCAAACTAGGGTTTGCTAACTTATAAGAACAACAATAGATCGACAAGGATAAGACACTTAATCTGGCGATTGACACGGAATAAGATGCTAGAACCCACAATCGAAGACCTTTGCCTTGGAATTGACACGTAGTTTAGGTTTTGGAAGAAATGATTTTAGAAACTGACAAACGACTTATATATAATTTCTAATCATTTTAATCAAAACCGCAAAAATAACCCGTAACAGACCGGGCACTCGGCCGATTACCTAACGTGCTCGACCGTGTACGGTCTACTCGACCAAGTACCAGCATGCTCGGTCGAGTGCTGACACTCCAGAACCCAAACCCATGACACTAGAACACATACTCGGCCGAGTAAGCCCTACTCGACCGAGTCCCATAAGATCCGAAACATGTGGTATTACAGTAGGTAGATCAAATAAACAATACAGAACGTTTATTAAAAAGTCCTTTACAAAAAAAAAATAAACTAACGTGATAAGGATTACAACTCTAACAACTGAAGGAATTACTAAGCATGAGCGACAACGGCAACTAGTAAACAACGTTATGACTCGATTCCCTTCCATGTCCTGCAAGCATCATATCAATCAACACCTGCTAAACCAGTTGCTCACCATCCCGGAATTGATCACCATAATTTTGAAAACATAAACAAGTTCAGTCACCTGAATAACCAAGTAAGAAAATAACAAGACAACATCCAATTCAATCCAATGCATTCCTCCAAACTCTATCCGTAAACAGTAACCGACTACACAATAAAGTGTGTATTCCTGCCAGATTACCCATCGCAACAGGTAATCCTCACTGCCGGTGGGGGACCACAGCCTTGCCGACTTAGGCCCCGCTCATTACAACGAGCAATAAACCAAGTCCATTAATGTGCACTTCTCCCTTGTGACGAGAACCACAAGGGGCGAATCAAGGGCGTGAAGCCATTCCCGAAGATGACTCCACTCAGCCGAGGATGCATCTCGCAAACCATAGACAAACAACAGCCAATCCAAACATCCAAGAAAGATAATTCCAATAACAATATTAATCATCCCAATACAACAATCAAGATCGTCTTAAATGAATTAAACAGGCAACTGAGTACGGAAACCTTACCTTTTCGTTATACCATGAAAGTGTAGGGATTTGTTGGTACTTAAAAAAATTTTAATAGACAATTATCCAGGACCATATGCATGTTAGAAATCAGAATTAAACATAAATAAAGAGGGCAATCGAATTACCTCGCAGCGGAATTAATCCGTGAGCAAATAATCGTAATACCCACTATGTTTAAGGACCCTTTTGACCGACCCTTTGACCACGGAAGACCTTAGGAGGGGATAGGTGAGAGGATAGGTGACGATAAGTGACTTATGCGGTTGATTACTCAACCTAGTAATGACTACTCGACCGAGTAGGGCTTACTCGGCCGAGTATGAGAATACTCGACGGAGTATGGCCGCTGCTGACGCGTTATTATAAAACGCAAGTTCGCAAGTCTTAATTCATTTTTCGACGGTTCCATTTCACTCTAACCCTAATTTATCCCTCTCTCACATGTCACCCACCTTTTTCCTACACTCTCATCTGGCCTAGACTTTAACCATGGAAGGGGATGAGGTTATACATGAAGGATACGTGTGAGGATGTCGTCGTTGTTGCCGTCGGTCCGCGTCACTAGGTACGTCGCTGTTTTGTTGTCTTTTTTAGTAGGCTTTTGGGGTAGTCTCATAATAGGATTTGGTTACCGTTTGTAGGATGCATCTCAGAGTCTTGCTTGGCTAACTGTGGATGCATTTTCATGGTTTGGTGATAAGGTAGGGTTTCCCTACTCAGTTCCTGTTTAATTTATTTGAGATTTGTATTGTATTGTGTACGATTGTTTGTTTGCTGATCTTTGTGGGAGTGTTGGTGTTAGTGTTGGCGTGGTGATGGTATTGTGATGATTGTGGTGGAGTCACTTGCAGGAGTGGCTTCACACCCTAGTTCGCCATCTATGGAACCCGCTACGGGAGGGGATGTGCACATTAAGGGATAGGGATATCGCTCGTTGATGAGCGGGGCTTAGGTGGGGATTGGCTGCGCTCCCCCGTTGGTGGTAAGGATTACCTGTTGCGATGGGTAATCCGGCAGGGCTACACAATTCGGTGTGTAGTCGGTTAATGTGTGAGGTCGGGAGACTGGAGGAGGATGCTGATCAGCTGGTTGCCTTTTTGGTACTTGTCTTGCTTTGGTTATTCAGTAACTGACCCCGTGTTGTGTTTTGTAAAACTATGGTGATCCATTCGGGGATGGTGAGCAGTTGGTGTAGCAGGTAAAGTTGGTCTCTGTGCCGATGGGTTTGGAGGGGAATCAAGTCACCACGCTACTAGAGTAGATGTCCCGACGCATGAGCTTAATAGTTGTTATAGTTATCACTTTGTATCTCGTTACGCTGTTTTGAGTTGTAAAAGCTTAAAGTATAATGACATAATCGTTCCTCTATTGTTTATTTGATCTACTACCTCGGTAACCGAGATGGTAACACCTTCATACACTGGGATGGGCCTTGGTAAGGCATCGTAGTGTACGGGGGTGTTAGAAAGTGGTATCAGAGCAACGGTTTTGGAACCTGAATCAATGAACGAAATTAATATAGGGTGTCAAATTAAAATGAACCTGGTGTATGTGTGTTGGGAGCCCCCTTATATCGGTTTTGGGTGAGAAGGCGCCTTCATCTCAAAATCCCGGCCCCGATCATCCTTAAGCCAACCACTGTGGAAGGGTAGGTAATAAGAGTAGATGTGTGAGGTGTGTGTGTCGTATGTAATTGTTGGCTGTAATTCGTGTAGTGATGTGTGTTTAGAGCTAGTCAATTGATGAGTTTGTGAGTTGTCGTGTGCATGGTAAAAGAACGATATGATGTGGTGAGTGACCCGTGATTTTCGCATTTGAATAGGGTTGAGTTCGTGCATGACGTGTGTTGTATGTGACTTCCGTGGTGTGTATGTGTGTAGGAGTGCATAACGAGATGTGTTGATGTGGGTCCATAACTTGGTCTTATCTGTTGTGTAGTCATATTAGTTGTGCGCCTTCGTATGACATAAATTATTGCTACGATATTGCGTAAGAAATAAGTTTTGCTCGTAGGACAACTTGGTAACGGTTATATTATGTGTGGTATGCTTTGATGTGGTAGAATTAGGGTCTAATAGTGACGAGCTCCTTACTATGGAACTTCGACGTCGTTATTTGTTTTGCAGGTTGATAATTTGAAATTTCGCTCCTGTTCTGTTAAACTCGATCGAGTATAGTTTATACTCGACCGAGTAGGCCACACTCGGCCGAGTAATGAGGCACTCGACCAAGTACCCAGTAAGTCAGTATAGATGTGCTACTAATCTCTGGATACTCAATCGAGCATACCAAATACTCGACCGAGTAGTCCATACTCGGCCGAGTAAACCCGATACTCGACCGAGTATCCTTTTATCGCGACTCATGCCGGTTTGTTCTAAAAACCCTATAACTCCTTCTTTCTTCTTTTTTCCGCCATCCATCTCCTACTTTCACTCCTAAAAACTTCAAAACTCTTTCTCTCTCAAACTCTTGGGTGATTGTGTTGGTAATTGCTTGGGGATTTTCATTCTTGTTTGCTCACAACCTCAATCAAGGTAAGGTATTCAATCAATTTCTTCATCTTATTATCAATTTATAATAGATGTTGTTAAAATTTCGAATCCCTGGCCTTTATGAGTAGGATTTGATGATTCTATTTCTACCTTAAGGTTTTAATTGCTTTAAACATCGCCTATGCATTCCCTAAAACGATTCTATGACTGAAATCACTCATCTTACGGTACAAAAAATTTTCTAGGGTTTGCTCAAGCTCGATTTTGATTCACTAGATTGCCTTAGGATGATTCTTAAAGAGTTGGTTGGTGATAAAATTTTCCTTTTTGGTGAGTACGATTTGTAAATTGGGAGAAAAACTTCGTCTTAAAAACTTCATCTTGAAAGTATACAATTCGAAAACAGTCCGCCCTATTGCAAATTTCTGTTGAAAATATCCTTGTTAAAATTCATATTTTTACAGTATGCCAAAATCAAAAGCCCCAGCCAAGAAGAGGACTCGTGCCAATGTGCAATTGGAAACGGGTCAATCCAGTCAAGAACCTGTCGTTCCTCCGGTGGAAGAATATCCATCGGTAATATTTTCTGAATTTTAAACAGCGCAATGCCTTTGTAGCTCTGATGGGTCGTACCATGAGACCAACCCAGTGTGTGAACCCCGATATCTTGGAAACTTTGGGGGTAAAGGCGGATATACTGCATATCTTTGAAACCTTGGGAATGGAAGGGCTTTACCATCTACGAAAGAAGTCTTACACCTACCTGAACTTGGAGTTCCTAAGCTCCTTTGTGTATGATGTGAGAGGAAAAACCGTCTCTTTTCGCCTTATGAATGAGGATCATAAGCTGACCCTTGATGAGTTTGCCGGCCACCTGGGCCTAGAGGCGGAGGAGGAGGGATACCTTAGTGATGTAGCAAAGAATTGTGGGGCACCTCTTTACCTACCTTACCTCACTGGCCGACCTGCTCCTAGTGCTAGTGCCATGTTGATTAATGATGTTCAGCATGTATCCCTCCGCATGTTTCTTAGGATGATAACCTGTCTCCTGTACGGGAGGAATGATGTGAGTAAGCTGAATTCTCATGAGGTTATGTTGTTGATGTCTTAACTTAATCTTCATCGGGGGAAGCCATTTTACTACAGTGCTCCGAGGGTGGTATGTTCTAGTTTGTACCACATGGCACGGTCTCCAAACCGTCACATCTCTTGTGGGGCTATAGTGACTCGTTTAACCCAGCGACTGACTGACTTTGAGGCTCCACCTCCATCGGGGAATGAGTTGTTTGATACCGTACCTACTATGAACGCCAAGTATTGGTCTAACAACAGATGGCTTAGGACTTTGGAGGATGGGTCGTATGCTTGGAGGGTGAGAGGATCCTTATGGATGGTACTTCCTGACCCCGCGCGCTTACCCGTGGTTGACCATTTGACTGAGTATGACCCAAGGAGTGGTGTAGCTAGACCCGGGCCTCAGTATTACTTGATCGACCCCCACCATCCTCTTAGACCTACCCGATCCTACCACGGCGTCTAAGAAACAGCAGGCTCCTCTCCCGCCACGCGAGCGCCGTAGAGTGAGACAGCCTAGGGTGGACGAGGTTGAGACTGAGCCCTCTTACTCCACACCGAGCTTCTACCTACCGCAGTACTCGTCCTACCCCACAGTGCATGATCCTAGGATGCAAGTGAGTGACTTGACTAGGCGGATCTCTACTACGTTGGTGCTTCGGAACATGCATGAGATGGCCCATAACCAGGGTATAGGGACAGAGTTGGCACAACCCGTTTTGTGGAGAGGACCCGGAGTGGACACTGGAGTCTTTCACAGTTACGGAGTTAATCCTGGCTTTTGGAGGCCACCTGAGGAGACTGAGTTTGGCTGCCTCGCGGGACCGTGGGGAGCTAACTACGGCAGTCAGCTAGGCGGTGGAGGCTACTCAGCGGGAGCTTTTTAGGGAGCAGGAACATCAGGAGCTGGTACATCCAGTGCAGGTGGTGGTGAGGACATGGAGGAGGGTCCGGATATGTGATTTCGTTGTATTGCTAGACTTGTTTTCGGTTTGTTGATGTATATTTATCATTCCTTATCGTACTCTTTACTTTCGGATGACTGTAATTGGCCATAAGGCCGCTATTTGCTTTTGCATACTATGTTTGGGACCTCGTATACATAAAGTTTTAGTTAGAAATGTAGTATGTGACTTTGTGCAGGTATGATCATTGGCAAACTTGTGCCTAGTGTCGAGAATTGCTCTCTGCCCACGAAAACTCGACCGAGTATACGGCATACTCGACCGAGTAGGGCTTACTCGGTCGAGTACACTTTTATACTCGGCCGAGTGCCAGGGAATTGCACCTTACGTCTTTGAAAATCGTTATAGCCTTAAATGGTTAATTCTTTGGTCTTGTGTATGCTTCAATAGTTTGCTGGTGTCTCTAAACCTTGGTATAGGGTACCTTGTACATGCAATAATGACCTATAGGGGAGTTTAAAGTGTGACGGTAAAGGTGATATGTGGTGTGGTTGTGTTCGTAGTAGTAGTAGTAGTAACCCTCTTTAATCAAGGACTATGGCGTTTCATACGTCTTGTAGTTCATTACGTGTGCTGTGTGTATCATTTTTTTGACTGCCATTCATAAAGTGATTGTTCACTTACGTGTAGAGGTGTGTGTTTGATTTGTACCAGGGTATACGTTCCTTAATTGTTGTTCTACCTTCGGTTGACCGTGGTTATTTGGTGGGACGAACTTCGGGGACGAAGTTCCTTTTTAGAGGGGTAGATAACATCACGATATAAAAGTTCATATAAACCAAGATTCCTTTGCGCTTCACCTTCTTTTCTATGTTCATCTTTTCCCGTCTATGTTGTCACGAACTTAATAATGGTAATCGATACTAGAATTGGACACTATATCTGGGTGATGTTGTCACGAACATGGTAGTGGTTGGAGTCCGGTGCATCCTATGTGTTTTGTAGTGGTTGGAGTCTTGTGCATCCTATGTGTCGTGTTGAGTAACGAGAGGTTTCCTTATGTTGCTGTCTTGGCGGTTGGGGAGGTATGGGTCGAACTTCGAGGACGAAGTTCCTTTTAAGGGGGGAAGACTGTAATACCCACTATGTTTAAGGACCCTTTTGACCGACCCTTTGACCACAGAAGACCTTAGGAGGGAATAGGTGAGAGGATAGGTGAAGATAAGTGACTTATGCGGTTGATTACTCGACCTAGTAGAGACTACTCAGCCGAGTAGTGGGAACACTCGACCGAGTAGGGCTTACTCGGCGGAGTATGAGAATAATCGACCGAGTATGGCCGTTGTTGACGTGTTATTATAAAACGCAAGTTCGGAAGTCTTAATTCATTTTCCGACGGTTCCATTTCACTCTAACCCTAATTTATCCCTCTCTCACATGTCACCCACCTTTTTCCTACACACTCATCTGGCCTAGACTTTAACCATGGAAGGGGATGAGGTTATACATGAAGGATACATGTGAGGATGTCGCCGTTGTCACCGTCGGTCCGCGTCACTAGGTAAGTCGCTGTTTTGTTGTCTTTTTCAGTAGGCTTTTGGGGTAGTGTCATAATAGGATTTGGTTACCGTTTGTAGGACGCCTCTCTGAGTCTTGCTTGGCTAACTGTGGATGCATTTTCATGGTTTGGTGATAAGGTAGGGTTTCCCTACTCAGTTCCTGTTTAATTGATTTGAGATTTGTATTGTATTGTGTAAGATTGTTTGTTTGCTGATCTTTGTGGGAGTGTTGGTGTTGGTGTTGGCGTGATGATGGTATTGTGATGATTGTGGTGGAGTCACTTGCGGGAGCGGCTTCACACCCTAGTTCGCCCTCTGTGGAACCTGCCACGGGAGGGGATGTGCACATTAAGGGACAGGGATATCGCTCGTTGATTAGCGGGGCTTAGGTGGGGATTGGCTGCAGCCCCCCACTGGCGGTGAGGATTACCCGTTGCGATGGGTAATCTGGCCGGGCTACACACTTCGGTGTGTAGTCGGTTATTGTGTGAGGTCGGGAGACTGGAGGAGGATGATGATCAGCTGGTTGCCTTTTTGGTACTTGTCTTGCTTTGGTTATTCAGTAACTGACCCCGTGTTGTGTTTTGTAAAACTGTGGTGATCCATTCGGGGATGGTGGGCAGTTGGTGTAGCAGGTACAGTTGGTCTCTGTGCCGATGGGCATGAAGGGGAATCGATGTTGGAGTATGTGTCCTCAACAATAGTGCGATCACATGTTTAAATCTCAAATTAAGAATACGTAAGGGATGATTCATTTATATTGTCAACTGATCAACATTAATCAGTAATGATTGGCTAACTAGAGTTTGACATTACTGTCGTTTGACGATGGTGATTAGTAGATCCCTTAAAGTTACACCTATAGGACAATTTCCTTTATAGACAAGCTGATTAATTGTATGTCGATACAAGTTGATCAATTTGTTAAATTTGAACAATTGTTTTGTTAGTGAGAATATTTATATCTTATTGTAATTTGATTAAATAATATTTATTTTAGTAATTAAAAGATTTTATTACTAAAATTGATTATTGTTTATGAAACAATTGAGATAAGAATGAATGGTTAATTATAATTACAATATGTTGTGAATTATAATTATATAACCCATTTTATTTAAGTGATCAAGAATCACTAGACAATTTGTTATATATAATTTAATTAATGTATATAATGATATTTATTTGATAAATATGCATTAAATTAATTAATAACATGTTACATACTACATGTAACATATTGTATGACAAATGACAAATTGACAAAATAAAATGGAAATCCATTTTATACATATGAACTGAAAATGGAGGGTGGAAGGAGTGTGGATGAATTATTTTATGTGATAAAATGAACAAAATCATACCTACTCTAACTAGTCTTACACCTACTATTTCTTGTGAAGAACAAAAGGAAAAGCAAAGGCCATGCATTGGCCTCACTCCCTTCACTCCACCCTGCCTCACAAGGACCATAAGAGCATCTTTTGCTCTTATTTTTTCTATTCTCATTCTAAGGCATTCATCTTATCTTTTCTCTCCCACTTCTCTCTAAAAACTAGTTTTAGAATATAATAAATTGTTCATCTAATATTATCATAAACATTAGATTACTAGTATAGTAATAGAGATAATATTAGAATCTATTTAAGGTTTAATAATACACTAATCTAGTTAATTAGTATATTATTTTAAGGGTTTTGTTTTGGGTGCAATCAAAGAAGAATCTCTATATTTGGAATTTAGGAGGATCATCCATAATATTTTAGCTCAAGAACAAATAAGGAAGGTGTCCTTATTTGTTCCCTTATTTTCATGCCATATAACAATGTTAGGAACATTGTTTTTCTTATTTTATCTTTTAATTAGTCATGCATGCACTATATCTAAATGAACTTATGTTAATATGTTAATTAGTTCACTAGTTTTATAGTTTTTTCGAGTTTTAATTAGTCATGCATGCACTATATCTAGTTTTAGAATATAATAAATTGCATGCATAATCGATTTATAGTTTTTTCGAGTTATTTGTAACTTAATTAAAACTAAAAATTTGTGATTTATTAGATAAATTCACGAAATATTGATGCATATTGTATATTATGGTCCTAAAATGGTTTTAGGTCATTTTTATGATTTATGGTATTTTATTGCTCATTTTAATGATTTTTAGTTATTTTATTATATTTTTATGACTAAAATGGAAATTAAAATACTAAAAATAGTTAAACTAAGTCTATGACCTTGAAATTTTTATATGACCTCACATGCATATTTTACTTATTGTATGTAAACGTCGTATGAATTTGATTTATTTTGCATGATTTATGATTTTTATGAGATAAAAATGAATTAAATGGAGGTAAAATGGTTAAATATAGTTAAACTTCGAAACAGGCCATGAAATTTTAATATGTTGTCACATGCATATTTTACTCACTGTGTGTAAAATTTGAGATGAGCTTGATTCATTTACCATGATTTATGAATTTTTAGTGTAAAACTGACATAAATAGTGACTATTTTAGCATAAATAGCTAAAATAAATTACATGGCATGAGAAAATTATTTTAGATTGCATTCATATTCCACTTATCAGACATAAAGTTGTAAAATTTATTAGATTAATTTTTGTATACTTTAGATGTTTTATTTGATAAAACCGATAAATCGCAACTACATTTTTCTCGAAATAAATTCGAAAACCCTTAACCATGAGTTTTGACATTATAAGTGTCATGGATATATTCCAAATGTTCAAAAATTTAAAATTTAAAATTTGAAATTATTGTAATTTAATTTGGATTTATTTCATAAATGTTATGATTTTAGGGTAAAAAATGAGCATAAAATTAAATCAAGTTGAATTATTGTCAAAAATTAAGTGATGACTAATTTTTGAGACCTAAGAATGTTATGATAATTAACTTGGACTAAAATTAGATTTTAGTATTATTTAGCGATTTTAATAAGTTAAAATCGTGCATTTCTATAAAACCGGGTTATATAATCGATATAAGTTAATTAAATTGGGTGATTTGGCACATAATTTGGTATGATAGACACATATTATAATGCTGCATATTTCATAGTTGAATGTCACATTTTATTTATATAATTTTGAATTATGTAATTATCTTAGTATGACCTTAGTTTTAATCGATATTACCCGTAATGAAAAGGGATATTGATTCGGTTGTAATTTAGTGTAATCTCGTATCACTTTTATTTTTATTAGTTTTTCATTTTACAAATGTATAATAGGAATAGCTGATACGTGCATTTTATATAGTCTTTTTAGCCTATTTTATGCACGTATTTCTATGCTTTCATCGTGGTTTTATGCTACGAAATGTCCCGAATATGCTACTTTGGTGTATTTTGTCTTAATTGCAGGAATGGACCATAAAGTAGTGAAATCAAGCCTTTTACCGTCCGTTTTGCATGCATTTGGAGGAAGAGTGGATTTGGAGCGGGAATTATAGCTGTCTTGGGATGCGTGAAGCCATTTCGGGAGCTAAAAGGACAAGTCAAAGTCAAGCTAACGTGAATTATGAGCTGCTGAAGTCAAGATCCACTCGATCGAGTGCTTTTCTAGTCGATCGAGTGGTTTTAGGATGAATAAATAGTCGATCGAGTAGTTTTTCTGGTCGATCGACCAGTTCAATAATAGCCTTTAGTCGATCGAGTAACTAATTCAGTCGATCGAGCAGGTTTTAGGTGAGTTTACTCGATCGAGTGGTTTTATTCCACTCGATCGAGTGGATTCGCTATAGGCTGGGCTTTTTAGCTTTAATTCCGTTAATTAGGTTTAGCAAATCCTATTTTCTTATAAATAGGAAGATTAGGACGACATTTGGAGCTCTCTCTCTCTCTTTTTCTCCCCCTGACACTTTTATTACGTTACTTTGGCCACTGTTACTTTTGTTCTTCATTTCCGGATATTTTAATTTAGTAATTCTTTCTTCCCTTCTCTCTTTAATTTAATGTTTATTGTGCTTATTTCTTTTATTCTAGTTTTCCTTATTTCCATGTCTAGCTAAATCCCCTTAGTATGTTAGGATTAGGGAAGCCGTGGTAGCAACATGTTATAATTGACTTGAATAGACTAGTCTGGCGATAAGAATTGTTTTAGGCAATTTAATTGTTATCAGGTTGAATGTATGCGTGCAGGAGACCAATTTATCTAGTTAATCCCGACCTGGATCGAAAGATTGGAAGGGAAGGCTTGCTTAATTACAATAGGTAATACCTAATTAGGGCGAAAGCTAAGTTAGGAGACCCTAGGGCGGTTTAAGGACCGAAAGGTGACGACCACAGCTCTTCTTATCAATAGTCTAATCGCCTCAGTAGACCCGATAGTGCAGCTGCCACGGTAGACCGACTCCTAGCATATCCCTCTCTCTATTGTTAATTTCCTCTATTTTTACCTCTTTTTCCTCAATCTCTTAATAGTTCTAGTCAATACAATCAAAACCCCCATTTTTGTGACGCCCTAACAGACCGAATTAAACAGATAGATAGCAACTTAGCCTCCCTGTGGAGATCGACCCTACTTACCGCTGACTTCTGTTAGTAGTAACTTAGGTATTTATTTTTGGTACAAAACGACCGTATCAAATTTTGGCGCCGTTGCCGGGGAGGCGACGCTTTGTATCTGTTTTATTTTTGTCTGTTTTTCGCCTCAAGGGAAGACTGAGTACCTTGAGGCCGTTCTAATCTTTCTCTTCAGCGCTGTTTTGATAGGTCTACAGGTCTATTAGTCAGTTTTTAGAGAAAGATTATCGAAGGGACCTTCGACTCTTTTGCCAAGATGACGTCCGTCTCTCGACTTATTGCCCAGTTTGTGTAACACCCCCATACTCCAAGTGCCTTACCAGGACCACTCAGGTATGAAGACATTACCATCTCGGTTACCCGAGGCAATGATAATCAAACAACAATAAAGAAACAACGTTTATTATAAATAATTTAGCGAATAGTTACAATCCTCAAAACCAAACCAAAAGTACGATACATTATTTCAAAATGACTGTTCTAACTGAAATGTAGATAAACTAAAGGCTACAGCGGAAGACTCCTATCATCATGTCGTGGCATCCCAGCTATCCCAGTACTCATCTCAATACCTGCTCAATATCTGCTCACCATCCCCGAATGGATCACCGCAGGTTTACAAAACAAACCGGGGCCAGTACTAATCACACAATCAATATGTATAACAACAATAAGATACACGCATGCATTTGCTTGTCACACACACACACTCACAACCAACCAATTCCCATCATCTCAATATCGACCGTCCACTTTGGACCAGCCCGCGGATGGGGACCGCAGCCGTACCCACCAAATCCCCGCTCCACATAGTGATCGATAACCCTGTCCATTAATGTGCACATCCCCTTCCGTGGCGGGTTCCACGAAGGGCGAAACTAGGGCGTGAAGTCACTCCCGCAAGTGACCCCACTCAGCCGAGGCCACGCCTCGTGAACCTTCAACAGCAATCACAACCACAAACACAGTACAATTATTATATCAAACAACCAAATACAACACATCAACCAATATCCCATTATGGGACTAATGCTGAGTAGGAAATCCTACCTGGTATGCACACAATCGACGGTCTCTCTCTTTGAGTCAAAAGCCTCTTCTATGAACCCTCCTCCTATCATACAACACATAGAGGCTACACATCACATACTACACATAAAAACCCCCAATCTCTAAATTAGGGTTTAACCAAATCAAGGGAAAAACAATAAAAAGGGTACATAGATCTTACCCTCGACGCAAGGAACTCAACGATACGAATAACGACAAGAACCGACCGTCGAACTCGGAATTGCTAAGAATGCGATTAGGAAGATGAACTTGTTGCTTTCTCTCTTAAACAGGGTTTTAGGTTTTGTAAAAGTGATTTAAAACAATGACGACGAAACTTAAATACCTTAATCGCATAATTAACAAAACCCGAGAAAACTCCCCGTAAAACCGGACACTCGATCGAGTACCCAAGGTACTCGATCGAGTACCCCCTTACTCGATCGAGTGCCCCAGCTACTCGATCGAGTACCCAACAGGTCAGAAACTATTTTATTTCGCAACTTACCTTTACTCGACAGAGTAAGGGCTACTCGATAGAGTACCCCAAGACTTATAAATACGGAGTATTACAGTTTGAGCTTCAAACTGAAAGATCTACTAACTGGGAGAGGAAAGAATCTTGGGGTTGTGGTAATCATTACGACGCTGCTCCTCCACCGAGGCCTAGACCACAACCGTTGCTACAACAAGGCTACCCACCACCTTGTTATTCTTTCTCACCGCAACCAATTCCCCCACTTGCTAAGAATGATGAGGCTGAAGAATTTAAGTCACTGATATTGGCACTTGCACTACAGTGTCATAATTCTGGTGCGGAAATTGATAGCCGTATGAAGAAGCTAGAGGCTCGGTGTGATCAATTAATTACCGAGCAAGAGCAATGTGAGACGGTGTATGCTATCAACACCGACACTATTCCGTCTCATGAAGAACCCGTGTCATCCAATGTTGAGAATGATTTTCTATGACTCGGATGACGAATTCCTATCGTACTTCAAGATTTTATGCGAAGATTTAAGCCCTGTACAGGAGGAATCACTCGATCGAGTGATTAACATTGGTCGATCGAGTGATTTTCCAGGAGAAAGTGCTCGATCGATTAGTAAATCTGCTCGATCGAGTGGAATTCAGGAGGAAAGTGGTCGATCGAGCAACAATTCCGCTCGATCGATCAAGACGAAGGGGAAACAGTTCGATCGACTAATAGACATGCTCGATCAACCCCAGAAGCTGCCGAAACTGTTAAATCGTCACCAACGCCTATTCCAAGTGACGATACAAAGGAACATACGGTCAGCTCCTATTCTGTTCAAGTTCCTTACCCACAACGATTGCTGCCACACCGTATATTTCTGGACCGCATACGAGCTTTTAATGTCGCTGCTCATTACGATGAAATGATCAATTAGGTACCTACTTTTGCTAATTTTATTTCTCAAATTGATTGGTCTGAGAGGGATGCCAGTGAGACGATAATGAATGTAGCTATAACTGAAGAGTGTAGCACACTTCTTCGGAATGGGACCCCTCCTAATATGTCTGACCCAAGTCGTTTTCCTATTTCGTGTTCAATAGGGACCCATTCGTTTGATAATGCTTTATGTGATCTCGATTCTAATGTCAACATTTTACCTTTGTCTCTTGCCTTGAAATTTGGGTTGACTAAGTTCACACGCGCTAAAACGACTGTTCAGCTAGCTGACCATTCTTATGTACGGGTCAAAGGAGCTTTACATGACGTACCTGTTAGGATCGGGAATTTCTATATTCCCGCAGATTTCATTGTCTTAAACATACCCGAAGATCGCAATGTTCCCATGATTTTGGGACGACCATTTTTGTGCACTGCTGGCGCAATTCTTGATGTCGGGGTTGGGACACTTACCTTTCAGGTCGGAGGAGAGGACTTGGTTTTTACTAAGTCCGATGACCCTAGGGAATCCATACCTATCATACCTTGCATTGATATTCCCCTTGTAGACTCCATTGATATTCCGTCTGATATTCCTAGTGTGTCACTTATTGCTGCTGTTATGACACCTCCGCCCCATTCTGGGAGCAAATTGGAGGAACATTGTTTTGTTTCTATTTTTACAGGTCGCGACAAGTTCAAAGACCAGGGAGGTGAGATGGGTGCTCCGAGTCTGGAATCCGGAACTGCCTGGATAGACGACCCAGGAGGAGGTGTTGATAAGGCTACATCGTCTAGGAAGAAGCTGCGTGATGAGACAATAGTTTGGGACCCGGATGCCATGAGAAGCTGTTGTTCTTACATTGCCAAGCTGTGGAGGCCGGATGTCCGCTTGACGATTGCTGAAGCCACCGCGTCCAGTCAGAGGCCTAGTAGTGGGCCAATGATTTGTGGTGTTGGATGAGAAAAAGAAGGTCGAGCTGGGACCTGACTGAAGCTAGCGCTACCCGGGAGGCAACCCGGAGAATTTTATTTTGCATGTTATTTAATTTCGGTTGTAATAAATGGTTTTTATACCATAGACTTTCTCAGTATGCTTGTTTAGTTAGTTTGCGGGCTGTTTTTCATTGCGTTTTGCAGGTACACGCTGAGAACCACTCGATCGAGTAGTTTTTCTACTCGATCGAGCACTGTTGCTGATAAATCCACTCGATCGAGTAGTTTTTCTACTCGATCGAGCAACTGCAAAATGAGAACTACTCGATCGACTGCTATTCTTCTCGATCGAGCAGTTTTGGATGCCCATTCTACTCGATCAGCCACTGTTCATCTGCTATCGAGTGTATTTGACTTGGATTAGCTTCCTGAGACGGTTTTCCGGGCCTTTAGCAACCTCCCATGTTCATGGTCGGTTTGGGGAGGTCCCTTTATTCGCGCACTCTTGTAAGTTTTTCCGTATTTACTCTCTTTCTCTTTTAGTTTGCGTTTCCTTTCCATGTTTTGGTACAATGAGGGCATTGTACGGTTTGGTTTAGGGAGGTTATGCATCCATATCCGTGTCTGCATTTTGTTGTTTATTGCATTTCTGTTTCACGTTTAATTTTCAGTTTGCATTGTTGTTTATTCTTATTAAAAATCTCAAAATTTTTTTTGGAAAATTGTTAAAAATTCAAAAAAATTCATGTTTATTTTTGCATATAGGTTGAGTCGGAACGATAGATTTCAATGATGATATTGCACTATAAATTGTCTTTTTGCTTAAGCCTTGCAATAAACTTTTATCTTTTAGCTCTGTCTTATTGCATATCTACGAGTTAATGTTTAATTTAGCTGAATGAATAGACTTGACCTGAAATTTTGGCAACCTACTTATATATTCTAAGGATTAGAGCCTTATAAGCTGGTGTCATTTGTGACCAGTTTCATGTAGGATTGTGAGTAGTTACTCCTTACATAACATGTATCATCAATTTGCACGTATATGAAATTCAATTTCTTTTTGCCTTCATACATTCGGGTTAGTGGTTGGTGTCACATGCAGGGAGATGCTTACAATTTCCCTTTCTTTCATTTTTACCCATTTAACTCCACATTAGCCAAATTTGCCTGTTGACCCTTAGCTACATTCCAAATTCAGCCTGCCTTGTCAAGCTAGTTTAGATTGTTCTGCGGTATATTCTCTATTGTATCAAATTTTGGCGCTTATTCTGTTGATTTGGAGTTGGTAGAAAAGAAAAAAAAGGAGGATGAATTATTTGATGAAAAAAGACATGAAAAATGAAAAAGAATTCGAAAAAAAAATGTGAAGAAAAGAAACCGAAAAAAAATAGAAAGAAAATATTTGAAAAAAATGTTGTTTGGTTGACGGTTTCTGCTCCTATGATCTATCTTATATCATTTGAGGAGTAAGTTCAGTTTGGTTTGGTGAGATTTTATGCCAAACGAAGGGCATGTGCTTAATTCATAATTGAGTTGGAAATGGATATGTTTCATATGGTTTTGTTTAGGTACTAGCTTGGCCGCCTATACCTCCACATTCCCATAAATGTTTTGCCTTTTCTCACCCATTGCCTCACTTTACCATTTTTTTGTAAGCCCTCGGCTGTGACGGACCTTGTTTGGTTAGAATGTGTGTACGGTAGCTAGAATTGTCTATCATATTAGTTGCATGCATGTTTATGTAGGTCGTAGTCTAGGTGAACGACTATTTTTCTTCCTCTCTCTTACATTCATATGCTTACCCTTCACTTCATGAGAGAAGAGTGACCCGGGAGAGTCCATTGTTAAAGGTCTTGCAAGGTCGACGGTTCAGCTTTATTATAAATATCCTATAACAGGTTTGCATTTGACTATTTAGCTATAAGTGTTAGTTTGTCTGCATTAAATTGGCTTAAGTGGGCATTTGTAGCTAGCTCTGAGTTATCTTTTTCCGTTCCATTAGTTGCATTTTAGTTTACTCGGGGACGAGTAAAGGTTTGGTTTGGGGAGATTTGATACGTGCATTTTATATAGTCTTTTTAGCCTATTTTATGCACGTATTTCTATGCTTTCATCGTGGTTTTATGCTACGAAATGCCCCGAATATGCTACTTTGGTGTATTTTGTCTTAATTGCAGGAATGGACCATAAAGTAGTGAAATCAAGCCTTTTACCGTCCGTTTTGCATGCATTTGGAGGAAGAGTGGATTTGGAGCGGGAATTATAGCTGTCTTGGGATGCGTGAAGCTATTTCGGGAGCTAAAAGGACAAGTCAAAGTCAAGCTAACGTGAATTATGAGCTGCTGAAGTCAAGATCCACTCGATCGAGTGTTTTTCTAGTCGATCGAGTGGTTTTAGGATGAATAAATAGTCGATCGAGTAGTTTTTCTGGTCGATCGACCAGTTCAATAATAGCCTTTAGTCGATCGAGTAACTAATTCAGTCGATCGAGCAGGTTTTAGGTGAGTTTACTCGATCGAGTGGTTTTATTCCACTCGATCGAGTGGATTCGCTATGGGCTGGGCTTTTTAGCTTTAATTCCGTTAATTAGGTTTAGCAAATCCTATTTTCTTATAAATAGGAAGATTAGGACGACATTTGGAGCTCTCTCTCTCTCTTTTTCTCCCCCTGACACTTTTATTACGTTACTTTGGCCACTGTTACTTTTGTTCTTCATTTCCGGATATTTTAATTTAGTAATTCTTTCTTTTCTTCTCTCTTTAATTTAATGTTTATTGTTCTTATTTCTTTTATTCTAGTTTTCCTTATTTCCATGTCTAGCTAAATCCCCTTAGTATGTTAGGATTAGGGAAGCCGTGGTAGCAACATGTTATAATTGACTTGAATAGACTAGTCTGGCGATAAGAATTATATTAGGCAATTTAATTGTTATCAGGTTGAATGTATGCGTGCAGGAGACCAATTTATCTAGTTAACCCCGACCTGGATCGAAAGATTGGAAGGGAAGGCTTGCTTAATTACAATAGGTAATACCTAATTAGGGCGAAAGCTAAGTTAGGAGACCCTAGGGCGGGTTAAGGACCGAAAGGTGACGACTATAGCTCTTCTTATCAATAGTCTAATCGCCTCAGTAGACCCGATAGTGCAGCTGCCACGGTAGACCGACTCCTAGCATATCCCTCTCTCTATTGTTAATTTCCTCTATTTTTACCTCTTTTTCCTCAATCTCTTAATAGTTCTAGTCAATACAATCAAAACCCCCATTTCTGTGACGCCCTAACAGACCGAATTAAACAGATAGATAGCAACTTAGCCTCCCTGTGGAGATCGACCCTACTTACCGCTGACTTCTGTTAGTAGTAACTTAGGTATTTATTTTTGGTAAAAAACGACCGTATCAATAGCTATGTATTTTTATTATTATATGTAATTCCGAATTTTCTTCAAGACGGTGCCATTCAGACAGGCGCTCCGATGAAGACGGTGTTCTTCGGAGGCGTGCCACTTGAAGATTCAAGGGACCAAAGAAGTTGGTTTCCGAATTTGTAATAGATTATTTGATTTTCTATTTTAGGAAGGCCATACTTGGAATTTATTATTTTGCTTTGCATTTCTTTTAATATGTTGCATGCATTGCCAAATCGCCATAACAACACATGCATATTAAATCGAGTCTTCGACCGTGTCAATTATAATTATCGAGAATTTGTCTTTTAGTTCACTTAAAATTGATTGATAATAAATTGACAAGACCTTTACTTTTAAAAGATTGAGACTTAGCCTTACCAAATAGTAAGAGCCCATGAGTCTAAATTTCATAAGGGGTACAATACGATTTTTCGGGGTGCTTCTATTGACGTTGGGTGAGTGGGGTAATAAGTAGTTATTACACTTCGAAAATTTGGTTGATCTCAACGAAGGTATTTTGCGACCGTAGCCGCAAAAGGTTCGGGCTAAAGATGAATTTAATGTAAAATCATCGACCGAGAGTTCTAATTGTAGAATCGGTTAAGAGGGTTAACCCACCAAGTTATATTAGTAAAGATGTAGAGGGCCCGTAGGCTCACATCCAAGTTAATATGAATTTTGGATCTCGGAATCATTTATTATAGTTGGGTAGAGGTCACTATATAAATGTTAAACTTGTTTAAAATATTTACAAGTTTTAAGACGATAAATGTTTATAATTCCTTCATTTTCTATTTTGTAGTTGATACCCGTCGTTGTGAGTATCAAAAATAATATTTATAATTCCGAACTACTACTAGCAAGCGGTAGTAAGGGTCGATCCGCAGGGAGGTAGGGAGATAATAGTTGCTCCTAATTTTAGTCTAAGGGTAACTTGATTGTGGGGGTTTCGGATTGATTAAAAACTAAACTAAGTGCAAATAAAAATAAATAAGACAATAAAAATAAGCAATAAAAATAAGGGTGTGAACAAATAATGAAAAGGAGCTAGGATGATCGGGTCACTATAGCTGCGATGGCATATAAGTCTAGGTAGGTCTCGAAATACAGTCGTGGGTGATGGGTATGACAAGTCCTCTCGGTCCAAGTCAACTAATAGCCCCTTTCGGTCTATGCTATCAGTCCCTAGATGTCACTAATACTAACTTTCGTTCTTGACTAGTGATCCTAATGCCTAAATTACATTATCTTTCGATCTAGCAATTTAGCCGTCTTAATTCGTTAATTTAAGTCCTTCTCTATCTTTCGATCTACGGGTTGGTCAAAACTAAGCATCTAACAAATCTCCGCTAGGTCTCATTGATAGATATTGCACTTAACGATTCAAACGAAGCAAATCAAACACGAAGTCGATCGATCGACCACTATCCCGATCGATCGACCAACCGCTCGATCGATCGACTAGTTAAGCGTCGGTCGACCAAGCCCTAATCCGAGGGTAACCTATTCTAATGCCATCTACGCTAATAGCTCGCCTACATCCTAGCAAAGGTGATTTAGCTACACATACTAGCAATGATAACAACAATAAAATTGATGAAATAAACAGAAGGATTCATGCTTGAAATAATAGAACAAACAATTAACATAAACGATGAATCAGTTTAGGGAACTAGCTAGCAATTTCTATACTAAGAAAGCAATAAAAATAAACTGAAATAAGAACAAGGGAATACCGTAATTGCAGAGGAAAGATTAAAAACTCAAACGAAAATCCCTTGCAAAGAAATATTTCCGAACCCTAATTACTGTCTAAAGAACTGTATGTAAACTAAGCTAATGAATAGATGGATCCTAAAGAAACAGGAAGAGTTACGTTATATAGAAGAATAACGTAACCTAAAACCAAAACCTAATTACAATATGGGCTTCTAATTCTCGTTCTTAATTTGCGTCAGAGTCGAGGGGTGGTCGATCGACCACAAGACCCAGTCGATCGACTGAGTAGCAGCGAACAGTAGCTACTCGAACCCGTGGGGTGGTCGATCGACCACTTGGACCAGTCGATCGACCAACAACGCATGCACTGCATTCGACGATTCTGCGCAGTAAGCGCACCGATCTTAAAACAGCTGCCATTTCTTCGTTACTTGGTCAAATCAGGCGTTCTACGCGGCGTTGGAAAGCTAAGAGGATAAGCTTTCACCTACAATTGGAATCACTTGATTATCAGGTCTAGAACTCGAGATATAGCCATCTGAATCAGGCTGCAATGTCGAGAAGCACTTCTTTGCTTCTTAAACTCGTACGCACCCTTGCTTTTGCTATCTTTAGGCCTTGAAACGCGCACCAAGCTCATTCCTCGAGTCAATACTCCATGTCAAATGCAATGCTAAGTACTTAGGGACGGATTCGGCTTATTTTCCGCTGAAATCTTCATATTCCTACAAAATCACAAGAAAAGGAAGAAATACACGAAACAAGGGAAATAGTAGCATAAACTACTCAATTGAGCTCTGAAATGCGTGTGAAATGAGGTGTAAAACATCATATAAATGACACGCATCAGTAGTCAATTTGAGTAGTTTGCAATGTCGACTCCAATATCATCCGCATCAACTAGCGCAAACGTTCCACCACTCCCCAATGCTTCTTGGCTCCGATCCATTATGGATCGATGCAAACTTGAAAAGAATGGTTCTAACTTCGCCGATTGGGATGCGCAACTCCGTTTGGCCGTGGAAGGTGACGACAAGCTTCGTTGCCTTACCGAAGCCGCTCCCACTGCACCTACTACTAGGTCAACCTCCACCGCAAGGGAAGCCTATGAGGCCTACCTAAAAGAGTCGGCCTCTATCAAGAATGTCTTGATTTTCTCTATGGAGCCCGATCTCCAAAGGAGTGCTATCAAAATGAGCACGGCCTATGAGATCTACACCAAGCTTGTAACCATGTTTTCGCAAGCTCCTAGGATAATCCAATATGAGGCGGCCTCCGCATTTTTCGAGATCAACATCAAAGAGGGCCAAAAGGTTAGCCCTCATGTCCTCAAATTTATTGAGCTTGTTGTGACTCTTAAGATCCAAGGGGTTAATATTCCCGAACAACTCGTTATAGACAGAGTTCTACATTCCTTGAACAAAGTCAAGGCATATGTGCAGTTTAGGGTAAACTACAATATGCAAAATATGAAGACTTGTCTCCATGAATTGCACAAATTGCTTGTGAAAGCCGAGAGAGATATGGGTCTTGATGTTAGTTCAACCAAGGATGTGCTTGCTATTAATAACAAAAGCAAAGGAAAGTTTAAGAGGAGTGCTAGTAAGAGCAAGAAACCCACTCCCTTCAAGGGAAAGGGAAAAGCAATTGTGAAAAGCTCTTCTAAAAAGGGTGCTACTTCCGAAGACAAATGCCGTTATTGTAATGGCATAGGACATTGGAAGAGGAATTGCCCAAAGTATCTTGGAGATATCAAAGCTGGAAAGATTATTCCAATAGGTAATAAATAAAATTCTCCCTATCATATATGTTTTGAATTTCAATCACAACTTTGGTATTTGGATACAAGTTGTGATTCTTACCCTTTTTAACTTGTTTTTAAGGGCATCCAAGCAAAGACAAAGGCAAAGACAAGCATGCCTAAGGAGGCTCTTCAAGGAAAGCTAGAGTAGCCACCCATAGTAGAAGACCTATGGAAGCTTGGCCTTTATATTAATAGTCTTCGTTTTATTGTTGTATTTTGAACTTGTTGTTTTAGAACTCTTTTAATTTCCTAGTTGGACATGGATATTAGTTTACTTCCTTTTGTTTTCAAGAACAAGAAGTTGTATTTGAATTTTAGTGGCTTGGTTTGCAACCCAAGTCACTCGGTTTATAGAAATTTTTTTTTCGTTCTAAAACTTGTCATTATACACCTTTCTTATCAAAACATAAATTATGTTGACTTAAACTAATCATAAAAGAATTACAACGATGGGATCATTGTAATTAGTTCATAAGCCAAGAATTAGATTCTCACTTATGCTTTTGTGACTTAACATCATATCTTATTTGATATAAGAAAGAATGATTGTAAAGTCAATAAGTCTATTTGAACTCTAAAAGGAGAAATTTTATAAACCAATTGGCTACACTACTTATAAGACTCCATACGAGCTATGGGAGGACTTAAGACCTTTCCATATGAGTCGGATTGAGTTTTCAAACTCACTTTTTGGGAATTAGCAATTCAAAACGGACACGTTATTTTCGAAAGGTCAACCCGGAGATACCTAAAATAGCAAGTCTATTTAGAATATGACATGGATCAGATTCACATATTACATGAATCAAGCTTCCATAATAGAGCTGGTCTTTTTATGTGCTAACACGTCAGTCTAGACAAACTTCTATTACTTCACCATATATGTTTGTAACTCACGAAGCTATATCTTAAGAAGATAGATGTATTTCTAAGAGATAGAGTGGGAGTAGATCGTCACAAACATGTCTTATAGTTAATGTGTTACTTTTGAAAGTAATGGAACTATAATCTATTGAGATAGAGTGGGAGTAAAGTAGACATGTCTTATTGTTAATATGTTACTTTTCGAAAGTAATGGTATTATGACCTATTGAATGATCAATTGTGAGTAGTCCCAAATCGACTTTGTTGCATACAAGCCATACCATTACAATCCAAAAATTGTTACTCAAGAGTAGATTTACTTTAAGGTGATGGTCTCCTTAAAGTAAATAGAGCTTTAGAGTACCTAAAAGCATAGATTGACATGAAGATGTTAATCAAGATAAATCATGTTAGGAATTTCCACATTTCATTTTGATGAAGAATGGCAAAAGGTATTAAAAATTCGCTTTTCTAAAATGGGAATTTAGAGAAGGATGTGTTTGGAACACAAAATCTTAAATAAAGATCTAAGAATCCTAACATATTGTGCAAAGATTACTTAAGCAATCCTAGAATGGTCTTAAGCAAGCATCAAAGGATTATACTTTTCGTTCATGTGATAATTGAGAATGGTTTCATTCATATTGTTGAAGAATCATGTTTACACATGAAGTTAAGTGGGAGCCGAAATTATTTTCCCATGTCTTATCTGTTGATAACATATTACTTATTGAGAATAAAGTACCAATGCTCTCCTCTGTGAAAGAGTGATTGGAAGACTAGGAAAAGGTGCAATGTATTCTAGATTTCTGAATCTATGTATTAAAATTGAGAGAATATTGGCATAGAGTTGAGAGCCTTATGATGATAAGTTATTACATCAACAAGGTTGAGTAGGTTATTCATGTTGATGAAAGTGGAATTATTATGATAGAGTCATAGTCATTCACTGAACCTAAATAAGTTATTGACCACATGAAATCGATTTCTAATTTTTCCGCCATTAGAATGATCATGTATGCCATTATATACACATACCGTGATGAATCATATGCTTGGAGCATAATAGGTCTTTTGAAAGCCTTAAAGAACATC
Source organism: Silene latifolia (assembly GCF_048544455.1). Classification (NCBI taxonomy): domain Eukaryota; kingdom Viridiplantae; phylum Streptophyta; class Magnoliopsida; order Caryophyllales; family Caryophyllaceae; genus Silene; species Silene latifolia. The sequence goes on from NW_027413701.1 coordinate 971,370, forward strand.
CATTATGATTCTTGAAGAGAATTGAGGATTCGTTCTTATGTTTGGATGATATACTAAGTTGTGTGTTGAAGGGTTACACAAACTTTAGTTTCCAAACCGATAAGGATTTATTGAAATCCTAGGCTGATTTTATTGACTTAGGAGTGAGTAACTAGAAAAATGTTTTAGTTTTAACCATTGCAAATTCTACAAACAGAATCTAAGTACATTGTGATAAGTTGGTCAATTTAGGGAATAAGAGTAAATCCCTCTACCAATAACTGTATCACAAGTTATATGATAACAGTGGGAGCATCTTCCAAGAATAAGAGCCCAAGTCTAGTAAGAAGACTAGACATCTACTTAGATAAATTCATGTTATTAGAAATAACACTGAATAGAAGAAAATAGCAATTAATAAAGTTGGAATGCATGGATACATGGTATATCCATTTTCCAAGCTTCTATTGCAATTTAATTAGTGTAAAATATACACTACAGATTATAAGATATGAAGTAGTAATAAGGTATTGACTATTCATATGTGATAATCGCATTTATCGTTTGAGTTTCTTCAATCTCATTCATTACTTTGTTATATCCAAATGGGTTGTTGAGACAATATTGAACCCCATTAAAGTGAACTGGCTTGACATAGTATGTGCCCCTTGTTACTTATAGGAGGTGACGTCTCGAAGTGACTAGAGTGTGATGCGATTGATGGCAAGTTCAAGTGCCACATGGTCATATGGGATGACTAGTCGATCACATAGACAGACTGTATGAGACACTCTGTCGGGCAGTGACCGCTTATAGAGTTTTGGAAATTCATAAAGCCTGGTCGTGGCAAGAACTGCTATAGTATTTTTATGAGTCCATTCTTTTGACTAGAGACTATTCGCCCAAGTTGGCACAAATTTCTGAATGGCTTTGATTTATACTCTACGACTGTTGTAACTGAAGTCAAATGAGTATATTTTGGGTTATGATGATCTGTGGCTATACGAAGGGAATAGTGCGATATGAATTGTCCACCCCCTTGTCAGGGTTGTTTAAAATCTCAGGGCCACTCGAGGAGTAGTGAACTGGAAATGCGTGGCCACGCTTGGAAGGTATCTACGGTAGATAATTCTGGTTAGACAGTTACTCTCCACATCAAGGAAACCACTCAAGATATGATCAAATGCAAGTACGACCTTCAAGACATCTTGCATTGAGTGGGAAATTGTAATAGGACAAGATAATTGGTGATGCACACTTGTCTCGGACAAGTGGGAGATTGTTGGAGTATGTGTCCTCAACAATAGTGCGATCACATGTTTAAATCTCAAATTAAGAATACGTAAGGGATGATTCATTTATATAGTCAACTGATCAACATTAATCAGTAACGATTGGCTAACTAGAGTTTGACATTACTGTCGTTTACGGTGGTGATCAGTTGATCCCTTAAGGTCACACCTATAGGACAATTCCCTTAATAGACAAGTTGATTAATTGTATGTCGATACAAGTTGATCAATTTCTTAAATTTGAACAATTGTTTTGTTAGTGAGAATATTTATATCTTATTGTAATTTGATTAAATAAGATTTATTTTAGTAATTAAAAGATTTTATTACTAAAGTTGATTATTGTTTATGAAACAATTGAGATAAGAATGAATGGTTAATTATAATTACAATAAGTTGTGAATTATAATTATATAACCCATTTTATTTAAGTGATCAAGAATCACTAGACAATTTGTTATATATAATTTAATTAATGTATATAATGATATTTATTTGATAAATATGCATTAAATTAATTAATAACATGCTACATACTACATGTAACATATTGTGTGACAAATGACAAATTGACAAAATAAAATGGAAGTCTGTTTTATACATATGAACTGAAAATGGAGGGTGGAAGGAGTGTGGATGAATTATTTTATGTGATAAAATAAACATAATCATACCTACTCTAACTAGTCTTACACCTACTATGTCTTGTGAAGAACAAAAGGAAAAGCAAAGGCCATGCATTGGCCTCACTCCCTTCACTCCACCCGGCCTCACAAGGACCATAAGAGCATCTTTTGCTCTTATTTTTTCTATTCTCATTCTAAGGCATTCATCTTATCTTTTCTCTCCCACTTCTCTCTAAAAACTAGTTTTAGAATATAATAAATTGTTCATCTAATATTATCATAAACATTAGATTACTAGTGTAGTAATAGAGATAATATTAGAATCTATTTAAGGTTTAATAATACACTAATCTAGTTAATTAGTATATTATTTTCAGGGTTTTGTTTTGGTTGCAATCAAAAAAGGATCTCTATATTTGGGATTTAGGAGGATCATCCATAATATTTGAGCTCAAGAACAAATAAGGAAGGTGTCCTTATTTGTGCCCTTATTTTCGTGCCATATAACAATGTAAGGAACATTGTTTTCTTATTTTATCTCTTAATTAGTCATGCATGCACAAGATCTAAATGAAATTATGTTAATATGTTAATTAGTTCACTATTAGAAGAGTCTAATAATAGGTATATGAACCTAACAATCGAGTCACCACGCTACCGGAGTAGATGTCCCGACGCATGAGCTTAATAGTTGTTATAGTTATCACTTTGTATCTCGTTACGCTGTTTTAAGTTGTAAAAGCTTAAAGTATAATGACATAATCGTTCCTCTATTGTTTATTTGATCTACTACCTCGGGTAACCGAGATGGTAACACCTTCATACACTGGGATGAACCTTGGTAAGGCATCGTGGTGTACGAGGGTGTTACAATAATATCCAGCATATAAGAAAAATAAGAACCGGATCAGAATAACCCAACTGCTACAAATAATCACGAGCACCCCAATTGTAGTGCCTCCACTAGTTTCCACACGTATGAATAGGATATGCGATTTGTATGCTAGTAAACAAGGCAGGGTTTGTTATTTCTGACAGAGGAATAGGATGGTATCAACTGACTCCCATATATCTCTATATATAGGGGAGTAATAACTCAGTTTCCTAATCAAACCCTTGAAAGAGTTAGTGTGCCCATATGTCCGGAATATTGTATAACCGATTAATTCTATGTGGCTAATGTTCTGCTAGGAGCCGCTTGTAGTATGAGTCCTAAATGAGTTAGGATTCGGGTAGTAGTAATCGGTCCTACAGATCCCCACACTAGATGAGTTTTGGGCAATTATAATTAATATAGATTAATTATTATAAAGGTAATAAGAATAATAAAAGATTATTCTATTAGACTTTCCATATTTTAGATAGTATAGGATTCTCCTTGAACTCCCTATATATAGAGATATAAGGGGAGATGTTTGACGATCAGTTTTTCAAAAAGACAAAAATTTCAACGGAGAAAGAGGGAAGAAAATTGCCCTTAAATTTGTACTAGCATACATACTCATATCGCGTGGATACCAGTAGAGGCGCAATACTTGAGGCGTTATTGTGAGACGGTCTCACATATTATATTACTATTCAAGAATTTGCGATTTGGGTTTTATTATACTTCTTATTATTAGCATATTATTGGAATTTTTCCGCATCCAATTAAGTTTGCTAATCACCCCTTTTATTTAATCTTAATAGTTAACATGCATGAGGTCTTGAGAATTTTGTAATTCAAATCTGTTGAAAATCGTTACAGAACCCTTCAGTGATATCAGAGCGAACATCTATTGTTAAGTATTAAATTAAAAGTGTTGGGGCTGGTGTCCTTAACAGTTAGTGCAAGGACTTATAAATCTCTAAAAGGATCAAAGGGCATACTTTTGGTATTATTATCAGTTGATCCACGTTTATCAATAACGGTTGGCTTGCTAGATAAGTTTGACGTTATTGTCATACAGATGGCGGTGATCAACTGGTCCCTAAAAGTCACACCTATAGGATACGTTTGAGAGATGTGACAGTATGAAAATACAGTCATGTTGATGCCAAGTTTGACTAACCAGTTAGTCCGAGTTATTGACTAGTAATTAGTCAAACGTGATGTTGAGATATTTTATTTAATACAGATTAAATAAAATGGGCTAAGGCGAATTAAGCAGTTAATTCGTAAATTAAATATAAATGATTATATTTAATTAATGTATATTGAATAAATTATACAATACCGTCTTTGTCGGACATGTATTAATATCTAGACTAATCCGTGTTATTAGTCGATGTATTAATAACCGATAACCGATGACAGTTTATAATAAAACCCGTCATATACATTTTAGCGAAATTGATCGGACCACAAGTTAAAAATGAGGAGAAAGTGGAAAGCCCACTCCCTCCTCTCATGACCCGCGGACCGAGACAACAAAAGGAGAGGCTCCCTCTCCTTTTGACCTAATCATTCATTTTTGACAAAAATTAGGGTTTCAGAGCATTCTTCTCTGAAATTTCTAGATCTCACATCTAAAGAAAACTCACATCAAGTTCTCTCAATATTGCAAGGCAATTAGAGAACACATTTCTAGCACAAGGGCATATTCTCAGACGATCTTGGGTGCAACAATTAGGAGGAGGTCTACTTTGATCTCTCATTGCCGAATTACACTAGGACCGAAGGTTAATTCTTGTGCTTTATCGTTTTTCATTGTTTTTCGTTTATGACCATATGTCACATGTTAAATTTACGTTATAGTCCTAAATTTAAAGGGTCTTATACGGATATTACCCTTCAAGTGGTATCAGAGCGAGGCCACGTAAATTTTCATTGTGATTTTTCATAAAACGATTTTGAAACGATTGTTTTTGTCTCGAAAACCGTGCCGTCACTTGTATTACACGGCTGTTTTTGTTTCATTTTTCGTTTTGTTCTTTTGCATATTGTTATTTTATACGGAGATTATAACAATATGTCAAGTTTTGTCAGATTGTAAATTTGTTTTGATGCGGTTTTGATCAAAAATTGAGATGTTTTTGTTTCGTCAAAACTGTTTTCACGAGGGTTTCATGTTTTCAGAATGTTTTTGCCCTCGATCGAGCATGTTTCTACTCGATCGAGAGCCCTTCCTTGTTGTTTTGCTCGATCGAGTAATTGCGACTCGATCGACCTCTTTTAAAACCCCCCGCTCGATCGAGAAGTCCTCGACTCGATCGAGCAGATTTGCTTGATAAAGCCCTCGATCGACCTCGATCTCGATCGATCGAGTACTTTTCGATTAGCATACCTCTCGATCGACTAGCGTTGATCGATCGAGCCCTTTTGTTCCTCGATCGAGCACTTTTGTCCCTGGATCGAGGGATTTTTGTTCGGCAGTGACTTTGAAAATTTATTCTTTTTGTTTTAAATTTTCTTTTGGCCTTAATATGTACTTTATACGGATATTGTACACTCGCTATGATTGTGAAACGGTTCACACACGTACCATTGAGTTATTTTAAAGCGTATTTAAAGTAACGGATTGTAATAGATTAAAATTAAACTGATAGAAGCAGTTTTATCACATAAATTTTAATCGTTAAAAGGTGGTTTGGATAAATTTAACATAATTACGGAATTATGTCACGAATAAATTTGTTTTAGTTGATGCATTTTATTTATCGTTAATTTTGAATGCTTTTGAATGCTTTTATTACGTATTTATTTATTTTACAAACGGTTGTAACTTAGTGAGGCCTTAGTAGAACGTGTTTCCGTAATGATGGAACACGGTCTTGGTTGTATTTTGAGATCTCGTATCTCCGTTTTGGATTTTTCACTTGTAATTACAGTTTTTATTTAGAATGTAAATAGGTTTATATTTTGTAAATTTTAATTGTAATTTTGAGAAGACCAAAGATGGAGATCAGATGCTCACTCCCGCTGCAAGGTCAAAGATGGAACATCAAGACAAGCTTCCAGGGTCCAACGGTGGATTCCAAAGTTGTTTTATGTTTTTTTTTATTAGGATAGGCCACACTAGGAATTTTATTTACGTATTGCATTCTTTTATTTATTTTTCGTAACGATAATTTGCATCATATTCCGCCTAAAACCAAACCACCTAATTATTGCATGAAAACTGACACATATAGAGGTCACGAGTTAGTTTTCTTTGACATTCTCATGTCACACGATCTATGCTAAGCCATCATCTAAATTAATTCATTCACGCAGTTGCTAGTTATTCGTTCACTTAAAATGAATTAAAACTTAGTTGATGGGATCTTCCTCGTATAAACCAAAATTGAGAATGGTCTTTATAGGTCAAACTCCAATGAGTCCCTTCTTCGTCGGTAGGCATAATATGACCCCTTCTACGTCGGGTAAGTTGGAACCGATTGACCTATTTTATCTCAACACTATGGTCACTCGTACGATCCTGTGATCATGGTGGACTATAGATAGGATTTACAGAAATCTATCGACCAAGAGTTCTTACGGAAGAATTAGCTAAACAGTTGGCTTATCAATTTACGGAAATTGAGTCTTGGGATCACTTGTATCATTCTTGAGGAAGATCAATTATGCAAGTGCTTGAGTCTACACGTTAAAATACATTTTAAATAGACTTAAATCACCTCGATGAGTTGCTTATTTCGTTTTTGTTTTTCTTTCTTTTTCAAAGTGTAGAACACGAATTTTTAAACCGCTATAACGAAATGGCATTGGTCCAACTAACGACCCAATGCCAAGTGCCACATTGGACCGTGAGTCCTGGCTTCGGATCTTCATGAATCGGATGAATCGTCTACTCGATCGAAGAATGATGGATCAAACTTCACGGATCGGGAGGCGGCATTACGGAATGCGGCCGGCTGCCGACGAAAGCTCAAATATCTAATTGAGCCCATCCCGCCAAACCCAGGTCCCACGGCTAGAGCTAATGAGATCGCCAAGTTTAACGATTTCTGTATTGAAGCGGTGCGATTAAAAACGTACTCATTTTTGCAATGGAACCCAATTTGCAGAAACGCTTCATAGCCCATGGTGCAAACAAGATTTTCACCACGCTCACTAAGGAATTCTCGAAAGCACCGAGAATCGTGACCTATGAGCATACCACTCGCTTCTTTGATGCGAGACTCGAAAGGGCCAACCGTTAGTTAGCCCACACATTCTCAAAGCATGATTGAGAATGTCGAGAAGCCGGAGACGCTTGATTGTAAGATCAGCGAGAACATCGTCATTGACCGCATGCTTCATTCACTCCACGATGGTTTTGCGCTCTTTAGAGCGAATTACTATATGAATGATTTTAAGAAAAGTCCCCATGAACTGCACTCACTTCTCGTATAGACCGAGAAGGACATGAAGTTCAGTGGGAGCATGAAACAGGATGTTCTCGTTGTGTCAAACAAGGGCAAGGGTAAGGGCAAAGCTAAAGCAGACCTATCAGTAGGTAAACCGAAGTTCAAGAAGTCGGGTTCAGGTAAGAGTGGTCCTGGTGAGTCGAGCAACTCATCAGGCGCGACAAAGAGCAAGGATGGTAACATGGAGTGTCACCATTGCCACAAGACTGGGCATTGGAGGCGTACATGTCCCGTATACCATGAGGACATAAAGGCAAGTCGCGTTAAACCTGTTAGTATGTTTTCTTCCTCTTCTACTTTTATTCATATGATTGAGATTAACCACGCAAGTTACGGAACTTGGGTACTAGATACTGGTTGTGGTTCTCATCTGTGTAATCATGTGCAGGGGCTCCGAAACATCGAACCCCTCGTAAAGGGTGAGGTGGACCTGCGTGTCGGGAATGGAGCACGAGTGGCTGCCGTCTCGAGGGGAACATATGTGATCCAGCTTCCTAGCGGATTTGAGTTATCTTTATATAACTGCTATTATGTACCCAGTCTTTCTAAAAACATTATTTCAGTTTCTGCACTTGATAAACTTGGATTTTCATTTGTAATAGAGAATAATACTTGCATTTTCTCATTACACGATATGATTTACGGCAAGGCAGTCTCCATGAATGGAATTTATGTTTTAGATCAGACCACCGAAATATTACACGTAATGAATAAAAAGTTAAAGGTTGGTGAGAAAGATCAAACGTATCTATGGCACTGCCGTATGGGACACATTAATGAGAAACGCGTAAAACAGCTCATCAAAAATGGAGCTATCTCGGCCTTTGATTTTCAATCATTTGGCACGTGTGAATCATGTCTCATCGGTAAGATGACTCGTATTTCCTTCAAAGGTGTTGGAATGCGCGCTGCTGACCTATTAGGACTCATACATACGGATGTGTGTGGACCTATGTCAATCACCGCACGAGAAGGCTATAGGTATTTCATCACTTTCACGGACGATTTAAGTAGATATGGCTATGTCTACTTAATGAAGCACAAAAGTGAATCCTTTGAGAAATTCAAAGAATACCGAACAGGTACGTAACCTCTTTGGGTAGAAAGATTAAAACACTGCGTTCGATCGTGGTGGCGAGTATCTTTCTCACGAGTATGATCAACACCTTAAGGACTGTGGGATTGCCTTACAGTTAACTCCACCTGGAACACCTCAGTTGAATGGTGTGTCCGAACGGAGAAATCGAACTCTACTTGATATGGTTCGATCCATGATGAGTCACACGGTATTGCCTGATTCATTATGGGGTTATGCTCTTTTGTCAGCTGCTCTAATACTTAACCGAAGTCCGTCTAAAGCTGTTGACAAGACTCCATATGAACTATGGAAGGGAACGGTCCCTAACTTGTCCTTTATACGGGTTTGGGGCTGCGAGGCTTATGTCAAGTGGAGACACGAGGATAAGCGCGGCCCGCGATCGGTCAAGACATACTTTATAGGTTATCCTAAAGGAACACTTGGTCATTACTTGTATTCGCCAACCGAAACAACGCGTTTTTGTTGCGGCCAGTGCGACATTCTTAGAGAAGGAATTTCTCGAGAATGCAAAGAGTGATAGAACCTTCGACCTGTCGGAGATTCCAGAACCAAATACCGAGCAACCATTGGAGGAACCAATTCCTTCAATCCCGACTGCGGTTAATATTCCTGAGGAACCTAGGAGGTCGGGAAGAGTCTCTATTCCTCCGGACAGATACATTGGTATGGTCGAGGAACATGACATAGATGACATTCTACTCTTAACGAGTAGTGAACCCGCAACCTATAAAGGCTCCATGACTAGTTCTGACTCAAAGCTATGGCTTGAGGCCATGCAATCCGAGATGGACTCCATGTGTGAGAACAACGTTTGGGATCTTGTTGACTTACCTGCCAAGGTTCGTCCCCTTCAATGCAAATGGCTTTACAAGATAAAGCATTCTGTGGAAGGTCAATAAGATATCTATAAAGCACGACTAGTTGCTAAAGGTTTCACCCAAGTGCCAGGTTTGCACTACGATGAGATTTTTGCACCCGTAGTCATGCTGCGTTCCATTCGGATTATCTTAGCGATTGCCGCTTTTCATGACCATGAAATTTGGCAAATGGACGTGAAAACCGCCTTCTTAAACGGCTTTTTGGAGGAAGAGTTGTACATGGTACAACTCGAAGGTTTCATCGATCCAGAACATCCTAAGAAAGTATGCAAACTTAAGCGTTCTATTTATGGACTTAAGCAAGCATCTCGGAGTTGGAATCATCGCTTCGACCAAGTGATTAAAGAAAATGGATTTACTCGATCGGTCGAGGAACCATGTCTTTATATCAAGTCGAGTGGGAGCAAGATTGTCTTCCTAATATTGTATGTCGATGACATACTCCTGATTGGGAATGACATACCTCTCTTAACTTCGGTGAAAGTATGGTTGAAAAACCATTTCCAGATGAAAGATCTGGGTGAGGCACAAAGAATTCTGGGCATCCGTATCTATCGAGATAGATCACGTCGGATGTTATCTCTTAGTCAGGAGTCTTACATAGACAAAGTCCTAGAGAGATTCAGCATGACTAACTCCAAAAAGGGGTTTCTTCCCATGGCTCCAGGGGTGCATTTGAGCAGGTCTCAGGCACCAGAGACACCGGAAGAAAAAGAGCGCATGACACGGATTCCTTATACTTCGGCTATAGGATCAATCATGTATGCCATGATATGCACACGTCCGGACGTGGCATATGCATTTAGTATGACAAGTCGATTCCAACAAAGATCCGGTGAATCACATTGGATGGTCAAGAACATTCTTAAGTACCTACGGAGGACTAAAGATTGGGCATTGACTTATGGAGGCGATCAAAAGCTATGCGCAACCGTTACGCAGACGCTAGCTTTCAAACGGATCGAGATGACTCGAAATCTCGATCCTGGATTCGTTTTTACTCTTAATGGCGCCGCGCATCGGTGGAAGAGTTCCAAACAAATGTTAAACAGATTCTACGACCGAGTCCGAGTACTATGCCGCGCCGAAGCTACAAAGGAAGCGATATGGATGCGTCAATTCTTACATGGACTATCTGTAGTGCCTAGTTCGAATGACCCGATCACCATCTATTGCGACAATAGTGGTGCCATCTTCCAAGCTAAGGGGCCAAAGTCTAGCAACAAGTTTAGACATGTACAACGGAAAGCTCATCTAATCCGGGATTATGTGGAGCAAAAGGAAGTAGTGATAGAAAAGATTGCTATAGATGATAACATAGCAGATCCTCTCACTAAACCATTACGACAAGATAAGCATGAAGGGTATGTTAATTCCATGGGAATTAAACGTGTTCCTGAGTTGTAGTACTCTTTCATGGATTAGATTCATTCTCTTTTGTACTCTATACGACATCATCGTTTTGATATTTATATATTTTGTTTTTCATGTGGAATTGTGCGACTTTTTTGAACACCACAAAGTGAACTGAACAAACATTATATTTTTAGTCCTTAATTGCCCACATGAGCTGATAACTCTGGCAATTATTTTGTGACGTTGGTTGATGGTGGGTTCAACGAGCCATAAGTCAACCGGTTGACTGACCAATCACAGAGGCGATTTATACGGATATTTCGTAGGACACAATTGTGACATCGACGTGGAGTCCTAAATGTTTTATAACATTCGGTGCCCGGTCGTGGATAGGACCTCCATGGTGATTCTAAGAGTCGATTCTTTTGACTATCGACTGTCTCTTGAGACTAAGGCAGATTTTGGGTGACTTTGGTTTCTTTCTCACGGTCATCCGTAACAGGGGGCCAAGTAGATTTTTTCTGGGTCATTTCATGCTGTGCTTAGATCGGAAGGAGTCGAGTTGAAGGAAATATTCAGCCTTTATCAGGTACTCGATATTTCTCGGGGCCACTCGAGGAGTCAGAATCGAAATGCATGGCCATGCTCGGATACGGAATCGTTTTATCAGTTAAGTTACTCTCTAGTCGGGGAAACCACTCAAGATACAGATCGATTGTAAAATACGACCTTTGCGGATCCGGATCTGCAAATTGTTTTACATTAAGTGGGAGAAATTTTTAAATGAATATGAGAATCGGTTATCGCACACACTTGTACGGACAACTGGGAGTTTGTTGGAGCTGTGTCCTCCAGTTAGTGCGGATAACGTCATTGCACATACACTTGTACGGACAAGTGGGAGCTTGTTGGGGCTGGTGTCCTTAACAGTTAGTGCAAGGACTTATAAATCTCTAAAAGGATCAAAGGGCATACTTTTGGTATTATTATCAGTTGATCCACGTTTATCAATAACGGTTGGCTTGCTAGATAAGTTTGACGTTATTGTCATACAGATGGCGGTGATCAACTGGTCCCTAAAAGTCACACCTATAGGATACGTTTGAGAGATGTGACATTATAAAAATACAGTCATGTTGATGCCAATTTTGACTAACCAGTTAGTCCGAGTTATTGACTAGTAATTAGTCAAACGTGATGTTGAGATATTTTATTTAATACGGATTAAATAAAATGGTCTAAGGCGAATTAAGCAGTTAATTCGTAAATTAAATATAAATGATTATATTTAATTAATGTATATTGAATAAATTATACAATACCGTCTTTGTCGGACATGTATTAATATCTAGACTAATCCGTGTTATTAGTCGATGTATTAATAACCGATAACCGATGACAGTTTATAATAAAACCCGTCATATACATTTTAGCGAAATTGATCGGACCACAAGTTAAAAATGAGGAGAAAGTGGAAAGCCCACTCCCTCCTCTCATGACCCGCGGACCGAGACAACAAAAGGAGAGGCTCCCTCTCCTTTTGACCTAATCATTCATTTTTGACAAAAATTAGGGTTTCAGAGCATTCTTCTCTGAAATTTCTAGATCTCACATCTAAAGAAAACTCACATCAAGTTCTCTCAATATTGCAAGGCAATTAGAGAACACATTTCTAGCACAAGGGCATATTCTCAGACGATCTTGGGTGCAACAATTAGGAGGAGGACTACTTTGATCTCTCATTGCCGAATTGCACTAGGACCGAAGGTTAATTCTTGTGCTTTATCGTTTTTCATTGTTTTTCGTTTATGACCATATGTCACATGTTAAATTTACGTTATAGTCCTAAATTTAAAGGGTCTTATACGGATATTACCCTTCAAAAAGGTTGCGCCTTTAGATATAATTGTTGTATCTATGTTTTTGTTCTAGAGTTACAAGATTAGGGCTTTTAAATTGAATTAATTCAATTAATTCAATTGTTTTATGTCGTTAAACATTAAATTTAGGATTGTATCATAATAGATGTTGACTTGTATCATAATATTTGATATTATGATGTATTCCTTTACTTCGATTAAAAGAACTCTAATTTAATTGACTTTAACAAAGCCCTAATTTGTTGTTAGATGCCTATTTTAAGAGTGTCTTAAAATTTCCAATTTGATTGGATCTAATTATATTAAATATGTAATAAACTCTAATTTGATTAGGTGATTAAATTGTTTAATCAGTTTTTAATTTTGATTAAAGAAAAAAAAATTATTGTTCGCGAAACACTATTCACGCACGGGCACTGTTCACGACTACTGTTCGTGGAATGTTATTGTTCCTCAGTTCCGAGTGTCAGATTTTGATGTTACATTGGTGTTTTTCGAGTGTAAACGACATTCTAAACAGGACTGTTTAGCATGGTCAGTGTTTTTAAGCCAAATTCTGACGTCTTGATAGACTTTCAGGTCGTTTTTGATTAAAAATTATGATTTTGATTTTTCATAATTTGGTTTTGGGTTTTAATCAATTTGATTGATTGATTGTTACAATGTTGTATTGATTTATGTTTATATCTTTATTTATTGTATTTATACCCTGAATGATACGATTATCTATCCATGTTATTATGTTTTTGCATAAGATGTTTAAAAACAAACAATTATGAATTGTAGACGATTATGAATTGTTTTTAGGTTCTTAACTTGACTTGTTCTAATTTACAAATGTTTGTGTATTAGTTTTTACATCTGATGTTTGTATATTAATTGAAGCCTGATGTGTTGATTAGAACGGCTAGGTTCCCTTATACACTTTTCCTAAGAGAACTAGCGCCATGTTTAGAACCCGTGTCATGTATGAGTCGATACTCCCTCAATTAAAATATTAAAGATTGCCCTTCCAAATTAATGACTGTAAAATACTTATATCGTTGGAAGTATTGTCTGCCAAAGTAGAGTACTCCTTCTATATAAGTTGAACAGGTGGGTAACAGTTACCCACACGTGATATTTTGTTCACTTAACAAGGTCATCCAAACAGTTTTGAACTTTGGGGCAAATAGTCAAGTCACATAAAAATGTTACCTGACGACTAGGAGTCGCATTTGGTGCGATTGACATATGATGTCTACCTTGATATGTGTAATTTGGGCGATGAGCCAAAGCTCACTCAAGCTATATATGATTGGGGATTCTAGGATACTATGCACATATGAGGGTTGTGTGTGTAGTGAATCTTAAAATTGTTTAATAATGTCGTACAAATTGTGTGTCTTAAATTGGTTAAGATAATCATAGTGTATTATTATATTGATTTAATTTTGCATATGTTGATAGTTGTAATTTATCATTGTTGTCATGTTTTTCAAGTGAGTTTGAATCATTCAAATTCATAGATTGGTTTCTTTGAGAATTGTTCTCAATTAGGCAAAGTGAAGTTTGTCTTCAAAAGAAAATTTATCAAACCATACTTAATGCTAGTGTATAGTTTAGACTATACACCAAAAGTCATAAAGCTGACTATTCGTACCATATGTGTCAATTGTTTATAATAATGGAATTGTTCCCGCTTAGTGAGAAAAATATGTAGAATGATCCACTTAGTCCACTTGTCATCATTATGACATAATTATATTGATAATTTGGATTAATTGGATATCATTCTCATCAAAGGTTGATGATTGAAATTGTTTCAGTTCTACCTTAAGTTATATTCAATTCATTGTGAATGAAGCATGTAACTTAAGCGAATTTCTCACTTAGTGACAATTAAGTTCCATATCAAGAAGAATAAAAAACTAATGTTCTTTGAGTTCATCAGTAAAAAGACTTTGAGATATGAGTTTAGACACTGGTAATGGTGGAATGGACAATCGTTGCCAAGTCCAACCTGAAGATCAATGTCTAAACATGTATGGAAATAATTTAGTGATTAACGTCATTATTGTATGACAGATAGCATTGGAAAGATAGCTTTTAGAAATGTCTCGAAGATCTGCAAAAGCTATTGAAGTATGACTTCTAAATGAAGTATGCATGTTATAGAAGTAAAAGTTACTACGAATATTCTACTATAAGGTATAAGATACCAAAGATGGTATTTACATTGTGAATGTAATGCCATGTGGAGTAGGATAATGCTAAAGAATGAAATAGATCTACGTATATAATGAAGAAATGCATTATGCGTAGAAATTATTCATTTGAATGTTGTATTGTTCAAAACTAGATTTATTTGAATAATAGTTATTCTTACATTTGTCGTTAGAAAAATGTTAATTCTTTCATGTTTGGACATAAATTGAATTAATATTTTTTAAAGAACAATTGCTGTTCTCTTTCTTGTTAAGACACATTTAGTTTTGTTCAATCTCATCTATGACATGAAATACAAAAAAAAAAAAGGTTTAAATATTATGACTCGACTTTCACGCGCTTAAAACATTGTCTTATGAGCCAAGAAACAAGAAACATTCAAAGAAGTTCCATGATGATGGAAATGTAGGCCTTGTTGATTTGGATCAACTACGACAAGTGGATTTTGTTTAAATGGTGGAAAAACTGTAACGTGGCTCTAACTTGTTACGAGGGCAACCGACTAGTTTGGTCGCATATATTCAAATATGTGTGGATTAATTTAGTGATGTTATTAAGGAATGAGATTCTAATACTTCATCATAATTACTATTTTCAGTAGTTATGCATATGTTCATACGATGAACATTAGTCTGACTTTTTAAAAGGTTTACTTGAAATAGACTCGGACTGAAGTAAAGGTCAACTTAGGAAGACAATCAGCATCGCTCGATTTGATCGAGATGGGGAAACTTGAACCAAATATTTATGATCATCATAATAGTAATGAAATTGTTTCACTACTAGTCTTAAGAAGACAATCTAAGTTTCACAGTAAGAATATTAGAGAAATATTATTTTTTCCTTAAAGGACATCACTAACTAAAATTGGTATGTGGTATTTTGGGAATGTCACAAAGATATAACTGTGCGGGTTCGTCCCAAATGGGAAATATCATATTAATTTTATTTTGATGGTGGTCGTTTTCTAAATGATTGTGGAATGTTATGTCTTATAAGATAAGAAGAGCCCTATTTTGATATGGTTCTGTCTATGATGAGTCATGCAGATCTCGCTATTTTATACGCTCGAAATTATCTAGGTACACAATTTTAAAATTGTTTCCATCTAATTCAATGAATATACATTACATATAAGATATGTAAGGGAATTGTTCCTATATAGTATTTTCTTAATATTTGAGATCTTTAAAACTTTTTAAATTAAAAAAAAAATAGTTTTCTGAAATTTAGACTCAAATTTGACATGTACTTTGTGGGATTATCCTAAGGTAGGACATTAATTTTACGTCTTATTCAAGTACAAAGAGTTTGTTACTTGAAATAATTCTCAATGGGAATATTGTCTCCAAAGAAACAGTGGGAGTAGAATATTCTTGAAAAGATCAAGATTCATAGGAATTCTCATCAAATGTTGATGGAGATGGCTAAGATCCATGAAAACTCATGTATGTACCACCTATGAATAAGCCCGCATAAGTTTGACTTTTAAGGAAGCAATAATGAGCTCTGACTCAAAAGGTGTAAAGTGGCTAGAGGCCATGAATCCAAAATGGTTTCATGTATCATTACAAAGTTTTGGACTTAGGTTGGTACCCCGATGGTGCTGTAACCATATAGAGTTTGGATTCTCCAAGCACATGTCAACATA
Organism: Silene latifolia; assembly: GCF_048544455.1. Classification (NCBI taxonomy): domain Eukaryota; kingdom Viridiplantae; phylum Streptophyta; class Magnoliopsida; order Caryophyllales; family Caryophyllaceae; genus Silene; species Silene latifolia. Next base: position 987,670 of record NW_027413701.1, read on the forward strand.
CATGAAATGATATTTGACAGGTATACGTGAATAATGTAGTTTTCCTTAATGGAAATATGCAATAAGTTGTGTGAGACACACTTTGAGATTCACGTTGTCAGAGTGTGCTAGGCAAGTGAAAAAGTTTTTAAAACGAGTATCCAGAAGTTGGAATTTTCGATCTCAATAAAATGATTCAGAAGTGTTTTGAATTATTTGAGATAAGGAAAATTTTATATGTACATGAAAGTTATGGGAGTATAATTCGCTTTTATGGTTTGATATGTTAATGAAATACATATTAAGGAAACGACATTTTGTTGTCTTAATGAGACTTGCAAAGATGTTTATGTACTCGTATGACGAGTGGATACAAATCTAGTCTTGATGACTATTATGGAGAACATGAGAAATAATCATTGTAAGTTGGTTACATTGATATCAATTTTAAATAGACAAGTATGGTTCCTGATTGTAATCAGGACACAATTTGTTTAAATGAAAGTAATTGTGTGCTGAAATGGTTTCAAGTACGACACTATGACTAGTTTTACAACTAAAATGAGTAATTTGTTTCTTATGAAGCATCGAATATAGTGTGTGGTATGGAAATCAAACATATACACAACTATATACTTTGTTGCTTATGAAGAAACAAAGAGTACATTTGATTTATTAATCAAACGTGTGCTATTGATTTTACTTTATTCAGATAAGGTAAATTAAACATATGTAAGATAGTAATCGATGCAGTGGCTGCATGTCCCGTAGAAAACCTCCTTCCCAATTATAATATGAAAATTCATAGCACTACGATTTGTATAAGACGCATTAGCGAGTGGTCTTGATACTACCAAGAGGTCTTTATTTTAGTGGGAGGTTATGTTCGATATGATTGATACGTTTTTATGACATGTTCTTTTATATGATAAAAGGTTGTTTTTGCATTTAATTATCGTATAATTGAATGTTTATCCTAAAAATACTACATTGTTTAAACAGATCACCAAGTGCGTGACTTGGTTATGGAACTCTGTTTTGTAAGATAATGTATTTATATAAGTCTCTAATCAGGGCATAGTGAAAGGGACACTTATGCCTCATAATGATTAGTTGTAAGTTGGTTGATGACTACGTTCCGTAAGTCATGATATTGAGATATCAAACCAGGCACATGGATACATGTTTGGAATGTGTATAAGACTGACCCGTCAAAGAACTTTGTTAAGGTTTCGCTTAGTGTCAACAAAGTTTCTTTCACCATTTGGTAGTCTTTAGATTCGAGTCTTTGACTATTCTGTACATGCGAAGTGCTAGTTTTGACATCATCAAACGTAAACCGTGACTGGTGGCTATAAAAGTGATGGTTGAACTTGTCATGGAATCTGTGACAGAATGTGGTTAGACAAAATGGCATTTGCTCCTCCTTTGAGAAAGGAGTTTATCATCTTCTGTCTCTCGAAGAGTGGGAATTGTATAAGTGCATGGCCATACCCAGACGAGGTAAAAGTCAGTCATCTGTTGTAACAATTCAACTCAGAGATTCGAGAAAAGAGATAGAGATTTATAGGGATGACACTTCTCCTACCCTATTCTCATCTGAAGAGATAGTAGAAAAGATGTTATGGTGACTTATAAGACATAAGTGCAAGTGGGAGACCGAAAGAGTTAGTGTGCCCATATGTCCGGAACATTGTATAACCAATTAATTCTATGTGACTACAATGTTCTGCTAGGAGCCGCTTGTAGTATGAGTCCTAAATGAGTTAGGATTCGGGTAGTATTAATCGGTCCAACATGGTCACACACTAGATGAGTTTTGGGAAATTTTAATTAATATAGATAAATTATTATAAAGGTAATAAGAATAATAAAAGATTAATCTATTAGACTTTCCATATCCTAGATAGTCTAGGATTCTCCTTGAACTCCCTATATATAGAGATATACGGGGAGATGTTTGATGATCAGTTTTTCAAAAAGACAAAAATGTCAACGTAGAAAGAGGGAAGGAAATTGCCCTTAAATTTGTACTAGCATACATACTTTTATCGCGTGGATACCAGTAGAGGCGCAACACTTGGGGCGTTATTGTAAGAAGGTCTCACATATTATATTACTATTCAAGAATTTGCGATTTTGGTTTTATTATACTTCTTATTATTAGCATATTATTGGAATTTTTCCGCATCCAAGTAAGTTTGCTAATCACCCCTTTTATTTAATCTTAATACTTAACATGCATGAGGTCTTGGGAATTTTGTAATTCAAATCTGTTGAAAATCGTTACAGAACCCTTCAACCCTTACCTTAATCGCAGCTGGGCCTAATCTAATTAGAGCCCTATTTTCATGTTTCAGTCCGACTGTAACAGGAAACACTTGATGTGACTCATATTTGAGCACATTTAGTCTTCGAATTAATCTCGTTCCTATGCCTTATAGCACACAATTAGGTCATTTACTATATTTAGTTTCCCATTTTGCATATTCTTTGAGGTTTTGTCCCCTTTGGTAGGAAAGGAGTGCTAACTTTGCATCTATGAGGCGGAATAAAGCTAAATTGATCGCATCTAATGATCAAGCATCAAAGAGAAGACAATACTAGAAGGCCTATGTAGATAATAAAGTTAAATGGGCAATGATGAAAGGATCCTTGCATCCCCGAGATGATCCTTGCGGATCGTGAAGGAGGAAAAGAAGAGAAGCTGTCTGTCCCAGGATCCGAGGGGATTCTGCACAATCCGGGCGTCTCTGAGCAGCAAGATCCGTGCGTCTTGTGCCCAAGACGAGCGTCCCACAACACCCTGATCCGAGCGTCTCCCCAGTGATCCGAGCAGATCACAAGGCGGTACCAACCGTTCCTCAGCACGGGATGAGCAGATTGACACGGGACCAGCAAGAGGGATATGCTCATTTCCATCGAGAGGAGCATTTCCTCAACTTTTCTTAGGGACTTAATAGTCATTTAAGCCCTTAGTAACCCTAATCTTTGTACCTAATCTTAGTATAAATACCCCTTTGTACTACCTAGATTATCATAAAGCTTGAATTAAGTTTTAATCAATTTGTAATCTCATCCTAATACTCTCAAATTAGTCTTAATTTAGTTGTAATACAAGTTATCAATATTAATCACATCTTAATCTTTCCTTAATTTCTCTATTGTTCTTCATTTATTTTGGGTAATTAGAAGATTATTTGGGTTTATTGGGAGATTGACAACCTTCCATCAATCATCAAGTACTTCTATTATTCTTTGCTTTATTATTTGGAATCATCTTCATAGGTATAATTCTCTCTTAATTGATACGTGCATATTCTATACACTTTATTAGCGGTTTTGGCACGTACTTCTATGCGTAATAGTTAGCTTTAAGCTATTATTTCTCCCGAAACGGTTTACTTTGGATTTCCTATGTTATTATTGTAGGAATGATCGGAAGTAAGCTAAATCAAGCTTTTATCTGTTCCCGGGGGCATTTTATGGAAACTATGAAGTAAGAAGCTCAGAATTCGATCGTCTCGGAATGCGTGCATGAAGTTAAAGGACTGTTTGTTAGAGCAGAGAGAAGCAGCTACAACGCACCTGGTCTATCGACCAGTGACTCCAGTCTATCGACCCAGGAGTTCAGCAGAGGAAGGATGTAATACCCCGTATTTTGATATTAATTTATGAGAATAATTTATGTAATTTAATAATTAGTTAAAGACATTTCTAATAATAATTAAAAATAAGACGTTAATTAAATAATAAAGGAAGTAAGCAAGTTGGGAATTGGGTTTAGCTAATAAGTGGACCTTGGGCCGTGTGCCATATTTTGTGGACCGAATTTATTTGAGCTAGTATGAGTATGCTCGGGATTTGTATCGGGAATTTATAATATAATATGGAAATAATAACATGAAAAGGTAATAATAATAATAATAATAATAATAATAATAATAATAATAATAATAATAATAATAATAATAATAATAATAATAATAATAATAATAATAATAATAATAATAATAATAATAATAATAATAATTAGATAGTTTCCTAATACCTCTCTATATGACCTACCTTATCACTATAAATAGATGGTATGACCTAACTAAAGACCTTATTCACACATAAAATTCATAATCTCACAATAAAGAGAGAGAGAGAGGGAGATTTAGAAGAAGAGAGAAGAGAAGGATGAACGAACTAGCTGAGAGATCGTCACAAGGTAATTTTCTAAATTTCTAATCGTCTCATAAGATATTCACCTTAAGATTGATATAACTAATTAATTAGACCGCCGTTGACTGACCCGGGACCACGCCATGACCGGGAAACATCAGGGAGTAACCGGACACCTGTTGGACCACCGTTGCCTGACGGGAAGGGGGTGGTTTGCTGGTGTTTTCGAGGGTGGTTGAAGGGGATACACAGTATTTGTTTATACGGATTTTAACCCTTTTCGTGACTGTTTTGAGACTAGACCCGGGTTGGTTGCTCGTGGGTTGTTATTCGACCTAGGTGGTGGTGTTAGGGTGGCGAAAGGTGACGGCTTGGGTTGGTGTCTCGCCGGAAAATTGTATAAAGGGTAGGACTGTATTTAGTTGGTTAAACCGTGTATAGATAGGGTGGTTGCAGCCTTACCTCGCCTTAGGACTTGGGTTGTTGGTATTCCACGGTGGTGATGTTTGGGGTAGTCTTGATGTCGAGCATTGAGGACGTATTGTGGTACGCTGTTTTAGCGCCGTTTCGGCAAGGGTTCCTGGTTGTTAGTCGGGTTTGTTTTGTATTATGTTAGGGTTGTTAATTGATGTTGTTGTCGTCTTTGTGGCCTCGTGTGGGTGTTGACGGTGCTGGGCAGTGGCTAGGTTGCGGTAATGGTTGCTCACGGTCATGGTGAATGGGTGGTCATGTGTGTGGTTGTTGTGCAGGCTGTTGTCGTGGTTCCTACCAGCGGCTATTAGAGTGGTTACAGGGGGTGTGTCGGGTGAAGGTGGTGGCTGGTAAGGGAGGCCACCGTGGCTGGGTGGTCCACGGTGGAGGTCGTGCAAGGATGGGTTGCCGAGGGAGTGCAAGGTGTGTGTGTCTCGTTAAGTCGTGTAAGTGTATCTTGGTTTGTGAATTAGTTTACGAGTTAGTTTAGGAGTTAGTTTGACAACTTCCACGGTGGAGGGAGTTAGTTTTATAACTTGGTTTTAGTAATGGGACTAGGTGGAGTCGGGTTGTGTTGGGGCTTGTGTTGATGATGGGTTTTAAATATTGAAGTCGTAAACTTATAATTAGACAATTAATTATTTTAGTGGGTTATGCCTAATATTGATACGGGTTTTGACCAATAATTAAAACGGGTTCTACGTAATAATTTACACGAGAACATAATTAATATAATTAAATTATAATTAATTAAAATAATGAATAATGAATAATGAATATAATTTATAATTGAATAATTATTATATTTGTTAGGTGACGGGTTGTTGAAGAGTTATTTGATTGATTTGCTTTGCTTGGATAGCGTAGTTGGAGTGCTTGCTTTCGAGGTAGGATAACTACTCAACTCATCTTGTCTTTGTTGGTTTGTGGAATTTATAAAAGTATTGTGAAATTGGATGGATTAACGGATGTGAATTATATGTCATGGAATTATATTTTGGTTATTGGTTTATTGGATGCCTTAGATTCGGTATGAGACGAGTTATGGTTATTGTTAGTATTACATATCTTTGAGTGGATACCCCAGCCTCGTATTGAGATGGATTATTGTTATTGTATTGTTATAACTTTGTATTGGATACCTCAGTTTTATACTGGGATGGTGGATACCTCAACTTCGGTTGGGATGGTGGATACTTCAACTTCGGTTGGAATGATGGATACCCCGGGCCAGGGATTGGCGGGATGAATGGGTGTTTCGGGTGATGAGCTCAGTTGTATTGGCATTATATATCATATCATTTCACTTTGACTTGTTGTTTGTTATTCCTACTCAACCTCGTGGTTGACAGTGTATTCATGAACACCTGCGGTGAACCGTTTTATGGGGAGCAGATTTGACAGGTACTAAAGATTAGCTGACTCGGGAGCATTGGGATGAGAGCTCGACTTGGACTATAGTTGAAGTCTAGATCACATAGAATAATTATATCACTTTATTTATTTCCGCTGCGAGTTGTAATGATTTTATATTAAGTTTTTGATTAATTTGTAATACCGTATGTAATCATTAAAGTTTTAATTTAAAGTACTTTGGTGAGTTGGACTTTGTTATTCACTACATCGGGGAACCGAGATGGCAACAGTTCTATTTATTTGGGAATGTCTAGCTAAAGGCTCCCGAATAAATGGGGGTGTTACAAAGTGGTATCAGAGAGAATGATCCTAAGGGCTAAACCAATGAATTTAATGAACCTAGGATGTGTCTAATAAAAATGAACCTCGGGTAGAAGCTGTTAGGAGCCTCTCTTAGTACGATTAAGATGACGTCCTTAATTCGTACCATGGCCCTCTCGGTTTTGAACTGGTAACCGCTGTGAGTGTAAAGAGAGTGGGTAGTTAGAGTGTGACGTTATGTGATTTATTATGTTGTGATATGATGTGAATCTGTTGATAAGTATGATGGATAGTATGAATTGCGATGTGATCATATTGGAGTTGGAATGATGCGATGGGATGAATGATATTGTGGAGAAATATGAGCATGAATGATAATTGGATGGTTTATGTGGTTTAATTTGTCGGATATATTATTAATTATAAGAAGTATGGTGTTGTATGAAATTGGATTGTTGTATTATGCTGCGTAACGACCACAAGCATGTGCAATGGACCCGAATTAATAATGGTATTAATGTGGATATTAAAGAAACTGAAGGATGAATAAGATATGCTAAAGTTGGATGAAACATGGTTTTGTATGTAATAACAAGTTATGACTAGTAATATGAGTAGGTATACGTGGTTGTATGATATTTATGGTATACATGCAAGGTATGATTTATGTTAATCTATGAGCATGTACATAGATTATATGTGATTGGTGGCGAGTGTTAGTGACGTGAGTTTGAATAATGTAATAATGTGAATTTGATCAATTAATGGTGTAAATATGGTGAATATAAGGCTGAGGGATTTAACAGAGCTATAGTTTGTTATAGGAACTCGTTATATTAGAATGGATGGAAATTGAACCTAATGAGCCTAGTTTTTTTATGTCAGAATGCGGTCTTGTGAATGGTTATTATGTTGGAAAATTAGGATTAGTTAGAGGTAGATGTGTGGAATCTTGGGAAGTTAAATGTATGAGGTAAGTTATACTTTATTGTTAAGTATGATGTCAGAAATTTTATTATGATTTGAATTTTGGTTACTGGGATAATAGTATGCGAGAAGCTATGGAGTTAGTATGGGGAGCTGCGAGATATTTGGGATTTGTTATTGTAAGAGGTGTGGTGGATGAGAGTTGATGGAAAAAAAAATCGGTAATACACTTATGGATCTTTGATACAATGTAATAGCGGTTGCAATATCTCTTGCCAGTCAATGCACCGTTGCACAATATCTTCTCCTTCCACAATCAAGGCAATCATTCCGTATATATCAATTTATAACTATTAGAATATATTTTCGTAAATATGTTAGCTGTATATATAGTCTTGCATATTGGATGTACAATACACGATTACAGTATCAATAATATTCATATTACAATTTCTATTATGGTATCAGGTTCTAGGTTTTATCGATCTTAAACCTTCGAACTCGACATCTGCCGTCACAATTTTCTCGCATTCGATGACGATTTCCGATCAATCCTCAACCGAAACAAAAACAAATCCCTCTTTTTGTATTGTTCCGGTCGAAAATCCGGGCGCGGATATTACTCAAGTCATCTTCACAGGCAAAAACTATGACGAATGGTCTCGATGTTTCCGTCTCGCTCTCCTCGCAAAAGGGAAGTTAGACTACATCGATGGCACAATTTCCAAACCACCACTCAACGATCCCGATTATAAATCTTGGCGGTCCTCGAATGCACTGGTGTCCGCTTGGATTTTCAATTCGATTGATGCAGACCTCCGTACATCCATCACTCTCCGTGATGAGGCGACTCAACTATGGGCAGATATCAAGCAACGATTCACTGTGGTAAACGACGCCCATATTTATCAATTAGAACAGGATATTATTGATTGTAAACAGGGGCCAACGGAAACAATTATGGCATACTATGGGAGAATCAAGAAGCTTTCGGATGATCTCATTGCGTGTGACGGTTTTCCTTCCCGTGCTTATAATCCTTGCGTATGCACTCTGCTTCCTCTTCTTGACAGGCGTCGTGAAAAGAAACGGGTACGTTCCTTCCTTATGGGCCTTGATGCTCGTTTTAGTGTGCGTTGCTCTCATATTTTAGGGACTGAACCTCTACCGAATCTAAATCAAATATATAGCCGTCTTCTTCAAGAAGAAGGTATGCGCATCACCCTAAACACTCCCTCTGACACACGCCCCGACACCATGATTTTTGCTTCTAGTGCTAGGAGACCGTAATACAGGGGAGGGGGGAATTCGTGACATTCAAAATACTCCATTTGGTAATACTGAGAACCAAAGTAATGAAGTTATCAGACCGTCATGTATTGCCTGCCGACGTCCTGGCCATACTTTTAAATCTTGTTTTCGAGTGACCGGCAAATTCCCTGACTGGTGGGGTGATAGACCACGTGATCGCATTTATCTCAGTCCGGATGCGACGGACATGAGTCAAGCTGTGTTTGTGCCTGATCCACGTCGTCGCAATAACAAAGGCAAGCGTCAGTCATCCAATGGCTCTCGGGTCAATACGGTGGGACAGGTAAATACCCAGAAAGCTTCAACTTCTGCCTCATTGCCGGCACTCGACAACATCGACCTGAACTCTGTCAACCCCACTCAACTTGGTGAACTTACTCGCCTGTTGTAGTCATGCCAATCCTCTTCGACGGAGCGTCTTAACTGTAATATCCCTCTTTACTCTTTGATTATTGATACGGGGGCATCCCATCATATGTCGGGATCTCTATCTCATTTTTCTAATTTACGTACTATTTTTCCGTTATCTGTTGGGCTCCCGTATGGAGACCGTACTACTGCTACTCAATGTGGCGATATCATGCTGTCTCCATGTCTTGTTTTAAGAAATGTGCTTTACGCAGCAAATCTCCAATGCAATTTGATTTCAGTGTCTAATTTACTTCATGATGATACACTGACCATTCAATTTTCTCAAAAATTGTGTATCATTCAGGACTGTTCCTCGAAGATGGTGATTGGTGCGGGTGAGCAATACGAGGGACTATACTACTTAAAAGGTGTCGGAAACAATATTGTTACCACTTTCATGACTGGTCCGGGCGATTCTCCGGAACTTTGGCACCGAAGGTTGGGGCATCCCTCTTCCGATATCACTCGTTTTCTTCCCTTTATGCAAAATAAAAATAATCAAACTCATTATTCTTTTCACAGTAAGACGTGTGAAATTTGCCTTCGTGCAAAACAAACACGTGAACATTTTTCTTTAAGTACGAATAATGCTACTGCTATTTTTGATTTAATTCACTGTGATTTATGGAGACTTTACTCCGAAAATGGGTCATGTGGTTCTACTTATTTTTTAACTATTGTTGATGATTTTTCTCGGTCAACTTGGGTCTATTTACTGCGTCACAAGAGTGACACTCGTCAAACAATTATGAACTTTTTCGCATTAATAGACCGTCAATTTAACTAGAAAATCAAAAGTTTACGAACCGATAATGGGACCGAGTTTACATGTCTCAAATCTTTTTTCGAAATTAATGGGGTCATTTTTCAAAATCTAATGTTGACACACCCCAACAAAATGGACGAGTCGAAAGAAAAAACCGTCACATCCTTAATGTCGCTCGTGCCCTTCTTTTTCAAGCTTCGCTACCCATATTTTTTTGGGGAGAATGTGTCTTAGCAGCGGTTTACCTAATTAATAGGACTCCGTCTAAGCTTCTTCATGGCAAAACTCCCTACGAACTTTTATTTAACAAACCACCTCCTATGACAAACATACGAATTTTTGGCTCTCTTTGCTATGCCAAGACTCTCAATCGCAACCATGACAAATTTGCTCCTCGAAGTCGTATATGTGTTTTCATAGGGTACCCGTTTGGAAAGAAAGGATGGCGGTTATACGACCTAGACACGTGGTATTTGTCGAAAACGAGTTTCCCTTTCAATCTCTTAACATAAATGACTCCAACAGCCCGTCCCATACCTTTGTGGATGACGATCTGACACCCATTGACCAAATAGTTATTTCCCACTACTCTACCACCAATGCACCCACTGCGAACACCGATGCGCCTACCACGAACACCGATACACCCACCACGAACACCAATATACCCCCACAACAACACCTTCTTCCACGACCTCCCCTACCACACCCACAGACAACCAAACGATCACCACTACCAACGACATACCACAACCCCAAATCGAAACTTCCTCAACTTTGGGACGCGGGCACAGGGTAAAAATACCAAATTCGAACCTCAAAGACTTTGTAGTCCAGACCAGTCGTCCCTCGTCTCATGCGCTCACCACATCACCATCATCTTCAGGTACTCGATTTCCAATCTCACATTATGTTAATTGTAATTCCTTTTCTACTAATCATCAAATTTTCTTATCGGCCGTGACCAAAGGTCACGAGCCTAATACGTTCAAAGAAGCTATGAAGGATGCTCAGTGGCGAGATGCAATGAAACTCGAGATCGATGCTCTTGAAACAAACAACACATGGACACTCGAAGACTTGCCTCCAAATAAGAAGGCCACCGGGTCCAGATGGGTATACAAGATCAAATATAACGCTGACGGCACTATTGAACGATACAAGGCACGCTTAGTCGTAATGGACAATCGACAAATTGAAGGAATTGATTACAACGAAACATTTGCCCCTACGGTTAAGCTCGTCACAGTACGTACTTTACTTGCTCTTGCCGCGGCTAAACAATGGGAACTCCACCAAATGGATGTCCACAATGCCTTTTTACACGGCGACCTTGTTGAGGAGGTCTATATGAAACCTCCTCCCGGCTTCTATTCATTTACCAATGGCAAAGTTTGTCGACTGCGCAAATCTCTATATGGACTTCGACAAGCGCCCCGTTGTTGGTACGCCAAACTTGCCTCGGCCCTCACCACATACGGGTTCAAACAATGTCCCTACGATCATTCTCTTTTCTCCATGTCCACCAACGAAGCAGAAGTGCACGTACTGGTATACGTCGACGATCTCGTTATTTGCGGGAACAACACCAATATGATCAACCGTTTCAAGACATATCTTTCCACATGCTTTCACATGAAAGACTTGGGAGCTCTCAAATACTTTCTAGGCCTCGAAATAGCCCGGAACAAATCTGTTATTTTTATCTCCCAACGCAAATATACCCTCGACATACTCACAGAAACAGGTCTCCTCGGGTCCAAACCAAGTTCGGTACCAATGGAACCAAACCATCAATTGGGCAAATCAACTGCCGCACCCATAAACGACCCACAACCGTATCGTCGCCTTGTTGGTCGCCTCGTTTATCTCACAATTACTCGCCCAGAACTCATCTACTCCGTTCACATACTGGCACAATTTATGCATGCTCCTACTACCGACCATTGGAAAGCAGCCCTACAAGTCGTGCGCTACATCAAAACCTCACCCGGACAAGGTATTCTCCTTCGATCCGATGGTGACCTCGCCCTTCATGCATATTGCGATGCCGACTATGCAAGCTGTCCAAATAGTCGTCGCTCACTCACAGCCTACATCGTCTTCTTCGGTTCCTCACCTATTTTTTGGAAAACCAAGAAACAAAAGACGGTTTCCCTCTCTTCCGCGGAATCCGAGTACCGAGCTATGGCCTACACAATTTGCGAACTAAAATGGCTCAAAGGTCTTATCAATTTTTTCGGCATACCTCACAAAAAGCCAATTAAACTACTATGCGACAGTCAATCAGCACTCCACATCGCTCGGAACCCGGTCTTCCATGAACGGACCAAACACATTGAGGTTGACTGCCACTTTATTCGCGATGAGATACAAAAGGGTATAATTGACGCTAGCTATGTTCATACTAAATCTCAACTCGCGGATATCCTTACAAAAGCCCTCGGACGCGGTTCATTTACTAATCTTTTGTCCAAGTTGGGCGTTACGGACCTCCACGCACCAACTTGAGGGGGGGGGGTAATAGTCGTTGCAATATCTCTTGCCAGCCAATGCACCGTTGCACAATATCTTCTCCTTCCACAATCAAGGCAATCATTCCGTATATATCAATTTATAGCTGTTAGAATATATTTTCCGTAAATATGTTAGCTGTATATATAGTCTTGCATATTGGATGTACAATACACGATTACAGTATCAATAATATTCATATTACAATTTCTATTACAATGTGATATTATGGTAGTGAGCCAGATAATGAATTGTTTGAGGTCTTGGATGGAATTCGGTTGATACATTTTATAAGGAAATGAGATGATAGTAAATGGGTTTGTTGTTTGAATGGTTGATAGAATGACTTATATAACAAAGTCTAAAGGTATTTTTGGTCATTTTAGTTGTGAGTTTGTTAGGGTAATGATGGAGGTTGTGTATGCTATAGTGAATGGTGGAATGATGTAGTATTATGTAAACATGGTAGTAATTTTATAGAATTAACAGTACGATTTGGGTGAGTTAGTTATGGGATAATTATGGTGGAAATTGTGAATTTTATGAAGAATTAGCTATAGTAATAAGATGTTGTGCATGCTGGACATTGTGAAATAAACTGTGCAATTATAGTAGGGATGAGGAGAAGGATAATAGATTGAGTAATGGGTTGAAATATAGGCGAACTTTGGAGATTGATGTTGTTCTTTGTATTGATGGTGCACTACGGAGCCTATTGGTATTTGGGATGATATTGGCTATGAAACTTCGGGACGAAGTTTAACTTTAGGGGGGTAGATTGTGATACTAATAAATTTTCGAGATAATATTCGCTTATGTGTACTTTTATACGATTTAATTAAATGCGCTTTTATATGACAAATAACTAAATAATATTAGTTGAGTTAATATGAATATTATTTGTGATGAGCCTGTGGTTGACTGTTGTGTCGGTTTGAGTTGCGTGCGCAAACTTTGGGGACAAAGTTCTTTTTAATGAGGGTAGAATGTCATACCGTAAATTTTGGAAACCTGTATATTTTGTTAGCATTAACTTATTATATATGTCTCTTGAACTTCGAGGACGAAGTTGATTTTAAGGGGGGGAGACTGTAATACCCCGTATTTTGATATTAATTTATGAGAATAATTTATGTAATTTAATAATTAGTTAAAGACATTTCTAATAATAATTACAAATAAGACGTTAATTAAATAATAAAGGAAGTAAGCAAGTTGGGAATTGGGTTTAGCTAATAAGTGGACCTTGGGCCGTGTGCCATATTTTGTGGGCCGAATTTATTTGAGCTAGTATGAGTATGCTCGGGATTTGTATCGGGAATTTATAATATAATATGGAAATAATAACATGAAAAGGAAATAATAATAATAATAATAATAATAATAATAATAATAATAATAATAATAATAATAATAATAATAATAATAATAATAATAATAATTAGATAGTTTCTTAATACCGCTATATATGACCTACCTTATCACTATAAATAGATGGTATGCCCTAACTAAAGATCTTATTCACACATAAAATTCATAATCTCACAATAAAGAGAGAGAGATAGAGGGAGATTTAGAAGAAGAGAGAAGAAGAGGATGAACGAACTAGCTGAGAGATCGTCACAAGGTAATTTTATAATTTTCTAATCGTCTCATAAGATACTCACCTTAAGATTGATATAACTAATTAATTAGACCGCCGTTGACTGACCAAGGACCATGACCATGACTGGGAAACATCCGGACACCTGTTGGACCACCATTGACTGACGGGAAGGGGGTCATTTGCTGGTGTTTTCGAGGGTGGTTGAAGGGGATACGCAGTATTTGTTTATACGGATTTTAACCCTTTTCGTGACTGTTTTGAGACCAGACCCGGGTGGCTTTCTCGTGGGTGGTTATTCGACCTAGGTGGTGGCGTTAGGGTGGCGAAAGGTGACTGTAATACCCAGGATATTTAAGAATGTTGTTGACCGATCTTGTTGACCAAACAGACCTTAGGGATGAGTGGGTGAGGGATCAGGCTTGTAACATGAGGTTTATAGGATTACTTACTCGACCTAGCTGAGGCCACTCGGCCGAGTATCACCTATACTCGACCGAGTAGAGCCTACTCGGCCGAGTACTCCTGTACTCGACCGAGTATGGCTGCTGTCGACACGTTAATATAAACGCAAGTTCGCGAGATTCATTTCATTTTCTCATTTCCTCGACAGTTTCTCTTTCTCTAACCCTAGCCTATCTCCCTCCCCTATCACTCCATAGCTTCACACTTTAATGAAATTAGCCTAAACCTCCACCATGGGAATGACGGAATTCGCTGAGGAAGGATGACGTGGGTGGTGGTCGTCTATGTCGTCGTCGATGCGTAATGTTAGGTAAGTTTCTGCCTTGTGTTCATTTGAGTGATTCTTTGAGTATAGCTGTGTAATAGGAGATGGTTATCGTGGTTAGGATGCTTATTGGAGTCGTGCGTGGCTGTGTATGGAGGTCTTACATGCTTAGCGACGAGGTAGGATTTCCCTACTCAATTTACTGTTAATTGATTTAAGATTGTGATTGTACTGTGTATACTTATTATCTACTGGTCATCGGAGTACTGGTGTGGTGGTGACGTGGTGTTGTGGCGGGGTGATGACGATTGTGGTGTTGTGACAGCTGTGAGGCTGGGTGTGTTGTGATGGTGGTGGAGTCACTTGCGGGAGTGACTTCACACCCTAGTTCGCCCTCCGTGGAACCCGCCACGGGAGGGGATGTGCACATTAAGGGACATGGATTGTTAGTCGCTCGTTGATGAGCTGGACTAGGTGGGATGGACTGCGGTCACTCACTGGCGGCGAGGATTACCTGTTGCGATGGGTAATCTGGCAGGGCTATACCCTTCGGGGTGTAGTCAGTTACTGTGCGAGGTCGTGAGACTGGGATAGAGGGTGATCATCTATTTACATTGTTATTCTGTCTTACATTTGATTAGTCAGTACTGACCCCGTTGTTGTTGTTTTGTAAAACCTGCGGTGATCCATTCGGGGATGGTGAGCAGTTGGCTTAGCAGGTATTGCTGATTGTGGCTACTAGGATTGGAGGGATCGTGTCATCATGTTACTAGTTTAGAGATGCGGGTCATAAGTGTTGTAGTTGTATGTCAGTTATAAAGACTTTGTATTGAGTTGTATGGTACGAATCATTTAATAATATAAGATTGTTCTTTTGTTGTCTAATTTGATCTACTCCCTCGGGAAACCGAGATGGTGACACCATCATACACTGGAATGGTCCTTGGTACGGCATCCTGGTGTGCGGGGGTGTTACAAAGTGGTATCAGAGCCCACTATTTTGGAACCTGAACCAATGAATCTAATGAATATAGGGTGTCAATTAAAATGAACCTGGTGTATGTACGTTGGGAGCCCCAGCCGATGCTAGATTTTGGGTGAGTAGGCGCCCTCATTTCAAAATCATGGCCCCATCGGACTTAAGCCAGACACGGGAAAAAGGGTAGCTAGTGAGAGTCGTTGATTGCTTGGTGATGATTGTTGTGTGTATCTATTATTAGGGTGATATGTGTTTTGATGTATGTGTGGAAATGTTGGAGTCAGTGATGGAATTGTTGCAATGTGCGACCAGTGGTAAGTTAACCAATTTGTTTCACGATGAATGTGTTGTGTGTTGAATCGCTGCTTTGCAAATGTGGTTAAGGTGTATGGCTGGTGACTAGTAGAATTAGAGATGATGTGATATAATTAGATTGTTGACGTATTCTATAAGGGTATGGGATAATAGTTTCTTGGCATAGTGAGGAATGAAGGTAGGAGTGATGATTGTCTTATGATGGATGTACAAATATACGTGTTGTTATGTGTTTATGTGGTAGAAATTAGCTTTAATAGTGACGAGCCGGTTGCACGGAACTCCGAACGATATTATCTAATTTTGTAGGAACAATGAAAAGTTACGACTTTTTCTTCACTTTCGGAAAACTCGACCGAGTAGGTGACTGTACTCGACCGAGTAGACCATACTCGGCCGAGTATCAGGCTATACAACCGAGTATACGTTTTGAGGAAATAAAAATCGCTTCTGTTCTTCAATATTCGATCGAGTAAGAAGGGTACTCGACCGAGTAGACCACACTCGGCCGAGTATTCCTAAACACTCGACCGAGTAGTCGACACTCGGCCGAGTATTCCCAATACTCGACCGAGTAGTACTGTAGCAGGTCTTATACGGGTTATACAAAAACCCTATTTTCGTGCCTTTCTTTCTTATTTCCGCCTCCCATCTTCACCTTCCCTTCTCTCTAAAAACTCCATATCCTTCCTTTCTCAAGCTTTTGGGTAAAACCTTGGTGTTCCACTTGTTCTTGTTTGCCCCAAATCAATTTAAGGTAAGATTTAAACTCAATTTCCTCATTTGTTTCCAAAGTTATGGTATACTAGCATGCTATATTTCGATTTTCTTGCTAAAACAGTTGAAATTTAGTCTTTAACTTATTGGTTCTTGGATTCAGCTATATATAGATCTTGTGTATGCCTTGATTGATTAATTTCATGGTTTAAAATTCAATTTCTGAATCCTAGGGTTACCAAAAACGAAACTCTCTTGGTTGTTGATGATTATTTCTTAATTTGAAACAATTTAAAGCTTGCAACCATATAAATTGTAGGGTAATTGGTGATTTTCTGATAATTTGTCTTAAAAAGATGATTCAAAAATCGTTATACAATTGAAAACAGTCCGTCTTTTGCACTAAGAATTTTTGTGTCAATCCCCTGTTAAAGATTGTTTCCTTGCAGTATGGTGAAAACCAGAGGCTTACCCAACAAAAGAACTCATGCTAATGTCCAGCTTGAGACTGGTCAGTCAAGCACTGAACCGGTAGTTCCACCGGTGGAGGCACATCCATCGGTAATATTCTCTGACTTTAATCATCGTAAGGCTTTTGTGGCTCTTATGCGTCGCCCTTTTCGTCCTACTCGCTATGTTAATCCGGGTATCCTTGAGACTTTAGGGATCAAGGAGGACATATTTCACATCTTTCAGATTTTGGGTATGGAGGGGTTGTACCATCTGAGAAAGAAATCCTACCCCCACTTGACCTTAGAGTTTTTGAGCTCTTTTGTTTATGATAAGAAGGGAAAGACTGTCTCTTTTCGTCTCATGAATGAAGATCATGAGCTTACCCTAGATGAGTTTGCTGATCATTTGGGTCTTGAGGCCGAGGGGGAGGGGTACCTTAGTGATGTGGCCAAGAACAGTGGTGCACCTCTTTACCTTCCATATTTGACTGGCAGACCTGCCCCTAGTGCCAGTGCCATGCTTATTAATGATGTTCAACACATTTCCCTTCGTATGTTTCAGAGGATGATGACCTGTTTGTTGTACTCGAGAGATGATGTGAGCAAGCTTAATTCTCATGAGGTTATGCTTCTTATGTCTTACCTTAACCTACACCGTCAGAAACCGTTCTACTACAGTGCCCCTGGTGTAGTGTGCTCTAGTCTTGAGCGCATGGCACGGTCCGAGACTCGACATATTGCCTGCGGGGCCATAGTGACCCGCCTAGCTCAGCGCCTGACAGATTTTGAGGCCCCACCTCCTGAGGGGAATGGGTATGTAGAGATTGTGCCTACCATGGATGCTCAGTACTGGCGTCTGAACCGATGGTTGAGGAAGATGGATGATGGGTCTTATGCCTAGAGGGTGAGGGGAACTATGTGGATGGTGCTTCCGGACCCAGCTCATCTCCCTGTTGTTGATCATTTGGCTGAGTGGGAGACTTGTGTCATTCCTAGACCTGAGCCCCAGTCCTACCTGATTGACCCACGGATTCTCTTGGACTTACCTGAGCCTGTCACCGTACCTGAGGGACAGCAGCAGGCACCTGCCCCACCTAGAGAGCGCCGTGGAGTGAGGTAGTCTAGGGCAGACCCGGTTGTACCTGAGCCCTCTTACTCTACTCCTGACTCCTATCCTTACTACCCTTACCAGTATTCGCCCTACCCCACAGTGCATGATCCCAGGATGCAGCCGCATGACCTGGCTGAGCGGATCTCTTCTACTTTGGTGCTCCGCAACCTGCATGAGATGACCCTTAACCAGGGCATAGGGATACAGTTAGCACAGCCTGTCTGGTGGAGGGGACCGGGAGTGGATACTGGAGTATTCCACAGCTATGGGGTTGACCCGAGTTACTGGATACCTCCGGAGGAGACTGAGTTCGGCTACCTCGCGGGACCGTGGGGAGCCAATGCTGGCAGTAAGCTAGGAGGGGATTACTCAGCAGCAGCAGGCTTTCCAGGAGCGGGGAGTTCAGGTGCAGGTACTTCTGGCGCAGGTGGTGATGATGACATGGAGGAGGGTCCTCGTTATTGATCTTATGTTGTTGGGTTATTTGGTTTGACTTCTTTGATGTTGGATTTATTTCGTTTGTGCCGGATTTAGTACTTCTATTGTTGGATGACTGTACTCGGCCATAAGGTCGTTACTTACTTAATTTATCGTATGGAGATGTGTTGTATGTCGTTTATGTTAGGAATTAGTTGTGTTTAATATTACTGGGAAGAATTTGATGCAGGTTGATTGTGAATGCTCTAGGTAATGTCGTCAAAACACTCTCTGGTTGTCATAACTCGACCGAGCATAGTTACTACTCGACCGAGTAGAGCTTACTCGGCCGAGTATGCAAATATACTCGACTGAGTAGAGCTTACTCGACCGAGTAGCCTTTCATACTCGGCCGATTATTGCTGATACATGGAACTGATGAGAAATAGCTATGTGAATTACATAAGTTATGTGATAATTGTATGAAAGAGTTTGTTAGTGCCTTAGTTTGCTATTTTATACTATAAGATGTTCCACAGATGGATTATGATTGTATCACGGATACGTGATTGTTGGAATAAGTTATGAATTTGTGAATGTTTCGTTGTATAACATTGGTTGGTTACCAGAAACTCAAATTGTTTAGGGGAGGAATACCCGAATCACTAAATTATATGAAAGGTAACACCATACTCATATAGCGTGGTAACTATAACAAGTTTTATACGTATATATGTTTGGTTACAGTGATAATTGCCTCAACGGTTTACGCATAAGACTGCTATTTCTCATTAATTCCATATTTTAATTTTATACACTATTTGGTTGCTGAAATTTTTTGTCTTTATAAGTCACAAGTGTGTAATGTCATAAAGTAAGTTGTGCTACAAGAGTCTATGAGTAATGTCACCGTCATGAGGTACGTATTGGCTTTGGGTACGGGAAGTGGCTAGTGGTGAACTTCGGGGACGAAGTTCCTTTAAGAGGGGAAGAGTAATGTCGCGGAACTAAGTATTTATTTAAGTGAAATATGTATTTAATTATACCTATGATTTTTGGAATCACATGTATGTTAGGCATGTTAGCATTCGGAATTACATTCATGTTTCCTTTAAGCTGTATCCATGTTGTATTCAAGTAATATGAAGGTTATACTGTGCACGGGTGTCTCAATTCAATTTATGATAATTGATATAAGCGTACAGAATGTGGTGGTTCGCATTTGTGTATGGTTTTGCATTTGTATATTGGTATATTTGTATGGTTGAGTGCTGTTCTGAGTATTGCTTCACATTTGTGTATGGTTGATAGTAGTTGTGTCGCTTTTGGCAAAAGAATGCATATGAATTCGTTACTTTCCGTATGTATATGTGAAAGTTGGTGATTAATATCGTTTGGAGGAGTAACTGTAATAGGTGATTGTTGTTTGAGTAAGGTGAAGGGAAATATCCGTAAAATTCCCTTAATTTTAAGGATTATAACGTAAATTTAACATGTGAAATATTGTCATAAACGAAAAACAACAATGAAACGATAAAGAATATGAATCAACCTCGGGTCCTTTGTAGTGCGGCGTAAAGAACAGAAATCAACAGAGATTTCCTCCTAATCGTTGCACCCAAGACCGTCTGAGACTATGCCCTTGTGCTAGAAATGCTTTCTAATTGACTTGCAATATTGAGAAAGCTATTGTGAGTTTTGTCGATGTGAGATCTAGGAATTTCAGAGAAAATTGCACTGAAACCCTAATTCTCTTTCACTAATGATGATTAGGTTCACAAGAAGGAGAAGGCTCTCCTTTTTGTTCTTCTAATTCGGCCAAAACCGAGAGCCCTTATGGGGAAGTGGGCTTCCACTTCCTCTTCATTTTAGCTCGTGGTGCGGTTCGTAAAATGCTAAAATGTATATGACGGGTTTTTATTATAAACTGTCATCGGTTATCGGTTATTAATACATCGACTAATAACACGGATTAGTTGAAGTATTAATACATGTCCGACAAAGACAATATTGTATAATTAATTTATTCAATATACATTAATCGAATATAAATCGTTTATATTCAATTTACGAATTAACTGTTTAATTCGCCTTAGCCCATTTTATTTAATCCGTATTAAATATAATATCTCAACATCACATTTTGACTAATTACTAGTCAAATAACTCGGACTAACTGGTTAGTCAAAATTTGGCATCAACATGACTGTATTTTCATACTGTCACATCTCTCAAACGTATCCTATAGGTGTGACTTTTAGGGACCAGTTGATCACCGCCATCTGTATGACAATAACGTCAAACTTATCTTGCAAGCCAACCGTTATTGATAAACGTGGATCAACTGATAATAATACCAAAAGTATGCCCTTTGATCCTTTTAGAGATTTATAAGTCCTTGCACTAACTGTTAAGGACACCAACCCCAACATAAGGTGGTATGATGGTAATGTCAGGATGGTGTGAATTTGTGCACCTTGGTGTAGGTGGTTAATGTCACGGTAGGTAAACCTGAGGAGAGTGTCGTGCGGGCTGAACTTCGGGGACGAAGTTATTTTTAAGGAGGGAAGATTGTAATACCCAGGATATTTAAAAACGTTGTTGACCGATCTTGTTGACCAAACAGACCTTAGGGATGAATGGGTGAGGGATCAGGCTTGTAACATGAGGTTTATAGGATTACTTACTCGACCTAGCTGAGGCTACTCGGCCGAGTATCACCTATACTCGACCGAGTAGAGCCTACTCGGCCGAGTACTCCTGTACTCGACCGAGTATGGCTGCTGTCGACACGTTAATATAAACACAAGTTCGCGAGATTCATTTCATTTTCTCATTTCCTCGACAGTTTCTCTTTCTCTAACCCTAGCCTATCTCCCTCCTCTCTCACTCCATAGCTTCACACTTTAATAAAATTAGCCTAAACCTCCACCATGGGAATGACGGGATTCGCTGAGGAAGGATGACGTGGGTGGTGGTCGTCTATGTCGTCGTCGATGCGTAATGTTTGGCAAGTTTCTGCCTTGTGTTCATTTAAGTGATTCTTTGAGTATAGTTGTGTAATAGGAGATGGTTATCGTGGTTAGGATGCTTATTGGAGTCCTGCGTGGCTGTGTATGGAGGTCTTATATGCTTAGCGATGAGGTAGGGTTTCCCTACTCAGTTTACTGTTAATTGTTTTAAGATTGTGATTGTACTGTGTATACTTGTTATCTACTGATCATCGGAGTACTGGTGTGGTGGTGACGTGGTGTTGTGGCGGGGTGATGACGATTGTGGTGTTGTGACAGCTGTGAGGCTGTGTGTGTTGTGATGGTGGTGGAGTCACTTGCGGGAGTGACTTCACACCCTAGTTCGCCCTCCGTGGAACCCGCCACGGGAAGGGATGTGCACATTAAGAGACAGGGATTGTTAGTCGCTCGTTGATGAGCTGTACTAGGTGGGATGGACTGCGGTCACTCACTGGCGGCGAGGATTACCTGTTGCGATGTGTAGTCTGGTAGGGCTATACCCTTCGGGGTGTAGTCAGTTACTGTGCGAGGTCGTGAGACTGGGATAGAGGGTGATCATCTGTTTACATTGTTATTCTGTCTTATATTTGATTAGTCAGTACTGACCCCGTTATTGTTGTTTTGTAAAACCTGCGGTGATCCATTCGGGGATGGTGAGCAGTTGGCTTAGCAGGTATTGCTGATTGTGGCTGCTAGGATTGGAGGGATCGAGTCATCATGCTACCAGTTTAGAGATGCGGGTCATAAGTGTTGTAGTTGTATCTCAGTTATAAAGACTTTGTATTGAGTTGTATGGTACGAATCATTTAATAATATAAGATTGTTCTTTTGTTGTCTAATTTGATCTACTTGATACCCGTCGTTGTGAGTACCAAAGATAAAATTTATAATTCCTATTAAGACTAACCTAGGCTAGTGGTAACAGGGTCGAACCACAAGGAGGCAGATGTAAATTTTAGTTGATTTAAGTTGATCGAGGTAACTATTGTGGGGGTTGAATTGAATTGGTCTTCAGCTAAAAGTGAACAAAGATAATAAACTAAATAAACGATTTAAACAGATAAAAGAAGGGTACTAGGATGGTCGGTTCATTATAGCAAGGGCGGCAAACTAAGTCGGTCAATCAAACACAGGTAAGGCGGGAGATAAAGAGGTCCTCTCGGTCTACTCTTAACAAATTGCATCTTTCGATCTCGCTATAGGTCCCTAATGTCACTAATACTAACTTTCGTCCTGAAAAGTGACTAACGGTCTAACCTATACCTATCTTTCGATCTTAGCACAGTTTAGTCGATTTAATTGATGGTCAAATAACTTTCCCTATCTTTCGATCTAATGGGTCGGTCACAAAATAGGTATCTAACTGGTCGCATGCATTCGATTTGTTAAACATAAGATTAAATTCAATTAAAACGAAAATAAAACCCTACGAGGTCAGTCGATCGACTGACAATGTCAGTCGATCGACCAACACGTGAGACAGTCCGTGTAAAATCTATTGCCGCCTATGCCATAAATCGCCTACATCCTAGCACTATAGAATTAGCTACTCATGATGAAAGTGATAACAACAATAAAACTAATAACGATTACTGAATTCATGCTTAAAGTAAATAACAAACAGCAATAATACGATAATTGGCTTTCGGGATACTAACTAGCAAATCTATACTAATGATGAAAGTAAAACAATAAACTGGAATTAGGGCAGAAGGAATACCGAGATTTCAGAGGAAAGATTAAGAACAAGAACAGAATTCCAATGCTAAAACGATGTTCCAAACCCTAATTACTCGAATGAATAAAACTCGAAAGTTCTTGTGTGAAATTGTGATAAAAACTTCGATGATCAAACTGAATGTTTTATGTTACGTTATATAGCAATTAACGTAACATCTTATTTCCTAAACCTAGCATCATGGGCTTGCGCTTTCTCGGTCTTCTAATTCTCGCCGGAATAGCAACCGTCGATCGATCGATAAGGTCTGGTCGATCGATCGCTCCTCAAAGAAACAAGTAGCTTCGGAACCGAACATTGGTCGATCGACTGCGGGTGATGGTCGATCGACTAATGGAGCTGCTACTTGACTTCTTGAAACTCGTGGACTTGTCTTTTGGGCCTTGGATTGCGCACCAAGCTCGTTCCTTAAGTAATTCCTTTACGTCATTTGCAATGCAGTTTACTTGGGGACGGATTTGGCTTGATTTCCCGCTCAATTCTTCATATTTCTGCAATAATAGACAAAAACACGAAAGTAGGGGAAAATAGAGAAATAATGGCATATAATGCACATTTGAGCTCTGAAATGCGTGTAGAATAAAGTGTGAAACATCATATTTTAGACACGCATCAAATCTCCCCAAACCAAACCTTGCTTATCCCCAAGCAAGAACTAGACTCGATCTAATGACCTAATGGAGCGAGTTCAATCTCAGAGCGAAATGCAAACTGTAAGCCTAAACCAATTTAATGCACAACCAACAATCAACTAGTAACGTGAATCATGCAAACGAGTTATGAGGTCGTTAGAGATCACGAACCGAATCAACCTGTAGAGACTTATCAAATTGGACTCTCACGGTCGCTCAAATCACTCAATAAGCACAGGTGATATAAATGTAAGATAGAAGGAATTAATTTTGTAGTGACTCTCACCTAACTACGACCTATGAAAACATGCCAGCAATAAAATATGAAAATGACCTCTACGACCGTACATACGCATTCCAACCAAACAGATGACCAATGACACATGCCGAGGTATATATGGGATATGTGAGGTATGGGTAAGAAGAGGCAAAACATTTTATGGTAAAGTGGAGGTACAGGTGATCAAGCTAGTACCAAAACGGAACCAAGTGGCAACATCCAGCTTCTTGCTCATAATCAAGCGAAACGGTGCTATAGCAAGCACAAAACTCACAATCTCCAAACTATCAAATCAATAAACTCCCCATAGGATATCAATGAAACATGGGAGCAAAAATCGCCAAAAGATAAGGATTAAATTATGCAAATCGACTTCTTCCTCGAATCTCAGTCGATCGACCATATTTGGCAGTCGATCGACTGCTTAAACAGTACAGAACCTAATTTTTTTTATTTCTTTTTCGAATCATTTTTTTTTCATTTTTTCTTTCTTTTTCTTTTGTTTCTTTCTTTCCTTTTTTCATTTTCCAATCATCATCTCAACAGAGCAAATGCCACCAAAAACGAGTAACAATCCCAAGAACACAGACTACTAGCTTGACGAGGGACAGGCTAAATGTAGGATGTAGTAATGGGACAAAAAGGCTATTTTTGGCAGTGTGAAGCTTATGGGTAAAATGAGAAAAGGCAACCTCTACCACATGTGTCAACAAACCACAAACCGAATGCATACAGGTATTAAGTAGATCAAATTCATATTCATGCAAATTAAGGAAACATGTCTCATAAGGAGTACTACTCACAATCCTAATTAAACCGGTCATGAATGTCAACAGTTATAGGCTCTAATTCTCAGAAATATGATGTAGTTTGCCAAAAATCAAAGTCAAGTCTCAAGTTCAGCAAGAATGTAACGAAAACTCGTAGATATGCATATACGATTCTACTAATAACATGTTAATCTAGCAAGGCTCAGGCAAAACAGGTGCAAATGCAAAATCATCATAGAAATACTACCGTTCCGACTCGACCTATATGCTAAAATAAACGTGCATTTTGTGGAATTTTTTGAAATTTTTCAATTTTTTTTTTGAATTTTTCTGTATATATAAGAGAAATGAAATAAACAATGCAAAACAAAATTAAACGTGAATGCAAGCAAATGATATGCGACGCAAAACCCTTCCCCAAACCAAATCGCACAATGTCCCCATTGTGCAAAATCATGTAATGAAGGAAAGAGAAATGGGAATTGGCGAGAAAATAAACAAGCAAGACACAAAGGAAAGATATGGAACTCACAAGACTTTAAGCGCAGCAAAGGAAACCTCCCCAAACCAGCGTGAGCTAGGAGGTTTTAGTAGCTAGCAGTGCTACCAATAAGAGTGCCTGAAAGACAGAAAATACCACGCATAAGACTGAGAAAACAATTTTTGAAACGGTAAAATTGTGCACAAATGAGAAAATAGAAGAGATAAATAATTTGACGGAAAATAAAGTGGAGTAGGAGACTCCCTTAAGTCCGCAAATCGACCAAACACAGCAGGGGAGAGGTCGTGAACAAATACAGCAGTAGCAGCGGTCGATCGACCACGAAGATCAGTCGATCGACCAAGTGAGCGTGAACAGTAGCTCCTGTAAACCTGCAGATCAGTCGATCGACCATAAATACCAGTCGATCGACTGAAAACACTGCTGCAACGTCTTATTTCTTCGTGTTGGCTCAATGATTCGAGCTAACAAGCTCTAAACACCTGCAAGTACACAATAAAACGCGCCCAAATTGCGCAAAACCCAGAAAAAAGTCTAAAGTACTTAAAAATCCTAAGCAAACAAAATAAAAGCGAAGTTTTCGCGCACACAAAAACAATAAAAATGTCTTAACAAAGCAAATAAAATGAAGTTTATAACGAGCTCGATCAACTAATAGTTGATCAAGAAGGACCACGGTATGGCCCACTTTCGTCGGCCGGCTACTAGAGGTAGCCTCAATGGTGCTCATCTCATCAGCTGCACCCTTCTTAGCTTCGACAGTCGGAGGGCTCAACGGATCAACTTTGTCAGCTCCCCAATCAAGGATTTCTTTGGGTTCAACGGAATCCAAGTCAGACCGTCTCACCTTGGTTGGCCCATCCTCCACTTCCTCATCAGTCCCATAGCTTAGGCATCCAAGGCCTCCTCTTTGAATGATAGGCTTCTTTACAGCTGGCACAACTTGTAGCACTTCCTTCCCCAAACCAGCTTCTGCATTATCTAAAACAACAGATTCTTCCTCCTTCTTGCTCCCAATCCGGGGCGGAGGGGTTAACACAAAGAGAGTGATAGGGACAGCAATTCAGAAGCACAAAGTACGATTTCTTTTCGAGACCGTATTACAAGTAATGAGCCACATGGGATCCTTCTTTTTAGCAGGTTGGGCAAAAATGATAGAATGTTTCCCAACTTTGAAGGTCAAAGTTCCGGAGCCTACGTCAATAATCGCACCGGCGGTGTGCGAAACGCCTACCTAGGATGATCGGTATATGGGCATCCTCGTGCATGTCCAGACAACAAAGTCAACAGGGAAGAAAACTTCCCTATTTGGACGGGTATGTCCTCTAGGACTCCTATAGGCTCGACCGCAGATCGGTCAGCCATCTGAACTGTCATGTCTGTGAAAGCAAACCGGGTCAACTTAAGCCTCCTAGCTAAACTCAAGGGCATGACGCTTATGCTAGCCCCTAGGTCACACAATGCCTTCTCAATTGAGAAGGTACCTATTTTGCAAGGAACAGAAAAGCTACCCGGGTCCTCTAACTTATGGGGCGCAGTGTGAGACAGATAGGAGCAAGACTCCTTGGTGAGTGCGAGTGTGTCTTGTTTCAAGTGACCGCTTTTTGGACAACAGTTGTTTCATAAATTTAGTATAAGCGGGCACTTGGTTAACTAACTCAAGGAAGGGGACTTGTACATTCAGACTACGGATAACTTTCTCAAACTTACTGAAAGATACCTGTTCCTTCGTTGGCACGAGTCTCTCCGGATATGGGGCTGTGAGGAGTACCTTAGCCCTCTCCTCCAATTCACGCGCGCCGGCGTCCTTGGACTTAGGCTGAAAGTCCGTCACCTTCTCTTTGTTGAAGCTAGACCCCTCCTCAGACCGTCTCAAATGAGAACCATTGACCGTCATTGGGTCGAACTTGGGACCGGATCGACCCATCAAGACTCAGGTCTTGTCCTAAAATCTTCGGGACCGTGGTACCCCGAAACAAGTGGTCTCGTAGGTTATTTGGCATTAAAGGACGAAATTCTTCAGCATCAGCAGCGATCCCAGTCGATCGACCACTCTCCTCAGTCGATCGAATGAGATGTACAATTCCAGAAGCTCCTGTAACCCGTGCTTCAGTCGATCGACTAGGTATATCAGTCGATCGACTGAAATACCTGGCAGACGTCTTTTTCTTTGATTTGTTCGTTGAAGCTTTCTCTTGACTTGTTCCCGGCTCATCTTTTCCAACAACGTCCTCAACCATGGCAGGACCATCAAGGGTGGAACCGCTCCTCAAAGTGATGGCATTTAGGGTCTCCTTTTGTTCCGGTTGAGTGGGTAAGTGTCCGGGAGCTCGAGTGTTATTTTTGCTAGCCAATTGAGCAATTTGGCTCTCTAGTAGCTTCATCCCGGCCTCTCTTGCTTGGGACTCCTTTAGCAACAGGTTCTTAAGCTCAGAAAACTCAGAATTCTGCGATTGTTGCTGCTGCGGCACATAAGGAGGTTTCTGATATTGTTGTTGCTTTTGATGAGGGGGTATATAGGGTTGTTGCTGCGGCGGGGCTTGAGTTGGGTTAAGGACATTTTGGCTCCTCCAACTCAAGTTCGGATGGGTGTTCGGCTCATAGTAGGTGTTGGTCTGCCTATAGTGTTGAAAGGCGACAAGATTCGAAGGGACTAGGCGGTTTTCGAGACATGGCCCTCACCTCCACACCTTTCACAGACGAAGGGACCGTCTGACACAGCATTGACTTGGTACATCCCACCTTTGGAAGCTCCTCCTAGCTCATACTTGCCAAATCTCGCGGTAAGAGCCTCAAGCGCAGCGACAGAGGAGGATTCTGCAGCTCTCCTCTGGTTCCCTCTAGAATTCCCATACTCGGCCTTGTGGGTAGCTAGATCGTCAATGATCTTCCACCCCTTGGTTGCTCCCAAATTTTCAGCAAATCTCCCGTTGGCTGCAGTATCTAAAATGGCCCTCTGATCGTCGTACAACCCATTGTAGAAATGATTGCACAAACTCCATTTTTCGAACCCATGGTGCGGTATGGTTCACACCAACTTCTTAAATCGGACCCATGCTTCGTGGAAATTCTCATCTGGCCCTTGTTTAAAGCCCGTGATTTGTGCTCTAATAGCGATCGTCCTTGAAGCAGAGAAGTACTTCTTGTAGAACGCCAATGCCAATGTATTCCAATCAGTGATCCCTTGAACGGCTCGGTCCAGATCTCTATACCACTCCCTTGCAGCATCGCGAAGGGAGAAGATGAACATAGTCTCCTTGATCTGGTCTTGGGTCACGCCAGCTGGTGGGGGTATGGAACAGCAGTAGTCAATAAAGGTCTCCATATGCTTAACTGCATCTTCATTTGCAGCTCCCCCAAACTGGTTTCTCTCAACCATAGTGATGTAGGCAGGCTTTGGTTCGAACTTCCTGGCATCACCTGGTAGCTCGAACCCCTTATATAAGTTATCGGTTGTCGGCTCAGAATAACTAGCTATACTTGCTTCCTCGCCATGACGGAATTTCCGGAGAATTAACTGTCTCGGCTGAAGAAGTGGAAACGGGCGAAGATGGTGGATTATCTTCGAACAGTTCGTTCTCGTAATAGCTTGACAGAGTACTCAGCTCTTCCTCTGTCGGTAGTATCCTTTGTGTTCGTCTCAAATCGCGCAAGGATCTTTCAAGCTCAGGTTTCAACGGTACTAATTCTCCACCCTGTGACCTGCGCATAAGAAGAAACTACAAAAAGAATATAAGAAAAGTTTAAGGAACGGATGTCCCTTAAACTAAGAAAGACTAAAAATAAAAACAACTAAAATTAGGACTATTGCCTCCCCGGCAACGGCGCCAAAATTTGATACCTGTCGTTGTGAGTACCAAAGATAAAATTTATAATTCCTATTAAGACTAACCTAGGCTAGTGGTAACAGGGTCGAACCACAAGGAGGCAGATGTAAATTTTAGTTGATTTAAGTTCAGTCTGAGGTAACTATTGTGGGGGTTGAATTGAATTGGTCTTCAGCTAAAAGTGAACAAAGATAATAAACTAAATAAACGATTTAAACAGATAAAAGAAGGGTACTAGGATGGTCGGTTCATTATAGCTTCGGCGCAAAGCAAACTAAGTCTGGTCTGAATCAAACACGGGTAAGGCGGGAGATAAAGAGGTCCTCTCGGTCTACTCTTAACAAATAGCATCTTTCGATCTCGCTATAGGTCCCTAATGTCACTAATACTAACTTTCGTCCTGAAAAGTGACTAACGGTCTAAACTATACCTATCTTTCGATCTTAGCACAGTTTAGTCGATTTAATTGATGGTAAAATAACTTTCCCTATCTTTCGATCTAATGGGTCGGTCACAAAATAGGTATCTAACTGGTCGCATGCATTCGATTTGTTAAACATAAGATTAAATTCAATTAAAACGAAAATAAAACCCTACGAGGTGATCGATCGACCGACAATGTCGATCGATCGACCAACACGCGAGACAGTCCGTGTAAAATCTATTGCCGCATATGCCATAAATCGCCTACATCCTAGCACTATAGAATTAGCTACTCATGATGAAAGTGATAACAACAATAAAACTAATAACGATTACTAAATTCATGCTTAAAGTAAATAACAAACAGCGATAATACGATAATTGGCTTTCGGGATACTAACTAGCAAATCTATACTAATGATGAAAGTAAAACAATAAACTGGAATTAGGGCAGAAGGAATACCGAGATTTCAGAGGAAAGATTAAGAACAAGAACAGAATTCCAATGCTAAAACGATGTTCCAAACCCTAATTACTCGAATGAATAAAACTGAAAGTTACTGTGTGAAATTGTGATAAAAACTTCGATGATCAAACTGAATGTTTTATGTTACGTTATATAGCAATTAACGTAACATCTTATTTCCTAAACCTAGCATCATGGGCTTGCGCTTTCTCGGTCTTCTAATTCTAAATGCGGAATAGCAATCTGGTCGATCGATCGATAAGGCTGGTCGATCGATCGCTTCCTCAAAGAAACAAGAGTAGCTTCGGAACCGAACATTGGTCGATCGATCGGGTGATGGTCGATCGACTAATGGAGCTGCTACTTGACTTCTTGAAACTCGTGGACTTGTCTTTTGGGCCTTGGATTGCGCACCAAGCTCGTTCCTTAAGTAATTCCTTTACGTCATTTGCAATGCAGTTTACTTGGGGACGGATTTGGCTTGATTTCCCGCTCAATTCTTCATATTTCTGCAATAATAGACAAAAACACGAAAGTAGGGGAAAATAGAGAAATAATGGCATATAATGCACATTTGAGCTCTGAAATGCGTGTAGAATAAAGTGTGAAACATCATATTTTAGACACGCATCACTACTCCCTCGGGAAACCGAGATGGTGACACCGTCATACACTGGAATGGTCCTTGGTAAGGCATTCTGGTGTGCGGCGGTGTTACAGTGACGGCTTGGGTTGGTGTCTCGCCGGAAAATCATATAAGGGGTAGGACTGTGTTTTATTGGTTAAACCGTGTATAGATAGGGTGGATGCAGCCTTACCTCGCCTTAGGACTTGGGTTGTTGGTATTCCACGGTGGTGATGCTTGGGGTAGTCTTGATGTCGAGCATTGAGGACGTGTTGTGGTACTCTGTTTTAGCGCTGTTTCGGCAAGGGTTCCTAGTTGTTAGTCGGGTTTGTATTGTATGATGTCGGGATTGTTAATTGATGTTGTTGTCGTCTTTGTGGCCTCGTGTGGGTGTTGACGGTGCTGGGCAGTGGCTAGGTTGCGGTAATGGTTGCTCACGGTCATGGTGAATGGGTGGTCATGTGTGTGGCTGTTGTGCAGGCCGTTGTCGTGGTTCCTACCAGCGGCTATTAGAGTGGTTACAGGGGGTGTCTCGGGTGAAGGTGGTGGCTGGTAAGAGAGGCCACCGTGGCTGGGTGGTCCACGGTGGAGGTCGTACAAGGATGGGTTTCCGAGGGAGTGCAAGGTGTGTGTATCTCGTTAAGTCGTGTAAGTGTGTCTTGGTTTGTGAATTAGTTTACGAGTTAGTTTACGAGTTAGTTTGACAACTTCCACGGTGGAGGGAGTTAGTTTTATAACTTGGTTTTAGTAATGGGACTAGGTGGAGTCGGGTTGTGTTGGGGCTTGTGTTGATGATGGGTTTTAAATATTGAAGTCGTAAACTTATAATTAGACAATTAATTATTTTAGTGGGTTATGCCTAATATTGATACGGGTTTTGACCAATAATTAAAACGGGTTCTACGTAATAATTTACCCGAGAACATAATTAATATAATTAAATTATAAATAATTAAAATAATGAATAATGAATATAATTTATAATTGAATAATTATTATATTTGTTAGGTGACGGGTTGTTGAAGAGTTATTTGATTGATTTGCTTTGCTTGGATTGCGTAGTTGGAGTGCTTGCTTTCGAGGTAGGATAACTACTCAACTTGTCTTGTCTTTGTTGGTTTGTGGAATTTATAAAAGTATTGTGAAATTGGATGGATTAATGGATGTGAATTATATGTCATGGAATTATATTTTGGTTATTGGTTTATTCATATTGTTTATTGGATACCTCAGATTCGGTCTGAGACGAGTTATGGTTATTGTTAGTATTACATATCTTTGAGTGGATACCTCAGCCTCGTGTTGAGATGGATTATTGTTATTGTATTGTTATAACTTTGTATTGGATACCTCAGTTTTATACTGGGATGGTGGATACCTCAACTTCGGTTGGGATGGTGGATACTTCAACTTCGGTTGGAATGATGGATACCCCTGGCCAGGGATTGGCGGGATGAATGGGTGTTTCGGGTGATGAGCTCAGTTGTATTGGCATTATATATCATATCATTTCACTTAGACTTGTTGTTGGTTATTCCTACTCAACCTCGTGGTTGACAGTGTATTCGTGAACACCTGCGGTGAACCGTTTTATGGGGAGAAGATTTGATAGGTACTAAAGATTAGCTGACTCGGGTGCAT
Organism: Silene latifolia; assembly: GCF_048544455.1. Classification (NCBI taxonomy): domain Eukaryota; kingdom Viridiplantae; phylum Streptophyta; class Magnoliopsida; order Caryophyllales; family Caryophyllaceae; genus Silene; species Silene latifolia. The sequence goes on from NW_027413701.1 coordinate 1,020,135, forward strand.
TGGGATGAGAGCTCGACTTGGACCATAGTTGAAGTCTAGATCTCATAGATTGATTATATCACTTTATTTATTTTCGCTGCGAGTTGTAATGATTTTATATTAAGTTTTTGATTAATTTGTAATACCGTATGTAATCATTAAAGTTTTAATTTAAAGTACTTTGGTGAAATGGACTTTGTTATTCACTACATCGGGAAACCGAGATGGTAACAGTTCTATTTATTTGGGAATGTCTCCCGAATAAATGGGGGTGTTACAAAGGAATGTTGCCAGCACTGTACTGGGCAGTCGATTGACCGTGTCACCTGGTCGATCGACTCTATTTCGAGGCTGCGGTTTCTTTTACACGTTTGTCTTTTGAAAGCCCACTTGTAATTTATCTTTTGGGCAGAACTATTATTAGTAGAACGTAACAAACAATTTATGGATGCTTTTTATTCAACAACTCAAGGTTTTAGACCTAGTTTTTTTGGAGGAACGCGAAACGGAGGCTACAGATTACGATCAATTGTTTGTTCATCAAATTCTTTAGTAAGCTTTAATTCAATTTCAATTTTCTCTTATTCTTGTTTATTTATTTCTAGTTTCTTCTAATTTATATTTAAGCAATTCAATTTTAATCCCTTAGTTTTTAATTCTAATTCAATCATGTCAATTTTATTTCGTATCTTTAATTTTGCAATTGTCATATTCTTAATCATGCGTAGCTAAATTCCTATGCTAGGAATTAGGGAATCCATGGCGTCATGAGTTGCTATTATTAAGTTTAGGTTGAGCCCGTACCGGCCTTATTTACTTTTGTGAGATTTTACCCCTTTGCTAGATTGAGAGATTAGCGGAGTTAGATTTCTTACAAGTAATTGGATAGACTAGTGGTGCGAAAGCAATTTAGTTTCATTCTAGGGTGAAAGAAGACCGAGAGGCTTAGTTCGAATAGAGACTTAGAGGACCTATTTGACATCCTGAGACGGTATTGGACAGACCTTGACTTTACATAGCTGCTTTTTAATATCAATTTTAAACTTCATTTAAATTTCAGTAATTAGTTTAGAATCAACCAACCAAAACCCCCCCAACAATTGTTACTTCAATAGATTAAAAATAGCAAATAGAATTAATCTTGTCTCTCTGTGGTTCGACCCTTACTATCACTAGCTATAGTTTTAGTTTGGTTTATAAATTTAACTTTGATACAAAACGACGGTATCTAATTTTGGCGCCGTTGCCGGGGAGACGGTGTAATTCTGTTTGCTTTATTTTTAGTTTATTTTTCTTGTCTCAAGGAACTTTGGTTCCTTGAGGCCGTTGCTTACCTTTTCCTTCTAGTTTTGCTTGTGCACAATTAGAAGAAGATTTCGAGAGGAAAACTTGAGTACTCCCGATTTTGCTACAATCATGCCAACAATATACGATCAGTCTCAGCCAAAGGTACAAGATATTCCTCAGGGATTTAGCCTCCCTGTTCCTACACAGGGGACTTTTGATATCCGCCCCTCTCACATCTCTTTAGTGGAGCGGAACCTGTTTGGGGGATTACCAGATGAAGATCCTGGGATGCATATGGAGATCTTCATGGATTATTTTCATTCCATATCTGACCGGCCGGAGTGACCCAAGATGAAGTAAAGGAGACATTATTTCTATACTCCTTGAAAGATTCTGCGCGTGAATGGTACCGCTACCTTGATAAGGTAGCAAATTTGAGTTACAAATGGACATCTCTAGCTTTGGCTTTCTACAAAAGATATTATCCACCTGTGAAAACCAATGCTTTAAGAAGTCAAATTACAAATTTCCAAAGAAGGACCCGATGAGGAATTACATGAAGCATGGGTCCGTTTCAAGAAATTAGTTCGATCCGTTCCTCACCCCAAAGAAAGGTGGTACCTTTGCAACCAATTTTATAATGCCTTGTACGATGTATACAGAGTCATCCTTGATGCGGCTGCAAATGGTAGGTTCCAAAACAATGTGGATTCTAATAAAGGTTGGAACACTATTGAGGAGATGGCAGTTCATAGAGCTGAATATAGGAGTTCGCGTGGGAATTCGCGAAAACCAAGTGATGAAATGAGTGTCGTTGCGGCACTTGAAGCTTCTATTAACGCCCGGTTCAAAAAGTTTGAGTTTTCTAAGGCTTCCGAGAAGAAAATTGAAATTCCTGTTCATAACTCAAATGAGACAGTGGAATTGAGAGAAATAGTCCAAGCTCTTTTGGTTCAAGTTACGAAAATAGAAGAAGCTAGGATTGAATCTGCAAGGAATTTTGAGAAGCAGTTGGAGATTCTAGCGGCTAACCAAGTCGCCAATTCTTCAAGCAAATGTGAGGTTCCTATCGAGACACTTAATGCAATTCATCTCCGCATTGGTCTTTCATATGACGGTCCTGATAAGCCAAGAAAAGACTCGGAAAATGATGAAAAGACTCGGAAAATGATGAAAAGTCAGATTTAAATTCTGGTGTGAAAACAAACTCTACTGCCAGTGTCAGTGGTCGATCGACCAGAATCTTTGACGAAAAAGTTTCTGACAATCAGAAACCATTCGAACCCAGTGCACTTGGTCGATCGACCGATCCCCATGGTCGATCGACTGGGTCGCCAGTGCTGAATGAAAATCCGTCAATTGAATTGCGAAATACCTCCGCTAGTGACGATTTAATGGAGATTTTAAACATTCGGAAGACGAAAATTGTCGACCCTACGACAAGTGTTGTGGCCCCGTATCCGGAGCGTTTAAAGAATACAAAGTTGGAGCGTAAGTTCGGTAAGTTTTTGGAGATCGTCAAGAATCTTGAGGTAACCATTCCTTTCACTAACTTAATTACCCAGGTACCTTCTTACACTAAGTTTATGAAGGATATTTTGACTCGTAAGAAGAATTTTAATGATGTCGGTACTATTGCTTTCACGGAGGAGTGTAATGTTCTTTCACGAAGCAACATACCACCTAAATTAAAAGACCCAGGTAGTTTTTCGATTCCATGTACTATAGGTAACCATGAATTTGAGAAAGCTCTTTGTGATCTAGGGGCCAGTGTCAGTGTTATGCCATATTCTGTGTGTGAAAAGTTAAATATAGGTAACCTTAAGGTGACCAATATGACCCTTCATATGGCAGATAGATCGATTCAGAGACCCTTAGGTATTTTAGAAGATGTACCCGTTCGAGTGGGTAAGTTCTTTATTCCTGTCGATTTCGTCGTTTTAGACATTGCTGAGGATAGTCAGATACCTATTATCTTAGGTAGACCATTTTTACATACGACTGGGGCCATGATAGATGTCAAACGTGGAGTCTTGACCTTGGAGGTAGGGGATGACACAATTGAGTTCAGTCTTGCTCGCACTGCGACTAAACCTGCTGATGATGATACGTGTTATTCCGTTGATATTGTTGACAGGGCTGTTAATTGTAACTGGAGGGAATCCTTAGCCAAGGATTAAATCAATAGGATCCTCTAATTGATTTAATCCTTTTAGATGAGTGTGCAGTTAATCCAGCAAAGAATGCTGATGAGCTGGATGTTTTGGAAACAGTAATAGAAGGCCACGAGCTCACAGAGGAAGAAGATGAGATGATTATAAGCCTGGCCAACGCAAATTTGGTAAACACTTGCTATGCCATTGAAGCTGATTCTGCCTATGCTGTTGAGGTAAAGGTGCCAGAGCGTAAGCCACTTCCTCCGAATCTTAAGTATGTCTTTTTAGATGATACGGAGCAATACCCAACTATTGTTAGTGCTAAGCTTGACGATAACTTGACTTTTTCTCGCTTTGATGTGTGTACTTAAGAAAACAGAAAGCTTTAGGTTACTCTTTGGATGATATTAAGGGCATCAGCCCTGACATTTGTATGCACAGAATTGAGCTGGAGGAGGGTCACAAGCCTTACAGACAGGGTCAATGCAAGTTGAATCCGAAGATGTAGGAGGTTGTCATTGATGAGGTGATGAAACTACTCGATGCAGGTATTATTTATACAGTTGGCAACTCCAAGTGGGTTAGCCCAGTTCAGGTAGTCCCGAAAAAAGGAGGGAGCACTGTGGTACAAAATGAGAAAAATGAATTAATACCAACTCGAGTTGTGACAGGTTGGCGGATGTGCATTGACTACAGACAGTTAAATGCCGCCACAAAGAAAGACCATGAGCTGAGGCGTTACACAATCCGAAAGGCGATGGGGATTTTTTCTGATTATATAGAGAATATTATGGAGGTATTTATGGATGACTTCTAAGTTTATTGTAATGACTTTGATCGTTGTTTAGCTAACCTTGATAAAGTCATGCAGCGTTGTATTGATGTTAATCTTGTTTTAAATTGGGAAAAATGTCAGTTCATGGTCAATGAGGGAGTTGTGTTGGGACATTTGATTTCTGATAAGAGCATACATGTTGATAAATAAAAAGTACAAGTGATTGAGCAACTGCCTCCTCCCATGAATGTTAAAGGAGTGAAGAGTTTCCTTGGCCATGCTGGTTTTTATCGGCGGTTCATTAAGGATTTTTCGAAAATGGCTAAACCACTTACACAATTGCTTCTTAAAGATGCTGTTTTTGAGTTTACTGATGAGTGCCTATTAGCTTTTAACAGGTTAAAGGAGGCTTTAGTTTCTGCGCCAATCATTCAGCCGCCTGATTGGGACCTCCCATTCGAGATTATGTGTGATGCTAGTGATTATGCGATTGGTGCAGTCTTAGGACAGCGGAAAAATACAGTTTTGAATGCCATATATTATGCGAGTCGAACTCTGGATGAGGCTCAAGTTAATTATTACACAACTGAGAAGGAGCTTCTAGCTGTAGTTTTTGCCTCAGATAAATTTCGGTCTTATTTATTGGGTTCTAAGGTTATTGTTTATACTGACCATGCAGCGTTGAAGACTCTCTTTATTAAGAAGGATGAGAAGCCGAGGCTTTTGAGGTGGATACTCCTTTTACAGGAGTTCTATTTGGAGATTAAAGATAAGAAAGGTGTAGAGAATGTGGTGGCTGACCATTTATCTCGTCTGCAGCTGACAGAAAGGGAAGATTCATTACCCATTGATGATTCTTTTCCTGATGAGAGCTTGTTAGTTATTACTAATTCGGGGTCTTATCCACCTCCGTGGTTTGCTGATTATGCTAATTTTGCAGTGACAGGTAAAATACCACCCAAGCTTTCATGGCAGCAGAAGAAGCGGTTCACTTATGATGCTAGACAATACTTTTGGGATGATCAATTTATTTTCAAGGAATGTGCAGACGGTATTATCCGGAGATGTATGTGTGCCTCAATGGGAGGTCAAGGATATCCTAGAAGCTTGCCACTCTTCTGCCTATGGTGGTCACCATGGTCCGTCCCGGACTGTGGCTAAGGTACTCCAATCCGGTTTCTATTGGCCAACTTTGCATGCAGATAGTCGGTATTTTGTTGCTGAGTGTGATGCTTGTCAAAGATCGGGGAATATTTCAAAGAGACATGAGATGCCGCAGGTAGGTATTCTAGAGGTTGAGATTTTCGATGTCTGGGGCATTGATTATCAAGGACCCTTTCCGAGCTGTCAAGGTAATAAATATATCCTCGTAGCCATAGATTAAGTGTTCAAATGGGTAGAAGTTGTTGCTACCCCTCATTGCGATGCAAAAGCCGTGATTAAGCTGTTTAAAAAGATAATCTTCCCTCGTTTGGGTGTGCCTAGGGTTGTCATTAGCGATGGAGGCATGCATTTTAAAGAAAAACAACTTTGTGCTATGTTGACTAAATTCGGTGTCCAACATCGTAGAGGTTTGGGGTATCATCCCCAAACTAGTGGTCCAGTTGAGATTTCTAACCGAAAATTGAAAGAAATGTTAGCTAAAGTTGTTTCTAAATCACGGAAAGATTGGAGTCTTAAGTTGGATGATGTCTTGTGGGCTTATAGGACCGCGTTTAAAACGCCAATTGGGATGTCACCATTCCGATTGATTTATGGTAAAACATGTCACTTGCCTGTTGAATTAGAACGTAAATCTTGGTGGGCAATTTGTGATTTGAATTTAGATCCTAACCTCTCTCGTGAGAAACGTATGACGCAGTTGAATGAGTTAGAGGAATTTAGGCTGCTAGCCTATGATAATGCTAGGATCTACAAGGAGAAGACGAAGCGCTGGCACGACAAGAGGATCATCAAGGGCGAGTTCAATGTCGGTGATAAGGTACTCCTTTTTAATGCTCGTATCCATTTATTTCCTGGTCAGCTGAAATCCAGGTGGAGTGGCCCTTATACGGTCACAGCAGTGACAAAATTCGGATCAGTTGAATTAGAGATCTCCTCTGGAGACCGATTCAAAGTGAATGGTCAATACGTGAAACACTATCATGGTGCAGGCGAATTTGTTGGGCAGGTCAGAGTACTATACTTTGACCCACTTTTAGAAGCTGCAAATTGAGGTAAGAAGGTCGTGCGGGACCTCTTAAACCAACGCTAACCGGGAGGCAACCCGGCTTGTAATTTTCTTGTGTAATTAGGAACTTTACCGTTTATTTAGCTTACATCTCATTAGGAGCTTTAGATTTATTTTAGTTTAGTTAGCGATTACTGTTATGGGAAGACGTGCGCCTTTGTGAGTGTTTTCAGGTAATTATTTTATGCAAATTGCGTAAAGTGATATGCTAGATGATTGTGAAAGAAAGGCGGAAGTTTGAAGTTGAAAGGGAATTTTTAGCGTATGTGACTATTGCCAGTAACATCAGTCGATCGACCAAGTGCATCAGTCGATCGACTGATGATTATATGACGCCAACAATCAGGAACTGTTCCAGGAGAAAGACCAGTCGATCGGCCATACTGGGTAGTCGATCAACCGCGACGCGACATTAGTGTTTTAACAGGGATTTTTTATTCTAATTTCTTTCCTTCATTCCTTCATTCCTTAATTCATTCATTAACAACAAAGAAAAAGAAAGAAAAAAAAAACCCCTTTTAACCTTTCTTCACCTTGCGATTTTCGTGCTCAATCTCCCCTTTCATTTCGATTTTCTTGCTCAAAATCTCCAAGGTTTCATCAAAGGTATGTTTCTAATTATCTTTTAGTCCTTTAATTCGACTTACGCTGTATATTTATGCTCAAATTCGAGCAACCTCCCATTTGTTTCGAAAAAAAAATCGATTTGGGGCTAATTTCTTGTCGAATTTGTGCTTTAATTGCGTTTGTTATCCTTTTCCCTTGATTTTTGAGCCATCTCAGCGACTAGGAGGGGTTTAATTTCGTTTTCCGCAAATTTTTCTAAACCCTAGTTTGATTATTGATTTCTGATTGTAACTTAGGGTTTATTAATTTTCATTGTTCAAGATTTTGGGAACCTAGTTGTTGAGTTTGTTATTTTTTGTGAGCAGAAGAATGACGAAAGGGAAGAAGGCAGTGGACCGTGGGCAGCCCAGCAGGCAGGGGGCATCAAAACGGTCGCGGATTACGACGCCCATGGTCGAGTTAACTACGGATAGTCTACCTGGCTATCTGCAGGTGATTTTCTCCCCCCCTTCACAAAGAGCTAAATTTCTTACTTTGGTCGAACGGTATTCAGTTCAAGGAACCCGTTTTCTGCATAAACCGACTTTAGAAAAGCTAGGGTGTCTCGACTCCGCTGTTTCCCTGCTAAATGGGACCGGGATGTCAGGCTTGGTGAACATCGCTGAGTTCACATACCCTATTTTGACTCTTGAGTTTTTCTCTTCCTTTGTTTTCGACCAAACTTCTTTTGAAACTGATAAAAATAGCTCATGTGTCTCTTTTAGGCTGTTTAATGTCACTTATTCCTTGACGCTAGCTGAGTTTGCTAGTTTTTTGGGTCTGTGTTTCGAGGGTAACACCTCGGAGTCGTCTGATGTGCATAGGGTTATGTGGTCGTGCATATCCGACCTGGACGGCCCTAAGAGGAAGGCCACTTCCGTCCATTTACCGCCCTTTCGTTACTACTTCCGGCTGATGGGCAACACCATCTTTGGCCGGAAAGAGTCAAATAACATAAATACAATTGAATTGTCTATTTTGGCAGGGTACTTGAACATCGAGAGTCGGGTAGCCCGCATTTATAACATTGCTTATTTGACTGCCTCTCACTTCAACATTATAAGTGAGGGCACCTCTCTGATTACTATAGTTGTGGTGGGCTAGTTACTCATATAGCCCACCGTCTTGTTCCTGTCTTTCCTCGAGAGGAGGCTCCTCTCGACCCTCTTGCACGCTTCATGGACCTTGACTACGTCAAGTCCGTCAAGTGGGTCGATACTCGGGGTCGGTGGAAGATCGATTCTTTCATTTCCGACCCCATTCCTATCCTTGCCCTTCCTCCTATTTTACCCTTTACTACTGTTGAGGGGAAGACTCGACCGCCCTTGCCTAGCTAGAGACTCCATATTAGGGCACGTTCCTCTCATGCTTCCACCTCGAGAGGAACTCGTACCTCTTCTTCACGGGTTCCTTCCTCCTCCACTCCTACTCCTGGGCCAGGTTTCCCGGCTACTTTTCGAGCCCCTGCACCTATTGTTATCCCTGCGGTCATGGACCAAAGGGCGGTTTCACGTGTGTTGGGTGATTTATGCAGGAGTTTTGATCAGCATAGGATGGACATGGCTCTTGCCATGTACCCACTTTATGAGGAGTTTGCTCGGACAGGGATGCTCCCACCGGGTCCTTGGACACCCCCGTCCTTCTTTGTTCCCACGGAGGGCGGATATCCTCCGCCTATTACGACGTCTACTCCCACTACTGCTGCTGCTGCTGAGGCGGAGGAGGAGGATGACTCAGCATCCGACGAGGAGGATGCGGATAGCGATCCCGAGTATGACGGTGGAGATTAGACGCATTACGACCTCCCCTTTTTGATGGCCTGTTTGGAGAGGCCGTATTTAGTGAGTTTTCATTTCTTTTTCCTTAGTTTCCATTTCTTCTGTAGATGTATATATTCCTCCCTGTTATTTTGGATGCTGCTGTTGTTTTAGTTGATGAGCGCAATGAGGGCATTGCGCGTTTTGGTTTGGGGAGGGTATATGCATATGCTTGTCACATTTGCATTGTTTTACTCGCATTTTTAGATCATGTTTACTGCATTTCCGCATGCATTTGCATTTCTCTTTAAAAAAAAAATACAAAAATATCACGTTTACTTTTACATTTAGGTCGAGTCGGAATGGATGGATTTCCATGATAAAATTGCTTTACGTATTGTCTCATTGCCCTTCCTTGCACTTTTAATGTCGTTGAGTATGTAACTTGCATAGTCTACGAGTTTTTGTTGGAATTTTACTAAACGAATAGACTTGACTCAATATTGGCAAACTACTTACAATTTCTAAGGTTAGAGCTTATTTAAACTGGCGTCATTTATGACCGGTTTCATGTAGGAATGAGAGTAGTTACTTCTCGTAAGGCATGTCACATAAATTTGCATAAACATGAATTTTATCTGCTTAATACCTGTATGCATTTGGTTTTGCGGTTTGCGGACACATGTGGAAGAGGTTCCCTTTATTTCATTTTGCCCATTAGCCCCACAAAAGCCAAATTTGCCTTTTTGTCCCATAAACTACATTCCAAAATTTAGCCACCCTAGCCGAGCTAGTAAAGGTAGTTATTCAGGAATATTATTTTGCGATTTGGTTTTTATTGTCTCGTGTGAGAAATGCATCAGTTTTGGGTGATATGTTGGGAATTGAAGGGAAACTTTGAATTGAAAAAAAGAAAAAAGAAAAAAAATAAAAAAAGAGAAAAACTGAACAGAAGCAGAGGAGGTTCAGGTCAAAAGGGGCGGTCGATCGACTGCATCACATGGTCGATCGACTGCCAGATCAGGTTTTGAAAAAAAAAGGAGGCAAAAAGAAAAAGAAAACAAAAAAATCACATGATTGGAATAATTTTTGGACGGTGATTTTTATTCCCATGTCGCTATTTATATTATTTGGGAAATTATTATTATTTTGGGAGATTGTGAGATTTGTGCTTTTAGTAGCGCCGTTTTGATTTTCTCTCGAGTACGAAGTTGGGAAATATACAGAAATTTGGTGTTTAGAAGTTGCTTGCTCGGCTTTATCTCCTCTTATCCAAATTTATTTTAGCCCCTTCTTACTCATAGCCTCACAATTCCAAATCGCCTCGGCATGTGTCATGGTCATTAAATGGTTGGAATGCATATGTACGGTTGTAGAGATTTTATTCATTTTAGACTGCAGGCATGTTTTTATGGGTCGTAGTAAGGTGAGAGACTTATTTCAATCATTCTTCTATCTTGCACAATTAAATTCTCATCCTATTCTTAAATTTGAGTGAATGAGCGACCCGTGAGAGTCCGATATATACGAGTCTTGCAAGGTCAAAAGTTTGGTAAATTCTGAAACATGTTCAACTCGTTTGTGCTTGACAAAATGCTTGGATGTTATTAGATGCATTAAATTGGTTGGGCATGATAGTGTGTATTAGCTCTGAGAATGAAATCCGTTCCATTAGAAATCTTTAGTCGAGTCTTAGTGCTTGCTTGGGGACAAGCAAGGTTTGGTTTGGGGAGATTTGATACGTGCATATTCTATACACTTTATTAGCGGTTTTGGCACGTACTTCTATGCGTAATTGTTAGCTTTAAGCTATTATTTCTCCCGAAACGGTTTACTTTGGATTTCCTATGTCATTATTGTAGGAATGATCGGAAGTAAGCTCAATCAAGATTTTATCTGTTCCCGGGGGCATTTTATGGAAACAATGAAGTTAGAAGCTCGGAATTCGATCGTCTCGGAATGCGTGCATGAAGTTAGAGGGCTGTTTGTTAGAGCAGAGAGAAGTCTGCATAGCCGTAAGAATGGTCTATCGACCAGTGACTCGATCTATCGACCCAGGAGTTCAAGCGAGAGGAAGGAAAGTTGCCAAAGATCAGACATCTTGGCGATCGATCGACCGCGTCACCTGGTCGATCGACTCTATTTCGAGGCTGCGGTTTCTTTTACACGTTTGTCTTTTGAAAGCCCACTTGTAATTTATCTTTTGGGCAGAACTATTATTAGTAGAACGTAACAAACAATTTATGGATGCTTTTTATTCAACAACTCAAGTTTTTAGACCTAGTTTTTTTGGAGGAACGCGAAACGGAGGCTACGGATTACGGTCAATTGTTTGTTCATCAAATTCTTTAGTAAGCTTTAATCAATTTCAATTTTCTCTTATTCTTGTTTATTTATTCTAGTTTCTTCCAATTTATATTTAAACAATTCAATTTTAATCCCTTAGTTTTTAATTCTAATTCAATCATGTCAATTTTATTCCGTATCTTTAATTTTGCAATTGTCATATTCTTAATCATGCGTAGCTTAATTCCTATGCTAGGAATTAGGGAATCCATGGCGTTATGAGTTTCTATTATTAAGTTTAGGTTGAACCCGTACCGGCCTTATTTACTTTTGTGAGATTTTACCCCTTTGCTAGATTAAGAGATTAGCGGAGTTAGATCTCTTACAAGTAATTGGAAAGACTAGTGGAGCGAAAGCAATCTAGTTTCATTCTAGGGTGAAATAAGACCGAGAGGCTTAGTTCGAATAGAGACTTAGAGGACCTATTTGACATCCTGAGACGGTATTGGACAGACCTTGACTTGACTTGACTTGACTGACCCTTAGGCCATGGTGAACCGAAGTTCCTAGCTGTTTTTTAATATCTATTTTAAACTTCAATAGATTAAAAATAGCAAATAGAATTGATCTTGTCTCTCTGTGGTTCGACCCTTACTATCACTAGCTATAATTTTAGTTTGGTTTATAAATTTAACTTTGATATAAAACGCCGGTATCATTAACCATGTTTAATTATTGTTAATCACTTTCATTAATTCATCATGTTTTGCCTTGTTAGTATGATTGACAACCTTATTAGCATGTTGAACTTGATAATGAGTGAGTAGTTTCCTTAACTAGGGTTAATGGGGAATGAGGGGAAACCAACATGGGGATTGATTCATGCTTAATCTAATATGTTTTCATAATTAATTTGCTTGCTTGTTGTGATTTCAACTTATGCACATGTTATGTTTGATGAAATGAGAGCCTATGAATCCTTGCATTTTTTACCCATCACCTATCTTTTCAATGAGACTTGTAAGCTTATACACCAACTCGAGTCTCATTAGACCATGCATATAGTTGAATAGGAAGGAGTAAGTCGACTTGTAGGTGTTGTACAATCTAATCGATTCGGCTCCGGGACCCAAACCTTCTTAGGGATTGTAAGCTTATACACCAACTTGATCCCATCACAACAATAAGTGCTTGCATCTAGTAGAAACATGTTTGTATGATCAAATCCCATGAATCCCCTATGAACCCATGACACCCTAGTGCTTTTAATCAATTGTTTAAATCTCCTTTTAATCATATTGCTTGTTTTCATCACTTTACTTTTATATTGTTGATTAGTTTAGTTGATCTCCTATCTCAACCCAATTTGTGACACCCTAAGACACAACCATTTCCAATTGAAAATCCTACATCAATACCCGTCCCTTGGGATCCGACCTTTACTTGCCTCTTTGCTAAGAGTAGTTTGTGAAGTTATAAATATTGTTTTGGTTGGTAGTTTTCGACGACGAGTTTTAATCGGACCAACACCGTATTCATCTTGTGTGTGACCTAGTGGGCCTGTTTAATTCTACACGAGTCCTTAAACTCATTTAAGACTCGGTCCGTAAGCGGTTCCTACCAAAACGTTATAGTTAAATAGAATATAAATCGGGTTACCTTAACTGGACTCCGGACATAAATCCATCACTTTCCCACTTGTACTATATTCAATTAAACATGTCTCTTTGCTTCTATTATTCCAATCAAGACTAAGGTAGGAAAAGTGTCAACCTTATATGTCCTAATCATTTTTCTCAAATCTCTGAGTTGAATTGTTACAACAAACGACTGACAATCACCTCGTCTGAGCACGACCACGCATTTTACAATTCACACTCTTTGAGAGGCCAGAAACATTAAACTCCCTTCAGCAAGGAAGGAACAAATCCCATGTTATTTAACCACATCCTATCACATGATCCATAATAAGTCCAAGCATTGCCCTTATAGTCACCAGTCGTGGCCGACGTTTGACATTGTGAAAACAAACTACTTAGGATGTACAGAATAGTGCAAAACTTAGGTCTAAAGACTGTATATTCACTACTAACTAGTGATAAGAAACTTTACTTACACTAAGCGAATCCTTAGTAAAGTTCTTAACGAGTCTGTCTAATACATGTTCTCTAACATGTACTCATATGCCTGGTTTGATATCCCAATATCATGACTTAAGGAACTTAGTCATCAACCAGCTCATATACTAATCATTTTAGGCATTCAAGTGTTCCAATTTAATGCCCTGATTAGAGACTATAATAGAAAACATCATCCAAATAAAGTTCCAAAACTAAGTCACGTACTTAGTGATCTATTTAATCAATGTTGACTATTGTGGAACAAACATTCAATTAAACAATAAAATGAATTAAATCAAATAATAATTTTATTGAATAAATGAAGTAAATGTTACATATAACCAATTAAACATGTCAAATAAACTCCCACTAAAACAAAGATCTCATAATAGGACTAAGACCACTCGGTAATGCATCTTAGACCAATGGCAGCTCTATGACGCTCATGCTTAGACTGCGGGATAGGCTTTGTTAAGGGATCTGCAACATTTGCATCAGTCGGTACTCTGCATATTTTAGCATCACCTCTATTAATGATCTCTTTGATAAGGTGATATCTTCTCTCTATGTGTTTGGATTTTTGATGTGACCTCGGTTCCTTACCTTGTGCAATATCACCATTATTATCACAATAAACATCTATGGAGCTACAAATGCTAGGAATCACTCCAAGTTCACAAACAAATTTCCGAATCCAAACAGCTTCCTTTGTTGCTTCTGAAGCAGCAATATACTCAGCCTCTGTTATAGAATCAGCCACAATATCCTATTTGGAACTCTTCCAGCTAATAACTCCACCATTTAGCAAGAATACATATCCAGATTGAGATCGAGAATCATCTCTATCAGTCTAAAAACTAGCATCGGTGTAACCACTTACAAAGAGCTCTTCATCCCAACCAAATACCAAGAACATATCCTTAGTTCTCTTAAGATACATTAGGATATTCTTGGCAGCTATCCAGTGACCTTCATCGGGATTATTTTGGTATCTACTCGTCATACTCAATGCACAAGCTACATCAGGACGAGTGCATAACATGATATACATGATAGAATCTATGGCAGAAGCATATGAAATCTTTCTCATGCGCTCTTGCTCATCAGGTGTCGAAGGACACCGAGTCTTGCTAAGAGTAATGCCATGAGACATAGGCAAGAAACCTTTCTTGGAATCAATTATATTGAAATGTCGAATCACCTTATCTATATAAGTGCTTTGACTCAGACCAGTAAGTCTGTTAGGTCTATCTCTATAGATCCTAATACCCAAGATATAAGCTACATCACCCATATCTTTCATGGAAAAACAACTTCCAAGCCAGTCTTTAACGGACTGTAGCATTGGAATGTTATTTCCCATCAGGAGAATGTCATCAACATAAAGAACCAGAAATGCGACTGCACTCTCACTATTCTTCTTGTACACACATGGTTCTTCTTCGTTTCTAAGGAAACCACTTTCTTTATTGCCTGATTAAAACGAATATTCCAACTCCGCGATGCTTGCTTCAATCCATAAATGGATCGTTGAAGCTTGCAAATCTTCCCAGCATGTGTTGTGAAACCTTCAGGTTGTGTCATGTACACATCCTTTTGCTGATTTCCATTAAGGAAAGCTATTTTCACATCCATTTACCAGATTTCATAATCATGAAATGCAGCAACTACTAGAAGAATCCGAATGGACTTAAGTATCACTACTGGAGAATAGGTTTCATCATAGTCAATACCATGAATTTGCTTGAAACCTTTAGCTACCAGTCGTTCCTTTTATATATATATATATATATATATATATATATATATATATATATATATATATATATATATATATATATATATATATATATATATATATATATATATATATATATATATCCACATTTCCATCCATGTCAATCTTCTTCTTGAAGACCCATTTACACTCGATGGTGTTAACACCATCAGGTGCATCAACCAAAGTCCATACTTGGTTATGGTACATGGATTCCATTTAGGATTTCATGGCCTCAAGCCATTTTTTGGAGTCAGAGCCCATCATTGCTTCTTTATATGACCTTGACTCATCATTGTCTACCAAAAGTAGATCACGATGTTTAGTCACTAAGAACCCATATCTTACGGTATCCTTACCAAAATTAGATCTTTCAGATCTACGTAGGGCGGGTTCCACAGCAGTATAAACTACAACTCTTTGTAAATATAAACATTGTTCCTCCTCATCAGGTGGAGGAATTTCCTGTGTCTCTCGAATTTCTTTGAGATCAACTCTACTCCCACTGGTTCCTTTGGAAAGAAATTCTTTTTCCAAAAAGACACCATATCGTGCTAAAAACACTTTGTCCTCAGATGGAATGTAGAAATAGTACCCTTTAGTCTCCTTCGTATACCCTACAAAGAAGCATTTGTCTAATTTGGTGCCAAGTTTTTCAGGAATTAACTTCCTTACAAAAGCCCCGCAACCCCAAATCGTTAGGAAAGACATCTTAGGAACATTTCTAGTCCATATTTCATATGTGGTCTTTTCTACCGACTTTGATGGACACCTGTTAAGTGTGAACGCAGAAGTTTCAAGTGCATAATCCCAAAATGAAATTGGAAGATTAGCATGACTCATCATAGACCGAACCATATCAAGCAAAGTTCAATTCCTCCTCTCAGACACACCATTCCATTGTGGTGTTCCTGGTGGAGTTAGCTGTGAAACGATTCCACAACCTCTAAGATGATCACCAAACTCTTGGCTCAAGTATTCTCGTCCATGATCAGATTGTAAAGCTTTAATTATCTTGCCAAGCTGATTCTGCACCTCATTATGAAATTCTTTGAATTTTTCAAAGGATTCAGACTTGTGTTTCATCAAGTAAACATAACCATATCTACTGAAATCATCAGTAAATGTTATGAAATACTGAAATCCAGCTCTAGTAGTATGACTCATTGGACCACAAACATCAGAATGTATGAAGCCTAATAAATCAACCGCCCACTCATTGTAACCAGTAAAAGGCATTTTTGTCATTTTGCCAAACAAACAAGACTCACATCTCTCAAATGATTCAAAATATAATGAATCCAAAAGTCCATCTTTTTGAAGCTTTTGTACGCGTTTCTCATTTATATGATCCAAACGATAGTGCCAGAGATAAGTAGGATTAGAATCATTAGTTTTTAATCTTTTGGCATTGATGTTATAGACCTGCTTAGTTAAATTTAGAACATATAGTCCATCAAAAATATGAGCTTGACCATATAAAATACCATTACACATAATAGAACAACATTTGTCTTTTATTCGAATATCAAAACCATTCATGTCCAAACACGAAACAGAAATAATATTCTTGCTAATGGTAGCTACATGATAACAATTATCTAGTTCTAAAACTAAGCCAGAAGGCAACGATAAATGAAATGTTCCTACAGCTAAAGCAACAACTAACTCTTGCTCCTTTGCCCAAACGTAGGTCCACTTCACCTTTCGCCAATGATCTACTCCTTTTAGTTCCTACACATTACAACAAATGTGAGAACCACAACCGGTATATAATACCCAAGAAGTAGAACAACGAGTAGTAACATTTACTTTAATAACATGAATACCTAAAGTGGAAGCAACACTTCCATTCTTCACATCTTCCAACTACTTTTTGCAGTTTTTCTTTCAATGTCCTTTTTCATTGGAATAATGACAGACATCTTCAGAAGGCTTACCCTTTACTGACTTGGGCTTAGGTTTGAGTTTGGCAATATTTGCCTTACTCTTACCCTTACCCTTATCCGAACCATGCTTTTTGAAGCCCTCTCCCTTCTGTATCATTAGAATATTATTGGTAGGAGCTTTCTTAATGCTAGGCTCAGCTGTCTTAAGCATCCCATGCAATTCTTTCAGAGATTTGGTTAGGTTATGCATATTATAATTCAAAATAAAATCATTATAACTTGGATTCAAGGACTGAAGCACAATATCAGTAGCCAACTGTTGGCTTATTCTAGCATCAAGTCTTTCAAGGTTATCAAAATAACCTATCATTTTTATGACATGTGGACTAACAACCTCATCTTTTCCCATCTTACAATCAAAGATAGCCTTAACGGTATTATACCTTTTAGTTCTAGCTTGCTCCTTATACATAGCTTTCAGGTTTTCAATAGTCTCATATGCTGACTCCACGTTCTCATATTGCTTCTGAAGCTCAGAGTTCATGGTTGCAACAATTAGACAGCAAACATCAGTATTGGCATCAGAATGCTCTTTCCGCGCGTTCTTCGCGGTGGTATGGGCATTACTATTTGGTTTCTTAAATAATTCCTTCTCAAGGACATATACCTTTTTCTCCTGCTTGAGAACAATTCTCAAATTGCGATGCCATTCCAAGAAGTTTGAACCATTCAACTTTTCCTTCTCAAGGAGGGAACGGAGAGAAAATGAATTGGTGATATGAGACATTATCTACAACAATCTAAATATGCAAGTATAAGTAACATGTTAAAATTATGTAACAAATAAATCTTAAACAATTTTAAGATAATAAAAATTGTACAAGTAACCCTCATATGTATACAATATTCCAAGACCCCAACTACCTATAACTTAAGTGAGTTTTGGCTCATCGCCCAAATTTTACGGATTAAGGTAAACATCTCTATGTTAATTGCATCTCATATACAACGCTCAGTTTGTTAAATAATCATCATATGAATTTTAACTACATGCCTCAAAGTTCAAAACTGTTTCGAAAAACTTTGTTAAGACAACCAACCTACATGTGTGGATAACCGTTATCCACCTGCTCAACTTACATAACCAGAATGCTCTACTTTGGCAGACCCATCACTTGATGATGTAAGTTTATTACAGTCATTAGGTTGGAAAGGCATAAACTTAATATTCAGATTGAGGGATTAAACATATATGTTGATTATAAATGCATACTAATGAACAGATGTATATATTATATGCATCTCATACATAAAGAAATCAACATTAGCATGTCTCATATTAAAACAAAAACATATCATAAACATAATCTCAAGATAGATTAATAAAATATTAAAATTTCTAATTGTTAAATCATAAACTGCCCAAAACTCATTGGAACCTTTCAAATTCAGCCTTAAAAGCCAGACCCTGCAATGCAGTCCTGTTTAGAATGGCGTTTACATGCGAAAAACACTACTTTTTCAACAAAATCCGACCACTCGGAACTGATGAACAATATTTACGAAACAATTTCAATAAATCATGTTCTCTAATTTAATCTTCTAAATTAATCGCAAATAAATATGAATTTAAGGGCAACAACATATATCAAATATATATTGAGATTTAAATTAGACTAATCAAATTAGTCTCCTAATCAAATTAGGATTAACATAAAATATAATATCAAATATTATAATTATCAATCCACTATTCACCCTAACAATTGAGGAATACGAATATACACTTAACATGCTAGTTTAATGATGAATAGCATAAATTCGTACAAGATCATCTGGGAAGCAATATTAAATCATGGTTTACTCTACAACAATGAGATAAAGATTGCATACAGATAATTAACTATACTCTTGCGTATTCCAAGTACACACATGTCACATAGTGTCAAAAACATGTTCACACTAATCATTGTTATGGTTAAAGTATTGCTGCTCGCAGCTCGGATATTCAACCACACGCACAAACCGACATATATCGTGTAATTCAAAATTACAATCCAAGCATTTTCGTTAAATTAAAACAAACCGTGAATGATCGTTTTACTTAATTCGATTTTTAACATCGCATAATCGCTCTGATACCACTGTAGGGATTTGTTGATACTTAAAACGATTTTAATAGACAAATCTCCAGGACCATATGCATGTTAGAAATCAGAATTAAACATAAATAAAGAGGGCAATCGAATTACCTCGCAGCGGAATTAATCCGTGAGCAAATAATATCCAGCAAATAAGAAAAATAAGAATCGGATCAAAATAACCCAACTGCTAAAAATAATCACGAGCACCCCAATTGTAGTGCCTCCACTAGTATCCACACGTATGAATAGGAGATGCGATTTGTATGCTAGTACACAAGGTAGGGTTTGTTATTTCTCACGGAGGAATATGATGGTTGAAACTGACACCTATATATCTCTATACATAGGGGAGTAAAACTTAGTTTCCTAATCAAACCCTTACCTTAATCGCAGCTGGGCCTAATTTAATTAGAGCCGTATTTCCATGTTTCAGTCCGACTGTAAAAGGAAACACCGTATTCATCTTGCCTGTGACCCAGTGGGCCCGTTTAATTCTACACGGGTCCTTAAATCATTTAAGAAACGGTCCGTAGGCGGCTTCAAGCAAACGTTACGGTTAAATTGAATATAAACCGGGTTACCTTAATTGGACTCCGGACATAAATCCAACAGAAAGTGTGTCCATCAAACAAGCCACGCAAGACTCCATGACGAACCCTACAAGTAATCATACCATCGTTTAGTACCAAAAATAAATACCTAAAACAATTAACAGAAGCTAGTGGAAGTAGGGTCGATCTCCACAGGGAGGCGGTCACTATCTACATGTCATTCGATCTGTCTAAGGTCACTAGGTCGGGGGTTTGAGTATTTGAACTAAACTAATAAAAGTAAGGGTAGAGAGAAAATAAAGAGAGAGATGCCAGGATGTCGGGTTATCCGGTCCGCTATCCGCCCTAAAATACTACTAGCTTAGCTTCCGCCCTCACTAGTGTACTCTATTGCTAATAACAGGTCTATTCATTTCAACCTTCCGATCTAGGTCTGAACTTAACCAAATTAACTAATTCAGTTACATGCATTCAACCAAACGATTATAATTATATTGCTAATGAAAAAATTCTCACAACAAAACCTTCTAAGCCAACTATCGCATCATCGTTATATTACCATGGTTCCCCTAATCCTAGCATTAAGGGAATAGCTAGGCATAAATAGAATGAGAACAAAAGGTAAAGTAAAAATAAACATAATAAAGAGACGAGCAAAAGAGAAAAAAAGATAAAAGAAAGAGGGAGTCACAGAGAATGAGATCCGGAAAAACAGAGAACAAAAGTAACCTCCAACAGTAAGAAAGGGAAAAGTGATATATCAAGTGATGCCTAAGCCTAATAGCGTCTCTCCTATTTATAGGAGAGACGATTATTAAATATAACCTAATAAGATAAATAGGTCTCGTGAAATAAAATCTCGCACCCAAATGATAAGTAACTCGATCGAACAGATTTAAACCGCTCGATCGAACAACATCTCACAAAACCTCTCGATCGAGTGAAAATACTACTCGATCGAGGACTTCCAATTTAACACCTTTCGATCGAACATGGAAACAATTCGATCGAGTCTTCTCTTCCTCCATAAGAATTCGATCGAACAGATCAGCTAACTAAAGCCTTCGATTGATGACTCCACTACTGAAATATGCTATGACTTGTTGACCTAACATCTGAGATGACTTCACGCATCCCATGGCAGCAGCGTTTTCGCTCCAAATCCACTCATCCTACAAATGCAAGCTAAAAGGATAGTTTCAGGCTCAATTCTGTTACTTTCAGGTCCGTTCCTGCAATTAAAGCCAAACGAACCAAAGTAGAACATTCGGGGCATTTCGTAGCATAGAACTACGAGAACTGCGTAGAAATACGTGCATAAGAGACTTAAAAAGACTATATAAAACGCACGTATCAAGTAACAACCACACCCTATCACTAGACTATTCAAGATCCGCTGAAATATAACAACTAAACACAAACTCACCATGAGACGCAAACCGATGCCGACGACGGCGACAACCCGACTTGATAACTTCATGCACTAACCATCTCCTTTCTTGGGTTAGTGTCCAAGACCATGTGAGAAGTATAGGGTGATATGAGAGGATTGGGTGAGAGAGAGAGATTCGGTTTAGAAAGAGAAAGGAACCGTCGAAAAATGAATTACGTTTTAGACTCCGCGTTTTATAATAACGTGTTGACTGACGAGGTACTCGGTCGAGTATAGATATACTCGGCCGAGTATGACTTACTCGGTCGAGTATCATAACTACTCGGCTGAGTAACCTTACCCATGTCGAGTAACACACTACGTTGATAAACTAATCTCTCCCGTATCCCTTACTAAGGCTCTCCTTTGTCAATAAGTCGGTCAACAGGTCCTTAATCAGGGCGGATATTACAGTCTTCCCACCTTAAAAAGAACTTTTTCCCGAAGTTCATCCCACACTTCCCAAAACAACACGACAAAGCAACACAAGGGATCACCTAGTGCTCATGCGACAAGGAAAACCACGTAAACCTATGACGTATACACGACAAAGTTATTATCATACGGACATGATTTTGACGACCACGAAGTCACTATGTTACTATTATGTTCAAACCACAAAACTTTTTAGAAAACCAAACTGATGTCATAAAATAGTTTTAAGTTATGAAGACTTATGATAATTGTCGAAGTAAGTATCAAAAATAATATTTATAATTTCCAAACTACTACTAGCAAGCGGTACTAAGGGTCGATCCGCAGGGAGGTAGGGAGATAATAGTTGTTTCTATATTTCAGTCTATCGAGTAACAGTTGTGGGGGTTTTGATTTTTAGCTAATTCTAAGGCAAATGAAATAAATAAGTAAATAAAAACAAGCAATGAAAATAAATGATGAGAATCAAATAATAAAAAGGAGTTAGGATGATTGGGTCACTATAGCTACGATGACACAAAAGTCTAGGTAGATCTCGAAATACAGTCGTGGGTGATGGGTATGACAAGTCCTCTCGGTCCAAGTTAACTAATAGCCCCTCTCGGTCTATGCTATTAGTCCATAGGTGTCACTAATGCTAACTTTCGTTCTTGACTAGTGATCCTAATGCCTAAAGTACATTATCTTTCGATCTAGCAATTTAGCCGTCTTAAATCGTTAATCTAAGTCCTTCCCTATCTTTCGATCTACGGGTTGGTCTAAGCTAAACATCTAACAAGTCTCCGCTAGGTCTCATTGATAGAAATTGAACTTAACAAATCAAACGAAGCAAATCAGACACGAAGATGGTCGATCGACCAGCTACCCCAGTCAATCGACCAACCGACTCAGTCGATCGACCAGATAAGCCAGTCGGTCGACAAAGCTCTAGTCCGAGGGTAACCTATTCTAATGCCATCTACGCTAATAGCTCGCCTACATCCTAGCAAAGGTGATTTAGCTACACATACTAACAACGATAACAACAATGAAATTCGGAATTAAAGCATAAGAATTCATAATTGAAATAATTAAACAAATAACTAACATGAATCAATAATACGGCTTTGGGAATCCTAACTAGCAATTCTATACTACGAATTAAAGCAGCGAGTATTAAACGAATTAACAAAGAAATACCGTAGGGAGAATTGAAGAGGACAAAACCGAATGCAAAGAAAACTTTATTGACGGAAAGCTAAACTAAACTAATGGATATTGAATTGTATCTTCCGAACTTAATGATAAAAACTGAATGCTTATTCTGAAAACTAAGGTTGTGTTATATAGGAATAATCTTGCGTAACCTTTATTCCTAAACCTAATCACAATGGGCTTTGGAATTCTCGATCTTTTAACTTGCGCATCAGCTCGTGGAGTGGTCGATCGACCACTGAGGTCAGTCGATCGACCACATGCGCGTCTGCATGCACTGCATTTCGACGATTCTGCAGCGCGCACCGATCTTAAAACAGCTGCCATTTCTTCGTTACTTGGTCAAATCAGGCGTTCTACGCGGCGTTAGAAAGCTAAGAGGATAAGCTTTTCCCCCCAATTGGAATCACTCGATTATCTGCTCTAGAACTCGAGATATAGCCATCTGAAGCAGGCTGCAATATCGTGAAGCATTCTGACGATCTATAGACCATGTAGGTCAGTCTATAGACCACTGTAGCTGGCAATCCGCTTCAAAAACTCTCGCAAATATGTCTTTTAGGCCTTGAAATGCGCACCAAGTTCATCTCTCGAGTCACTACTCCATGTCAAATGCAATACTAAGTACTTGGGGACGGATTTGGCTCATTTTCCGCTGAAATCTTCATATTTTTGCAATATCACACAAAAAAGAAGAAATACACGAAACAAGGGAAATAGTAGCATAAACTACTCAATTGAGCTCTGAAATGCGTGTGAAATGAGGTGCAAAACATCATATATTAGACACGCATCAAACTTCCCCAAACCAAACCCTTGCTTGTCCCCAAGCAAGAACTAGACTCGATCCTAAAACCTAATGGAACGAGTTCAATCTCAGAGCGAAATGCAACTATAAAGCCTAAGCCAATTTAATGCTACAAATCAACAATCAATTAGCAATATGAATCATGCAAACGAGTTATGAAATCGTTAAAAACTGCTGAATCGTCAACTATAGAGACTTATCAAATTGGACTCTCACGGGTCGCTCATATCACACATAAGCACAGGTAAAAATATGTAAAAGATAGAAAGAAGTAATTTTGTAGTGACACTCACCTAACTACGACCTATAAGAACATGCCTGCAATCTAATATGAAAATAATCTCTACAACCGTACATATGCATTCCAACCAAACAGATGACCATGACACATGCCGAGGAGTATATGGATATGTGAGGTAATGGGTAAGAAGAGGCAAAAATGAATTTGGATAAGAGGAGTTAAAGACAAGCTAGTAACTACATGTCCAAATTATAACATCTAACTTCTTGCTCCTGATAAATCAATACAAAACGGTGCTAATGAGTAGCACTAATCTCACAATCTCCACAAAAAGTCAACTCACCAAATGATAATAATAAAGCATGGGAGCAAAAATCGCCATTTGATAAAGACTTTGAATTATGCGATTTTGATTTTTTTTCTTTTTTTTTTTCTTTTCTTCCTTCTTTTCATTTTTTTCTTTTTTTTTCTTTTCTTCCTTCTTTTCATTTTTTTCTTTTTTTTTTCTTTGTTTTTTTCAATTCTATTTTCTCTTCCTTTCTTTCCTCCTTTCAACATTCCACCAACCTTCTCATACAGAGCAATATAACCAAGATGCAATAAACACATTCCCACAACTACCAATACTAGCTCGGATAGGGTAGGCTAAATAATGGTATGTAGCTTATGGGACGAAAAGGCAAATTTGGCTATGTGAGGCTTATGGGTAAAATGAAAAAAGGGGACCTCTACCACATGTGTCAACAAACCACAAACCGAATGCATACGGGTATTAAGCAGATTAAGTTCATATTTATGCATATTGATGTAACATGTCTCATAAGGAGTACTACTCACATTCCTAGATAAACTGGTCATAAATGTCACCAGTTATAGGCTCTAAATCTCAGAAAATATAAGTAGTTTGCCAAAAATCTAAGTCAAGTCTCAAGTTCAGCAAGAAATTTAACGAAAACTCGTAGACTATGCATATATGATTCTACTAATAACATGTTAATTAGCAAGGCTTAGGCGTAAACAGCTGCAAATGCAATGTCATCATTGAAATACTACCGTTCCGACTCGACCTATATGCTAAAATAAACGTGCAATTTTTTTTAGATTTTTTGAAATTTTTCAATTTTTTTTTTGATTTTTTTTTTTTGATTTTTGTATATATAAGGAAATTAAATAACAATGCAAACAGAATAATTAAACGTGAATGCAAAAACATATGAATGCTATGCAAAACCCTTCCCCAAACCAAATCACACAATGTCCCCATTGTGCAAAATCATATAATGAAATAAAAGGGAAACAGGAAATTGCGTGAAAAAAAAAAAAGAAAATTAAGTAAATAAGATATGAAGTAAAGACATGAAAACTCACAAGACTTTAAGCGCAGCAAAAGGAAACCTTCCCAAACCAGCGTGAGCTAGGAGGTTTCAGTAGCTAGCAGTGCTACCAAAAAGTACCTGAAAAGACAACAAATACCACGCATAAAACCAAGAAAACAATTTTGAAGCGATGATTATGTGCAAAAATAAGAAAATAGAAGAAATCAGAAATATGGCGGAAAATAAAGTGGAGTAGAAAACTTCCTCAAATCCGCAGATCGACCAAACACAGCAGGAGAGAGGTCGTGAACAGGTACAGCAGTGCAGGATGGTCGATCGACTATATCATCCAGTCGATCGATTAGAGTGAACAGGAACAGAAGCTCCTAGAAATCGCAGCCCAGTCGATCGACCACTCAGGCCAGTCGATCGACTGACTTTCCTGCTGTAAGTTCTGATTTTCTTCGAAATAGCTCAACAATTCGAGCTATTAAGGTCTATAAACCTGCAAATGCACAATAATACGCGCCCAAAAATTGCGCAGAACCCAAAGTAACCAACTGAAGTGTTTAAAATCCTAAGCAAACTATAAAAAGGCGAAGTCTCGCGCACACAAAACAATAAAAAGTTCAACGAAAGCAATAAAGTGTATAGTTTTTGAAAGAGTCTTAATCAACTAATAGTTGATTAAGAATGGCCATGGAATGGCCCACTTGGTCGGCTTTTGGCTACAAGAGGTAGCCTCAATAATGCTCATCTTCTCAGCTGCACTCTTCTCAGCTCCAGCATCCGCAGAACTCAACGGATCAACATGTCGGATCTCTTCCCATTCAATGACCTCTTCGGACTCGTCGGAATCCAGATCAGACTCCGTTGCTTTGACTGGCTCATCTTCGGACTCCTCATCCGTGCCATAGCTAAGACATCCTAGACAGCATCTTTGAACTATTGGCTCCTTCACAGCTGGAGCAACATGTGGCTCTTCCTTCCCCAAACCAGCTCCTGTAATAATGGAAATAGACGAATCTTCCTCCAATTTGCTCCCAATCTGGGGCGGAGGGGTTACAACAGGAATAGGTGTAGAGACAGGCATATCAGGAAGCACAAAATAAGATTTCCTTTCAGAAACCGTATTACAAGTTACGGGCCACATGGGGTCTTTCTTCTTAGCCGTCTGGGCAAAGACAATGGAATGCTTGCCTACCTTAAAGGTCAAAGTACTCGAACCAACATCAATAACTGCACCAGCAGTGTGCAGGAATGGTCTACCCAAAATGATAGGGATGTGGGCATCTTCGGGCATGTCGAGCACAACGAAGTCAAGAGGGAAGAAAAACTTCCCTATTTGCACGGGAATGTCCTTTAAGACTCCTATTGGCTGGACCGCAGAGCGATCAGCCATCTGTACTGTCATGTTGGTCACCGCAAACCTAGTCAACTTTAACTTCCTAGCAAGACTCAAAGGCATCACACTAATGCTGGCTCCTAGGTCACATAAGGCTTTCTCAATAGGAAAGGTGCCAATATTACATGGGACTGAAAAAATACCCGGGTCTTCTAGCTTAAGAGGTGTAGTATGGCTCAAATAAGAACATGACTCTTCAGTGAGTGCGACAGTATGCACAGTTTCAAGTGACTTCTTTTTAGATAAGAGTTGCTTCATGAATTTCATATAACCAAGCACTTGATTTACTAACTCGAGAAAAGGAACTTGTACATTTAAGCTACGGATAACATTTTCAAATTTATTAAATGATACCTGTTCCTTCGTCGGCACTAATCTCTCCGGATAGGGGCAAAGAACTTAGCCCTCTCCTCTAAATCTCTCATGCCGGCATCGGTGGACTTAGGCTGAAAGTCCACAACCTTCTCCTTGTTGTAGCTTGACCCTTCTTCAGACCGTCTCAAATGTGAACCATTAATCGACAAAGGGTCGTACTTCGGAACCGGAATGGACCCATCAGCCTTTGGGTCTTGCCTCAATATTTTCGGGGCAGTAGTACCCCGAAACAAGTGGTCCCTCAAGTTATCGGGCATCGGAGGACGAAAAGATTCACCATCAGCAGCGCTGTCAGTCGATCGACCAGGTTGGTCAGTTGATCGACTGACTTCTACAGGAACAGTAGCAACAATGCAAGACAAAATGTAATTTGAATTTCCTGTATATATAAGAGAAAATAAACAACAATGCAAGACAAAATGTAAACGTGGATGCAAGCAAATGAAATACAACGCAAAACCCTTCCCCAAACCAAATCGCACAATGTCCCCATTGTGCAAAATCATGTAATGAAATAAAAGGAAAAACGCGAATTAGCGTGAAATTAACTAAACAAAACATGAAGTAAGAACTCGGAAACTCGCAAGACTTTAAGCGCAGCAAAAGGAAACTTCCCAAAACCAGCGTTAGCTAGGAGGTTTTAGTAGCCAACAGTGCTACCAATAAGTACCTGAAAAGACAAACAAAAGTGCCGCGCATAATTTCCGAGAAAGCAATTTATGAAACGCAAAATTATGTGAACAATAAGGAAATGGAAGAAAACAGAAATAAATCGGAGAATAAAGTGGAGAAAAGACTACCTCAACTCCGCAAATCGACCAAACACAGCAGGGGAATGATCGAAAACAGTACAACAATGACAAGCGGTCGATCGACCACCTTGCCCGGATCGATCGACCAAGATGACGGAAAATGAAGCACTGAATCGTAGCACTCGATCGATCGACTAAGATGGCCAGTCGATCGACTGAAATAGCTGCTGTAACTTCCCGATTTCTTCGAATTAGCTCAATAAATTTAGCTAACAAGGTCTATAAACCTGCAAATACACATAATAATGCGCCCAAAATTGCGCAAAACCCAAAGTCACAGTCTAAAGTTTATAAAAATCCTAAGCAAACCAAACTAAGCGAAGTTTTGTGCACACGAAAAACGATAAATAGTCTAGAAGCAATAAATTGTCTTAAAAGGTCTAAGAAACGAATCAACGGAAACAGCGGAAAATCTCCGACCAAGGCTTCTGTCTACATGAAGTAGCTTCCGCAGTGCTCATCTCAGAAGCTGGACTCCACTCTACTCCGCCTGGAATACTCAACGGATCATCTCTAGCATCTTCCCATGCATGGCCATCATCTTCTAGCTCCTCACACTCAAAATACGACTCCGAAATTTTGATTGGCTCCTTCTTCTTGGGCTCCTCATCTGGCTCCTCGTCAGTGCCATAGCTAAGACACCCTAGACCGCCTCTCTGAACAATTGGCTCCTTCACAGTTAGAGCAGCGAGCGGTTCTTCCTTTCCCAAACCAGTTCCTGCAACAGTCAAAATAGAAGAATCTTCCTCCAATTTGCTCCCATTCTGGGGCGGAAGTGTCATAACGGGAATAGGCACGGGCGGGCACATCGAGAAAGCACAAAATAAGATTTCTTTTCGAAATCATATTACAGTCATGGGCCACATGGGGTCTTTCTTCCTTGGGGACTGGGCAAACATAATAGAGTGCTTCCCTACCTTAAATCTCAAAGTTCTTTCCCCTACATCAATTATTGCACCAACGATTGTGCGTAAACGGTCTTCCCAAAATAATTGGGGTGTTGACATCTTCAGGAATATCCAAAACAACAAAGTCAACAGGAAAAAAGAACTTTTCAATTTGAACAGGCACATTCTCTAAGACCCCTACTGGCCGAACTGCAGAACGGTCAGCCATTTGCACAGTCATGTCAGTAATAGCAAATCTAGTCAATCCCAATTTCTTAGCCAGACTCAAGGGCATAACACTGACACTAGCCCCTAAATCACATAGTGCCTTCTCAACTGAGAAGGTACTAATATTACAGGGGACAGAGAAACTACCTGGGTCAGATAGTTTACGGGCAGCTTTATGAGTTAAATATGAACTAGACTCCTCAGTTAATTGGACAGACTTGACAACATTCAAAGACCTTTTCTTAGCTAGCAACTGTCTCATAAACTTCATATATGCAGGTACTTGATTAACTAGCTCTAAGAAAGGTACTTGCACATTAAGACTACGCACTAAATCTTTGAATTTATCGAACGTTACCTCATCTTTGGTTGGCACTAGTCTTTCCGGATAAGGAGCTGTCAGAAGTAGCTTTGCCCTCTCCTCTAGGTCTCTCATGTCGGCATCAGTAGACTTAGGCTGAAAATCCACTACTTTGTCTTTGTTGTAACTTGACCCTTCTTCAGTCCGTCTCAGGAATGAACCATTGACCGTCATAGGGTCATAAATTGGAATCGGAACAGACCCATCAGCATTTCGATCTTGCCTCGATGATTTCAGAGCTGTAGTACCCCGAAACAAGTAATCCCTCAAGTTATTTGGCATTGGAGGATGGAATGGTTCGTCATCAGCTGCTTCCTCAGTCGATCGACCATGTTGGTCAGTCGATCGACTGGTTTCAACAGTACCAGAAGTTGTGTCATTTCGCGGACTGGTCGATCGACTGGGTGATGTGGTCGATCGACCGTGATTACTGCTGATCGTCTTTTTCTCGCCCTTTTTCTTCTTCCCTTTTTCAGCAGCTTTCTCGGGTCCATCGAGAGCAGACCCGCTACTCAGCGTCATTGCATGTACGGTCTCAATACGCTGATTCAGAGAGTGAAATTGACTCGGTATCTCAGCTGCATTCTTGTCTAATGTAACAATTTGAGATTTCAGCTCCATGATTGAGACCTCATTTGCCGCATTACTTTTCTGTACCTCTACCATAAGCAGCTGCACTAGACTTATCAACTCTGCAACTCCATTATTTGACTCTTGCTGTGACGGAGTGGATGGTGGCGGGGCTTCATAAGGAGGCACATATGGTTGATGCAGTGAAATAGGATCGTAATTATACGAATTGTCGAGCTGAAGTTGATGAAAAGCAAACATCTTCTCCTTAGGGTTCCTGCATGCCTCAGATGTGTGTCCCGCTCCGCCGCATCTCCCACAAAACGGCACTTGCTGCTCCTGAGAATGGAATATGGGTGCACCCTTCTGAAGTATTGTAGATATGACCTGTAGGACCTAACAAAACAACACTAGAGGAAATGGTAAGAACTGCCTCAAGGTACTCAGTCTTCCCTTGAGGCGAAACACAGACTAAAATAAAAAAACAACTAAAACTAGCGCTGCCTCCCCGGCAACGGCGCCAAAATTTGATACTGTCAAGTAAGTATCAAAAATAATATTTATAATTTCCAAACTACTACTAGCAAGCGGTAGTAAGGGTCGATCCCAGGAGGTAGAGAGATAATAGTTGTTTCTATATTTGAGTCTATCGGGTAGTGAGTTGGGGGGTTTTGATTTTTAGCTAATTCTAAGGCAAATGAAATAAATAAGTAAATAAAAACAAGCATTGAAAATAAATGATGGGAATCAAATAATAAAAAGGAGTTAGGATGATCGGGTCACTATAGCTACGATGGCAAAAAAGTCTAGGTAGGTCTCGAAATACAGTCGTGGGTGATGGGTATGACAAGTCCTCTCGGTCCAAGTCAACTAATAGCCCCTCTCGGTCTATGCTATTAGTCCCTAGGTGTCACTAATGCTAACTTTCGTTCTTGACTAGTGATCCTAATGCCTAAATTACATTATCTTTCAATCTAGCAATTTAGCCGTCTTAAATCGTTAATCTAAGTCCTTCCCTATCTTTCGATCTACGGGTTGGTCTAAGCTAAGCATCTAACAAGTCTCCGCTAGGTCTCATTGATAGATATTGCACTTAACGAATCAAACAAAGCAAATCAGACACGAAGATGGTCGATCGACCAGCTACCCCAGTCGATCGACCAACCGACTCAGTCGATCGACCAGATAAGCCAGTCGGTCGATCAAGACCTAGTCCGAGGGTAACCTATTCTAATGCCATCTACGCTAATAGCTCGCCTACATCCTAGCAAAGGTGATTTAGCTACACATACTAACAACGATAACAACAATGAAATTCGGAATTAAAGCATAAGAATTCATAATTGAAATAATTAAACAAATAACTAACATGAATCAATAATATGGCTTTGGGAATCCTAACTGGCAATTCTATACTACGAATTAAAGCAGCGAGTATTAAACGAAGGAACAAAGAAATACCGTAGGGAGAATTGAAGAGGACAAAACCGAATGCAAAGAAAACTTTATTGACGGAAAGCTAAACTAAACTAATGGATATTGAATTGTATCTTCCGAACTTAATGATAAAAGCGAATGCTTATTCGAAAACTAAGGTTGTGTTATATAGGAATAATCCTGCGTAACCTTTATTCCTAAACCTAATCACAATGGGCTTTGGAATTCTCGATCTTTTAACTTGCGCATCAGCTCGTGGAGTGGTCGATCGACCACTTAGGTCAGTCGATCGACCACAGGCGCTGTACAGAATTGCTTTCTAACGATTCCTGCAGCGGGCACCGATCTTAAAACAGCTGCCATTTCTTCGTTACTTGGTAAAATCAGGCGTTCTACACGGCGTTAGAAAGCTAAGAGGATAAGCTTTCACCTCCAATTGGAATCACTCGATTATCTGCTCTAGAACTCGAGATATAGCCATCTGAAGAAGGCTGCAATATCGTGAAGCATTCTGACGGTCTATAGACCATGTAGGTCAGTTTATAGACCACTGTAGCTGGCAATCCGCTTCTAAAACTCTCTCAAATATGTCTTTCAGGCCTTTAAATATGCACCAAGTTCATCTCTCGAGTCACTACTCCATGTCAAATGCAATACTAAGTACTTGGGGACGGATTTGGCTCATTTTCCGCTGAAATCTTCATATTTCTGCAATATCACACAAAAAAAGGAAGAAATACACTAAACAAGGGAAATAGTAGCTTAAACTACTCAATTGAGCTCTGAAATGCGTGTGAAATGAGGTGCAAAACATCATCTATTAGACACGCATCAACTTAAAAGCACAATATTAAATAAGTATCGCTAACTTGCCCCGTCCTTTTTGTCGCGATGTTATCTACCCCTCTAAATAGGAAACTTCATCCCCCGAAGTTCACTTCATCCGTAAAATAAGGGATGCAAATATGTAAAGACAACAATTATGAAAACAAATACTACTTTTCTTAACAATTAAAAACATGTATGGAACACAAATAGGACAACCATGTTCATGCAATTTGGAAATAAATTAGCATGCAAACAACAGCTAGGAGAGGCGTATACCACACACAACCCTAACAAGAATGATCTGGTTATCATGCTATTATCCACATTAATGCTCAGACCACTTCTGTCACACTCCAAGACAAACCGATATACCGTCACCATATAGACCATACTCATACCATACCAGGCCCATACCGACACCAAGATGCACATGAATATATATAAAACAAGGCCAGATAACCTAATTCTATCATACTACAAGATTAAACAACCAAGGGTGCAATGCTAGACTACTCGGTCGAGTATCGGCGAGTACTCGGTCGAGTACTCGATACTCGGTCGAGTATCAGCTGCTCGGTCGAGTTTTCTAGACCAGAATGCGATATGTCACATTCCACACTCATACTTATGAACAGGTCACCTGCAAATCACGTATCACATAGCTCTCCGGTGCTCCCCATGAGTTACGGTCCACACCGTAACTATGGAACACTCCGGTGTCATTCCCCGACCCCCTCCACCATACCGACTGTGCTAACTCCGTCCCTATACCCTGGTTATTGGCCATTTCATGCATGTTCCACAACACTAGAGTGGAAGAGATCCGCTTCGTAAGCTCACTGATCTGCATCCTAGGGTCGTGAGCTGAGGGATAGGGCGAGTACTAGGTCGGGTAGAAACTAGGTGCGGTAGACGTAGGTCCAGTCTCCACCTCTCTAACTGTCCTCCCTCCACGGTGCCCACGAGGTGTCGAGGCAGCCGCTTGCTTACTAGAAGCAAGGATCGACTCATGCAAATATAGAAGGATATCAGGGTCGATAAGATAGAACTGAAGTTGAGGTCGAGGTTCCCCACTCCCCGGGTCATACTCTTGTAAGTGGTTGACTATCGATAGATTCTTCGGGTCAGGAAGTCTCATCCACTTGGTCCCCCTCACCCTCCAAGCTAAAGTCCCGTCATCCAGCCTCCTAAGCCACTTGATGTGGCACCAATATTGCTCATCCATAGTGGGACCAGTCTCAAACAACCTAGTTCCCAACGCCGGCGGGGCCTCAAAGTCAGTCAGTCTCTGAGCTAAGCGGGTTACTAAGGCTCTACAAGTAAGGTAACGACTCTTGGATTGAGCCATAAGTGCTAAACTGGAGCACACAATTCCGGGAGCACTATAGTAAAAATGCCTCTCTCGTCGAGGGTTAAGATAGGACACTAGAAGCATCACCTCGTGGGTGTTCAACTTACTCACATCGTGCCGACCAAACAGCAAACATGTCATCATCCTTAGAAACATGCAGAGAGACACATGTTGAACATCATTAATAACCATGGCACTCGAGCTCGAGGCGTTTCGGCCGGTAAGATAGGGTAGGTAGTGACCTGCCTCACTGTTAGTCGCAACATCACTCAGATATCCCATCCTCCTCGACCTCTAACCCAAGGAGGTCAGCAAACTGGTCAAGGGTCAGCTCATGGTTGGTGTTCAGAAGACGGAAAATAACCGTTCTCCCACTCACATAATATTCAAAGGACCTCGAAAACTTAAAAGTAAGAAACGGGTAAGACTTCTTGCGAAGGTGGTATAACCCATTCATCCCCAGAATCTAGAATATATGCGATATATCCGAGTCCATCCCCAAAGTGACCAAAATCTCAGGGTCCACACAATGAGTCGGTCCAATAGTTCGACTCATGAAGGCCACGAAAGTAACCCGCTCCTTAAAGCTAGAAAAGATTACCGATGGGTGCTCTTCTATCTGAGGAACAAGCGGCTCTTGGCTTGATTGGCCTACCCCCAGAGCGTCATTAGCACGAGTCAGCTTCTTGGCAGGTGCTTTTGGTTTCGGCATGCTGCAAAAATACAAGTTCAACAACAATTTGTCCGGAAATTATACCATGGTAAGGGCTATTTTTCAGTTTATACACTTTTAAGATGGAGTTTTAAGACGAATTTTTCAATGAAGGGACATGAAATATCAACTTATTAAAGCATTAGTACCAATAATTACACCTTTAAGAACATCCTAGAAGCAATAAAAGTGACCAAAATTAATATTTTGGGGGCAAAACCCTAGAAAATTTTCGGTATAAGATCGGGAATTGTGAGCATAAATACTGTCTTTTGCATGAGTAAATCGGTAATAAGAGCAATTACTACCAAGCTGACACTTACAAACATAAATTCTTTGAATTATAAGAGTAAAATTTTCAGATTTGGGCAAGTTTCTCCCTTAATTTAATTAGAAATAAAGAGTTTGTGATAGTTGCATTACCTTAAGTCGGGATTGAGTTAGAAAAAGCAAAGGCAAGAGCAAGCAAATCCAAGAGCCTACACGGCCGAGTAGCCTCTACTCGGTCGAGTAATTGGTCTATTCGGTCGAGTACTCATAGGTCAGTAGCTGGCCTAAAAAGCCCAATTTGGGTACTCGGCCGAGTGCCTTTATACTCAGCCGAATTTAGCTTACTCGGTCGAGTATCTTGTTTGCACGGTCGAGTATCTTGTTTGCTCGGTTGAGTATACCTGAATAATAACGAAATTTTGAAGATTTTGTGAATATTTCCCTGCAAAACAGTAAACATTTTTCGGAGTTCTACTCATTCGGGACTTGTCACGCTTAAACCTTACTTCTATCATACATTCAACAATTTATCAGCTACACACTCATGACGACTCATTAACGAAACACATATTATACTTCAACTAAACCCTTTAGTAGCAACGAATTTATGTTACAATCACATATATCGTACTCAACTTGATTATATTACCAATAAGACATAAGCAGAATCGCACACCTACAAGCATTAACTCAATTTAAGCATAGATTGCTAACTCAAACCATTCATACTCCCTACCATTTATTTACATGCTATGACACTACCATCTATCATTACTTCTTTGGTCATGTACAACGACGC
This sequence comes from Silene latifolia, assembly GCF_048544455.1. Classification (NCBI taxonomy): domain Eukaryota; kingdom Viridiplantae; phylum Streptophyta; class Magnoliopsida; order Caryophyllales; family Caryophyllaceae; genus Silene; species Silene latifolia. Next base: position 1,055,153 of record NW_027413701.1, read on the forward strand.
ATAAAACTTTTAGATCATCCATACATACATACACACATACACACATCGTTACTCATACTTGCATTCTAACTATCTCAGCCCTTGACACTAACACCAAGTAACATTCAAGGAAACCACATATCACACATTCAACACACACACACACACACACACACACACACACACACACACACACACACACACACACACATACACACACACACACACACACACACACACACACACACACACACACACACACACACACACACACACACACACACACACACACACACACACACACACACACACACACACACACACACACACACACACACACACACACACACACACACACACACACACACACATCCCCATACGTCTTCACCCAACGCGATGGTGTTGATCACTTAAGCATGATGGGGCCAGGATTCTGAGATGAGGGCGCCTTTTCACCCAAAACCGCCGTAAAAGGACTCCCAACACACATACACCAGGTTCATTTTAATTTGACACCCTGTGGACATGGGCCACCCGTGCCGCGTGCACCCGCGTGGTGGTTTCGAGGCGGCAGTACTTCTCCCACGGAACCTTGGTTTGCCAAAGCACGTCATGGGCTGTTACTGATTGGTGAGGCATTGAAACCAGTGAAAGGTTGAATAAGCCTGCATTTGTGGAGTCGCCACCAATTTATTGTGGAAAAATTGGAAACCGTTCGAATACCTTGTGTCATGTCAAGATACAAAGTAATGACATGAACACTAAGAACTCGTTACCCTTAGAATTCTATGTCTAGAATGACTCTCTATATGCCAATGGACACGGATGTCCAGAGATCACTGGAGTAAGGGGTGAGGGTACGTATTAAGAAGCTCTTTAATTCAAACACCTAATCCCGCCCGCCTCGATAGCGGCCTCTACTAATGATTAGGGAAATTGTTCATATATGATATGTCGTCGATGTAATGTATGCAATGCAACAAACATAGATTAATCCTAGCAAGTAAAATTAAACTATGTAGGTGAACACGTGTTTTAGCAAACAATTTGGGGTCGGAGTGAATGTCAGATTCAATACAGGTGAATGCCATAAAATTAACTCATACATAATAATAAATACAAATTAAAATAATTAAAATTACAAATATTACAAGGTTTATTTGAACTACGTCAAAAGCACGCTCAAAGACGGGATTTCAAAGAAGAAAATATAAAGGAAATAAAATTGGAATTAAAATATGAAAATACGTCATATTAGAGGTGATTATACGATTAATAGTTGATTTAAACCGTAATTTGGAGCTACGTCAAGGCGAGAAAGAGTTCAGGGACAGAAGTCAACCCAGAATAGGCGTAGCATCTGCTGCGTCCTCTGGAAGATGCGCAACACTTCCTGCGTCTGTTCTAGAGCTGGGCTCTGGCTGTGAAGTCAGAACCACAACACTGTTATCGTTCGTTGGTAAATTTAGAATGAATTATCAATATTAGACTCGAATTGAAGTGTTTTAACCGATTATATGTGTCTGGGCAAGTCATAAAACGAATTAAAAACGAGAAATTACAGTGGTTTACATGATTATGATAAGCTCATGTCGGAATTACAAAGGGAGAAACTTTGAGGTTAGATTAAGACGAAACTGGACATATAAAACTCGAAAGAAAACTTATGTATCAACGGTAGGATTCCGGAATCTCAACATGAACAAGTCGAAATCTGAAGAATCGATTTGAATTAAAACGACGAAAACCCGCAAGTATTGAATTACTCGGGATTAAGTACGAATTAAACATTGTAATAAAAAGGATTTGTTAAAAACACGATTTATGTACTGAAACAACAAAAAGAACAAAGAAAAAAATGAAAGAAAAAAGAAAAAGAGAAACTTGCAGGAAGTCGAGGAAGAAGAAGAAGAGCAGGAACAACAAGCAGCCTTTGGAAGATGCACAGAAAAGCTGCGATCTTTCAAACAGGCGCGGCTGCTGCTGCGTTTCTTTTCGACCCCTGACCTCTGCTATTTTATAAAAAACGGTATTAAAACATGGATTTTAAATCGGTTTTCGAACGTGCTTTTGATATAGATCTACATTTTAATGGATACAAAATAAAAGTACAAACAATAAAAAAAAATTGGATTTACACCCTCAGACTTACATGTTTGACGAAACGGGATTGACTAAAGTTATCATTTTAGTGATTGCTCGACTCGAATATGCGTGGAAAGTGCCTTCGTTAGATTTAGTAGATTGATTAGGTTGATTAAACGTGGAGTTGGTCAAATTGGTTGGTCTATGCAACGTGACTGGGACTCAGAAAGATCTGAGCTTACGTGGTCGATTGATCAAGCACGTAGGCGTCGAAATCAATAGCGTAGTCTAGATTGCAAAGAGAGAAGAGAAAGTGCGGAACACTCGCGTGCCAAATACGGTGGCCGGAGCCCTTTATTTATACTAAACATATGGAAGAGTTTAGGAATGACACGGATTTGGAAACAAATCACGGAAATATTGTGAAAAATGCGAAAAGACGGCGGGAGAAGAGGCACAGCAGCCACTGCGATCCTTGGAAGAGGCGCAGCACCTGCTGCGTCATTTCCCTAGAGGTTTCCTCCTCAGCAAAAAAAGAATTCTGCGTTTTATTATGGAATTTCGGTAGATATACACTTCCTTATTCCATAAAACACAATATACGGAAGATATTTACTTAAAATTTATTTTTAAAGTTTTAGGAATAAATATCCAGAGTATTTTAGAACATTCCGGAATATTCCGACTCGTCATTTAAACAGTTTTTAGAAAATGAAGCGGTTTGTTACCCGGACTCCAAATGAACTCTAATTACTGTCAAAACGACCATATTGATGCGTAGATGATGACCAAGGGGTTGACTCGAGTGTTTGAGCTATCACTTGTCGATGAACTTATGGACTATCATAAATCATTCCGCGTATCCAACATGCGGCCCAATCATCACTGGGTGGTTGGCGAGAGGTGTAGAAATGAGGTATCTACAGAGCCCCTACTTTGACTGAGGCTTGGACAAGGCGAAAGTCAAAGTATAGCCATCAGGTCAATCGAAGATTACAACCTAACGACTATGGCGATGCGAGGCGGCTCAAGGGGTCTAAACCAAGGACCTGTCGTCGGGAACATTTTATAGTCTGTCGACTATCCCGGAGGGTCGTTTAAAGTCCATTAGACTACGTAAGGAAACTCGCCAGCCATAAGAAGAAATCATACCTGAGACACTCCTGGGTGAAGGATTCGAAGGTACTCATGCTCTCCAGAGAATTTTATCTCAAAATCCGTGGGGAAGAATCAGACGTTAAGTCGACAACGGTGCGCCCTTGGCACTGCTGAGGAGAAAATAATAGATCGACAACGACGCGCCCTTGGCCTCGCTGAGGAAAAGTGTTTGATCGACAACGGCGCGCCCTTGGTACCTTTGAGGAGAACATCCGCTCGGGTCGTCGTAAACGAAATTCCGATAAAGAGGAGAAGCCCATGAACTGTATTTAGTGATCATGAATTCTCGCGGGGAAGAAAATGGCATGCTGAAGAGAAAATGCTGATTTGGACGAAGAGGACACCCAAAAAGGAGCCATATGTTGAGGAAGAGGTGCATGAAGGCCGGACCCACAAATAACGAACTTGTAACGAACTTTAACAAAATTATGAGAAAACTCGCTAAGGAAAAGGCGCTGAAAAAGCTGCAACCTTTGGAAGAGGCACAAAAAGTGCTGCGTATTCTCCCGAGCTCACCCCTATCTGGGTAAAAACCCCACTTAAGCCGTGTTTTGTTTTCATTTCAAAACACAAAACTATTTCATTTCTCAACCAAATCCCACCCAAGTTCCATCAAAACTTGATCAAAACTTGCCATAAACGATGACTAATCGAGGTATGTGTCTTGTACTTGCTTTAATTTGCATTTGAGCTTTGATTTTGGGTTAAAAATTAGGGTTTATACACCCATTTATTTTAAAATTTTGTGGCTTTCATCCCAAATGAATTTGTCTCATGAAATTGACATAAGAAATCAGTAATTGATCATGGTAGGAACACAACCATGTATCCCTTTTGAATTTTCATCAAGTATTGAGGATTTGAGCGCGAAATGTGACATTTTCTTGCTAAACTGTAAAACCCTTCGAAAATGGCCCTATACTAGCCCATTTTTGATGAAACTTAATGTTTTGGAACCCTTGAGTATGGGTAAACTTGCTATCATGCCGGATTTTCAATTTGTGACAGCTTCTCCGGGACACACTAGCGAAATGCTGCCAAATTTTCGACTCAAACCCGCAACTAGGCTTGAACTTAGACTCGTCTTGACTTATCCTACCACATGTGTGGTCGGGGTTGGAAAATATGGGCCAAAGATGGCTGGAAATGTCGTTTTTAGAGGCTTAAAATGCTTGAAAATGCTTGACATTGCTTTGTCTACTTCGATTTGCAGAGGATATTCCTTCTACGTCGGGGAGAGACCCCATGGACACTAACGTTGACCCTTCTACCGCTCTGGGAGCGAATTCGTGACAGCTTCTCTGGGACACTATTACGGTCCCCATCGACCCTCCATGGACGATGTTTAGGGAGCCTTCAGAGGCTGAGAGGACCGCTGACCTGGCTGGTGCGAGTGGTGATACACTCCTTCTCCCTTGTGAGGAGTACGCTGATTTTGTTTGCTAGAGGCTAGCGTACTGGCCGATCGTGGTAAGCATATTACCGTTTCCTTGTCTTTGATAAATCTGATGGATGATGAATAATAAGTAAAGTAATGAACCATTTGAGTTTTGTAGGAGATCGAGGTGGCGGGCGTCGATCCCCCAGCTTTTCCAGAGATGTTGGAGTACACTGACTTGGCGGGCATGGCGGTGATCTCGCAGATCCGGGATTTCAGCGAGGCGGTGACTGACGTTATCTTGGATGAATGGCAGCATGTTGTGAGGAAGGTAAGCCCCCCGCTTTGGTTGTCTTTTGTATTTTATGCTTTATTACATAGGAATGAATTTGCTTGAACCTTCTCCGTATTTGAATGAAGGTGGCACCGTCCAGGCATGTGGAGCTGTGAAGGATGGCCAACCGACTGCGAGCTACAGCCATTGAGGCCCACATAGGTGGCTCGGGGCGGCAGTTATGAACCTTTCGTACCCTTTTTATTTCTATTATGTCCAATTTTTGTGAAGTGAAGTGAACTAAAGTATCACTCATTTTTCTGTGTAGAGGGAGCGTGACTTGGAGCGTGAGCTGGCGCATTCCAGGAGGAGACGGCCCATTTGCAGAGAGAGCTCGAGGACAGGGATGCTGAGAACGCTGCCCTTGAGGCGACAGTGGCTGAGTTGAGGGGTCGTCAGGACTAGTTTGCTGACTGTTCGTACATTTGTACATTTTGGATGTCATTTTGGGCAGGCGCCCGTATCTTGATGTATACTTTTGCATTTTGGTTGTATATATGGCGGCCTGCGTGCCTTTGCTGCTGGGGGTGTGTTGTATCTGCAGGTTAGCTTTGAAAAAAACACAGGTTTTGCATATGACAGTTTGCGCCGTCATGCTGCCGTAATTCACGTAGGAAATCAGAAGCAAAAAGAATAGCGTAGAAAATTAAAATGGCCTAAATAAGCGTGAGAAAGAAAAGAAAATAAAAAAGTGCCCGAAAATGGACAAAATGACGAAAATAAAAAAAAAGTGGTCGAAAATGGACAAAATGACGAAAATGAAAAAAAAAGTGCCCGAAAATGAACAAAATGACGAAAATTAAAAAAAAGTGCCTGAAAGTGGACAAAATGACGCGAACGGACGGTAGGGAGGGCTACCTCCTAAAAAAAGAATTTAAAAGAAATGTCTAAGTGTATCAGAATTTTTTTTTAAAAGAGGGAGTGAAATGATTCCCCGAAAAAAAAAGATCGAGTAAGTGTGCTTATTTGGCGAAAATGTCGATTTTGCTTCGAAAAGCGAACCCGTAAAAGATTAAGAAACATGAATGTGGTAATTAATCGAAATTACCGAATTAAGTCCCTATAGGAATAGGAAACTTTACCTAAAACAGATTAGGAAAGATCCACGGCCGTCAAACGAGGAAAAGAGCCCGGGGAAGAGGCGCAACACGAGCTGCGATCCTTCGAAGAGGCGCAGCAGCTTCTGCGTCTTCTCTCCAGCTAGTCTGTTCTCGACAGAAATTAGGAAACGTCGAATAGTATAAATAGAGACCTCGGTTGAGCTTCGATTCTCACAATTCTCTCTTCCTTGACTTCGTCTATTACATAAAACCTCATATATCCTCCCAAATTTTCCAACAAAAATATGGATGCCTTTGAAAATCGCATTAAGAAGTGGACGAATGAATTTACGAATGTGGGGAAACACGACATGGGTGCTTTTAACTTAGGATCAATCATAAGTTTGAAGCTGGTGAAGGTAGTTAGGCCCTTTTTGGATGCTTATCTTGAATATTGGGACCCGAATTTTCATGTATTTGCCTTTTTGGGAGGCGAAATTTGTCCCTTTCCTGCAGAAATTGTTGCAGTTGGAGGATGGGATGCAGAAAATATTGCGGCTATACCCCTAGCTCTCAAGGATATAAAAATAAATTTAGGGATTTGCTTGGATTGACCAAGGCTGAGGTAGACCGTCTTGTGACTTCAAAAGGTGCCCGTATGTTTAAATTTGTCGATCGATTTATAAATAGGGAAGACCCTACTATCTCTCATGTGGCGAGGCGCAAAGCTAATGGATTTTGCCTTCTTCATTGCTATGTCCTGCGAGAGCATGTGGACAAAGAGATGAGGGGTGACCCTCAATTTTTAGGCATAGTGGAGCAAATGGAACTGCGCAGGAGCCCGACATGCTTAGTTCTAGGGGAGACCATTTTAGGATTGGATAACAGGAAGGCGAACCGCGAGCATCCTTATCTTGGGAGTCCTATTATTTTACAGGTAAGAACCCATTTTTTTTTCTGGCCGGTTTTGGGCATTAACTTCTGTCCCCTTTTTGCATATCTGGTTGATGGAAAGGTTGCGGTTGATCGAGCCCCCAGTTAACGTGACAGGCTATCGCTCCCGATCAATTGCGATGAGAACGAGGCTATACATGGTGGACTTCACTCGAGTATGCGATTATTGGGAAAATAAATGAAGAGTGAAGGTGGGCCCCTAATCAGGTGGATAGTTCCTTGGTGGCATCTTAGATCGACGACTGGAGTATCGTCCTTGGATCCGACACGGTCGATTCGCGTTCCCGGCTTAGAATTCATGGTCCATACTTTTCCGGAGAGATTGATGAGGCAGGTGGGCCTAAGACATAAAATCCCGAAGCTAGACTCCGTCCCTCAAACTGCCTTAGCGCATACTTCATAGTCTTGTCGAGAGTGGGCTAATCGTTGGGCCCAAAGGAATATATGGTTTATACCCGTTCCGGTTGGCTTGTTATGGGTATCTGACTCATATCTGCAGTGGAGGAAAGCTGGCACCCTTAAGGAGCGCGAAAAGCTGAGGAAGCACGAGCCCGTAGACTATAAGATCCGCGAAGTGGCGAAGGAAAACCAAAAGTACTTAACTGAGGAGGAAGAAGAGGCCGGATATCGGGTCGTCCGTTCGTCGAAGAAACCAAAGAATGCTGCCGCCGAGAAGATCGTGGTGGATCGAAATGGGAACGCTAGAACGCGAGAACGACCATTAGTGATTAGGTCGGAAATAACGCAAGAGCGTCCTGCTCGTGGTCGAGACAAGAAATGTGACAATGGTGCAAAGGCAAGGGGAAAATGGAAGGGTATCCTTAGTCATTTTATAGTATTATTTATTATTATGAGTTATAATAAATGATAGGGTTTTTAGAATCCTAGCCTAGCATTTTAATTTTCAGCATTTAAAATTTATATGTATTTGGCGTATTACTATTATTTAAGGAATAATGAATAAAAGATTTATTAGTTACGAAACTTTCACATATTTTCTTTATTTATTTTTGTCGACTTTCAAATGCAACATGCAAATGTCCTTCTATTTACATTTTGAAATGACGGGTTGTATCCTGTAAAGGATTGCCTATGTATTCATTTGAAGAAATTGAATCAAACCCTGTGCGTAGTTCGAAAAAATGAAAAAGAATAAATGTTCGAAGCAAGAGCTTGTAATGAACTTAGAAAAATAAGTGTGTGCTTTACTCACTCCTAAGGAAATGCAATTCAATTTGATGATATGGGGATGTCAAAATGTCAAAACGCAAGAGCGAAACGTCATAAGCTCTTTAGCGGGCCAGGGGCCGTTTTTATTTCGTGTCGCAAGAGCGGCACGTGTGTCACGCGAGGCGCGTTTTATCCTATTCTAAGGGTAATACTGTTTCAATTAGTTTAAGTTAGTCGGATTAGAAAACTCATTCCCGTCTAAGTCTGTGATCTTAAGTGCACCCCCTGAAAGTAAGGACTTGACCAGAAATGGTCCTACCCAATTAGGTTTAAATTTTCCCCGTGGATCGACAGTTAAGAGAGCTCTGACTGACTTCAGCACTAAATCCCCTTCCTTGATACTACTGGGTTTGGCCCGTTTACTAAAGGCTCGTTTGATACGTGCCTGATAAGTCTGCACATTATGTAATACACGCAGCCTCCGTTCATCCGAGAGGACGAGTTCATCATACCTATCTCTATTCCATTCAGCTTCTAGGATTTGAATTTCGAGTAAAATGCGTAGAGATGGGATCTATAGCTCTACTGGTTGTACAACTTCCATGCCGTAAGTCAAATAGAAAGGAGTAGCCCCAGTGGGCGTCCTAAGTAACGTGCGATATCCCCATAACGCAAAGGGTATTTTGCTAGGCCAATCGCGGTAATTGTCGATCATTTTCCTGAGGATCGTGACAACATTTTTGTTGGCTGCCTCTACTGCGCCATTAGTTTAGGGTCTATATAGCGAGTAATGGTGGTGCTTGATCTTATATTTGGCTAGCAACTGTTCAGCTTCGGCCTGAAAGTGTGGCCCGTTGTCACTGATGATTTCATGTGGGCAACCATATCGACAGATGATATTGGTTTGTATGAACTTGGCCACATGTTTGGCTGTAAGGCTAGTGTAAGATGTTGCCTCGACCCATTTAGTAAAATAGTCGATAGCTACTAGAATGTAATAGTGACCTCCTGTCCCGGCTGGGGTGGTTATCCCGGTGATGTCTATTCCCCAAGCAGAAAATGGCCAAGGAGATGTCATGGTATATAGCATTGAGGGAGGAACATGTTGCACATTCCCGAAGATATGGCAATTATGGCAATGCTTGACGTATTTGATGCAATCTGACTCCGTTGTTGTCCAGTAATACCCTGGACGCGTAATTTTCTTTGCCATCATAGGTCCACTCATGTGAGGACCGCATTCTCCATCGTGAACTTCCTCAATTACTTTCTGTGCCTGTGAATGATCAAGGCAACGCAAGAGGACACCAAGTGGTGTTCTTTGTTACAACTCTCCCTGCATGAGGAGGTATTAAGAGGCAAGTAGGCTTATGGCGCATTGTCCCCTCATATCCATATCTGGTGGGTATGTAACATTGAGCTAGAAATTTAGAATAGCCTGGAACCAAGGTTCCTCTGGGTTTTCCTCTTCTTTTGTAAGGAAGTGTACATAGGCTAGCTCTAACCGCCGTTCGATGCACAAAGGCATTTCAACCATGTTGTCTGGCATATTAATCCAGGAAGCGAGTTTTGCGAGAGCGTCCGCAAACTGATTTTCTTCTCGAGGCAGGTGTAAATAAGTAACCTGATCGCAGAATTGAGCAATCTGATCTATCCTAGCCTGATTGGGTGCTAGACTTTCACTTCGGATTTTCCAGGATCCAGTGATTTGGTTAATGATTAAAGATGAGTCCCCGTGAACTCGAAGGTTCTTGATGCCAAAACTCACTACTTCTTGTAGACCAATGAGGCAAGCTTCATACTCTGCTGCATTATTTGTCACCTCGAAGTCGAGTTTGACAGAAAGTGATGTATGCTCGCCTTTAGGAGAAATGAGCAACACTCCTATTGCAAATCCTCTCAAATTGGATGCCCATCAAAGTAAAGATCCCAAGAATCCGTAGTGGTTTGTTAAATATCCTCATCTGAAAATGACCACATATCTATTGCTTGTGTATCGTTGATAGGATTATCTGCGAAGAATTTAGCCACGACACGTCCATTTATGACTTTCAAAGGTACGTATTTGAGATTGAACTCTGAGAGCATTAAGGTCCATCTTGCCAAGCATCCATTGAGGACGGGTTTCTCGAAGAGGTATTTGACGAGATCCATTTTAGAATACACTTTGACTGATTAGCTAAGCATGTAATGGCGTAGCTTCTTTGTTGCCCACACAAGAGCAAGGCATGTCTTCTCGAGAGGTGTATACTTACTTTCGTACTCCAAGAATTTCTTACTAAGGTAGTAGATAGCCCTTTCTTCTTTTCCAACAGTCTGTGCGAGCATAGCCCCCATGGTTATTTCGGTAACAGTGAGGTATAAACCAAGAGGTTGATCTTGTTGAGGAGACATTAGCACTGGTGGCTTGGCCAATATCTCCTTTATCTTGTCAAAGGCCTATTAACAGTCTTCGTCCCATATGGTATGGTCCGTTTTCTTGAGCTTTTTGAAGAAGGGTTTGCAGATCATAGTGAGTTTCGATATGAATCGACTTATGTACTGTACTTTGCCCAGGAATCCTCTAACCTCCTTTCCTGTTTGGGATTGTGGCATCTCGATTAAGGCCTTGATCTTGGATGGATCAATTTCTATCGCCCTCTGGCTGACAACGTATCCCAGAAGCTTGCCTGACGTTACTCCGAATGCACATTTCTGAGGATTGAGCCTCATGTTGTATTTGCGCAATCTCAGGAAGAATATGCGAAGGTTAGCGATGTGCCCTTTTCTATCCTTAGATTTGACGATCATATCGCCCACGTACACCTATACTTCTTTATGCATCATGTTATATTGCAAAGTAGTCGCAGTGCGTTGATACGTAGCCCCAGCATTGATTAGTCCGAACGGCATAACAGTATAATAGTATGTATGTGCCCCACTGAGTGACGATGGTTGTCTTGTGCATATCTTCTATGGCCATTTTGATTTGGTTATACCCTGCATACCCATCCATGAAGGATAACAACGCGTGATCTGCTGTATTATCTACCAATAAATCGATGTGTGGTAGAGGGAAGTCATCTTTAGGACTCGCTTTCTTCAAGTCTCTGAAATCAACACAAACCTGGATTCGCCCATCTTTTTTGGGTACGGAGACTATATTAGCCACCCAGTCTGAATATTCGGAAACTTTGATGAATCCGGCTTTGAATTACTTATCGACTTCTTCTTTAATCTTAAGAGCCCACTCTGTCTTCATCCGACGAAGCTTCTGTTTTACAGGTTTGAAACCTGGCTTGATTGGAATGCGATGTTCTGCAATATCCCTATCGATCCCTGGAATATCCTTGTAAGACCAAGCGATGGTTTTAGGATCGTCCATATCCTAAGTTCTTGAGGTTCTAATTCCGTTCCTACGTTGATAGGTTCAGTGTTTTCTATGACTGATGCCCCTTCCCCCTCTTCTAGTATTTTTTTAATAATATAGGGAGGTAATTCGATTGAGTCTAGGTTAGGATCATCCTCATTATCATCGTAAACAGAATTGTATTCCGAATAACACAAGGAGTAAGCAGAATTAGATTTATTCATATTAATGTTTGAAAACAGCTGAAACAAAGAAGCCATATGCGCAGTAATCAGTGGCGGTAAAGGAACAACAGTTGCTGGGACATTCCCGAAGCTACTGTTACTAGGTTATACTATGCTAGGAGAAACAAAAGGGTGGGGAGCGACGACAGGAGGAGACTCTCTAGCGACATCTCTAGACTTAGGTTCCGACTCCGACTCTAATTCCGACTCTGATTCGAATTCATCGTCTTCGAGTTCTCCTTTGAACATCTCTCCTTCTCCAGTAGTGACCTTGAAGAGTTTTCCTTGATTGTTAGTCCACTTGATCGACTTTCTCCATCATTTCTGTTGATTCGAGCTGGTGTCAGTGATTAGTGATGTAGGGTTGAAATGGTCGTCTTGAAATATCATGGTAATGATCTCATCCTGCGCTGCCTTGACGAATCGATCCTCTCCAAATAGAAGGCTCACGGCCTGTTCATCGAGACAAGGTGTCTGACGAGTTTTGACGGTAGGAACCGTTTCTGGAGGAATGAAGTAGCAAACGTGGAAGACCTTGATTCCAGTTACTTGAATGCCTCTGTACAACCAAGGTTTGGGAAATCCATGAAAATATATATAGTGCCCTTCCCTGACAAAGTACCCATTTAGTGTAGGGAGATAGGGTTGCATTTGGACTCCTTTACTTTTGCGATTCTGAACTTGAGTAAGCATTTCAAGGGTTTCGGCCTTCGTGGGCTTGTACCCCAAGCCTAGTGGTATCTTTTGGGAGCTACCTTCCTTAAATGGTGTAAAGGTACTCTTTCTGATAGGGTTTAGTGGCATTCCTGGGAAGTATCCCTGGGATTTGAGTATGTGGTTGACCACCAAGTTGGAGTATGGGTCGAAGTACAAGGGAGCCAGCTCGCTCTCTATAAGGTTTATGATTTGAAATCCTCCAAGCTCGTGCACTGGATCTGTAACTACTTGGTTGCTTGACATTTTCTCTATCACGACCTTGATAGGTGATGAAGTGATCGTGACTACCTTGCCATCTAGAGGGATCTTGGTCTTTTGGTGTAAGGTGGATGTCACTGCTTTGGAAGCTTGAATCCAGGGCCTACCTAGAAGTATGTTGAAGGATGACTCGATGTCCACTATCTGAAACTTAACCTTTCGTTCGATTGGCCCAGTGGCCACAATGAGGTTAACTAGCCCAACTACTTTAAGTCGCATTCCATCGTATGCCCGAACATCTTGAATAGTAGGAGTCCAGTCTAATTCTTTCATGCCTAACTTGTATGCTGTCTTTAGTGGTATGATATTGAATGCGGAGCCATCATCCACCAAAGTCATTGGTACGTTTTTCTTTAAGCATGTGACTGTGATGTATAGAGCAAGGTTATGAGTGACGCCAAAGGGAGACAAGTCCTCATATGAGAAAGTAATTGGGTTACTTAGCTTGAATGAGTCTTGGAAGACTAGGTTGACGTCGTCATCGGGTGTAGAGTCGTGTGCTATGTTCAATTTAGCCAATGCTTGCAGTAAAGCCTGGCGATGAGGTAATGAACTTGCAACTAGTTGCCAGACTGAAAGATCAGCCATTGTCTTTTGAAGTTGCTTCAATAAATGGTCGCGATATGTATCTTCGCCATCATTTGGTGTGATGAGATTGGTGTTAGTAGCAACTGGACCACTCGTTTGTCCTTGAGTAACATTTTGATATAGACGTCCTGAGCGAGTAAGGTAGTCTACATCTTGATCTTCACTAGCCTTGACTAGAGGGTGTTCTTTGAGGTAAACATCTTCATCGTCATCCGCCCATATTCCATTAACGATACTGAGCTCTCCCAAGCTTATGATTTCAGCTTCTAGGTTGTTTATTTCCTCGACTAGATTGTCGGTCACTGCGATCACTTCTTGGATCGTGGATCCTCAAGATAAGGTCGAAACCACTGGCATGTCTTGTTGGAGTGTCCCGACAATAATGCGATCAAAATTGTCGATCATGATGATCACATGTTTAAATCTCATTTTAAGAATACGTAAGGGATGATTCATTTTATAGTCAACTGATCAACATTAATCGGTAACGATTGGCTTGCTAGAGTTTGACGTTACTGTCGTGGGACGGTAGTGGTCAGTTGATCCCTTAAGGTCACACCTAAAGGATGATGCCCTAATCTGTAAAGTTGATTAATTGTATGACGATACAAGTTAATCAATTCCTTAAAATTGAACAATTCAATTTGTGAGAGAGAATATTGATATCTTATTGTAATGGGATTAAATAAGATTTATTTTAGTAATTGAAATACTTTATTACTAAAATTACTTATTGTTTGAGAAACAATAGAGATAAGAATGAATGGTTAATTCTAATTACAAGATGTTGTGAATTATAATTAAATGACCCATTTTATTTATGTGATCAAGTATCACTAGTCAATTTATTGTATGTAATTTAATTAAGTTATAAAATGATATTTATGTGATAAATATGCATTAAATTAATTAATAACATGTAACATACTACATGTGTCATATTGTGTGACAATTGACAAAATAAAATGGTAGTCCATTTTATGGTACATGGACCGAAATAATAAGAGTGATGGGTGTTAGTGGGTGAATTATTTTATGAGATAAAATAAGCTAATGATGCCTAGTCTACACCTTGCCTTACATGCCTAAGGTTTTGATAAGAACAAAAGAAAAAGTGAAGGACAAGATATTGGTCATCATCCCTCCTTGAACCATGACACCTCCTCCACTATTAGAAGACTTTTGTTCACTACTCATTGAATATACTTGTCCATTCAAAATACATGCAAAAGTTTATGCATTATTCTCTCTTCTCTTTAATCTTCATCTAAAATATGAGAAGATTCAATCAAAATTATTCAATCAAATTATTAATATTATTAGTGTAATATATGAGTGTTAGTAATCAATTTTAAGGTAAACTACTAAACAAATATCTAGCACATATTATTTAGTAGAGATAAGGGATAATCTTGGGTGCAATCAAGAGGAGTGGCTTCTATACTTGAAGTCTTTGGAGGATCATCCTAATATATGGAAAGCTCAAGAACAAGTGTAGTAGGAGACTTCACTTGTGCCCAAAATATCCGAAATATCAAATGTAATGAACCGTTTTTTTTCTCCTTACTCTTGTATTTGTTTTGCATGCATAAGATCCTTAAGTTATTATGACTAAAAATTTAAACCAAAATATGTGATATTTAAAATATGTTTTCCAACAAGTGGTATCAGAGCATAATGGTTGTTGCATGCAAGATCGGGTTAGTTTTTCCAAGTTAATTTAATTAACATATAAAACTTGTTATTTAGGATTTATGAAGATAAATCATGAAATAATTTTGAATGTTAAAAGTTTCTGGTCCTAAGTGAATTTTAGGACATTTTGGTTTATTTATGGATTTTTATTGTTCATTTTATATATATATTGGCATTAAAATGTGATTTTTATGATAAAAATGTCATTTTTGGACGAAAAATAGCTAAATTTCGAATTTTTCAGTAGTTTTTGGATATGTTTTCACATATATTATCTACTGATGGCCTGTAAATTTTCATGATAAAATGAGTTGTTTTGCTCGAAATATGGATTTTTCAAGATAAAATCGTATTTAAATGGGTAAATAAGTTAATATGAGTTATATTTTGAATATGGTCATGGAAATTTAGTATGTTGTCACATGCAATTTTACAAGATGTGTGTAAAATATTTGGCTATAATGAAGTCTTTATGCATGATTTATGATTTTTTGATGAAAAATCACATAAATAGTGACTATAATTAGTAATAATGTGAAAACATACTTCATGACTAAAGTAAAAACGTCACATGTTGTATTTTATCATATATTTCAGATTTAAAAGTTAAAAGTTGATGAATATAATTTTTCTCATATTTTTATGGTCAAAATTGTTAAATCCGATAAACCGCAACATTGTTTTTCTCGATAAATTTTCGAAATTTTTAAACTAAGTTTTGAACATTATGAGTGTCATGGTATTTTTTCAGAATTTTCATGAGTTTAAATTTCAAAATTTGAAATTATTTGAAATTTTTATGATTTAATTTGAGGTTTATAGCATAAATTTTTATATTTTTGGTCCATAATGAACAATATTAAGATATCGAGTTTAATTATTGTCAGAATATTAGTGGAGACTAATTTTGAGTCCTAATATGGTTAGGGTAATTAACTTGTACATAAATATGAATTTATGTAATTATTGTGATTTTAAAAGGTTAAATCACGCAAATCCGTAAAACCGGTTAATATACGATATTGGCTCTTTAAAGGCGATTTAGCATAAAATTAAGCATGTTCATACATATTATAATGATGCATTTTATTTATGATTGTCATATTTTTATTTTATATAATTTTTGAATTATGTAATTTTACTTAGTATGGCCTTAGTTTTAATTGGTATTACCCGAAATGTATGGGAATATCGATTCGGTTTTAATTATTGTGATCTCGTATCACCGTTTTGTAATTTAATAGATTTATTTTTATTTTATTACAAATGTATAATAGGAAATTATGTAATTCATTTTGTAATTTAATTATTCCAGAGTTCCTTGAAGACGGTGCCATTCGAGAAGGCGGTCCTTCAAAGAAAGTGTTACCTTGAAGTGCGTGCCAAGACCGAAGTTCAAGGGACCAAAGGAGTTGGTTTCCGAATTTGTAATAGTTTATTAGATTTACTATTTTAGGAAGGCCATACTAGGATTTTATTTTTATGCTTTGCATTTTATTTATATGTTGCATGCATCACTAAATCGCCATAACTAAACATGCATTTTATATCGAGTTTATCGACCATGTCAATTACATTTATCGTAGTTCACCGCTTTAGTTCACTTAAAACGTAATAGATAATAAATTGACATGACCTCTCGCTAAAATAAACAATTGAGACTTAGCCTTACCAAAAAGTAGAAACCATGAAAACCTATTTCATGAGGGAGTGCGCTCGGCCCTACCGGGATAAAAACCTTGTTACGTAGGGGAAGTGGGTGATAAATGTCTATCCACCGAATTCATGTTGATAAGGGATGAATCGGCCCTACCGTGCCCAAGTTGATGTGGATTTGGATCATGAACACATTTATTCGAAATTTGGGTTGAACTCAACAAAAGTATTCTCGACCATTGCCGGGTGTGTTTTGGGCTAAAGATAAATATTAATGTAATTTTATCGACCAAGAGTTCTAAAAGTAGAATCGATTAAAGAATTAATCCACCGAGTTATATTGATAAGGGATGAATCGACCCTACCGTGCCCAAGTTAATATAAATTTGGATCTTGGAATCATTTATCATAGTTGGGTAGAGGTCACTATGTAAATGCTTTACTTGTTATTATATTTACAAGTATTATTATAACGATAAATGTTTTGTTTTCATTATTCCGTTATCATATTGTTCTATTTCTTTACCTCAAATTATATAGTTTCGATTTTAGTTCAAATCTCCATTAAAACATCGTAACTGAAGACAAAATTTGAAATTTTCTTCTAAAACCTCGTGTTATCCATTGGAAGGATCTCTTGTGAAGAGTATAGATAAAAGTTATTCGTGATCAAAAGGGATTTTGATTCTTGACTAACATATCTACTTACAATGAATTGTTTCTCATATGCTTAATTGAGTTAAGTACTTTGAAACGTTACATCATTTTGGTAACTAGATTTGTTTGAAATCAAAATTGACCAAAATACCGCAACCACTTCAATGAAAGTTTTAAGACTAAACAAACGAATGAAGAGTAGTCTTCTTGAATTTCAATTTTGCTTCTCTTAGCAAAGACCCATTGAAATGAGTGGGAGCATTCTCTTAAACCGTTAAGAAAAGGATAAGGTTTTAAAAAGGTAAAATTAGAATGGAATCGATACAAGGTAATGTTAAAAGTAAAGTTATTGAGAATAACGATACTAAACCTATCAATCCCGACCGATAAAAGTTTCCATTGTCTTAATTGTTGGACGCTAGAAAGGAAACTACCCCAAATTTTTGAAGAATCAACAAGTTAGTTGTGGGACATCTAATGGGACCTTCTTCTTTAAATGTTTATTTGATTGACATAAATTTTGCTAGTACTACTTCGTCAATATTAGAAACTGGTGGGGGTTTTCATCATTGTATTTGATACATAGGATGATTAGAATATGATGACTAGCAACAATGATGTTGAGAGATAGAGTCATTGTGCACTCAATCTAGTTTTTGGGTTTAGAGTTGTACTTAATTGTGACTATTAAGTGCATAAACTCTAAATAAGAATATGAACTTGTTAAGACACAAAACAGGTTTCACTTTTGTGACCCTATACACCATGATTTGATGTATGGCTAGCCCATTATCAAGGTGATTATATTCTAAACCAAATTAGAATGATATATCATGTAGATGATGTAAGACTCAAATTGGTAACCCAAGATTGAACCTTAGATTCTGGAATGATGAACGCAAAGAGTTATCGAGTACTTTTGAAACCATTAGATCTTATGGTATATGCGTATCTTGTATTCAAAGCAAGATGTCTCGTGCCTTTTGGTTGAAAAGGAGATCGAGGTTGTAAATCATTGATCCAAAATAGGTTGATCATTTTCTTTTACCAACAATTTAAGTTGACGCTAATGTGTTCACTTAATAAGGTAAATAGAGAAATCTTTGAAGAAGTTCAAAGAGTTCAAAGAATCACGATTTAGTCGTGATGGGATTATCAAAGTGAAGAATTTGATATAAGCCAAAGGAAATGTGATATAGTATCACAAATTAATATCTCTTAGCACGCATTATGGGATAATGTGTGGTTGCATAAAGAAATCAAATGCTATTCGATATGTTTTGGACTTCAATCAAGTTACTTTGAGTTACTTGATCCTTTTGGGGAATTTATCATTTTGTCTAAACTATTTTTCCACTAAATCTAAAATGAATCATATGAGATATGAAATGGTAGGATACCATGTTTGTAAGTTTTCAAAAGAAATAAATGCTCATTTTTCCTTACTATAATCACGAGTACAGCGGGTTTGTGGCTCGTGAAGCTGTCTTTCTAGAATACAAGTTTATTTCTAGAAGACAGAGTGGGAGAAATTATTCAAGAGCCACAAAGAATATTATGTCGCAAGAAACTGGTCTTTCTTGGCTACATGAGACGTTTTGTGTAAGACGTTGTTTCTTCAAAACCTAGGAGGTTAAAGTCATCACTTGTTGAAGATGATGAATTAGTGTTACTTTTAGAAAGTAAAGAGCTTGCAACTTACAAAGAAATTGTTTGATTCAAGTTGATTACTTCTGGAAAGTAATGAACATATGACTTACATGAGAGTGTTTAAGTCACAACTCAATACAAGGCTTAGAGCCACGAAAATCCGAAATAAATTCCAAGTGAATTGTTAGATATCAAAGCTTGATTGGTAGCAAAGGGTTTTGCACTAGTTAAAATGCTTAAGTCTATTTGGATCTTCTTAGGGATTGTGTTTCATTATGAGATATATATATATATATATATATATATATATATATATATATATATATATATATATATATATATATATATATATATATATATATATATATATATATATATAGTGAGTGAATCTAAAACCCACTTCTTCAATTAGAAGGAATGTATTCAATACATGTCTTAAGTTTTGTAGATTCTTGCCATCCTAAGATAATGTGAAACTTAAGAGAGGGTCTTAAGTAGGACATCAATGAGTTGGAATCAATGTTTTGATCATGTTATAAAACTTTTCTCGATAGGTCGAGAAGTTGTATTTATACATGAAGTTTAGTGGGAGTTACGGTAATTTTAATTAGTCTAATATGTGGATGACATATTGATCATTGGGAATGATTTAAGACTTGGAGAAATATAATACATCTTTAATATCTAGATTGATGGAGATAAATCCACATGATATTAGCGTCAAATAAGAAGTCTTATGTTGATAAGATTCATGACTAGTTCAATCAACTTGAACATATTTGATTGATTCCATTTGCTTCCGCTGCCGGATCAATTAAATAAGTAATGATGTATAACACTTTATATACTTTGAGTATGATGAATTGTTTCAAAATCGAATTTAAGTAATGGTTACTAAATAGCCATATTGATTATTCTTAAATGCTTGAAGAAGCATTAAAGATGCAAAGTTAAGTGTTTTCGTAATTCACAAATTTGTGTAAGGGCTTACACTAATGACTGTTAAGATTGCATAAGGTTTCGGACAAAAACCGTATTCAAAACACCTAAAGATAGTTAAAGAACCATTGTGGCTATGTTATTTAAGAAATGGATTTGTTAGAATCGTTCTAAGCAATAAAGAACAATGAGGATGCTCACAACGAAAATTGAGTACACTTGCAATCATGAGATGTGCAAGAGGATGGATCCCGCACACTGTGAAAACAGTGGGAGCTATTCTAAGGCTAGAGAGCTTATGTCTAAATTGGATCTAGACACGAACTCAGAAAGTTTTGTAATGCAAATGTATACTTACAAAGGAAAACGAGTATGTAGTAAGGTTGAGTAAGGTACAAGAAGTTGATAAAACCTACTAACCAAAGCCTTCTCATAGGCTTAACATGATGAGTCATGTCATATGTCTTTTCAATTGCATTGAGATGAACAACTACATATAAGATGAAAATTGATTATAAAAATATGTAGTAATCAGGTATTGACTATTCATATGAGATAATCACATTTGTCGTTCGAGTTTTTAAATCTAAAAACTCCTTTTATACTTTGTTACATCCAAAAGGGTTGTAGAGACAATATTGAACCCCATTAAAGTGAACTCGGATTAACATGGTATTTGCCCATAGTCACTTGTATGAGGTGACGTCTCGAAGTGACTAGAGTGTGATGCGATTGATGGCAAGTTCAAGTGCCATAGAGTCATGTGAGATGACTAGTCGATCACATAGGCAGACTGTTGGGAACACTCTGTCGGGCAGTGACCGCTTATAGAGTTCTGGCAAATTTATAAAGCCTGGTCGTGGCGAGAGCTACTATAGTATTCTAATGAGTCGATTCTTTTGACTAAAGACTGTTCGCCCAAGGTGGCACGGTTTCAGATTAACTTTGATTTATGTTACTACGACCTTCGTAAATGGGGTCAAATGGGCATATTTTGGGTTATGATAGCTGTGGCTAGTCGAAGGGAATAGTGCGATAGGAATTGTCCACCCCCTTGTCAGGGTTAAAACAATATCTCAGGGCCACTCGAGGAGTAATGAACTGGAAATGCGTGGCCACGCTCGGAAGGTATCTATGGTAGATAATTCCGGTCAAATCAGTTATTCTCCAGATCGAGGAAACCACTCTCGATATGATCACTTGCAAGTACGACCTGAAAGACACCTTGCATTGAGTGGGAGATAGTAATAGGACAAGAGAATTGGTGACGCACACTTGTCGAGGACAAGTGGGAGATTGTTGGAGTGTCCCCGACAATAATGCGATCACAATTGTCGATCATGATGATCACATGTTTAAATCTCATTTTAAGAATACGTAAGGGATGATTCATTTTATAGTCAACTGATCAATATTAATCGGTAACGATTGGCTTGCTAGAGTTTGACGTTACTGTCGTGGGACGGTGGTGGTCAGTTGATCCCTTAGGGTCACGCCTAAAGGATGATGTAATAATCTGTAAAGTTGATTAATTGTATGACGATATAAGTTAATCAATTCTTTAAAATTGAACAATTCAATTTGTGAAAGAGACTATTGATATCTTATTGTAATGGGATTAAATAAGATTTATTTTAGTAATTGAAATACTTTATTACTAAAATTACTTATTGTTTGAGAAACAATAGAGATAAGAATGAATGGTTAATTATAATTACAAGATGTTGTGAATTATAATTAAATGACCCATTTTATTTATGTGATCAAGTATCACTAGTCAATTTATTATATGTAATTTAATTAATTTATAAAATGATATTTATGTGATAAATATGCATTAAATTAATTAATAACATGTAACATACTACATGTGACATATTGTGTGACAATTGACAAAATAAACTGGTAGTCCATTTTATGGTACATGGACCGAAATAATGAGAGTGATGGGTGTTAGTGTGTGAATTATTTTATGAGATAAAATAAGCTAATGATGCCTAGTCTACACCTAGCCTTACATGCCTAAGGTTTTGATAAGAACAAAAGGAAAAGTGAAGGACAAGATATTTGTCAACATCCCTCCTTGATCCGTGACACCTCCTCCACTATTAGAGGACTTTTGTTCACTACTCATTGAATATACTTGTCCATTCAAAATACATGCACAAGTTTATGCATTATTCTCTCTTCTCTTTAATCTTCATCTAAAATATGAGAAGATTCAATCAAAATTGTTCAATCAAATTACTAATATTATTAGTGTAATATATGAGTGTTAGTAATCAATTTTAAGGTAAACTACTAAACAAATATCTAGCACATATTATTTAGTAGAGATAAGGGATAATCTTGGGTGCAATCAAGAGGAGTGGCTTCTATACTTGAAGTCTTTGGAGGATCATCCTAATATATGGAAAGCTCAAGAACAAGTGTGGTAGGAGACTTCACTTGTGCCCAAAATATCCGAAATATCAAATGTAAGGAACCGTTTTTTTTCTCCTTACTCTTGTATTTATTTTGCATGCATAAGATCCTTAAGTTTTTATGACTAAAACTTTAAACCAAAATATGTGATATTTAAAATATGTTTTCCAACATGTCTCCCTTAGGTATAGTGCTTGGATTGCGTAGAGATGTAACTATAGCTTCTAGCTCTGAAACTTGTCTGCTTACACCCTTTGCCAATGCGACAAAATCAGCGATAGTAGGGGAGATGGTGGAATAACTCTCCTCATTTTCTAGTGCATTGATCTCATCTTCGGCTGGATAATTGAGGTGCGAACAATCCAAGGCGGATTCCTCATTGGTGATCATCAGAATTCCAAGAGGATTCTGAGTATTTCGGTTACTGATCCTACGGCCAGTGTTACAGTCCCGTATCCGGAGCGTTAAAAGAATACTAAGCTGGAGCGCAAGTATGGTAAGTTTTTGGAGATGGTCAAGAATCTCGAGGTAATCATTCCTTTCACTGACCTAATTACCCAGGTACCCTCTTACGCTAAATTTATGAAAGACATTTTGAATCGTAAGAGAAACTTTCGTGATGATGGTAATGTTGCTTTTGTGGAAGAATGCAATGCTCTTTCGCAAATTAATATACCACCCAAGTTAAAGGACCCGGGTAGTTTTTCAATCCCTTGCACTATAGGTAACCACGAAATTGGGAAGGCCCTCTGTGATTTAGGGGCCACTGTCAGTGTCATGCCTTATTCTGTTTGCAAAAGGTTTAATATTGGTAGGTTTAAGGTGACCGATATTACCGTTCAGATGGCAAATAGATCGACTCAGAGACCTATAGGAGTCTTAGAGGATGTACCTGTTCGAGTGGGTAAGTTTTTTATTCCTGTCGATTTCGTTGCAGGAGGTATAGGCAAGCGCCCATCTTCAATCATATCCTAAATGGTATGTTTCAATTTGAAGCAATTCTCTGTATCGTTGCCTCTATGATACTCGCAGTAGGCATTCTCATCCCAGAACCTAGACTTCTTCTCTAGGTCAGGTTTAGGTCCTATGGGTTGGAGTTTGCCTTGTTTTATCATTATTTTTAGAGCATTGGACTACGAGTCACCAACGTTGGTGAACTTTCTCTGTGGGTTATTCTTCTTAGTGGATGATTCGACAAGGTTGACCTCGTCGGTCTTGCTAGTAGAGCCATAAGAACGACTCGTTGTGCCTTGATATCCACGACCCATCGTTTTGGACAAGAGTCCTTTACGGATGTCGTCTTCAATTCTTGTTCCGAGCACAGTTAAGTCCTTGAAAGACTTTATGTTTTCGTACCTCAGATGGTTTACATAGATTGGCCTTAAGCTGTCCATGAACTTTTCAACAAGAGTAGCTTTGTCTGGGCGTTCGACGAGTTGCGTGCTAGTCTCTCTCCACCTACTTAGGAAGTCGGTGAAACCTTCTTTCTCATTTTAGGTAAGAACCTATAGAGTGCACATATTGACTTGAATTTCAGCATTATCTGCGTATTGTTTGGTAAACTTAATTGCAGCATCGTCCCAGGTAGCAATTTTCTTGTGATCCAAGGAGTAGAACCACTGCTTAGGAATATTATCAAGAGATGAAGGAAAGATCCTTAAGAATATCTCAGGCTTAATTCCTTTGATAAACATATAATCTTTGAATGCACGAATATGGTTCAAAGGGTTTTCGTGCCCCTTAAACTTCGGGATGTCAGTTGATACCCGTCGTTGTGAGTACCAAAAATAAATTTATAATTTCCTATTAAGACTAACCTAGGCTAGTGGTAACAGGGTCGAACCACAAGGAGGCAGATGTAAGTTCTAGTTGATTTATATTCAGTCTAAGGTAACGATTGTGGGGGTTGAGTTGAGATGGTCTATAGCTAAGAACAAATAAAGATAATAAACTAAAAAGACGGTTTAACAGATAAAAAAGGGGTACTAGGATGATCGATTCATTATAGCTTCGGCGGCAGCAAACTAAATTGGTCTGAATCAAACACAGGCGAGGCGGGAAATAAAGAGGTCCTCTCGGTCCACTCTTAACAAATAGCATCTTTCGATCTCGCTATAGGTCCCTAATATCACTAATACTAACTTTCGTTCTGAAAAGTGACTAACGGTCTAAACTATACCTATCTTTCGATCTTAGCACAGTTTAGTCGATTCAATTGATGGTCTAACAACTTTCCCTATCTTTCGATCTATTGGGTCAGTCACGAGAGGGTATCTAACTGGTCTCATGCATTCGATTCGTTAAATACAACATTAAAATCAATTAAAACGAAATAAAGCTCACGAGGTCAGTCGATCGACCGGGTAAGGTACAAAACACGGAAGTAGACGGAAATAGGGAGAAATGCAGCATAAACTACACGAATGAGCTCTGAAATGCGTGTAAAATGGGATGTAAAACATCATATAAAAGACACGCATCAAACTTCCCCAAACCAAACCCTTGCTTGTCCCCAAGCAAGAACTAGACTCGATCTAATTACCTAATGGAACGAGTTCAATCTCAGAGCGAAATGCAACCTGTTAAGTCTAAACCAATTTAATGCACAACCAACAATCAACTAGCAAATGAATCATGCAAACGAGTTATGTAGTCGTTAAAAACATGCTGAACTGCCAACTATAGAGACTTATCAAATTGGACTCTCACGAGTCGCTCAAATCACTCAATAAATACAGGTGAATATATGTAAGATAAAAAGAATTAATTTTGTAGTGACTCTCACCTAACTACGACATATGAAGACATGCCAGCAATAAAATATGAAAATGATCTCTATGACCGTACATATGCATTCCAACCAACAGATGCCCAATGACACATGCCGAGGTATAAATATGGAAATGTGAGGTATGGGTAAGAAGAGGCAAAACGTTTTATGGTAAAGTGGGGGTACAGGTGATCAAGCTAGTACCAAAACGGAACCAAATGGCAACATCCTTCTCCTTGCTCATAATCAACGAAACGGTGCTATAGCAAGCACAAAACTCACAATCTCCAAACTAACAAATCAATAAACTCCCCATAGGATATAAATGAAACATGGGAGCAAACATCGCCAAAAGATAAGAACATAATCATGATAATTGATTTCTTTCTCGGATCTTCAGTCGATCGACTATAATTGGCAGTCGATCGACTGCTTTGAACAGTACAGAACTCTTTTTTTTCGAATCATTTTTCATCTCTTTTTTTTTCTTTTCTATTTCTTTCTTTCCTCCTTTATTTCATCTTCCCAATCATCATCTCAACAGAGCATATGCCACCAAAATTGAGTAACAACCCCAAGAACACGGACTACTAGCTTGACAAAGGACAGGCTAAATGTAGGATGTAGTAAATGGGGCAAAAAAGGATATTTTTGGCAGTGTGGAGTTTATGGGTAAAACGAAAAAAAGGGAAACCTCTACCACATGTGTCGACAAACCACAAACCGAATGCATACAGGTATTAAGTAGATTAAGTTCATATTCATGTAAATTAAGGAAACATGTCTCATAAGGAGTACTACTCACATTCCTAGATAAACCGGTCATGAATGTCACCAGTTATAGGCTCTAAAACTCGGAAATATGATGTAGGTTGCCAATTTTCTAAGTCAAGTCTCAAGTCCAGCAAGTAATTCAACGAAAACTCGTAGGTATGCATAAACGATTCTACTAATAACATGTTAATCTAGCAAGGCTCAGGAAAAACAGGTGCAAATGCAAAATCATCATGGAAATACTACCGTTCCGACTCGACCTATATGCTAAAATACAAGTGCATTTTATGGAAATTTTTGAAATTTTTTCATTTTTTTGGAATTTTTGTATAAATGGATGAAATGGAATAAAACAATGCAAAACAGAATTAAACGTGAATGCAAACAAATGATATGCGACGCAAAACCCTTCCCCAAACCAAATCGCACAATGTCCCCATTGTGCAAAATCATATAATGAAGAAAAGAGAAATGGGAATTTGCGTATATTGAAAGAAATAAACATGACGTGAAGTGAAATTCGGGAACTTACAAGACTTTATGCGCGACAAAGGAAACCTCCCCAAACCAGCGTGAGCTAGGAGATTTCAGTAGCCAGCAGTGCTACTAAAAAGAGTGCCTGAAAGACAAAAATTACCACGCATAAGACTGAGAAAACAATTTTGAAGCGGTAAATATGTGCACAAATGAGAAAATTAGAAGAAATAAATAATTGGACGGAAAAGAAAGCGGAGTAGAAAACTCCTTTAAGTCCGCATATCGACCAAACACAGCAGGGGAGAGGTCGTGAATAAGTACAGCGGCAGCAGCGGTCGATCGACCACTTAACCCAGTCGATCGACCGGGTAAACATGAATAGTGTCTCCTGGAACTGCGAGATCGATCGATCGACCATCGGAACCGTCGATCGATGAAAATCTCTTTGCAACCTCATATTTCTTCGTAATTGCTCAATGATTTGAGCTAACAAGCTCTAAATACCTGCAAGTGCACAATAATACGCGCCCAAAATTGCGCAAAACCCAGAATAAAATCTAAAGTACTTAAAAATCCTAAACAAGCGAAATAAAATGCGAAATTTTCGCGCACACAAAAACAATAAAAAAAAATAGTTCGAAAGCAATAAAATGTTTGTAAAGCTTTTGATCAACTAGTAGTTGATCAAGAAAGGCCAAGGTATGGCCCACTTCGTCGGCTTCTGGCTACTCGAGGTAGCCTCAATGGTGCTCATCTGATCAGCTGCACCCTTCTTAGCTTCAACAGTCGGAGAGCTCAACTGATCAACTTTGTCATCTCCCCAATCAAGGACTTCCTCGGACTCGTCAGAATCCAAATCGGACCTTCTCACTCTGGCTGGCTCGTTGTCCACTTCCTCATCAGTCCCATAGCTTAAGCATCCAAGGCCGCCTCTTTGAATGATGGGCTTTGTCGCAGCTAGAGTGACCTGCAGCTCTTCCTTCCCCAAATCAGCTCCTGCAATGTCTAAAACAACAGATTCTTCCTCCTTTCTGCTCCCAATCTGGGGCGGAGGGGTTAGCACAGGAGTAGTAATAGAGACAGGTAATTCAGGAAGCACAAAGTACGATTTCTTTTCAGAAACCGTATTACAAGTAACAGGCCACATGAGGTCCTTCTTCTTAGCAGGTTGGGCAAAAATGATAGAATGTTTCCCTACTTTGAAGGTCAAAGTTCCAGAGCCTACGTCAATAACTGCACCAGCAGTGTGCAGAAACGGCCTACCTAGGATGATCGATATATGGGCATCCTCAGGCATGTCAAGGACAACAAAGTCAACAGGGAAGAAAAACTTCCCTATTTGGACGGGTATGTCCTCTAGGACTCCTATAGGCTCGACCGCAGATCGGTCAGCCATCTGAACTGTCATGTCTGTGATAGCAAACCGGGTCAACTTAAGCTTCCTAGCTAGACTCAAGGGCATGACACTTATACTAGCCCCTAAATCACACAATGCCTTCTCAATTGGGAAGGTACCTATGTTGCAAGGAAGAAAAAACCGCACGGGTCCTCTAACTTAGGGGTGCGGTGAGATGAGAGGATAAGAGCAAGACTCCTTAGTAAGTGCGACAGTGTGCACTGTTTCAAGTGACCGCTTTTTGGACAACAGTTGTTTCATAAATTTAGTATAAGCGGGTACTTGGTTTACTAACTCAAGGAAGGGGACTTGTACATTCAGACTACGGATAACTTTTTCAAATTTGCTGAAAGATACCTGTTCCTTGGTCGGCACTAGCCTCTCCGGGTAAGGGGCTGTAAGAAGTACCTTAGCCCTTTCCTCCAAATCACGCGTGTCGGCATCCGTGGACTTAGGCTGAAAGTCCGTCACCTTCTCTCTGTTGAAGCTAGACCCCTCTTCAGACCATCTCAAATGTGAGCCATTAACCGTCATTGGGTCGAACTTCGGGACCGGGACTGACCCATCAGCACTCGGGTCTTGTCCTAAAGTCTTCGGGACTGTGGTACCCCGAAACAAGTGGTCTCGCAGATTATTTGGCATTAAAGGACGAAATTCCTCAGCATCAGCAGCGATCTCAGTCGATCGACCACTGTCCTCAGTCGATCGACTGAGATGTACATGAAAGAAATGTAGATTCATATACACTTTAAACATACTCATATATGTCTAAACTAATTTGTCATAAAATTAAAACGGATTTTATGCATGCAAACAATATAACAAAAGAGAAGAAATCATATCCTTACATAGATGTTTCGGTTTTATAGGGCACAAAAGAAATCTCCTTTTCTTTTGTTCTTGAGCTTTCCTTATGGATGAACAAGATCTAAGTTTAAGATCTCTCCCCAAGCTTTATACCCAAGGCTAACTCTTAATCTAATTAATATTATTAGATCTAGTATAATATTAATCTTATGAAAAATTGAACCAAAATATTTGGTATTTTAGCTCTCAAAACCGGTTGAGAGAAGAGGAGAGGAAGAGAGAATTATTTTTATCTCTCTAAAAATAATTATGTTGAGTGAATGAATAAATTATCTACCACACTATGCATATAGTGAAAGATAAAATAAAAAGGAAAAACAACCCTTGTTCTTTCCAAGGGAGAATTAGGGTAGGGGAAGGGAAAATGGCCTATGCATGGCCTTTGTGCTCTTACACAAAAGGTAATAGGTATGCATGCCTATATTAGAGAAATGATGATCAATTCCACTAATTTAAATTAACACAATATGTTAATTATTTCCCAATATTTCGGTCCACATTGTAATATGGATTCCATATTATTTTTGTCAAATGTCAATATGTCACATGTCATATGTAACATAAATTGTTTATGTATTTTTAACATATTAAAAATCAACGTATTAATAAAAATACGTCATATACAAAATTGACTTAGTAATTCATAATTACTCGTACCAAAATATTTTACCGTTTATAAATCGCATTTATAATAATTCATTCAAATCCAATTGTTTCTTTAAACAATAATTTCATCCGAGTAATAATTTGATTACTCGCATCAGTATCTCATTTAATCATATTTCAATTTGATACGTAAATTTTACTTCCAAAATCGTCCGTCAATTTTTCAAGTAATTTAATTAACTCGTAACATTATACGATTAATTAAATGATCAATTAAGAGTATCGCCCTATAGGTATGACCTAGGGGTCAACTGATCACCACCGTCACACGACAAGAATGTCAAACTCTAGTCACCAATCATTTCCGATATATATGTTGACTTGATTGTGAAACAATATTACTTCCCAATTGTATTCTTTAAAATGAGATTTAATAATGATA
The DNA here is from genome assembly GCF_048544455.1 of Silene latifolia. NCBI lineage: Eukaryota > Viridiplantae > Streptophyta > Magnoliopsida > Caryophyllales > Caryophyllaceae > Silene > Silene latifolia. The sequence continues at coordinate 1,084,740 of NW_027413701.1, forward strand.
TTTAAATCATGTGATCGCACTATTGTTGAGGACACATTTCCCAACAATCTCCCACTTGTCCTCGACAAGTGTGCGTCACCAATTCTCTTGTCCTATTACTATCTCCCACTCAATGCAAGGTGTCTTTCGGGTCGTACTTGCAAGTGATCATATCGAGAGTGGTTTCCTCGATCTGGAGAATAACTGATTGACCGGATTTATCCACTCTGGATACCTTACGAGCGTGGCCACGCATTTACGATTCATTACTCCTCGAGTGGCCTGAGATATTGTTATAACCCTGACAAGGGGATGGACAATTCTTATCGCACTCATTCCCTCGACTAGCCACAGCCATCATAACCCAAAATATGCCCATTTGACCCCATTTACGAAGGTCGTAGTAACACAAATCAAAGTTAATCAAACTGTGCCATCTTAGGTGAATAGTCTTTAGTCAAAAAAATCGACTCATTAGAATACTATAGCAGCTCTCGCCACGACCAGGCTATATAAATTTGCCAGAACTCTATAAGCGGTCATAAGGCCCGACAAGGTGTTCCTAACATCTGCCTATGTGATCGACTAGTCATCTCACATGACTGTATGGCACTTGAACTTGCCATCAATCGCATCACACTCTAGTCACTTCGAGACGTCACCTCATACAAGTGACTATGGGCGAATACAATGCTAATCCGTGTTCACTTTAACGGGGTTCAACGTTGTCTCTACAACCCGTTTGGATGTAACAAAGTATAATAAAATAGTTTTAAAATAAAACTCGAACGACAAATGCGATTATCACACATGAATAGTCAATGCCTGATTACTATTTCATGTTCTATAATCTAATTTGATCTTGTACGTAGTTGTTCATTTCAATTCAATTGAAATGACATGACTCATCATGTTTAGCCTTTGAGAAGGCTTTGGTTAGTAGGTTTTATCAATTCTTTGTACCTTACTCAACCTTACTACATACTCGTTTTCCTTTGTAATGTATACATTTGCATCACAAAACTTTCTGAGTACGTGTCGAGATCCAATCAAGACATAGGCCCTCTTAGCCTAAGAATAGCTCCCACTGTTTTCACACAAAAGGGACTCTTCCTTCTTGCACATCCCATGATTTCAAGTGTACTCAATTTCCGTTATAAATATCTCTCATTGTTCTTTATTGCCTAGAACGATTCTAGAAAATCTACTTCTTAATTATCATAACCACAATGGTATCTTAACCATCATAATGTGTTTTGATTATGGTTTTGTCGGAAACCATGCGCAACCTCAATTGTCAATTGTCACTTGTGTAACACCCTTACACAAAATTGCATCATAAACACTTTGCATTATAGCCTTAATGCTTCTGCAAGCACTTAAGGACAATCTTTATGGCGTACTTGGCAAAGATTACTTAAATTCGATTTTGAAAACAATTCATCATACTCAAAGTATATGAAGTGTTACACATCATTATTCATTTAATTGATCCCAATGAAGCAAATGGAATCAATCAAATATGTTCAATTTAATTGAACTAGTCATGAATCTTATCAACATAAGACTTCTTACTGACGCTGATATCATGTGGATTTATTTTCATAAATCCGGATATTCAAGATGTATTATAATACTCCAAAAGTCTTAAATCATTCTCAATGATCAATATGTTATCCACATATCGGACTAATTAAAATTTCCGTAACTCCCACTAAACTTCATGTATAAACACAACTTCTCGACTTATCGAGAAAAGTTTTATAACATGATCAAAACATTGATTCCAACTCATTGATGTCTTACTTAAGATCCTCTCTTAAGTTTCACATTATCTTAGGATTGCAAGAATCTATAAAACTCATGATATGTATTGAATACATTCTTTCTATTGAATAAGTGGGTTTTAGATTCACTCGCTATGTATTTCATAACCTCATAATGAAACACAATCCCTAAGAAGATCCATATAGACTTAAGCATTTCAATTAGCGCAAAACACTTTGCCACCAACCAAGCTTTGAAATCCCTCTTTATTAGTGCAAAACCCTTTGTCACTAATCAAGTCTTTTAATTCGGATTCTCATGGCTCTAAGCCTTGTTTTGAGTTGTGACTTGAACACTCTTATGTAAGTCATTTGTTGATTACTTTCTAGAAGTAATCAACTTGAATCAAACAATTTCTTTTGTAAGTTATAAGCTCTTTACTTTCTTAAAAGTAGCATGAATTCATCATCTTTAACAAGTGACAAATTTAACCTCCTAGGTTTTAAAGAAACAACGTCTTACACAAAACGTTTTAAAGAAACAACGTCTTACACAAAACGTCTCATGTAGCCAAGAAAGACCAGTCGCCGTCTTACACAAAACGTTTTAAAGAAACAACGTCTTACACAAAACGTCTCATGTAGCCAAGAAAGACCAGTTTCTTGCGACATAACATTCTTTGTGGCTCTTGTATGAATAATTTCTCCCACTCTGTCTTTCAAAAATAAACTTGTATTTTAGAAAGACAGCTTCATGAGCCGCAAACCCGTCGTACTCGTGAAAATTGAAAGGGAAAAATGAGCATTTGTTTCTTGTGAAAACTTACAACCATGGTACCCTTACCATTTCATATCTCATATGATTCGATTTAGTGGAAAAATAATTTAGACAAAAATGACAAAATCCCCAAAAGGATCAAGTAACTCAAAGTAACTTGATTGAAATCCAAACCATATCGAATAGCGTTTGATTTCTTATCTAATCACACATTATTCCATAATGCATGCTAAGAGAGATTAACTTGTGATACTATATCACATTTCCTTTGGCTTATATCAAAGTCTTCACTTTGATAATCCCATCACGACTTAAATCGTGATTCCTTGAACTCTTTGAAATTCTTCAAAGATTTCTCTATTTACCTTATTAAGTGAACATATTAGCGTCAACTTAAATCGTTGGTAAAAGAAAATGATCAACCTATTTTGGATCGATGATTTACAACCTCGATCTCCTTTTTAACCAAAAGGCACGAGACATCTTGCTTTGAATACAAGATACGCATATACCATTAACAATCTAATGGTTTCAAGAGTACTCGATAACTCTTTGCGTTCATCATTCCAAAATTTAAGGTTTAATCTTGGGTTACCAATTTGAGTCTTACATCATCTTCATGACATATCATCCTAGTTTGGTTTAGAATATAATCACCTTGATGATGGGCTAGCCATACATCAAATCATGGTGTAAAGGGTCACAAAGGTGAAAACCTCTTTTGTATCTTAACAAGTTTATATTCTTATTTAGAGTTTATGCACTTAATAGTCATAATTAAGTACAACTTTAAATCCAAAAACTAGATTGAGTACACAATTACTCTATCTCTCGATATTATTGTTGCTAGTCGTCATATTCTAATCATCCTATGTATCAAGTACAATGATGAAAACCTCCTTTGGTTTCTAATATTGGACTTAAGTAGTACTAGCAAAATTTATGTTTAATCAAATAAACAATTTAAAGAAGAAGGTCCCATTAGATGTCCCACAACTAATCTGGATAATTCTTCACAAATTTGGGGTAGTTTCCATTCTCGTGTCCAACATTTAAGACAATGGAAACTTTATCGGTCGGGATTGATAGGTTTAGTATCGTCATTCCTCAATGACTTTACTTTTAACATTACCTTGTATCAATTCCATTTACTTCTTGAACCTCTTCCTCATCTTAACAGTTTAAGAGAACGCTCCCACTTAATTCAATGAGTTTTTGCTTTGAGAAGCAAAAATGAATTCACGAAGATCACTCTTCATTTGTTTGTTTTAGTCATAACACTTTCATTGAGGTGGTTGCGTTTATTTTGGTCAATTATGAATTCTTGACAAAACTAATTACCAAATCGCTTCAAGGTACTTAATTCAATTAAGTATATGAATAATAATCCATTGTAAGTAGATGTGTTAGTCAAGTATCAAAAACCTGTTTGATAATGAACAACTTTTAATCTATACTCTTTACAAGAGATCCTTAACAATGGTTCATTTGAGGTTTTAGAAGAAAATTCAAATTTTGTCTTTAGTTACGATGTTTTAATGGAGATTTGTATCAAAATCGAAATGATATCGTATATGAATTGTGGTAAAGAAATAGAACAATATAAAAACGGAATAGTGGAAAACTTAACATTTATCGTTTTAATAATACTTGTATATAACAAGTAAAGCATTTACATAGTGACCTCTACCCAACTATGATAAATGATTCCAAGATCCAAATTCATATTAACTTGGGCCGGTGTGGCCGATGAAACCCTTATCAATATAACTCGGTGGATTAACGCTTTAATCGATTCTACTTTTAGAACTCTTGGTCGATAATATTACATTAACATATATCTTTAGCCCAAAACACATTCAACAAGGGGACGGTGTGGCGATAAAACCCTCATCGAAAACTTTTGTTGAGTTCAATCCAAATTTCGAATAAATGTGTCCATGATCCAAACCCACATTAACTTGGGCACGGTGTGTTATGAAACCCTCATCAACATGAATTCGGTGGATTAACATTTATCACCCACTTCCCCTACGTAACAAGGTTTGTACCCCGGTGTGGCCGAGTGCACTCCCTCACGAAATAGGTTTTCATGGTTTCTACTATTTGGTAAGGCTAAGTCTCAATTGATTGTTTTAGCGAGAGGTCATGTCAATTTATTATCTATCACGTTTTAAGTGAACTAAAGCGGTGAACTACGATAATTCTAATTGACACGGTCGATAAACTCGATAAAATGACAATGCATGTTTAGTTATGGCGATTTAGCGATGCATGTGACATAAAATAAAATGCAAGCATAAAGATAAATAAATCCTAGTATGGCCTTCCTAAAATAGAAAACTATTTAACTATTACATATTCGGAAACCAACTCCATTGGTCCCTTGAACTTCGGTTGTGGCACGCATCTCGAGGTAACACCGTCTTTATGTATCGTCATTCTTGAAGAAAACCGTCTTTGGGAACTCCGGAATGAATAAAATTACATAATAAAATACATAATTCCTATTATACATTTGTAACTAAAATAAAATAAATCTATTAAATTACATAACGGTGATACGAGATCACAATAAAAATACAACCGAATCGATATTCCCATACATATCGGGAAATACCAATTAAAATCTAAGGCCATACTAAGTAAAAATACATAATTCAAAATTACATAAATTAAAATTATGACAATCATAAAGAAAAATGCAGCATTATAATATGTATGAACATGCTCAATTTTTATGCTAAATCGCCTTTAAATTGCCAATATCGTATATTACTCGGTTTTGATTGACGGCGTGATTTCAACATTTTATAATCACAAATATGCATAAACTCATATTTATGCACTAGTTAATTACCCTAACCACTTAGGACTCAAAATATAGTCTTCACTAATAATTTGACCATAATTAACTTTTATTTACAAATTTGTTCATAAATGGACCAAAATTACAAAATAAGCTATTTAACTTCAAATAAATCACAAAATTTCAAATAAATTCAAAATTTGAAATTTAAAATTCATGAACATTCTGGAAAAATCCATGACACTCATAATGTTCAAAGTTAAAAATTTCGAAATGTTTCCGGAAAAACAATGTTGCGGTTTATCGATATTTAATAAAATAATCATAAGAACATGGAAAAATTATTTTCATTAACTTTTCAACTTTAGATCTGAAAAATATAATAAAATGCAACATTAGACGTTTTTCCTAAGTCATAGATTATATTTTATTAATTTTCACTAATAATGTCACTATTTATGTCATTTTTCTTCAAAAATTCATAAATCATGCTAAAAGACTTCTTTATAGCCAATTATTTTACACACACCTTGTAAAATTGCATGTGACAACATATAAATTTTCTATGACCAGATTCGAAATTTAACTCATATTAACCTATTTTTCTCTTAAATCCGAATTTAATAATGAAAAATTCATTTTTCGAGCATAACAAGTGCAAAAATTATGAAACTTTACAGGTTATCTCAAAATAATATATGTAACAACATATCCAAAAACCAAGTGAAAATTCGAAGTATAGCTATTTTTAGACCAAAAATGACATTTTTACTCATAAAATCACATTTAAATGCCATTATTGTAAATTATGAACAATAAAAATCCGAAAAATTAACCAAAATATCCTAAAAGACTTTAGGACCAGAAATATTAACATGCATGTATTTATTTCATGATATATCATAATAGCACAAATTTTACAAGTTTTATTTGTTATTCATATAACTCGGAAAAACTTTTAACCAATTTGCATGCAAACAACCGTGGCTCATGATACCGATTGAAAGAAATGTAGATTCATATACACTTTAAACATACTCATATATGTCTAAACTAATTTGTCATAAAATTAAAACGGATTTTATGCATGCAAACAATATAACAAAAGAGAAAAATCATATCCTTACATAGATGTTTCGGTTTTATAGGGCACAAAAGAAATCTCCTTTTCTTTTGTTCTTGAGCTTTCCTTATGGATGAACAAGATCTAAGTTTAAGATCTCTCCCCAAGCTTTATACCCAAGGCTAACTCTTAATCTAATTAATATTATTAGATCTAGTATAATATTAATCTTATGAAAATTGAACCAAAATATTTGGTATTTTAGCTCTCAAAACCGGTTGAGAGAAGAGGAGAGGAAGAGAGAATTATTTTTATCTCTCTAAAAATAATTATGTTGAGTGAATGAATAAATTATCTACCACACTATGCATATAGTGAAAGATAAAATAAAAAGGAAAAACAACCCTTGTTCTTTCCAAGGGAGAACCGGGTAGGGAAGGAAAATGGCCTATGCATGGCCTTTGTGCTCTTACACAAAAGGTAATAGGTATGCATGCCTATATTAGAGAAATGATGATCAATTCCACTAATTTAAATTAACACAATATGTTAATTATTTCCCAATATTTCGGTCCACATTGTAATATGGATTCCATATTATTTTTGTCAAATGTCAATATGTCACATGTCATATGTAACATAAATTGTTTATGTATTTTTAACATATTAAAAATCAACGTATTAATAAAAATACGTCATATACAAAATTGACTTAGTAATTCATAATTACTCGTACCAAAATATTTTACCGTTTATAAATCGCATTTATAATAATTCATTCAAATCCAATTGTTTCTTTAAACAATAATTTCATCCGAGTAATAATTTGATTACTCGCATCGTATCTCATTTAATCATATTTCAATTTGATACGTAAATTTTACTTCCAAAATCGTCCGTCAATTTTTTTCAAGTAATTTAATTAACTCGTAACATTATACGATTAATTAAATGATCAATTAAGAGTATCGCCCTATAGGTATGACCTAGGGGTCAACTGATCACCACCGTCACACGACAGTAATGTCAAACTCTAGTCAGCCAATCATTACCGATATATGTTGACGATTTGATAAGAATAATATTACTTCCCAATTGTATTCTTTAAAATGAGATTTAATAATGATATTTAAATCATGTGATCGCACTATTGTTGAGGACACATTTCCCAACAATACGATTCAGCACTCAGAACCCGTGCTTGATCGATCGACTAGGTATATCGATCGATCGATCGATATACCTGGTAGACTTACTGTTTCTTTGATTAATTCGTTGAAGCTTTCTTTTGACTTGTTTCCGGCTCATTTTTTTTCGACAAAGCGTCCTCGAGCCATGGCAGGACCCTCAAGGGTGGACCCGCTCCTCAAAGTGATGGCATTTAAGGTCTCCTTTTGGTCAGTTTGGGTCGGCAAGTGTCCGGGAGCTCGAGTGTTGCTTTTGCTAGCCAATTGAGCAATTTGGCTCTCTAGTAGCTTCATCCCGGCCTCTCTTGCTTGGGACTCCTTCAACAACAAGTTCTTCAGCTCGGAAAATTCAGAATTCTGCGATTGTTCTTTGCTGCGGCACATAGGGAGGTTTATGATATTGTTCGCTTTTGATGAGGGGGCACATAGGGTTCTTTTCTGCATGGAGCTTGAGTTGGGTTCAGGACATTTTGGCTCCTCCAACTCAAGTTTGGATGGGTATTCGGCTCATAGTAGGTGTTGGTCTGCCTATAGTGTTGAAAGGCAGCACAAGACTCAAAGGGACTAGGGTAGTTTTTCGAGACATGGCCCTCAGCTCCACACCTTTCACAGACGAAAGGACCGTCTGACACAGCATTCACTTGGTACATCCCACCTTTAGAAGCTCCTCCTAGTTCATACTTGTCAAATCTTGCAGTGAGAGCCTCAAGCGCAGCGACAGAGGAAGATTCAGCAGCTCTCCTCTGGTTCCCTCTTGAATTCCCATATTCGGCCTTGTGGGTATCTAGATCGTCAATGATCTTCCACCCCTTGGTTGCTCCCAAATTTTCAGCGAATCGTCCATTGGCTGCAGCATCCAAAATGGCCCTCTGATCGTCGTACAACCCATTGTAGAAATGATTGCACAAGCTCCACTTTTCGAACCCATGGTGCGGTATGGTTCGCACCAGTTTCTTAAATCGGACCCATGCCTCGTGGAAGTTCTCATCTGGCCCTTGTTTAAAGCCCGTGATTTGAGCTCTAATAGCAATCGTCCTTGAAGCAGAAAAGTACTTCTTGTAGAATGCCAATGCCAATGAATTCCAATCGGTGATCCCCTCGATCGGTTCGGTCCAAATCTCTATACCACTCCCTTGCAGCATCACGAAGGGAGAAGATGAACATGGTCTCTTTGATCTGGTCTTGGGTCACGCCGGCTGGTGGGGGTATGGAACAGCAGTAGTAAATAAAGGTCTCCATATGCTTAGCTGCATCTTCATTTCAGCCTCCCGAACTCGGTTCTTCTCAACCATGCTAATGTATGAAGGCTTTGGTTCGAACTTCCGGCATCTCCGGTAGTTCGAACCCTTGTATAAGTTTTCACTATCGGCTCGTAATGACTAGCTATACTTGCTTCCTCGGCCATGACCGGAATTTCCGGAGAAGTAATCGTCTCGGCTAAAGAAGTGGAAGCGGGTGAAGACTGTGGTTCTTCTTCGAACAGATCGTTCTCGTAATAGCTTGACAGAGTACTCAGCTCTTCCTCTATCGGTAATACCCTTTGTGATCGTCTCAACTCGCGCAAAGATTTCTCTAACTCAGGGTCAAATGGTACTAGTTCACCACCCCGTGACTGCGCATAAGAGGAAACTACAAAAAGAATATAAGAAAAGTTTAAGGAACAAGTCCTTTAAACTAAGAAAGACTAAAAATAAAAACAACTAAAATTAGGACTATTGCCTCCCAAGAAACGGCGCCAAAATTTGATACCCGTCGTTGTGAGTACCAAAAATAAATTTATAATTTCCTATTAAGACTAACCTAGGCTAGTGGTAACATGGTCGAACCACAAGGAGGCAGATGTAAATTCTAGTTGATTTATATTCGATCTAAGGTAACGATTGTGGGGTTGAGTTGAGATGGTCTATAGCTAAGAACAAATAAAGATAATAAACTAAAAAGACGGTTTAATAGATAAAGAAGGGGTACTAGGATGATCGGTTCATTATAGCTTCGGCGAAAGAAACTAAATTGGTCCGAATCAAACACAAAGTAGGCAGAAATAAAGAGGTCCTCTCGGTCCACTCTTAACAAATAGCATCTTTCGATCTCGCTATAGGTCCCTAATATCACTAATACTAACTTTCGTTCTGAAAAGTGACTAACGGTCTAAACTATACCTATCTTTCGATCTTAGCACAGTTTAGTCGACTCAATTGATGGTCTAACAACTTTCCCTATCTTTCGATCTATTGGGTCAGTCACGAGAGGGTATCTAACTGGTCTCATGCATTCGATTCGTTAAATACAACATTAAAATCAATTAAAACGAAATAAAGCTCACGAGGTCAGTCGATCGACCGGGTAAGGTGGTCGATCGACCAACATGCGGGTTCAGGCCGTGTATAATCTAATGTCGCCTATGCTATAATTCGCCTACATCCTAGCACAAACTATTTAGCTACTCATGCTGAAAGTGATAACAACAATAATACTAGGGCGTAAAAGAATTGAATTCATAATTAAAGCTATAAGGCAAACAATTAACATGCAACAATAAAGATGGTTTCGGGAAGCTACTAGCAATTCTAATCTAATAACGAAACAGATGAATTGAAATAGGGCAGAAGAATACCGAGAATAGCAGAAGAATGATTAAGAACAAGAGCGAAAATTCCAATGCTTACAATATTCCAAACCCTAATTCTTCCTAAAACCGTATGTAAACTTAATGTAAAACTTACTGAATAAAACTTAGGTAAAAACTTGATGAAAACTCAATGTTTCTAGGTTACGTTATATAGAAATTAACGTCACTTCTTATTTCCTAAACCTAGCATCATGGGCTTGCGCTTCCTCAGTCTTCTAATTCTCGTCTGAAATAACAGTTGGTCGATCGACCGATAGGACTGGTCGATCGACTGGTCCTCAGCAAACAGTAGCTTCTGGAACCCGATAGTTGGTCGATCGACTGAAGGAGGTGGTCGATCGACTGGATGAGCTGCTATTTGCCTCTTATAAACTCGTGGATTTGTCTTTTGGGTCTTGGATTCCGCACCAAGCTCGTTCCTTAAGTGATTCCTTTACGTCATTTGCAATGCAGGATACTCGGGGACAGATTTAGCTTGATTTTCCCGTTGAATTCTTCACATTTCTACAATAATGTACAAAACACGGAAGTAGACGGAAATAGGGAGAAATGCAGCATAAACTACACGAATGAGCTCTGAAATGCGTGTAAAATGGGATGTAAAACATCATATAAAAGACACGCATCATCAGTTATGTTGAAGTTAGTTGGCAGTTGAGCATTTATTGCCTCATATTTGCGACTGTTTTCCCTATAGATGTCATCTCCCTTGAGATACATTAGTTGCTCATCCAAATACTGGAGTCGCTTTTCAGCTTTAGTAGGACCTGGTAGAAGGTTGACTTCTGGTTGTCCAAAGTGTGGAGAGTTATCGTGCATGAGCGCGTTGGGAATGGGACCCTCTGTAGAAGGAAGTCTAGCTTCTACATCGACAATACGGCCCTCGATAGCGTTGAGGCGAGCATCAGCTTGGTCTTGGCTAGTCTGGAGACGAAGGAGTGCAGCTAGGATTTTATCATTGCCATTTACAGGTTGTTCGGGTTCACCATTAATGCTTGGTTGACTAGTTCCCACCATTTTGGAGTGAGGATAAGAAATCGACGACGAATCAAAACACGATCGACCATTTTCGCACACTTACTCGAAAACAAGGACTTGACTCGTGAAACGAGTGTGTGCCATTGTGTCAAATGGGATTTGAAAATGACATGAAATGTTTGTCCTAGAAAACTGTGGTTTATTTGTAGGAGTGCTGACTCGAAGTGGGTTTTGAAATGGGTTTGAGGCCTGAAGTTTGACTCGACATTTGGACAGAGTTTCGGCTTATTCTGCGCTATTTTAGGCCATTTTTGAAGACGTTTACATTTTGAAATGGATTTCATTTTACAAAATTTCGTCATGGTTTTGTTTACAAAAATGTGATCGCGTATATGATACATACATACATACATATTGTCATTATAACGGTATGCTGAGTGCATTTAAAGGGTTTTGGCTTAAAAAGGCGGGTTGCCATACCAAGCAATCAAACCCTGGTCTGTGGAGAGGTCCGTGCCAAACATGAGTAAGGTCGGTTCCTAGTCCATTTCCTCGAGTAGTGAAAGCTCTCGATACAAACATGAGTATGTACCGCAGTATGGTTGACGTCAATCGCTATCCATCATTTGGCCCAGATAGGAATTTGGACCGTCTGTATGGGATGATTAGTCGAATGGGTTGGTTTAGGGCCTAGGAAGACCGAATAAAACGACCTAAGAAGGTCGAGTAATGAAAATCGACAACTCTCTCGTATAAACTATTCTCTAACCTTGTTCAAGTTTCACCCTGAGTAACACGTAAGTGTATCATCCCCAGCGGAGTCGCCAAACTGTGGACATGAGCCACCCGCGCCGCGTGCACCCGTGCGTTGGTTTCGAGGCGGCGACACTTCTCCCACGGAACCTTGGTTTGCCAAAGCACGTCATGGGCCATTACCGATTGGTGAGGCATTGAAACCGGTGAAAGGTTGAATAACCCTGCATTTGTGGAGTCGCCAATAATTTATTGTGGAAAAATTGGAAACCGTTCAAATACCTCATGTTATGTCAAGACACAAAGTAGTGACATGAACACTAAGAACTCGTTACCCTTAGCATTTTATGTCTAGAATGACTCTCTATATGCCAATGGACTTGGATGACCTCTACTAATGATTAGGGAAATTGTTCATATTTAACGTCGATCAAAGACGGGATTTCAAAGAAGAAAATAAAAAGGAAATAAAATTGGAATTAAAATATGAAAATACGTCAGATTACAGGTGATGATACGATTAATAGTTGATTTAAACCATAATTAGGAGCTACGTCAAGGCGAGAAACAGTTTAGGAACAGAAACCAACCCAGAACAGGCGCAACATCTGCTGCGTTCTCTGGAAGAGGCGCAGCACTTCCTTCGTCTATTCTAGAGCTGGGCTCTGGCTGTGAAGTCAGAACCGCAACACTCTTATCGTTCGTTGGTAGATTTAGGATGAATTATCAATATTAGACTCGAATTGAAGTGTTTTAACCGACTATACGTGTCTGGGCAAGTCATAAAACGAATTAAAAACAAGAAATTATAGCGGTTTACATGATTATGATTAACTCGTGTCGGAAATACAAAAGGGAGAAACTTGAGGTTTGGTTAAGACGAAACTGGACAAATAAAACTCGAAAGAAAACTTATGTATCAACGGTAGGATTCTGGAACCTCGACATGAGCAAGTCGAAACCCGAAGAATCGATTTGAATTAAAACTGCGAAAACCCGCAAGTATTGAATTATTCGGGATTAAGGACGAATTAAACATTGTAATAAAAGGATTTGTTAAAAATACGATTTATGTACTGAAACAACAAAAAGAACAAAGAAAAAAAAGAAAGCAAAAAGAAAAAGAGAAACATGCAGGAAGTCGAGGAAGAACAAGAAGAGCAGGAGCAGCAAGCAGGCTCTGGAAGAGGCGCAACAAAGTTGCGATCCTTCGAACAGGCGCATCTGCTGCTGCGTTTCTTCTCGACGTCTGACCTCTGCGGTTTTATAAAAAATGGTTTTAAAAGATGGCTTTTAAATCGGTTTTCGAACGTACTTTTGATATAGATCTACATTAATGGATACAAAATAAAAGTACAAATAAAAAAAAATGGGATTTACACTCTCAGACTTACATGTTTGACGAAACGAGATTGACTAAAGTTATCGTTTTGGTGATTGCTCGACTCGAATATCATGGAAAGTGCCCTCGTTAGAGGATTTGGTAGATTGGTTAGGTTGATTAAACGTGGAGTTGGTCAAATTGGTCGGTCTATGCAACGTGACTGGGACTCAGAAAGATCTGAGCTTACGTCGATTGATCAAGTACGTAAGCGTCGAAAGCAATAGCGTAGTCTAGAATGCAAAGAGAGAAGAGAAGGGGCGGAACACTCGCGTGCCAAATATGGAGTCCGGAGGCCTCTATTTATACTAAACATATGGAAGAGTTTAGGAATGACACGGATTTGGAAACAAATCACGGAATATTCTGGAAAATACGAAAAGAGGGCTGGAGAAGAGGCACAGCAGCCACTGCGATCCTTCGAAGAGGCGCAACACCTCCTGCGTTATTTCCCCAGAGGTTTCCTCCTCAGCAAGAAAGAATTTCGCGTTTTATTATGGAATTTCGGTAGATATACACTTTCTTATTCCATAAAATACAATATAAGGAATATATTTACTTAAAATATATATTTAAATTTTTAGGAATAAATATCCAGAGAATTCTAGAACATTCCGGAATATTCCGACTCGGCATTTAAACGGTTTTTAGAAAATGAAGCGGTTTTTGACCCGGATGCCAAATGAACTCTAATTACTATCAAAACAACCGTTTCGGTGCGTAGATGGCGACCAAGGGGTTGACTCAAGTGTTTGAGCTATCACTTGCGATGAATTTACGGACTGTCATAAATCGTTCCGTGGATCAAACATGCGTCCCAATCATCACTGGTTGGTTGGCGGGAGGTGTAGAAATGAGGTATCCAGACACCCTACATTCATTTGGTTCATTGGTTCAAGTTTCAAAATCGTCGCTTTGATACCACTTTGTAACACCCCCATATACCAAGGTGTCTTACCAAGGACCACCCCAGCCTATAAAGGTGCTACCTTCTCGGTTGCCCGAGGTAAGTAGATCAAATAAACAATACAGAACATTTATTAAAAAGTCCTTTACAAAAAAAAAACCAACGTGATAAGGATTACAACTCTAACAATTGAAGGAACAACTAAGCATGAGCGACAACGACAACTAGTAAACAACATGATGACTCTATTCCCTTCCATGTCCCGCAAGCATCATATCAATCAACACGTGCTAAATCAACTGCTCACCATCCCGGAATGAATCACCATAATTTTGAAAACATAAACGAGGTCAGTCACCTGAACAACCAAGTAAGAAAATAACAAGACAACATCTAAGTCAATCCAATACATTCCTCCCAACTCCATCCGTAACCAGTAACCGATTACACACTCAAGTGGGTAGTCCTGCCAGATTACCCATCGCAATGAGTAATCCTAACCGCCAATGAGCACTACTACAAATCCAGGCAACTACAACGCCCCATTAACAATGATTATTCACGAAAATCACAATAGACGTTGTAGAATGTATGGCGCGAATTTTACTAAAATGAATTACAACGGGTATGGTTATAAAAACCGTTGTTATAAGTTTTAACAACGGGTAACACATGCACAACCGTTGTTAATAATTTGGCGTAAAATTGACGCAAAGTTAGTGAAAAGTAATCACAACGGTTACTTTTGAAACCCGTTGTTAAAACTTATTTGACAACGGTTGTTGTTTTACAACCGTTGTTAAAACTTATTTGACAACAGTTGTTGTTTTACAACCGTTGTTAAAACGTATTTGACAACGGTTGTTGTTTAATAACCGTTGTCAATACCTTCCATACTATAAACCACACAAACACAAGTCTGCTACAGCCACAAAACACAAACCTTAATACACAAATATAAACACAGCAGACAAACACAAACACAAACATAAAACACACACTTTCTCATCGTCTCTTTCTCTCTTTCTCATCGTCTCTTTCTCATCGTCGCTTTATCTTCTCGCCGTCACTGTTGATTTCATGGTCTCTTACTTTCTCTAATTATCAGGTAAATCTCGCCGTCACTGTTGGTTTCATCTTCTTTCATCGTCATTATTTTCTTTTTCTAATTATTTCATTTGCATGTGTATGTGTTTTTATCGACCATTATGTTATTTCTTTAAGTATTATTCACTTAATTAGCTAGTAAAACAAATTAAATAAACTAAAACAAAGAAGAAGCAAGATGATAGAGAGGAATGCATGATAAACATAAATAATATATATATATATATATATATATATATATATATATATATATATATATATATATATATATATATATATATATAGATTTGGGATCCTATGAGAACCAACAAGATAATGAGAACCATGAGAACCACTTATAATTGAACCAAACTTTGTAATTAACGCGGCCATCACCCAAACCCGTCCATCATTTTCATTTTACAACTTCCCCTTTTCACTCATCTCCCTTTCTCTCTCTTCGAAAGATCGTTCTAGATCCTTCCTCTATTTTCGAGCATCACAAATCTTCCGATCAACTTCCTCGTCCATCAAAATCTTCGACGCTTTTTCCAGCAATAGATCTTGGTAATTCAAGGAGGTAAACTTCCGATATTCATGATTAATTTTTAGCGAAATTAGGGTTTCTGTGTTTCTGTCTTTGCAATTTTCATGTCACCTAAATTAGTTGAACTTAAGCCTTCATTAATATTTAATAGTCGGAATTATGAATTATGTTTGTCAAATTAGGTACATTAGTTGAAATCATGAAATTAGGAACTGATTTTGCGAAATTAGGGTTTCAGTGTTTCTGTGTTTGTAATTTTTACATTTGTCGACCATATTAGTTGAATTTACGCCTTCATTAATTTGTTACAGCCGGAATAATTAATTATGTTTGTTAAATTAGGGTTTTGGTGAATTCGATTGGGGAAACTTGGAAATGACAACGATTAGACACTAATAATTCAATTGATAAACCATACCCGAAATTAGGGTTTCAGTGTTTCTGTGTTTGTAATTACGCAATAATCAAACCCTGATTTCCCATGTTGTTGATGTTTGTTACTGATTTTCTACCGAAATTGTTTAAATCTCAAGCTCAAACAATGCATACTAAGTAAAGCTACTAACGTTAGTAACTATTCCACTGAGTCAAGTAACTTTTTACATATTTTATCCATTTACAAGTATTCCTTCTTTTCAATTCTGCATACAGAAACATTAAAAAATGGAAAATTGGTGCAAAGGTTGGGTAGTCAATCGTGAGGAAGTAGAACAAGAACTTTTTATCCAACATTATGTCAAAGAGAAAACTGAGTCTCTGCCTTACCTTGGTCAAGTTACCAAAGTGGAGTTCATTGATCGTCGCAATCAGTCAAGAAATGATGTCTTAACTGATCCAAATCTTGTGTTACAAATATTCAATCACCTTGATAAATGCTCTGATAGGGCAAGCATGGCCAATGTCTGCTTATTGTGGGCTAAACTCTTTCTTTTCTTCCCGTATTCACCTGGTGTGCTGATAGCTTATCTGCAAACTTTGCGATTTAATGACATTAATGGCGTGAGGATAGTGCGTAGTCGTGGTAGACTAATTTCCAAAAGATGCAAGTGTTTTATGACGGGTAATATGGCAGCCAAATTCATCATGCATGTTCACCAACGAAGAAATGCTTTTCAGAACACACATCTCAATCCACTTAATGACAGTCAAATTAAGCAAGTTGATGAAATGTTACGGGATATGCCACCTTTGTTACATGAAGAAGCGAAATCAATAGCAACACCTTTACTAGCTCGTCGAAGGTTGTCTTATGTTGAAGTCGTTGATTTGACGTAGGTCTATCATAAGTTTGTACAACTTTCTGGCCAACGAACTGTATTCGTACTTAAGCCACTTAGGGTATTGAACGTTAAGGTTTAAATGTTCCTTTTTGTCAGGCTTTACTAATAATTATGTAATTAGTTTTGGCATTTTGGATTGTAGAAGTTGTTATGAATGTTGGTTTGACATATATATATATATATATATATATATATATATATATATATATATATATATATATATATATATATATATATATATATATATAATTAAGGAATTTAGAGAGTTCTAGTTCAACATAACTTTTATCCTTATGAGCTTGATAAAACACGTTCTTGGTAACAAGAAAACTGTTAAAAACAGTGCAACTTATGAAGTAGATTTACCTAAAAATTTAGATCTACTTAATAAATGGACTATTCCAGAAATTGAAGTAAATAAAATATATGAACTAGGCTTTTTTGAAAGTCTAGGATTAAAACAAGTAGTAAAAACTACAGAAGAATCAGTTTCTTTAGATAATGAAGAAATGTTTTTACAATTGCTAAATAATAAAGATCTAGAGCCTTATAGGAAAAAGGATTATAGATTCCTCCATATAGGGCTAGTTCAAATAGCTTTTAAGCCTTTAACATTAGAAGGATTACCTGAAAGCTTTATAGCAGCTTTAAGAGATGGAAGAAATTTAGATTTTAAATCATCTATAATGGGAATAATAAAATCTAGTCTGGCACATGGACCAGTATATTTTGATGTTTATCCAAACTTGACAGTTTCTTTAACAGATAATAATATTTTAGATACTTTAACTTTAAATGTTAAAACCCATGGTTATCATTATGCTCCAGGGTCAGAAGTTATTTGTATCTGTTATAGGATATATTATAAGCCATTATATACAATGAATCCTCATTGTAAGTTAGCTGATAAAGATTTAAATGAGACTATAATTATTGAATCTAATTTTTCTAAATCAAATATAACTACAAGGAGAAAAATTAAATGGGAAGAAATAACTTTTCCGGAAAATTGGAAAATAGAAAGGGCTATGAAGCCAAGACCAATAATTGATACAAATTTGTTAAATGTTTCACAAACGGGTGATGGATCTGTTAATTTGATTTTTGAAAATCAAATACCTTTATTAAAAGATAAATCTTCTAGAATTTCTAGATCTAACTCTGTTAGATCATTTATTTCTCCTTTGGAATATGAAATAGAAAGACCTATACCTTCTAGAGCTTCTACTTCTCAAATAAGAGAAGAAGATAATGAAAATCTTCAAGAAGTTCGGATAAATGAATTTAAGAGATATAATGATAATATTATAAGAGGTCATACTAATGAACCCCAGTTCGAGACCTTGTCTCAAATGAGTTACAATGGTCTTAATGGATAAAAACGCAAAGATAGATTTTAGCTTTGAGAGCAAAGTTAGATGTTTAATTAAAAATGAATTTAATTCACCTAAATGGGAAAAATTTAGAACCTGGTTTTTTAATAGTTTTAATAAAAACCAACAAAGAAAACTCCAAGATGAGTTTTATGAGTATTGTTCTTCTCATAATCAAATATTATATTTTGGAACTTGGTTTTATTCCACATTTATAAAACCTCATATTTCTGTTATGGAAAGAGCATATGAATTACCTAATAAGGAAATAGTAAAAAGGGTCTATCCCCCATTGGAACAATTTCGTTATAGTACATGTGGTTTTACTGCTATATCAAAGCTATTTACAGCCAAAGATGATGAAACTCCAATAAAGGCAACAAATTTAAATACGTTAATAGAACAACAAAATTATGCTAACCTTATTCTACATATTGTGGGAGAACATTTGAGTTCTTTACAGGAAAAAGTTAATAATATTGAGAAAGTTATGACTACTTTAAAAGATAAAGTTAGTACTGAAAATCTGGGAATAATTTCTCAAAATATTCCAAGTACCTCTAGACCAGGACTTTCAAAAGCAAGTATACAAAGTCCGTATGATATAAAGGATTTTATAACAAAGGCTCCTGTGAATTGGGAGAAAGCTTTTAAAGAGCAAGAAGAGATAACTAAACAAGTTGAACTGCAGCTTAGGAAAAAGCTTGAAAGGTTATCTTTAACAACTCTTAATAATGGGTTTGTACAGAGTCTTTCGGATAATGAAAGTAACCGTAGACAGGTTATAAAAGATGAATTAAATAGAATGGATAAAAGGTGGGCAGATAAACCTACTCAAAGGTTATTCTATTACAATAGGCCTTCGCCTATAGATGTTCTTCATGAGGAACAAGAATACCATTTAAATAATAGTTACAGTGGAAAATGCATCTATGAGTGGAACATAGATGGCTTTACAGATAAACAAATTTATAATCAGATCCATAGGATTATGATGTATGGCACCATATGTAAGAGTGCTGGTAATAGTGATGTCACTGTTGCTAGAATGATTACTGCAGGATTTACTGGCCAATTGAAAGGTTGGTGGGACAATTTTTTAACTCAAGAAGCTAGGACTACGATCCTAGATACTAAAATAAATATGTCTGATGGTACACAAAAGGAGCATGCCGTGTATACTCTGGCAGTTAACATCATTGAACATTTTACAGGAAGATATTTTGATAATAATGAGAATATTAGAACCCTATTACAGAATTTAAGGTGTAAAACTCTTACAGATTTTAGGTGGTATAAGGACACTTTTCTAAGTAGAGTTATGGAATTACCGGAAGCCTCCAGTGAACACTGGAAGTCTAAATTTGTAGATGGGTTACCTCATCTTTTTGCTGAGAGAATTAGAAATAACCTTAGAAATGGATATACCTCAATTCCTTACAATAATTATACCTATGGTAGTATCATAGGTACTTGTATTCAAGAGGGTTTAAATCTATGTAATGAGCTTAAACTAAATCAACAATTAAAAAGGCAAAATCTTCTTGAGAAAGATCAATTAGGAGAATTTTGCAACCAGTTTGGTATGGATGTATCCTATCCTAAAAAGA
This sequence comes from Silene latifolia, assembly GCF_048544455.1. NCBI lineage: Eukaryota > Viridiplantae > Streptophyta > Magnoliopsida > Caryophyllales > Caryophyllaceae > Silene > Silene latifolia. Next base: position 1,104,866 of record NW_027413701.1, read on the forward strand.
AAAAATATAATAAAAAGAATTTTAATGAACATCCTTTTTATAGAAGAAGAAGAAAAAAGCATCATTATTCACAGGCAAAATTAGATAAAAAAGCTGAGAGAAAGACCTTAAGAAAATCATATAAGAAAGCTAAAAAATGGGAAACCCCAATTGTATGTTATAAATGCAATAAGGTGGGTCACATAGCAAAAAATTGTTGGGTTAAGAAAAGGATTTCCACCCTTAATATTGATGATAAAACTAAAGATGAGCTATATAAAATACTCCTTACAGATAATAAATCAGATAGCTCTAGTTCATCTTCTGAGAATGAAGTAAAAATAATGGATGAAGATTCATATTTATCTGAGTCTTCTGATACTTCTAGTTCAGAATGTGAACCATGTTCCCAGAATAAACCATGTTCAAAAGAAGAAAATGATCTTTACAATTTAATATCCCAATTTGAAGATCATAAGATTAATATGTTAGAATCTCATCACTGGGTTGAAATTTTACAAAAAATTAAAGATCCAGAAGTTAGGTCAAAAATTCTTGATCTTATGGGTGAAACACCTAGTAGTTCTAATAGTTCAGTCAAAACCCAAAATGATGATAAGGAACCTTATACTATGAATGAACTTTTTAAAGCAATAAAACAAAAGAAATTAGGTTCTAAACCTACATCTCTACAAGATGTTCTTAATGAAATAAAAAATCTTAAAGCAGAGATTAAGGATATTCGTGAAGACACAAAAAGTCAAGATATAAGAATATCTAATCTTGAAATGTTACAAGTCCTTAATCAAAACAAAGAATTAAGTAATAACTTAGAAAATAATATTGTGGAAGATAATAAAATTACAGAAAAACTTAAAGAATCTGAGAAAATAGACCAAATAATTTCTCCAGAACCAAATTCGGAGTTTTTACAGACAATTGAATCTGTTATTCACCAAAAATGGTATATAAAGATTAATTTAAAAATTAATAATCACTTTGAAAATAATTTAATTGCTCTTGTAGATAGTGGAGCTGATTTAAATGTTATTCAAGAAGGATTAATACCAACTAAATATTTTGAAAAAACCTCTCATACTCTTTCTCATGCGGGAGGGGAAAAATTAAATATTGAATTTAAAATACCTAAGGCATACATTTGTGTGGATAAAAGATGTATTGCTTCATCTTTTCTATTAGTAAAAGATAAATTAACTACTCCAGTTATACTAGGAACTCCTTTTATTAATCAACTTTATCCCATAACTCATGTGGATAATGAAAAAATTATTGCTACTTATAAAGGAGATTCTATTACTTTTAAATTTATTACCAAACCTATTACTAAGGTTTTACATCAAATTTATGATCATTTAATAAAAAAGGAAAAGCAATTAAATTTTTTAAAACAAGAAGTTACAATACTAACTCTTGATGAAAAATTACAAAATCCTAAGTTACAAAGCAAAATTACTTTTATGAACAATACTTTTGCAAACACAATATGCGGGGATCATCCCTCTGTGTTTTGGGACAGGAAGAAGTATGTCGTAACTCTTCCTTATGAAACAGATTTTAATGAAAAAAACATTCCAACAAAAGCAAGGCCCTGTCAAATGAATTCAGAATATTTAGCCTTATGCCAAAAAGAAATAGCTTCTTTATTAGATAAAAATTAATTACAGCCTCCAAATCACCATGGTCGTGTACGGCTTTTTATGTTAATAAGCATACAGAGCAAGAAAGGGGTGTCCCTAGACTTGTAATTAATTATAAACCTTTAAACAAGGTGTTAAAATGGATTAGGTATCCTATACCTAATAAAAAAGATTTATTAGACAGATTATATGATTCTGTGGTATTTTCCAAATTCGATTTAAAATCTGGGTATTGGCAAATACAAATACATCCAGATGATAGGTATAAAACAGCTTTTAATGTCCCATTTGGACAATATGAATGGAATGTAATGCCATTTGGCCTAAAAAATGCTCCTTCTGAATTTCAGAAAATTATGAATGAAATCTTTAATGATTATGTCGACTTTATTATTGTTTATATTGATGATATATTAGTTTTCTCTAAAACTATTGAAATGCATTTTAAGCATTTAGATACTTTCCAAAAAATTATTATTAGAAATGGATTAGTAATTTCTAAACCAAAGATGTCACTTTTCCAAACCAAGATAAGATTTCTTGGTCATAACATAGAAAAAGGAAGTATAATTCCTATTAACAGGAGTATTGAATTTGGGTCAAAATTTCCAGATGAAATATTAGATAAGACTCAGTTACAAAGATTTCTAGGAAGTCTTAATTATATATCTCCTTATTATAAAAATATAAATATTGCTGAAGATACAGCTATTTTATATGATAGATTAAAAAAGAATGCAACTCCTTGGACAGAGGACCATACAAATACTGTTAGAAAAATAAAAGCTAAAGTTATATCTTTACCTTGTTTATCTTTAGCCAATCCCCATTGGGAAAAAATTGTGGAAACAGATGCCTCAGATAAAGGATATGGTGGTATATTAAAACAAATAGAACCAGTTACTAAAAAAGAACTCCTTGTACGATTTTATTCAGGTAAATGGAATAAAGCTCAAGGTAATTATGCTACCATAGCTAAAGAGGTATTAGCTATTGTTAAATGTATCTTAAAATTTCAAGATGACCTATATAATAAACCTTTTATAGTAAAGACTGACTGCAAAGCAGCTAAATATATGTTTACAAAAGATTTTAAACATGATGTGTCAAAACAAATGTTTGCAAGATGGCAATCTCATTTGGCACCTTTTGATTTTCAAATTATTTATAAAAAAGGTGAAGATAATCACCTTCCTGATTTTTTAACAAGAGAATATTTATGATCAAAATATATCAACATTATTTACAAAAAGTAACACCTATGATCAACATTACATATCAGCATTATTTACAAAGAATAAGACGACATAGGGAGATAAAATACCAATATGACTATTTAAGGCCAAGACCTAGCTTTAAGCAATCCTTAAGGAAAAGGCTTTAAACCTATTATATAGACTGTAAATATAGAACTTTGGAATTATATCGTTTACAAACTCATGGATGTATTGAAGGATTTATATACGATTAAAAATTGTCATATGCTTTTAATTAGGGTTGTTCCTTATGCAGATATATTTCAGATGGAATTATCCTCTTATAGAGGACGAGGAACCTCTTCCAGAGGAAGAGGCAGAGGAACCTCTGTTAGAGGTAGAGGACGAGGACAAGGACCTAACATCCTTGTTCAATATGGTAATCAAAGGTTGGTTGCAATGGAAACCAACAGATCAGAAGTAATAAGGAGACCGGATATACCCGGAAGTTCTTCCTCGTACTCATCAGCAGTACAAACTATTATTAAAAAAGAGGATGATATGATCCTCAATGATAAAGAAGAAAGAATTATACTCCTTCTGAATGAATCTGATAAAGAATGGGAAACAAATCCCTGGTATCTGCGAAAGAGATATCTTGGTAAACTGGGTTATACCCAGGAAACATATAAGTACAGACTCTTCTATGAAGAGATTCTTAAAAATAATGACTGTACTTTTAAACATTTTTATGCAGGAGAATCGATTAAGTTCTCAAAAATTATTATTGGGAAAATACATCCCATAAATGAATGGGGAATATCCCCCATGGAAGAAAAACCGATTATGGTTAATGATGTCCATATGAAATATAACTACTGGGATTATATCCAGGCCTTTGATAAAGCATTATTATATGAAAATGAGTTTCAAACTCATACATGGTTTATTAAAATCAATGTGGACAATATGAATGTCCCCTCATGGTTTATTAAATGGTGGAATTTTTATGGCACCACCCCCGCAATTCTTCCAGAACTCTTTAAAGAGTATTATGGAAAATGGCAAGGGCTTAAGCCCTCTGTTCAGGACTATATTCCTGAGGATTTAAAATTCTTTATGGAATTCTCCATTCCATGGATATGGGGAGCAGTTCCTACAACAGGTTATACCCAAGATCTATTTTGTCTTAAAAATAGGTCTTATTCAAAATTTTGGAAAACAATGATGGAGGTTGATGCAAAAGGTGAACTTAACTCCATCATCACAATTAATTTATTGAAAAGTAGGATAAACTCCTACTTAGAAGATAAAGAAAAGGCTGATAAAAGCCGAAGAGGAAAGGAAATTGATGCTGTCATAAATTTATGGGCTGAAGAAGACTCCCTAGATATTGAGGATATGAGTGAAGAAGAAATTGAAGCGGCTTACCAGAAAGCTTACCAAAAATCTTTAGCAAAAACTCTTAAAAAGAAAAGAGATGGCGAAACCTCTACTTCTGATATATCAATGGCTTCACTACACAGCCAAACATCATACAACAATCTGATGCAGGATGATCAGGATCCAAATGATGATATCCTACTCAGTAATGAGGATAAAAAAGCAGCAGAATGGTTGAAGAATAGGATAAACTAAGGTTAAATCTAGAAGAAGGACAGATGTCCAATACTATTTAAAATAATCATTCAGTCTTATCTTTAAGATAAAGTTGCTTTTGTAAAAACAGCAATTATATTGTCGGTCATGACGTAAGTGCTTACGCACTCTTTATTGTCTTTTGTTTTTTCCTCTGCTTATATAAAGAGGATTTGTATCATAGTTGAAGGCATCAGGTTTTCTACTGCCTTCTCTCTCTCTCTCTCTCCCCCCTTGTAAAAATTCTCTCAAGTAATTAAATAAACTTTCTTCTACTGAGCACAACCTTAAGTTTGTAAGTATTTTCTTTTATCTTTTTATTTTCTATTTTTAATTAAAATTTTGAGTTTAAGGATGAGCCTTATAGGCTAAATCCTTTATGTTGAACTATGACTAGCTAAAAGAATTAATTATTGTTCTTCCTGGTGATTATACTTTTGGTGATGATGATACTTGAAATAGTATTACTCTTCATACCCTTTTAAGATCTGGCTGATAGTTTAAACTCTTTCTGGTTTTCCTAAGCTCATAGGACCGTCCTGTTTACCCGTGTTAGCCTGGGATTGGCGTTTTGGGTGTTTGGAGTGGTCATTGAGTATATGATAACCTTCCTGTTTTGTAAAATCTATCTGGCTGGATGAACAGTGTATGAACCAACCCTCAACCCTTTCCCGTCCTGTTTTAGGATACTCGGCCCCCTACTTTAAATCCCGTCCCCAAAAAAGGGTTCACTCATCCCCTCTAGGGTGTCTTTTTGTCTCGCTGCCGATAATGTGAGAAGGGAAAGGGTTGAGGGTTGGATTAGGCAGATCCGCGGTAGCGGTCCGCCTAATCCAACCCTCAACCCTTTCCCGTCCCGTTTTAGGATACCCGGCCCCCTACTTTAAATCCCGTCCCCAAAAAAGGGTTCACTCATCCTTTCTAGGGTGTCTTTTTGTCTCGCGGCCGATAATGTGAGAAGGGAAAGGGTTGAGGGTTGGATTAGGCGGATCCGCGGTAGCCGTCCGCCTAATCCAACCCTCAACCCTTTCCCGTCCCGTTTTAGGATACCCGGCCCCCTACTTTAAATCCCGTCCCCAAAAAAGGGTTCACTCATCCCCTCTATGGTGTCTTTTTGTCTCGCGGCCGATAATGTGAGAAGGGAAAGGGTTTTGGGTTGGATTAGGCGGATCCGCGGTAGCGGTCCGCCTAATCCAACCTAAACCCTTTCCCGTCCCGTTTTAGGATACTAAGCAAGATATGTTTATTAAACAATTGTGTATGTGCATGACAATGTAGAGTATGTGCATTAAATAGTTTTCTACATGTATTAAAAAAAAAGGGAAAGGGTTGACTGTTGGATTAGGTGGATCCGCGGTAGCGGTCCGCCTAATCCAACCCTCAACCCTTTCCCGTCCCGTTTTAGGATACCTATCCTTCTACATTTAATCCCGTCCCCAAACAAGTGTTCACTCGACCCCTCTACTGTGTCTTTATTAAAACAACCTTGTACATGAATGAAAAAACATAGTATGTGCATTTAATAGTCTTCTACATGTATGACAAAGCACTATATGTGCATTAAAATTTAATAATTTTGTTGCTTTGCTATTTGATGCATTAATGCTAAAATTTGTCATTTTATTTGAAATGCTGAAACATTACTTCACTAAAAACTTCTGTACATCACCTAATTAATGTTGTTTAACATTTGACAGATGATGGGGATGTCTTCTCAGAAACAGTTGACAACGAAGCTACTACAACAGAAACAGTTGACAAGGAAGCTTCAAAACCAGAAACAGCTGATAAAAAAGCTACTAAAACAGAACCAGCTGTTCCGCGTCGAGTGAGTCCTCGTACTAAAAGACCAGTTGATGAGGATGTCTTACCGAAAGATGTTGAAGAACCATCTACCAAGAAAAGGAGAGTGTCCACTGTTACTGATAAGAAAGATGCTAGCGGCTTTGCTAGTAGGAAAGGAAGTCCACATAGGAAGTGTGGTAAAGATTATGATACGCTGGTAACTAGGATGAGTCCTTCTTTGATAATTAATTTTATCAAGTCGAACCCGTCTGAGAAGCAAATTGAAGCTATTCAGATTGTGGGTTTTGGAGAGCTGTTAAAACTTCAGTCGGAAGAAATCCATGGCCATTTGGCTAGATGGATTGTGGAGTCTTTCAATCCATTCAGTTGATCGTTGATGAATGGGGATTTGACTATCACGGATGAGGATGTCTACCTTGTCACGGGAATTCCTATGGGGCCATTAGATATTAATCCAGTTGGGAGGTACTGTAAAGAAGAGGGTTATTTAGAGGCTGTCCAGAGATTTAAGGACCAATTTAGTACCACAGATATTACCAACAAGGTTTTACTAGAGAAGATGATTGAGCAGCGGGATGCTGGAGATGATTTTAAGAGGAATTTTCTTGTATATATTACTTCTGTTCTGTTGATGGGGGTAGCTAGTGATTATCCCAGCACTCGTATATTAAGTTGCCTGTCCGATCTGTCTGATGTACCTAAATTTAATTGGTGCAAGTTTGCACGAGTCAACATGATTGAAAATGTCATTTCCTGGAAAAAGGCAGCAGCTAAAGACCCTGGTACGTCCTTTAAGGGACCAATTCTCATTTTCTGTCTTATCTACTTGGATAGAGTCGTTTTCAAGACAAGAACGGTCGTTCGATCTTTTCCTTTGTTAGCCAATTGGTCTGATGAACGTATCAGAGAGAGGGTGAAGATGGAAAAACATGACGCAAATGGTTTTTGAGAGGGGCGTGTAGAAGACAGATTTGTTTATAAACCACCCGTGTCTGAAACTGACAAACGGGTTGATGATGCAGTGACGACACAGGGAAAGGAAAATGTTGAGGGTGCTGGAGTGACGACAAAGGGAAAGGGAAAGGTTGAGGATACTGAAGAAGGAGGTCCCGTTGATAAGAAAACAACATATTGTATCAAGTTTTTAGCGGGGACTGTTGTTACTCTTGCAGACTGTTATGGTGCATTCTCAAAGGCAGTCATGCAAGCAAAGTTTGTGGTTCCTCATATGGAAGCTGTTACCAAAATGTCGACTTTGGCAGATTCGTTATTTGAAGGGTTTTCACTTTCGCAGCAAAGTAAAGAAGAATCTGAGATGGAAGAAGAGGAAAGAAAGGACGAGGAGAAAGATGACCATGAATTGGAGGAAGATGAGAGAAACGATGAGGGTAAAGTGGAGGATAAATTTGAGAAGGTCAAGGAGAAAGATGACCATGAAATGGAGGAAGAGGAGAGAAAGGACGAGAGTAAAGTGGAGGAGGGGAAGAAGTATGTGGATTATATGGACTCTGATGAGTTTTACAACGATCCCAACATCTTGGCTGATTTAGAGGGGATTCTGAATAGTGCATATAACCGTGTTGGTGAGGCATTTAAAGAACACCAAGTTACGAAGGAAAAGATGGACAAGGAACTCATGGAGGGACCATCTTTCAGTCTCTTTCACGGTGAGGATGCGCTATATACATCTCAAGAGTTCCGCGAAGCATAGAGGTCTGGTGATATGTGTGATGTTCCCCATGCGAGCACGTCAACTGCACCTGTCATTTCATCCCCTCCCCGTGCAACAATGTCAGCTACACCTTCAATCCCATCCCTTCCCCGTGGAAGCACTCCCGCTGCACCTTCTATTCATTCCCCTCTCCGTGCAAGCACATCAGCTGCACCTTCCAATCCATCCCCTGCATCACCAATACTTATCTCGTCACAACTGTCATTGAATGAATCTCCAATTATGCCTTCTTCTCCGCTTGTAGAACTGTCCCCAACCGTCCCCTCCTGGACTCGGAAGTGTAAGAGGAAAGTTGAGTTACCTGGCGTTTTTCGTTCACCTTTCTTCATACGAAATGTGAACGTGATGGATGCCTTGAGTCATCTGAAAAACCGATGGGTGACTATGCATTTGCCGCGACTTAGATGAAGGGTATGTATTAGTCTATTAATTTTGCTTTTATTTTTTTCTTATTCGGTATATGTATTATATTTTCTTTCTATAACACTAAGGTTTTATTTTTGTAGCGTGGTTCGTTTCAAATTGTAGTGGCGGCAAGATTCTTACACGATATGATATAAAGACCTTGCTATTTGGTGGTAGCGTTAACATCGACGTGATCAATGTGTGGTGTGATTATCTGAATAATGGAAACAGGTTAAGAGATCGTAGATCAATTTCCCATATCTTTCTCACTGAAACAACTGATGTAAGTTTGATATTTAAATTGTGTTGGTCTAAGTTATCAACTTGTACCTTTTTATTCTCTAATACGGGTCACCTAATTGAAACAACAGATAGCCTCATTGGATATCAATTATAGAGACGTGAAATTGGTAAGTTGTTCAATATTTTAAAAGTTTTAAAAGTACATAATTAAATAATATACAAACCCAACTAACCATAGTTTGACAGGTTTTATTCCCTGTTGTTGCACCCAGCCCACTTCTTCATTGTTTTGATATTGATCATAACTTGTATGAAATTATACACCCGTGTGATCCAGGGTGTGTAGATTTTCATGTCAGTGTTCAATATGTGGTATGTTTTCACACCGTTTGGCAATAAGTATGTTAAATGTCTGATTTAATTCTTATATAGCGAACTTATTTGCTTGGCATTGTCTTCTGTCTAACAGAAGAAACAGTTAAGTGCAAAGCTTTCTTCAATGATTCCAAAGCTGCATGCTACATATTTTGTAGTAGCCAAAGAGTATGTTCCGAATAAAAGTTTCTCTGTCGAGCGTGATACTGGAATTTACATGATGCGACATATGGAGACGTACAATGGGAATAAGTGTCGGTATACTTTAAAGCTGCTCAAGGACGTAAGTCTCCATTATTTAAGTCAAATTTTTAATTGGTGTTTCTATATTTCCTGACGCCAGAAGCCATCAACATGCATGTATTAGCTTTGTTCTTTCATGAATCAGCCTTGTATGTGTATTAGATATGTAGGTATGTGTATTAGTGTGTATTAGATATGTAGGTATGTGTATTAGATGTGTAGGCTCTGCGGTTGATTTCACTTTATATCATTGTTCAGAGAACTGATGTGAAGCGTTACATTGTGAGGGTTTGCAATGAAATTTTGACTTGGCAAGACAACATCGTGAAAGATCAAGTGACGTCTAAAGCAAAGGCTTACAAGAAGGGTTGTGTGATTCGGTAATCAGAAATCTATTACCAACAATGCTTCTCATTACTATATGATGACTCCTGGTTTATTAAAAGTGTGCTATGGTTATGTAATTGTTCTGTGTTTTCCCTTTTTCTCCCCGGGAATGAAGTTCCACGAGACTTGCCCTATACAGATGAACACTTGATGAATTTTATTAGGACAAATGTGGCAAATAAGGAATAAGTTATCACTGACCATATAACATCTTTTTGAGTTGTTTTTGTCCACTTTGCTGTTGTATGTGCATCTAATTACAATATGTGCATTATTAGTGACATTGTTGTAGACACTCCATGGCTGCAAGTAACCCAAGAAGGAATGTCGACTTTGTTTGGAGGAAAATGGATCATGGATATGGTAATTGACCTTGTTGGTCTTCGTTTAACACTTGAAAGACCAAATCTTGTGTACTTTCCGACAATAATCAAGGTATTCAAATTCATCCTTAGTAACCGCTAATGTTTCTACTTGGAATTACCAACATTTTTCACAAATTTTCTCAACTTTCAGGATGGTGTCGCTAAAAACAGTTTTCAAAGTCAGTACATTAAGCTTCAAGATTTTGCCCAAAAGTCTAACCAAAGCTAAACCGGTAATTATCCCGTCACTTTTTAATTTTATTATATCGACGGAATTTACTACTTTGAAAGAACTTAATTAAGTTCTTGCCCAAGAAAGAACTTTATTAAATATCCTGTCTAACCTGTTTGTATATTATCCCGTCGAACTGGTAATTATCCCCTCACTTTTTCAATTCCCTATGGGCGTTTTTGCAGGCTTTCTTCCTTCGTGTTGACCGTGAACATTGGTTTGCTTGCGTGTCTCGACTTTGTTAAAAAGACCAACTTTATACTTGACTCAAACTTGCCTAGGCGTCCTGACACAAGATGTAAATTTTTAGTTGAAACGGTATGATTATATCCGTATGCCTCGGGGGTTTGTTACCTCAATTTTGTGTTGGTTTTCCTTCGCTTTTATATTATTGTGTTTTTATTTTTTTGGTTTTTTTGTAGTTATTTTCTGCTTTGGGGATTATTGCAAGAGACTTTCCATGATACAAAAAGCTGTTGCAAATAAACAATTTTCCGTTTGTGACTGTGGATGTGCCTCGACAAAAGAATGGGTACCTTACTTGTTTAAACTATACTCTACTCGTTTTAAATATTTTCGATGGGATACACACCATTTTAAAGCGTTTAACAAATTTCCTTATTTCAAAAGGTATTCTTGCGGAGTCTATTTGCTGAAGTTTCTAGAAAACTTGAGTTGTCAATCATTATGGTCCGATCAGACTTGTTACGAGGTAATGATGTCTAAACCAAGTTATATTAGTCAAATATTATTCGGCATATTTTATTGCAACACTTTCAATATTGTTGTCAAATATATATGCAGAATTTGGATGAATATGGTGAGAGTATGACTGTAGATCTTATCAGATGGGAGGAAAACAAGAAAACGGTAATAACAATATCTTCCGAATGCTTTATCTAATTTTGTTTCTATTATTTTCCAATCATTTAACTGCAAGACTTTCAATATTGATGTCAAGTGACTTTAAATGTAACAATATTTCCCTACCTTTTTTTTGTAGGATTATACCTAGGTGTTTTTTTTGCAACAATATGGTGAGAGTTTGTGTGCTTAGCAAATGGGAGTGGCAGAGAACCTTCTCATTGTCTTTTGTTGATTCTTTGATTTGGGCAGGCATTAGTTTGTAGGTGGACTAAATTTGTAGGTTGCAGATGTGTAGGTATTCCAAGTAACTTTTGCGTGTATGGAAGACCCTCCTACGTGTATGAGAAGGCGTTGTATGTGTATGCAATACCTTTCTACGTGCATGTAATTTGTCGACTTTCGGGTCTGTTTAACGAGACTTGAGCGTGCCTGAGGAGGCGTTATATGTGAATGGAATAGCTTTTTAACTGTGTGGGGCACAATTATGTCACTAGATTATGGCCTTTTTTAATGAGACTTGTAATGAGAATTACCCTATTTGTCAGGGTTTTGTTTTAAAATCTCAAAGTAACTTGCATATTTACATGCATGAGAAGGCGTTATATGTGTATGGAACAGCCTTCTACATGCATGAAAATTTTCAAAACAAAATTACTTGCATTATTTAGAGTTACCAATGTACTTTGAGCGTGACGTGCTGGGCCGTGCCTAAAGTGCTGATAGGATTGGCCCGACTTCTTTAATAATCACTCACATTTAAGTTTCGAGACTTGAAATGAGAATTAAAACCCACACTTAAGTCTTGAGACTTAAAATGATCCTAAAAACAAGTGTTGTAATGAGAATTAACCCATCTCATGGGGATTATCCCATTTAGGTTATATGTGCATAAAATGGCCTTCTATATGCATGGAATAACCTTTTAGTTACATGATATTTAACGACTTGTCATACACGATGATGATTCAACTAATCACATTTTATTGCTGGCATAAATTGGTCACATGTTTCAGCTTTCTAATTACCAAATTTGGAGAAACAATTATCACATGTGCATAAAATGACCTCATACGTGCATAAAATGAGCTTGTATGTGCATGTCATAATTGCTCAGAGAAACACATGTTTTTTATTCTTAAATCGAATCACAATTTCATCTTCTCAAATATACAATTTAAGAATCCGGAAGCCTCTCGTTACATTTATTACAAAACAATTGTTGACTTCTCAAATGATGCTCAAAAATAATCCTAAAAACTTCAATGATGCTCAAAAATAATCCTAAAAACTTCAATGATGCTCAAAAACAAGTGTTGACTTCTCAAATGATGCTCAAAAATTCCGCCGCACACCCAATTCCTCGCAAAAACTTCAATCTCACACATAAGAAAGCAAATGTCAACAAAGATAAAAATTAGAGGGAAACAAAAAGGGTAAAAGTAGAAAACTTGCGCTAATAAGAGACATCACTTACTCGACTATTTGTCAGTGATCCTTTGGTCGGTCACAATTCCTACTATCGTGGTTCGCCATCTGCCCACAAGCCTTGCATCTTCTTAGTGGTTTCTTATTGACTTCCCCTGCTCTTTCTCTTTGTGAAATCATTCTTTTCCCCGAGCCTTTGTTTTTTCATTGTCTTGGCGGCAAAATTGTAATTTCGCTAGGCACGCTTGTACCCAAGAGCATTCCAATTTCCGCATTTTTGTCCCTTTTCTTTCCAATACTACTATTACCACCATCATCAGCGACACTACTTGTTGTTTCTGCAAGTACCCTTTCCTTGAACTCGCGTAAAATGGTTAGTAACTCATCACAATTAACAGGACTCTGTTCAACTAGTGAGACACAAGTGAACATTTCGACCACAATTCATCGGTTTGTTCTTTTGTGCATCGACGATCTGCAATCGCAAGCAACGCCCATCAGAATTGAATATTGGCTGGCGGGTTGCTAGTTTGCTCCACCTATTTAGTAGGTATTCGCTTGGAATTTTCTCAAAACCATAATCTTTAAGAACACAGAGAATATGTCGACAAAGTATTTCATGTCGTTCAAATTTCTTGCAATTGCATACTAGTTTCACTTCAGCTGTCTTATAACCCACCTTATAGTCTTTCTTTCTCTCACGATCCTTGACATCTATGTAGAGAATTGCATGATTCTTATCTTTTTGTTTGTCCCCAATGGCACATGTAAAGCATGCTGTTTTTATTTCCACTTTGAACTCCTCGAAAATTCTCGGAGTGTAGGTTTCACGCATGCTTTTCCAGGTCTAGAGGAGTAGCCAAGTCAGAAACGAGTACTTAGATTGTGCAATCAGTTTTGATTGAGCCCATCGTTGTGTATCCATTGCACTCTCAAAGCGCATCCAAAATTCAACAAGGGTCAAATTTGGATTAGTGAAATTGCTAAAAAAATGATTTTCTGACTCGGACCTCGAGGTGGTTCTCATCAACCCTCCTAATAACAAGTCACGAAAGTAAGCTGGAATCCAAAAATGTCTAATGTCATACTTTTCCTGAAGCCACTCATTATCCGACAACCCATGAGTTTCCACAATGGATGTCCATCTTTCCTCAAATTCTGCAGGCTCCACATCTTCGCCCCAAACACATGAGTTTATCTCTTTCAAAAACTCAGTTTCTCTACATATAACAGGCCCTACCTTCTCTGGCAACTTCTTCAATATGTGCCACATGCAATATCTATGTTGCACTTTATCTTTAAAGACTTTCTTAAGTCCTCCTTCTATCCCCAAATCTTCGTCAGTTATTATACACACAGGAAACTGACCCCCTATAGCTTCTAGGAATTTCGTAAATAACCAAGCAAATCACTCCTTGCTCTCATTAATAAGAAGCCCAGCCCCAAAGGTCACACATCTCTTATGATGATCCACCCCTGTGAAAGGGGCGAATATCATTCTATACTTATTTTTCCTAAAGGTAGTGTCAAAGGATGTCATATCCCCAAATAGCAAATAATTTTTTATACTAATAGGATCAGCCCAGAAAACATGTGACAATCTACCTTTCTCATCTACCTCAAAGTCAAAGTAAAAGGATGGACACATTCTTTTTATTTTCATAAAATGCTCAATAAGCATTTGAGCATCCCCTTCTGACAAGAACTTTTTGATATCCCTTGAAAAGTTTTTAAAGTCTTCCAATGAAGCACCCACATTCGATAACCCTCGACATACTCCTTAAACATCCTATAGGTCATAATGGACCTTTGTTAACCTTTGAGTTATCAACTATCATTTTTTTATGAACTATATTCAATTCTCTCGTTTGCGTCAGATGTACCATTGTTAATGGTGTAGCTGGCATATGATTATGCCCTTCAACAAAACCATAAATTTGGTATTGACCGTTAGCAATTCGTTTAAAGTTAATCCTAGCAAGGCAACCTACCCGAGTCCTTTGCCTACGGTGTTTTTTGCCTTTCACTTCACATTCTCCAGCCTTATTACACAAACAAGTTTTATGTGTAGTGACACCCTGTTTATTTTTTTGTGAGCCTTTTCTAGTCACAAACCCACATTCTTTTCCATATGCTTCATAAAAGGCAATACCGAGTTCAAGTGTATCAAAGACCATACCAATAACAGGCTTGAGATGGGTAGGACAACCAAAAATCCGATTCATGTTGCTTGAACCGGACGCCTCCTCCTCCTCCTCCTCCTCCTCCTCTGCATCGTCTATTACCTCTGCCTCCTCTATTACTTCTGCCTCGTCTACTACATTATCTGCAAATGTGATGAAATTAAAGTAGAGTTAGGATTTAGATTTCTTGGATAACTCAAGTATACAACAAAGACGGTTATATAGAACAAGATGTCGATCATTCAACAGATTCAAGCGCAGAATTATACCTTGTACGATTTCAGGAACATTAATGTTAAGGGCAGATATTTCTGATATGGATTGAGATGCAATAACTTCAACCATATGTCCTTCATTTGTAATGTCATTTGTAATGACATTAGAAGAACTACGCGACCCCATTGAACTAAGAATGTCATTGCTGCAATAACGACAACTTAAAATTAAGTAACTGACAATAAAATCATATCAGGGAATTATTACTAAAACTAAATTTAGAATTTTTGATGCACATATCAATAATTTGATGCACGTAGCTAATAGTTTGACGATTGCAAAACCTGTCTAATTCATAAAACTGAGCCAACAATATCACGATTTCAACCAATTTACGCAATTTCTAATTTTAAAGAACCCTAATTTCTCAAATTACGAAACCCTAATTGCTCAAATTCAACAACTTTAATCGATTAATTGAAAAATTACAAACAGATCAAACTGTAAACCGTAATTTTAATTGATTAATTGAAAAATTATAAACAGATCAAACTATAAACCCTAATTTTAATCGATTAATTGAAAAATTACAAACAGATCAAACTATAAACCCTAATTTGACGCACATAGCAACTATTTGATGCACGTAGCTAATAATTTGACGATTGTAAAACCTGTCTAATTCATAAAACTGAGCCAACAATATCACAATTTCAACCAATTTAAACAATTTCTCAAATTACCGAACCCTAATTTTCAAATTCAACAAATTAATCAGCAATTTCGAAATATTACCTTGAATTAAAAGGTTCCATTCATGAAGGACGCGTCGAATATGCAGATCGTTGAAGAGATTGATGGATCAATAGTTGAGGATCAATGGTGTTGTGAAGATGGTGATACTCGAGGAGAGAGAAAGAATGATGGGAGGGAAACGAAAATTGGAAAATGACGGAGTTTAGAATGTTTAGGGGCAGGTGGTTGATTTGCACGCGCGGTAGTATTGTATTAGATTAGATTAAGGTGTTTCTCACGGTTCTCATTATATGGGTGGTTCTCACTGGATCCCGACCCTATATATACATAAATTAAAAAAAAATTACATTAATAAAAATGCAATTCTTATATTTTCATAGAGAGTCTTATTCTCCTATATGATATCCGTCCTCTCCTCCTTGGCTATTTGGAGGTTCCGTTCAACAGTTGTTATATCGTCATATAGCTGCAACTAATGCTGCTCTGTCAAGCCATCTTGTTTGGCGTCCTTCAGTATGGATCGAGCATCCGCAAGGTAGCTCCTGAAACTTTCCTCAATGTGGAGCAACCGGCGGATGAAACTGTTGTTGTTCTCGATCATAGTAAGAGTCTTAAGGATGATATCATTCATTTTGTTGGAGTTTGGAGTTTGTTTGAAAGATTAAGTAGGGTTTATTTGGAGTTTGTTTTAGCAGTTAGGGTTTGGAGATGTATAGTGAGATAATGGAATGTTAGTTGAGATAATGCATGTATTTATACTAACCAATGTGTGGTTTGAGTTGTTTTTTAATTAATATATATGTTAGGAAGTTGTGCCATAATCATCATCATATCTCTCTCTGCTGCTTCAAATCTTATTACTAACCCTTCTCATTCCATATTGTCTGTTCATATGCACAGGGATGGCAGTAATAATGCATGCATTGGAATTATAACGGGCCGTAATTATGCATGCATCTAGTAATATTTAATTTAATTTTTTTTTTTTTAAAAAAAAAAAACAACAACGGTTATTTATAAAAAAACCCGTTGTCTTTAGTTATAACAACGGTTTTGTATATTACAACCCGTTGTTATAACTTTCCCCCCAAAATTAAGTCACATTTTCCACAACGGGTTTTTATACTTAAAACCGTTGTTAATAGTTTTAACAACGGGTTCCTTAAGAAAACCAACCGTTTTTAAAACCTTTTACAACGGACGCTTTAACAACGTTTGCTTTTTTATATAACAACGGTTTTTAACCGTTGTTATAGCCTGTATCTGTAGTAGTGGAGGGACAACAACCTTGCCCATCTAAGCCCCGCTCATCGCAACGAGCAATAACCCATATCCATTAATGTGCACATTCTCCTTGTGACGGGAACCACAGGGGGCGAATTAAGGGCGTGAAGCCATTCCCGAAGATGACTCAACTCAGTCGAGGACGCACCTCGCAAACCATAGACAAACAACAACCAATCCAAACATCCAAGAGAGATAATTCCTATAACAATATTAATCATGACAGTGCAACAATCAACACCATCTTAAATCAATTAAACAGGCAACTGAGTAGGGAAACCCTACCTTTTCACTATTCCATGAAAGTGCGTCCATCAAACAAGCCACGCAAGACTCCATGATGAACCCTACAAGTAACAACCATACCCTATCACTAGTGTTGGACCTTTAGTCCTAATTAATTGTTTTGATAATGACAGTAATGATTTGTATGTGGACTTAATATATAAACATATGCGTGTAATTGTGTGCTTAAGTCTTTATTTAGAAAGGAACAATTACAATGACGCAAGTCTGAAGTTTGGACCAAGGAGGTATAACTTCAAATATACTTGATCGATGTTTTCAAGCAAGATCAAGATTGGAAATCAACCACGAGACTCAAGCTGAGAGACTTGTGAAGAGACGATTCGTTTACTGAAGATCTACTGAAGATTAGATAGTATAGGTCGTCATCCGGTAATGGTTTTACTTTGTTTGATTTAAAGGTTAGTGAAGTTATGACCTAATAGACATAACTTCATTGCTAGACAAAAATGATGCGTTAATTTTTGGAAAATATATTTTTAATGGTTTATAAAAATAAGAGTGTATTTATTTTGGTTGGAATTAATTAATTGGAATTTAAGTTAAATAAACTATTGGTTTGTAACACGATATTTATATCGTCATGCAACCTAGGGCTTTACCTAAATTCTATCTCGATTTGTTGCGGGCTTTAGAAGCAAGAAAGGACCGAAGGAGGCCTTGGGCCGGCCGAACCCTAGGGAGGCCGAAACCCTAGGGTGGCCGAAACCCTAGGAGGCCAAAACTCCTCCTTCCTTTCTCTTCTTACTTGTTCTTCAAGTTTTATATTTCCAGAACATTCCTATGCCCTAATTCCAGAACATTCCAAACCCTAATCCTCTCTACTATAAATACTCTCATTCATTCAACATTAATTGTTGACACACACATCTACTAATTTCAAGAGAGAAAAATATTTTAAGCAAAAATCATTTGAGCTTTAATTCTTATTTTCATATTTGCTTATACAAAAATCACGCATCAAATTTGTCAATCACTCGAAGAAAAATCGTTATAGGATATTAAATACACAAGGGTATTATACTCACTCGCATAACGTGAGATTAGTATTTATCGTTGTATTTTTCTTATTAACGTAAGAGCAACCTAGAGTATTTAGCGATACTCAATCTGAGTTATAATCATATAGTTGATTATACTAGTGGATTGGTAATTTTTGTAATCCGGAGAAAGGTACTAAAAATTATTAATCGAGAATAGTGGACGTAGGTTTCGACTTGTGAAACTGAACCACTTCAAAATCCTGTGTGTCTCTCTTTCTCTCTCTCTTTATTATTGTTATTTCGATTTTGCATTTATTGTTAATAATTTAATTAGTTGATTTTAATCAATAAAATCAAGTAATTAATTTATATCATATATTTCAAAAAAGCGGTCATCGTTTTTAATACTCAATTCACCCCCCCTCTTTCGTATTCGATCAATAGACTCCACAATTGGTATCAGAGCCTCGTGCTCTTGATAGCCTAACAGCTAGAGTTGATCGTTTTTTTTTTGTAGTCTATTTATCGTCTTTTCCATTTGCATTTATTTTTTATCAAATGGATTCCAAACACCTAAAGTGTCCCATATTCAATGGGAAGAACTATGGTTTATGGAAAAATATGATGACCCACTTCATTAAGGGAAACGACTGGGAGTGTTGGTTGATTATCAAGAATGGTCCGAATAAGATCTTACTTGCAACCATTAATGGCACTACCGTCGAAAAGAAAGAAGAAGACTATATTGAGGCGGATTATAAAAAGGCTGAGAAGAATTCAAAAGCAATAAGCTTATTGCAAAACGGTATGATTGCCACTGAATTCGATCGTTTCTCAACCAGTTCATCTGCCAAGGAAATATGGGATGGTCTAGAATTAGCCTATGAGGGAACCACTGTTGTCAAAAAGCAACGTATGGCATTACTAATGCGAAAATACGAGCTGTTTGCCATGGAGCAAAACGAGTCAGTTGATAGCATGTCCTCTCGCTTTTCTAGCATCATCAATGAGCTAAAGAATTTAGGAGAAACTTTTGACTCCGAGGAAATTGCTAGAAAAATACTCAGAAGTATGTCTCGCAGATGGAGACACAAAGTATCTGTCATAGAAGAATGTAAGGACCTAACTTCATTATCCTATCAGGAGCTACTCGGAACCTTAATGGCTCACGAGATTACTCTTAATCAGGATGAGGAGGAAGTTGGCACAAGCAAAAAGATGGCCTTACAAGCTGAGTCTAGCAAGATTAATGATTCTTCAGATATTGAAGATGAAACTGTATTGTTTGTTAAACGTCTTAGGAAAAAGCCCTTCTTTCAAAATCAAAATAAGACATATAACAAATCAAAGCAAACTCCTAAGAAAACTTTAGAGTCAAAAGGGTCTTTCTCTAACCCTGGATGCTTCAAGTGTGGTGATATTGATCACATGATCAAAGATTGCCCTACATGGAAAAATATTAAAGACAAAAATCAACGTGACAAAACAAAGAAGGAGTTCAAGCAAGTCTTGATGGCTTATTGTTGGGGAGACTTGGACGTTGAAAATGACGAGTCCGAAGAAGAAGAAGAAGAAGAAGTCAATGTTTGTCTAAGTAGCGTCAGTCTTGACCTATTCTCCGAAAGCGACAATGAAAGCAATGCTTCAAATGCTGAGAAGTGTCTTGTTGGAAATTCAGATTCAGATTCAGAGGATGAAGAGGTAAGTTTTCTTGAACTTAAAAAGCAAGTTAAGAAACTTTCTAAGGATAATTTAATTAAGTATTTTGAGCAATCCCTTGATCATTGTCATGAACAAAGTCTAGAGTTAAAAGACCTTAAGGAACAGATTTTAGATATTGCTGAGGAAAACCAACTTCTGAAAGCCAACGCCAAAAAGCTCAAATCTAAAGTTATGGCTGCTCCAGCTATAACTTCAGACATGACAAATGCTGAGAAGAACGCTCTTGAATCAAAAGTTAAGGCTAGTGATGCCATAACTTCAGAGCTCAAACTTAACATTAAGAATCTTCAAGCTAAAGTTACGGCTAGTGATGCCATAACTTCATAGCTTAAACTCAACATTAAGCATCTTCAAGCTAAAGTTACAGCTAGTGATGCTATAACTTCTGAGCTGAAGAAAGTCAATGAGATTTTAAAAGATGAGCTTAATGGCAAAGATAGTGTGGTTTCCGAACACAAGAGAGAAATTGTATTTCTCTCTAAGCAATTGGATGAAACTAGTAATAACATGTCCAAACTTAAGGAACAACATGAAATTGAGAAATATGTCTTAAATGAACGTTTTGATAAATTTCGTGATAACTTTGAGAAAGGTAGCTCTTCCAAGGATTCAAATGAAGATCATTCAAAATGTGAAAAAGAAATTGAGTCCTTGAAAGAATTACTTTTACATGCTTGAAAAGTTCATGATAAGTGGGAAGGAAGCACAAAGGTTCTAAACTTCCTTACTGAACAATCTGACAATAACATGAAGATGGGACTTGGTCATGAATGCTATAGTCGTAGAGACCATGATAAATGCAAATCTAATCCTTCTGAAAATGATTTCAGAAAAAGAAAATACGTTAATCTTCCAGAATACTTGATATGCAATTACTGTGGCTCTACTGGACATATACAAGTCAATTGTGTCAAACTTGCTTGGGATAAGAAAAAGAATGTCGAAACTGTTAAGACTTGTGATTTCATAGTAGAAGATGATGTCTCTACTATAGATGAACCTAACGACAACGAAGAGCGCAATAATGAGTTTAGATGGACTTATGATATGGCTTTTGATTACTCATCTGTTCCCTCAAAATCAAACAAAATAAATGAGAATCGAAAGCATACATACAAGCCCAAAATTCAAAACCCTAAACCTAGAGCGTCTCATGAAGGTACTATACCTAAAGCTACTTTTGTTAGAGCAAAACCTAAAGTACCTTATATTCCGATTGTTAGACAACAACCAAGACAACCCATTGTCAAAGCTAAGAGAATAATAAGGCAAGTATGGGTTAGAAAGGATCAAATATATAGAATTACTAACCATAAAGGACCCAACCTAGCTTGGGTACCTAAAAGTTGTATTTGATTCATTTGCAGGTAGAAGTGAAAGAAAATAATCTATGGTATCTCGACAGTGGATGCTCGAGACACATGACAGGAGACAAAAATCTTTTTCTTTCACTTGAGCCCTTCTTTGGTGGCAAGGTTACCTTTGGAGATAACAAGAAGGGTATGATTATTGGAGTAGGAAAAATTGGAATTTCAACCTCTCATTCAATCGATAAAGTATATCTGGTAAGTGGTCTTAAACATAATTTACTTAGTATTTCTCAATTATGTGACAAAGGAAATAGAGTTGTTTTTCATGCCGATGTTTGTCGTATCATAATTGAAGGTACTAGTAATGTTTTACTTGAGGGTCACCGTATGAGGAATGTGTATATGATTGACTTAAATGTTGTCAATACAAATTCCTTTGCATGTATGAAAGTAACTTCCAATGAGTCTTGCTTGTGGCACAAGAGGTTTGCACACGTTAGTCCAACTATTTTAAAGAAACTTAAGTCCATGGATTTAGTTGAAGGCTTGCCCTCAATTAATTTCGAGCACGAGACAATGTGTGACTCATGTGCCCACTGCAAACATGTTAGATCCTCTTTTAAACCTAAGAGAATAGTTAGCACTAAACGACCACTTGAGATGGTACACATGGATTTATGTGGACCTATGAGAGTTAGAAGCCGTGGTGGATCAAAGTATGTATTTGTTCTAGTCGATGATTACTCAAGGTATGTCTGGCCAATCTTTCTTTCCTCTAAAGATGAAACTTTCGATGAATTTGTGGTATTAATGAAGCTTGCCCAAAATAGATATGATAATAAGCTTATTTCGATTCGGACGGATCACGGCACGGAATTTGATAATCAATTATTTATAGAATATTGTAGGGAAAATGGTGTGGGGCATAACTTCTCCGCACCACGTACCCCACAACAAAATGGTGTCGTGGAACGTATGAATCGAACCCTAGAGGATATGGCTCGTACTATGCTTTTGTGTAGTGGCCTTCCTAGAAGCTTTTGGGCAGAAGCTGTTAGTACCGCATGCTATGTGCATAATAGAGCTATGATCCGACCTGATTTGAAAAGGACTCCCTATGAACTTTTAAGAGGGAGAAAACCCAATATATCACATCTCCATTGCTTCGGGAGCAAATGCTTTGTTCACAATAATGGAAAAGAAAATTTAGGAAAATTTGACCCCCGAAGTGATGAAGCTGTTTTTCTGGGATATTCGGATCATAGTAAAGCTTACAAAGTGTTCAATAAAAGAACCTTGCGCATAGAAGAAAGTGTTCATGTTTGCTTTGACGAAGATAATGTGTTTGATAAAGTTGAACAGGAAGAAGAGGATCCATATGAGCCCGATTTCTTTCTAGCAAGAAATGAGCCCCTAAATGAAGAGGAAGATATTCAAGGTATCAATGATGAACTAGAAAATTCTGCAAACAATCCTAAGAGAAGTGATGAGTCCATAGTTAATGATACTATCGACCCTTCCTTGGATAAAGAAAGAGATCTTGAAGTTATACCTAATGATGTTGTAACTTCCGATCCAAATCATGATATTTCTAATGAAGTTAGTGATGCTTCTGAAGAAAATCCCGAGTCCAACTCAGGGGGAACAAATCATGATTCTTCGTCTGCAGATAATGCTAGTCCATCAAATGATAATGAGCCTAGAGTTCTCAAAAAGTGGAAACATCAAAGCTCCCACCCTTTGGATAAAATCCTAGGGGATCTAGAGCAAGGCATTAAAACTAGAAGGTCCTTGAATAATTTCTGCTCGTTCTTTTCGTTTCTATCAACTATTGAACCTACCAATATTAAAGAAGCTCTTGCTGAACCTGATTGGATAACCGCTATGCAAGATGAGCTTCAACAATTCGAACGCAATAAGGTATGGCACTTAGTGCCACGACCTAGTGATCGAACTGTTATTGGTACTAGATGGGTGTTTAGAAACAAATTGGACGATACAGGACTTATTACAAAAAACAAGGCACGACTAGTTGTCCAAGGCTACAATCAACAGGAAGGGATCGATTATGACGAGACCTTTGCACCTGTAGCGAGACTTGAGGCTATACGTCTCATTATTGCCTTTGCTGCTCATAAAGGAATGAAACTATTCCAAATGGACGTTAAGACAGCTTTTCTTAATGGTTATTTGGAGGAAGAAGTCTATGTAGAACAACCTCCCGGATTTTTAGATAGCAAGTTTCAAAACCATGTCTATAAATTAGACAAAGCTTTATATGGTTTGAAACAAGCTCCAAGGGCATGGTATGATAGATTATCCAAGTTTTTGTTACAAAATAATTTTACAAGAGGATCTGTCGATAAAATCTTGTTCCTAAAATCCGAGGGTTCAAATTTACTTGTTGTGCAAATCTATGTGGACGATATTATATTCGGTTCTACAAATGAAAAACTGTGCAAGTATTTTTCTGATCTAATGACTTCTGAGTTTGAAATGAGCATGATGGGAGAACTGAAGTACTTTCTAGGCTTACAAATTCAACAAACAAAGGATGGAATAAAGATACACCAACAGAAATATATCAAGGAACTAATCCGAAAGTTCGGTATGGAAAATGCAAAATCATACGATACACCTATGGTACCTGAAAAGAAGATGACTATAGATGAACATGGTAAGTGTGTCGATGAGACTACATATCGAGGTATGATTGGTTCACTTTTATATTTAACTACAAGTCGTCCTGATATAATGTTTAGCGTATGTGTCTGTGCTCGATTTCAATCGTGCCCTAAAGAATCACATATGATTGCAGTTAAACGTATCTTGAGATATTTAATTGGTACATCTAATTTATACTTATGGTATCCACTTGAGTGTAATTTCGATCTAGTAGGATATTCAGATGCAGATTATGCAGGATGTTCTTTAGATAGGAAAAGCACTTCTGGGTATGCAACGTTTGTTGGACCTTGTATTATCACATGGGGATCGAAGAAACAAAATTCATTGCAATTTCTCTTTCTTTGGCCAAGCCGAGTATGTATCTGCGGGACTGGTATGTTCTCAATTACTTTGGTTAAAGCAACAACTATGTGATTATGGTATAAATGTAGGTCGTATGCCTATTATGTGTGACAATACGAGTGCTATAGTAATCTCTAAGAACCCTGCCCAGCACTCGAGGACCAAACATATAGATATTCGACACCATTTTCTACGGGATCATGTAGAGAAAGGCAACATTTCACTTGAATTTTGTAGTACTGAAAGGCAATGGGCTGATATCTTGACTAAGGCATTAGCTAGAAAACGCTTTGAGTTATTGAGACTTGAGATTGGTTTAATTAGTGATAATTAAATCCGTCATAATTATGTCCGGGAACCGAATGATCGGCTAGGAAGATAAGATTGTACGATTGTGTCCGTATATTTTTGTTGCAAGTTTAATTATGTTAAATAATATTTATTTTACGTGTTATATCTTGCTTATGTGTATGGTAGTATTTTATATTCTGCATAATCACATTTTCTTACAAAAATCGACAAAATCTACAATAAACTGCCTTAATATAATAAAGATATTTCTATCTTATTATATTCTTCCACAAATCCTGCCTAAACTCCATCACAAGATTTTCTTTCCTAATCTTACATTCAATAGGAGATAATACCGAAAAAAAAAAGAAAAAGGAAAGTGCGAAAAAAAAAACAAAAAAAAAAACGCACGAAGGAAAAAAAAAAAGGGAAAGTGCCGTGAAAAAAAAAGAGCACGAAACAAAAAAAAAAAAAAAAAAAAGGAAAGATGCCGAAAAAAAAAGAAGGAAAGGCATTAAAGAAATAAGGAAATTGGTATTATTCTCTATCTTTTAAGGAATCATATTCTTACCTAAACTCAAATTCCTTATGCTATATATACCCCTTTAATCTCACCATAATTCTCATCAATTATAATCCTCTAAACCCTAATTACCTTTACTACTTTCTTCAATTTTAATAATGACTAATCAACCTACAACCCGTTTTCAATCAAAGAAACATGTTGTTATTAGAAAGAAGGTAAGCCAATCACCGCCAAGAACCCGCTCAACCTCACCGGCCGAACCCCCTCGTTCCCCACGGTCCTTTGTCGACCAACCCGCCAACCTCACAAAGCGAAGAAAATTGTTCAAGGGTAAGGGAAAGATGGTTTCGGAAATTGAGGTAAGTTCAAAGACTGAGAACTATAAACTTCAAGATGGTTCTTCACGTATTCTTTACGCACAGCATATGGATGATTACACCAACAATGGACTGAATAATCTTAGACTAACTCAAGTAGAAAGAAGAGATGTCAATCAAGTTGCTCAATATCGCATTCACGCGGGACGAGTATATTCGATTGATTGGTTAAAGAAATACAAAGCACTTGGGTTTTTCAGAAATTTTCTCAAGGATCAAGGATGGGAAAATATTGTTGCTGTAAGTGGTCCTGTCTTTCCTATTGAGGTATATCAATTTTATGCTTCTGTTCATCTTAAGGAAGGAAATTTGTTTGCTGTGGTCAATGAGACTTCCATAAAAGTCTCACCTGGTGATTTCTGCGACTTGGCTCGAGTTCCTGAAGGAGGAACTGAGATCAATCCAAGCGTAGAATGGGGAGGTGTGTCACCTGAAAAAAGGTTGATAGTGAAACGGTATTTCAAACAAGATGCAACTTCGTCTGAGACTATCTTGACTGCAAAGTTGTCGCCTAAATTGAGGTTCTTTTTGAACTTTCTTTGGAATACCATTGTTCCTAGAAAAGAAGGTAGAGATAAATTCGGGGCACATGAGATGATTATTATGAAGGCTTGGCTTGAAGGAGAAAAGGTTAGTCTACCCTTGCTTGTGTTTCACAAAATTATACAAGCTAGTGTAACGGCTAAGATGGATGATTTAGCTTCTACTTTAAGTTTGCCTTATGGGAATTGGATATCTCGAATTTTGGAGAAGAAAGGAGTAATTGGGAAGCAGAGTTGTGGAGTTATCACTAATGACGAGATGAGCGATCTTTATCTATCTTATATGAAGCTCGTTATTAATGGCAACGAATTAGGTTTTGAGACAAAAGGAGAAAAAGGAGAAAAAGAAGGAAAAAGTAATGTGAGCTTTGAGATGTTGGATTCTAAGATGGATTCAAACTTTACTTCTATTCTTGGACGGATTAATGAACAAGACAAGAAATTGGAGGAATTGTTTGACCTAATTAAAAAGGAAAGGAGAGTTGATACTAGTGGACCAAGTGAAGTCAGCCCGGCTCACCTAAAAACCGTGTTGTCACGATTTGAAACACGACTCGACAGTGTTTTTAAGGCCGCCGTACAAACTCACTCCGAGTCTACTCAAATACAGGAAGGTATGGCTAGTTTGGTTAAGTTTGGTGATGATCTTTTGCAATCTGGGAAGGAGATGAGGTCTGAGATGCAAACTATATATGAAGCAGTTAAAGCAATGACTTTGAAGATTGGTAACTTCGATACTAGATTAACCGCTCAAGCTGCACTTCTCGACCATTGTCATGCGCGACTCGAGGACTTGGAATACCGCACCCGACCTCGGTCCAACCCGCCAAGCCCACGATACCCTTGACCATTTTGCCCTAATCCATTCAACCTACCCTTATCTTTTAATTCCTTTGCTCACAATAAAAATCCATTCTTATGGATATTAGCTTTTTCAATTCCGCATTATTCCTTGTGTGATTTCGGTTTATGATATTATTATGCTAATTAAGAACTAGATTGCGTTTAATATAATATGTTTTTCATGATTATTTCTTGTCTCATAATATATTATTCTGGTCGTTTTATGTTTGTTCTTATCTTTTCAATGATGTCAAGAGGGGGAATTGTTTTTATGATTTGCGGCCGTCTCAAAGTTAATTCTCTCATGGCGTTCTATAGTTATAACTTTGAAGAGATCATTAGTTTCTGCGCTCAACTGTTCTATAATTTGGGAAGTATTATGTTGTGGGGGAACTAGACTTAGACACAAATCATAGGAGACTTGTCATCATCAAAAAGGGGGAATTTGTTGGACCTTTAGTCCTAATTAATTGTTTTGATAATGACAGAAATGATTTGTATGTGGACTTAATATATAAATTTATGCGTGTAATTGTGTGCTTAAGTCTTTATTTAGAAAGGAACAATTACAATGACGCAAGCTTGAAGTTTGGACCAAGGAGGTATAACTTCAAATATACTTGATCGATGTTTTCAAGCAAGATCAAGATTGGAAATCAACCACGAGACTCAAGATGAGAGACTTGTGAAGAGACGATTCGTTTACTGAAGATCTACTGAAGATTAGATAGTATAGGTCGTCATCCGGTAATGGTTTTACTTTGTTTGATTTAAAGGTTAGTGAAGTTATGACCTAATAGACATAACTTCATTGCTAGACAAAAATGATGCGTTAATTTTTGGAAAATATATTTTTAATGGTTTATAAAAATAAGAGAGTATTTATTTTGGTTGGAATTAATTAATTGGAATTTAAGTTAAATAAACTATTGGTTTGTAACACGATATTTTTATCTTCATGCAACCTAGGGCTTTAACTAAATTCTATCTCGATTTGTTGCGGGCTTTAGAAGCAAGAAAGGACCGAAGGAGGCCTTGGGCCGGCCGAACCCTAGGGAGGCCGAAACCCTATGGTGGCCGAAACCTTAGGAGGCCAAAACTCCTCCTTCCTTTCTCTTCTTACTTGTTCTTCAAGTTTTATATTTCCAGAACATTCCTATGCCCTAATTCCAGAACATTCCAAACCCTAATCCTCTCTACTATAAATACTCTCATTCATTCAACATTAATTGTTGACACACACATCTACTAATTTCAAGAGAGAAAAATATTTTAAGCAAAAATCATTTGAGCTTTAATTCTTATTTTCATATTTGCTTATACAAAAATCACGCATCAAATTTGTCAATCACTCGAAGAAAAATCGTTATAGGATATTAAATACACAAGGGTATTATACTCACTCGCATAACGTGAGATTAGTATTTATCGTTGTATTTTTCTTATTAACGTAAGAGCAACTTAGAGTATTTAGCGATACTCAATCTGAGTTATAATCATATAGTTGATTATACGAGTGGATTGGTAATTTTTGTAATCCAGAGAAAGATACTAAAAATTATTAATCGAGAATAGTGGACGTAGGTTTCGACTTGTGAAACTGAACCACTTCAAAATCCTGTGTGTCTCTCTTTCTCTCTCTCTCTTTATTATTGTTATTTCGATTTTGCATTTATTGTTAATAATTTAATTAGTTGATTTTAATCAATAAAATCAAGTAATTAATTTATATCATATATTTCGAAAAAGCGGTCATCGTTTTTAATACTCAATTCACCCCCCCCCCCCCCTTTCGTATTCGATCAATAGACTCCACAACTAGACTATTCAAGATCTACTGAAAGATAACAACTAAAAACAAACTCACCTTGAGACGCAAGCTGATGACGACGACGACAACCCGACTCGATGACTTCATGCACAAACCATGTCGCTTCTTGGGTTAGTGTCCAAGACCATGTGAGAAGTATAGGGTGATATGAGAGGATTGGGAGAGAGAGAGAGAGAGAGAGAGAGAGAGAGAGAGAGAGAGAGAGAGAGAGAGAGATCAGGTTTAGAAAGAGAAAGAAACCGTCGAAAAGTGAATTACGTTTTAGACTCTGCGTTTTATAATAACGCGTTGACTAACGAGGTACTCGGTCGAGCATAGAGATACTCGGCCGTGTACGCCTTACTCGGTCGAGTATCATAACTACTCGGCCGAGTACTAATTCTAGCTAGGTCGAGTAACACACTACGTTGATCAACTAATCTATTCCGTATCCCTTTCTAAGGCTCTCCTTTGTCAATAGGTCAGTCAACAGGTCCTTAATCAGGGCGGTTATTACACGGACAATAGCCAAAAACGCCATCACCAAGAACAAACGGAACTCCATCCTGATGCATGCACGGTGATCGATGACAAGATAACCGGAGAGAGGGGAAAATCAATCGACATGACCACGGAGAAGAAAATTGAATCTAATTGGATAAGTGAAAACAATGGGATAAAAGATTAGAACTAAGGATTGACAAACGGAACATCGCCGGAGCTAGGCGAGATAGGCCAAGGCAGCCCCATCTCCGGCGACGGAGCAGGCAGAGAAGGAGCGGTGGGTGGATGGGGAAGGTGGAGGTTACAAAGAAGATTTATGGGGATTTGTTTTAAAGCGTATTTAGGAAGATTATTTTAGAGAGAGAGAAAGGAGAAACGTTGAAGAGTTGAAAAACGATTAGAAAAGTATGAGATAACTAATGTTTGTAAAAAGTATATATGCAACTGTCTTGTAGTTAGATTTACACAAAGGATCTTAGAGCATCCGCAAAGGTGAGGCTCCTCATATCTTCTCTTTCCTTTTCTTATTCGTCCACCTCATTTTCCACTAACTTTTCCATTTACCCTCCCCATTTCATAATTACATTTATGCAATAATGGGGTTCCCCAATTCACACACAAAATTTTGGGAACCTTCCCAAAAGTTACACAAATTACTTTACTTTTTTTTTGAGGAGCTCCCCTAAAAACAGTGGAGCCCCACTTTATGAGGAGGTTGGTGCAACAATAGGGTTGCTCATTTGAGGAAAGAGAAGGCAAATGGGGAGGTGATTTCTCTCCTTTGCGGATGCTCTTATAACCTTAAAATATGATGGGTAAAATATTTATGTTTTCCTTTTTTGGTATGTTCAATAGATTCTTTATATTTTATTTTTTAGGTCTAAATGAATTGTTAAAAAAACAGAAGTACTCTTTAAAAGCCACATGTATGTAAAGTCTTAAAAATCCATACCAAAAGTAAATTTAAAGAATCTGATAAATAGGAGGAACTATGACACTTTTTGGTTATCTTTGGTAGTTTGGTTTCACACTCTCATGTTTCGCACTCCTCTGTATGATTGGAGTTTTTTTTTTTTTTTTTTTTTTTTTTTTTTTTTTGACAAGTGGATTCACTCACATTCTAGCCCTATTAGCCAGATCATGAGCAATAGTATTACATGTCCTAGAAATAAACGAAAAACTAATACAATGAAAAGTCAAAAATTGGAGTTATCAATGTTTAGCTTCTCTTGTAATAACATTTTTAGTATCACAACAAAAAATGCATCATTTCTTTTTTTGGCGCTAAATACTACTCTCTTCTATGTAGTATTTTTTTCCTTATTTTCATTTTGGGTTGATCCATCTTTTCTTCCCTATTTTCTTTTTTTAGGAAGCTTTCTGTGGTCCAAATTCAATTAAATGTGGAGTGATGTGTTTTTTGTGGTACAAATTTAATTTCTTATTTCTTGTGCAAAAATGAAAGGAGAAGAAACGAGGAGTATGAGGGAGTAAATGTATAATTGGAACATTTTAATATTTTATTAGGTGTCAGATGTTACAGAAATTTTAAATTTCTATTTTTTCTATTTTTGACTTGAATGCTCACTTCATATAATTTAGCGTTATTCTCATTGATACCCTGGAGTTATCGACTTTTCTCACAGCCGGTATCCCCGCCTTTTCATAATCTCCAAATATGCCCCTTAACTTTTTTCTTTACTCCCAACTGTTACCATATTTTCATCAAGTACTTCCGTTAGATTTATAACAGCGTGTACAATATATCTCTCTCCCAAAATCTAGGATTAAAACTAAAATTCATATACGCCTACTACCTCAGCTTGTTTGTCCTATTCAACATCCTCTTTGCCCTATTCAACTTCCTCTACTTGTTTGCCTTATTCTTCGTCAAATTAATCAACACACACCATAATTTCAACCTAACTTCTTTGTTTATTTAGTTGATAATCCTCCATTTCAAGTAAGTGTTCTATTAGGAATGTTTTTTATCAATAATTTTCAATCTTATTTTGTTGATAATATGATATTATGCATATTTTATTAAGCGAGATTGTTGATGATATGATATTAGAGCTATTGAATCTTCTATAAGAAGAACAAAGTGTTCTATCAATTGTCATTATCATGTTCATATGAGATTTTCCTGAAATCATCTTAAAGTTTTTGTCTTTCTTTACCATTATGCAAAAGTTACGATCTTTTTTTTATGAGTGAGTGAAACTAAGTTAAGCATATGATCTTTTGTTGAAATTTGGTATATTCATGCATTTTTTTTTTCATTTTTTTCTGTTTTCATAATACTTCAAAATTATAGAAATGTTGGTAAAACTGTGGCAGGGTTAGTGTATTAGAATATGGTTTTGTACACAAACTAGTTTTAATCCCGTGCAAAAAATGCGGGTGATTTCCGTACATAATGTTGTGAGGTAAAATAATTCTCAGTATATGGTTACTTGAAAAATAATTCCCACCATATAGTTAAGCTAGGTTTGGATAACCCGATGTAAAAGGATTGGAAAGAACATTATACTTGGATTTTCTAGAGGTATTGTCTTGTAAGAAAATTATTCCCTACATATTGCTACTTTTATTTTTATTTTATTTTTAATTTTAAGAAGACATATTTAGGTATATATTATAATTATTTGACATATAATATTATATAGTAATAAAATTTAAATTATAATTATGATAAAAGAATTTAAAATATTTTATTTTTTATTTGAGTATATTAATATTAGTTTAAAAACAACTTTTTAATAGATTTATTTTGTGTGCTCGTAATATATCTTTTCATCATTTTCTTTTTGCAATAGTTAGCTTTTTTTTTCTTTAATACAATAAGGCAATATTTTTGATTTTGTATACTTAACGCTTGATGTATGACTTATTGCAAAAAAAAAAAAAAAAAAAAAAAAAAGATGAATCATAACTCAGACTTGTACTAGCTTCGATATTAAATTTTAATCCGACCATTTTGAACACACATATAAATAAAGCTAAGAAAAAAGTGCGAGTATAATTTTAAGTAATATTAATACACATAAAAAAATACATTTTAATTTTTTTTTATCATAATTGTAATTAGAAATTAAAGTAACAATATGTAGGGAATAATTTTGTTTATAAGACAATACTTAAGGAAATTTCAATTTTATTGTTCTTTCCATTCCTTTGCTTTGGATTATCCAATCCTACCTCAGCTATATGGTGGGAATTATGTTTCAAGTAGCCATATGATGAGAATTAATTTGTCTCATAGCATTATGCAAGGAAATCACCCAAAAAATGCACGGGTTATTTTTAATTCTGTACAAAAAATATGCGGATTATATTACTTTTAAATTTCTAATATATGAAATATATTAATATGAACATAAAATTAAACCCTAGCAGAGGCAAAAAATTTCAGCGGGGGTGAACGGGTAATGATATAAGGGAAACTCGAATTTTTTTCGAAAATTCTAACTAATTTTTTTGCGATTTTCATCCGCCAGCGCGGGCGAGCGCCCCTGCTAGCCCCCCCAAATAATGAAATTGTTAAACTTATATCCAAATTGTCATATATAAAAAAAACGAAGGGAGTATTTGCATTCAGTTGAATAACATTGTTAAACATATCTAGCCCATAAAACGATAATAAAAATAATGAAATTAAGAAAAGTAGTAATAATAATTCAAAATAATAATAATAAATACTTGTAATATTCTCGGGCCAAATAAGTTGTAACTCAATTTCCAATAATTAGTATTCAGTCGAATAAATTTTTTAATAACGACAATAACAATAATAATAATAATAATAATAATAATAATAATAATAATAATAATAATAATAATAATAATAATATTATTATTATTATTATTATTATTATTATTATTATTATTATTATCTAAGCTACCCAAATAAATTATGAGCAACAACAACGGTAAATGATGAAAACAAAAGATTGCTAAGTATATATTATTTTGTAATTTATTAATCTGTTATTTTTTTTAATTCATCCTTAATTAAGGAGTAGAAGTGGATTAAAAATAGAAGCAAAGATAGGAGTGAAAATTAATTGTGCTAAAAAATAGGAACCCACGTTTTAGTGTTGAAAAACTTTGTTCCCCCTAATTTTCAGGAGCCAATGAAATTTTTTTAAAGGACTTAGCTTTTATATATAGTAGATTTGTCATGTTTTTATTGTCCATTGCAGAATGAATAATCTTGTATTGAAAATGAAGGTTTTTCTTAATCTATGTGATCAACGACAGGTACGATGAGACAGAGAAACATGGAATGCCTCTGCCTACACAACCAACACTGGCATATAGTTACAATATGAAATCTGTTACCATAAAGAATGACAATGGTCTAATGTATATGTTTAGCATGTATAGGGAAAAAAACAATTGATATATGGATTGGTTGTGATAGTACTCCTTCCCATGTTCTGTTAATGGCTAGGCAACTTAGGGCATGTATTGATGGTAATTCAAATCAAGCTAAGGATATTTCAATTGGAAATGCAGTTAACTTTGATCTTTTTCAAAATATGATCATGGATCTAATTGTAACTCCTATAAATAAGGGTGATTCTTCTACTTTGGATATGAATTGTGATAGAGAGAAATTGAAAGTTAGGAGAACAAAAACAAATGAAAACAATGACTCTATGAAGAGTGTAAGGTTAAGCCAAGTTTGTGGTCCTTCATTTCAGCCTTCCTCTCAAAAATCTCAAACAGTTACTAAAGTTGGTGATCAAAGGTTCAAAATGCCTAAAGCATCAGCTAAAAGAAAGGGTATATATATTTTGATAAGACCCATATGCAAGAAAGAATTGATTGTAATAATAGTAGAAGTGCAACAAGAAGGAACATTCTTGAATAAGATTGTGAATCTAAAAGTTCTGATAGAGATGACCGTTGAACCATCTAATGGCTACTTTGTTGAGGATGAGGGTGATATGAATGATTTAGAGGTGGAAGATAACCTATTAATTTCCTCTCTAGATCGTGTTGATGATGTTTATATTCCTTTTCAATGAAATGAGTGGGAGTTAGATGAAGAGGGGTACTTGGCTCAGGTCTATGCCAATGATGAGATGTATGAAAAGAAGAAGTTTGGGGGAAATTAGATTAAGGCCGTGGATCCTTTTGTTGGATAATTAACATTTTAAACACGTTCTACGGGATTATTGTGTCCAAGAAGAGTTCTTCCTAATTGTTGTTAAGGTTGACAGAAAAACATATACTGCAAAATGTGCGACTCTCATATGAATTGGAGAATTTATGCAAGTGCAATTCGGCATGGGACAACGTGGGCATAAAGTCATTCAATAACATCTATCATAGTTGTACAAGTGTAATGAATCACAATCCAATGGCCAGTGCTTCTTGGGTTGCAAAAAGGTTAGTGGGGGATATAAGAGCAAATCTTGATATCTCGGCTCAATCTATTCAAGTCTTCTTATGGACAGATATGGGATAGAAATGAAGTTTTCTACTTTCTATATGTAATACCCGGATATTTTGGGACCCACAAAGGACTCCTAGGATGCGTGAGTGGACCCTCGGACTTGGTGAGACTACCAGAAGTAAAGGATGACCGTACACTAGACCAAGTAAAACTTATACTAGACCTAGTAAGACTACAATGAACCGAGTAAGACTTCTAGTACCGACTAGCGGTCACTCGGTCGAATAAGCATAGTACTCGACCGAGTGAGACTTGTCATACCGGGTTATAAGTTATTTTGGGATTCTATCTTATCCTATCCCTAATTCATTTCTATCCTTTTCCTTATCACTCTAAATTCTCTCCCTTCTCTCTAAGATCTCCTTAATCACCTTCTAATGAGATTCAAGCTTCGATTAGAAGATTTGTTCACCTTATATTATCTCCCTTCCACTTTGTAAGTTGAGATCTATCCCTTTTCTAGTCTTATGAACCCTAGATTTTGGGGTTTTTGTTATGGATAATTAGTTAGTAATTTGTATGTGTACTATGGGTAATTAGTGGGTAATTAGTGGGTAATAATAAGGGATTTTATATTGTGTAATAATGTAGGATGTATTGTGATGGTATTATGTGAATTGTTTAGGATGAGACGGAATCGGATTGGATTCGAGTGGCTTGTGAAGATTGCTAAAAGGTAGGTTAATCTTACTCGGTTTCAGTAAGTGTAAATGGTTTCATGTGTCATTATTGTGTTGTCATTGCATTACGACATGATGGTTGCGTATAATTGTTGTCAGTCTCATAGTATTGTTGGGATTTCTTCATAACATGATAATGAGTCATTAGTGTTGGTTTCAGAATGTCATTGGATTTGCATTATAACATGTGGTTGATGGTATACATGGGTATGTGGAATGATTGACATTCGTGATATATAAGAAAGAGGCACAATTGGTAAGAGTTATGCATATTCATTGTGAAATGGGCATATTGGCGTATTGTGATGCATTTAGTGATATATGTGGTGGCTCGAAATTGTTGGTGGTAATACTTGTTGTGTGGAGACGTAAGACGGCTGGAAGACCGTCTTACGCTTGAGTCGCCTTTTGGAGCTTCCCACTCCAAGAGGGTTGTGCACATTAATGACTTAAGTTACGGAGAGACTCGTGTGGTTGAGGCAGGGGGTCCGAGTCGCTCTCGGGCCCGGTACCACAGACGTGTTCCGAATACCTGATACCGTCGTTTTGTATCAAAATTAAATTTATAATTCCAAACTAAAACTATAGCTAGTGATAGTAAGGGTCGAACCATAGAGAGACAAGATTAATTTTGTTTGCTATTTCCAGTCTATAAAAGTAACAATTAAGTGGGGGTTTTGAAATTGGTTGACTAATTTGACTAATTGCTAAAATAAGAATTTCTCAACAAAATAAAAGGAAGATCGGGAATTTCGGTTCACCAAGGCTAAGGTCAGGTCAAAAGGGTAGTAGAGGTCTTATGATACGGTCTTAGGAAATATGAGCAAGCCTTTCGATCAATGCTCAAAATTAACCTTACGGTCTTCTAATTCCCTAGAATTTCTCAAAGCTTTCGCTCAAAGGAAATTCCAAATCTAATGACAACCTAACCTACTAATCTTTCAATCTAGCAAGATAGGTTTATCAAAAGGTAATAAAATCGATATGTAAGAAAATCATACTAATAAAATTGACCCTAACTCATGCCATGGCTCACCTTGTTCCAAATCAAGGCAATTAGCTACTCATGACTAAAACTGTAACAATTGCAAAATTAAAGGCAAAGAACAAGATTGACATAATTGAAATTGAATTAAAGACAAAGGAATAAAAGATGAATCTCTGAAAGTAAATTAATAACAACAAGTATTGAAATAACAAGAAATTAAAGAAGAAGGAATTTGCATAAAAGCTTACTAATTAGATGATGAACAAAGTATTCAAATTCGATTTTCGTCGTCCCTTGCGAAAACTAGATCTAAAGACAGTTCTTGAATATTGAAAAACATAACCTAAAATTGTAGCCGCGTTCTCCTGATAAACGATGCCAAAAGTTAATTACAAATTGGGCTTTTAAAAGTCTAACACGAAAAATAAATCTCAGCTGCGGGGCTTGGTCGATCGACTAAGGGGCATGGTCGATCGACTGGATAGTGCAGTACAGTAGCAGCTGAAGAAATTCCACGGTCGATCGACTGGTGATGCTGGTCGATTGACCAGCTGAGCTGTGCAGTAACCTCCTTTCCTCTTCCAATCAGCCTCTAAGCTCCATGCACGCATCCCGAGGTGAGTGAGTACGAACTCCCTTCTTCCAAGCTTCCCTGAAGTTACCTCCGGAGGACGATTTAGGCTTCATTTAGCCCACTTTCACTCATTCCTACAATAAATCATAGAAATTGCAAAGTGAACCATTTCGGGAGAAATAGTAGCCTTAAGCTAACAATTATGCATGGAAATACGTGCCAAAACTGCAAATAAAGTGTATAGAATATGCACGTATCAAATCTCCCCAAACCAAACCTTGCTTGTCCCCAAGCAAGCACTATGACCCAAATAAAAACCTAATGGAAAGGAGTATATCTCAGAGCTAGCTACAAGTCAATGCCAAACCGTTTAATGCACATAATCAACTATTGCAAAGCTCGAATCAAGTGAACAAGTTTATGCATATCATGGAATTAAATCGGGCGTTCGACCTTGCAAGACTCATAAATTCGGACTCTCCCGGGTCACTCTTCTCTCAGCAAAGCAAATGGTAAGAATGTATGTAGAAGAGAGGGAAGAAAAAACAGACTCTCACCTAGACTGCGACCGACAAAACATGTATGCTTGACTAGTATGAATAATGATTCTAGCTACCGTACATACACATAACCACCGTCAAGAACTATTACATGCCGAACTATTGCAAAATTTGGATATGTGAGGCTAAGTGGGAAAGAAAGGACAAAAACATGTATGGAAATGTGAAGGTAAGAGCCAAGCTAGTACCTAACAAACCATCAGAAACCGTATCCCGTTCCTCCAAATCGAAAAATAAACAATGCCTTTAAAAGTCTAGGCAACACACTATCTCAAAAACCGACACCTCCAATTCATGAAATAAGCACATGAGGTATATTCTTAACTCAGCTGAATTTTTTTTCTTATTATTTTTTCAAATCCCTTTTTTTTTTCTTCTTTTTTCTTTCTCTTTTCTGAACTGGGCAGTCGATCGACCAGAAACAGCAGTCGATCGACCACCACTGCAGTTCCAGTGCTCTCTGCCCAGATTAACAACTTCTCCTCTTTTTTTTTCATTTCTTCTGAGTTTCTTTCTTTCTTTCTTTCCAAGATGACACAACTCCTTCACTTCTCATAAATACTCACTCCATCAGTACAAAACGAACCAAAACCGCTATAATTCGGAAAGATCCTCTACTACATCCTAGCTCGGCACAATGGTAGGCTAACTATGGGATGTAGTTAAGGGCAACTGGCAGATATGGCTTATAGTGGAGTTAATGGGGCAAAATGAGAAACGGAGAGATGCAATAGTTCTCAAAACATGTAATACCGACCACAAACCGATGCGTATAGGCAATAAGCAATCAAAACTCATACACGTGCAAAACATGAAATGACGGGAGTACTACTCTCAATCCTAAATTAACCTGTCATGAATGTCACCAGTTATAGGCTCTATATCTCAGAAAGTATAAGTAGGTTGCCAAAGGTAATGAGTCAAGTCTAATTACCCAAAATGAATTCCATAACAAAATTTGAGAAATCAATTTTAATTCTCGCTAAGCAGCTGTGAAAAGGCAAGGAATGGCATAGTTGACTAATAGTGCAATATCATCATTAATAAACTCCAATCCGACTCGACTATATGCACAAGTAAGCGTGATATTGTTGATTTTTTATGAATTTTTTCAATTTTTTCAGTTTTTTTTTTTTTGAATTGAAAAACAAATGCAAGCTAAAATGCAATAAAAAACGTGTGACTGAAATGCAATAAAAAACAAATGCAGATGCAAAAGACATATGCAAATACCCTCCCCAAACCAAAACGCACAATGCCCCCATTGTGCTCAGCAGAAAATCACCAGTAGAAATAGGGAAGAATAAAAGCACAACAAAATAAAAGGGAAACTAATAAAGAAGGATAGGAAACTCACAAAACACGACCTCCCCAAACCAGCCAAAAACGGGGAGGTCACAAGCATCTAATCGCCACCGTCGTACTCGGAACCACTAGACTCTCCGGACCCCGAGTCACTCTCCTCCTCTTCCGCCACAGCAGCGGCGGCAGTAGTAGTAGTCGTGGGAGGAGATCTCCTGGCAGGCTGAGGGTAACCGCCCACCGGAGGGACAAAGAAGGACGGGTGAGTCCAGGCACCCTGTGGGAGCATTCCTCCCCGGGCGTACTCCTCGTAAACTGGGTACAGGGCTAAAGCCGTGTCTAGTCTGTGCTGATCAAAGCTCCTGCACAAGTCACCCAGCACACGTGACATCGCCCTTTGGTCCATGACCGCAGGGATAACATTAGCTGGAGGGGGACGGAAAGTGGTCGGGAAGCCGGTGGGAGCAGGAGTGGAGGGAGAGGGTGCCTGTGAAGAGGAGGCACGAGCTCTCCTCGAAGTGCTAGCAGTAGCAGTACCCGCCCCAATAGGGAGCCTGTAACTAGGCAAGGGCGGGCGAGTTGCCCCCGAAACAGTGGTGAGGGGCAGGATAGGAGGGTAGCCTAGGACAGGGATGGGGTCGCAGATGAAAGAATCAATCTTCCACCGACTCCTACTATCGACCCACTTCACAGACTGCGCGTAGGCAAGATCCATGTAGCGTAGGTCCGGGTCTATAGGGGCCTTCTCTCGAGGGAAAAGTAGAACTAGACGGTTGGCGATACGCGTCATACACCCGCCACAAGCAATACTGGTCAAAGTGCCCTCACTAACAGTCTGAAAGTGAGCGGCAGTCAAAAAGTGAGCGGCAGTCAAATAAGCGATGTTATAGATATGGGCTACCCGACTTTCAATGTTCAGATAGCCCGCCAAAATAGACAGTTCAATAGTATTCACATTATTCGACTCCTTATGGCCGAAAATGGTATTACCCATTAGCCGTAGAAAATAACGAAAAGGGGGCAAGTGGACGGAAGTGCCCATCCTCTTAGGCCCGTTCCAGTCACTAATACAGGACCACATGACTCGGTGAACATCAGAGGTTTCCGAGGTTTTACCCTCGAAATAAAGACCCAAAAAACCAGCAAAGTTGGCTAATGTAAGGGAATAGGTGACATTGAATAGCCGAAAAGAAATGCAAGAATTATTCTTATTTTCCTCAAAAGAAGCCGAGTCAAAAGCATAACACGAAAAGAACTCGAGGGTCAAAATGTAATATGTGAACTCAGCCATGTCCACAAGACCCGTCATTCCTGTCCCATTTAGTAGGGACACAACAGACTCAAAATAGCCTAATTTCTCTAAAGTGGGTTTGTGAAGAAATCGGGTGGCTGTTACTTTCATTTTCGCGATAAAAAGAGCAAACTTGCCACGCTGAGTAGAATTAGAAAAGACAACCTGCGGATAGTTAGGTAGACTATCCGTGGTGTCCTCAATCATTAGCGGCGGACCCCTAGGTCGTTTGACAGCTCCCTGGCTGGACTGCCCTTCGAACATATGCTGCTTTCCTTTTGACATTGTTGTTTCCTGCAAACAACAAATTAGTAACAAGCTTCCCTCAACCTTGACAATTTATGAAATCCTAACCAAAAATCAGAGATCAAAAATCAAATTAGGGCTTCGAAATTTTTGGGGGAAAACGGAATTAAGAAGCCCCTAGTTGCTAAATTATCTCGAAAATCAAGGGAAAA
Organism: Silene latifolia; assembly: GCF_048544455.1. Lineage (NCBI taxonomy): Eukaryota > Viridiplantae > Streptophyta > Magnoliopsida > Caryophyllales > Caryophyllaceae > Silene > Silene latifolia. Next base: position 1,145,420 of record NW_027413701.1, read on the forward strand.
GGGTAGAAAAAGCAATTAAAGCATAAAAAATAACAAGAAATCAACCCCTAAATCGATTATCCCAAATCGATTTTTCCGTCTCAAAGGAACAATGCTCGAAAATTTGGCATGACAGTGCAGCGAGAATCAAATTTAAAGGGTTAAGAGTGGATTAAAGATATACCTTTGACGAGACCTTGAAGATTGTAGTAAGAAAATTCGAGATTAAGGGATGGATTCGCAAGGAAAAATCGCAAGAAAGGGGGAAGGAACTAGGGTTCGTCCTCTGATTTTTGGTTTTATGAATATGAATGAATGAATGAGAAAAGAAGGAAACTTCCCTTATTAAAATGCGTTCTGAACCCGCGCTGTGGTCGATCGACCACCTGACCCGGTCGATCGATTAGTCTTCACTGAAAACAGCTTCTGGACTTTTCTCTTCAGTCGATCGACTGAGTAACTTAGTCGATCGACTGCAAACGCTGGCAATTAAACTCAAAATCTTCAAAAATTCATTTTGCCACTTCGATTTCCCGTTCTTCTCTCATGAATATTCAGTAAACCACCCTACGCACTTTGCAATAAAATAATCACCTGCAAAATTCTCAAAGGCGCACATTTTTCAAACCAAGAAATTGCGAAATAAAAAGAAAAAACTAAAGCTCCTAATGCAAATTAAATGAAATAAAACCATTAAAATCCTAATTACAAAAAATTACAAGCCGGGTTGCCTCCCGGTTAGCGCTGGTTTAAGAGGTCCCACACGACCTTTTTACCTCAATTTGCATCATCCGATAACGGGTCGAAGTACAATACCTCGACTTTCCCAACAAACTCATATGTTCCGTGATAATGCTTCACCTATTGGCCATTAACTTTGAACCTTTCTCCAACAGAGGTCTCCAATTCAACTTATCCGAACTTTGTAATCTTTGTGACCGTATAAGGGCAGTCCCTCGGATTTCACTTGCCAGGAAATAAACGAATACGAGCGTTAAAAAGAAGTACCTTATCGCCAATATAGAACTCGCGCTTAATGATTCTCTTATCGTGCCAGCGCTTCGTTTTCTCTTTGTAGATCCTAGCATTGTCATAGGCCGGAGACCTAAATTCCTCCGGCTCATTCAATTTTGTGTCATGCGTTTCTCACGAGAGAGGTTAGGATCCAAATTCAAATCACAAATAGACCACCAAGACTTACGCTCTAACTCAACAGGTAAATGACATGTCTTACCATAAATCAATCGGAACGGAGACATCCCAATTGGCGTCTTAAACGCGGTTCTATAAGCCCATAAGACATCATCTAACTTAAGACTCCAATCTTTCCATGATTTAGAAACAACTTTAGCTAAAACTTCTTTCAATTCTCTGTTAGAAATCTCAACCTGACCACTGGTTTGAGGATGATACCCCAAACCTCGACGATGTTGGACACCGAATTTAGTCAATAAAGCACTAAGTTGTTTCTCTTTAAAATGCATTCCACCATCGCTAATGACAACCCGAGGGACACCAAAACGAGGGAAAATAATCTTTTTAAATAGTTTAATCACGGCTTTTGCATCGCAATGGGGAGTAGCAATAGCTTCCACCCATTTGGACACATAATCTACAGCTACGAGGATATATTTATTACCTTGACTGCTCGGAAAAGGTCCATGATAATCAATGCCCCAGACATCGAATATCTCAACCTCAAGAATGCCTACCTGTAGCATCTCATGTCTCTTGGAAATATTCCCCGATCTTTGACAAGCGTCGCACTCAGCAACAATATTGCGACTATCTGCTTGCAAAGTTGGCCAATAGAAACCAGATTGGAGTACCTTAGCTACAGTCCTGGACGGACCGTGGTGACCACCATAAGCAAAAGAGTGGCAAGCTTCTAGGATATCCTTCACCTCCCATTGAGGCACGCATCTGCGGATGAGACCGTCTGCGCATTCCTTGAAAACATAAGGATCATCCCAAAAGTATTGTCTAGCATCATAAGAAAACCGCTTCTTCTACTGCCATGAAAGCTCGGGTGGTATCTTACCTGTCACAGCAAAGTTAGCAAAATCAGCAAACCAAGGAGGTGGATAAGACCCTGAAGTAGTAATAGCTAACAGACTCTCATCAGGAAAAGAATCATTAATAGGTAACGAATCCTCCCTTTCTGTCAGCTGCAGACGAGATAAGTGGTCAGCTACCACATTCTCTGCTCCTTTCTTATCTTTGATCTCCAAATCAAACTCCTTCAAAAGGAGTATCCACCTCAAGAGCCTCGGCTTCGCATCCTTCTTAAGAAAGAGAGTCTCCAGCGCTGCATGGTCAGTATAAACAATAACCTTATAACCTACAAATAAGACCGAAATTTATCTAAGGCAAAAACTACAGCTAGAAACTCTTTCTCAGTGGTATAATAATTGATTTGAGCCTCATCCAGAGTTCGGCTCGCATAGTATATGGCATTCAAAGCTTTATTCTTTCGCTGTCCCAAAACTGCACCGATCGCATAATCGCTGGCATCACACATAATCTCAAATGGGAGGTCCCAATCAGGCAGCTGAATGATTGGCGCAGAAACTAGGGCCTCCTTTAACCTGTTAAAAGCGAAAAGGCAATCATCAGTAAATTCAAAGACATCATCCTTAAGGAGCAATTGTGTAAGTGGTTTAGCAATTTTTGAAAAATCCTTAATGAAACGCCGATAGAAACCATCGTGACCACGGAAACTCCTCACTCCTTTAACATTCACGGGAGGAGGCAATTGCTCAATCACCTGCGCTTTTGCTTTGTCAACATGTATACCTTTATCAGAAATCAGATGCCCTAACACAACTCCCTCATTGACCATAAACTGACATTTTTCCAAGTTTAAAACAAGATTAACATCAATACAACGCTGCATGACTTTATCAAGGTTAGCTAAACAACGATCAAAGTCATTACCATAAACTGAGAAATCGTCCATAAATACCTCAATAATGTTCTCTATATAATTAGAAAAAATCCCCATCATGCACCTCTGAAAGGTAGCTGGGGCGTTACACAATCCGAAGGGCATTTTGCGATATGCAAAAACACCCTGTGGACAGGTAAAAGTGGTCTTACTCTGATCGTCCGGATGAATATGGATCTAAAAGAACCCTGAATATCCGACTAGAAAACAGAAAAATTTGTTAGAAGCAAGTCTTTCAGTCATTTGGTCAACAAAAGGGAGGGGGAAGTGGTCTTTCTTGGTGGCGGCATTTAACTGTCTATAATCAATGCACATCCGCCACCCTGTCACAACTCGTGTCGGTATTAATTCATTTTTATCATTTTTAACCACGGTAGTCCCTCCTTTCTTGAACAACTGAATGGGCTAACCCACTTGGAGTTGCCAACTGTATAAATAATACCGGCATCGAGTAGTTTCATCACCTCGGCCATAACAACTTCCTCGCATCTTCGGGTTCAACTTGCGTTGACCCATGTCCGTAAGGCTTGTGGCCTTCCTCCGATCTATTCTCGTGCATACAAACTTCGGGTGATGCCCTTAATATCATCCAAAGAGTAACCTAGAGCCTTCATGTTTTTCTTAAGCACACACATCAAAGCAGCAGTGGTCATCATTAAGCTTAGCACTAACAATAATGGGTCTTGCTCTGTATCATCTAGAAAAACATACTTAAGATTAGGAGGAAGTGGCTTACGCTCTGGCACCTTTACCTCTACAAAGACAGACATAATCAGCTTCAATGGTATAGCAAGTGTTTACCAAATTCTCGTTGGCTAGGCTCAAGAGCATCTCATCTTCTTCCTCTGTGAGCTCGTAGCTTTCCATTAAGGCTACCAAAGCATCTGGCCCCTCAAAGCATTCTCCGCTGTATTACCTGCACACTCATCTAAACTGGTTAGATCAGCTAAGGGATCCTTGGCTAAGGATTCCCTCCAATTATAATTAATAGCCCTATCAACAATATCAATGGAATAACACGTATCATCATCAGCAGGTTCAGTGGCCTTACGAGCAAGACTGAACTCAATGGTGTCATCCCCTACCTCTAAGGTTATGATTCCGTGTTTGACATCTATTACAGCCCCAGCTGTATGTAAAAATGGTCTACCTAAAATAATAGGTATCTGATAGTCCTCTGCAATGTCCAAAACAACGAAATCGACAGGAATAAAAAACTTACCCACTCGAACGGGTACATCCTCTAAGACTCCTATAGGTCTTTGAGTCGATCTATTTGCCATCTGAACGGTAATATCGGTCACCTTAAGCCTACCAATATTTAACCTTTCGCAAACAGAATAAGGCATGACACTGACACTGGCCCCTAAATCACAGAGGGCCTTTCCAATTTCGTGGTTACCTATAGTGCAAGGGATTGAAAAACTATCCGGGCCCTTTAACTTGGGTGGTATATTAATTTGCGAAAGAGCATTGCATTCTTCCACAAAAGCAACATTACCATCATCACGAAAGTTTCTCTTACGATTCAAAATGTCTTTCATAAATTTAGCGTAAGAGGGTACCTGGGTAATTAGGTCAGTGAAAGGAATGGTTACCTCGAGATTCTTGACCATCTCCAAAAACTTACCATACTTGCGCTCCAGCTTAGTATTCTTTAAACGCTCTGGATACGGGACTGTAACACTGGCCGTAGGATCAGTAACCTTCGGCTTCCGTAAGTTTAAAACTTCCGTCAAATCATCAATAAGTGTAGAATCATGCAAACTAGTTGACGGATTTGCGTCCTGCACTGGAGACCCAGTCGATCGACTGATAGGAGTGGTCGATCGACCGATCTGGCTGGGTGTGAACAGTTCCTGGACAGAGACTTCTTCGTCAGGAGTCTCAGTCGATCGACTAGCAATGTTGGTCGATCGACTGCTTATGCGTGGTGTGAACAGTTTCTGATCAGAAACTTTTTCATCTGACAACCCGGTCGATCGACTGGTTGTGTTGGTCGATCGACCGCTGGTACTGGCAATTGAGCTCGTTTTTGCGCCAGAAATTAAACTAGCCTCCTTATCATTTCCCGAGTCTCTTCTTGGCTTATCGGGACCTTCATAGGAGAGGCCGCTTCTGAGATTAATGGCATTAATCGTCTCAATTGGCCCCTCACATTTGCTTGAAGAATTGGCGACTTGCTTAGCCTCTATATTCTCCAACTGCTGCACAAAATTCTTTGTAGATTCGATCCCGGCTGCTTCTATTTTCGCCACTTGAACCAAAAGAGTTTGGACCATTTCTCTCAATTTCGCGGTCTCATCTGAATTATGGACAGGAATTTCAACTCGTTCCTTGGAAGCTTCAGAGGTCTCGAGCTTCTCGAGACGGGCAGTAATAGAAGTAATGAGTGTCACAACGGCACTCATTTCATCACTTTGCTTGCGTGATTTTCCACGTGAACTCCCAAACTCAGCTCTATGGACTGCCATGTAACACCCCCATACTCCAAGTGCCTTACCAGGACCACTCAGGTATAAGGATACTACCATCTCGGTTGCCCGAGGCAATGAATATCATAAGACAATAAAGAAACGTACTTTAAAAGTAATTACAGTTTAAGTGATTATATGTTCAAAACCAAAACTGGTTAAAAGGAACTACAAGTTCTCAAAACTATCTACTATCAAAATACTATCAAGCGTCAGACACAGCGGAAGACTTCTAAACTGCAACGTGGTGACTCATCCCAGCTATCCCATACGCATCGTCTCATACCTGCTCAATAACTGCTCACCACCCCCGAATGGATCACCACAGTTTTTAAAACATTTAAACGGGGTCAGTACCAATCACATAATTTATATGATCCAACAACACAACAAACAACATAGCTCAAACAGTCACACACACAATCACACCCACTCCAATCAATCTCCGTCACCGACTGTCCACTGGACCAGCCCTGCCAGTGGGGGACCGCAGCCGTTCCCACCTAAGCCCCGCTCGTCATACCGAGCGATAACCCTGTCCCATTAATGTGCACATCCCCTTCCGTGGCGGGTTCCACGAAGGGCGAAACTAGGGCGTGAAGCCACTCCCGCAAGTGACTCCACTCAGCCGAGAACGCATCTCGAGAACCAGAGACAACAATCACAATCACAACCGTCACAACACAATTACGATATTAATCAATAATCACAATCAACCACCGTCACAACACAATTACGATATTAAACAATCAATCTCAACACATCAACAATCATCCCATTATGGGACTAATACTGAGTAGGAAATCCTACCTGGAAAGCAACACAATCATCAGACGATCTAGCAGCTGTCTCAAAACCTCTCCTTTACAAATCCTTCTCCTATCACATAATCACATAATCACAATCTTACCTTAACAAATCATAAAAACCCCCAATCCCAAAATTAGGGTTTAACGAAACTTGACGAAATACTATAAAATTGGTATGCAGATCTTACCCTCGATGCAAGGATCACAAAGGTGTAAAGAACGATGAAATCCGACCTCTCAAGCTCCGAGATTTGTCAACAACACGGATGAATGCAAAGAACGTAACTTGAATCTCCCTTTTAATGTTATTAGGTTTGTAAAGGTGTATTATGAAAGTGACGGAAAGATTTATATATTAATCCGTGTTTTTAAAAAAACCCGTCGAATTATCACCCCGTAAACCGGCTACTCGATCGAGTACCCAAGGACACTCGATCGAGTACCCACCTACTCGATCGAGTACCCCAGCTACTCGATCGAGTACCCAACAGGTCAGAAACTTTTCTAAAACGCAACTTACCCTTACTCGACAGAGTAAGGCCTACACGATAGAGTACCCCAAGACTTATAAATACGGAGTATTACAGTCTTCCCTCCTTAAAAAGAACTTCGTCCCCGAAGTTCAACCCATACTAAAAAACAAACCTACTAACTCGATCAAGACTCAACAACGTGACTAAGAACTCAAAACAAAACTCCAACCCAAACATGAACTCGTAACACCAACTCCACTAACTATTCCTACCTCCACAACATGGCTCACGATATCGTATCAACTCCACATATATATATCTCTCACGACGCCAACTCCATACATAACCAACTACCATCCTCTAATGTTGCTAGCTCCATAATATCATCCACTATCAAATCCAAAATCAAGACACTCATAGACACCAAACGGAATGTTACATGCCATCTCCTCAATAGTGTTCCAACCTTTATTCTGACCGGTATTGTTTTGGAACCTACCATTCACAGCTGCGTCCAGGATGACCTTGTAATCATCATATAAAGCATTGTAGAATAAGTTGCAAAGGTACCACTGCTGGAAACCGTGGTGAGGGACAGACCGAACCAAATTCTTGAAACGTCCCTATGCTTCACAAAATTCCTCATCAGGTCTTTGCTGGAAATTTGTGATTTTACTTCTCAAAGCATCAGTCTTTGCAAGTGGGAAGTATTTTTTGTAGAAGGCCAATGCGAGAGATGTCCAATCTGTGACTCCAGCTGCTACCCTATCAAGGTAGCGGTACCAATCTCGCGCAGAATCCTTCAAGGAGTATAAGAACATCACCCTCTTTTACTTCATCCTGAGTCACCCCAGCCGGTATAGGTATGGAACAGCAGTAGTCTGTGAAAATTTCCATATGCTTCAAAGGATCCTCATCGGTAGACCCAAAGAACCGATTTCGCTCCACTAAATCAATATAGGAGGAAAGAAATTCGAACTGACCAGTAGTAGGGGTAGGTAACACGTGCCCCTTTGGAAGGTGCTGCTCTTTTGGCTGAAGATTGTCATATATCGTAGTCATGTTCGCCAAACTGAGAGTACTCAAGTCTTCCTCTCAAAAACATGTCTTCTAACTGTGCAAAAGCAAAACTAGAAGCAAAGGTAAGCAACGGCCTCAAGGAACCAAAGTTCCTTGAGACAAGAAAAATAAACTAAAAATAAAGCAAACATAATTACATCGTCTCCCCGACAACGGCGCCAAAATTTGATACCGTCGTTTTGTATCAAAATTAAATTTATAATTCCAAACTAAAACTATAGCTAGTGATAGTAAGGGTCGGACCACAGAGAGACAAGATTAATTTTTTTTGCTATTTCCAGTATATAAAAGTAACAATTAAGTGGGGGTTTTGAAATTGGTTGACTAATTTGACTAATTGTTAAAATAAGAATTTCTCAACAAGATAAAAGGAAGATCGAGAACTTCGGTTCACCAAGGCTAAGGTCAGGTCAAAAGGGTAGTAGAGGTCCTATGATACGGTCTTAGGAAATATGAGCAAGCCTTTCGATCAATGCTCAAAATTAACCTTACGGTCTTCTAATTCCCTAGAATTTCTCAAAGCTTTCGCTCAAAGGAAATTCCAAATCTAATGACAACCTAACCTACTAATCTTTGAATCTAGCAAGATAGGTTTATCAAAAGATAATAAAATCGATATGTAAGAAAATCATACTAATAAAATTGACCCTAACTCATGCCATGGCTCACCTCGTTCCCAATCAAGGCAATTAGCTACTCATGACTAAAACTATAACAATTGCAAAATTAAAGGCAAAGAACAAGATTGACATAATTGAAATTGAATTAAAGACAAAGGAATAAAACATGAATCTCTGAAAGTAAATTAATAACAAAAAGTATTGAAATAACAATAAATTAAATAAGAAGGAATTTGCATAAAAGCTTACTAATTAGATGATGAACAATGTATTCAAATTCGATTTTCGTCGCCCCTTGCGAAAACTAGATCTAAAGACAGTTCTTGAATAATGAAAAACATAACCTAAAATTGTAGCTGCGTTCTCCTGATAAACGATGCCAAAAGTTAATTACAAATTGGGCTTTTAAAAGTCTAACACGAAAAATAAATCTCAGCTGCGGGGCTTGGTCGATCGACTAAGGGGCATGGTCAATCGACTGGATAGTGCAGTACAATAGCAGCTGAAGAAATTCCATGGTCGATCGACTGGTGATGCTGGTCGATCGACCAGCTGAGTTGTGCAGTAACCTCCTTTCCTCTTCCAATCAGCCTCTAAGCTCCATGCATGCATCCCAAGGTGAGTGAGTACGAACTCCCTTCTTCCAAGCTTCCCTGAAGTTACCTCCGGAGGACGATTTAGGCTTGATTTAGCCCACTTTCACTCATTCCTACAATAAATCATAGAAATTGCAAAGTGAACCGTTTCGGGAGAAATAGTAGCCTTAAGCTAACAATTATGCATGGAAATACGTGCCAAAACTGCAAATAAAGTGTATAGAATATGCACGTATCAATACCTATTTGTGAGGTATGGTGTCGTGGGAGTATCCCTGACACCGGTGGTTGTGGTTACGCCTAGGCGTGTCCCGGTACCGGCGTGGTGATTGTATAATAGTATCTTGTTCACATCATCGACATGTTGCATATATATTTGTATACATTGGATGTCGTGTCTTATGTTTAATTATTGAAACTGACGTGTTCATGTGTCTGTGTAAATTGTCACCTATTTTCGGGGTGACATGTGTCGATCCATATGATATTTCCGATCATATGGGGAGTAGGTTGAGTACAGGTTGGTTTAGTGTCACGCGGAAGACGAGACGCGAGTTGGACTTGGAGTCGAGCTACTTAGTTAGATGACTTAGATAGTGGTCGAGTTGTATATTTTATAGTTTACATTTATTATTCATTTATTTAATCATTTGTAAATCACTAAACTTGTTATCTATTTAAGTTGTTCTATAATTGGAGTTTTGGAACAGTGCCTCAGAAAACCAAGATGGTAACATCCTCTTATTACCTTGTTCGGGTAAGAAGGAGGTATTACAAAGTGGTATCAGAGCGACGATTTTGGAACCTATACCAATGAACCAAAATGAACCTAGGTGTGTCTAATAAAATGAACTCGACATAAGTACAATAGGAGATTGGTTTTGGATGAGTAGGCGTTCTCATATCAAAACTAGTGCACATTGCCTCGGTTGGTCACTACGTGGTTGGACTTAAATATGGGTAATGCTATGTGAAATGTGGTATGGTTACGTATATGTTATGATAATTAATGCATTCTTGTTGTGCGTGATCATATATAACATGAGATATGTAACATGTGGAAGTTATATGAATGAATGATGTGTATGTACGTGCATGAAGGACATTAATCCTGAATCTTGGCAGATAGATATCGTATGTGTGTTCGAACTTGTTAACGCTATCACTAGAGTATGAATGCTGATGATCATTGGTATAGTAGTTGCGTATATGAAGGTAATGTATTAAAGATGGCAAGTATGATATCGTGCGAGCTAACTCGGGACGAGTCACTGGTAGTCGGTGGACTCTTGAACTTTTCTTTGTGCTGCAGGGATACCATAATTAGAATTTAATCGATTATTTCAGACCTAAAGGAGTCACTCGAGCGAGTACGGTCACATACTCGATCGAGTAAGGGGACACTCGACCGAGTGGAAAATTCCAGAAAGTGGTAGATTTCTGGAAAAATTCACTTAACCGAGTGGATCTGCACTCAACCAATTGGACTTGACACTCGACCGAGTGAGGCTGACGGGTTTACTCACTCGTGTAAATCCTACTTTTTATCAATCCTTATCTTCTTCTTACCTCTTTTATTCCTCCTAGTTTTAACTTCCAAAAACCTCTAAAATCATTTCAAAAACTCCATTTTCATCATTTTGGTGCTTAGATTCAAGATTCTTACTCCATCTTACTCAATTAATCACCCTTAATTCGACAATGTAAGTAGTTCATCTTTTCTCTTGTTTTTCCCCAATTTTGATTTTTTTAGCTCTACACTAATTTACTCAAGTTTTGTCAACTAATTGTATGTTTTTGTTTAATTCATGATAGTAATAGACTTTCTACATCATTATTATAGACAAAAATCAAATTTTTATGTTGAAATCTTACCCAACATTGATGAACTTGAAACTTGGTGTTCTTGAGTCAATAATTGGATTTTATTTTTATTTTTTTGATAAAATGTGAGTATATATATATATCAAAAATAGGATTTACATGGAATGCAAATCCTTAGTTACATAAGGTTCTTATGGCAAAGCCAAGATACATCATTAGCACTCAAATTCTCCCTCCCTCTTCCTCTAATTCTAGCTTTCATACCATCATTTATCTGCAAGGCAACCTGTCTAGGATGCATTAGAACCATATCATTCCTGCACTTGTTCCTCTGGAACCAGATAGAATAGAGTGCCCCCAAGAACAAAGCAATCTGAACTCCTCTCTGGACAACTGTACCTCCTCTATTAGCCCACCACATTAGATCAACTGCCAGAGGAAAGCTGCACCCAGTGATCTGCTGCATAGCCATCATCACACGTCTGCTGTACTGGAAATCAAAGAAGAGATGAGCCAAGGACTCATTAGCCTGACCACATAGCAGACAGCAGGCATCAATATCCATCCCATATGTTAACAGCTTATCCACAGTATTTATAGCTTCATGTGCCACTAACCATCCCATGAACTGATTCTTAGGTAGTGCCCAACTGTTCCAGACAACTTTACTCCAGTAAGCAGGAGGACTAGCATTCCTGAGCCACTCATAACAACCACTAGGAGTGTACCCCGTGGGTTGAACCACCCAGACCCCATCCACAAAGCCATGAACTAATTCCTGCTTAACTTTACAGATCCTTCTCCAAACCCAGCTTGAGTTAGTTGAAGGACTGTACTCAAACCAGTCTCTCCCTCTGAGATAGTTACATTGTACCCACTGTACCCAAAGGGAGTCTCTCTTCTCTGCAATCCAGTTCACCAGACGACCCACCATTGCTTTGTTCCATACCTCCTAATCCTTCAGACCCAATAATTGGATTTTATGCTTGTTGTTGGGTTTAATTGATCAACAAAGAACTAACCTTTGTTGTTGGTGGTAGATCTTGTCTTGTATGTGAAAATTTCGTCTTAGAAACCCATCTTGATTTTCGGATTTTAGGGTGTTCATACCCAAATTTGATTTTTCATGGGTAAAACTTGATTTATTTTTCTTATAAGAGTACTATCCTTGTTAGTAATATGGTACCTTGTCTTAAAAATAAAATTTCACCTTCATATGTGACCCAAAATTTTCGAACCATATGGGTATGTGAACAAGCTTTGATTTCTACATCTTAGACATGGTTAATTGTGTTATTGAGCTAGAATCTTGTGGGTATGGATAAAAAACGGTTTAAATCAAATTCCTTCTTAAACAAAATTTAGTGACAGGATGCCCAAGCTTTGATTTTGATGCTCTTAACATGGCTTACTTGTCTCATGTAGTGTTAATCTTTTACTACCATGTCTTCGGAATCCGTGTGTTTCTAAAATTTTTCGTCTAAAGACACTCAAAATTTTCAAAAATGTAGAAGTATACCAAACAACTTGATCATTATATTCATTTGAAGTAACGGTGTCAAGATTGATAAATGTTTATCATGATTTTAATTGGAATTAGGTGATAGCATGATTTCATCAAAACTCCTCTTCTGGAACTTGTGTCTATTGGAATATGTGTCCTCCGACAATAATGCGATCACGACTGTTGATCATGATGATCACATGTTTAAATCTCATTATAAAGAATACAATTGGGAAGTAATATTGTTACTGTCAACTGGTCAACATATATCGGTAATGATTGGCTGACTAGAGTTTGACATTCGTCGATGCGACGGTGGTGATCAGTTGACCCCCTAGGTCATACCTAAAGGGCAACACTCTTAATTGATTATTTAATTAATCGTATAATGTTACGAGTTAATTAAATTACTTGAAAATTGACGGACGATTTTGGAAGTAAAATTTACGTATCAAATTGAAATGTGATTAAATGAGATACGGTTTGAGTAATTGAATTGTATCATTACTCGGATGAAATTATTGTTTACAGAAACAATTAAATTTGAATGAATTATTATAAATACGATTTATAAATTGGTAAAATATTTTGGCACAAGTAATTATGAAATTACTAAGTCGATTTTTGTTTGTGACGTATTTTTATTAATACGTTGATTTTTAATATGTTAAAAATTACATAACAAATTTATGTGACATGTGACATGTGACATATTGACAATTGACAAAAATAATATGGAATCCATATTAACTAAAGTGCCGAAAATGGAGGAGTATTAAGCTTAATATTGTGTTTATATTATAAGTGGTAAACATAATGATTAAAAGCAAGAGTAGCCATGCAACCCTATAAAACCTTGTGAAGACAAATGTGGGCATGCATTGGCTCCCCTAAACACCTCCTCCCACCCGGTTTTCCAAGAAAGAAAGGCAAGGGTTTTGTCTTATATTTTTCAATATACACTACTTTGATTTAGTTAGTGTATTCATTCATTCTAACACTCATCCAAAATACAATTTCTAGAGAGAATAAAAATCCTCCTCTTCTTCTCTCTATAAACCGAAATATTTAAGTGTTTTATAAATATTTTTGGTTCAATTTTCTACTAGATTAATATTATACTAGTACTTATAATACTAATTTGAATTAAGAGAAAGCCTTGGGTATTAAGCTTAGGGAGAGATCCTATACTTGGATCTTGTTCTTCCATCTTAGGAAAGCTCAAGAACAAAAGAAAAGGAGATTTCTTTTGTGCCCAATAAAACCGAAATCACCAATGTAAGAACATGATTTCTCCTCTATTTTATCATATTGTTTGCATGCATAAAATCCGTATTTAATTTTATGACAAATTAATTTAGACATATATGAGTATGCTAGTATGTATAAAGATCTACATTTCCTTCAATCGGTATCAAGAGCCACGGTTGTTTGCATGCAAATCGGTTAAAAGTTTTTCCGAGTTATAAGAATAACAAATAAAACTTGTAAAATTTGTGTTATTATGATATATCACGAAATTAATTCATGCATGTTAATATTTCTGGTCCTAAAATGTTTTAGGATATTTTGGTTAATTTTACGGATTTTTATTGTTCATAATTTACAATAATGGCATTTAAATATGATTTTATGAGTAAAAATGTCATTTTTGGTCTAAAATTAGCTATACTTCGAATTTTCCATTGATTTTTGGATATGTTGTCATATATATTATTTTGAGATAACCTGTAAATTTTCATAATTTTTGGACTTGTTATGCTCGAAAAATGAATTTTTCATTATTAAATTCGGATTTAGGTGAAACATAGGTTAATATGAGTTAAATTTCGAATCTAGTCATAGAAACTTAATATGTTGTCACATGCAATTTTATAAGATGTGTGTAAAATAATTGGCTATAAATAAGTCTTTTTGCATGATTTATGAATTTTTGAAAAAAAATAGCATAAATAGTGACATTATTAGTGAAGAACTAATAAAACATAATCTATGACTTAGGAAAAACGTCTAATATTGCATTTTATTATCTTTTTCAGATCTAAAATTGAAAAGTTAATGAATATAATTTTTCCATAATTTTATGATTATTTTTGTTAAAACCGATAAACCGCAACATTGTTTTTCCGGAAAAATTTCGAAATTTTTAACCTAAGATTTTGAACATTATGAGTGTCATGGTATTTTTCCAGAATGTTCATGAGTTTAAATTTCAAATTTTGAATTTATTTGAAATTTTGTGATTTATTTGAAGTTTATAGCTTATTTTTGTAATTTTTGGTCCATTTATGAACAATTTTATAAAATATGGGTTAATTATGGTCAAATTATTAGTGAAGACTAAATTTTGAGTCCTAAGAGGTTAGGGTAATTAACTTATGCATAAATATGAGTTTATGTATTTTTGTGATTATAAAAATGTTGAAATCACGCAAATCCGTAAAAACCGAGTAATATACGATATTGGCTAATTAAAGGCGATTTAGCATAAAATTGAGCATGTTCATACATATTATAATGCTGCATTTTTCTTTATGATTGTCATAATTTTAATTTATGTAATTTTGAATTATGTAATTTTACTTAGTATGGCCTTAGATTTAATTGGTATTTCCCGAAATGTATGGGAATATCGATTCGGTTGTAATTTTTATTGTGATCTCGTATCACCGTTTTATAATTTAATAGATTTATTTTATTTTAGTTATAAATGTATAATAGGAAATTATGTAATTTATTATGTAATTTTATTCATTCCGGAGTTCCCAAAGACGGATTTCTTCAAGAATGGCGATACATAAAGACGGTGTTACCTCGAGATGCGTGCCACAACCGAAGTTCAAGGGACCAATGGAGTTGGTTTCCGAATATGTAATAGTTAAATAGTTTTTCTATTTTAGGAGAGGCCATACTAGGATTTATTTATTTTTATGCTTGCATTTTATTTTATGTCGCATGCATCGCTAAATCGCCATAACTAAAACATGCATCTTTTATCGAGTTTATCGACCGTGTCAATTAGAATTATCGTAGTTCACCGCTTTAGTTCACTTAAAACGTGATAGATAATAAATTGACATGACCTCTCGCTAAAACAATTAATTGAGACATAGCCTTACCAAATAGTAGAAACCATGAAAACCTATTTCGCGAGGGAGTGCACTCGGCCCTACCGGGGTACAAACCTTGTTACGTAGGGGAAGTGGGTGATGAGTGTTAATCCACTGAGTTCATGTTAATGAGGGTTTCATCGGCCATACCGTGCCCAAGTTGATGTGGATTTGGATCATGGACACATTTATTCGAAATTTGGATTGAGCTCAACGGAAGTATTCGCGACCGTAGTTGCATGTGTTCCGGGCTATAGATAATTATTAGAGTAATTTTATCGACCAAGAGTTCTAAAAGTAGAATCGATTAAAACGTTAATCCACCGAGTTATATTGATAAAGGTTTCATCGGCCATACCGTGCCTAAGTCGATATGAATTTGGGTCTTGGAATCATTTATCTAGTTGGGTAGAGGTCACTAGAAAAATGCATAAAACTTGTTTAAATCATACATTTTTACGAGTATTATTATTAAAACGACAATTGTTTTACTCCTTATATTTTGTTTTGTAGACCACTTCTTTTTCATAACAAATGGCAACACCAACACCAACTCCTAATGCTACACCTCTCGCTAGTTCGTCATGGCTCCGATCCTTTATGGATCGATGTAAACTTGAAAAGAATGGGTCAAATTTCTCCGATTGGGATGCCCAACTCAAATTAGCCGCCGAAGGTGACGACAAGCTTCGTTACCTTACCGAGGCCTCTCCACCCGAGCCCTTCACTAGGTCCACCACGGCCACTAGGGAAGCATATGAGTCTTACCAAAAGGAGTCCGCCGCAATGAAAAATGTCTTGATATTTGCGATGGAGGCGGACCTCCAAAGGAGAGCCTTTAAAATGGGCAATGCTAATGAGATTTACTCGAAACTTGTGACCATGTTTTCACAAACTCCGCGGATCGTCCAATATGAGGCGGCCGCGGCATTCTTTGATCTCGACTTCAAAGAGGGCCAAAAGGTTAGCCCTCATGTGCTCAAACTATTGGAGCTTGTCGAGACCTTGAAAATTCAAAAGGTTGAAATCCCCAAAGAACTCATCGTAGATAGGATTCTACACTCCTTGTCCAAAGTCAAGGCATATGTGCAATTCCGGGTGAATTTCAACATGCAAGACAAGGATGTGTCTCTTGAGGAGTTGCACAAGTTACTTGTGCAAGCCGAGAGGGACATGGGGTTAAATGTGAACCCTCCCAAGGATGTGCTTAACATAAGCACTAAAAGTAAGGGGAAGTTCAAGAAGAATGGGACAAAGGGCAAGAAGCTAGCTTCCACATTCACCAAAGCTAGGCCTAATGAAGCTAGCACCTCAAAAGTCAAGAAGGGTCCTCTTGATAAATGCCATTATTGTAATGGCATGGGACATTGGAAAAGAAATTGTTCCAAATACCTTGGTGATATCAAAGTTGGAAAGATCACTCCAAAGAGGTAAATGACTATCCTTCTTTTATGTTTCTAATTCAACTATGGTATTATGATGCAAAGTTGTGATAATGTATCTCCCTTTTTATTGTAAATAGGGCCTCCACCAAGCAAAGACAAGGGAAAGGAAAAGCAAGCATGAGAAACCATCAAGAAGCTAGGGATAGCTTTTATGGAGCTTTGCTTTTCATTGTCTTACTTTAATTTATGTTTTGAATCTTTATAACTTTAAGTTTCCGTGTTCGACATGGAAAGGTATTTTGGATAATGGTTTGTATTTTGGATGATGGTGACTTGGTTTGCAACCCAAGTCACCCGTTTTATCATTTATCCTTTATGTTCTAAAATTTCATCTTTAAATGCTTGTTCTAGGAAACATAAGATTATTCACTTAAAGTGATCTAATAGACAAATATAATGACGGGTTTCATTATATGTCCACATGCTTAAGGCTTGTGTATGATCATTTATAAAGCGATTTTGAGTCTATGAACTCTCTTAAAGGAATGTCAATCACCAAGTACACATATGAAATCAATAACCATTAGTCTATCTATGAGATAGTTCTCCTTATACTTCAACATCATTAATTTGTGTCTCATATGCTATCTTTGAATCTATAGTGTATTTATTCTAAAGATAGAGTGGGAGAAAAATGAGGACACAACACACAAGACGAAATAAAATTGTGTACTTGTGTAAATGAAGATCTACGCAAGAGAGAATGATTTGAATGAAGGTATATCTATTTACATAGTATGCCGAATAGATGAGATCTATGGTCTCAAGTTAGTTCTATATGACTAAAGAGACCAAGTGAAATAATCATAAGAGTATATTCTCAAGATAACTACACGAGGAGACCAAAAGAAAGTTTTGGAAGAAAAATGACTAATGTAAAGTCTTAACAAGTTTTTGACTAAGTTTATGAAATATTTGACCAATAGTTTAAACCTTGAGATTTACTTAAGAGCCTAAACGAATCAAAGTAACATACTAGTTATGATCGAGTTGCAAAGATTGATATACCGATATCTTCAACGACCAAAGTTTTAACCACGCAAATGTCATTGCTTAACCTCACTATGAAATGGTTAAACCTCCTTCCAAAAGGGTATTTGCGAAGGACGTATTCTAGATATTGTTTATATTTGAATAATGACATTACTACACATCATTATGACATGAGTGTGTTGGAGATTTAAAATCTCTTTCCGTAAGGTTAAGATGAGACCACTTCAAAATAGGTATTTTGAAAGGATATGATGGGAACATATATGGTTTTATCCTAATAACTTGGCAATGCAATTTATATTTCAATTCTTAATAAAAGTTTCGATTGAGAAGTCAATTTCGAAATATGTAGAATTGAGTGGGAGTTAGGAAATTCTCATGTGAAGACATGGAATTTAGTGGGAGCTATCATCCTTGAATGTATAAAACTCATTACTCATTAAGGAATGACGAGCCAATATCTTCTTCACAAAGAAGCATTTGAGTTTTCAATTCTGGATGAACATGGACTATGATGAATCCAATTACATCAAGGGATGTTGGATTAGTATTAAGAGATACACATCGTATCAACATTCACATAGGTTATTTATGTAGATGAAAATGGAATTGCCATTAGCAGTCATGGTCGTTCATTGAACCTATGAACGGTTGATCTCATAATTATTAGTAACTAATGTTTCCGCCATTAGAATAATCATGTACATGTCCAATTATGAATCATATGCATAAGAGCATGATGATTGATTGGTGAGCCATAATAGAAACGTCATGAATTCTCAAGTAGAATCCGATGAGCGATTTCAGTGTTTGACAGAATGCTCTATTATGTGTCAAGAAGTTGCACATATTATAGAAAGTCCGAGCACATGTAAGGATTTATGAGAATCCCAAATCTTTCAAGCCTAGAAAGAGAAATAAGAAGTTTTGGAAAGATGCTTGGTCGAATAAGAAGTTATTCAAAAATAATCTTTCCTAGTTAAGCTAGGACTTGTGAGAAGTGCTAAGCTGTAAATCTTGGCAATTGTTACAAGATTCTACAAAACATATACCTAGTGCATTGTGTGTGGATGGAATACTTGATCAGTACAAGTTATATTATTCATCACAAATTCGTTCGTTATGTGATAGTCGATAAGAAAGTTCTTTCAAGTTAAAGAACCGAAACCAAGGTCGGGAACCTTGATGTGTACTTGGTAAGATTCATGCTATAAGAGAGAACATGAATGCAAAGGAAATTGCAAGTGTAAGAAGTTTGAACACATGGACACATGGGATGTTAAACTTCTATTGCAATCAATAAGTGTTTACACTTATGATATACATCACAAGGTTGTAATATGATATTGACTACCCGAGTGTGATGTCAACATTTGTCGTTTGAGTTATTATTAACTCACCTTGCACTTTGTTATATCCAAACGGGTTGTAGAGACAATTGAACCCCGTTAAAGTGAACGTGGATTAACATTGTATTTGCCCATAGTTACTTGTATGAGGTGACGTCTCGAAGTGACTAGAGTGTGATGCGATTGATGGCAAGTTCAAGTGCCATAGAGTCATGTGAGATGACTAGTCGATCACATAGGCATGATCGTTAGGAACATTTTGTCGGGCCTAATGACCGCTTATAGAGTTATGGCAAATTTATATAGCCTGGTCGTGGCGAGAGCTACTATAGTATTCAAATGAGTTGATTCTTTTGACTAAAGACTATTCGCCTAAGATGGCACGATTTGATTAACTATGATTTGTGTTACTACGACCTTCGTAAATGGGGTCAAATGGGCATATTTTGGGTTATGATGGCTGTGGCTAGTCCAAGGGAATGAGTGCGATAGGAATTGTCCACCCCTAGTCAGGGTTATAACAATATCTCAGGGCCACTCGAGGAGTAATGAACTGGAAATGCGTGGCCACGCTCGGAAAGTATCTATGATAGATAAGTCCGGTCAATCGGTTGTTCTCCGGATCGAGGAAACCACTCTCGATATGATCACTTGCAAGTACGACACGAAAGACACCTTGCATTGAGTGGGAGATAGTAATAGGACAAGAGAATTGGTGACGCACACTTGTCGAGGACAAGTGGGAGATTGTTGGAATATGTGTCCTCCGACAATAATGCGATCACGATTGTTGATCATGATGATCACATGTTTAAATCTCATTATAAAGAATACAATTGGGAAGTAATATTGTTCTTTGTCAACTGGTCAACATATATCGGTAATGATTGGTGACTAGAGTTTGACATTACATTGCGTCGTGCGACGGTGGTGATCAGTTGACCCCTAGGTCATACCTATAGGGCAACACTCTTAATTGATTATTTAATTAATCGTATAATGTTACGAGTTAATTAAATTACTTGAAAATTGACGGACGATTTTGAAAGTAAAATTTACGTATCAAATTGAAATGTGATTAAATGAGATACGGTCTGAGTAATTGAATTGTATCATTACTCGGATGAAATTATTGTTTACAGAAACAATTAAATTTGAATGAATTATTATAAATACGATTTATAAATTGGTAAAATATTTTGGCACAAGTAATTATGAAATTACTAAGTCGATTTTTGTTTGTGCCGTATTTTTATTAATACGTTGATTTTTAATATGTTAAAAATTACATAACAAATTTATGTGACATGTGACATGTGACATATTGACAATTGACAAAAATAATATGGAATCCATATTAACTAAAGTGCCGAAAATGGAGGAGTATTAAGCTTAATATTGTGTTTATATTATAAGTGGTAAACATAATGATTAAAAGCAAGAGTAGCCATGCAACCCTATAAAACCTTGTGAAGACAAATGTGGGCATGCATTGGCTCCCCTAAACACCTCCTCCCACCCGGTTTTCCAAGAAAGAAAGGCAAGGGTTTTGTCTTATATTTTTCAATATACACTACTTTGATTTAGTTAGTGTATTCATTCATTCTAACACTCATCCAAAATACAATTTCTAGAGAGAATAAAAATCCTCCTCTTCTTCTCTCTATAAACCGAAATATTTAAGTGTTTTATAAATATTTTTGGTTCAATTTTCTACTAGATTAATATTATACTAGTACTTATAATATTAATTTGAATTAAGAGAAAGCCTTGGGTATTAAGCTTAGGGAGAGATCCTATACTTGGATCTTGTTCTTCCATCTTAGGAAAGCTCAAGAACAAAAGAAAAGGAGATTTCTTTTGTGCCCAATAAAACCGAAATCACCAATGTAAGAACATGATTTCTCCTCTATTTTATCATATTGTTTGCATGCATAAAATCCGTATTTAATTTTATGAAAAATTAATTTAGACATATATGAGTATGCTAGTATGTATAAAGATCTACATTTCCTTCAGTGTCTAAGTAAACGTTGTTTGAAGGAAAACTCGTGTCAAGTGTTGGTCATTAATTTAAAGTGTTGGGGAAAAATTTCTATCCATTTCTGAGTTATTTGATTCTTACCTCTTCCATTCCGTATCTTGTTGTGTGATCCCATCTTGCAGCATGTCAAGGAGCACTATAACCAGTAGTGGAAGGAATGGTTGTGCCCAACATGAGGCACCACCCGCCATCACCGCTCCGAAATACCCGGGCATCGAATTCGAGAGTGAATCCCAAATGGAAGAATTCTTTGTCTTGGCCGGTAGGCGTATGGCCCCGACGAAATGTGTGTCGAGTGATGCTTTGATAGCCTTAGGGATCGAGAGGGAGGTACATGATATCTTCTCAGTTCTTGGTTTGAAAGGGTTGTACAACTTGGAGGAGGTGAGCTACCATAATCTCACCTTTGAATTCTTAGGCTCATTTACCTATGACGAGGATACCCATGTCGTGAGCTTTAGGCTCAAAAACACCTCTGTCAATTTGACTAGTGACGCCTTTGCCGACAAATTTGGCGTAGGAGAAGACTTGAGGTTAACTACGACAAGGTCGAGAAAAACTTGAAAGCTATGAACTACTTTCCCTTTTACACTAGTCGTCGTGGTGCCCTAGTAAGTACCATGAAAACAAGTGACGTTGAATACCCCGTCCTAAAGATCTTTTTGAGCACCATGACCAACCTCTTTTACGGGAGGAACTACTCGAGAAAGCTCAACTCTACGGAGGTACTAATCTTGAGTTCATACCTTAACCCTTACCAAAAGAAGCCCTTTTACTTCAATGTCGTGACTATGGTATGCTTAACTCTTAAAAGAATGACCGAATCGGACAAGTGCTCCTTAGATTGTGGAGCCTTGATAACTAGGTTGGCAAGAGACTTGTTAGACAATGAACTGGGAGTGGTGGATGTGCCTATGTCCGTGAAGGTGGTTTATTTTGATATTGTTTGGTTGAAAAACAAGTCTTGGATTATGGACAGGAAGGAGAAGGGTACTTATTCGTGGAAGGTGGACGGGTAATGATATATGGAACTTCCCGCCAATGGGAAGTTATTCGATACCTCGCATTTGGATACGGTGGGACCACCTCGCCCTCCGGTCCAATGTTACATCATCCCTAGTGGCCTTACATATGCACTTGATGATGAGACCATGGAATGGGCTACTCCTCCTCCACCTTCTTCACCCTGTGCTCCCGTTGGGCAAGCTTCTACATCGTCCACCATACCCATACCTACACATATGCCACCACCACCTTACACTGAGGAATGTGCCCAACCTCCACCGACCTATAACCTAAATTACTGCATGTCAGACCTTATCCAAAGAGTGAACAACGACCTTGTGATGCGTGACTTTCATGAAATGGTGTGGAATCAAGGAGCGCGACCCGCAACACCCTAGATATTGGACTTCCATGGGAGATACCTCCGGTGTTTTTATAACTTATGGAATCGCCCCGTCGGATTAGAATATTACAATTCCTCATGGTGCGGGGCACTTGTTTGGCCCTTGGGACAGACCTCACTATGCTACGAGGCACTACTTTGGAAATAATGTCTCCCAAGGAGGTGGAAGTGGGGAAGGTACATCCGGGTTGGCGACGGAGCCTATGGAGCATGATGGTGATCGTAAGAAGGAAGTGCTCGTGGAGGATGAATGTGAAGATGAAGAGGAAGAGGATGAAGAATGTGAGGAGGAAGAGGAACATGCTGGAGGAGGAAAAAGAGTGATGAAGGACCAAGCGGATTTGATGCAATGGGTGAAGGGCCCCGGCAACAAGAGGAAGTCATCCCATTAGTATTATGATTATGAGTCGGAACTTCATGAAACGTTTTGTTGTTGGTTCAACTTGAGCAATTTATTTTGGATGTTGTAACCTTGGTCATAAGGCCAAAAACTCATTTATATTTGGTAGTATGATGGTGTGGTAGCCACCATTGAGACTTAATTGTTTTTGTGTTAAAGATAGGTACATTTGATGGTCATTAACGAGCCAATGACACTTTCCTCAGGCGGCACTCGACCGACTACTAGTTTTATTCGATGAGTGTCACTTACTTGACCTAGTGGATCCCTTCACTCGACTGAGTAGGGCCATTGACAGAACCTGTAAACCTCCTGGAAATTGGGTACTCGACCGAGTGAGTTCAGGCACTCGACCGAGTGCATGTCACTCGACTATGTGGATTGGTTTTACCCCATTTTGCATCATTTCGACCAAATATCAAGTGTATACCATTGCTTAGTGACCATAATAGCCTCTTAGTAGTTTAGTGGGCCTAGTAAGACTTGCATGATCGATTTTCGTGAATTTTTTACATTTGGTAATGATACTTGGTAGGCCACTATTGCTTGGTGTATTAACATTAAAAGTGAGTTTAAACAATCAATGACGACATATCATGACTAAATAGACAACAAAAATATGTGATAATCGTATGTGACATGTGATGATTTTCGTGAAATTATAATGAGTGCAACTTATGAATTTCATAATGGTTGCTTGATACGTAAATGAGTCTTATAACGACTATAGATGAGAATACTTGCATGAAGTAAAAATAGACACAAATGCATGTGCGATCATGTGACACATTTGATGCGGTATATGCGTGGCATGAGGATGAGAATTGAGTTCCATTAGAATACATAATTTACTATGTGGCCTTCATCATTTTCTTCTTTGTCATATTTTTCGTAAGTAATTATGAGTATATCCATGTTTTGGAGCGCTGAACTTCGAGACGAAGTTCTCTTTTAGAGGGAGTTAATGTAACAATAGGAAGTTTAAGTAAAGGAAAGAATCGTGGCATGAGTGTAGGACAACCACGATAGGTTTACAAGTGTATACAAGTCGGGCAAAGAGATGTGCACGAGTGTAAGAGAGTACTTTCGGTGAAGGAACACGTGTGATTCGAGTGAGGAAGGTGAGAACCATATCGGCACGACAAGAGTGAGTGATTGGGAGAAGAAAGAGGCTTGAGAGCCGGTAATGAGACGGGGAGAGACTTGAAGGAATATTATGAAAGGAGAGTGTGAGGCAAACTTCGGGGACGAAATTCATTTTAAGAGGGAAAGAATGTAATGCCTGGATATTTTAGGACCCACAAATGACTCTTGGGATGCGTGAATGGACCCTCGAACTTAGTGAGACTACCAGAAGTAAAGGACTACTGTACACTAGACCAAATACAACCTAAACTAGACCTAGTACGACTACAGTGAACCGAGTAAGACTTCTAGTGGACTGAGTAGCGGTCACTCAGTGGAGAAAGCATAGTACTCGACCGAGTAGTGTTCACTCGGGCGATTGAACTCTTTACTCGACCGAGTGAGACTCGTCAGATCGGGTTATAAGCTATTTCGGGATTCTATCTTATCCAAACCCTAATTCATTACTATCTTCTTCCTTATCATTCTAAATTCTCCCCCTTTTCTCTAAGATCTCCCTAAACATCTTCTAGTGAGATTCAAGCTTGGATTAGAATATTTGCTCACCTTACCTTCCCTCCATTCCACTTTATAAGTTGAGATCTATCCCTCTTCTAGTCTTATGAACTCTAAATATTGGGTGTTTTGTTTTGGGTAATTAGTTAGTAAATAGTATGTGTAATATGGGTAATTAGTGGGTAATAATAAGGGGTTTTATATTGTATAATAATATAGGATGTATTGTGATGGTATTATGTGAACTGTTTAGGATGAGACAGTTTTATGAGACGAAATCGGGTCAGATTCGAGTTGCTTGTGAAGATTGAGGTTAATACTACTCGGTTTCAATAAGTATAAATGGCTGCATGTGTCATTATTGTGTTGTTATTACATTAAGACATGATGGTTGTGGATAATTGTTGTTAGTCTCATAATATTGTTGGGATTTCTTCATAACACGATAATGAGTCATTAGTGTTGGTTTCATAATGTCATTGAATTTGCATTATAACATGTGGTTGATGGTAAACATGGGTATGTGGTACGATTGACATTCATGATATATGAGAAAGATGCACAATTGGTAAGAGTTATGCATATTCATTGTGAAATGGGCATATTGGTGTATTATGATGCATTTAGTGATATATGTGGTGTTTGGAAATTGTTAGTGGTGATACTTGTTGTGAGGAGACGTAAGACGGTTGGGAGACCGTCTTACGCTTGAGTCGCCTCTTGGAGCTTCCACGCCAAGAGGGATGTGCAAATTAATGACTTGTGCCATGGAGAGACTCGTGTGATTGACGCACGCCGTCTGGTACGGGATCCGAGTCGCTCTGGGGCCCGGTACCACAGAAGTGTTCTGAGTACCTATTTGTGAGATATGATGTCGTGGGCGTGTCCCTGACACCGGTGGTTTTGGTTACCTTTGGGCGTGTCCCGGTACCGACGTGGTGATTGTATAATAGTGTCTTATTCACATCATTGGCATGTTGCATATTTGTATACATTGTGTGTCATGTCTTATGTTGAATTATTGAAACTGACGTGTTCATGTGTTTGTGTAAATTGTGACCTATTTTCGGGGTGGCCTAAGTCGATCCATATGATATTTCCGATCATATGGGGATCAGGTTAAGTACAGGTTGGTTTAGTGTCACGCGGGAGACGGGACGCGTTTTGGACTTGGAGTCGAGCTACTTAGTTAGATGACTTAGATAGTGGTCGAGTTGTATATGTTATAGTTTATATTTATTATTCTTTTATTTAATCATTTGTAAATTACTAAACTTGTTACTATTTAAGTTGTTCTATAATTGGTGTTTTGGAACACTGCCTCGGGAAACTGAGATGGTAACATCATCCCCATTACCTTGGTCGGGTAAGAAGGGAGTGTTACAGTAATAGAATGAAAAAAACAAGCTTTGAAAGAAATAAATGGTGAGTATGATGACAGTTATAAGTTATTGTCCGGATATTGTGAGTCTGTAACATGGTGAAGCTAACAAATCCCGGAATTTGTGCCCTTTGTGCCAGCTCTTTAATGGATACCCGAGAAAGAACCATACAGTTCAAAAGTCTTTCTATCTCATTTGACGCTCAAATTAAAGGTTTAATGGCAGGTTGTAGGAGCCTTGTAGGAGTTGATGGAACTCACTTGAAAGGTAATCATGGTGGTATCTTGTTGCTAGTTGTTGCATTTGATGGAAATAGTGAACTATTTCATGTGGCAGTCAGTGTAGTTGAGTTTAAGAACAAGGGCAACTGGACAAATTTCTTTTGGCACTTGAAGCAAGTTATTTCCATTTGTGAAAGAGGTGATTGGACAATCATTTCTGATAGACAAAAGATAATTTATCATACTTTACTCCTTATGTTATTTACTTAAATTTGTTTGCCTTAATCAGTTTATATGAAAGCTTATTATCTAAGATGTATCCCAAATTGAATAGGGTGTGGAGCCGGTTTTGGAAATTGTATAGCCCTAATGCATATAGAAGGTTTGTTCTAGGCATTTTGTTAAAACTTCAAATCTGAATACCCTGGAATAATGATTTGCACCAATTGTTTTAGAGAGTGGTTTACGCAACCTCACAGTTTTCATTTAAGAAAGCTCTTAAAATGGTTGTCCAAAACGTAGGAAGAGGATGTGGTTGGTGGTTCCTCGATTTAGGAGAAAATGAGCTTTGGGCGAAACACAAGTATGACTCGAGAATATGTAGTTACAGAATACATTTAACTTTGTAGAAAGCTTTAACGGTACACTAGGAGTACACAGATGCTTACTAGTGCCTATTCTTCTTGAAGGTGAGCTCTCTTAAATCTATGTACTGGTATTAATCTTCTTGAAAGTGAGTTTTCTGTTATATGAGCTGTAATTAACTAATAAAATTTATTGTAATAGGTGTTAGAAAAATGACAATGGTGAGACACGCTACAAGACAGCATGTAGTTGATTCTTGGCCAGGTGAAAGGATATGTTCTAAAATAATGAATATGCAGAAGGTGCTTACAAAAGATTCAAGAACATGGCAATTTGAGGTACATGACGGTCGTATTAAATAAGGGAACATGTCTTGTGGTCTTTGGCAAATTAGTGGCATACCATGCAAACATGCTATTAGGGCAATATTATTTGCCGAAAGGGATCCCATTGACTATGTGAATGGTATTCTGTTTGGAGATATAAGGAGGCATATGGTATGTCCATTAATCTAATACCCAATAATGAGTAATGTCCTGTGTTTGATGTCTCTTGCCTAGAACCTCCCACACAAAGGAGCGAGATCAATTGGGAGATCATCAAGAAATAGGAGAAGAGAACCAAGGGAGCAAAAAAAGGGGGAAAAGATCAACATTAAAAAAGTGTGCAAAATGTCAATGCTTTGGTCAAAACTCAAAAACAATAAAAATAGGTTACGGTGCAAAAGAGAGAGGGGAGAAATGCATGGTATGATTACCAAATGTTGTAACAAGGTAAGTGGCAAGTCACATATAAAACTTTTTTACACACTAGAAGACTTAGAGGGTGCAGTTTTGGGCAATATTGAAACAGAACTTGCAGCTGAAATTGTCAACACCAAGACATCAGCAGCGACTTTTACATAAAACATCAAGGGTCATAAGAGGAAGACAAGATGAAAAATTGTTGTTATAATAGGAGTTGATTTTGTATTATGTCTGATATGTAATGCTAGTTAGGAAGAAGACCAATCTCCTTTATGTTTTTTACAAGTTACTGTAAATTTTTGTTTTGGTTTTAAAACATGAAACCAACATGTTTTTACAAACAGGAAGACAAGATCAATAATTGATGCTATAATGAAAGTTTTTATTTGACTCATGCCTACATAAAGCTTTTATGTTGTAAAATTAAGAAACACATTCATTTACGTACTGTCAAATTTGCTAGATTCCCTCCTTCAGTTCCAAGTATCTAGCTTCTGCCTTTTTTTAAAATCAGAGAATCTCTTTTAAGACGGCATTATCTGTCTTAAACGTAAGACATGTCAAATAGCATACAACTCTATAATTTAAAACTCGTCATCATTTTGACTTAAATAATATCATCTTCATACTGACAATTATTCCCTCCATCCTATTTTTATTGTCCTCTTCTTATTTTGAAAGGATTTATGGAAAAGTTGTGAACTATCGATTTTATCCCTTAAATAAAAGAAGAGTCGAGGTCTCAATTTTATGGTGGATTGGTGGTAGTTAATTATCTAGAGGCATTATTGGATAAGCATTATTGGATAATAATTAAAGTTTTTCCTTAATAAATCTAGAAAGAGGGTAATATTTATGAGAAAAAATTTGAATGCAAATGATACAATAAAAGTGAGATGAAGGGAGCACTTCTTAATGTGGAATTTAATAAATTGAAATAAAAACATTGAACAAAAATCAAATGATGGTCAAGAAATATTTTGGGTTGGGTTAATCATATAATATATTAATCTTCTAATTTAACTGCTTACATGGCATAATAATATATCGTTATAGATCACATAACATTATGAGAGACATTCACACATTTTTGAAATTAATACTAAATTAGAGGAAGACATTTGCTGTTATTATGCCATCCAAATTTCAATCTTTACCGTATTTATATATACTCTTCCTTATATTATATACCCTTCATGGATTAGTAATGATAATTATTAAAAAAATCTAATCAAGACTTGCTATAATAAAGATCACGAAATACTGCCATACATGGTATCCCGGCCTTGGAATTCAGTCTTTCCCATGTTTTTTCTATGTATACCCTTAATTTTCATCGGTTTCACCTATTGCATGTGATGATCTTCAACACTTTCAAAGCACATAGAGATCATTCAAGAGTGGTTGAGACGGAAAAATTCAAAAGTTAGTAATATGAAAATTAATGGAAAATATAAAATCTTATTTTATTAATGATGATTTTAGTGTATATGATAATTTGGGGTGAAACAAAGTCCAAATGACTTACCTGGCAGAAGCTTCTATTACGCTAGAAGCAGATGAATTATTTTATACGAAGTAGATGATATTTTGGTGGGTAAAAAATAAAAATATTCTGTGTTGAGTTTATGGATTCAAGTACCTAAGAGGGGGAAGGGGTGAATTAGGTACTATTTAAAAATTTAACTTCAACTTTATTGATTTAAAGTGAGTTATAAGAACAAAATAGATGAGAGAATACTTCGAATAATATTGCAAGATTAAACGAGTATTAAAATGAATGTTTGCTGAAGTATGAAAGTAACAACTGTTCTGACTGTAGCTATTTGTCTCAGTTTATGGAATACGGACTGCAGACCAAATGTGACAGTATGATGAACTGTTACTTCGAAAGTTAAGCAAAGAAAGACAAACAAGATAAATAACAGCGGAATAATGTAAGAAGAATAAACACGAGATTTTTGAATTGGTTCGGCAAGAAACTCAAGTGCCTACGTCCAATCTACTTTTTATTGATTTCTTTTAGCGATCTACTCCGACTACTAAAAGACCCGTACAATAAAAGCACCAACCTACTCCGGTTGTAATGCGAGTCCAAGAACTACTGCGTTCTTGTGACAAGCCAACTCGCAACCTACTCCGGTTGCCAAAGAGTTGAAGACTACTTTGTCCTAAACTCTACACACACACTAATAATGTTTTAAGGATCAAGCTTCCACAATCTTATTCTTAACAAAGAATTGAGGTGGACAACTTTTACAAGATCAACAATTCATAAGTGAGAGAGTTTTAGTATATTAAAGTAACAGTAGCCAAGATTGTAACAACTTGAAGACTCTTAAAAGTTTTGCAACGTAAACACGGTTTTTAAGCTTTGAAAAACGATTTGCAAACTTGAAATAAATTTCAGAAAAAGTCTTAGGATTTTTAGAGGAAATGGCACGCCTTTTATAGAGGAAGTGAGTAAGGGAGTTGCTAGGGTTTTTGAAGGGTCAAGGACCATCACATGTGATGAGTCTCAACAACCTCCCAAACTTGCACCAAAGAAGGTTCTTAATCAAAAGGCAAAAGGTAGAAAGAGTGTTTGAAATTATCCCAAAAGTGACCACAAGTTTTCAGAAAACAAAGAATGTGAAACAAGTCACATGATGACAAACTTGCACAAAAATGGCAAAAGCCAAACCTTTCTTTAAGAAAGACCAAAGGGTCAAAATAGCACAAAGAGGAAATATTTTGAAAAAGATAATTACTCCAACTACCATTTCTTGAAGGCCAAATCCCTTTTAAAAAATCTGAAAGTTATTTTACCAAGTACAAGACACGTGAATGACATTTTGAAAGATAAGAAAAGAGTTCAAGTTGTTACGAATTGAGGCAACAGTCCAGGCAACTGTTACTTTTGAAAGTAACAGTCGTCTTGGCTGTTTCTATTACTCTAAAATACTTAACTTTCTAACTTGTACATTAGATGACACTAAAGACTCAATACAAAGGGATGATCAACAACTCAACACTTCTTAACCCATGCTTGATTTGATCATAAATCCTGAAAAGGTAAACTAAGATAGCACACATCAAATGGGCATGTTATCATCAATCAAAGGAACCCAACAAATTCCCCCTTTGATGATGACAAGCCCCAAACGAATGTATAAGCAATATAAACACCTTAATTCAAGATTTTAATCAAGCAAGATCATATGAGAGAAGGGACTATATTACCTTATGGAGCAAGAACTTAGATCATACTTACCATGACAATTTTACATTGCCCCAAAACAAGAGTAAAAGCTAAGAAGGTTAGGCCTAGACATTAGTTAATCAATATGAAAAGAGATTAAGAGCATGAGTTTACCTTTTCCCCCTCTTGACATCATCAAAAAGGATAGGAATGTCAAAGGCATTCAAGAGCAAACAACCATAAGAAAACACAAAAAGACACATATAACCGTGACAAGTGAACAAAGTCAACACAAACATATGGATTTAACATAGTCTAACCATAGTTCACCATGGCTAAATAGAGTTTAATATACACCACCAAGCACAAAATAACGAGTGAAAGAAAAATAGTCTTAGAGAGGCACAACAAGGTGGGACAAAATAATGAGTCAAGGATAAAGACACGAGGTTGAAATGGATAGGATAGGCTAAGGAGAGGAGGCTTGGTCACCATCTGAGTCACTACCCAAGGGATCTTCATCCAACGGGTTAACATGAGCATCATCACCATGTTCCTTTGTAGAGAAGAGAGTGGAGATTATGTCCACTTCACCACGAATCAGGTCCACGGTGGAGGCAAGAGTCGAGATGGCCATGTCCTTTTGACTAGCATCGTGCTTAATCCAAGCAATCAAATCAGCCACAGCTTGAAGAACTTCCCTCAAATTACCCGTATCAGCTTGACTAGACGACCCACCCTCTGGATCCGTCTTAATTTTCACAGAAATCAGTTCATCATTATCCACTTTGATAAGCATTTTCCCCATTTGACCATCACTCATGATGTCACACATGTCTAATGAACCCAAACTAGAACTCACTAACACCCCGTGTGCCTTGAGCACAATTGACAACCACATTCCATAGGGTAAGTGAAGCGCACTAGAAGAGGGTTTACGGAGTTTGGTCTAAATGAGATGAAATCGCTTAAACATTAACCCAATCAAATTAACCTTTTTATGTGTGGCAATGTGATATATGAGGTATTGTTGGGCTATGGATAGTTTCCCCCGATCACCCGAAGGGTAGATGGAGCGACAAAGCATGTTAAAAATAATTCTGAGAGGTGGGGGTATGGAGGTGTTGCTAACAGGACCACAAGTGACGATTTTAGGACACACAACTTGAGCGACACCTAGGGGTGAGGCGTAAGGTAAGGCAACCCAAGTTTCATAGGGGAGATTATCATAACCTCCGGTTGGGATATTAAGAGCGGTAGCAAAATCAGATTGAGATAATTTGAGGGGCTTACCATTAATCTTAGCCGTGAGGAAATCACCTAATTTATCCACTCGGACCGATGCAAAGAATTGAACCACTTCACTAACAAACACGGGTTCACGAAGTTCCAACAACTTTTCCCATCCTTGAGCCAAAATCATATCCCGGACACTGTGAAAGGCGGGAGACTCGAACCATGACTGTTTGTATACCCGAGGAGAATGGATGGCTTTGGGGTTCATCAACCGCTCACAATTTTTGTAGATGGAGGTGGGAAGATCCAAACTTTCTAGTTGTGCCCAAACATGAGCCACATCCCATTTAGAGATTAGGGATACCGAATCAGAAGGTGAAAGGTACACTAATTTTTTCTTTGATGATTTCGATTTTTTCGAGGGAGGTTCACTGGGTGTTTCAACAGGGGGATTGATTGTGGGGGTTTCAATGTCACTTTGCTCGACACTTTCAGAGATAGGGGGTAATTGTGATGAAGTAGCTTTCTCTTTTATTTTGTTACCTTGCTTTGCCGGAGCCGGAACTGATTCAGTAGACCTAGTCGGATCCTCATTCAAATCAATTGGAGTTTCTTCAATTTCATCGATATTTACAGTCACGGTCTCGGTGGAGGAGCTTGAGATAGTAGTACCCTTTTTCCGACCTCCTCGAGTACGACGCCCGACCATGGCGGAGATGGGGATGTCGTCAGATGGGACAGTGGTTGGTGGGACGGTGGAGAGAGGTGTTGGATGAGGGTTTGGTGGTTCTGGGTTAGGTGATGGTGAAGGAGTTGTGGCTGTGTTTTGTTGAGGAAAGGCATGGGAGATTTTTTGAGAAGGCATGGTTTGAGATGTCGTTGGTGGGTCAGATGTGACAGGTGGAGTGGTCATTTTCACGGGTTTGATGGGTATAGGGGTATTGAAAGAAGTCTTGACCATGGTGGGTTATAGGGTAGGTGAGATTGAGGGATTTGGGAGATGAAGGGAGATGTGGGTTATGGGTGTTCGGTGGGTTTGAGGGAGTAAATGGCCCAATAAATGAGGGAGGTGAGGTAGTTGGCCCAACTAATCAATTTTAATGCTCGAAATAAAACGCAAGGTAATATATTATAAACGTAAATTTAGATATGAGGTTGAGTGATTACCGACTCACGAATACGGTGTCAATTTTTGGTTTATAAATGATATGAATGCACTTAGAACACTTAATAACATATGTCCATTTTAGTTTAATAAATTAGGGAAATTTGTAAAACTCACATTAAAAATCACAAGCAATTAATTAACCCAATTTCTAGTCTAAATTTCTCAAAATGTTCTCTTGCAAGTGGCTTAGTGAAAATATCGGCAATTTGATTTTCGGTTTTGCAAAAGATAAGTTTAACATGTCCTTTTTCCACATGATCACGAATAAAATGGTGACGAATATCAATATGTTTGGTTTTAGAGTGTTGAATAGGATTTTTGGAAATATTTATTGCACTCGTATTATCACACATTATGGGAACGAAGTCAAAAATAATACCAAAATCCAAGAGTTGTTGTCTTACCCAAAGTAATTGAGAACAACAATGTGCGGCACTAACGTACTCACTTTCGGCCGTTGAAAGAGCTACCGTATTTTGTTTCTTTGAGCCCCAAGAGATTAAACAAGGACCCAAGAATGTTGCAATTCCGGAGGTGCTCTTTCTATCAACCGTGCACCCCGCATAGTCAGCATCCGAAAAGCCTATGAGATCAAAAGGACAATGTAAGGGATACCATAAGTATAGATTTTGTGTTCCAATCAAATACCGAAGAATTCGTTTAACGGCTTTAAAATGTGATTCTTTCGGATTTGCTTGGAACCTAGCACATAAACAAACACTAAAGAGAATGTCGGGACGACTTGCGGTCAAGTAGAGAAGTGAGCCTATCATACCTCTATACACCTTATCGCTAACATTCTTACCGAGTTCATCTTTATCCAATTTGGACCCGGCTACCATGGGTGTATCATGTGACTTACCATTTGTCATCCCAAATTTCTTAAGCATTTCCTTAATGTACTTTTGTTGATGGATCATGATTCCTTCCTTTGATTGTTTAATTTGGAGCCCAAGGAAGAACCCTAGCTCACCCATCATGGTCATTTCAAACTCCGATTTCATTAGTTCCGAAAAATATAAGTAAAGGAGCTCATTTGTTGCACCAAATATAATGTCATCAACATATACTTGTACAACCAACAGTTCGTCTGACTGTGACTTTAAGAACAATGTTTTGTCAACGGAGCCTCTTTTAAAACCATTTTTAATAAGAAACTTAGACAATCTATCATACCAACACCTAGGTGCTTGTTTTAAACCATAAAGAGCTTTGTCTAATTTGAAAACATGGTTAGGCAAATCATTGTTCTCAAAACCCGGTGGTTGTTCTACAAAGACATCTTCTTCCAAATATCCGTTTAAGAAAGCAGTTTTAACATCCATTTGGAAGAGTTTAATGCCTTTGTGAGCCGCAAAAGCTATAACTAATCGTATGGCCTCAAGTCTAGCTACCGGTGCATAGGTTTCATCGTAATCAATACCCTCTTGTTGGTTATAACCTTGCACCACTAGCCTAGCCTTGTTCCTTACAATTTCTCCCGAGTCATCAAGCTTATTGCGAAAGACCCACCTAGTACCAATAACGGTACGATTAGGCGGTCTAGGGACTAAGTGTCATACCTTGTTTCTTTTGAATTGATTGAGTTCTTCTTGCATAGCAAGCAACCAGTCTGCATCAGTCAAGACGACTGTTACATTTGAAGGTTCAATTTGAGAAAGGAATGCATTGTGGGCACAATATTCGTTGAGATGAGCGAGATTGTTGATGGGTGATCTTGTTCGAATTCCCGAGTTGAGATCGCTTGTGAGATTAGAGAGTGGATGAGAACTTTGGTGTTTCCACTTCTTTGGAACAACGGTTTCTTGTTCCCCCTCAGCAGCATCAATCACAGTGACTGTTTCTTTTGGCCTGGAGTGATCTTCCTCATCACTGTTTTGGGTAGATTCAGTTCTGGAGGTGGAGGCAACAGTCGTTGGGTCTGTTGCTTCCATAGAGGAAACAGCAGCAGGTGTGCTACGTGTTCCCCCTGAGCTGCTGATTTCCTTTGAAGGTGACAGTCCCTGTGTCTGTTGCAAGACAGCGTTGGAAGCTTCTTCATTCTCGAATACGAAGTCTTTTCGAACAAGACCAATCTCAAACTCATCGTCATCATCATCTTCATCATCCACGTTTTGTACCTGTCCAAGCACACTAGATTCATCAAAAATGACATGGATGCTTTCTTCAATTAACAAGGTTCGTTTATTATAAACTTTATAGGCCTTGCTATGATCGGAGTAGCCAATAAATACTCCTTCATCACTACGTGGATCGAACTTACCCAAGTTGTTTTTACCATTGTTATGAACAAAACATTTGCTTCCAAAACATCTAAAATATGAAATATTGAGTTTTCTTCCACGTAGAAATTCATAGGGAGTTTTATTCAATATACTCCTTATCATGACACGGTTATGAATGTAGCAAGCATTATTTACCGCTTCGTCCCAAAAGTTCTTAGGCAACTTACTACATAATAACATTGTTCTAGCCATTCCTTCAAGGGTTCTATTCATCCTTTCAACCACACCATTTTGTTGTGGAGTTCTAAGAGCCGAGAAGTTATGGTCTAAACCATTGTCATCACAATAAGCACCAAATGATGAGTTTTTGAATTCGGTTCCGTGATCGGTTCTCATTTAAACAAGTTTTAAATCAAGTTTATTTTGAATCTTTCTTAACCAAATTAGAAACTCATCAAATGTCTCATCCTTAGAGCTTAAGAAGAGTGCCTAAACAAACCTAGAGTAATCATCCACAATGACACACACATAACGACTACCACCTCTACTTCTAGTTCTCATTGGTCCACACAAGTCGATATGTAAAAGTTGCAAAGGTTAAGATGTACTCACAATTATTTTGGATTTAAAGGAACTTCTAACATGTTTGCCTCTAGCACATTCATCACATACTTTATCAAAATCGAACTTCATATTAGGAATGCCTTCAACTAAGTCGAGTCTTTTAAGAGTATTAAGAGTTTTAGTACTAACATGACCAAACCTTTTATGCCATAACCAAGGATCATTGTTCATTACACTCATGCAAGACATGGTGTGACCGGATAGAGTGTTCAAATTAGTTAAGTATACGTCTTTGACACGTCTTCCTTCGAGTATTAGTTCATTAGTAGTGGCATCAATTATTCGACACATATTAGCACTAAATTCTACAATGTTACCCTTATCACAAAGTTGAGAAATACTAAGGAGATTATGCTTCAAACCTTTGACAAGCCGCACGTTGTCGACACAAAGTAATGGTGACTTACCAACCTTTCCAATGCCAATCACTTCACCTTTCTTGTAGTCACCAAACCTTACCGTGCCACCATTGTATGCTTTAAGTGAGAGGAATTGGCTTCTATCACCCGTCATGTGACGAGAGCATCCACTATCCAAGTACCAATTGCGGCCGCCTTTCACAAAGCCCTACACGAGATTAGATTTTGAGTTTAGGAACCCAAACAAACTTGGGTCCCCTTTTGTGATCAACATATCTTATGGTGTCTTTCCTAATCCACATTTGCTTAATTATTTTGATGTTCTTGTTAATGTCATGAAATCTTTTTCTACAAGTGTTGAGGACATGACCATTCTTACCACAATAATTGCAAATAATGTATTCGGGAAGACCAACATACTTTCTCCTTCTAAAATCAGTTTTAGGCTTCTGGTTGTAACAGTCTGTCTGACTGTTCCATTTGAACCCCAAACCAGCAGTTTTGTTACATCTCTCGGTTTGATTCGTGAGGAAGTTTAACAAGTGTTTGACTTCCTTCCCATTTTTCAGTGATGTTTTTAGCACTCACAAGTTCATTGCTTAAGTCATTGACTCGTGAGAGGAGATGCAAATTCTTTTCTTTTTCCCTCTTGAGTTCATCATTGTTAACACTTTCTAAAGACAACCTTTTCTCACTATGAAGTCATGGGTGTGGTTGTTGAGTTTAGACACGAGATACATGATTCGTTCTTTAGACTCTTCATATTTAGACGTCATCTCATCAAGACGTTTGTTTAGATCAACGAATTCATCGGATCTATGATGAGAAGTAGATCTAGAAGTGCTACATTCGGGCATACCCTTTTGAAGGAAGGTAAGCCTTTCATGAAGAACTTCTATTTCTTTCTTGAGACAAGCTATCTCACCTTTTAGACACTTGTTTTCATTGACCAAGCATTCGAATTTTTCTTTGGACTTGTCTAAGTGTTTGTCGAAACAATGATCTCGAGACTGTTTCACTTAGGTCGACAATCTCAACCACAAGGTCATAGACTTCATTTTCGAGAGCATCTTTGTCCTTCAAAAGATCATCACGTTCATTGGTTAGTGAGGAAACTTGCATCACCAAGGTAGTGTTGACGTTTTCAAGGTCAGAGACGTCCGTGGGGGTTATCTTAAGACGCTCTAGTTCTTTAGTCAAATGTTTGTTTAACTTGTTGACTCTTTTAACTTCATCATAAGCTTCGAGGTGACATGATGTGTCTCTGTTGCTTTTAGTTCATTTTTAAGGTTGAAGTTCTCTTGAGCAATTTCCTCAATCTCATTTTGCATTACCTCAAGCTTATCATTTTGAAACCGACACTTATCAAAAAGGTGGTCAAGAAGCTTACATACTTTCTCTTTGGAGTAAGTTCTAGTCTTGGCCTTTAGATGGTTTACCTCGTTGTCGGAATCGGAGTTGGAATCGTCGGGATTAGCCATGAGGCATCTTAAGTGTTCAAATTTTGAGGTTTTTGAGACTTTTCTTTAGAATGATTTGTAAGACACATTTTAGCCTCTAGTTCCTCCTCGATGAGTTCCTCATCTTCCTCGGAGTCGGACATTCCCCAAATAACACTCATGACTCTATGTTTGTAGTCCTTTTTAACCTTTTCTCTTCTTTCCTTTGATTTGATATCATCCCACTTGGGACATTTTTTAATTTGGTGAGTTTTATCACCACATTTAAAGCATCCCACGGTGGAGTTAGGTCGTCTCTTAGGAAAGCGTTTTTTCGAGTAATTATTAGTGAACCTTTTGTTTCCTTGACCATTGACTAACCCGGCTAGGTTTCTTGAGAACATAGCAAACTCGTCTTCCTCCTCATCTTCTCCATCACTTGGTGAGGATGTGAGGGCGAGACTCTTTCCCTTTGAGGACTCACTAGAATGCTTATCGAGATTAAACTCGTGAGCCATTAGTGATCCCATTAGTTCATGAAGAGATAGGGTTGATAAGTCTTTAGCTTCCTCTATGGCGGTGACCTTGGGTTGCCACTTAGAGGTTAGACTACGAAGGATTTTTCGAATGATGTCCTCGGACTCGAAGTTCCTTCCTTGACTCTTAAGCTCATTAATAATACAAGAAAAACGTGAAGAGAAACTATTTATGGACTCGTCCTTTGACATTCTAAACATCTCATATTGTTGCATGAGAAGGTCAACACGGTGTTTTCTTACTTGGGACGTCCCTTCATAGGCAAGTACAAGGGAATCCCAAATAGATTTTGCCGTAGGACATCCGGAGATTCGACTAACTTCCCCCTCACCAACACAACGTTAAAGAATCGACATTGCTTTGGAGTTCTTTTCGGCAAGTTTAAAGTCGTTTTCATTGTAATTTCTTTCCTCTTTTCTCTTGGTGAAACCGTTTAAGATATCGGTTTCCTCAATGGCAAGAGGTCCATTTTGAATGATGTTCCAACATTGATAATCGATACTTTTGATGTAATGTTCCATTTTGAGTTTCCACCATCCAAAATTCGAACCGGTAAAGACCGGCATCTTGGAGTGTTTCTCGGAATCCATTACCCACGAATCAAACTCTAAGGCGATTAGCCTCGATTAAGAGCACGAGGCTCTGATACCAATTGTTGAGTTTATGGATTCAAGTACCTAAGAGGGGGAAGGGGTGAATTAGGTACTATTTAAAAATTTAACTTCAACTTTATTGATTTAAAGTGAGTTATAAGAACAAAAGAGATGAGAGAATACTTCGAATAATATTGCAAGATTAAACAAGTATTAAAATGAATGTTTGCTGAAGTATGAAAGTAACAACTGTTCTGACTGTAGCTATTTGTCTCAGTTTATGGAATACGGACTGCAGACCAAATGTGACAGTATGATGAACTGTTACTTCGAAAGTTAAGCAAAGCAAGACAAACAAGATAAATAACAGCGGAATAAAGTAAGAAGAATAAACACGAGATTTTTGAATTGGTTCGGCAAGAAACTCAAGTGCCTACGTCCAATCTACTTTTTATTGATTTCTTTTAGTGATCTACTCCGACTACTAAAAGACCCGTACAATAAAAGCACCAACCTACTCCGGTTGTAATGCGAGTCCAAGAACTACTCCGTTCTTGTGACAAGCCAACTCGCAACCTACTTCGGTTGCCAAAGAGTTGAAGACTACTCCGTCCTAAACTCTACACACACACTAAGAATGTTTTAAGGATCAAGCTTCCACAATCTTATTCTTAACAAAGAATTGAGGTGGACAACTTTTACAAGATCAACAATTCA
The DNA here is from genome assembly GCF_048544455.1 of Silene latifolia. NCBI lineage: Eukaryota > Viridiplantae > Streptophyta > Magnoliopsida > Caryophyllales > Caryophyllaceae > Silene > Silene latifolia. Next base: position 1,185,129 of record NW_027413701.1, read on the forward strand.
TAAGTGAGAGAGTTTTAGTATATTAAAGTAACAGTAGCCAAGATTGTAACAACTTGAAGACTCTTAAAAGTTTTGCAAAGTAAACACGGTTTTTAAGCTTTGAAAAACGATTTGCAAACTTGAAATAAATTTCAAAAAAAGTCTTAGGATTTTTAGAGGAAATGGCTCACCTTTTATAGAGGAAGTGAGTAAGGGAGTTGCTAGGGTTTTTGAAGGGTCAAGGACCATCACATGTGATGAGTCTCAATAACCTCCCAAACTTGCACCAAAGAAGGTTCTTAATAAAAAGGCAAAAGGTAGAAATAGTGTTTGAAATTATCCCAAAAGTGACCACAAGTTTTCAGAAAACAAAGGATGTGAAACAAGTCACATGGTGACAAACTTGCACAAAAATGGCAAAAGCCAAACCTTTCTTTAAGAAAGACCAAAGGGTCAAAATAGCACAAAGAGGAAATATTTTGAAAAAGATAATTACTCCAACTACCATTTCTTGAAGGCCAAATCCCTTTTAAAAAATCTGAAAGTTATTTTACCAAGTACAAGACACGTGAATGACATTTTGAAAGATAAGAAAAGAGTTCAAGTTGTTACGAATTGAGGCAACAGTCCAGGCAGCTGTTACTTTTGAAAGTAACAGTCGTCTTGGCTGTTTCTATTACTCTAAAATACTTAACTTTCTAACTTCTACATTAGATGACACTAAAGACTCAATACATAGGGATGATCAACAACTTAACACTTCTTAATCCATGCTTGATTTGATCATAAATCCTGAAAAGGTAAACTAAGATAGCACACATCAAATGGGCATGTTATCATCAATCAAAGGAACCCAACATTCTGTGACCGTCTTATAGTGTGAGATCGGTAGAAGCAACTTATACTGTCACACTTCAGGGTCAGGTTAACACTAAAAGTCAACATAACTAAGATATATGTGACGGCCTGACGGGTTAGTTGTGACAAGTGCCGTCGCATGTTAAGCCGTCCCAAATGTCGTCACATGTTTTTTTTTGGGACGGGTGATACGGTTACTCCGTCGTCGCATAAAAGAAGTTCATAAAATAAGATTTTGATTTATTTCCAATATACAATTTTATAAAGTTGTAATAAAATAATCACTTTAATAGATTAACGGGTAAGCGGGTGAGAAACAGATACAACACCAAATCTAGGCTCGCCCACCAGGCCACAACTCACGACGGGGGTACAATATTTAATATAAACATAATTGTTCCACGAACATCTTTAACTTTTATAGTAATGGGTGATGCGTGTCATTTATATGATGTTTTACACCCTATTTTACACTCATTTCAGAGCTCAATTGAGTAGTTTATGCTACTATTTCCCTTGTTTCGTGTATTACTTCCTTTTCTTGTGATTTTGTAGGAATATGAAGATTTTAGTGGAAAATAAGCCGAATCTGTCCCTAAGTACTTAGCATTGCATTTGACATGGAGTATTGACTCGAGGAATGAGCTTGGTGCACGTTTCAAGGCCTAAAGATAGCAAAACCAAGGGTGCGTACGAGTTTAACAAGCAAAGAAGCATTTCACGATATTGCAGCCTTGTTCAGATGGCTATATCTCAAGTTCTAGAGTGGATAATCGAGTGATTCTAATTGGAGGTGAAATCTTATCCTCTTAGATTTCCAACGCCACGTAGAACGCCTGATTTGACCAAGTAACGAAGAAATGGCAGCTATTTTAAGATCGGTGCGCTGCAGAATCGTCGAATGCAATTCAGACAAAGACCTTTGGTCGATCGACTGGCCTCAGTGGTCGATCGACCACCACGCGAGCTGATGCGCAAATTAAAAGATCGAGAATTAGAAAGCCCAATGTATTCTTAGGTTTAGGAATAAGAGTGCGTGATATTCCTATATAACTAACCTATGTTTTTGAGAATAATTATCGCTTTTTGGAGGAGAGACATGAGGTCTCGAGTTTAGCATAGTTTACATTCAAATACTTTAGTTTCTCAATAAAGTTCGCTATTTTGCATCTGGATTTCCTTTCGGCTTTCAGTTTCGGTATTTCTCAATCATAATTTCAGTCTTTAAGTTTATTATCTTCGTAGTTAGAATTGCTAGATTAGTTCCCTAAAGCCGTAATTTTCTTTATTGCGAATTCTTTCGTTAAATCGTTTTAATCATGCTTCCGCTTTTCTTTGTTTTAATTGCTTTCGTAGTTGTAGTTAGAATTATTATGAGTAGCTAAATACCCCGTGCTAACATGCGAGGGGGATCAGAGCGAAGACGACGTAGATTAGTAAACTCGATGTCGCCTTTGGTCGATCGATCGATTAGTCGATCGATCGATTGGACTGTTGGTCGATCGATCGCCTATAGTGGTCGATCGATCGACGCGCAATAGATTAGCACCGTTTCAATGTTTTAATTGCAATATTTGACAACGAGACCGAGAGGAGACTTGTTAAATGCTTAGTATTTGACCGACCCACAAGATCGAGAGATAGGGGAGGGAAAATAGATTAATAAATTGAGACGACTAAATTGCTAAGATCGAAAGATAAGTAATTTAGGTATTAGGAATCACTTTTCAGGGCGAGAGCTAGTATTAGTGAGACCTAGGGACCAGTAGCATAGGCTGAGAGGCGCCACTAGTTAAGAATGGACCGAGAGGACTTCTTATTTACCCACCTATCTTGATTTATCAGACTTACTTGATACCGTAAATGTCGCATGTTGCAGTTGAACCAATCGTCCTAGCTTCCCTTTTATTATTTTCTACACCTTTTTATTTAATTGCTTTAGTTATAGTTTTTATTTTGTTTTCGCATTTAGATTTAGTTATAATCCAATCCAAAACCCCATTGTTTGTTACCCTTAGACTAGAATTAATAACAACTATCATCTCCCTACCTCCTTGCGGATCGACCCTTACTACCGCTTGCTAGTAGTAGTTTGGTTTTATAAATATTATTTTTGATACTCACATCGACAGGTATCAATGGATAAATAATACTAAAATAGTTTACTGAGGGTACTCTCATTTGAGGTGCATTAGGGGTATATGACCAAAGAAATTAAATTTAAAGTCAATTTCTAAATACCTCGCTTAAAAAAAAAAAAAAAATAATAATACTATATATTTATATGCATGTTTGAATGGGTTTTAATAGATTAACATTTTCTAACTTACAATCATTTTAATTCATACTATATTCTTTAATTATTTAACACACTATATTAAACGATGCAAATATATACTTTATAAATATTTTCTTATGACATATATTATAACAGGTCCATGAATTTCACGCGTTTAAAACCTAGTTAATTAGTTATTTACTTGAACTGCTCGACTAACTAGTGTATCCTGAAATTTGAATTTTCTCGATTTAACTCATTAAACCCTTGACCTAAATTGAGATGGTTTGACGTAACACCATCAAACTTTAAATAATCTCAAACTACTTCAAAATTATATGATCATTGGTTTCAAATTAGCTTGTTTTTTAAACTCAAAAAACAACAAAATTGAAACCAATTATCATATAATTTACTTCAAAATTAACTAAAAATTGTTGAATGCTTCCTTATTAAAAGACAACTAGTCTTAAACCCGTGAAATTCACGGGATTATAATATAGTTTGTTTATAAAAAACATGTTCATATAAATTTTAAAAATTAAAAGTGATGATTTTTACAAACAATCATTGTTAAGATGTAAAGTATTCAACTATTCTAATTTTTCTACCAACAAAATAAATATTTAATTTAAGTAAATACAACATAATTCAACTAAAAAAATCATATATTGAGGTTCAAAATTTTTCACTTGCTAAAACTCATATGAGATGCACCTTTGTTATATTTCACTTCTTGTGTTCGCTAAAACCAATGGCTAATAAAGTTGTTTAATGTTTACTGAAAGATTAATCAATTAGACTCGACTTGCTTTATATTCAAAAACAAACAAATAGGCATATGTTTTAAAGATTTAACCTGCTAAATCATTATAAACCTGTTAATTAGGAAGCCAATAAATCCAGAAATACATTTAAGCCGACAATATCAAATTCTACATAGGTCGCATTAGATCACACATTCTGGATTGTGATCAAATATAACCCATTCATTCACGTCTTATTTAGTCCATCATCAATTTTACCAATACAAATTCCCGTTTATTGTTAATGCGAATAAAGTCTTACCCACCGACGTAGATTAGATAGAAGAATAAATATATAAAGAATAATAAAAGTTATGACATCTCTATATTGTACCCGTTTAAGTTAGAAAACTAATGCACCTGTCTTAAGGGAAAATATTACTTTACTAAAGTCTCTTTGAGGACAGTGATCACATCATATTACAGTATCATAAATTTCTTACTCATAAAAGAAAATTCTAAAACTTGCAATATTAATCTATTTTGTAGAGGAAACAACACAATGTTTGAAATAACACGGAATCTTGTATCTATTTTATAACTAAGACGAACAAAATACAGTATTTGAACAAGACCAATTACATGACACCGTAAACAATTTGATCACAATACAGTAAAAACAGTTTTAACTCTAAATAAAATTGTATTAAACTTATTACAAATACTCCAAATAAAATGGAATCAAACTCAATCAAAATAACATAACTCACCATGAAAGTTCAGCTTCTCCTTCATAAATGATCACAAGCAAGGAACATAGAACCAAAATTCGCAGTAAATGAAACAAAAATCAAAGCATGTACCTTTATATTCCTTTTTGAATATTATTGCTACCAATATCATGGAATTAATATATATAATTGATTGATACTACTATTGCGATATTCATATCAACCTAATAACTGGCCATATCGCCCACCTTCATCATCCCTACACCCATTGGGGCACTGGCGGCTGACAACTATCTTACTGTTTTTGATCGTTGACCTGGTGCGTCATAATGGGTATAGATCGCGTGATGGTGTGGGCCGTTGAACGGTGTGAGAAAGTTGTGGGTTGACGATGACCGACCTGAGAGGAGTCATTAAAAGTGTACCGTATGCAAAGACAGTCTCCGTCGTTCAGGTGGTCGGAACCCGCAAGCAGGATGCTTTAGCGAGGATTTGGGTATGACTCATGTGGTTGATGTCGGATGGCGCTAGGTGTGGTGGTTGTCAATGATGGGACTGGGTCGGTGCTTATGGACTGGCGTGTTAAGACGGTGGGATGGGGTGACGATGATGGAAGGTTAGGATATAATTATTTTTTAACCTATTTCAGTATACATTAATATTAATATTAATTAATATTTAAAACAGTATATCTCTCAATCAAGGAGGATTTAACATGTCATCCATTCTTAATTATTAGAGCGCCATGTGAGCGGTTTTCTTAGAGGATTAATATATAGATAGATTGTTCAAATGGCTATCTTTTAGTAACAAATATAGATAAAATTATTTCTCAGTATTCTACATTAATTTCTTTTGATTTTCTAAAAATGTACTTTCTTTCCTTGAAGATCATCCATATTTTCATTGAAGTCATTCGCAGAGATGTTCAACTTTCTTTTCATAGTATATGATTTGTGATTCTTATTATTTATGATCCCACTTTTTTTTTTTCTATATCCTCATTTTACTTCACGTTTTCTCGTTCTTTTTATTATTTTTCCCCAAACCAATGTGGGACAACATAAATAATGAGGAGTATACACTACTGTCTCCAGCTCAATTTGTTCCTCTCATTTGCTTTATACATGATTCTTAAAAAAATATTACAGTTAAATTAATAAAATTGATGGTGAATTAGTATTATACTAAACATTATTTTCCAAAGTACTTATAATTTGAGAGAATATATTATGATATAATTTTTTTTTTTTTGGGACGAGGGGTTGAATCCCCCCGGGCACATGCAATACCCTGCAAATCAAGTGTGCCATGTAAGACATCCTTTAGGATGACAGGTAACCGCAGCACTCCCGTGTAGGGAGTCGAACCCGGGACCTCTCAATTCATTGTCATTGCAACGCTTTGAGGCACTCCCGCTGTAACACCCCCATTTATTTAAGGGCCTGAACTAGGACTCCTCAGATAAATGATGGTGTTACCATCTCGGAAACCCGAGGCAGTAGATAACAAAGGAAAGAAACACAGTACTTTATTATAATGGTTATAGTGAAATTACAACTGAAACTAAAACAAAGTCTCCAAATACGACCAAAAGATAAGTCTGATAAAACTACTAAAAAGACTAAGGTGGGCTAGGCACTAAGTCAGTCATCCAAGCTCTCTTCCCGGCCAGCTCCGATCAGTCTCGAATACTGTCAACCGCTCCCCAATAATTGGATCATCACAGGCGTACACGAATACACGGGGTCAGCCACGAAGCTGAGTAGGTAATACAATAAACAGTAACATAAAACACATGCTCCTCCATCACCACCACCGCCATCACAACTCATAACCCGGACAACCCAGCCATACCGATCCCCGGTAGACTATAAATATCGACCGTAGCCGATCGCCACTCATGAGATGAGGACACCGGGGCAAGTCCTGCAGAACCCGCCTGGGCCTTATCACAACGTCATCATCACCACCTCCACCAACTCCAATGTAGTAATATAATAAAACAGTTCAACAATAGTACTTAACGGAATGAAGTCAGACAATCATATTATAACATGTAAATCACCGATTTAGTCAATCCAGTCACATAGTACTATATCAAGTCCAGTGTATTCCCCTACCTCAAATAGCGGTGATAAGCTAACTGCAGATCAGAAGTACTCCACCCGAAACTCGCCACCTAAACATATATATAACATAATTAATTCACTTAACTATTCCCGTTCCCATAATCAAGAGTTACTATAAGTAGAAACTTTCCCAATTTAGAAGTTACTAAAATATAAGTTACCCAAAATAGAAAGTTTCCTAAAATGGGAAGTTTTCAAAATAACAATTACCAAAAATAGCAGGTTACTAAAAATAGTAACCTTCCCGAAATAAAATCCCGACTCAAAAACTTAAATATAATATTCCGTCACCGCTACTTAATATTAACTTAATAATTACACTAATAATGTAAATAATAGAAATATATATATTCCCGACTTATTAAAATAAAACCCGTAACAAAATAGCCCAAAAAAACAACACACAACCGACACACGCACACCCCCCCTTTTCAACCCGTCACAACTCACCCCTCAACCACCAATCCTCACCGCCGACCACCAGGCTCGACACAGTGTCCGCCCGGTCACCTCCCACCACCACCAACGTGGTCGACCCACGCCGGTGGTCAGAACCACCACCACCAACACCCCTGTTTACACCGGTAGTCACCAAACGCCACAAACAAGCCCCCTTTTTAACCCGCCCGCCACCACGACACAACCCCTCCTGCTTACCAACCACCACCCCTGACACCACCGTAGAAAGGTGACCCTGACACACGTGGCACCACCGATTCGACCTCCCCCCAGTCCACGGTGGTGCCACCCCTTTACCCTATGTCTGAAATGTAACCAAAAACACCCAACCAACCCCGACACCTAAACACCACCACTGCAACCACCCACAAAGAACGACAACCACCCTACCTACCACCACCGGACTCGACTCACCACCGTAACACGTCCCACACCCCGACGACCACCACAACGGACCTACACAACGCACAACTCAGATCAATTTATCGTGACAAAATGAAAAACAGAGAACCTTACCTATGACGGCGTCGACTTTGTGCTTTTCCGGCCAGTACATCCACCCACGTCCACTAACAACGGCTTCCCTGGACTCACGGCAGACCCTACTCCCTCCACACTCACCGGCGTGCGCTCATTGGCCGTGTAGAAGGCTTGAAACGTGAAAGGAAAAGGGGTTGGTGTTGGTGATGTGAAAATGACGGTAGGGAGAGGGAATAGGGTTTTAAAGTTGTATTAGGGTTTGATTTAGGGTTTTGGTGAGGTAAAATGGTTAATGGGTAAGTGGGTAAATGGGCTATGACACCTTGACCCAAAAATGCCACTCAACTATAAACCCGACTCATCTTGCGATATGAATTAATCAATTACTTTTACGCTTTACCATTACCATAAAACATGATTTAATTACCCTTACGCTACCATTAAATAATAAAATCTCGCTCAGTCGATAATAAAATACGGGGTATTACAGTCTTCCCCCCTTAAAAAGAACTTCGTCCCGAAGTTCGCCCCCATACCAAACATGTCATCCGAATATAAAAGACATCTCGTATAACTAACACGGTCATACACACAGCTAGACTACATAAACACGAAATGTTACATTCTACCCTCCTAAAAAGAAAGTTACGTCCCGTAACTTACCTCAAGTGAACAGATGTGGATAACTCTCTCTCATCGCGGCCCCGGTTTCCCAGGTAGCCTCCTCTGCTTTATGATTAGTCCACAACACTTTCACTAAAGCAGTCTCTCCGTGCCTGGTCTTTCTAACCTTCCTGTCCAAGATCTCCTTAGGCGTCTCGATGTAAGTCAACTGCTCGTCCACCTCGACCACATCATGGCTCAAAATGTGCGAAGGGTCACTCAAATATCTCCGCAACTGAGAAACATGGAAGACATTATGTACCCTGGCTAAAGCTGGTGGTAGAGCTAGCCGATATGCCACTTCTCCAACTCTATCAAGGATCTCATATGGCCCAATAAACTTCTGGCTCAACTTCCCCCGCTTCCCGAATCTCATCACTCCCTTCATCGGAGACACTCTAAGAAGTACTTTCTCCCCTACCTGGAAAGAAATGTCGCTTCTCCTAGCGTCGACATAGCTCTTTCGTCGGTCTGGGCAGCCCTCATCTTCTTCGTCGAATGATCGCACTGTTCAACCATCTCCGAATCATCTCTCGGTCCCAAAACTACCGCATCGCTCGATCATCCCAACACACAGGACTCCTACACTTCCTGCCATATAGAGCCTCAAATGGAGCCATCTCAATACTAGCGTGGTAACTGTTGTTGTATGAAAACTCAATCAACCCCAGTCTATCCTCCCAAGACCCGCCGAACTCCAAAACACAAGCCCTCAACATGTCCTCGAGTCTCTGAATAGTCCTCTCTGTCTGACCATCGGTAGCTGGATGAAAAGCGGTCCTCATCTTTAACTGAGTACCCATTAGTGACTGCAACTCCTGCCAGAATTTGGATAGAAACCTGGAGTCTCTATCGGAAATGATGTCCTTAGGTACACCATGCAGCTTCACCACATACTGAACATAAGCCTTGGCCAACTAAGCTTTACTCCAAGTATCCTTCATGGGGATAAAGTGAGCCGACTTGGTTAGCCTATCCACGATCACCCAAATCATATTGTTACCTTTCTGAGTTCGAGGCAACCCAACTATGAAATCCATGGAAATGCTTTCCCACTTCCACTCCGGCACATCTAATGGTTGAACCTTCCCTTGCGGTCTCTTATGTTCACCCTTCACTCTCTGGCACGTCAAGCATCGAGCTACCAACTCAGCAACTTCCCTCTTCATTTTCGGCCACCAAAAGGTCTTCTTGAGGTCCTTGTACAACTTATCTCCCCCAGGATGAACCGAGTATGGCGTAGCATGAGCCTTAGTAAGAATCTTCCTCTTCAGCTCCTCATTATCCGGAACACACCACCGTCCCCCAAACCTCAGACTACCATCAGCATGGATAACAAACGTGGAGTCAACCCCGGACCGCTGTTCTGTTTGTCTTTGCGCCACTTCGAATTCTAGCATCGGCCGTAGCTCTCTCGATCTCCTCATATAACTCGGCTCAACGGTCAAATCCCCAAGAGTCTCTCCTCTCCGGATCATGTGGATTCTCATCTCCCGCAGCTCATTATGCAACCTCACCCTAGATCTGGCACTGCTCAAAGCATGGATAGATTTCCTGCTCAACGCATCAGCTACGACATTCGCTTTCCCCTCATGATAAAGTATCTCCATGTCATAGTCGCCAATCAATTCGATCCATCTCCTCTGTCTCATGTTCAACTCCTTTTGTGTGTAGATGTATTTTAAGCTCTTGTGATCGGAAAACACCTTGAAGGTAGCCCCATAAAGATAATGTCGCCATAGCTTAAGTGCAAACACCACTGCCCCCAACTCTAGATCATGAGTAGGGTAATTCTCCTCATAGGTCTTCAGCGCCGAGAAGCGTAAGCGATTACCTTCCCGTTTTGCATCAATACGCACTTTAGGACCCTTCTTGGAAGCATCAGTATACACCTCGAAATTATCATTCCCATCTGGTAGTGCAAGGATAGGAGTTGTAGTGAGTCGTTCTTTGAGGGTTAGAAACGCCTCCTCACAACTCTCATCCCAAACAAACCTGTTCTCCTTCCGCATTAATGACGTCAATGGCTTTGCGATCTTTGAGAAGTCCTTGAGAAACCTTCGGTAATAACCTGCTAGCCCCAAGAAGCTTCGGATCTCACCCACATTCTTAGGACTCTGCCATCTCGTCACTGCCTCAATTTTACTAGGATCAACCGACACCCCTTCCTTGGAAATCACATGTCCCAGAAAAGCAACTTTCTTCAACTAGAACTCGCACTTGCTCGACTTGGCATATAAATGGTTCTCCTCCAAGGTTTTCAAGACTAACCTCAAATGTTCCTCATGTTCCTCCTCATTGTTGGAGTATACCAGGATATCATCAATGAACACAACCACGAACTTGTCCAGGTAAGGACTGAACACTCGATTCATCAAGTCCATGAACACTGCTGGCGCATTAGTCAACCCGAATGGCATGACCACGAACTCATAGTGCCCATATCTTGTTCTGAAAGTGGTCTTAGGTATATCCTCGTTCTTAATTCTCAATGGTGATAACCGACCTCGAGATCGATCTTAGAGAAAACTTCGGCTCCACTCAATTGATCAAACAAATCATCGATCCTTGGCAAAGGATAACGGTTCTTGATGGTCACATTGTTCAACTCACGGTAATCCACGCAAAGTTTCAAGCTTCCATCTTTCTTCTTGACAAACAACACTGGTGCTCCCCAAGGTGAAACACTAGGCCGTATGTAACCTTACTCTGCTAGCTCATCCAACTGCTTCTTTAATTCCTCCATCTCCTTCGACCCCATACGGTAAGGTGGTTTAGAAATCGGCCCTGTTCCCGGCTTCAGATCAATGGAAAAGTCCACTTCTCTTTTCGGTGGTAACCCTGGAATGTCCTCCGGAAATACATTCTCGAACTCCCTCACCACTGGAATCTCAGACACCTTAGGGGTCTCCGACTCACTATCCCACATCTGGCACAAGATTAACTGATCCCCTTTCCTCAGACTCGACTTTAGGGTGTTAACAGATATGAATTTGACTCTTGGCTTGACCACATACCCCTTATAAGACACCCTAGTTCCCTTAGGTCCCCTCAAAGAGATTTTCTTCTGATAGCAGTCGATAAAAGCCTTGTATTTCCCTAACCAGTCCATCCCCAGAATCACCTCAAAACCCCCCAAGGGAAACTCTATAAGGTCACAGTGAAACACAACCTCTCCGATCTGGATTGGTACCCCAGTGTAGACTTTATCACAAGACACCGACTCCCCCGAAGGTACAACTACCGAATCGACAATTCTATCATATGACTTAAGGCTTAAGACTCTGGCATGTTCCGCAGATATAAAAGAATGTGTAGCTCCGGAATCAAACAACACAAAGGTGGGTTTAGAGTTAACAGGAAATGTACCAGTCACCACATGAGCGTCATTCTTAGCTGCCTCCTTGCCCATGGCAAAGAGCTTGCCACTGGACTTAGCCCCACTCTGACTTGAAGAAGTCGCTCCGGCATCGTTTGTTCCCTTCATTTGCAGTCTTCGAAAGTTGGTGCTCCCACTCTGCCGACTCTGCTGGTTACGGTTCGGTAGTTGTTGTAGCTTCCTTGGTAATCATTACTAGCTCCGGACCTTGCACCTCCCCCATAACAGACATAGGTGTGCGATAACTGTTATACCCAGACCCCACCGAACGAGAGCCACTGAACCCAGACATAGGTGCCCTGTATCCACCAGACTGATTCGCCCCAGATGATCGGCATTCAAATCTCTTGTGTCCTGTCTTTCCACAGCCAAAACAAGTAATACCCGCAGAGCTACCCCCTCCGCTGGTGCCCCTGAAGCCACCTCCACTCTGAGCTCTCATACCCCCTGGGGCACTGTTAGTGGAGTACCCGCCATATCTGCCCGAACTCGCTTCTTTGCCCCAAGATTATCGCTTGTGGTCTCCACTTCCTTTTCTCGGCCTTGCCTTTCTTATCGCCTTGATCTGTTCCGAGAGTCTTTCAAGAAAGACACCTGACCCTCAAGTAAATGTCCCGAATGTAGTGGGTGGAGCTCTTTGTGAGCCTCATCTTGATGTCCATAGTGAGTCCCCGCTCAAACCTCATAGCCAGCATAGCCTCATTCTGCCCAAAGTCATCAATGTATGAGGATAACTGTCGAAATTTCCGATGATAAGCCTCCACGGTCATATCTTCTGTCATCTTGAAAGTGTCAAACTCCTCCCGTAGTTTGGCTTTTTGGAACTCGGGCATAAACTCATTCTTCAAAAGCTATTGAAATTCCAACCAAGATACATGTCCCGTCTCAAGATCCCTAGCAACCTCTCGTATCTCCACCTTGTTCTGGTCCACACCACCGGCTGTGGCCCTAAGGTAGTGGGCGCTTGATCCACCCCGCATTTCTTTAGGACATGCTAACAGTTCAAACAGTTGGTGAATTCTCAGTACACCATTCCCCCAAAGAATCGTGGTTCCCCTCTCCAGTGAATATTGTGGGGTTATGCCTTGCCACAATGGTACTCATCTTTCCCGGATCCAATCGTTTGGCCTTTAGGGCCTCATTCTCAGCTCGGAGCCTATCCAACTCCGCTTGGATGTCATTAGCAGCGGTATCCCTTCTCGGAGGCATGTCTATAAAAATTAAGAGAGTTAGTGATGTTCCCTGCAACACTAGAATTACTTAGTCAATCCTAATCATCCCCTACCCTACATATCTAGCTAACATGGTTCAGGGATCACATAACCGCATATCACTAGACATAACATCCATCTTAAAATCTTAAGCATCATATATATAAATATCTTACTTCGTTATTATGCCAATTCTTGCCTCCGAATCACAATTAAACACATGTATACTTATACTAACAGTATATCACCTTGCCTAATTCTCACATCATGGCATAGTTTTTTCATGTTCAATATCACACAACTTTCCTACTCTACCCTTTTCTCTCGTATGATCTCAAGGTACCCAGGTCAAACTGAGAGGGCCAATGGTTCGGTGTGAGGGGGCCCCTAACTCATCCCTTGCCTTTAGTGTGCTCCTAACAGTTCTATCCCGGGGTTCATTTTATTTGACTCTTCCTACATTCATTAGATTCATTGGTTTAGGCCTGAGGATCGTTCGCTCTGATACCACTTTGTAACACCCCATTTATTTAAGGGCCTGAACTAGGACTCCTCAGATAAATGACGGTGTTACCATCTCGAAACCCGAGGCGGCGAGATAACAAAGGAAAGAAACACAGTACTTTATTATAATGCTTATAGTGAAATTACAACTGAAACTAAAACAAAGTCTCCAAATACGACCAAAAGATAAGTCTGATAAAACTACTAAAAAGACTAAGGTGGGCTAGGCACTAAGTCAGTCATCCAAGCTCTCTTCCCGGCCAGCTCCCATCAGTCTCTGAATACCTGTCAATCTGCTCCCCAATAATTGGATCATCACAGGCGTACACGAATACACGGGGTCAGCCACGAAGCTGAGTAGGTAATACAATAAACAGTAACATAAAACACATGCTCCTCCATCACCACCACCGCCATCACAACTCATAACCCGGACAACCCAGCTATACCGATCCCCGGTAGACTATAAATATCGGCCGTAGCCGATCTGCCAGCTCGCAGCTGAGGACACCAGGGCAAGTCCTGCAGAACCCGCCTGGGCCTTATCACAACGTCATCATCACCACCTCCACCAACTCCAATGTAGTAATATAATAAAACAGTTCAACAATAGTACTTAACGGAATGAAGTCAGACAATCATATTATAACATGTAAATCACCGATTTAGTCAATCCAGTCACATAGTACTATATCAAGTCCAGTGTATTCCCCTACCTCAAATAGCGGTGATAAGCTAACTGCAGATCAGAAGTACTCCACCCGAAACTCGCCACCTAAACATATATATAACATAATTGATTCACTTAACTATTCCCGTTCCCATAATCAAGAGTTACTATAAGTAGAAACTTTCCCAATTTAGAAGTTACTAAAATATAAGTTACCCAAAATAGAAAGTTTCCTAAAATGGGAAGTTTCCAAAATAACAATTACCAAAAATAGCAGGTTACTAAAAATAGTAACCTTCCCGAAATAAAATCCCGACTCAAAAACTTAAATATAATATTCCGTCACCGCTACTTCATATTAACTTAATAATTACACTAATAATGTAAATAATAGAAATATACATATTCCCGACTTATTAAAATAAAACCCGTAACAAAATAGCCCAAAAAAACAACACACAACCGACACACGCACACCCCCCCTTTTCAACCCGTCACAACTCACCCCTCAACCACCAATCCTCACCGCCGACCACCAGGCCTGATACCAGGTCTGGCCTGGTCACCTCCCACCACCACCAACGTGGTCGACCCACGCCGGTGGTCAGAACCACCACCACCAACACCCCCTGTTTACACCCAGCCGCCACCAAACGCCATAAACAGCCCCCCTTTTTAACCCGCCTGCCACCACGACACAACCCCTCCTGCTTACCAACCACCACCCCTGACACCACCGTAGAAAGGTGACCCTGACACACGTGGCATCACCGATTCGACCTCCCCCGAGTCCACGGTGGTGCCACCCCTTTACCCTATGTCTGAAATGTAACCAAAAACACCCAACCAACCCCGACACCTAAACACCACCACTGCAACCACCCACGGCAACGACAACCACCCTACCTACCACCACCAGACTCGACTCACCACCAGTAACACGTCCCACACCCCGACGACCACCACAACAGACCCTACACAACGCACAACTCAGATCAATTTATCGTGACAAAATGAAAAACAGAGAACCTTACCTATGACGGCCGTCGACCTGTGCTTTTCCGGCCAGTACAGCCACCCACGTCCACTAACAACGACTTCCCTTGACTCACGTCAGACCCTACTCCCTCCACACTCACCGGCGTGCGCTCGTTAGCCGTGTAGAAGGCTTGAAACGTGAAAGGAAAAGGGGTTGGTGTTGGTGATGTGAAAATGACGGTAGGGAGAGGGAATAGGGTTTTAAAGTTGTATTAGGGTTTTATTTAGGGTTTTGGTGAGGTAAAATGGTAAATGGGTAAGTGGGTAAATGGGCTATGACACCTTGACCCAAAAATGCCACTCAACTATAAACCCGACTCATCTTGCGATATGAATTAATCAATTACTTTTACGCTTTACCATTACCATAAAACATGATTTAATTACCCTTACGCTACCATTAAATAATAAAATCTCGCTCAGTCGATAATAAAATACGGGGTATTACACCCGCACTCCACTACACTCAAGCCACTTTGGTTATATTATGATATTATTGTTAGAGTAATAATAGGAAATGTTAGAGTAGGAAATATCATAACGTTTCCTACTCTAACATTTCCTATAATTACTCCTAACAATAATATCATAATATATTCTCTCTAATACTTATCTCACCCATTCTCACAACCTAACCATCAACTCTTATCACCAGCCTTCTCAGTTTTCACCACTACCACCACCACCACCCATTGATAAGTACACTTTCAGAGCCGTCTTTTCCATAATCCCACCAAATTTTCTCATCGGACCACCCAAGATTATTAGACTACCCATCTTGGTCCGCCGTGATGGACAAAACATGTATTATCTTGGGGGGAGGAGAGAGAGAGAGAGAGAGAGAGAGAGAGAGAGAGAGAGAGACTGATACCCGTCGTTGTGAGTACCAAAAATAAGATTTATAATTTCCTATTAAGACTAACCTAGGCTAGTGGTAACAGGGTCGAACCACAGAGAGACGGGGGAGTTATAGTTGCTTTTATTTCAGTCTATCGGTAACAGTTGTGGGGGTTTTGGTTTGAGTTGATTCTAAAACTAATAACATAAACTAAATAAATAAAAGTAAATAAGGATGTAAACAATGATGAAAGGAATGCTAAGACGGTCGGTTCACTATGGCTGCGATGGCACATAAGTCTAGGTAAGTCTCGAAATACGGTCGCGAAGGATGGGGAAAACAAGTCCTCTCGGTCCATGTTAAATAGTAGCTACCTCTCGGCCTATGCTACTAATCCCTAAGTCTCATTAATACTAACTCTCGTTCTTGATTAATGATTCCTAATGCAAACTAAATTACGTTATCTCTCGATCTTAGCAATTTAGCAGTTTTAATTCGTTAATTATTGTCCATTCCTATCTCTCGATCTACGGGATGGTCCAGTTTAAGCATCTATCAAGTCTCCTGTCGGTCTCATTGAAAGATAAAGCACTCAACGAAACAAACAAAGCAAACCCAGACGCAAAGTCGGTCGATCGACTAGCTACCCCCGATCGATCGACCGTCCGCTCGATCGATCGACTAGTTAAGCCAGTCGATCGACCAAGCCCTAATGCGAGGTCGCCTATTCTAATGCCATCTACGCCATAGATCCCCTACATCCTAGCAAGGGTGATTTAGCTACACATACTAACAGCGATAACAACAATATAATTCGGAACTAAAGCATAAGAATACATAATTGAAATAATTAGACAAGTAATTAACATGAATCAATAATACGGCTTTGGGAATCCTCACTAGCAATTCTACACTACGAATTAAAGTAATAAACTGAAATAAAGAACAGAAAGATACCGATAGGAAGCAAGAATAGAGATCAAAACCGGATGCGAAAGTAACTTTATTGATTGATTATTTATCCTAATGCAAAACTTAATATCGAACCCTAAGTATTTCTCTAAAAACTGAATGTATCAAACTGGATACCTCCCTCTTCCTGTCAGGTTACATTATATAGAAATATAACGTAACATTATTCCTAAACCTAACACATCTTGGGCTTTGGGTTTCTCGTTCTATAAGTTTAATTCACGCATCAGCTCGTAAGTTGGTCGATCGACCACTTAGGCCAGTCGATCGACCAAAGGTGCTGTACAGAATAGCATTCTGACGATTCCTGCAGCGCGCACCGATCTTAAAACAGCTGCCATTTCTTCGTTACTTGGTCAAATCAGGCGTTCTATGCGGCGTTGGAAAGCTAAGAGGATAAGCTTTCACCTCCAATTAGAATCACTCGATTATCTGCTTTAGAACTCGAGATATAGCCATCTGAAGCAGCCTGCAGTGTCGAGAAGCATTTCTTTGCTTGTTAAACTCGTACGCATCCATGCTTTTGCTATCTTTAGGCCTTGAAACGTGCACCAAGCTCATTCCTCGAGTCAATACTTCATGTCAAATGCAATGTCAAATACTTAGGGACGGATTCGGCTCAATTTCCGCTCAATTCTTCATATTTCTGCAATAATAGACAAAAACACGAAAGTAGAGGAAAATAGGGAAATAATGGCATATATTGCACATTTGAGCTCTGAAATGCGTGTAGAATAGAGTGTGAAACATCATATTTTAGACACGCATCAAATCTCCCCAAACCAAACCTTGCTTGTCCCCAAGCAAGAACTAGACTCGATCCTAAAACCTAATGGAACGAGTTCAATCTCAGAGCGAAATGCAACCTGTCAAGCCTAAGCCAATTTAATGCAATAACCAACAATCAATTAGCAAGGTGAATCATGCAAACGAGTTATGTAGTCGTTAAAACTTGCTGAACCGTCAACTATAGAGACTTATCAAATTGGACTCTCACGGGTCGCTCAATCACTCATAAGCACAAGGTGAATATATGTAAAAGATAGAAAGAAGTATAATTTGTAAAGACTCTCACCTAACTACGACCTATGAAAACATGCCTGCAATCTAATATGAAAGTAATCCCTACAACCGTACATACGCATTCCAACCAAACAGATGACCATGACACATGCCGAGGTGAATATGGATATGTGAGGTAATGGGTAAGAAGAGGCAAAACATTTATGGGAATGTGGAGGTATAGGTGATCAAGCTAGTACCTAAACAAAACCATATGACAACATCCAACTTTTTGCTCAAAATCAACAATAAAACCCGGTGCTAATTATCAAGCACAAATCTCTCAACTTCCATAAAAGTCAACTCCCCAAAGAATATAAATGATAACATGGGAGTGAAAATCACCAAATCATAATAATTGAAACATGTGATTTTTTCTTTCTTTTTCTCGAGCTGCAGTCGATCGACCAAAGGAAGCAGTCGATCGACCACCCTCTTCAGTACAACACACTTTTTTTTTCTTTTTCGAATCATTTTTTCTTCTTTTTTTTTCTTTCATTTTTCAATTCTTTTTCCTCCTTCATTCGTTTTCCAACATCATCTCAAGGAGAGCATATAACCAACCCGCAATAAACAAATTCCCAAAAGCTAAGACTACTAGCTTGACAAAGGCAGGCTAAATATAGGATGTAGTTAAGGGACAAAAGGCTAAATTTGGCTATGAGAGGCTCATGGGTAAAATGAATAAAGGGAAACCTCTACCACATGTGTCAACAAACCACAAACCGAATGCATACAGGTATTAAGCAGATTAAGTTCATATTTATACAAATTAATGAAACATGTCTCATAAGGAGTACTACTCACATTCCTAGATAAACCGGTCATGAATGTCACCAGTTATAAGCTCTAAACCTCAGAAAATATAAGTAGCTTGCCAATTTTCAAAGTCAAATCTCAAGTTCAGCAAGAAATTTAACGAAAACTCGTAGACTATGCATATGTGATTCTACTAATAACATGTCAATTAGCAAGGCTTAGGCATAAACAGCTGAAAATGCAATGTCATCATGGAAATACTACCGTTCCGACTCGACCTATATGCTAAAATAAACGTGCATTGTATTGAAATTTTGAAATTTTTCAATTTTTTTGAATTTTGTATATATATAAGGGAAATGAAATAAACAAATGCAAACTGGAATGTAAACGTGAATGCAAGCAAATGAAATGCAACGCAAAACCCTTCCCCAAACCAAATCGCGCAATGTCCCCATTGTGCAAAATCATGTAATGAAGAAATGAGAAATGGGAATTTGCGTTAAATTAAACAAACAAGACATGAGGTGGAAATCGGGAACTCACAAGACTTTAAGCGCAGCAAAAAGGAAACCTCCCCAAACCAGCGTGAGCTAGGAGGTTTCAGTAGCCAGCAGTGCTACCAATAGGTACCTGAAAAGACAACAATACCACGCATAAAACCAAGAAAGCAACGTGGAAGCGGTAGTTATGTGCAAAAGATGAAGAAATGGAAGAAAACAGAAAAATGTCGGAAAATAAAAGGGAGGAAAAACTCCCTCAATTCCGTAAAACGACCAAACACAGCAGGGGAAGGTCGTGAACTGGTACAGCAGCGACAACGGTCGATCGACCATCTTACCCAGTCGATCGACCAAGATGACGGGAACAGAAGCTCCTGGAACTGTAGCGCTCAGTCGATCGACCAAGATGGCCAGTCGATCGACTGAAATGGCTGCTGTAGCTTCTGATTTCTTCGAATTAGCTCAATAAATTGAGCTAACAAGGTCTATAAACCTGCAAATACACATAACAATGCGCCCAAAATTGCGCAAAACCCAAAGTGTGATCTAAAGTTTATAAAAATCCTAAGCAAACCAAATTAAAGAGCGAAGTCTCGCGCACACGAAAAACGATAAACAGTCCAAAAGCAATAAATTGTCTTAAAAAGGTCTAAGAAACGAATAGATCAGCGGAAACTACGGAAAATTTCCGACCAAGGCTTCTGTCTACATGAAGTAGCTTCCGCAATGCTCATCTCAGAAGCTGGACTCCACTCTACTCCGACTGGGATGCTCAATGGATCATCTCTAGCATCTTCCCAAGCATGGCCATCACCTTCTGGCTTCTCACACTCAAGATCTGACTCCGAAATTTTGACTGGCTTCTTCTTCTTGGGCTCCTCATCTGGCTCCTCGTCCGTGCCATAACTAAGACATCCTAGACCGCCTCTTTGAACAATGGGCTCCTTCACAGCTGGAGCGATTAGCGGTTCCTCCTTCCCCAAACCATTTCCTGCAATACTCAAAACAGAAGAATCTTCCTCCAATTTGCTCCCAATCTGGGGCGGAGGTGTCATAACAGGAATAGGCACAGGTAAGGGAGTAGGAGTGTCGATAATGACAACATAAGACTTACGAGTAGAAATCGCATTACAAGTCACGGGACACATAGCATCTTTCTTCCTATAAGTCTGGGCAAAACTAATGGACTGCTTCCCTACTTTAAAGGTCAGTGTCCCTGAGCCAACATCAATAACTGCACCAGCAGTGTGCAGAAAGGGTCTACCCAAAATGATAGGAATATGAGCATCCTCGGGTATATCTAGTACAACGAAGTCAATAGGGAAGAAAAACTTTCCTATTTGCACAGGAATGTCTTCTAAGACTCTATAGGTGGACCAGAACGATCGACCATTTGCACTGTCATATTAGTGACCGCAAATCTAGTCAATCTTAATCTCCTAGCAAGACTCAAAGGCATGACACTAATACTAGCCCCTAAATCACATAATGCCTTCTCAATTGAGAAGGTACCAATATTACAAGGGACTGAAAAACTACCCGGGTCGGCCTAACTTGTGTGGGGCGGTGTGAGTCAAATAAGAGCTAGATTCTTGATCAAATTTCTGACTCGACCTTATCAAGTTTCCGCTTCTTATTTAAAAGCTGCTTCATGAATTTCATGTAAGCGGGAACTTGATTTACCAACTCAAGAAAAGGTACCTGCACATTAAGACCCTGAATGACATTTTTAAATTTTTCAAAATATACCTCATCCTTCGTTGGTACTAGACTCTCTGGATATGGGGCTGTCAGAAGTAGCTTAGCCCTCTCCTCTAGGTCTCTCACACCGGCATCGGTGGACTTAGGCTGAAGATCCTCCGCCTTCTCTTTGTTGAAGCTCGAACCTTCCTCAGACCGTCTCAGATATGATCCATTAATCGACATCGGGTCATACTTGGGAACCGAGACTGACCCATCAGTACTCGAGTCTTGCCTCAATGAATTCGGAGTTGCCGTACCCCGAAATAAGTGATCCCTCAAGTTGTCTGGCATTGGAGGATGAAAAGACTCACTTACAGCAGCGTCGTCAGTCGATCGACCATGCATGTCAGTCGATCGTTTGACTTCTACAGGAACAGTAGCTGCTGTATGTTGCGGACTGGTCGATCGACCGGGTGATGTGGTCGATCGACCGTGATTACTGCTGATCATCTTTTTCTCGCCCTTTTTCTTCTTCCCTTTTTCAGCAGCTTTCTCGGGTTCATCGAGCGGACCGCTCCTCGGCGTCATTGCATGTACGGTCTCAATACGCTGATTCGAGAGTGAACCGACTTGGTATCTCTGCATTTTGATCCAATGTTGCAATATGAGATATCAGCTTCGCGATTAAGACCTGATTCGCCGCATTGCTTTTCTGTACCTCCACCATAAGCAGCTGCACTAGACTCGTCAACTCTGCAACTTCGTTTTTCAACTCTTGCTGTGACGGAGTGGATGGTGGTGGGGCTTCATAAGGAGGCTCATATGGTTGATGCGGTGAAGCAGGAGCGTAATTATACGAATTGTCAAGCTGAAGTTGATGAAAAGCAAACATCTTCTCCTTAGGGTGCCCGCATGCATCAGATGTGTGTCCCGCTCCGCCGCATCTCCCACAAAATGGAACCTGCTGCTCTTGAGAATGGAACATGTGTGGATCCTTCTGAAGTGCTACAGATAGGACCTGTAGGACCTAAAAAAACAACACTAAAGAAGATGGTAAGAACTGCATCAAGGTACTCAGTCTTCCCTAGAGGCGGAAAAAATAGACTAAAATGAAAAACAACTACAACTAGCGCTGCCTACCCGGCAACGGCGCCAAAATTTGATACCCGTCGTTGTGAGTACCAAAAATAATATTTATAATTTCCTATTAAGACTAACCTAGGCTAGTGGAAACAGGGTCGAACCACAGAGAGGCGGGGGAGTTATAGTTGCTTTTATTTCAGTCTATCGGTAACAGTTATGGGGGTTTTGGTTTGAGTTGATTCTAAAACTAATAACATAAACTAAATAAATAAAAGTAAATAAGGATGTAAACAATGATGAAAGGAATGCTAAGACGGTCGTTTCACTATGGCTGCGATGGCACATAAGTCTAGGTAAGTCTCGAAATACGGTCGCGAAGGATGGGGAAAACAAGTCCTCTCGGTCCATGTTAAATAGTAGCTACCTCTCGGCCTATGCTACTAATCCCTAAGTCTCATTAATACTAACTCTCGTTCTTGATTAATGATTCCTAATGCAAACTAAATTACGTTATCTCTCGATCTTAGCAATTTAGCAGTTTTAATTCGTTAATTATTGTCCATTCCTATCTCTCGATCTACGGGATGGTCAAGTTTAAGCATCTATCAAGTCTCCTCTCGGTCTCATTGAAAGATAAAGCACTCAACGAAACAAACAAAGCAAACCAAGACGCGAAGTCAGTCGATCGACTAGCTACCCCAGTCGATCGACCAACCGGCTCAGTCGATCGACTAGTTAAGCCAGTCGATCGACCAAGCCCTAATGCGAGGTCGCCTATTCTAATGCCATCTACGCCATAGATCCCCTACATCCTAGCAAGGGTGATTTAGCTACACATACTAACAGCGATAACAACAATATAATTCGGAACTAAAGCATAAGAATACATAATTGAAATAATTAGACAAGTAATTAACATGAATCAATAATACGGCTTTGGGAATCCTCACTAGCAATTCTACACTACGAATTAAAGTAATAAACTGAAATAAAGAACAGAAAGATACCGATAGGAAGCAAGAATAGAGATCAAAACCGGATGCGAAAGTAACTTTATTGATTGATTATGTATCCTAATGCAAAACTTAATATCGAACCCTAAGTATTTCTCTAAAAACTGAATGTATCAAACTGGATACCTCCCTCTTCCTGTCAGGTTACATTATATAGAAATATAACGTAACATTATTCCTAAACCTAACACATCTTGGGCTTTGGGTTTCTCGTTCTATAAGTTTAATTCACGCATCAGCTCGTAAGTTGGTCGATCGACCACTTAGGCCAGTCGATCGACCAAAGGTGCTGTACAGAATAGCATTCTGACGATTCCTGCAGCGCGCACCGATCTTAAAACAGCTGCCATTTCTTCGTTACTTGGTCAAATCAGGCGTTCTACACGGCGTTGGAAAGCTAAGAGGATAAGGTTTCACCTTCAATTGGAATCACTCGATTATCTGCTTTAGAACTCGAGATATAGCCATCTGAAGCAGCCTGCAGTGTCGAGAAGCATTTCTTTGCTTGTTAAACTCGTACGCATCCATGCTTTTGCTATCTTTAGGCCTTGAAACGCGCACCAAGCTCATTCCTCGAGTCAATACTTCATGTCAAATGCAATGTCAAATACTTAGGGACGGATTCGACTCAATTTCCGCTCAATTCTTCATATTTCTGCAATAATAGACAAAAACACGGAAGTAGAGGAAAATAGGGAAATAATGGCATATATTGCACATTTGAGCTCTGAAATGCGTGTAGAATAGAGTGTGAAACATCATATTTTAGACACGCATCAGAGACCGATTTGGATGGGAAGAAGTTTGAACATGAAGACATATTATATAATAAGTTTGTGGTGGTGTTCGACGGTGAGGGATAGCATTCGAGGGTGTTACTGTTAGGCCTTGTTTATGCTAAAAGAGGGATAATGGAAGTGCGTGGACAATCATAATCGTGTTCGAGGTTGAGGTGAACAATGATGGGTGTAGGATTGTGGTGATGATATTGAGGTCTTTGGATGAAGATGGTGTTCGACTTGGCCTGGGTGGTATGGCGGGTGTGGGTGTAATACTACGATTTTATGAGTCTGTGGGTACTCTATTGAGTGAGGCTTACTCTGTCGAGTAAGTAGTCTTTGACGCAAAACAGTAGTCTTCCTGTAGGGTACTCGATCGAGTAAGTTGGGTACTCTATCGAGTAAGGGGCACTCGATCGAGTAAGTCACTTACTTGATCGAGTAA
Organism: Silene latifolia; assembly: GCF_048544455.1. Classification (NCBI taxonomy): domain Eukaryota; kingdom Viridiplantae; phylum Streptophyta; class Magnoliopsida; order Caryophyllales; family Caryophyllaceae; genus Silene; species Silene latifolia. Next base: position 1,209,394 of record NW_027413701.1, read on the forward strand.
GTCGGTTTACGGGTGATTTGCGACGGGTTTGTTAATAATGCGGATTAGTATATATTGTTTTGTCATCTTCTTCCTAAACACTTTTGCAAACCTAAAATCACAAAAAGGAGAAAGTCTCAAGTTACATTGCTTCATCTCATCGCATTATTAACAAATCTCGGAGCTAGGAGTGTCGGTTTCTGTCATTCTTTATACCTTTGTGATCCTTGCGTCGAGGGTAAGATCCTTGTACCTTTTATGTTAGATTTTGTTAATGTTGCTTAAACCCTAATAGGGTGTTTTGGGTGTATTGGGTGATATATGGGAATATGGTTGTGATTGTATGCATGTTTGTTATAGGAGGAGGTTTCGTAGAGGAAAGATTCTGATTAGCTGCTAAGACCATCTGTGGTGTTTGCATTTCAGGTAGGATTTCCCTACTCGGTACTATTTACATGGCATGTTGGTGGTGTTGTTGTTAATGTTGTTGTTGATTGAATAAATATCGTATTGGAATTGTTTGGTGATTGCTAGTAGAGGTATTGTGAATGTTGTATAACTGTCTGTGGTCTTCGGGGTGCATCCCTGGCTGAGTGGAGTCACTTGCGGGAGTGGCTTCATGCCCTTGATTCGCCTTCTATGGAACCCGCCACAGAAAGGATATGCACATTAATGGACATGGGTTATCGCTCGGATAAGATGAGCGGGGCTTAGGTGGGAACGGCTGCGGTCCCCCACTGGCGGTGAGGAGTATCTGTTGCGGCAGTACTCTGGCAGGACTACACACAAAGTGTGTAGTCAGATGTGTGGAGATAGTGTGGAGTTGTGGTGACTGTGATGTTGGAATTGAGTTGTTTGTGTTATCGTTTTACAGCTGTTGATTTAGTGTATTTAGCACTGACCCCGTTTTAATTGAAACTGTGGTTATCCATTCGGGGGTGGTGAGTAGTTATAGAGCAGGTGTGAGATGATGCGTATGGGATAACTGAGATAAGTCACCACGATGCAGTTTAGAAGTCTTCCGCTGAGTCTGACAGTCTTATAGTCTTTGATAGTAAACAGTTTTGGAGAACTTTTATTTCTTTATCAGTTTTGGATTTTTGGCATGTAATCACTTAAAATGTTATTTACTATTTAAGTATGTTTCTTTATTGTCTGATGATTATCATTGCCTCGGGAAATCGGGATGGTAGCATTTTCATACTTTGGTGGTCCTGGTAAGGCACTTGGAGTATGGGGGTGTTATAAAGTGGTATCAGAGCGACGATCTTGAAACCTGTAACCAATGAACCTAATGGACATAGGGAGTCAAACTTTAACGAACCCGGGGTAGAAGTTGCTAATGCAAAGACTTTGGAGACGTCCTAAAGTCACGAACTCGCCATACAATTTTGAACCGGTCACCGTGGGATATGGATTGGGATTGCTATGTGTTTATCTTGTGAGTTATGTATCTATATTGTGATGTGTGGCATGAATTGATGGATGTATATATGAGAAGAATGGGAAAGAGTGGAGAAAGATGATGGTGATGTGAGTCATACGATGTTGGTTGAAAGCATGATAATTGTTTTATTATGTGGCAATATAGAGGTACGGAAGAAAGTTGTTTTGCTTGAGTTATATAAAGAATTATGTCGATATGTATATGTGGTTGGTTGTCGTATGTAAGAAATTACATAGCTGAAAGTTTGAGTAAAAGCATGCGGGTAGTATATGAGTTTGCTTGCATGACTCGATCGAGTGGGGGGCACTTGATCGAGTAGGTGAGAGACTCGATCGAGTGGGGTTAATTCGATCGAGTAGGTAGTTTCGTGATTTTATAGACAGTAGCCTGTTTTTGGGGCACTCGATTGAGTACGATGGGCACTCGATCGAGTGGGGTCAGCTCGATCGAGTGGGTTATAGGCTCGATCGAGTACGTTTTAGAAAAGTTTTTGGTCAGATTCTGGATTTGCGGCACTCGATCGAGTAAGGCAGGGAACTCGATCGAGTAAGGCAGGGAACTCGATCGAGTGGGTGGTGAAACTCGATCGAGTAGGTGTACAGGTCGGTTTTGTGTTTGGATTTTTGGGCTGTGTGTTTATGTTTATGTTTTCTCATATAGTTGCAAGATGCCGCCGAAAAGAAACGCTTTGTATGCTAGGTCCGAAAGCATGACTGTTGATGAGATAGTAAAGATGTTAGAGCACCAAGATGCTCTCACCGAGGCTTTGAAGAGGGTTGGAAATGATAAGGAAGGGAAACTTGATCAGTCTAAGATTAGCGTGCATATTGTGAGGTTTAATCCTACGGAGTACTTAGGTAAAGGGGAGCCAATTCTGCTGGATAATTTGCATAGGGAGATGGAGAATATTCTCGAGTTAGTTCATTGCCCGGAGGAGTTGAAGGTGGAACAAGCTACGTTCTACTTGAGGGAAGCGGCCGGTGAGTGGTGGGATAAGGTTAAAGTGAGTGCTCGGGAGTTGTATATGAACCAGGGGCTACCTGCGATACCTTGGGATGAGTTCAGAAAAGCCATGAGGAGGGAGTTTGTACCAGAGCATGTGCGTAGTAAGCTGAGGGAGGAATTCGATGAGTTTAAGATGACGTCTGACATTACTGTGGCTGAGTATTACCATAAGTTTAATGAGAAGTTGAGGTATGCTGAGGACATGGGGCTGAACCAAGAGAATTTGGCGCTGAGGTTTGAGAAGGGGTTGACAACCAAGATTATGGAGAAGTTACCGGTGGGGGTCCTTAAAGATGTTAAGGAGGTATATGAGCGAGCTGGGAGGGCTGAGAGGATGGTAGAGATGACTAAGGAGAGAGTGTCTGAAAAGAGAAAGGTTGAGAGTGAGGGTGGTGGTCAACCTAACTATAAGAGGGATGGTCACAACCAGGCGAGAGCGTACTCTTCTGGTTCAGGGTTTAGTACTGGAGCTTCTTACTGGCGTGGCCGTGGTTGTAGTAGCAATCGTTGGGGAATAGCTTGCTTCAACTGTGGTGGCATGGGCCACAAGAGACATGAGTGTACCAGTGCTGCGGGTGGGGGTTTCCAGAGACCGTCATAGGAATGTTTTTCTCAGGGTCCTTCGTAGAGTTATGCTAGTAACAGGCCGGCTGGGTCGTGGAACAACAGGGGTGGTCATAGCAATAACAACGGTGGAGCTAACCGCAATGGCGGTAATTCATATCAGAAACCAGGAACGAACAACAACCAGGGTCGGCATCTAAGCCGACTACTACAGCTAGTACTGTCAAAGGAGGTGGACAGAAGACCAGTGGTAAGCTGTTTATGATGGAGAAGAAAGCAGCTGAGGATGATGCTCATGTTATCACCGGTACATTTCTTGTTAATGGAGTCTTTACCTTTGTTTTTATTTGATTCGGGAGCGTCACAGTCGTTTGTATCTTCGAGTCATGCTAAACGGTTGAGTTTGAATGAGTATGAGTCTGTGAGAGAGGATGTTTTTATACCTTCAGGTGAGTCTGTATGTTGTGGGTGGTTGTATAGAGGTGTATCTATGATAGTTGGACAAGTTGATCTACATGTAGACTTGTTAGAGTTTCCTTTAGAGGGCTTTGAGATGATAGTCGAGATGGATTGGTTGGGAAAGTACAAGACAAAGATAGATTGTCATCAAAAGAGGGTTTCTTTGAGAGGTCCTAAGGGGATTAGTGTGTCTTATCGTAGGTTTGTTGTCAAACCCAAAGTTAAGTTGATTGCAGCAGTGACCTTGAAGTCCTATCTGAAGAAGGGTTGCCCGTTGATCTTATGCCATGTGAGAGATCACAGAGTGGAGAGTCCGTCAATTGAGCAGATACCGGTGGTTGGAGAGTTTCCAGATGTCTTTCCGGAGGAGATACCGGGGTTGCCACCGAAGAGGGAGATAGAATTCAGTGTTGAGCTGAAACTGGGGACGGAGCCAATCTCTAAGGCACCGTACCGTATGGGTCCTAAGGAGTTTGAGTAGCTAAGGAAACAGTTAGATGATCTGATTGAGAAGGGATACATTAGACCTAGTGTATCACCATGGGGAGCACCAGTTTTGTTTGTGAAGAAGAAAGATGGGAGCTTGATGTTGTGTATCGATTATGGGGAGCTGAACAGAGTGACAGTAAGGAACAATTATCCTTTGCCAAGGATAGATGATTTGTTTGATCAGTTGAGCGGTGCAACAGTCTTTTCTAAGATTGATTTGAGGTCGGGTTACCATCAGGTGAAGATTAGAGAGGAGGACATACCAAAGACAGCTTTCACGTCGAGGTATGGTCATTATGAGTACGTGGTGATGCCGTTTAGGTTGTCTAATAAACCTGCAGTGTTTATGGATTTGATGAACCGGGTCTTCAGTCAGTTCTTGAATAGGTTTGTGGTGGTTTTTATAGATGATATCTTAGTCTTTCTAAGACTAAATAGGAGCATGAGGAGCATTTGAGGATTGTGTTGCAGACCTTGCGAGATCATCAGTTGTATGCAAAGTTGTCCAAGTGTGAGTTCTGGTTGTAGGAGGTTGCTTTTCTGGGGCATGTGATTTCAAAGAAGGGGGTAGCTGTGGATCCTGCAAAGATTGAGGCAGTTACCAAGTGGGAAGCACCAAAGAATGTGGCTGAGATCAGGAGTTTCTTGGGTCTAGCAGGGTACTATCAGCGGTTCGTGAAGGATTTCTCCAAGATTTCTAGGCCTTTGACAACGTTGATGAGGAAAGAGAACAGGTTTCGTTGGGATGAGGGTTGTGAAACGGCGTTCCAAACTTTAAAGGAGCGTTTGACCACAGCTCCAACCTTGGCATTACCTGAAGGGAGTGAGAACTTTGAGGTGTATACAGATGCTTCAAAGAATGGGTTGGGTTGTATCTTGATGCAGAATGAGAAGGTGATTGTCTATGCTTCTAGGCAATTGAAACCGTATGAGGAGAATTACCCTACACATGATCTGGAGTTGGGTGCAGTTGTGTTTACTCTCAAGATTTGGAGGCACTATCTATATGGGGGCGACCTTTAAGGTGTTTCAGATCATAAGAGTCTCAAGTACATCTTCACTCAAAAGGAGTTGAACATGAGATAGAGGAGTTGGATGGAGCTGATTGGTGATTATGACATGGACATCATCTACCATGAAGAGAAAGCCAATGTGGTTGCAGATGCCTTGAGCACAAAGTGTGTGCATTCTCTATGCACAATTATATCTTTGATGAGGCTGAGAGATGAGGTAGGGAAGCTAGGGATACATATGATACAGAAAGGGGATGCTATAGGGGATTTGACAGTGGAGCCAGATCTTTATGATGATATTCGTAGGAAACAGGTGTTGGATCCTAAGATTGAGGAGTGGAGATCTGGAGTAGAGAAGGGGATAGTGTCTAGATTCTCTGTTCATACAGATGGTAATGTGAGATTTGATGGGAGATGGTGTGTTCCTAGTGATGAGGAGTTGAAGAAAGTAATCATGACAGAGGCTCAGTGTACACCATATTCGGTACATCCAGGTGGTGACAAGCTATATAAGGATTTGAAGAAGACTTTCTGTTGGCCTGGGATGAAGAAAGAAACAACTGAGTTTGTGGCCCGTTGTTTGACATGTCAGAGAGTTAAAGGGGAGCAGCGACGACCACAGGTTAAGATTAAGTCTCTTGAGTTACCTGAGTGAAAGTGGGAATCCATTTCTATGGATTTTATCTTGGGTTTACCGAGGCGTCAACAGGGTAATAACATGATATGGGTTATAGTAGATCGCCTGACCAAGTCAGCTCATTTTGTGCCAATGAAAGATACTTGGACTAAGACACAGTTAGTTCTGGCTTATCGGAAAAGCGTGGTTCCATTGCATGGGGAGCCTAAGGATATAGTGTCCGATAGAGATGCGAGGTTCATATCATGGTTCTGGAAAGAGTTGCGGGGAATTGATGGGAACTACCTTAAAGATGAGTACGGCTTTTCATCCTGCGACATATGGCCAAACGGAGAGGACCATCAAGACTTTAGAGGACATGTTGCGAGCTTGTGTGATGGATTTTGGTGGTAGCTGGGAGCAGAGGTTAGACTTGATTGAGTTTTCTTACAACAACAGCTATCACACCAGTATTGGCGTGGCACCGTTTGAGGCTTTATATGGGAGGAGATTTAGGAGTCCGATTTGTTGGGATGATAGAGCGGAGGCAGTAGTGTTGGGTCCAGAGATGGTACAAGAGATGGTGGAACAGGTTAAGCTGGTCAGACAGAAGATGGGAGCGGCCCAGGATCGTCAAAAGAGTTATGCCGATTTACATCGTCGTGACATAGAGTTTCAGGTTGGGGACAAAGTTCTGTTAAAAGTGACTCCTATGCGTGGGGTCATGATATTTGAGAAGAAAGGGAAGCTCAGTCAGAAGTTTATAGGACCTTATGAGATCTGGGATCGTATGGGTGAAGTTGCATATCGGTTAGCCTTACCAGCTGCTTTGGATCGAGTGCATAATGTGTTTCATGTGTCTCAATTGCGGAAGTATGTGAGTGACCCTTCACATGTGTTAGATGTATAGAACTGTTGGAATATGTGTCCTCCGACAATAATGCGATCACAACTGTCGATCATGATGATCACATGTTTAAATCTCATTTTTTAAGAATACATGTGGGATGTAATATTTTACAGTCAACTGGTCCACACATATCGGTAATGATTGGCTGACTAGAGTTTGACATTACTGTCGTGCGACGGTGGTGATCAGTTGATCCCCTTAGGTCATACCTAAAGGGTAACACTCTTAATTGAATATTTAATTGATCGTATGACGATACGAGTTATTTAAATTGCTTAAAATTGACGGACGATTTTGTGAGTATTATTGACGTATCTTATTGTAATTCGATTAAATAAGATACGGTTTAAGTAATCAAATTGTTTTATTACTTAGATAAAAATATTGTTTACGAAACAATTGAAGCTGAATGAATAATTTATTATAAATACAAGATGTTGTGATTTATAATTGGTAAACCGTTTTGGTACAAGTAATTATGTATTACTAAGTCGATTTTGTACATGACGTATTTTTATTAATACGTTGATTTTTTAAAATGTTAAAAATGAATGACAATTTTACATGGCTTGTGATATGTGACAATTGATAAAATTGACAAAGATAACATGGAACCCATTTTATCTTATATGGACCGAAATAATGGAGGGAGTATGATGATTAATAATGTGTTTTTATTTTAAATAGGAACATGATTATTACCTCTAGGGACTAGCCTTGCATGCATATATTCTTGGTTAGAGAATCAAGCCCATGCATAGGGCACCCTTCCCACACCCACCGGTTTTTCCCTCTAAGAGAATCAAATGGGTTCTTTCATTATTCATTCATACAATTCTAATTTTCTAGTGTAAGAAATAGAATTTTCTCTCAACATCTTATGAAAAACTAGAGAAATAAAATCTCCAAAATCCTTCTCTCTTAACCGATTTTAGTCAAGAGAACATACAATTTTTGGGTCAATTTTAGTAAGATTAATATTGTTCTAGTTCAAATAATATTAGTATTTTAAGAGGTTATCTTGGGTATTCATCTTTGGGAGGGATTCTAAGCTTGAATCTTTGTTCATCCATATAAGGAAAGCTCAAGAACAAGTAAGAAGGAGATCTTACTTGTGCCCTTTGATCCGAAATTTTATAGTAAGGAAAAAGATTTCTTCTCTATTCTTATTCATGTTTGCATGCATAAGATCTAAATTTAATTTTATGACTAAATTAAATGTCACATATATGAATATGTTAAATAATGAGAGAATGATTTTCAACAAGTGGTATCAGAGCCTTAGGTTGTTTGCATGCAAATCGGTTATTGTTTTTCCGAGTTATACGATTAACAAATAAAACTTATAAATTTGTGTTTATTATGAAATATCACGAAATTTATTTGCATATTAAATTTTCTGGTCCTAAAATGTATTTAGGATATTTTGGTTTATTTATGGATTTTATTGTTCATTTTTTTTTGCTAAAAGGTAAGCTTTCATTAAAAGAACAAGCATTACAATATGATTTTTCAGAATAGTAGCATGTTGATACTCTAGTGCTAGTTAGTCGCTAATTGCACTCTAATCAACCAAGCTCTATCCTTACAAGACACATTACAAGATTTATAAAGACAATATCGACTTCTAATAGCCTGTTGAATTTGAGCAATAACTAATGCAGGCATCTCTATGCATTGATGAATTCTGGCCTGATTCCTCTGCATCCAGACCATATACCAGCAATGAAACACGGCAGCACAGCATATACTCTTCCTGAGTTTACTCCATCTACTTCTTGTGATTTTCATCAAAACATCAGCCTGAGTAAGGTCAGCATGAAGCCACTGACCAACCCCTTGCAAAATCTGAGCACTATACACACACTGATGAAATAGATGCTCATGGTTCTCTTCGCAATCGACAGATCTGACAAAGATTATCGGGAGCTTATGCAATGAAATAGTCTACTCTTAAGCATTAGGGCATTGTTGATGATGAGCCAAGCAATAAAAGAGTGCTTGGGGGCACCCATACTACTCCAAATAATCTTGCACCACCAGACATCATCATGCTTATTTCTTAACCAATTATAACAGCTCTTAACCGTGAAACCCTCAGGCCTTATCTTCCAAGCAGTATCCTCAAAACAGTCTATCAACATCTCTTTTACCTTGCAAATTTTCTTCCAATACCAACTAGTATCAGAATGTGGAGTATAAGAAAGAAAAGACTGCCCTTTTAAATAAACATGGTGTACCCATTGGACCCAAAGTGTATCCTGCTTAACAACAAGCCACCACACAAGCTTCCCTACCAAGGAAGCATTCCATATCACACTTTTCTTAAGGCCTAACCCTCCTTCCTTTTTTGGCATACAAACATTTGTCCAAGCAATTCTAGGAGCTTTGGAATATTCTGAACTCCCTTCCCAAAGGAAATTCCTGCAAATTGCATCAACTCTCTCCAACACCCCTTTTGGTAATATGAACATGTTTGCCCTTGATAATTATATAAGGTTGAGAGAACAGAAGTGACTAAGACCAACCTGCCTGCATAAGAAAGCTTCTTAGCTCCTAAACTTCTTATCCTTTCAACAATTTTATCAATAAGCACAGTACAGTCTCTCTTCTTTAATCTTCCTGCTGTGATAGGCACTCCTAAGTATTTGAATGGAAGAGTGCCTTCGAAAACCGAGAGACACTCAGAATTTCTCTCTTGAGTGATGGCCTACCCCATTAAAGTAAGCATTAGATTTACGAGCATTCATCTTTAATCCAGAAGTAGCAGAAAAAGAAGCATAAGCCCTTAGCAACACCATAATAGAAGCAGCATCCCCTTTACAAAAGAGCAACAAGTCGTCTGCAAACATGAGGTGAGTGAGCTTCATTTGTTTGCATAAAGGATGATAGCTGAACTTCATTTTCTCAGTAGCAACTCTCAGAATTCTGGTTAGGTACTCCATACAGAGAGTAAACAAAAGAGGAGAGATTGGGTCTCCTTGCCTCAAGCCTCTCTTACCAGGGAAGAACCCAAAAACTTCACCATTCACTGCAATAGAGAAGGTGGGACTGCTAATACACTCCATAACCAGATTACTGAAGTGAGGGGGAAACAAAAAGGCATCCAGGATCTCCTTAACATACTTCCAACCGACGAGTCATAAGCTTTCATCGGATCCATCTTAAACATACATCTGGGAGTGCAAGCTTGTCTATTATAGAGCCTAACAAGATCTTGACACACCAGAATATTCTCAATAATGCTTCTACCTTTAATAAACCCACCTTGATTCATACTCACTAAGTCAGGCAAACCTCCAGCAAGCCTATTGCACAGGATCTTGGAAATGCACTTATAAAGGACATTGCAACATGCAATGGGCCTAAATTGAGTGACATGAGTAGGAACAGTGCATTTAGGAATGAGGGTTAGAATAGTAGAATTCAATTGCTTGAGGATTTTGCCCGACCTAAAAACATCCAAGACTGCTTCACAAACTTCATCTCCTATTATGCTCCAGGAATCTTTATTAAAACCACTGGAATACCCATCAGGGCCAGCTGCCTTATGTTCAGGGATAGAAAAAATAGCTTCTTTGATTTCCAGCTTAGTAACAGGCTTCAGTAAAATATCCCTATGATTTCTCGAGCACACTGTACCCTTCCTTATGATGAGTGGATTGACAGGAGTAGTGTCCACTTGATACCCAACAGATGCTTATAATCTGCGGGGAAAGCATCCTGTATGCTCACGAGGGTCATTACACTCATCACCCTCCATGTCTTTAATATAGAGGACTTGATTTCTCAAAAATTTACTTTTAATCACCCCATGGAAATATTTAGAATTGCAGTCCCCATCCTTAACTCAAGCTGTCTTAGCCTTTTGACTTAAAAACTGATTAGAAGCATCCAAAAGCTCTTTGTATTCCATGCTAGCAGCTTGCTCCTTTTCCATCCAGAAGACATCCCCATGATTACTTGCAATTTGCATTTGGATGTATTCAAGATTCTTCAAAGCAATCCCAGCACTGTTCTCAATATCAGAAAAATGCTCTCTATTATATCTCCTGAAGTGGTGCTTGAGATTTTTAAGCTTGCTAACTAACTTATACATTTTAGTACCCTGAATTTGAAGCTCCCACCATTCAGCTAAGTGAGTGGAGTAATGTGGTGCCTTACCCTACATATTAAAATACTTGAATGGCTTCCTAAACCTCAGACCCTGACTCTTGCTCTTTATAATACAAGGGGTATGATCAAAGATACCTTCAGGAAGGAAATGAGCATAAACATCAGGCATACTCTGACTCCATTCAGCATTAATAAGAGCCCTATTTAATCTGCTATATCTCCTAGACTCTATTCCTTGTTTGTTGTTCCAAGTGAAAAAAGAGCCCATTGTTGGGGCATCAGTCAGTCCACAACAAGTTATACAATTCTGAAAATCATCAATCTCCTGATCACAAGTAACACCCCCTAGTCTCTCTGCATAGGACAAAACACAGTTGAAATCTCCACAAACCAACCAAGGTTCATGGACAGTGGCAGCAAATTGAGCTAGCTGATCCCATAGACTCTTCCTTCCATTTAAATCATTGAAGGCATACACCATTGAAACACAAAAGGTAGTACTTGTTGCTAATTCAGTCACTTTCATATGTATGCATTGAGGAGAGTAGTCATAAAAGTCAATACTAAAAACAGCAGGATTCCACAAGACCCACACTCTCCCCCCCTTATGGCAACTATTGTTTGTTGTTAAGCTCCAACCATCCATAAGAATGCTATTCAAACTATTCTGAGACAAGGCTTTCACCTTAGTCTCAAGGAGTCCAAACAAACCAACCTGGTTAATATGCATAAACCACTTGACATATCTTTGTTTGGTAGGTTTGTTAAGACCCCTAACATTCCAGAAGCCGAGATTATACATTCCCCACCAATTGGTGAGGAACACTACCACTTATCCCAATCCCTTCCTTGGGTGTAGAAGAATTGTTCAATGCTTCCATGAATGTTACTTGTCCAAATTTATGCACTGTATAGGCTCCATCCGTCACCTCTTGCCTGGTCAACCTCTTGATTGGTCGAGCAGGAGTATAACCCATAGAGTACTTGCACGATCTATGCCACACAACAAGAGTTTGTAGGGGGATATCAATGGGTATAGTAGTCATATCTTGATTTCAACCATTGGCTCTTTTCCTTTACTCTGCTTTGAGTGAGTGGTTTCGATTGAGGAAGCGGCTTAACTACGGTCTTTGGTCTCCAAACTTGAGTGGGATTTTCTTAGGTGGTGGGACCTGCCTTGGGAGGGACTTTTTACTTTTCCTGCACTCCTTCTCAGCATGCCCTACTCCTTTGCATCCATTACACACTAAAGGTTTCCACTCAAATTCAACATCAATACTCAGTAAATTACCATGCTCATCCAAAAACTGAACCTTTTCAATGATATTGTCACCAAAACCTACTTCTATCATTACTCTAGCATACCCCAACCTGGTTTTGTCCTCAGTAGCAGGATCACACTTAATAAGTTTGCCAATGAGTCCTGAGATGCGAGAAATCCCTTTCCCCCAGAATTTCAAAGGTAAATTGTGAAGCTTTACCCACACCGGAACAGTTTTCACATCATGTTTAACGAGTTCAACATCAGCAGACCAAGGTTTTACAATAAGGGGTTTATTATCAAAAAGAAAGTGACCCTGCCTGAGAACTGCATCTCTTGCAGCACGATTCTTAAAACGAACAAGGAAGACACCATTTGGTAAAAAAGAAATCTTATCTACCTGGTGGTTAACCCAAAGCCGCCTTATAAAACCGTCCACAATCTCCCACGGGGGATTAGCACCCAGGATGAAGCAGTAAAGAGAGTTACGCCAATATTCCAGCTCAACTTTAACCTCTGCTTCTGTGAACTGCAACATCTTCTTCACTGGTTCCTCCGGGAGTACAGTCTGCATCACAGTGTCAATAACAGTAATATCCTCCGTTTCAGCTTCCTCCTCCTCTTCTTCTTCAACATCTTCAACTAAAGTTTCTAAATTTAGAGGAGGAATACCCATAATTGACCCCATACTCTTCTCTTTATGAATATCTTGGCTTGATGGACCAATAGTACGAGTAAGAGCAGGGAAATCTTCTGAGTTGGTAGTAGAAAGAAGAGTAAATTTATTACCATTGCTTTGATTTTTGTTTTGATTTTTGTTTGAATTTGTTGATTGCAACGATGAAGATTTGGCGGCTGTCATGTTTTTTGTGGTTTTCAGAATCGATGAATCGCTAGGTTTTCTTTTCTCTTTCTCTTTCTATCTCTACCATCTTCCACACGATTTTATTGTTCATTTTATATAATAATGGCATTAAAATGTGATTTTTATGATAACAATGTCATTTTTGGACTAAAAATAGCTAAACTTCGATTTTTCCAGTGGTTTTTGTCACATATATTATCTACTGATGGCATGTAAATTTTCATAATAAAATGAGTTGTTATGCTCGAAATATGGATTTTTCAATTTAAAATCATATTTAAATGGGAAAATAGGTTAATATGAGTTATATTTTGAATCTGGTCATAGAAATTTAGTATGTTGTCATATGAAATTTTTACAAGATGTGTTTAAAATATTTGGCTATAATGAAGTCTTTGAGCATGATTTATGAATTTTTGATGAAAAATCACATAAATAGTGACTTTAATTAGTAAAAATTGCTAAAACATACTTCATGACTAAGGAAAAACGTCACATGTTGCATTTTATCATATATTTCAGATTTAAAAGTGAAAAGTTAATAAAATTAATTTTTCTCATATTTTTATGGTTATAATTGATAAATCCGATAAACCGCAACATTGTTTTTCTCGATAAATTTTTCACCTATGTTTTGAACATTATGAGTGTCATGGTATTTTTTCCAAAATTTTCATGAATTTAAATTTCAAATTTTGAAATTAATTGAAATTTTTATGATTTAATTTGAAGTTTATGGAATAATTTTGTTTTTGGGTCCATTTATGAACAATATTAAGAAATTTAGGTTAATTATTTTCAAATGTTAGTGTAGACTAATTTTGAATCCTAAGATGGTTAGGGTAATTAACTTGTACATAAATATGATTTTATGTAATTATTGTGATTTTTAAAGGGTTAAATCACGCAAATCCGTAAAAACCGATTCATATACGATATTGGCTCCTTAAAGGCAATTTAGCATATAATTGGGCATGTTCATACATATTATAATGCTACATTTTATTTAGTATGGCCTTAGTTTTTAATTGATACTACCCGAAATGTATGGGAATATCGATTCGGTTGTAATTTATTGTGATCTCGTATCACCGTTTTGTAATTTAATAGATTTATTTTATTTTATTTACAAATGTATAATAGGAAATTATGTAATTCATTTGTAATTTTATTTATTACTTTGTAATTTTCCGGAGTTTCCATGAAGACGGTGTTATCTCGAGATGCGTGCCAAGACCGAAGTTCAAGGGACCAAAGGAGTTGGTTTCCGAATTTGTAATACTTTATTAGATTTAATTTTTTAAGAAGGCCATACTAGGAATTTATTTATGCTTTGCATTTTATTTATATGTTGCATGCATCGCTAAATCGCCATAACTAAACATGCATTTTAATCGAGTTTATCGATCGTGTCAATTACAATTATCGTAGTTCACCGCTTTAGTTCACTTAAAACATGATAGATAATAAATTGACATGACCTCTCGCTAAAACAAACAATTGAGACTTAGCCTTACCAAAAAGTAGAAATCATGAAAACCTATTTCGTGAGGGAGTGCACTCAACCACAGGGGTAAAAACCTTGTTACGTAGGGGAAGTGGGTGATAAATGTCTATCCACCGAATTCATGTTGATGAGGGATTTATCAGCCACACCGTGTCCAAGTTAATGTGGGTTTGGATCATGGACACATTTATTCGAAATTTTGATTGAGCTCAACGGAAGTATTCGTGACCGTAGTTGCATGTGTTCCGGGCTAAAGATAAATGTTAATGTAATTTTATCGACCAAGAGTTCTAAAAGTAGTACCGATTAAAGAGTTAATCCTTTGATTTATATTGATAAGGGATTTATCGGCCACACCGTGCCCAAGTTAATATGAATTTGGATCTTGGAATCATTTATAATAATTGGGTAGAGGTCACTATATAAATGCTCATATCTTGTTAATTTATTTACAAGTATGATATTAAAAAGACAAATGTTAATATTTCCTTTTCCTCCATACTTGTAGTTCATTACAATGAATCCATCAAAAGCTACTACACCGATAACTATTGAGTTTTGCCACAATGTTTTTGACGACGTTTGCTTCAACAATGATTTCGACACTACTAGAGAACTTCATTTTGGGATAGGTTCGGATGGAAACCTAAACTTCATCACTTCTTCTAAACCTCCTACTACTACTACAATATCTCTTGTGAGCCGGTCCCAGGAAGACCGCCTCATAAAATCTATAGGATCTTTGTCTTTGGAAGAGAAAGATATCAAAACTAGTGGGAGCTCAAGCAATCAAGTTCTTGCTTCTAAGGGCAAAAGGTTCAAGAAGAAGGGAAAGAAAGGGAAAAACTTCAAGCAAGTTGAAGATGAGTGCAATTATTGCTATGTCATGGGACATTGGCTTAGGAATTATCCTGTATATTTGCGAAATATAAGGGAAGGAATCATCGTTCCAAAAGTTAAAATTCCTAAGGAAATTTATGTTATTGATGTAAATTATACTTCCACTACGACATGGGTTTGGATACGGTTGTGGTTCTCACCTTTGTAATCATTTACGGGGTTAAGAGACGTGAAGAGGCTTAGCAAAGGAGATGTGGATCTACGCCTTGGAAATGGAGCTCGAGTAGCGGCCGAATCCAAGGGAACTTATGTATTAGCTTTGCCTAATGGATTTGAGTTGTATTTAGAGAATTGTTTTTATGTGCCTACACTTTCTAAAAACGTTATTTCTATCGCTATGTTAGACATGGACGGTTTTTGTTTTGTCATTAAGAACAATCGTTGTACTATTTCAAGGAACGACTTGGTTATAGGCCAAGCTCCTTCCATTAATGGCATCTACATTTTAGAAACCTCGAATCCGACTAATGACATCTACAACATTCAATCAAAGAAACTCAAATCAAGTGATCCAAATGAATCGTTCATTTTGCATTATCGATTAGGTCACATAAACGAAAATCGCATCAAAAGATTAATTTCGACTAATGTGATTACACCATTTGATTATCAATCATATGGAACATGCGAATATTGCCTTCTTGGCAAAATGACTCGAAATCCTTTTAGTGGTAAAGGGACACGAGCAAGTGAACTATTGGGACTCATACATACCGATGTATGTGGACCAATGAGTATCACCGCTCGAGGAAATTATGACTACTTCATAACCTTCACCAATGACTTGAGTAGATATGGGTATATCTATTTAATGAAGCATAAAAGTGAAGCCTTTGAGAAATTCAAGGAATTTCAAAACGAAGTAGAGAATCAATTGAACAAAAGGATAAAAGCACTACGATCCGATCGTGGTGGAGAATATCTTAGCCTTGAATTCGATTCACACTTGAAAGGTTGTGGCATAATATCACAACTATCTCCACCCGGAACACCACAACTCAATGGTGTTACCGAAAGGAGAAATCGAACCCTACTTGATATGGTTCGATCAATGATGAGTCAAACCGAGCTACCAAACTCGTTTTGGGGATTTGCGATTCAAACCGCAATTAGATCTTTGAATAATAGTCCCACGAAGACAACCGAAAAGACTCCATATGAGATGTGGAAGGGAAGAGTTCCTAATATATCCTACATGAAAATTTGGGGATGTGATGCTTACGTCAAGGCAAAGACCGACAACAAGCTTGCCCCAAGATCCATAAAATGCATCTTTGTAGGTTACCCCTTGACCTCTCGAGGATACTACTTCTACAAACCTCAAGAAAACAAAGTGTTTGTGTCTTGCGAGGCTGTATTTTTAGAAAGACAGTTTATTTCTAAGAGACAGAGTGGGAGAAAGTTTGAACTTGATGAAGTTCAAGAGCCACAAACCGATGTAGAGACACAAGAAGATGTTCCTTCGTCATCTAACGCGGTTGTCTCTCCTCCACTTAGAAGAACGGGCCGTGTTATTCGCCATCCCGATCGATATGTGGGACTTATCGAAGAAGATGGAACACTCGATGTGTTGCTTTTAGAAAGTGACGAGCCCGCCACCTACGAGGCCGCAATCTCTAGTCCAAATTCCTCCTTATGGCTTGAAGCCATGAAGTTCGAAATGGATTCTATGCATGAAAACCAAGTTTGGAACTTGGTGGATTTGCCTAAAGGGGCAAGACCTCTTCAATGCAAATGGATTTTTAAAGTCAAGAATGGCATAGAAGGACATGATGATGTCTACAAAGCTAGGCTAGTGGCAAAAGGATTTACCCAAGTCCAAGGTCTCAATTATGATGAAACCTTCGCCCCTATAGCCATGCTTAGATCCATACGGATTTTGTTAGCGATTGCCGCATTTCATGATTATGAAATATGGCAAATGGATGTCAAAACCGCTTTTCTAAATGGGCATTTAGAAGAAGAGGTGTACATGATACAACCCGAAGGTTTTGTTGATTCTAAAAATCCTAACAAAGTGTGCAAGCTTAAGAGATCCATTTATGGTCTTAAGCAAGCATCTAGAAGTTGGAATCATCGATTCGATCATGTGATAAAAGAGAATGGTTTCACTCGAAGTGTTGAGGAACCATGTTTATACATGAAATTTAGTGGGAGCAATGTTGTGTTCCTAATCTTGTATGTCGATGACATACTACTCATTGGAAATGACATTCCAATGTTGTCTTCTGTTAATAAGTGGTTAGGTAACCATTTCCAAATGAAGGATTTAGGAGAGGCACAACGCATATTAGGTATCCGGATCTATAGAAATAGATCCAAGAGGATATTGGAGCTAAGTCAAGAGTCTTATGTTGATAAGATTCTTCGACGTTTCAGCATGGACAAATCAAAAAGGGGATTGGTAAGTATGGTAACTGAGACGATATTGAGCAAGTCTCAATCGCCCACTGAACCCCGTGATGTTTGTAACACCCGCGAATTTCCCATTTTGACATTTAAAATTTATTAAACCGTTTGATTACTTTATTTTATATTTTTGAATTTCTCAATTTAATTAATTTAATGTCAAACACGATTTTTATAAAAGTAATATATAAAAATTCATGTATATAAAAATACGTATTATTAAATTATATTTTTGAGGCATAATTTTTATAAGAATAAATGTATATGTTATTTTGGTCGGATAGTAATAATAGTGACAGTAATAATAATAATCTCCGTCTTAATTTCCGTCTAAACTTTAGATCGTCACATTTCAAGAGAATCTTGAGTAAACTTCAGACCAGCCAAAAATCGACACACATACCCCTATCCACCCCACACTCTACCTTTAAATATATTATCATTATCTTTTATTATTATATATTATTACTATTATTATTATATGTATTATTATTATTAATAATAATGGGTGTGTGGTTATAAAAGTCCCGTCCCCACCTCCCTCTACTCCCTATTCGTCTTCTTCTCCCTTCACACTGCAACAAAACAACAACAGCAGCACAGTGAACAAATAGAACCCGTACAACACCATTTTTAGACCTTCAACCCAAGATCTCTTCCTTATTTCTCAACTAAATTCCATGAATTTTGCACCAATAGCTTCCCCATCTCGTCCTCCTCCTTTTTATGCAAGAAAGAACCCAGCTTTCGTCTGGTTTCATTTCGACCACCTTTCAAGGATGCGGTTTCTGGGCTAATATCTTCCATTTTTGGGTTTAGAATCACCCTTGGATGGTTCCTTGGTCGTTGAGAGATCAAAAACAGGTAACGGTGATAGGTTACTCGACAAATGTCGAAATTTCCGTCTTATGCGTTATGTTATATGCTCTTATGTTATAAAGTTTGATTCTTTATACTTTTCCTCAGTGGTATGCTCAACTTTATCGCGTCAATCCTGTCCTTATGCTCGTATTCGCTTGCTGTATTCACGAAATAAGTGTATTACATTTCCGTCTCAATGTGTTCTTATTTTGGATTGTTTAAATGCTGTTTTTGGAGCCGTGAAAGGCGGGTGTTGGTGCTGAATTGTGGAACGGTTCCATGTAGTCCTTCGGGACTGTTTTGGACTCGCTTTATACTTGTGAATTTTTCGCCCTTTTCACGCTTGAAAATCCGTCTTAGGTTCGTCTCAAAATTGGTTGTCCATTGTTGCTGGAAACCCCATTGTGCAGGTTGTCTCGATGGAGCCGTGTTTGGCACGGTTTCATGTAGTTTAGTGGACTGTTGTTGGGCTCTGTTTTGGGCACGAGATTAGGATGTTATGGGGACAGTTTTGGGACGGGAATAGGGCGTGTATTAAAGCTGTTTGAACTCTGTTTTGGAGCGACATTTGTGTGGTCTTTCGGGAACGATTTGAGCTTGCTTTATACGTGTCAAATTCCATCTTGTTTATACTCAAAAATCTCGTGTTAAGTACCTGTATATAGACCGTGTTGGGTACTGTTTTGGTAGCTGTTTCACGGGCTGCTGGGCAGCCGTGACAGGGTGTTCATGGAGATGTTTGTAGGCTGTTTCGAGTTGCTATTTAGGGGGTTATGCTGGCTAGTAGATGGACGGTTGTTGATTGATTGGCGTGAAAGTGAGAAACTGTGGGGTGTGTTTGAATTTCCCCTTGCAATTTGAGAAGGGTAGATCTTTTCGTTGGGGCGATTTAATGTATACGTTTGACGCTTTGAATATCGGTCGAGAGAGTTGGAATTGTTATGGTTAATCCTTAGGCATGGAAAAATATATGATTGAGATTAAGGTTAGTGTGGTATTTGTACCCTGTAAGAGTTTAATTTCATTTGAAGCTTAGAATTACCATATTGAAGTGTCACGTAAAACCCATGTATACTACAAGAGTCTAAAATTCGGGATAATAGTCTAAGAGTAGTTATTTATTTAATTTCCGTCTCATGCTTTATATAACGTAATTCGTTAATATCATTCTTTTACCCATTTATTCATTTGGGCTCACCATATTCCATCTTTTGGGCTTGTTGTGTATCATCAAGGGAAGCTTGTGAGGTTTTATCATTTGTGTTTGAAGTGTTCATTTGTTTGGGCTTGTTTTGTTAATTTGGTTGGGCTCCCTTTGTTTCTTTGTTTGGACTTATGATGGTTCACATGTTGGGCTCATAAATGAGTCACTTGAGCTTTGTCACATTTTATTCCGTAATTTCATATAACGTGAATTATTCATTGTCACTCATGATATTTTATTTACTTGAAAGCACGCTAAATCATAAAATGGGATATTTATTATTATAAAACAAGTATGAGTTATTTATTATTAAACAGTTATTTGTGAAGAGTCATATTCTTGATAATGCCTTGTATTGCTCTGTTGTGAGAGTCTTGGTCCTATCGGATACTAGGGGTGAGCTATAAGCCCTCTAGTTGCGATATGATCGTCGGGATTGATGTTCCCATCCGTACTCATGGTGAGATGCAAGCCATGAGTATGAATGTGACATTAATGGTCCTGTGTCATATGATGTTTGCATGATCATTCTTACTCTTATTGTGACTCAAGTGTGACGTTTTACATTGTGTGACTACTTGACATTCCTTGTTTACCCCTTTCGGACCTTTGGTTACGAGTGTGTGCCATGTTTCCGGATTGGGTTATCTTTCCTCTTCCGGACCTTTGGTTACGAGTGTGTGCCATGTTTCCGAATTAGGATATCCTTCCGCCTTTCTTCGGACCTTTGGTTACGAGTGTGTGCCATGTTTCCGATTAGAGGTTACTCGACCTTTGGTTACGAGTGTGTGCCATGTTTCGAGTCTTGGATGCGATTGGTATATCGTTTGTCGAATCGGGTGACGTCCATCCCGAGAGTCTGGATCCAGGTTTAGACTAGGACCGTATTATGATCGTCGTCCTACCAAGAGGTTGGAGTCTAGATGGTTTGTCTTGTGAGTTCATACTAAGTATATGTCTTACACTTGTTGAGTCGGTCAATATGGGTTGGTCAACTTGGTGATTCTATTTCCTTGATTGCATATTCATCCTCATACACCATGCATATTCTACTAAGAAAGTATTATGCCTGTTTCACCATGATTGTTCATTATATCTCCTTATTCTTCATTGTTCACATATGTTGCATGATTAATATGTTTGATTAAGTGTTGTTTGTTACACCTTTTCGACATATTGTGGCTGGGAGAACCTTGAGTTACTCCCCCATTTGACCGTGGCGTTCATGTTTACATGAATGACAGGTGGTGAAGATGCTTACGTGGGGAAGACGTGTGGGCTAGCGAGAACTAAACCCTCGGACCTTAGTTTCTAGTTTAGAAACCTCTTATTTGTTTATTCGTGGGATATCTTTTCCCCGCCTTCTAGACTTGGGTTGTAATAACCTAAATTTGTCTATTATTGTTTTTGTTTTATTTCGTTTTTGGCACCCGCGTTTTAATCTTTAACTAGTAATCTAAAAGTTTTTAAAATCTCACAATTTCCGCTTTAAATTTATTAGTTTTATTTTCCGCGTTATCGCGGGGTGTCACAGTTGGTATCAGAGCCTATGTTGCTCCCGACGCACACACGTGTACCCCAAATTTAAATGTGAACTTGACCTTGAATAATGAATGAGAGATGGGTAGACTTAAGGACCTAAGGTGGTAGTCTGTAGTGTGTTTGCTCTTTGTTAGGTTCTAACATGTTTGTTGATTGCCATTTTATAATTGTTGTGCCCTTGGATCAATGACTGTAAACTTACCAATGTGGTGATCAAGATTTGGTGCCTACTGCTGAGGATTGAAGATTTGTTCAGCCTTCGAAGAATGCTTCTACTTCTTCAAAGATGTCTCTCATTCTTTGTGTACCTTGCCCTGTTCTTCACTTCTTAATGCTTATTCCTTCCTCTAAATCCTCTTTTCTTTTTCCCGGTAAGTCACTCCTGTATTTCCTGACTTGTCCTTTGTTCCTCGCTTATCCTTCCTTAACGCTTTTTTTTATAGTACTATTTCTTTTGAGGAATGTTGACCTTGGTTGGAAAGTTTGATTTTGAGGAGATTGTTGTGTTTTACCCTTAAACCTGGTTTTGAGAGGATTTGATGTTGGAAAGACTTAGGTAGTGTGACGAGACATACTTGATGGTTCCTATACCTAGATCCTTGATAAAGTGAGTATATTTGATTGGTGGATTTGTGTGTCAAGTGTGAGTTGCATTGGTTACTAAGGTTATAGAACCTGGCTTTGTTGTTTATGTTTGGGATACTAGTGCTTAGTACTTGACCTAAGGTGAATGAAATTGAATGGTGGATTTGAGGATATAGGATTGACTAAGTAAGTCGAGTTTTTGATTGGCCTTCGTAATCACTTTGGACATGAGAGTTTGATAATGTAATTGTTACCATGTGATAAATGCTAATTATGGGATTATTAGTTGGTCTAAGTGAGTGATCTTGATTACTACTTGAGGTACAGTATGAGGGTGAGTCTAAGCTACATTATTGGAAAGTCTTAGCGTTTGTTTTAGTAGCTAGAAAGGATAATGGAATGGTTGACACTAGTTGGATACGAGTATAGCTTTATTGGAAGTTTTGACCTTGATCTTGTGGAAGTTATTTGTGGATGTTTGAGGATTTGTAGTGATGAGATCACACTTATAGTGGAGTACCTTGTTTCACGGAATTGCTTAGAATGAAGTAACATGAGTGTTTTGAGGAAATCCTTGGGAGTGTTTTGGTCATAAGTTTTGTTGTTGGGAAGTTTTCGGAACCGTTTAGGCTGATGTTGTTATTTTGGGTTCGAGTACTTGGCGTTTCCTTCTTGTCTAATTCCCTTCTTCTTAGACCATGAGCGTTATCATTCATACCTCTCTTTCTCGCTTAATTATGCTCCTCCTTTAAGTTTGATGCCGGTAACCTATGAAGCTTTATTTTTGACATCCTTGTTGACCTTACTTCATTTCTTACCCTATGAAATTCATCATAGCTCTTTTGATTAGTTAAGTTTGAATCCTCTTAGCATACTTGTATATCCATGATATCTAAGTTACTTTTCTTCTGTCCAATTCCTAAACTTTCCAAACTACCATTTTTGATTCGTTGTTAAGAATCTATATTACTCTTACAAAATTTACCTATTTTAAAGGGGTTGAAAATGAAAATTTGATTTATTTCCCTATTTGTTCTTTAAGTATAGACTTCCCTATCATGATTTTAATTGCTAAACCTGTGATTTCTTTAAATTTTAATCCAAGTTCTGTTAACTTTGAACTATTTATGATGTTTTTATCAAAGGTTGATTCTATCTTTTCACAACTTGACTCCTTTTTGAGTTTAAAAGTGAAACTTTTATTTCTATTTTGGCTTTTGGCAAAAGAAAATTTGAGTAGATTACCTTTTCTTTTGATTTTAACGTTGATCGGATGTTAGAACTCGTTATTAGAGACGTTTAATAACTTGTTCTACGCTTGTCGGCGAATGATTTTTGTTTTAAATCTGTCTTTAACTTGGAAAGTTAGCGTTCTTGTGTGCACGACAAGAGCAATTTCATTCCATGAATGAGACTTACACTTTTGAAAACTCTTCATTAATGTTTCTGAAAGTATTTCGATTTTCGATTTACACAAATGATTTGCCTTTTGACCTTATCTTTGATTTGGAATGAGATGTTCTTGAATACGTAACGAGAACACTTTCGTTCCTTTGATGAGAATCTGGTTCTGTAGAAAATTTTATTTGAAACTTTTGAAAGAATTTTTATTTCTTACTATTTGTAACCTTTTAATGTTTTGGTTACCAGGTTTAAAGGTTCAGTTTTATTTTTATTTTTATAACCTTTCATTTCTACTTTCAAGTTTCGAGGACGAAACTTTTTTAAAAGATGGGGTGATTGTAACACCCGCGAATTTCCCATTTTGACATTTAAAATTTATTAAACCGTTTGATTACTTTATTTTATATTTTTGAATTTCTCAATTTAATTAATTTAATGTCAAACACGATTTTTATAAAAGTAATATATAAAAATTCATGTATATAAAAATACGTATTATTAAATTATATTTTTGAGGCATAATTTTTATAAGAATAAATGTATACGTTATTTTGGTCGGATAGTAATAATAGTGACAGTAATAATAATAATCTCCGTCTTAATTTCCGTCTAAACTTTAGATCGTCACATTTCAAGAGAATCTTGAGTAAACTTCAGACCAGCCAAAAATCGACACACATACCCCTATCCACCCCACACTCTACCTTTAAATATATTATCATTATCTTTTATTATTATATATTATTACTATTATTATTATATGTATTATTATTATTAATAATAATGGGTGTGTGGTTATAAAAGTCCCGTCCCCACCTCCCTCTACTCCCTATTCGTCTTCTTCTCCCTTCACACTGCAACAAAACAACAACAGCAGCACAGTGAACAAATAGAACCCGTACAACACCATTTTTAGACCTTCAACCCAAGATCTCTTCCTTATTTCTCAACTAAATTCCATGAATTTTGCACCAATAGCTTCCCCATCTCGTCCTCCTCCTTTTTATGCAAGAAAGAACCCGACTTTAAATCTGGTTTCATTTCGACCACCTTTCAAGGATGCGGTTTCTGGGCTAATATCTTCCATTTTTGGGTTTAGAATCACCCTTGGATGGTTCCTTGGTCGTTGAGAGATCAAAAACAGGTAACGGTGATAGGTTACTCGACAAATGTCGAAATTTCCGTCTTATGCGTTATGTTATATGCTCTTATGTTATAAAGTTTGATTCTTTATACTTTTCCTCAGTGGTATGCTCAACTTTATCGCGTCAATCCTGTCCTTATGCTCGTATTCGCTTCTTTCGTATTCACGAAATAAGTGTATTACATTTCCATCTCAATGTGTTCTTATTTTGGATTGTTTAAATGCTGTTTTTGGAGCCGTGAAAGGCGGGTGTTGGTGCTGAATTGTGGAACGGTTCCATGTAGTCCTTCGGGACTGTTTTGGACTCGCTTTATACTTGTGAATTTTTCGCCCTTTTCACGCTTGAAAATCCGTCTTAGGTTCGTCTCAAAATTGGTTGTCCATTGTTGCTGGAAACCCCATTGTGCAGGTTGTCTCGATGGAGCCGTGTTTGGCACGGTTTCATGTAGTTTAGTGGACTGTTGTTGGGCTCTGTTTTGGGCACGAGATTAGGATGTTATGGGGACAGTTTTGGGACGGGAATAGGACGTGTATTAGAGCTGTTTATACTCTGTTTTGGAGCGACATTTGTGTGGTCTTTCGGGACCGATTTGAGCTTGCTTTATACGTGTCAAATTCCATCTTGTTTATACTCAAAAATCTCGTGTTAAGTACCTGTATATAGACCGTGTTGGGTACTGTTTTGGTAGCTGTTTCACGGGCTGCTGGGCAGCCGTGACAGGGTGTTCATGGAGATGTTTGTAGGCTGTTTCGAGTTGCTATTTAGGGGGTTATGCTGGCTAGTAGATGGACGGTTGTTGATTGATTGGCGTGAAAGTGAGAAACTGTGGGGTGTGTTTGAATTTCCCCTTGCAATTTGAGAAGGGTAGATCTTTTCGTTGGGGCGATTTAATGTATACGTTTGACGCTTTGAATATCGGTCGAGAGAGTTGGAATTGTTATGGTTAATCCTTAGGCATGGAAAAATATATGATTGAGATTAAGGTTAGTGTGGTATTTGTACCCTGTAAGAGTTTAATTTCATTTGAAGCTTAGAATTACCATATTGAAGTGTCACGTAAAACCCATGTATACTACAAGAGTCTAAAATTCGGGATAATAGTCTAAGAGTAGTTATTTATTTAATTTCCGTCTCATGCTTTATATAACGTAATTCGTTAATATCATTCTTTTACCCATTTATTCATTTGGGCTCACCATATTCCATCTTTTGGGCTTGTTGTGTATCATCAAGGGAAGCTTGTGAGGTTTTATCATTTGGGTTTGAAGTGTTCATTTGTTTGGGCTTGTTTTGTTAATTTGGTTGGGCTCCCTTTGTTTCTTTGTTTGGACTTATGATGGTTCACATGTTGGGCTCATAAATGAGTCACTTGAGCTTTGTAACATTTTATTCCGTAATTTCATATAACGTGAATTATTCATTGTCACTCATGATATTTTATTTAACCGGCACGCTAAATCATAAAATGGGATATTTATTATTATAAAACAAGTATGAGTTATTTATTATTAAACAGTTATTTGTGAAGAGTCATATTCTTGATAATGCCTTGTATTGCTCTGTTGTGAGAGTCTTGGTCCTATCGGATACTAGGGGTGAGCTATAAGCCCTCTAGTTGCGATATGATCGTCGGGATTGATGTTCCCATCCGTACTCATGGTGAGATGCAAGCCATGAGTATGAATGTGACATTAATGGTCCCGTGTCATATGATGTTTGCATGATCATTCTTACTCTTATTGTGACTCAAGTGTGACGTTTTACATTGTGTGACTACTTGACATTCCTTGTTTACCCCTTTCGGACCTTTGGTTACGAGTGTGTGCCATGTTTCCGGATTGGGTTATCTTTCCTCTTTCGGACCTTTGGTTACGGGTGTGTGCCATGTTTCCGAATTAGGATATCCTTCCGCCTTTCTTCGGACCTTTGGTTACGAGTGTGTGCCATGTTTCCGATTAGAGGTTACTCGACCTTTGGTTACGAGTGTGTGCCATGTTTCGAGTCTTGGATGCGATTGGTATATCGTTTGTCGAATCGGGTGACGTCCATCCCGAGAGTCTGGATCCAGGTTTAGACTAGGACCGTATTATGATCGTCGTCCTACCAAGAGGTTGGAGTCTAGATGGTTTGTCTTGTGAGTTCATACTAAGTATATGTCTTACACTTGTTGAGTCGGTCAATATGGGTTGGTCAACTTGGTGATTCTATTTCCTTGATTGCATATTCATCCTCATACACCATGCATATTCTACTAAGAAAGTATTATGCCTGTTTCACCACGATTGTTCATTATATCTCCTTATTCTTCATTGTTCACATATGTTGCATGATTAATATGTTTGATTAAGTGTTGTTTGTTACCTGCTTTTCGACATATTGTGGCTGGGAGAACCTTGAGTTACTCCCCACTGACTGTGGCGTTCATGTTTACATGAATGACAGGTGGTGAAGATGCTTACGTGGGGAAGACGTGTGGGCTAGCGAGAACTAAACCCTCGGACCTTAGTTTCTAGTTTAGAAACCTCTTATTTGTTTATTCGTGGGATATCTTTTCCCCGCCTTCTAGACTTGGGTTGTAATAACCTAAATTTGTCTATTATTGTTTTTGTTTTATTTCGTTTTTGGCACCCGCGTTTTAATCTTTAACTAGTAATCTAAAAGTTTTTAAAATCTCACAATTTCCGCTTTAAATTTATTAGTTTTATTTTCCGCGTTATCGCGGGGTGTCACAATGTTGAACGCATGAAGTTGATCCCTTATGCTTCCGCTGTTGGATCAATCATGTACGCTATGATATGCACACGTCCTGATGTCTCGTATGCCTTGACCATGACGAGTAGATATCAAGGAAATCCAGGTGAGAGTCACTGGATAGCCGTCAAGAACATCCTTAAGTACTTGAGATAAACTAAGGATTCTATATTAGTATTTGGAGGAGACACCGAGCTCCGTGCTAATGGTTACACGGACTCAAGTTTCCAAACGGATAGAGATGACATAAAATCACAAGCTGGTTTCGTTTTCATGCTCAATGGTGGTGCCGTTAGCTGGAGAAGCTTCAAGGAAGCTGTGACTACGGATTCAACAACGGAGGCTGAGTACATTGTAGCATCAGAAGCTGCCAAGGAAGCTGTGTGGATTAGGCAATTCACGGAAGGTCTAAGAGTAGTACCTACCGCCAATGATCCCATCACTCTCTATTGTGATAATAGTGGGACAATCTTCCAAGCTAAAAAGCCAAAGTCTAGTAATAGATCTAGACATGTACTTAGAAAATGTCCTGTAATTAGAGATTTCATTGAAAGAAAGGAAATTGCAATATGTAAGGTTGGGACGGATGATAACATAGCTGATCCACTCACCAAGCCTTTATTGCAGGCTAAGCATGATGGACATGTTGCGTCCATGGGACTTAAACGTGTACCAAGTTTGTGTTAGATTTTGAAATGAAATAAAAGTGTTGTTTTTGTTCATATTCATAATCACATTTGTCTTTTATCTTTTCTTTATACATTGTTACATCCAAACGGGTTGTAGTGACAATTGAACCCCGTTAAAGTGAATACGGATTAACATTGTATTCACCCATAGTCACTTGTATGAGGTGACGTCTCGAAGTGACTAGAGTGTGATGCGATTGATGGCAAGTTCAAGTGACATGGAGTCATATGAGAATGACTAGTCGATCACATAGGCAGACTGTTAGGAACACTTTGTCGGGCCTTATGACCGCTTATAGAGTTCTGGAAAATTTGTATAGCCTGGTCGTGGCGAGAGCTACTATAGTATTCTAATGAGTCGATTCTTTTGACTAAAGACTGTTCGCCTAAGGTGGCACAGTTTCAGATTAACTTTGGTTTATGTTACTATGACCTTCGTAAATGGGGTCAAATGGGCATATTTTGGGTTATGATGGTTGTGGCTAGTCGAAGGGAATAAGTGCGATAGGAATTGTCCACCCCTTTGTCAGGGTTATAACAATATCTCAGGGCCACTCGAGGAGTAATGAACTGGAAATGCGTGGCCACGCTCGGAAGGTATCGATGGTAGATAATTCCGGTCAATCAGTTATTCTTCATATCGAGGAAACCACTCTCGATATGATCACTTGCAAGTACGACCTGAAAGACACCTTGCATTGAGTAGGAGATAGTAATAGGACAAGAGAATTGGTGACGCACATGGCACACTTGTCGAGGACAAGTGGGAGATTGTTGGAATATGTGTCCTCCGACAATAATGCGATCACAACTGTCGATCATGATGATCACATGTTTAAATCTCATTTTTTTAAGAATACATGTGGGATGTAATATTTTACAGTCAACTGGTCCACACATATCGGTAATGATTGGCTGACTAGAGTTTGACATTACTGTCGTGCGACGGTGGTGATCAGTTGATCCCCTTAGGTCATACCTAAAGGGTAACACTCTTAATTGAATATTTAATTGATCGTATGACGATACGAGTTAATTAAATTGCTTAAAATTGACGGACGATTTTGTGAGTATTATTGACGTATCTTATTGTAATTCGATTAAATAAGATACGATGTAAGTAATCAAATTGTTTTATTACTTAGATAAAAATATTGTTTACGAAACAATTGAAGCTGAATGAATAATTTATTATAAATACAAGATGTTGTGATTTATAATTGGTATACCGTTTTGGTACAAGTAATTATGTATTACTAAGTCGATTTTGTACATGACGTATTTTTATTAATACGTTGATTTTTTAATATGTTAAAAATGCATGACAATTTTACATGACTTGTGACATGTGACAATTGATAAAATTGACAAAGATAAAATGGAACTCATTTTATCTTATATGGACCGAAATAATGGAGGGAGTATGAGGATTAATAATGTGTTTTTATTTTAAATAGGAACATGATTATTACCTCTAGGGACTAGCCTTGCATGCCTATATTCTTGGTTAGAGAATCAAGCCCATGCATAGGGCACCCTTCCCACACCCACCGGTTTTTCCCTTGAAGAGAATCAAATGGGTTCTTTCATTATTCATTCATACAATTCTAATTTTCTAGTGTAAGAAATAGAATTTTCTCTCAACATCTTATGAAAAACTAGAGAAATAAAATCTCCAAAATCCTTCTCTCTTGACCGATTTTATTCAAGAGAACATACAATTTTTGGGTCAATTTTAGTAAGATTAATATTGTTCTAGTTCAAATAATATTAGTATTTTAAGAGGTTATCTTGGGTATTCATCTTTGGGAGGGATTCTAAGCTTGAATCTTTGTTCATCCATATAAGGAAAGCTCAAGAACAAGTAAGAAGGAGATCTTACTTGTGCCCTTTGATCCGAAATTTTATAGTAAGGAAAAAGATTTCTTCTCTATTCTTATTCATGTTTGCATGCATAAGATCTAAATTTAATTTTATGACTAAATTAAATGTCACATATATGAATATGTTAAATAATGAGAGAATGATTTTCAACAAGTGGTATCAGAGCCTTAGGTTGTTTGCATGCAAATCGGTTATTGTTTTTCCGAGTTATACGATTAACAAATAAAACTTATAAATTTGTGTTTATTATGAAATATCACGAAATTTATTTGCATATTAAATTTTCTGGTCCTAAAATGTATTTAGGATATTTTGGTTTATTTATGGATTTTATTGTTCATTTTTTTTTGCTAAAAGGTAAGCTTTCATTAAAAGAACAAGCATTACAATATGATTTTTCAGAATAGTAGCATGTTGATACTCTAGTGCTAGTTAGTCGCTAATTGCACTCTAATCAACCAAGCTCTATCCTTACAAGACACATTACAAGATTTATAAAGACAATATCGACTTCTAATAGCCTGTTGAATTTGAGCAATAACTAATGCAGGCATCTCTATGCATTGATGAATTCTGGCCTGATTCCTCTGCATCCAGACCATATACCAGCAATGAAACACTAAGAAGACAAAGATATACTCTTCCGAGTTTACTCCATCTACTTCTTGTGATTTTCATCAAAACATCGGCTGAGTAAGGTCGGCATGAAGCCTGACCAACCCCTTGCAAAATCGAGCACTATACACACACTTGATGAAATAGATGCTCATGGTTCTCTTTCCCCATTGTGATACAAAGCAAAGATTATCAGGAGCTATGTGCAACTGAAATAGTCTACTCTTAAGCATTAGGGCATTGTTGATGATGAGCCAAGCAATAAAAGAGTGCTTGGGGGCACCCATACTACTCCAAATAATCTTGCACCACCAGACATCATCATGCTTATTTCTTAACCAATTATAACAGCTCTTAACCGTGAAACCCTCAGGCCTTATCTTCCAAGCAGTATCCTCAAAACAGTCTATCAACATCTCTTTTACCTTGCAAATTTTCTTCCAATACCAACTAGTATCAGAATGTGGAGTATAAGAAAGAAAAGACTGCCCTTTTAAATAAACATGGTGTACCCATTGGACCCAAAGTGTATCCTGCTTAACAACAAGCCACCACACAAGCTTCCCTACCAAGGAAGCATTCCATATCACACTTTTCTTAAGGCCTAACCCTCCTTCCTTTTTTGGCATACAAACATTTGTCCAAGCAATTCTAGGAGCTTTGGAATATTCTGAACTCCCTTCCCAAAGGAAATTCCTGCAAATTGCATCAACTCTCTCCAACACCCCTTTTGGTAATATGAACATGGCTGCCCAGTAATTATATAAGGTTGAGAGAACAGAAGTGACTAAGACCAACCTGCCTGCATAAGAAAGCTTCTTAGCTCCTAAACTTCTTATCCTTTCAACAATTTTATCAATAAGCACAGTACAGTCTCTCTTCTTTAATCTTCCTGCTGTGATAGGCACTCCTAAGTATTTGAATGGAAGAGTGCCTTCCTGAAAACCAGAGACACTCAGAATTTCTCTCTTGAGCTGATGGCCTACCCCATTAAAGTAAGCATTAGATTTCTGAGCATTCATCTTTAATCCAGAAGTAGCAGAAAAAGAAGCATAAGCCCTTAGCAACACCATAATAGAAGCAGCATCCCCTTTACAAAAGAGCAACAAGTCGTCTGCAAACATGAGGTGAGTGAGCTTCATTTGTTTGCATAAAGGATGATAGCTGAACTTCATTTTCTCAGTAGCAACTCTCAGAATTCTGGTTAGGTACTCCATACAGAGAGTAAACAAAAGAGGAGAGATTGGGTCTCCTTGCCTCAAGCCTCTCTTACCAGGGAAGAACCCAAAAACTTCACCATTCACTGCAATAGAGAAGGTGGGACTGCTAATACACTCCATAACCAGATTACTGAACTGAGGGGGAAACAAAAAGGCATCCAGGATCTCCTTAACATACTTCCAACTGACAGAGTCATAAGCTTTCATCAGATCCATCTTAAACATACATCTGGGAGTGCAAGCTTGTCTATTATAGAGCCTAACAAGATCTTGACACACCAGAATATTCTCAATAATGCTTCTACCTTTAATAAACCCACCTTGATTCATACTCACTAAGTCAGGCAAACCTCCAGCAAGCCTATTGCACAGGATCTTGGAAATGCACTTATAAAGGACATTGCAACATGCAATGGGCCTAAATTGGGTGACATGAGTAGGAACAGTGCATTTAGGAATGAGGGTTAGAATAGTAGAATTCAATTGCTTGAGGATTTTGCCCGACCTAAAAACATCCAAGACTGCTTCACAAACTTCATCTCCTATTATGCTCCAGGAATCTTTATTAAAACCACTGGAATACCCATCAGGGCCAGCTGCCTTATGTTCAGGGATAGAAAAAATAGCTTCTTTGATTTCCAGCTTAGTAACAGGCTTCAGTAAAATATCCCTATGATTCTCTGAGCACACTGTACCCTTCCTTATGATGAGTGGATTGACAGGAGTAGTGTCCACTTCAGTACCCAACAGATGCTTATAATACTGCAGGAAAGCATCCTGTATGCTCTGAGGGTCATTACACTCATCACCCTCCATGTCTTTAATATAGAGGACTTGATTTCTCAAAAATTTACTTTTAATCACCCCATGGAAATATTTAGAATTGCAGTCCCCATCCTTAACTCAAGCTGTCTTAGCCTTTTGACTTAAAAACTGATTAGAAGCATCCAAAAGCTCTTTGTATTCCATGCTAGCAGCTTGCTCCTTTTCCATCCAGAAGACATCCCCATGATTACTTGCAATTTGCATTTGGATGTATTCAAGATTCTTCAAAGCAATCCCAGCACTGTTCTCAATATCAGAAAAATGCTCTCTATTATATCTCCTGAAGTGGTGCTTGAGATTTTTAAGCTTGCTAACTAACTTATACATTTTAGTACCCTGAATTTGAAGCTCCCACCATTCAGCTAAATGAGTGGAGTAATGTGGTGCCTTACCCCACATATTAAAATACTTGAATGGCTTCCTAAACCTCAGACCCTGACTCTTGCTCTTTATAATACAAGGGGTATGATCAAAGATACCTTCAGGTAGGAAATGAGCATAAACATCAGGCATACTCTGACTCCATTCAGCATTAATAAGAGCCCTATCTAATCTGCTATATCTCCTAGACTTTATTCCTTGTTTGTTGTTCCAAGTGAAAAAAGAGCCCATTGCTGGGGCATCAGTCAGTCCACAACAAGTTATACAATTCTGAAAATCATCAATCTCCTGATCACAAGTAACACCCCCTAGTCTCTCTGCATAGGACAAAACACAGTTGAAATCTCCACAAACCAACCAAGGCTCATGGACAGTGGCAGCAAATTGAGCTAGCTGATCCCATAGACTCTTCCTTCCATTTAAATCATTGAAGGCATACACCATTGAAACACAAAAGGTAGTACTTGTTGCTAATTCAGTCACTTTCATATGTATGCATTGAGGAGAGTAGTCATAAAAGTCAATACTAAAAACAGCAGGATTCCACAAGACCCACACTCTCCCCCCCTTATGGCAACTATTGTTTGTTGTTAAGCTCCAACCATCCATAAGAATGCTATTCAAACTATTCTGAGACAAGGCTTTCACCTTAGTCTCAAGGAGTCCAAACAAACCAACCTGGTTAATATGCATAAACCACTTGACATATCTTTGTTTGGTAGGTTTGTTAAGACCCCTAACATTCCAGAAGCCGAGATTATACATTCCCCACCAATTGGTGAGGAACACTACCACTTATCCCAATCCCTTCCTAGGGTGTAGAAGAATTGTTCAATGCTTCCATGAATGTTACTTGTCCAAATTTATGCACTGTATAGGCTCCATCCGTCACCTCTTGCCTGGTCAACCTCTTGATTGGTCGAGCAGGAGTATAACCCATAGAGTACTTGCCTGATCTATGCCACACAACAAGAGTTTGTAGGGGGATATCAATGGGTATAGTAGTCATATCTTCAGTTTCAACCATTGGCTCTTTCCCTTTACTCTGCTGAGTGAGTGGTTTCAGTTGAGGAACTGGCTTAACTACAGTCTTTGGTCTCCAAACTTGAGTGGGATTTTTCTTAGGTGGTGGGACTGCCTTGGGAGGGACTTTTTTACTTTTCCTGCACTCCTTCTCAGCATGCCCTACTCCTTTGCATCCATTACACACTAAAGGTTTCCACTCAAATTCAACATCAATACTCAGTAAATTACCATGCTCATCCAAAAACTGAACCTTTTCAATGATATTGTCACCAAAACCTACTTCTATCATTACTCTAGCATACCCCAACCTGGTTTTGTCCTCAGTAGCAGGATCACACTTAATAAGTTTGCCAATGAGTCCTGAGATGCGAGAAATCCCTTTCCAGAATTTCAAAGGTAAATTGTGAAGCTTTACCCACACCGGAACAGTTTTCACATCATGTTTAACGAGTTCAACATCGAGACCAAGGTTTTACAATAAGGGGTTTATTATCAAAAAGAAAGTGACCCTGCCTGAGAACTGCATCTCTTGCAGCACGATTCTTAAAACGAACAAGGAAGACACCATTTGGTAAAAAAGAAATCTTATCTACCTGGTGGTTAACCCAAAGCCGCCTTATAAAACCGTCCACAATCTCCCACGGGGGATTAGCACCCAGGATGAAGCAGTAAAGAGAGTTACGCCAATATTCCAGCTCAACTTTAACCTCTCGCTTCGTGAATCGCAACATCTTCTTCACTGGTTCCTCCGGGAGTACAGTCTGCATCACAGTGTCAATAACAGTAATATCCTCCGTTTCAGCTTCCTCCTCCTCTTCTTCTTCAACATCTTCAACTAAAGTTTCTAAATTTAGAGGAGGAATACCCATAATTGACCCCATACTCTTCTCTTTATGAATATCTTGGCTTGATGGACCAATAGTACGAGTAAGAGCAGGGAAATCTTCTGAGTTGGTAGTAGAAAGAAGAGTAAATTTATTACCATTGCTTTGATTTTTGTTTTGATTTTTGTTTGAATTTGTTGATTGCAACGATGAAGATTTGGCGGCTGTCATGTTTTTTGTGGTTTTCAGAATCGATGAATCGCTAGGTTTTCTTTTCTCTTTCTCTTTCTATCTCTACCATCTTCCACACGATTTTATTGTTCATTTTATATAATAATGGCATTAAAATGTGATTTTTATGATAACAATGTCATTTTTGGACTAAAAATAGCTAAACTTCGATTTTTCCAGTGGTTTTTGTCACATATATTATCTACTGATGGCATGTAAATTTTCATAATAAAATGAGTTGTTATGCTCGAAATATGGATTTTTCAATTTAAAATCATATTTAAATGGGAAAATAGGTTAATATGAGTTATATTTTGAATCTGGTCATAGAAATTTAGTATGTTGTCATATGAAATTTTTACAAGATGTGTTTAAAATATTTGGCTATAATGAAGTCTTTGAGCATGATTTATGAATTTTTGATGAAAAATCACATAAATAGTGACTTTAATTAGTAAAAATTGCTAAAACATACTTCATGACTAAGGAAAAACGTCACATGTTGCATTTTATCATATATTTCAGATTTAAAAGTGAAAAGTTAATAAAATCAATTTTTCTCATATTTTTATGGTTATAATTGATAAATCCGATAAACCGCAACATTGTTTTTCTCGATAAATTTTTCACCTATGTTTTGAACATTATGAGTGTCATGGTATTTTTTCCAAAATGTTCATGAATTTAAATTTCAAATTTTGAAATTAATTGAAATTTTTATGATTTAATTTGAAGTTTATGGAATAATTTTGTTTTTGGGTCCATTTATGAACAATATTAAGAAATTTAGGTTAATTATTTTCAAATGTTAGTGTAGACTAATTTTGAATCCTAAGATGGTTAGGGTAATTAACTTGTACATAAATATGATTTTATGTAATTATTGTGATTTTGAAAGGGTTAAATCACGCAAATCCGTAAAAACCGATTCATATTCGATATTGGCTCCTTAAAGGCAATTTAGCATATAATTGGGCATGTTCATACATATTATAATGCTACATTTTATTTAGTATGGCCTTAGTTTTTAATTGATACTACCCGAAATGTATGGGAATATCGATTCGGTTGTAATTTATTGTGATCTCGTATCACCGTTTTGTAATTTAATAGATTTATTTTATTTTATTTACAAATGTATAATAGGAAATTATGTAATTCATTTGTAATTTTATTTATTACTTTGTAATTTTCCGGAGTTTCCATGAAGACGGTGTTATCTCGAGATGCGTGCCAAGACCGAAGTTCAAGGGACCAAAGGAGTTGGTTTCCGAATTTGTAATACTTTATTAGATTTAATTTTTTAAGAAGGCCATACTAGGAATTTATTTATGCTTTGCATTTTATTTATATGTTGCATGCATCGCTAAATCGCCATAACTAAACATGCATTTTAATCGAGTTTATCGACCGTGTCAATTACAATTATCGTAGTTCACCGCTTTAGTTCACTTAAAACATGATAGATAATAAATTGACATGACCTCTCGCTAAAACAAACAATTGAGACTTAGCCTTACCAAAAAGTAGAAATCATGAAAACCTATTTCGTGAGGGAGTGCACTCAGCCACACCGGGGTAAAAACCTTGTTACGTAGGGGAAGTGGGTGATAAATGTCTATCCACCGAATTCATGTTGATGAGGGATTTATCAGCCACACCGTGTCCAAGTTAATGTGGGTTTGGATCATGGACACATTTATTCGAAATTTTGATTGAGCTCAACGGAAGTATTCGTGACCGTAGTTGCATGTGTTCCGGGCTAAAGATAAATGTTAATGTAATTTTATCGACCAAGAGTTCTAAAAGTAGTACCGATTAAAGAGTTAATCCACTGATTTATATTGATAAGGGATTTATCGGCCACACCGTGCCCAAGTTAATATGAATTTGGATCTTGGAATCATTTATAATAATTGGGTAGAGGTCACTATATAAATGCTCATATCTTGTTAATTTATTTACAAGTATGATATTAAAAAGACAAATGTTAATATTTCCTTTTCCTCCATACTTGTAGTTCATTACAATGAATCCATCAAAAGCTACTACACCGATAACTATTGAGTTTTGCCACAATGTTTTTGACGACGTTTGCTTCAACAATGATTTCGACACTACTAGAGAACTTCATTTTGGGATAGGTTCGGATGGAAACCTAAACTTCATCACTTCTTCTAAACCTCCTACTACTACTACAATATCTCTTGTGAGCCGGTCCCAGGAAGACCGCCTCATAAAATCTATAGGATCTTTGTCTTTGGAAGAGAAAGATATCAAAACTAGTGGGAGCTCAAGCAATCAAGTTCTTGCTTCTAAGGGCAAAAGGTTCAAGAAGAAGGGAAAGAAAGGGAAAAACTTCAAGCAAGTTGAAGATGAGTGCAATTATTGCTATGGCATGGGACATTGGCTTAGGAATTATCCTGTATATTTGCGAAATATAAGGGAAGGAATCATCGTTCCAAAAGTTAAAATTCCTAAGGAAATTTATGTTATTGATGTAAATTATACTTCCACTACGACATGGGTACTGGATACCGGTTGTGGTTCTCACCTTTGTAATCATTTACAGGGGTTAAGAGACGTGAAGAGGCTTAGCAAAGGAGATGTGGATCTACGCCTTGGAAATGGAGCTCGAGTAGCGGCCGAATCCAAGGGAACTTATGTATTAGCTTTGCCTAATGGATTTGAGTTGTATTTACAGAATTGTTTTTATGTGCCTACACTTTCTAAAAACGTTATTTCTATCGCTATGTTAGACATGGACGGTTTTTGTTTTGTCATTAAGAACAATCGTTGTACTATTTCAAGGAACGACTTGGTTATAGGCCAAGCTCCTTCCATTAATGGCATCTACATTTTAGAAACCTCGAATCCGACTAATGACATCTACAACATTCAATCAAAGAAACTCAAATCAAGTGATCCAAATGAATCGTTCATTTTGCATTATCGATTAGGTCACATAAACGAAAATCGCATCAAAAGATTAATTTCGACTAATGTGATTACACCATTTGATTATCAATCATATGGAACATGCGAATATTGCCTTCTTGGCAAAATGACTCGAAATCCTTTTAGTGGTAAAGGGACACGAGCAAGTGAACTATTGGGACTCATACATACCGATGTATGTGGACCAATGAGTATCACCGCTCGAGGAAATTATGACTACTTCATAACCTTCACCAATGACTTGGGTAGATATGGGTATATCTATTTAATGAAGCATAAAAGTGAAGCCTTTGAGAAATTCAAGGAATTTCAAAACGAAGTAGAGAATCAATTGAACAAAAGGATAAAAGCACTACGATCCGATCGTGGTGGAGAATATCTTAGCCTTGAATTCGATTCACACTTGAAAGGTTGTGGCATAATATCACAACTATCTCCACCCGGAACACCACAACTCAATGGTGTTACCGAAAGGAGAAATCGAACCCTACTTGATATGGTTCGATCAATGATGAGTCAAACCGAGCTACCAAACTCGTTTTGGGGATTTGCGATTCAAACCGCAATTAGATCTTTGAATAATAGTCCCACGAAGACAACCGAAAAGACTCCATATGAGATGTGGAAGGGAAGAGTTCCTAATATATCCTACATGAAAATTTGGGGATGTGATGCTTACGTCAAGGCAAAGACCGACAACAAGCTTGCCCCAAGATCCATAAAATGCATCTTTGTAGGTTACCCCTTGACCTCTCGAGGATACTACTTCTACAAACCTCAAGAAAACAAAGTGTTTGTGTCTTGCGAGGCTGTATTTTTAGAAAGACAGTTTATTTCTAAGAGACAGAGTGGGAGAAAGTTTGAACTTGATGAAGTTCAAGAGCCACAAACCGATGTAGAGACACAAGAAGATGTTCCTTCGTCATCTAACGCGGTTGTCTCTCCTCCACTTAGAAGAACGGGCCGTGTTATTCGCCATCCCGATCGATATGTGGGACTTATCGAAGAAGATGGAACACTCGATGTGTTGCTTTTAGAAAGTGACGAGCCCGCCACCTACGAGGCCGCAATCTCTAGTCCAAATTCCTCCTTATGGCTTGAAGCCATGAAGTTCGAAATGGATTCTATGCATGAAAACCAAGTTTGGAACTTGGTGGATTTGCCTAAAGGGGCAAGACCTCTTCAATGCAAAAGGATTTTTAAAGTCAAGAATGGCATAGAAGGACATGATGATGTCGACAAAGCTAGGCTAGTGGCAAAAGGATTTACCCAAGTCCAAGGTCTCAATTATGATGAAACCTTCGCCCCTGTAGCCATGCTTAGATCCATACGGATTTTTTTAGCGATTGCCGCATTTCATGATTATGAAATATGGCAAATGGATGTCAAAACCGCTTTTCTAAATGGGCATTTAGAAGAAGAGGTGTACATGATACAACCCGAAGGTTTTGTTGATTCTAAAAATCCTAACAAAGTGTGCAAGCTTAAGAGATCCATTTATGGTCTTAAGCAAGCATCTAGAAGTTGGAATCATCGATTCGATCATGTGATAAAAGAGAATGGTTTCACTCGAAGTGTTGAGGAACCATGTTTATACATGAAATTTAGTGGGAGCAATGTTGTGTTCCTAATCTTGTATGTCGATGACATACTACTCATTGGAAATGACATTCCAATGTTGTCTTCTGTTAATAAGTGGTTAGGTAACCATTTCCAAATGAAGGATTTAGGAGAGGCACAACGCATATTAGGTATCCGGATCTATAGAAATAGATCCAAGAGGATATTGGAGCTAAGTCAAGAGTCTTATGTTGATAAGATTCTTCGACGTTTCAGCATGGACAAATCAAAAAGGGGATTGGTAAGTATGGTAACTGAGACGATATTGAGCAAGTCTCAATCGCCCACTGAACCCCGTGATGTTGAACGCATGAAGTTGATCCCTTATGCTTCCGCTGTTGGATCAATCATGTACGCTATGATATGCACACGTCCTGATGTCTCGTATGCCTTGACCATGACGAGTAGATATCAAGGAAATCCAGGTGAGAGTCACTGGATAGCCGTCAAGAACATCCTTAAGTACTTGAGATAAACTAAGGATTCTATATTAGTATTTGGAGGAGACACCGAGCTCCGTGCTAATGGTTACACGGACTCAAGTCTCCAAACGGATAGAGATGACATAAAATCA
This sequence comes from Silene latifolia, assembly GCF_048544455.1. Classification (NCBI taxonomy): domain Eukaryota; kingdom Viridiplantae; phylum Streptophyta; class Magnoliopsida; order Caryophyllales; family Caryophyllaceae; genus Silene; species Silene latifolia. The sequence continues at coordinate 1,249,273 of NW_027413701.1, forward strand.
CAAGCTGGTTTCGTTTTCATGCTCAATGGTGGTGCCGTTAGCTGGAGAAGCTTCAAGGAAGCTGTGACTACGGATTCAACAACGGAGGCTGAGTACATTGTAGCATCAGAAGCTGCCAAGGAAGCTGTGTGGATTAGGCAATTCACGGAAGGTCTAAGAGTAGTACCTACCGCCAATGATCCCATCACTCTCTATTGTGATAATAGTGGGACAATCTTCCAAGCTAAAAAGCCAAAGTCTAGTAATAGATCTAGACATGTACTTAGAAAATGTCCTGTAATTAGAGATTTCATTGAAAGAAAGGAAATTGCAATATGTAAGGTTGGGACGGATGATAACATAGCTGATCCACTCACCAAGCCTTTATTGCAGGCTAAGCATGATGGACATGTTGCGTCCATGGGACTTAAACGTGTACCAAGTTTGTGTTAGATTTTGAAATGAAATAAAAGTGTTGTTTTTGTTCATATTCATAATCACATTTGTCTTTTATCTTTTCTTTATACATTGTTACATCCAAACGGGTTGTAGTGACAATTGAACCCCGTTAAAGTGAATACGGATTAACATTGTATTCACCCATAGTCACTTGTATGAGGTGACGTCTCGAAGTGACTAGAGTGTGATGCGATTGATGGCAAGTTCAAGTGACATGGAGTCATATGAGAATGACTAGTCGATCACATAGGCAGACTGTTAGGAACACTTTGTCGGGCCTTATGACCGCTTATAGAGTTCTGGAAAATTTGTATAGCCTGGTCGTGGCGAGAGCTACTATAGTATTCTAATGAGTCGATTCTTTTGACTAAAGACCTGTTCGCCTAAGGTGGCACGATTTTGATTAACTTTGGTTTATGTTACTATGACCTTCGTAAATGGGGTCAAATGGGCATATTTTGGGTTATGATGGTTGTGGCTAGTCGAAGGGAATAAGTGCGATAGGAATTGTCCACCCCTTTGTCAGGGTTATAACAATATCTCAGGGCCACTCGAGGAGTAATGAACTGGAAATGCGTGGCCACGCTCGGAAGGTATCGATGGTAGATAATTCCGGTCAATCAGTTATTCTTCATATCGAGGAAACCACTCTCGATATGATCACTTGCAAGTACGACCTGAAAGACACCTTGCATTGAGTGGGAGATAGTAATAGGACAAGAGAATTGGTGACGCACATGGCACACTTGTCGAGGACAAGTGGGAGATTGTTGGAATATGTGTCCTCCGACAATAATGCGATCACAACTGTCGATCATGATGATCACATGTTTAAATCTCATTTTTTTAAGAATACATGTGGGATGTAATATTTTACAGTCAACTGGTCCACACATATCGGTAATGATTGGTGACTAGAGTTTGACATTGCGTCGTGCGGACGGTGGTGATCGATTGATCCCCTTAGGTCATACCTAAAGGGTAACACTCTTAATTGAATATTTAATTGATCGTATGACGATACGAGTTAATTAAATTGCTTAAAATTGACGGACGATTTTGTGAGTATTATTGACGTATCTTATTGTAATTCGATTAAATAAGATACGATGTAAGTAATCAAATTGTTTTATTACTTAGATAAAAATATTGTTTACGAAACAATTGAAGCTGAATGAATAATTTATTATAAATACAAGATGTTGTGATTTATAATTGGTAAACCGTTTTGGTACAAGTAATTATGTATTACTAAGTCGATTTTGTACATGACGTATTTTTATTAATACGTTGATTTTTTAATATGTTAAAAATGCATGACAATTTTACATGACTTGTGACATGTGACAATTGATAAAATTGACAAAGATAAAATGGAACTCATTTTATCTTATATGGACCGAAATAATGGAGGGAGTATGAGGATTAATAATGTGTTTTTATTTTAAATAGGAACATGATTATTACCTCTAGGGACTAGCCTTGCATGCCTATATTCTTGGTTAGAGAATCAAGCCCATGCATAGGGCACCCTTCCCACACCCACCGGTTTTTCCCTTGAAGAGAATCAAATGGGTTCTTTCATTATTCATTCATACAATTCTAATTTTCTAGTGTAAGAAATAGAATTTTCTCTCAACATCTTATGAAAAACTAGAGAAATAAAATCTCCAAAATCCTTCTCTCTTGACCGATTTTATTCAAGAGAACATACAATTTTTGGGTCAATTTTAGTAAGATTAATATTGTTCTAGTTCAAATAATATTAGTCTTTTAAGTGGTTATCTTGGGTATTCATCTTTGGGAGGGATTCTAAGCTTGAATCTTTGTTCATCCATATAAGGAAAGCTCAAGAACAAGTAAGAAGGAGATCTTACTTGTGCCTTTGATCCGAAACTTTATAGTAAGGAAAACGATTTCTTCTCTATTCTTATTCATGTTTGCATGCATAAGATCTAAATTTAATTTTATGACTAAATTAAATGTCGCATATATGAATATGTTAAATAATGAGATAATGATTTTCAACAAGAACATCGAGTTGGATGAGTCCTTGTCTTATCTTGAGGTACCAAAACAGATTCTTGACCGCAAGGTCAGGAAAACTAGACATGGGGAAACGGTTCTACTTAAGGTTCTTTGGTCTAACCATGAGGTTGAGGAGGCTACTTGGGAGGTAGAGGAGGCTATGAGGGAGCGGTATCCGTCTCTTTTTTATCAGGTATGTGTGGTTACGAGGACGTAACCATGTTTCTTTTAGGGGGGTAGGAGATAGTTACATAAATTTTTTACAAGTTTTTGCATGTTTTAAGTTGATTTGATACAGTTAGTAGTTGTCTTGAGTCGAGTTAAGTGTGTGTCGGGAGTTGTGTTTTGAGTTTCGTTTTGAGTTTTGTTGGTGTCGTTGTGTCGAAATAGTGTTGGCATGTTTTTTTTTGTGTATGAGTTGAACTTCGGGGATGAAGTTATTTTTAAGGAGGGAAGATTGTAAAACTATGGTTTTATGAGTCTATGGGTACTCTATCGAGTGGGGCTTACTCTGTCGAGTAAGTAGTTTTTGACGCAAAACAGTAGTCTACCTGTAGGGTACTCGATCGAGTAAGTTAGGTACTCGATCGAGTAAGGGGCACTCGATCGAATAAGTCACTTACTCGATCGAGTAAGTCGGTTTACGGGTGATTTGTGACGGGGTTTGTTAATAATGCGGATTAGTATATATTGTTTCGTCATCTTCTTCCTAAACACTTTTGCAAACCTAAAATCACAAAAAGGAGAAAGTCTCAATTTACATTGCTTCATCTCATCGCATTATTAGCAAATCCCGGAGCTAGGAGTGTCGGTTTCTGTCATTCTTTATACCTTTGTGATCCTTGTGTCGAGGGTAAGATCCTTGTACCTTTTATGTTAGATTTTGTTAATGTTGCTTAAACCCTAATAGGGTGTTTTGGGGGTATTGGTTGATGTATGGGAATATGGTTGTGATTGTATGCATGTTTGTTATAGGAGGAGGTTTCGTAGAGGAAAGATTCTGATTAGCTGCTAAGACCGTCCGTGGTGTTTACATTTCAGGTAGGTTTCCCTACTCAGTACTATTTATATGGCATGTTAGTGTTGTTGTTCTTAATGTTGTTGTTGATTGAATAAATATCGTATTAGAATTTTTTGGCGATTGCTAGTAGAGGTATTGTGAATGTTGTATAACTGTCTGTGGTTTTCGGGGTGCATCCCTGGCTGAATGGAGTCACTTGCGGGAGTGGCTTCACGCCCTTGATTCGCCTTCTGTGGAACCCGCCACATAAGGGATATGCATATTAATGGACATGGGTTATCGCTCGGATAAGATGAGCGGGGCTTAGGTGGGAACGGCTGCGGTCCCCCACTGGCGGTGAGGAATATTTGTTGCGGCAGTACTCTGGCAGGACTACACACGAAGTGTGTAGTCAGATGTGTGGAGATAGTGTGGAGTTGTGGTGACTGTGATGTTGGAATTGAGTTGTTTATGTTATCGTTTTACAGCTGTTGATTTAGTGTATTTAGTACTGACCCCATTTTAATTGAAACTACTGTGGTGATCCATTCGGGGGTGGTGAGCAGGTATTGAGCAGGTATGAGATGATGCGTATGGGATAACTGGGATGAGTCACCACGATGCAGTTTAGAAGTCTTCCGCTGAGTCTGATAGTCTTATAGTCTTAGATAGTAAACAGTTTTGGAGAACTTATATTTCTTTATCAGTTTTGGATTTTTGCCATGTAATCACTTTAAACGTTATTTACTATTTAAGTATATTTCTTTATTGTCTGATAATTATCATTGCCTCGGAAAACCGGAATGGTAGCACTTTCATACTTTGGTGGTCCTGGTAAGGCACTTGGAGTGTGGGGGTGTTACAGTGGGAAGGAGAGTGGTGGTTGATTGGCTAGGGATGGATGATGGTGGTTACAAGGAAGATGATGTTTTAATTACGGTTAAATAATAATGGTTATTAAAGGGAAAGTGGTGATTGACCCTCATAACTTTGTGCATTTGTGAAATTAACCCCCACAACTTTCTATTGGAGTGATTAGGCCTCAAAACTTACATAATAAGTGAAATTAAACCCTTTATCAAAATCTCACGAGAAATTGAATTTACCATATTATAAAAGTAAAAATGGTTATGTTATGTTCTTATGAAAAATATGAAATAAAAGTTTTAAAAAATTAATCAAAAATCTCACCAAAATATCATTATATACCAACACGTATACAAATAACATACTAAAATCATACGTTTTACATACTAAACCATTTATTTTATACACGTATGTAATTCGGTATGAGTTTTTAGGAAAAAAACAGTTAACAATTTTATGTGTAAACTTTTTAAAATTTTTGAAAAATAGAAATAATTGAATATTTTTTTTACCCTTTTATTATATTTATTATATTTTTTGTTATGAAAATATTTTTTCCGACTTCTTATTTTAACACAACTACCTAACAAAATATTTTGCAAAAAAATTTTTTACAAAAATTTGAAAAATATGTACTTTATATAAAAATAATAAATTAACCCCATAGTTATTAATGTTGGGCTTAGGCTCCGTTTGGCAAGACATTTCAGTTACCTGATTTGGTCAATGTAGCTTATTTGACCAAAATTTCAGGTACCTTATTTTTTGTAAGTTTTTGACAAGTAGCTTATTTAACCAAATAAGCTACCTGAAATGAAATGTTACCTAGACTAGGATTTGAGATTTCAGGTACCTGATTTAGTTTGATTTTCCGTTTTTACCCTTTAAATCTATATTATTAAATAATTACCATATCCTTTTACGTCATTTCATCAAAATCAGTTACCTTTTCAGTTAGTTTGCCAAACATTTTTTTAATATAATCAGCTACCTTATTAGTTCCTAATTTTCAGCTACATTATCAGTTACCTTTTCAGATTTCAGTTAGTTTTTCAGTTTTCAGCTACCTTTTCAGTTTTCAGCTACCTTTTCAGCTAGTTTTACCAAACAGAGCCTAAGTAAGAATAATAAGATCATTTAATCTTAAAATTTATCTAAATAGGAAAGAGATTAAATAAGGAAAAACTGAATGAATTGGATAGAGTATACTAATTTAAAGTCTTCTAGTCTTGAACAAAAGCAATCTTAAAATTTATTTTTATGAAAACTAGACTATAATATTTACAATAACCATTTAATTTTAAAATCGGGTTAAAATACTACTCGTAGTCAAATATCATCCCAGAAGGATCTCCAAGACAAATCTTGTATTTTTTCTCATGAATTCTATTATCTTATTAAATCCATATGCACATATTTGATGCATCTTAAAGCTTAAGCCAATTATCCCAATCTTAAATGCGAATTTACGAAATGACATTATACTTCAATTCAAGGTAAGAACGGAAACCAATACCAGTATGTCTTCTTTAAGACGAAGTATTCATTTTAAATTTTAAAACTGTTCAAATACTATACTATAATATGATGATAATAAAGATAACTTTTTACATTTTGTAGAGAATTTATCATATGATTTATTATGTATCTGTTTTAAATAATAACTAGTTTTGGAGCCCGTGAAAATCCTGAGATCGTTAATAATTTATTGTTGTAATCAGCTTAAAGATTATGGATTATGAATGTTTATTTTCCAACAAATATTTAGGCGTTATTTTAAGTTCTCTTTATTGATTGAACAAATTAGAGTGTTTAGACCGACAAAATAAAATCTCAAAGGTGTTTAAGGTAGACAAGTAGAGATATTGTGATAACACAAGAGATGATAATCGTAGATAAAAATATGACAATGTGTATAGGTAATATAAATGAGGAGGGAAGCCAAAAATTCATCATTTAAGAAAAAAATGATATGCCAAATTAGTAGAATGTATTAATTATTAATAGGTATAAAGATGAGAGGAAACTAAAAAGTTTATTACATTTACATTCTTTTGTCACATTCAAATTTTTAATTTTAGGTACCATTTAATTAAATTGTATAGATTTATTTATAGATGAGTGAATGAAATCAATGCCATGTAACTATAAATCGATAATCCACGTCAAATTAAAATTTCCATGTTACATTTAATTAAATTTGTCATTTTAAGTACCCCTTTAATTAGATTGTATAGATTATAGATGGGGTTTTAGGGCCGCCGCATGAAACTTCATGGGAAAAGAGTTGCATATTCAACTAATAAAAAGTTGCTTAAGGTAATATTTTTAAATTATGTGAGTATGTATCATCCTCCTGCAATTTGAAAACACAAAAATAATAAAAAATATAAGATTCTAATTAATTCAATATACAATAACGAAAAAAAGAAAAAAAATATTCTAGTTATCTATGTAAACTTTACATACCAATTTTTGGAATAAAATGGAAATTTTGATTGTTATATAATGGTGAGGGAAAAGCAAAAAGATCATCATTAAATAAAAGTAATAAAGTTAAATAAATAGGGTATATTGATGACTAAAGTTATGAGAGGGAAATAAAAAGTTTGTTTTTATCATTTTTTTTAATTTATTTTGTATGTTTGAGACTTTATATTTTTTAAAAAATTTTTACTAATAAGCATGTGACACATGATAATAAAAAATGATTTTTTTTATGACACATGGCTTAGTGAGATGACTTAGTGAAATATTTAATCTTGCCTTTTTATAATATTGTACTTTACATACCAATTTTTTTAATAACATGGAAATTATGATTATTGTTATATAATGGTGAGGGTTAAGCAAAAAGATCATCATTAAGAAGATAATAAAGTTAAATAAATAGGGTAAATTGATAACCAAAGTTATGGGAGAGTGATAAAAGGTTTGCATCAATTTTTTTTTCTTTTTTTTTGTTTTTTTTTTGTGTTTGCAACTTATATTTTTTATTTTTTTAAAAAAATTTATGAATGAGGTGAAATATAAGGTTTTGTTTGTCATGTTGAACTCAAAGCTGATAAGAATAGAAACTATACATATATGAAAATTATAGGGTTAAACAAATAAAAAAAAATGGAAAAATAAGACAATAGGCGAAAGTGGTAAATTACAACGTAACAATAAAATGTTCACATCAAAGAAGATCATGACAATGAATCCTATAAAACACAACAAAATAAAGAGGTTAGACTTAATTTACTAATAGAAATGTTAAAAAAACCATAAAAAAAACCAATGCCAAGATATACACAAAAGATATGTAATTTCACTTAAGGAGATGAAGTATATATATATATATATATATATATATATATATATATATATATATATATATATATATAGAGAGAGAGAGAGAGAGAGAGAGAGAGAGAGAGAGAGAGAAGGGTTCTTATAAGGCCATTATATCTTATGAGTCCCTAAGTCCTTAGAAGGACCTTAGGATGGAAGGGATGGAGGGATGAGATTACATCTCATTCAAGGGTCACAAATGAACCTTCCTAATCTCCCTCCCTAATCCTGTATAACTCCTCCTAATCTTGTATAACTCTTTCACCATTCTAATCTCCCAACTCACTTCCTCATTCACTCATCCTCTCTCATTTTTCACATTCACTCTTTCTCTCTCATTTTCCTCCCACCCTCTCTAAACAAAACAAAAAAAAAACAAAAACAAAAAAAAAACCAAACTTAAACCAACAACAACAACGACATCAACACCAGCCGGCCTCCATCAACCAACAACAACAACAACGACAACAACCAGCAACAACAACCAACAATAACACCGACATCAGCAGCAACATTCACGACCCGACAACCCGACCCCACCGACAACCACCACCCCATCACTCCCTTCTTCCCGTCGCGTGCCACCACCACATCCCGACACCACCATTCACACCACACGCCTTCACGACAACATCCCGACCACCCTCTGCCGGCAGCCACAACTCGCCCACCACCACCCGACACCGGATCTATTCCCTCCTTGCCGCCGCCTTTCTCCCTCCCTGTTGCCGCCTCACCGACACCGTTCTCCCTTTCTCCTTTTTCCTTTCTCCCTCCCTGCGCTTCCTTTCTCCTTTTTTTCGTTCTTTTTTTTCGACAATTTTTTTTTTTAAAAAAAATTTCGTTTGGTTTTATGTTTTTTTTTTTTAGATTTTAGATTTGCTTTAGGATTTGAGGGTGTTGTTTTTTTTTGTGATTGTTATTTGGTTTTTTGTTTTGTTATTGTTATTATTGTTATTTGGTTTTTATTATTGGTATTTAGAATTTGGTATTTGGTTATTTGGTTATTTGTTATTTTTCAAGTTTTTTTTAAGTTTCATATTTTGGGCTAAAGTTATACAGATATCAAAATAGAGTTATACTGTTAATGTCTAAAGTTATACATTGTATAAATTGAAGTTACACAAATTTTGGACTAAAGTTATACATCTTGTTTATTAAAGTTATACACTGCGTGCATTGAAGTTATACACACGATATATAAATTTTTCAAATTTAAATATTTAAATTTTTAGATTTGACGTTTTTTATTTCAATTATTGTCATTGTATTGTATTTCATTGTTAATTGTTTTTTTGATGAATCATGATTTACTTCTAGGGTTTTTTTTTGTTATTGTTATTTGGTTTTTTGTTTATATTTAGTTTTTTTGTTAGATTTACGGGTTTTTTTGATAGATTAAGGGGTTTTTGTTATTATGGGTTTTTTTGGTTTTTGTTATACTATTTACGACTAAAGTTATATCCTTAAAACATTAAAGTTATACTATTTACGACTAAAGTTATACCCTTAAAACATTAAAGTTATACTATTTACGACTAAAGTTATATTCTTCAAAAATTAAAGTTATACAATTTATACTATTTTGTTGTGTGTTGTTATTTACTTATTATGTTGTTATTTACTTATTTTTTATTTTTTATTTCAATTATGTCTTATATTACATTTTGATATTTAGATAATGGCTTTTTTTTTTCAGATATAGTATTGTTGGTTTAAAGTTAGTATTGATGGTTTTTAGGATTTCGGTTATATATTGGACTAAAGTTATACGATTTTGGACTAAAGTTATGCGATTTTGTAGTAAAGTTACACAATTTTCGACTAAAGTTATACAAATATAGACTAAAGTTATACATATGAAGGACTAAAGTTATACAAAAATGGACTAAAGTTATACAAATATGAACTAAAGTTATACAAAAATTACCTAAAGTTATACAAATATGGACTAAAGTTATATAAATAAGGACTAAAGTTATACAAAAATTGACTAAAGTTATACAAATATGGACTAAAGTTATACAAATAAGGACTAAAGTTATACAAAAATTGACTAAAGTTATACAAATATGGACTAAAAGTTATACAAATATGGACTAAATTTATACAAACAGTACTTATATGAATTCAAATTTATAGTGTTGGTTTTTATTTGTAATTTTTTGTTGTTATAATTATATTTTTTTTTTCATTTGTCAACAAAAAGAAATGAGAAAACAAAAGTTATACAAATACTTTCATTGAAGTTACACACATTTCTACTGGAGTTATACATTCGTTGGGTAGAAGTTATTCATATCGTTACTAGAGTTATACATTCATTGAGTAGAAGTTCAACACATTCCTAATGTAGATATTTGTATAACTTTAGTCCATTTTTGTATAACGTTAGTCCATATTTGTATAACTTTAGTCAGTTTATGTATAATTTTAGTCCTTATTTGTATAACTTCAGTCCATATTTGTATAACTTTAGGCAATTTTTGTATAACTTTAGTCTATTTTTGTATAACTTTAGTCCATAACAGTATAACTTTAGGCAATTTTTGTATAATTTTAGTCCATTTTTGTATAACTTTAGTCCATAACAGTATAACTTTTGCCCATAACTGAAAAATTTATAATAACTTTAAGGGATATTCTACATGGTACCCCTCAATTTTTCGACTTTCTACATGGTACCCCTACACTTTTTAAAACATACATGGTACCCCTACACTTTTTAAAACATACATGGTACCCCTAATTGTTGTCATTATCATTAAGTGTGCCCCTAAACTTTATTTTCCATCAATTAAACTCAGTTTTAGGCATTAGGTAATGACTTGGACGAGTAACCAAACTTGTCATTTATTATCCCATGACATAAGGACTCTATCGGGCTCAATATCCATCTCGATCCTAATATTAATTGATATATATGGGCTAAAATATTTTTGACGGAAAATTTATTGTACTTGTCAAATTATCACGTCCAAAAATGGATATTGAGCCTAATAGAGTCCTTATGTCATGGAATGATAAATGCCAAGCTTGGTTACGCGTCCAAGTAATCACTTAACGCTTAAAACTGAGTTTAATTGACGGAAAATAAAGTTTAGGGGTACACTTAGTGATAATGACAACAATTAGGGGTACCATGTATGTTTTAATAAGTATAGGGGTACCATGTAGAAAGTCAGAAAATTGAGGGGTACCATGTAGAATATCCCTAACTTTAAAGAAACGACATTTGTAAAAATAAAAAACAAGACGATATTTGAAATGTCAAAATATGCATTATATTAACTTTAATATGTCTAAGATTAATACTAACAAATAGAAAAAAAAAAAAAAACAACTCCAAACAAAAGTTATACAAAAGTTGTACCGTTAAAACATTAAAGTTATACAATTTACGACTAAAGTTATACTCGTAAAACATTAAAGTTATACAATTTACAATTAAGGTTACACTTTTTATATTTTTTTTTTGGGAGTGTTATTGTTTGTGTTATTTCAAATCTGAGTTTTTTTATAAAAAAGCGAGAATTGAGAAAATAAGTAAAAAGACGAGAATTAACAAAATAAAAGACAACTAAGGAAAATAAATAAATAAAATAAAAGATAAAAAAAATAACGAATGGAAAAAAACAACTCAAAACATAAAAACTAACAAGAAAAAAAAAAACGGCGGCGGCGGCGGGTGGTGGGGTGGTGTCGGGTAGGGTGGTGGTGGGTGGTGGTGAATGAGGAATGAATGATTTTTTGGGTTTTTGATTTTTTTGGGTTTTTTAGAGAGGAAAGAGAATTGAGATGTAGAGAGAGGGGAAAAAGTTGTGATAATGAGAAGATGAATGATTAGTGAGGTATGTTAATAGAATTGATGAGCTAATTAGAGAAAATGTGGAGGGATTAATTTGTTGCCATCCATTGAGATCTAATCCTAGCCTTCCATTCTCTTCATCCAAGGGCCTTTAGAAGGACTTATGGACTCATAAGATGTAATGGCCTTACATGATCCCTTCTCTCTCTCTCTCTCTCTCTCTCTCTCTCTCTCTCTCTCTCGAGAGAGAGAGAGAGAGAGAGAGAGAGAGAGAGAGAGAGAGAGAGAGAGAGAAAGAGATAGAGAGAGAAAGGATCATGTAAGTCTCACTCTTTTGGTTGAGTCCTTGAGTCCTCATCCAAGCCATTGGATCAAACAAATGAAGGGCCAAGATTAAAACAAAATAAATGGGCTAGATATAAAAGGAACACAAACCCTAATCACTTCTCACTCTTTCATTCACCTCCCACCTCTCACTCTCTCTCTCTTCATCTGACAAACAAAAAAACTCTCTGACTCCACCACAACCGCCACCACCAGTCCCTCGCTGCCACCACGTCACACAGCCGCCACTCCCCTTCCTCTTCTCCGCCCTTCACGACACTACCGTCCACCACCAGTCACCTCGTCTTTCTCCTTCTTTCTCCTTCACGGCACCGCCACTCCCCTTCCTTTTTTTCTCTCCTTCACGACACCACCAACAACCTCCCAGACGACGACCCACCACCGTTCACGGGACCACCACAGACGACCCACCTTCTCCTTCTCTTTTCAGATCTGTTTTTTTTTTGTCGCAGGTGTTGTGTTGGTGGTGGTTTTGCAGCGGTGGTGGCGCAGGTGTGGTGGTTGGTGGAGCCTCTGTTTTTTTTTGGGGGGTTTCAAGCGATGGTGATGGTGTGGTTGACGATTTCAGTGAAATGGGAATATAAGATAAGAGGAAGAAAGGTGGTTGTGGTCATGGGTTGAGTGATCAGTAATGGTGGTGGAGGCGTTTTTTGTTTCATTGTTGTAGGGGTTAAAATTACATTGACATGGACTACAGTTACAACCTTTAAGAAATAAAGTTACATCTATATGGACTAAAGTTACACTTGAAATCACTTGAAGAACTAAACTTACACTTGGTAAAAAGTATATAAATTCTAAGTTTTACATACAAACCACCATATGGCTAAAGTTACACTTCTGACGACTAAAGTTACATCTCTAACGACTAAAATTACACTCGTAAAAGTATATTAATTCCAAGTTTTACATACAACCACCATATAACTAAAATTACACTTCCGACGACTGAAGTTACACCTCCAACGGCTAAAATTACAGTCGTAAAACATACAAACCACCATATGACTAAAGTTATACCTCCGACGACTAAAGTTACACCTCCAACGACTAAAGTTACATTCATAAGACACTAAAGTTACATAGACTTTTGTTAAAATTACATAAATTTAAATTTATAAATTCAAATTTGTATATATAAGTTGGCCTTAAAAGGTAAGATGTAGTTATAAATCATTAAATGGCTAAAGTTATACTCATACATAAGTAAAGTTACACTCAAAAATGATTGGCTAAGAATAAGACTTATGGACTCAACCAAATTTGTGGACTCATCTGAACTCGACTCTATATATATATATATATATATATATATATATATATATATATATATATATATATATATATATATATATATATATATATATATAGTGTCAAGTTCTCCTAAGTCCTTAATATCTTTTGAGTCCCTAAGTCTTTATTAGGGCCCTTGGATTAGGTAAATGGAGAGTGGAGATTTGCCTACTTTAAAGCCAATATAAGCGTGAAAAAAAAAGGAAATAGGTTGAGGAGGAGAGAGGGTGTGTGTGTCATTACTATTGTCTATTACCCACTCTGCACACACAAACAAATGCATAATAATTCAGCAATCTTCCTCAACACAATTCTAAACAAACTCCACCAAAGCACAATTTGAAAAAAACTCATCATGGATATTCATCCGTACTGGCGATAATTCCATAATATGGGATGAAGACATTGAAGCGGCAGAGTTCGATGCAAAATGGGAAGAAATTGGTAGAGAACACAATGTTAATAACATTGACTGGTTCCAAGAAATGTACGCTAAAAGGAAGCAGTGGGTTATGGCTCATTGTAGGGACCTAGATATGGGGGTGTTATAAGGACAACCCAAAGATCAGAGAGTGAAAATAGTTTTTTTTAAGAGATTTGAGAGTAAGTCAGGAACATTAATTGATTTTTCGATGCGTTTTGACAGCGCGATGGACCAGCAAAGACACACACAGAAAAAGATTGACAACTGTAACAGACACACTTTCCCTATAATATCAACGCATCTAGCTATCGAAGTGCACGGGGCGCAAGTGTACAGTCATAGAGTATTCGAGGAATTTCAAGAAGAGGTCAAGTACTCAATCGGTACTTGTAAAAGCAGGGGATTTACTGAGTGTGACTCTTTAGAGGTGACCACTGTAAGAGATGCAAACAGGGACATAAATTATGAGGTCACATATTGCCCAGGTATCATTCTGTAGCATTTGTTTGTTAAAATTATACTTTTATCCGTTAAAAGTACACTTTTATTGATTAAAATTACACTTTGGGTTGTTAAAATTACACTTGTCTTAAAATTACACTTTATGTAGCTAAAATTATACTTTTGCCTTTTAAAATTACATTTTTATTTTGTGTTATGTAAGTTCTATCTGTCACTGCTATGTCGGTTAGAATTACACTTATGCCAGTTAGAATTACACTTTTGTGTATTACAGTCACACTTTCTTCTGACTGATTTAACTAACATATTACTCTATATTGTTGAACTAGATACATTGAAAGCCACTTGTAGCTGCAGAATGCTTGAGAGGAAAGGCATTCTTTGCCGGCATGTCATATGGATTTACTCATCAAACGGAGTGAAGATTATTTCATAACAATGTGTTGTTAAAAGATGGTGTAAAGATGCAATGTTGTCTAAAATGTTCGATTGTAATGATGAAGCAACTGAGGACGTTGATATAATAGATGGAAAACAGATTGCGATGTCAGTAATGTGGTCAGAGATTCATCAGACAGTTGGTATGCTCATGGGCAAATTGAAGAATGATGTCGACAACTTTTCTAGTCTAATTAGACAGTTTAAGGAAAAACTTTCACCATTAGTATCACCATTGAATAAACAACAACAATTGGAGAAAATTCTTGGTTGTTCTCCTAGTCAGGAGATAACCATTTTGCCACCCAAGAAATCCAAAAACAAGGGAAACGGAAAGAGAATGTTGTCGATGAAGGCAAAAACAGTTGTTTTGGCAAGGAAGCCAAAACGTATGTGTAAAAATTGCAAGCGATTAGCTAACCATGACAAAAGGAACTACCCTAATCCTTCCGCAGAGCACCCACCGTTGTCGCAGTCGTCACAGCCCTCGTCGGAAGAAGAAGAAGAAGAAGAAGAAGAAGAAGAAGAAGAAGAAGAAGAAGAAGAAGAAGAAGACATCTTAGAATAATCAATATAATACCTAATAAGCAGTACATTTTTTTGGGGATGTCTACGCAAAATACGAGGTACAACATGATGTTTCGTATTGTGTTTAGACATCAAACTGCCAGGAAGGCAACTGGTCGCCGTTGGTATTACAATGAATTTTGTTGAAGTATTTTCAATTGGACGAAACAGTTATAATGTGCAACATCAGAACGTTCAATTTTTCACTCTTGACTATTATGACAATTTATGTTCTTATAATTACAGATATCTAGGAAATAAAATTACAATGGCTTCATATCTGCTTAGGGTAGGTGATGCGTGTCTAAAATATGATGTTTTACACTCTATTCTACACGCATTTCAGAGCTCAAATGTGCAATATATGCCAATATTTCCCCCTATTTCCGTCTACTTCCGTATTTTGTACATTATCGCAGAAATGTGAAGAATTCAACGGGAAATCAAGCCAAATCCGTCCCCGAGTAATCTGCATTGCAAATGACGTAAAGGAACTGCTTAAGGAACGAGCTTGGTGCGTAATCCAAGGCCCAAAAGACAAGTCCACGAGTTTTAAGAAGTCAAGTAGCAGCTCATCCAGTCGATCGACCATCACTTTCAGTCGATCGACCAATGCTCGGGTTCCGAAGGTTTGTTCTTCGAGGAGCGATCGATCGACCAGCATTATCAGTCGATCGACCAGATTTCTATTCCAGACGTGAATTGAAAGACCGTGAATCTTGAAGCCCGTGAAGTTTAGGTTTAGGAAATAAGATGTTGCGTTGATTGCTATATAACGTAACATAAAACCATCAGTTTAGATATCAAGTTTTTATCCAAGTTCTTATCACAATACAAAGTGCTTTAGATTTTAGTTTATTTCGAGTAACTAGGGTTTGGGATATCGATCTTTAGCATTGGATTTCTGCCTTTGCTCTGAATCTTTCCTTTTAAATCTCGGTATTCATTCTGCCCTAATTTTAGTTTATTGTTTTACTTTCATTATCAGTATAGAATTGATAGTTAGTATCCCGAAAAGCCAATTATCGTTTTGTCATTGTTGTTATTTACTCTAAGCATGAATTCAGTAATTGTTATTAGTTTTATTGTTGTTATTAACTTCATCATGAGTAGCTAATTCTTTAGTGCTAGGATGTAGGCGATTTATGGCATAGGCGGCATTAGATTAGGGAGAACTGTCTCGCGTGTTGGTCGATCGACTGACATTGCCAGTCGATCGACTGACCTCGTAGGGTTTTAAATTCGTTTTAATTGTTTTAATCTTGTATTTAACGAATCGAATGCATGCGACCAGTTAGATACCTATTTCGTGACTGACCCATTAGATCGAAAGGTAGGGGAGGTTATTAGACCATCAATTAATTCGACTAAACTGTGCTAAGATCGAAAGATAGGTATAGTTTAGACTATTAGTCACTTTTCAGGACGAAAGTTAGTATTAGTGACATTAGGGACCTATAGCGAGATCGAGAGATGCTATTTGCTAAGAGTGGACCGAGAGGACCTCTTTATTTCCCGCCTTACCTGTGTTTGATTCAGACTGACTTAGTTTGCTGCCGCCGAAGCTATATTGACCCGACCATCCTAGTACCCCTCTTTTATCTGTTTAAATCATATTTTTAGTTTATTATCTTTGTTCTCTTTAGCTGTCGACCAATTCAATTCAACCCCCACAATAGTTACCTCAGACTGAACATAAATCAACTAAAGTTTACAACTGCCTCCTTGTGGTTCGACCCTGTTACCACTAGCCTAGGTTAGTCTTAATAGGAGATTATAAATTTTATCTTTGGTGCTCACAACGACGGGTATCAAATTTTGGCGCCGTCGCCGGGGAGGCAATAGTCCTAATTTTAGTTGTTTTTATTTTTTAGTCTTTCTTAGTTTAAGGGACATCCGTTCCTTAAACTTTTCTTATATTCTTTTTGTAGTTTCATCTTATGCGCAGGTCACGGGGTGGAGAATTAGTACCGTTGAACCCTGAGCTTGAGAGATCCTTGCGCGAGTTGAGGCGAACACAAAGAGTATTACCGACAGAGGAAGAGCTGAGTACTCTGTCAAGCTATTACGAGAACGATCTGTTCAAAGAAGACCCACAGTATTCACCCGTTTCCACTTCTTCAGCCGAGACAGTTACTTCTTCGGAGATTCCAGTCATGGCCGAAGAAGCAAGTATAGCTAGTTTTTCTGACCCGACAGCCAATAACTTATATAAGGGGTTCGAGTTACCAGGAGATGCCAGGAAATTCGAACCAAAGCCTACCTACATCACTATGGTTGAGAGAAACCAGTTTGGGGGAGCTGCAAATGAAGATGCAGCTAAGCACATGGAGACCTTTATTGACTACTGCTGCTCCATTCCCCCACCAGCTGGCGTGACCCAGGATCAAATCAAGGAGACCATGTTCATCTTCTCCCTTCGTGATGCTGCAAGGGAGTGGTATAGAGACTTGGACCGGACTGCTCTAGGGATCACTGATTGGAATACATTGGCATTAGCATTCTACAAGAAGTACTTTTTTGCTTCAAGGACGATTGCTATTAGAGCTCAAATCACGGGCTTTAAACAAGGGCCAGATGAGAACTTCTACGAGGCATGGGTCCGATTTAAGAAGTTGGTGCGCACTATACCGCACCATGGGTTCGAAAAGTGGAGTTTGTGCAATCATTTCTACAATGGGTTGTACGATGATCAGAGGGCCATTTTGGATGCTGCAGCTAATGGCCGATTTGCTGACAATTTGGGAGCAACGAAGGGGTGGAAGATCATTGACGATCTAGCTACCCACAAGGCCGAGTATGGGAATTCGAGAGGGAACCAGGAGGAGAGCCGCCGAATCTTCCTCTGTTCTCGCACTTGAGGCTCTCACCGCGAGATTTGACAAGTATGAGCTAGGAGGAGCTTCTAAAGGTGGGATATACCAAGTCAATCTTTGTGTCGACGGTCCTTTCGTCTCGTGAAAGGTGTGGAGTTGAGGGCCATGTCTCGAAAAACTGCTCTAGTCCCTTTGAATCTTGTGCTGCCTTTCAACACTATAGGCAGACAAACACCTACTACGAGCCAAGCCACCCAAACTTGAGTTGGAGGAGCCAGAATGTCAAAAATCCAACCCAACATCCGCCGCAGCAGCAACCCTATGTGCCTCCTCATCAAAAGCAACAGCAATATCAGAAACCTCCTTATGTGCCGTAGCAGCAACAATCACAAAATTCTGAATTTTCCGAGCTAAAGAATCTGTTGCTAAAAGAGTCCCAAGCAAGAGAGGCCGGGATGAAGTTACTAGAGAGCCAAATTGCTCAACTGGCTAGTAAAAGTAACACTCGAGCTCCCGGACACTTACCCACTCAACCCGAACAAAAGGAGACCCTAAATGCCATCACTTTGAGGAGCGGGTCCACCCTTGATGGTCCTGCCATGGTTGAAGATGCTGTTGAGAAAGATGAACCGGAAACAAGTCAAGAGAAAGCTTCAACGAACAAATCAAAGAAAAAGACGTCGCGGGTATTTGGTCGATCGACCGACATACCTAGTCGATCGACCGAAACACGAGTTACTGGAGCTGGAATCAGACATCTCGTCGATCGGCCGACGAGAGTGGTCGATCGACCGAGATCGCTGTTGATCTTCAAGAATTTCGTCCTTTGATGCCGATAACCTACGAGACCACTTGTTTGGGTACCACGGTCCCGAAAATTTTGGGGCGGACCGAGTCTTGATGGGTCGGTCCCAGCTCAAGTTCGATCCAATGACGGTCAATGGTTCTCACTTGAGACGGTCTGAGGAGGGGTCTAGCTTCAACAAAGAAAAGGTGACGGACTTTCAGCCTAAGTCCAAGGATACCGGCACACGCGATTTGGAGGAGAGGGCTAAGGTACTCCTTACAGCCCCATATCCGGAGAGACTCGTGCCGACGAAGAAACATGTATCTTTTAGTAAATTTGAGAAAGTTATTCGTAGCTTAAATGTTCAGGTACCCTTCCTTGAGTTAGTTAACCAAGTACCCACTTACACTAAATTTATGAAACAACTGTTGTCCAAAAAGCGGTCACTTGAAACAGTGCACACTGTCGCACTCACCAAGGAGTCTTGTTCCTATCTGTCTCTCACATCGCGCCCCATAAGTTAGAGGATCGGGTAGCTTTTCCGTTCCTTGCAAAATAGGTACCTTCTCAATTGAGAAGGCATTGTGTGACTTAGGGGCCAATATAAGTGTCATGCCCTTGAGTTTAGCTAGGAAACTCAAGTTGACCCGGTTTGCTATCACAGACATGATGATTCGGATGGTCGACCGATCTCGCGGTCGAGCCTATAGGAGTCCTAGAGGACATACCCGTCCAGATAGGGAAGTTTTTCTTCCCTGTTGACTTTGTTGTCCTTGACATGCCTGAAGATGCCCATATACCGATCATCTTAGGTAGGCCGTTTCTGCACACCGCTGGTGCAGTTATTGACGTCGGTTTAGGAACCTTGATCTTCAAGGTTGGGAAACATTCTATCATTTTTGCCCAACCTGCTAAAAAGAAGGACGCCATGTGGCCTGTTACTTGTAATACGGTCTCTGAAAAGAGATCGTACTTTGTGCTTCCTGAATCGACTGTCCCTATTACTATCTTCTTTGTGTTAACCCCTCCGCCCGGATTGGGAGCAAGAAGGAGGAAGAATCGTTATTTTTGATAATGCAGGAGCTGGTTTGGGGAAGGAAGAGCCGTTGGACGCTCCAGCTGCGACAAAGCCTATCATTCAAAGAGGAGGTCTTGGATGCCTAAGCTATGGGACCGATGAGGAAGTGGAAGATGAGCCAGCCAAGGTGAGATGGTCTGATTTGGAGTCTGACGATCCCAAGGAAGTCCTTGATTGGGGAGGTGACGAAGCTGATCAGCTGAGCTCTCCAACTGTTGAAGCTAAGAAGGGTGCAACTGATGAGATGAGCACCATTGAGGCTACCTCTAGTAGCCAGAAGCCGACGAAGTGGGCCATACCGTGGTCCTTCTTGATCAACTATTAGTTGATCAAGCTCATTACAAACTTCTCTTTATTTGCTTTGTTAAGACAATTTTATTGCTTTTTGTGTGCACGAAAACTTCGCTTTTATTTTATTTGCTTAGGATTTTTAAGTACTTTAGACTTCGTTCTGGGTTTTGTGCAATTTTGGCGCGTACTATTGTGCATTTGCAGGTATTTAGAGCTTGTTAGCTCAAATCATTGAGCAATTACGAAGAAATAAAACATCAAGAAGTGTTTTCGCCGATCGATCGGGCACCATTGGTCGATCGATGAATTGCAGGTTTCTGAGGAGCTTCGCTCACGCCCACCTGGTCGATCGACCGATCTCCTTGGTCGATCGACCACCACCTCTTCGTCAGATTCGTTTACGACCTCTCCCCTGCTGTGTTTGGTCGATATGCGGACCTAAGGGAGTCTTCTACTCCACTTTATTTTCCGTCGAATTATCTATTTCTTCCATTGTCTCATTTGTGCACAATTTTTACGCTTCAAAATTGTTTTCTTCGGTCTTATGCGTGGTTTTTAATTTCCTTTTCAGGTACTTATTGGTAGCACTGCTGGCTACTGAAACCTCCTAGCTCACGCTGGTTTGGGGAGGTTTCCTTTGCTGCGCTTAAAGTCTTGTGAGTTCCATATCTTTCCTTTGTGTCTTGCTTATTTATTTCTCGCAAATTCCCATTTCTCTTTTCTCTCACTATATGATTTTGCACAATGGGGACATTGTGCGATTTGGTTTGGGGAAGGGTTTTGAGTCGCATATCATTTGCTTGCATTCACGTTTAATTTTGTTTTGCATTGTTTCATTTCATTTCTCTTATATATGCAAAATTCCAAAAAATTGAAAAATTTCAACAAAACTCCCATAAAATGCACGTCTATTTTAGCATATAGATTGAGTCGGAACGGTAGTATTTCCATGATGATTTTGCATTTGCAACTGTTTTGCCTGAGCCTTGCTAGATTAACATGTTATTAGTAGAATCGTAAATGCATATCTACGAGTTTTCGTTAATTTATTTGCTGAACTTGAGACTTGACTTTAATAATTGGCAAGCTACTTATATTTCTGAAATTTAGAGCCTATAACTGGTGACATTCATGACCGGTTTATTTAGGAATGTGAGTAGTACTCCTTATGAGACATGTTTCCTTAATTTGCATGAATATGAATTTGATCTACTTAACACCTGTATGCATTCGGTTTGTGGTTTGTTGACACATGTGGAAGAGGTTTCCTTTTCTCATTTTACCCATAAGCTTCACACTGCCAAAAATATCCTTTTTATCCCATTTACTACATCCTACATTTAGCTGTCCCTTGTCAAGCTAGTAGTCTGTGTTTTCGGGATTGTCACTACGTTTTTGGTAGCATATGCTCTTATGAGATTTTGTTGGGAGAATGAAAAAAAAAAGGAAAGAAAAAGGAAAGAAAAAGTACAAAAAAAAAAGAAAAAAAGGAAAGAAAGAAACAAAAGAAAAAGAATGATTCGAAAAAGAAAAAAAAAAGAGGTTATGAACTGTTCAAATGGGTCGATCGACTGCCACACATGGTCGATCGATTGAGATTCGAGAAAAGAGATCAATTCGCATAATTTAATCCTTATCTTTTGGCGATTTTTGCTCCCATGTTTCATTTACATCCTATGGGGAGTTTTATTGATTTGATAGTTTGGAGATTGTGAGTTTTGTGCTTGCTATAGCACCGTTTCATTTGTTTATGAGAAAGAAGTTGGATGTTGTCCTTGGTTCCGTTTTGGTACTAGCTTGATCACCTGTACCTCCACTTTACCATAAAATGTTTTGCCTCTTCTTACCCATACCTCACATATCCCATATATACCTCGGCATGTGTCATTGGTCATCTGTTCGGTTGGAGTGCATATGTACGGTTGTAGAGGTCATTTTCATATTTTATTGCTAGCATGTTTTCATAGGTCGTAGTTAGGTGAGAGTCACTACAAAATTACTTCTTTCTATCTTACAAATATATCACCTGTGCTTAATTGAGTGATTTGAGCGACCCGCGAGAGTCCAGTTTGATAAGTCTCTATAGTTAAAGGTGCAGCAGTTTTTGACGACTATATAATTCGTTTGCATGATTCACATTACTAATTGATTGTTGGTTGTGCATTAAATTGGTTTAGGCCTTACAGTTTGCATTTCGCTCTGAGTTTGAACTCGTTCCATTAGGTCATTAGATCGAGTCTAGTTCTTGCTTGGGGACAAGCAAGGTTTGGTTTGGGGAGATTTGATGCGTGTCTAAAATATGATGTTTTACACTCTATTCTACACGCATTTCAGAGCTCAAATGTGCAATATATGCCAATATTTCCCCCTATTTCCGTCTACTTCCGTATTTTGTACATTATCGCAGAAATGTGAAGAATTCAACGGGAAATCAAGCCAAATCTGTCCCCGAGTAATCTGCATTGCAAATGACGTAAAGGAACTGCTTAAGAAACGAGCTTGGTGCGCAATCCAAGGCCCAAAAGACAAGTCCACGAGTTTTAAGAAGTCAAGTAGCAGCTCATCCAGTCGATCGACCATCACTTTCAGTCGATCGACCAATGCTCGGGTTCGAAGGTTATTGTTCTTTGAGGAGCGATCGATCGACCAGCACATTATCGGTCGATCGACGATTTCTATTCCAGACGTGAATTGAAAGACCGTGAATCTTGAAGCCCGTGAAGTTTAGGTTTAGGAAATAAGATGTTGCGTTGATTGCTATATAACGTAACATAAAACCATCAGTTTAGATATCAAGTTTTTATCCAAGTTCTTATCACAATACAGTGCTTTCAGTTTTAGTTTATTTCGAGTAACTAGGGTTTGGGATATCGATCTTTAGCATTGGATTTCTGCCTTTGCTCTGAATCTTTCCTTTTAAATCTCGGTATTCATTATGCCCTAATTTTAGTTTATTGTTTTACTTTCATTATCAGTATAGAATTGATAGTTAGTATCCCGAAAAGCCAATTATCGTTTTGTCATTGTTGTTATTTACTCTAAGCATGAATTCAGTAATTGTTATTAGTTTTATTGTTGTTATTACCTTCATCATGAGTAGCTAATTCTTTAGTGCTAGGATGTAGGCGATTTATGGCATAGGCGGCATTAGATTAGGGAGAACTGTCTCGCGTGTTGGTCGATCGACTGACATTGCCAATCGATCGACTGACCTCGTAGGGTTTTATATTCGTTTTAATTGTTTTAATCTTGTATTTAACGAATCGAATGCATGCGACCAGTTAGATACCTATTTAAGGATGACCCATTAGATCGAAAGGTAGGGGAGGTTATTAGACCATCAATTAATTCGACTAAACTGTGCTAAGATCGAAAGATAGGTATAGTTTGGACTATTAGTCACTTTTCAGGACGAAAGTTAGTATTAGTGACATTAGGGACCTATAGCGAGATCGAGAGATGCTATTTGCTAAGAGTGGACCGAGAGGACCTCTTTATTTCCCGCCTTACCTGTGTTTGATTCAGACCGACTTAGTTTGCTGCCGCCGAAGCTATATTGACCCGACCATCCTAGTACCCCTCTTTTATCTGTTTAAATCGTATTTTTAGTTTATTATCTTTGTTCTCTTTAGCTGTCGACCAATTCAATTCAACCCCCACAATAGTTACCTCAGACTAAACATAAATCAACTAAAGTTTACAACTGCCTCCTTGTGGTTCGACCCTGTTACCACTAGCCTAGGTTAGTCTTAATAGGAGATTATAAATTTTATCTTTGGTGCTCACAGCGACGGGTATCAGTAGGATTGTTATGATCAGAATCACACTTAAACTCATTATATTTATAGATTATGCGATTAAAGTTACACTTCATCTATAGTAAAGCCTCGTAACATTGTTTTGGAAATCAACATAAATATTATTGCACCATCTATTAACAACATAAATATATTTTCATAAAACACCTTGTCTTATAGAATGTCGAAAGTTAACAATAAGCATCTGCTAACATTGTTTACACAAAAACTAACTGTCTAGATTAAGGTTGCTAACATCTGATAATGATACCAAGTATGAAATAAATGTTTACATAAGCAAGGCAATATTCCCACAAAAACTTAACTACGAGATTAAGGTTGTTATTTTTTCACATTGGCACGGGGCAATCTACGCTTCTATTGTAATCTCTTCCACAATTTGTCCTTCGTGCTAACAAAAGCTTTGACCTTCTCGAGGACACCTTCGCGCAAGACGTTCATGTCTGCTAGAACGAGGGTAGCTATATGCTGGATCACCAAATAGCGCCTTGATTTCTTCTTCTCGAGGTCTTCATGCTGAAAAGGAAGACCCTCGTATAAGAGCATTGCCATCATGGTGAACAGACCCGATTCTGGTTTGTTAAGAGTAGGTGAGTACCCGCTGAAAGGTATCTGGCGTAACGCATAATTAGGAATTTCCCGTGCTCTAGTGTTCACCTTTTCCTTATCCCGTGATTCTAAATAATCACTCACTGCGCTAGCCTGCATATGTACGTAATCACTTCAAAAAACTGATTGAAAAAAAATAGATAGCATTTGGAAGAAAGGGATGGACGATAACTTACAATTAAACGCGCTGCTTTTCCAAACTACGACTTTTGCAAATCAGAAATACTTTGCCCGTCCAGCAAGTCGACTGAATTTGATTTGTGATTGATACATACGCATGCGAAATGGTCGTCAATGCAGAACGGGACAAATAGTAAGTCTGTTTTCAAGTTGACGGTTTGCTCACTGTCGACGATGAAGGTGTCCCAGTGGTACTGACTTGTCATAGTTCTTTGTCGATTGTGTGCCTGGTTGTTCAAACGTTCCAAGCAATCCCAACAGTATATCCTTTTAAAGGCAATAGTGAACATGATTAATGTGGTTACTTTGTCAGCTAAAATTACACTATTGTTCCTTAAAATTACACTTCAGACGGTTAATATGACACTTTTGTTGATTAAAAGAACTAAAGTGAAACATTCACATAATATAACTGCAATTTAGAAAAGTG
Organism: Silene latifolia; assembly: GCF_048544455.1. Taxonomy (NCBI): domain Eukaryota; kingdom Viridiplantae; phylum Streptophyta; class Magnoliopsida; order Caryophyllales; family Caryophyllaceae; genus Silene; species Silene latifolia. Next base: position 1,274,288 of record NW_027413701.1, read on the forward strand.
TCATTCTAGCTAACAAAGGTGTAATTGAAGTGGATATAAATATTATGCAATGGTTAATGGAAGTACCATGTGACGTATACCAAAGAATGACATCCTCATTTGGTCGCCTTATTCCTCCTTTTCCAAATGGTTCATCAATATCGACCAGCACTCGATGACATTCAACGACATAAGGTTTTCAGGCGCCAAGGACATAATGTCAGCTCTCCGAAGCGTTGCGTGCCGGGTGTACCAGACCAGTTGTTCACTGCACTCCATAATATTAAAGAACTCGTTAATTAAAATAGACTAAATGTGAAAATTAATGTGAGTATGAGCCATTATTAATTCAGATTAACCGACCGTTCATCAAAATTGTGGTCATCGAACAAGCAATAGTCGGCAACATGCTTTCTCCTTTGTTTAATATCCTTGATTAACGCTTGGTTGTTCCGGAGCATCTTTGAAACCACATTTACAGTGAAACCACCTCTACCACAGTCGAGAGAGCAGCCCAACCCGTCCCCCTTTCCACGAGGCTGGCTCTTAACAGAGGAGAGGGCTTTACCAAACGGAATGCGCATGGTAATAGGTGTTGCCTTCATAACGGCCTCTTCAGATTCAGTTACGTGGGCACGTTTGGTAGGTTGTGGTCCTATGTCACCATCTGTTTTCCTCTTACCAACGTTCAACTTTCTTGTCAACGGATGTCCAGCAGTTTCTTTGAAATAACCAACGTGCATCAAGATGTCTTCTCTGATACTGTTAATGTCACAGAGGACGAGTGTTGCAGCAATCTCAGCACGGTATAAACTCATAGCATCCTCTTTCACGAGGTCACATTGAAAAAGGTTTCCGCGGTAAAACATCATATGTAGTATCATGAAAACACCACAGTCATTTCTCGAATACCCTTGACCTTGCCAACTGAAGTCAATGTTCACAATCTTAAACCCGCTGACCTTTTCCCCCTTAGGCAGCCCTTTAGACACCAAATACTTCCTCATTATATTTGCCTGAACATGAATACGCGTCCGTGTGTTAACGTAGTATGACCAATATAAATTGGTTGACTTTTGGATATCGGACACTTACCGAAATACGTGTTATCCCTCCGTAAGGGAGCGTTTCTAATGGGTCATCGTATTTGCGGTTGTCAAGGTAGTCAATCTGCTCGGTGAGAAAGTTGATGCACGCGCAGCTGTAATGATCACCGTCACCAGATAACACGGGCAGAAAGATCTGCATCGTGTGTCACTGAGATAAGTAAAAGGAATCCTTAAAAAAATGATTTAGATTACATGTTTTGTTACAAATCATGTCCGAGTCAAGCTGGAATGGTGCACGACACGTTTCAGCCCAGGCATCCCAGCCACCAAAAATGTCTTCGTCTTTGTTCAATACTTTCCCAAGCTTTTGAGCCTTCCAAATATACCTTGCGGGGTCCTTTAATTTGAAAAGTGTAAAATGCGTGATCAGATAATTAAAAGAGTTATTTTATAAAAATAAAGTGTAACTTTAACCAAAAAAAAGTGTAATTGTAACACGCAACAGTGTACTGTTAACACAGAAGTGTAATGTAAAAAGTATAATTTTAACAATAAAAAGTGTAATTCTAACGGCCAAAAGTATCATTTTAACGGACAAATGTGTAATTTTAACATACAAAAGTAACATTTTAACTTTAAAAAGTGTAATTTTAACGGACAAATGTGTAATTTTAACTTACAGTGTGACTTAGGCCAAAGAAACAACGGGATATGTCCGAAGGTTTCATGATGTGGTTGAGTAGCAAGCACCAACCATCAATAACACTAGTCATGATTTGCTGCCCAGGGTTCAAAGTTCCAATGTCTTCCCGGGTAATGAAATAAAACTCGCTAAATTGGACCAATCGTTCACTACAACAAAAACATTTACTTAGTCAACAAATATATATATAATTAGGAATGTTAGGGGCCCCTTGTAAAAACTAATACATTTACCACTGGGAAAACGCGTCTGACTGATTGAACGCATAGTCAATCAAGTATTTCCTGTCACTAAACATTGGCACTAAGAGCTCCTGACTGAATGCTAGGTTTCTCGTCGCAAAGCACAATTCAAGAGCAGGTGCCCCACAATCAATAGAACACCCAAGGTTCTCAATGACGTGATTCATGCACGGTAAGGGCTCGCTCGAGTGAAGTAAAAAAGGATGGTAGCTCAGATCACTGTGAGGGACGTACGGTACCGGGATAGGAATGTCAGCGTTCTCTGCCTCTGGTACTACATCAACTGTTACCTCTCCATGGTCGATAGTCCCTTCCAAAGACTTCACGGCATCATCCTCCACTGCCGCATCTGTAATAAAAATAGTGTAATTTCATCATCAGAAAGTAAGTGTAACTGTAACAGCTTAAAGTGTAATTTTAGCATACAAAAGTATAATTCTAACAAAATAAAGTGTTATTTTAACAGACAAAAGTGTAATTTTAACTAAAAAAAGTGTAATTTTAGCAGACAAAAGTCCAGTTCTAACAAAATAAAGTGTTATTTTAACACAAAAAAGTGTAATTTTAGAAGACAAAAGTGTAATTCTAACAAAATAAAGTGTTATTTCAATAAAGTGTCACTTTAACTATAAAAAGTGTAATTTTAACGGTCAAAGTAGTAATTTTAGTGAAAAAAATAATAACTTCATCCATGGCACTTCTAAACTCTAAAGGTCAATGGATTATCTCCGTGATCCTTCGGTGCAGCCCCATCCACCACCTTCTCCGCCACTGTCTGAGGACTTGCATCCAAATTTGGCTCACCATTCTTCCACCCTGTCTGTTTTTCAGCATGCACAGATGTTGGGTCCTCCTGGAACAGCGCGTTTACGTCCGCACTAGAATAGACGGTACTTGTCCATTTTACGTTCATAAATTCCTTTGCCTGCAACGCATATACATATTCCGGCAGCTCGTTACCCTTTAACGACCGCTCATCAGTCGTGGCGCATCCGCCGTTTCCGGGCCCCTCTTCATAATGTTGAGTTTCTGCTGAGGCCTGTTCGGCTGCGCGCTCTGCTTCACATATCTCAGCAGTCGAGAAAAGGAACTGAGTGACAGGGGGGCAAATTCGTTGTTCTGAACTTCCACCAACGCATTTTCCGCCTTCTTAGACTCCCCAGCATCAGGCCCACTAAATTCCAAAGATTTAGTCTCCACTTGTACAGCATCGTCTAATGTTGCAGTAACCACTGGTGTACTTGTACATTGGAGACCAAGTTCAGCATTACCCTTCCCAATCTGGTCATCATCCTTGTCCGTCTCCGCATTCACAACTTCACTCACATGCACAACCGTTCCCGTAGCATCAGGGGCCACTTTCGACAATTCTGGTACCTCTCCAATTCCTTGGGCTTCTCTGGCCGGCATTTCAGGCTCGGCGCTCTGCTTCAATAATCTCCGCAGTCGAAAATAGGAACTGAGTGACAGTTGCATCAGCGTCGGTGGGCTCATCCTCCTCATTTTTCTTATCAGCTATCTGAGGTTCCTCAGCAACAGGCACCTCCATTTCCAAAGTCTGCTCTTGTTCCTTTGCAGCGGCAGCCTTTGCATAGAACTTCTTCTCAGCATCATCAACATCTTGTTTTGAATAATACTCTTCAAGAATTTCCCGATCAAATTTAGGTGGTTCGTCAACGACCACCTCCTTCTCCACTACCTTCCTTCTTTTGTAAATAACGGAAATTTCCCGAGTATTACCAATGTCCATGTTGGTGTCGTTACTGTCATCCTCGCTGTTAGCAACGTCCTTAAATTCAGCCGTGTTATAAAATTGCACCGCCTCCATTATCTGTTTTGTAGATACCTCCCGTGCTTTGTCACTGGCTAGTTCATCACAATCAACTGAGGCGGCAACCCCGCCTTCGAGGTCTCTAACAACATCTACAGTCACCTCTTTCTCATTATCATATCCATCATCTTCCATATCATCACCATCCTCCTCATCCTCCACATCATCACCATCCTCGTCCTCTCCCTCATCCTCATCACCATTGTCCTCCTCTTCAACATCATCACCACCATGCTGCTCGTATCCCTCATCTATCTCCTGCATTTCCACAGCATAATCCTTCATCCTTTGGCTTTGAAAGAATGATTGCGTGCATTGTGTAGCGACAGGGTCACTAGAATAGTTGAGACCTCCTGTTAACCTTTTGAGCGTCATGGCTGCATCTGCATACCATGAATAGAAGACATTAGCATTCCTTTACATCTTCAAGTAAAGCTCATGCACATCCTACATTCAAAAAAAGATAATTTGACAAGTGTTCAGTCAAAAGTGTTCATTTAAAAGTATAATTTTAACTTTGACAAGTGTAATTTTAACGGCAAAAAGCATAATTTTAACGTACAAAAGTGTAATTGTAACATACAAAAGTATAATTTTAACAGACAAAAGTGTAATTTTAACAAACAAAAGTATAAATTTAACAATCAAAATTGTAATTTTAACTTTAATAAATGTACTTCTATCTGATAAAAGTGTAATTTTAACTGACAACCTTGTAATTTAAGCAACTACGGATTAATATCGCAATTACAATTGTAGTGTAATTGTAGTGAAAGAAAGAGTAACTTTAAAACATGTAAATTAGCTTTGACAAATGAACAAATAACACTTACATCTACAACCCGAGCTTTCAACTCCTCGTCATCATCAACACCAGATGGGAGTTCAATCTCGATGAACTTGGAGTTCAATCTCGATGAACTTCTTCCTGTCTGAATTTGAAGTCACTTGTAATGCCGCATCACTAACCACATTGCCAATGGCCAACACTTTGCTATCATTAGGCACCCCGCCAATGCTTAACACTTCCTTTTGAAGGCACCGAGGATACTTGACCAAGGACCAAGTTTTCCGACCCAAACGGTTCTTGTCAAGCTCACCATGTAATCTTTCAAAAAGCGTCTCCCGGTCCCAGTGCTTAATGAGAGGGAGGCTGTGGCGACAACTCGTACCACGGAAATCGAAACGTTGAAAGTACGTAATCATTAAGAAGGGGATACAACCGAACATGGTCTATTTATTTTCACCAGTAGCTGCCGCGGCTTTCACCAAAATTTCCAGGACATAACTACACCAATCGTACTACGTAATACCGTTCACATCTTCAACGGCTCTCAAAAGCTTGAAGTCAATCCCGTTGTATGAAGTTGGAGTTAGGAATGATGACATGGCGGCGAGTAACAAACAAACTGCGAGAATTGAGGACCTCCTTTTTTGTATTTTTTTCTTAAGATATCTTGGAAGACAACTCCTAAATTAATGCCTTCGTTAACCCCTTTTATGTTGTACGCTTTTCGCCATTTATCTTTCAATTGCTTGTTCTCCGGCGTTTGAGAATCCTTTTGGCGGCCCGTAGGTACTAGATCAACTGTTTTAGGACCAAGTGGTAACATAAAACAGTCATACACGTCATGCTTGGTGACCATGAACTCCTTATCTTTAGTTGCCCGAAAAATATATGATTCGTCGCTGAATGCTTTGAGAAAATCCTTAACATGACCCATTGGATATGTTTTGAGCTTAAGCTCCAAAATACCATAGAAAACCGATCCTTCGTACCGCATCTCGCTGGGCATCATTAAGCTTTTCAACGAGCTCAACAAGCTGCTTCGGCCAGCACTTGACAGACACCTTTGCTATTTTGGGCTTGGCTGGTTTAGCCTCAACGTGATCTGACAACTGCTGAAGAAACCAGAATTAATTAACAATGTGACATATAGACCTTACATAACACAAAATACAAAAAAATGTGATTTTAAGTTTTTTAACCTGCTCAACAAGCTGCTTCTTCAACTTGATAGACACCTTTGCTTTTTTGGTGTTGCCTGACTTAGCCTCATTTCCATCTGACATCTGTTAACATTACAAAAAATTAATTAACAATGTGACAGATAGACCTTACATAACACAATATGTAAAGTGTAATTTTAACAGACAAAAGTAAAATTCTAACAAAAAAAAGTGTAATTGTAGCAGCATAAAGCGTAAATTTTAGCAGACAAAAATGTAATTCTAACAATATAAAGTGTAATTTTAACAGAAAAAAGTGTTATTTTAGCAGACAAAAGTGTAATTCTAACAATATAAAGTGTTATTTTAACAGACAAAAGTACAATTTTAACAAAAAAGTGTAATTGTAGCAGCTTAAAGTGTAACTTTAGCAGACAAAAGTATAATTCTAACAAAATAAAGTGTTATTTTAACAGACAAAAGTGTAATTTTAACCAAAAAAAGTGTAATTTTAGCAGACAAAAGTGTAATTCTAACAAAATAAAGTGTTATTTTAACAGGCAACAGTGTAATTTTAACAAAAAAAAAAGTGTAATTGTAGCTGCATAAAGTGTTATTTTAGCAGATCAAAGTGTAATTCTAACAAAAGGGTAATTTTAATGGTTAAAAGTGTAATTTTAACGGTTAAAAGTGTAATTTTAATCTTCAAAAGTGTAGTTTTGACAAAAATGAGATTTTGAGCGACAAAACTGTAATTTTAACAGAGAAAGAGTAATTGTAAGCAACAAAAGTGGGATTTTTCAAAAAACTCTGGGCAATCTGAATGAATATCAACATAACAATCAAAAAGAGCTAACATATCTGGATAATCTCAATTAACACGAAAGGTTAAAAATCCGAATGCATGTGCTTCAATGGAATAGTACAACATAACACACTGGGTAATCAAAATGTATGTGCTAAAATAGATAAGTAAATGTGCTAAATGTGCTAAAAATAACTGGGTAATCAAAATGAAGTAAGCAAATAAAGTGATCAAATAGAACAGTACAACAACAATGGCGAATGGCAATTACATAACAATGCCCAATAAATTAAAAAAAAAACGTCTAAATAAATGAAGAGACAAAATCATAAAACTCTTAAAACCAACAAAAAAAATTACCTTGATAACCTACACAAAGTAATCTAAATGGACGAAAATGGCAGGTTGCAAGTGAGTGAATAAAAATGGAGAAGAAACTGATAATAAGGTAACAAAAAAGCGATAAAATTGGGAGATTTTGAGAGCAGTTTCGTTCTTAGGCGGTTGAAATTATTGGGGTTTAATTTGGGGGAAATATTTTGGGGGAAATTTAATTTTGAATAATTTAGTGAAATGAGAAATGAGGGGAAGCCAGTGGGACGTGTGTGATGTTTGATTGACAACCTGCATGCATGCTCATAACCTATGAGAGGTAGGATGAGAGAGGTAATTGTTTTAGCCATTAGAATAATATTATTAGTTGCTTTTTACTTTTAATCTAAGCCATTCAAACACATGATCTAAGGGTAGACAATGGAACTCATAGACTCACATGTAATACATGGACTTAGTTGATCATATATATATATATATATATATATATAGATAGATAGATAGATAGATAGATAGATAGATAGATAGATAGATAGATAGATAGATAGATAGATAGATAGATAGATAGATAGATAGATAGATAGATAGATAGATAGATAGATAGATAGATAGATAGATAGATAGATAGATAGATAGATAGATAGATAGATAGATAGATAGATAGATAGATAGATAGATAGATAGATAGATAGATAGATAGATAGATAGATAGATAGATAGATAGATAGATAGATAGATAGATAGATAGATAGATAGATAGATAGATAGATAGATAGATAGATAGATAGATAGATAGATAGATAGATAGATAGATAGATAGATAGATAGATAGATAGATAGATAGATAGATAGATAGATAGATAGATAGATAGATAGATAGATAGATAGATAGATAGATAGATAGATAGATAGATAGATAGATAGATAGATAGATAGATAGATAGATAGATAGATAGATAGATAGATAGATAGATAGATAGATAGATAGATAGATAGATAGATAGATAGATAGATAGATAGATAGATAGATAGATAGATAGATAGATAGATAGATAGATAGATAGATAGATAGATAGATAGATAGATAGATAGATAGATAGATAGATAGATAGATAGATAGATAGATAGATAGATAGATAGATAGATAGATAGATAGATAGATAGATAGATAGATAGATAGATAGATAGATAGATAGATAGATAGATAGATAGATAGATAGATAGATAGATAGATAGATAGATAGATAGATAGATAGATAGATAGATAGATAGATAGATAGATAGATAGATAGATAGATAGATAGATAGATAGATAGATAGATAGATAGATAGATAGATAGATAGATAGATAGATAGATAGATAGATAGATAGATAGATAGATAGATAGATAGATAGATAGATAGATAGATAGATAGATAGATAGATAGATAGATAGATAGATAGATAGATAGATAGATAGATAGATAGATAGATAGAGAGAGGAGATCTAATGAGTCCCTTTATTCTTTCTTTCTTCTCTCTAAAACTGGGTTCTTCCATCTGAAAACGAAGTTTTCAGCTAAAGTTCTCTCTAAATCATGCAAATCAGCGTAAACATGCAAATAATAAATGGCATCAATGGTATTTCTTCATTTTATTCATTGTTTTCAGTCACGTTTTAATATTTTCAGTTGAATAGGATGGATGAAGGTAATGATAAATTTTGCATGTCATCGAATTTGTTCATTCTTGTTATTATTATTTGTTACTAGGTTTGAAATGAAGATTGTTAGAAGTAAATCTTCATGCTGGGTTTTCATTAATTTGAGTTTTGAGTAGCATCAACGCATTCTGACAACATTTACATGAACACTTTTGCTATAGTTTTACATTTACACTTTTTAATTGTTATTATTATAGCTTTAATTTGAGTTAGCATTCTGACAACATTTACACTTTTGTTGACATTTACACTTTTAAACCATCATATTTACACTGCATTTCTGCTGACATTTACACTTTTGGTGTACTTTTACATTTACACTTTTTAATTGTTATAGTCACCTTTGCATTTTTATTGTTATATTTTTTATGTGAGTTAGCATTCTGACAACATTTACACTTTTGTTGACATTTACACTTTTAAAGCATCACATTTACACTTTGCATTTCTCATTGACATTTACACTTTTGGTGTACTTTTACATTTACACTTTTTAATTGTTATAGTCACCTTTGCATTTTTATTGTTATATTTTTTATGTGAGTTAGCATTCTGACAACATTTACACTTTTGCTGACATTTACACTTTCAGACCATCACATTTACACTTCGTTTCTGCTGACATTTACACTTACACATTGGGATGTTTACTTTTGCTATAGTTTTACATTTACACTTTTTAATTGTTATAGCCACCTTTTAATTGTTATTATTATAGTTTTAATTTGAGTTAGCATTCTGACAACATTTACACTTTTGTTGACATTTACACTTTTAAAGCATCACATTTACACGCATTTCTCGCGACATTTACACTTTTCCGACATTTACACTTTCGAACAAAGACATTTACACTTCGTTTCTGCTGACATTTACACTTATACTTTTGGATGTTTACATTTACACTTACACTTTTAGGACATCATAATTTGCACATTTACACTTTTGGAATATTTACATTTATGGAACATTCCCTTTACATTTACACTTTACTTCGAGTTACGTTTACACATACACTTCATATCTGATGACATTTACACTTAAACTCTATGGACATTTACAATTACACTTCATATCTGATGACATTTACATTTACACTTACACTTTGTGCACATTTACAGACTTGCTAAAACAGAATGGAGTTCAACCTGACAGGCAGGAGCAGTGTAGGGAGGTCGAGAAGAGGTTTACACCGTACATCGGCCAGGAGTTTGGGGGGGTTGAGGACGCGGTGACTTTTTATAAGATATACGCCATTGCTTGTGGGTTTGATGTACGTAGGTACACAACAAAAAAATGGCGTGGCGGTGAGATCAAGTCAAAACTCGTCGTCTGCAATCGAGAAGGTTTCGCTCACAAGATGCCCAGTAAAGATCGGGATGACGGACTGGTTGGGGAGAAGTCACAGAGGATATTCAGGGTCACTAGAGTGGGGTGTAAAGCGAGAATACGATTATATATGAAGAATGGTCTTTTATTAATTGACCGGTTCTACGAGGGTCACAATCACGAGCTTATCTCACTTAAGGACAGAGAGTTCCAGAAATTGTCGCGTAACATAACAGATTATCACAAGATGATAATCGTTTCGAACTCAAGGGTTTGTAATACATAATCACTCTCTATACTAAATAAATAATTTCATTCATGTTATATTTATATGACGTATCTGTTAATGATTGATTGGCAGCTGAAGATAGGAGCAACAAAGACATACAGAATCTGCAAAGAACAAGTGAATGGATTCGAAAACATTGGAGCAAGCTTAAATGATTTTAAGAACTTCCATAGGGATGTTAAATGTTTCATTCACGAACGGGATGGTCAGTTGTTTGTTGACCATTTCAAGGAAATGACTGAAACAAGAATAGGTTTCTACTTTGACTATGACCTTGACGATGATGGCAGCCTACGTAGGGCCATATGGGCGGACGGTACTGCCCGAGATAATTACAAAAATTTTGGTGATGCGGTGTCATTCGACCCAACTTACTCCACCAATAAGTATTCTATGGTATTCACACCATTCACAGGTGTTGACCACCATAAACGATCTGTGACGTTCTGTGGGGCTCTAATTGCAAGGAAAGATTATGAGTCGTTTAATTGGGTTTTCAGCCGGTTTTTACAAGCAATGGGCGGTAAGGAACCCGAGTACATAATTACAGATCAGGACCCAGGTATTATCAAATCTGTCCCTCTTGTTTTCAAGACAGAGCGCCATCGGTTCTGTATGTGGCATATAATGAACAAAATGTCCAGTAAGTTTGACGTCTCTAGGAGTGATTATAATGACTTCATGTGTAAAATTAATGACATTATATGGGACGATGAGTTTGAGGCAGCAGAATTTGATGGTATCTGGGAGCAAATAATTGAAGATCATGGTGTTGGCGTAAATGATTGGTTTGCAGATACATATGCTATAAGGGGACAATGGGTGATGGCGCATTGCAGAGACTTGAGGATGGCGTCGATTATGAGGACGACTCAAAGATCAGAGAGCGAAAATAGCTTTTTCAAGAGGTTTGAGCATAAGTCAGGAACATTGGTTGAGTTTTGGATGCGTTTTGAGAGCGCTATGGACCAACAAAGACATACATGTAAGCGACTTGACAACATGGATAAGCACTCGTCCAGCCGGCGTCAACACATCTGGCATTAGAGATTCATGCTGCAAAGGTGTACACCTATTCAGCTTTCCATAAATTCAAACAAGAAGCCATCTTATCAATTGATACATGTAGAACAGGAGGTTTCACTGAGAGAGGCGAGCTAGAGGTAACTACTGCCAAAGATTCATCCAGAAAGAAGAATTTTAAAGTTGCATACAGTCCAGGTAGTTTACACTTCCTATGACATTTACACTTTCTGTTTTTATCTCGTTTAAATTCCTATAACTTAACATTTACACTTCTAATAACTTAACATTTACACTTTACAGTTCATGACATTTACACTTCCTATTAGTTTACATTTACAATTCTAATAACTTAGCATTTACACTTTACAATTCATGACATTTACACTTTACATCATATGACATTTACATTTTCTGTTTTTACCTCATTTAAATTCCTATAACTTAACTTTTACACTTCTAATAACTTAACATTTACACTTTACAGTTCATGACATTTACACTTCCTATTAGTTTACATTTACACTTCTAATAACTTAACATTTACACTTTACATCAGTGACACTATTTTTAACGTTCACACTTACATGCTAGCTTTAACTGATGACACAGGTACACGTAAAGCAAGCTGCAGTTGTACGATGTTTGAAAGAACCGGAATCCTATGCCGCCATATAATATGGATTTTTTCAGCAAGTGGGATAAAGACTATACCAGAAGATTATGTTGTAAATAGATGGATGAAAGAGTATTTCCGATTAACGATTTTCAATACTAATGGTGAAGGGACATAAAACATGCAAGTCATCGATGAAAAACAAATTGCAATGTCAATAATGTGGTCAGAAGTTCATGAAGTTGTAGGGCTCCTTCGAAACAAAGGAGTAACTGATGTTGACATCTTTTCCGCTGTAATTAGGGCATTTAAACAGTCCCTGTCACCATTAGGGGAAGTGTTGAATAAAAATCAACAAATGGAGAAATTTCTGAATTGTACGACATGTGAGGTAGTGACGATATTGCCACCAAAGAATTCGAAAAACAAGGGGACCGGAAAAAGATTCTTTGTCACCAAAACAAAAGCAATGGTGTTGGCTAGGAAACCCAAACGTAAGTGTAAGAATTGCAAGAGAATGACAAATCACGACAAGAGGAACTGCCTTAACCCCTTCTCAGCACACACGCCATTGTGCGAAGGGTCGTCTGAACCAGAAGAGGATGAAGGAGAGGAGGAGGAAGAGCTGGAATCAGAACAAGAATAGATGTCAGATCAGTGACAAATGTTGCTCTATATATTTTGAGTGTGTAACTTAAAACTTTGATGTGCTATAACTGGAGCGGGCGATTAGGAATTGGTCTCATGGCAGCGTAACTTTGAACTGCAGTTGGTGTAACTTTTAGTAACACCAACGTTAGAGTTACATTGTTTTATTAGATAGCCAAACGTTGTGTTACTTGAACTTATTTTGGATTACTTATGTTATTTCAAGTAACAGTTACACTTATTTTCAAATAGCTGGTGTTAACATTTACACTTGCCATGTCAGCACATTTACACTTCCAGTATCTTCACATTTACACTTCCAATTTAGTCAGATTTACCCTTTGTGTTCACATTTACACTTACTCTATCCTCACATTTACACTTTGAATATCTTCACATTTACACTTCCAATTTAGTCAGATTTACACTTTATTTGTTCACATTTAAACTTCTCCTATATTCACATTTACATTTTCTATTTGTTCACATTTACACTTTTTTTTGGTTCACATTTACACTTGGCTGTCACCACATTTACACTTCCCATGTCACCACATTTACACTGAAATTCAATTTCAGTGTGTTTACATTCACACTTTCAGTATGATAAAGCTGACACTGACAGTGTTAACATTTACACTTTAAGTGTGTTAACAATTACACTTAAAGTGTAAATGTGACTAAATTGCAACTGTGTTAACAGTTACACTTGCAATTTAGTCACATTTACACTTTGAAGAAATTCTTCAATTTCAGTGTTAATATTTACACTTAAAGTGTAAATGTGACTAAATTACAAGTGTGTTAATAGTTACACTTGCAATTTAGTCACATTTACACTTTGAAAAAACTATGATTATAACTGCCAAAAAATAGTCAACCATTACACTTCATTAGTGTAATTTACCATTGCACTTCATTACTGTAATGATTACACTTGCAATTTAAAAATTACACATTTGTGTAAACATTGCCAACCAAAATACAAAAAATTCTTTTCTAACTTCAAGATTGCCAAACAAAATAATTTCAATCAAAAATATGTCCACAAATTGTTTACTTTTTCGATAACACAGCCTTAATTTTGCGCTTCTTTTGTAACTTGGCCCATAAATCTTCTTTTCCAGTGATAAACCCATTCAACTTTGCTTCAAAAATGTCTCTGCTGACATTTATGTCAGCTAGAACAAGCGTCACCACCAACTCAACTACCAAGTATCGTCGATTCCCCTTCCTCTCCAAGTCTGGATGCTCAAAAGGTTGACCCTCGTACATCAGCATATACATCATACAGAAAATCCCTGATTCTGTTATGTTAGGAAGGGGTGTTTGGCGCCTGAACGGGATTTGCCGATGCTCAAAGCTAGTAATCTCGTATCCCCTGTCCGTTCTGACATCCAAATAATCGCTAACAGCTGATGCCTGCCATTAAAGCACTAACAATTAAATAAACCATCTATTGTTCATCTCTTCGAAAATGATTTATTGGCATCAGACTTACCACTTGGCGAGTAACATTGCACATTTTAGACTGATCCCAGTTGGCATGATGTTGGTAGTCAAGGAGATCAACAGTTTGTTGTCCAAAATTTATACATACGCATGCAAAGTGCCCACCAATGTTGACAGGTACGAAGATAAACTCGGCATTCAGGTTGAAAGTTTTATCACAGTCCTGGATCAAGGTATCCCAAATGTGATACAGCCGATCAGTGATTTCATTAGATCGTGAGCACGCTTCACGTATATCCAAAAGCCGCATGATACATTCCTGTTCAGAGAAGTGAGTGAGCCTACATAATAAAAGTAAAAATAATGTATAACTTTTAGGCTTTGTGCGCGGGGGGAGGGGGGGTACCATATGACGTATCCCAAAGAAGGCCATCCTAGGAAGTAAGTATTCAGCAGACTCCAAATGGTTCAGCAAAACAGCCCAGGACTCAATGACAACAGGCGACATTACAACTTCAGGAAGCATGGACATGATGTCGGGCCGGCGTAGCGCGGCATGCCTACTGTACCAAGAGATTGATTCGCTGCAATGAAACACATGTATAGTAGTAAGAAATTGATAAGTAGTTATAAATTAAATATCGTAACTAATTGGCCTTGTTATAAGAGTCTGGCAGATACTAACAAATTTTCAAAGTTGTAGTCGTCTAACAAGCAATAGTCCACCGCATGCTTTCGACGTGATCGAACACCCTTGACCAAAGTTTGATTGTTCCGTAAGAAGGTCGAGACAACAAGAGTCTGCGTACCAGCAGCCCCACAGTCAATTGAGCATCCCAAGCCATCCCCCCCCCGCCCCGGGGACGGCTCCTTACGGCTGACAAAGGTTGGCTACCTGAAGACTGCGCTGACGCTTGAATAACAACGGGGCTGCTTTCCGCCTGTATGGCTACAGGATTGACCACAGGGCTTCCTTCTACGCGTTTAGGGGGTGGGTCTGCAACACGGTGATGTTTACTGTATGTAATCTCTTCCTCATCCTCCAGACTCCGCTTCTGTGCAGCATTGGAGACCGAATTCAAACCTTGACCATACTTTTGCCTGAATTGGGTTATCCTTTCGAGAACACTCTCCCTCACTTTGTTATGGTCACTCAGGATAAGGATCGACACCACTTCAGCCCGGATGAGGTTGATAACGTCCATCTCACCTAAGGCGCAGTCAAAAAGCTTCCCATTGAAAAGCAGCATGTGTATCATCATGTACACACCGCAATCAAACGCGGAATACCCCCTACCTTGCCATTTAAATTCGACATTGACAAATTTAAACCCGACGACCTTTGAACCTCTGACAAACCCTTTAGACTCCAGATACTCGCCCATTAAATCACACTGTAAAAGGAATTTCAAAAAAATAGTCAATTTAAAAACAGTGTTTACAATTCCAGAATACATATACACTAAAAAACAAATTAAGGTATGCTATTTATAATTATTACCGCAATACGCGAAATTCCAAAATATGGAAGCTTCTCAAAATCATCGTCGTAGCGACGATTGTCCAAATACTCTATCTGCTCAGATACGAAGTTTATGCATGCACAGCTGTAATGATCATTATTGCCAGATAAGACCGGGATGAAGACCTGGATGTGACAACAAAGACATAAAAGATACACTCAGTAAAATTTCACATTTACACTTTCAATAATTTGTCACATTTACAGTCCATGTGTCATGACATTTACACTTTCCATATATTCACATTTACACTTTATATGTCATGACATTTACACTTCCTATTTAGTCACCTTTACACTCCATATGTCATGATATTTACACTTTCTATATCATCACATTTACACTTTATATGTCCTGACATTTACACTTCCTATTTAGTCACCTTTACACTCCCTATGTCATTATCTTACACTTTCTATATAATCACATTTACACTATACATCATGGCATTTACACTTCACTATGTCTCACATTTACACTCCCTATGTCATAACATTTACACTTTCCATATATTCACATTTACACTTTATATGTCTTTGATATTTACACTTCCTATTTAGTCACCTTTACACTCCCTATGTCATCACATTTACACTTTCAATATAATCACATTTACACTATACATCATGACATTTACACTTCACTATGTCTCACATTTACACTTCATATGTCATGACATTTACACTTCACAATATCTCACGACATTTACAGTTCACTATGTCTCACGTTTACACTTCATATGTCATGACATTTACACTTTCTTCTTAATCACATCCAGGCATTTATACTTTCTGTGAAAATCACATATACACTTTCTGTGTGATGACATTTACACTTTCTGTGTGATTACATTTACACTTCACAATAGGTCACATTTACACTTACCATATCAGATCCAAGTTGAAATGGAGACAAACAGAATTGAATCCAAGCATCCCACCTGACCCAGATTTCGTCCTTTTTGTCAAGAACAATTCCTTTCTTCTTGGCTTTCCAAATATCCAAAGACAAAGACTGTTCAAACGAAGGGCAGCGCTATTAAATTTAGACACTTACGTTACAATTAAATTGGAACTATACAAATTGCATTGAGTGAGGATAGGACAAGTACGGTGTGACTAAGCCCGAAGAAAGAACGAGAAGATGCAACTGGTGCAGTTTGATCATACATCATCTTATTGATTAGTAGGCACCAACAATCGATAACAGAAGACATAACTTCCTGTCCAGGTTCAAGAGTTAACATGTCTTCCCGAGACACGAAGAAAAAGTCTGAAAAAACTGCCAATTCTTCCCTACTAAAAAAGAAAAAATTATATAAGGCGAACATGATTACGACAACATATAAGTATTAATATGTTTGACATAGAAATTAATCGACTCACCCTTTCAACCAAGCTTCTGATTTGTTAAATACGTAGTCCAGGACGTATTTCCTTTCCTTAAAAACATTCCTAAATAATTTCTTATTCAGCTGCAGGTCTACAGTAACAAAGCCCTGCTCGGGCATGGGTTCCCCACAATCCATGGTGCAAATCAGGTTCTCAGGGACCACTTCAATGCACTGTAAGGGCTCAGTTGAATGAAATAGGAAAGGGTGGTGATCCAGGTTACTCCGAGGGACATAAATTTCCCGACCATCCGCAGAATTTGGTTCGAAGGGCTGCCGCATCGATCGTTCCAAAATCCTCACTGGAACCCCTTAAATGCCTCGGCTAGCTCTGCGAGTAGATATAAACGTACACTAAAATTCCGGCAACTTAAACTCGGAGGACGGTGCTTCAACAACCACCTTATCTGCTCCCTCTATAACATCCATGGGCTTGTCATCATTCTGAAATGAACCAGGACAAGCGGGTTGTGCAGTAGGGCGTTCACCTTGCTCGTTGACCATGCCACCACCACTCTCTAACCCTTCTTGCGATGCATCTTCACGGATGTGGGACGAAACAATGCCAAAGCTCACCATCGGTACACTTTCGTACCACTAAATTGGGGTCGGTCAATGGGCTGTTCCACTCCCGGTGCACCGCTAACATCCACAGCCTCACCAGACACTAGTCCAACCACCAGTGGTTCGGGCCCACGGCAGGGCCCCTGATCTTGAGGCGTCCATGCCCTGCACAGCCTCGTCCTAGTCTGGGTGCACCGCTAACATCCACATCCACGCGAGGCACTACTCCAACCACCAGTGATTCGGGCCCAAGGCAGGGCTCCTAATCTTGAGGCGGCTCCATATCCATTCCCTGCATAGCCTCATCCTGTTCTCTCGGTGCACCACCCTGAGCCACTTCACTGTCACCGATGTCTGACAACTTATTCAGCGCGTTATCAATATCAGCTGTCGCTATAAATTTCAACTGAAATGAAGATGAATCATCTTCGATTGACGGGACTACCACATCCGCATCCACCTTGTTCGCTACTTTTGAATAAGACACCTCCCCTTCACCAGTAACAGGCCCCTGTTCTTGAGCCTGCTCCATATCCATACCCTGCACAAACTCATCCTCACCTCTCTGTACGCAGCCCTCTGCCGCTTCACCACCACCATCACCAATATCTGTCAAACCTTCCAGTAGCGTTCTCAATATCGCGATCGAAATAAATTTTAGTTGAATCGAAGATGAACCATCTTGATTGGTGACCTACCACATCCGCATCAACCTTATTCGTTGCTTCTGACTTACACTTCTCAACAACATGTTCAGCTTTCTCAGGGGCACCACTAGTGTCAGGCACTTCCCCTCTCAAACTTTCCTGCTCCTCGTTCAATGAGGGCTTTGTGTAAGCTTCTTCAACTTCATCCGGGCTATAAATTTTCTCTAGAATCTGCCGATCCGTTAATTGAGTCAATTCTTCGGTTAAATCTAGCCCGCATTCCTCTTTCTCTCTTCGACAGGCTTCGTTAAGTTCGGCGGTGTTGTAGAAATCAGCGGTCTCCATTACCGTGACATCGCCGTATCACCCGCTTTATCACCCAAATCGAATCTTCGCAAGTGATACAGCTCTGACAAAAGAGGCGTAAACTCGAACTTAGGAACCTTGGTCTATTTTTTCTTGCTTGCCTTTGTTTTTTTCTTTGCCACCTTCCCAACATCTGACAATGAGGGAGCGTTATCATTATATTTCTTCATTTGGGAAGCTAAATTTCCAACTTCTTCAACATATTCCTTCACCTTTGCACCTTCAAAAAAAGCTTGCGTCGCTTGTGACGGAACAAGATCAGTTGAAGAAGTAGCACCTGTTGTTAAATTCTTAAGCATTGCAGCTGCATCCGCATACCAGGAATAGAAGGCCACAACGTTCCTTTGAATCTTCAAGTACAGCTCGTGTACACTCTACCGTTGGTAACAAAAAAAGATTTAAGAGTCTAGATACACAAAATATACTGCTCAAATATATATATATATATATATATATATATATATATATATATATATATATATATATATATATATATAAGAAGGATCAAGTGAGTCCACCCAAATTCATTGAGTCCATGAGTCCTCTTAAGGGCCATTGAAAAGATAGGATGGAGGGTTGAGATTGAAGGGGAAAAGGGAGGGATTAATGCTAAATGGAGGGGATTGAAGCTAATTAATCACTTTCCCTCACTACCTTCACTAATCAACCACTAATTTTACTATATATCATTTATTTTCCACTCACTTCTCTCTCATCTCACACAATTACATTTCTCTCATCTCTCTAAAAACCCAAAAAATTCAAAACCAATCAAAAAAAATTTTCCCCCTCATTCTCCTCTTATCCTCATCAGTCATCACCATACACCACCGTCATACCACCCACCATTCAGACACCCGCCGCACCACCGCCCAGCCCACAACTCCACCACCCCCGTATCCCCTCGACACCACTCAACACCACCACCACATCACCTCGACTCACCATCCTCCCCACCCCAACACCAACACACCACCACGTACCTACTGCGAGTACTGCCCGATCTCCTCTCCTCTCCACCACCCACACCCACCGACATAACCACAACCCGACTAACCGACAACCACAACCCGACAACCTATTCTCCAAAACCCGACTACCCGACAACCACCACCAAAACAGATCTACATCACCCCCTTCCTCCTTTTCCGTCACCCACAGCCACCACCAAAAACTAACCCTGCCGCCCTCTCACAATCAGATTGACCACCACCAAAAAACTCCCCTGCACCTTCTACTCGATTTAAAAAAAAAACCCCAGATCTACCAACCGCCACCTTTCTCTCGTCCTCTGCCGCGGCTGCTACTGTCGCCCTCCACCACCACAACTTTTCTCTCTTTCTCTCTTTCTCGTTTTCCTTTTTTTTTTTAAAGATCTGAGAGTCGTGTATTGTTATGGGTGTTTGGTTTTAGTTTGTGTGCTTGTGTGTTATTTGTTTTTTTTTCTCTTTCTCTCTTTCTCGTTTTATTTGGTTTTAGTTTGTGTGTTTGTGTGTATTTGTGTGTTATTTGTTTTTTTCTCTCTTTCTCGTTTTCCTTTTTTTTTATATTTTTTTTTTTGTTTTTTTTCTTATTTGTGTTTAAAGACAATTACCACATTTTATTCTTAGATCTAAAAAAATATATAGTAGATTAATGAAAAATAATCATATTGTCATGTTTTTTATTATAAGATCTAATAAATATATTTATTTTCAGATTTACACTCGTATTCTATACATTTTTGTCAGATTTACACTCCTAATTCTTTAAATTTACACTTGTATTTCCTCACATTTACACTCGTTTTTATTTAAATTTACACTTGTATCTCCTCACATTTACACTCGTATTTCTCTTAAATTTACACTTGTATCTCCTCACATTTACACTCGTATTTCTTTAAATTTACACTCATATTTCTTAACATTTACAGTCGTATTTCTTAACATTTACACTCGTATTTCTTTACATTTACACTTGTATTTCTTTACCAAAGTTGTACTACTTGGTGGTTGATATGAATTGACTAAAAAATAAAATTTTTGTGGATATTTACACTCATAATTCTTTAAATTTACACTTATATTTCCTCACATTTACACTCGTTTTATTTAAATTTACACTCTTATTTCTTTACATTTACACTCGTATTTCTTTACATTTACACTCGTTAAAATTATATAAATTTCCACTCATATTTTTTGTGGATATGAGTTGGTGGGGAAGGACGATGATGGTGGTGTTTTTTCGTAGTCGGACTAAAGTTTTACTCGTAAAGGACAAAGTTATACTTACAAAGGACTAAAGTTACACTCGTAAAGGACTAAAGTTTTCAAATTTACACTCTTAAAATGTTACATTTCCACTCGTAAAACATCACATTTACACTTGTAAAATGTTAAAATTATATAAATTCAAAATTTCCGTCACAAAAAATCAAATTTACACTCTTAAAATGTTACATTTACACTCGTAAAACATCACATTTACACTTGTAAAATGTTAAAATTATATAAATTCAAATTTTCCATCACAAAAAATCAAATTTACACTCTTAAAATGTTACATTTACACTCGTAAAACATCACATTTACACTTGTAAAATGTTAAAATTATATAAATTCAAATTTCCCTCACAAAAAATCAAATTTACACTCTAAAAATGTTACATTTACACTCGTAAAACATCACATTTACACTTGTAAAATGTTAAAATTATATATATTCAAAATTTCCGTCACAAAAAATCAAATTTACACTCTTAAAATGTTACATTTACACTCGTAAAACATCACATTTACACTTGTAAAATGTGAAAATTATATAAATTCAAAATTTTCGTCACAAAAAATCAAATTTACACTCTTAAAATGTTACATTTACACTCGTAAAACATCAAATTTACACTTGTAAAATGTTAAAATTATATAAATTCAAAATTTCCGTCACAAAAAATCAAATTTACACTCTAAAAATGTTACATTTACACTCGTAAAACATCACATTTACACTTGTAAAATGTTAAAATTATATAAATTCAAATTTTCCGTCACAAAAAATAAAATTTACACTCTTAAAATATTACATTTACACTCGTAAAACATCACATTTACACTTGTAAAACTCATACAACATTACATTTACACTTCTGAAATCTGAAACTCAAAACTGATTAATTAGGGGCTAGAGAGAGAGAGAAAAATTAATAAGTGTATAGAAATTTGATTAGTGGTAATTTTTTTTTGGTAATTTTCAATCTCAATCCAACCATCCACATTTTTTTCCTTTTCTTTTTAATAGCCCTTAATCAAATGCATCTCCACCATTCAATGAGTCCATCCAAAGGCCCTTAGAGGGACTTATGGACTCAATGACACATGTTGGACTCATTAGAACTCCTATATATATATATATATATATTAAAAAAAAAATATGCCATTAATTAAACATTCATAACATAAAACTTACATCTACAACCCTAGTTTTCAACTCATCGTCATCTTCAACACCGGGGGGGAGTTCAATCTGAATAAACTTCTTATCGGGCATTGTACCCGGCGTTGAAATCAGAAGAGGCGTAGGGCTTGCCAATGGCGCCTTCGGCGCGCCAGCTATGGCCAACATCGTATTACAGTGTCCTTCTCATCGGGGTCTTGTTTTGACATCGGGGTACTTCACCTTCGACAAAGTTAGTCGACCCAATGGACCCACGTCCAGCTCATCCTTTAACCTCTTCGATAGAGTTTTCAGATCCCAATGCTGAATAAGTGGAAGGCCATCTAGGCAACTCATACCACGGTAATCATACCGCTGAAAATAAGTAATCATAAGGAAAGGGATACAACCAAGCAGATGTGACTGCACGCTGCGAGCCTCGGCTGCAGCATTAGCTAAACATTCTAATACATACGAGCACCAGTCATACTCCGGTATGGCACTCACATCTTCAACCACTTTCAAAAGTTTGATTTCAATGCCGTTGTTCAATGTCGGCGCAAGGAATGATGAAATGCTAAGAAACACAAACAGGCGGCAGAATTCATCCCCTCCATCTTTGAATTGCTTTGACTCAATATAATTGAAGACGTCTCCTAAAGGAATAAAATCAGAATTTGATTTCACTTTGAACTTTTTGCGCCACAGTTGTTTTATGCGCACATATTTTTCATCTTTAGCACCAGGCATATGTCCAGTAGGTACTATTTCCATCTCTCTCTCACCAACAGGTAACATGAAACAGTCATAGACATCATACTTAGTAACCATAAACTCCTTCAACTCCGACGCTCTGAAAAAATAAGAACCATCGCTGAAAGCCTCGAGAAATTCACGAACATGTGAAAGCGGGAAAGTTCTAAGTTTAAGATGAAGCAACCCCCCAAATCCAATCCTCTGTACAGCGGCTCGTTGAGCAATGTTAAGCTTACTAATAAGCTTGTGAAGTCTGTTGGGCCGACACTTAACGGAAATAGTAGGGTAACTTGGGGTTGTTCTTCGCTTTCAGGTAGTTCTCCATCAGATACCATCTGAATCAGGAAAAAAAGTACATAAGAAATGCACAATATCAGTCAACCTATAACAGTCTACACATTTACATTTACACTTACTATATCCTCACATTTACACTTCCAGTATCTTCACATTTACACATCCAATTTAGTCAGATTTACACTTTATTTGTTCATATTTACACTTCTCCTCTCCTCACATTTACACTTCCAGTATCTTCACATTTACACATCCAATTTAGTCAGATTTACACTTTATTTGTTCACATTTACACTTACTCTATCCTCACATTTACACTTCCAGTATCTTCACATTTACACTTCCAATTTAGTCAGATTTACAGTTTTAGTGTTCACATTTACACTTACTCTATCCTCACATTTACACTTCCAGTATCTTCACATTTACACTTCCAATTTAGTCAGATTTACACTTTATTTGTTCACATTTACACTTCTACTATCCTCACATTTACACTTCCAGTATCTTCACATTTACACTTCCAATTTAGTCAGATTTACCCTTTATTTGTTCACATTTACAATTCTCCTACCCTCACATTTACACTTCCATTATCTTAACATTTACAATTCCAATTTTGTCAGATTTACAGTTTTAGTGTTCACATTTACACTTACTCTATCCTCACATTTACACTTCCAGTATCTTCACATTTACACTTCCAATTTAGTCAGATTTACACTTTATTTGTTCACATTTACACTTCTCCTATCCTCACATTTACACTTCCAGTATCTTCACATTTACACTTCCAATTTAGTCAGATTTACCCTTTATTTGTTCACATTTACAATTCTCCTACCCTCACATTTACACTTCCATTATCTTAACATTTACAATTCCAATTTTGTCAGATTTACAGTTTTAGTGTTCACATTTACACTTACTCTATCCTCACATTTACACTTCCAGTATCTTCACATTTACACTTCCAATTTTGTCAGATTTACACTTTGTGTTCACTTTTACACTTACTCTATCCTCACATTTACAATTTGAATATCTTCACATTTACACTTCCAATTTAGTCAGATTTACACTTTATTTGTTCACATTTACACTTCTCCTATATTCACATTTACACTTTCTATTTGTTCACATTTACACTTTTTTTTGGTTCACATTTACACTTGGGCTGTCCTCACATTCACAATCCCAATTACATCACATTTACAATCCCCAAAAACAGGCTCGATTGAAACCCTAACAGATACATTCACACTACCCATCAGTTCAGATTTACACTATCAATTTAATTAGCAATTCAAAGACTATAATATTTACACTACCCACTTAAAATTAAATTCAAACATGCTAATGAATCAAAATGTTTATGGATAATCAAATATAATAAAAATCACATAAATTTAAACATGCAATAAAATCATAAACTCATAAATAACAAAATACAAAAATGAAATAACTCCAATATAACAATTACGACTCAAGGATAATTTGCAAATTTAAAAAAATACAACAAAGAAAACAATAAAGGATGATCAATGAATTACCTTCAAAGTGAGGTAAAGAAACAAAGATAGGAACTGCGAGTGTTTCAATGGAATAAAATATAGAGAAGAAAATGGATTTGTTGTATTTGGTAAGGAATAGGATATGTAGAAAATAAAATTGAAGAAATGTGAGATGAAACACAGGAATTAGTAAGGACGGTTTTTTGAAATTATTAGAGGAGTTGCATGAGATAGTGGAGGGAAGTTGAATAACGTGCGTATGACTGATGGAGGACGCAAACATGCAGAATTTGAACAGTGAGTCTATCACCCTAAGGAGAGAGGTAAATAGTCTACATATTATTATAATGTTATAAGTTGCTTTTTGGTGTAATCTTAGCCATTCATCCTCACAATCTAAGGGCTCTAAATGGAACTTATGGACTTAATAACTTAAGGTGGACTCACTTGATCATTTCTCTCTCTCTCTCTCTCTCTCTCTCTCTCTCTCTCTCTCTCTCTATATATATATATATATATATATATATATATATATATATATATATATATATATATATATATATATATATATATATAGAAATAGGATCTCGTGCGAACTATAAGTTCGGTGCGAACTTACGAACTAATTATCAGCGCTTGGATCAAATTAATCAAAGGTTTAAATTAAACCCTTTCACTTCTCCGATTCTCCTCTTCCTTCAAACGTAATCCCGAATTTCTAACCTCCTTGACCTTTATCCACCACCACCTGTCTTCACTATCGGCCACCAATTCCACCGTCGCCGGAGTTTAGTGACCCAATCATATCACCGACGTAACACCGAACGCTGAACACTAGCTCTCCCTTCGGAATTACACCCTTACAAGAGCACCAAGCACCGTCGATGTTGACATTCTCAATGAGAACTATTTTAGTATCAAAATCGCCATCGGATCCGTCTCCTCTTCCCCATTTCGAACTCGTATCGTTTTCCGACCAACAATCTCCTTGAAAACGACATATATAAAGAAAAATTGATACTTAATTCTCAGATCTACAAAAAATAGCGAATAATTGTCGAAAACTAAGATGGTCAGGTTTGTTGAATGAGTTGGATCTGATTGGGTTTGACGGAATGGGATGGTCAACGTGTCGATCGAGCTATGGTGACGAGGTGGCGCGAGTATAAGCAGCAATGGAGTTGTAGGTGTTGTTGCTTGATGTTTAATGGAGTTTTCGGTTGTGGTGAAGAAAGGAGAGGCGTTGGGCGTGGTGGTTTCGTGGTAGTGATACGAAATAGGGGTGACGAAGAGGATGAGTGGCTGGTGTGGTCCGTGGTCGTTGCTGGCTGTGGTGTTTGCCTTAGTGATAGGCAGTGGTCAGTCTAGTGTTAGTCGTGGGTAAAGTTGGTCAGACCTGGTGGTGGTGTTGGTAACTTGGTATGGCGGAAGTAGGCAGTGGTTATTGGCAATTGTAAGACACAGGTGGCTAAGTATAAAATTGTCGGGAAATTTAGAGCCAAAAAGTGGTATACCTCGACATTGTTCAAGATTTAATTTCGTCAGCGGACAACCAGAACATCGTCGTCAATTTTTCCGACAATGAACCCAATTCCGCAACACCGGAAACACTTTCAGCCTAGCAACACTCCGACTTCATCCCCACGACTACCACATAATATGTGTACCCAATAGTTTTAGCTTGTGTACCTAGTAGTATTCCCTTGTGTATCCGTTGTACAAATTGTTACTGTAATCCAACAAGGTTAGAATTGTTGATTTGTATATCAATTTTTGTTTACTAATCGATTTGTATGCTAATTACTTGGTTTCTTATGATATTGTGGGCATCATTAAGCTTTTCAACGAGCTCAACAAGCTGCTTCGGCCAGCACTTGACAGACACCTTTGCTATTTTGGGCTTGGCTGGTTTAGCCTCAACGTGATCTGACAACTGCTGAAGAAACCAGAATTAATTAACAATGTGACATATAGACCTTACATAACACAAAATACAAAAAAATGTGATTTTAAGTTTTTTAACCTGCTCAACAAGCTGCTTCTTCAACTTGATAGACACCTTTGCTTTTTTGGTGTTGCCTGACTTAGCCTCATTTCCATCTGACATCTGTTAACATTACAAAAAATTAATTAACAATGTGACAGATAGACCTTACATAACACAATATGTAAAGTGTAATTTTAACAGACAAAAGTAAAATTCTAACAAAAAAAAGTGTAATTGTAGCAGCATAAAGCGTAAATTTTAGCAGACAAAAATGTAATTCTAACAATATAAAGTGTAATTTTAACAGAAAAAAGTGTTATTTTAGCAGACAAAAGTGTAATTCTAACAATATAAAGTGTTATTTTAACAGACAAAAGTACAATTTTAACAAAAAAGTGTAATTGTAGCAGCTTAAAGTGTAACTTTAGCAGACAAAAGTATAATTCTAACAAAATAAAGTGTTATTTTAACAGACAAAAGTGTAATTTTAACCAAAAAAAGTGTAATTTTAGCAGACAAAAGTGTAATTCTAACAAAATAAAGTGTTATTTTAACAGGCAACAGTGTAATTTTAACAAAAAAAAAGTGTAATTGTAGCTGCATAAAGTGTTATTTTAGCATACCAAAGTGTAATTCTAACAAAAGGGTAATTTTAACGGTTAAAAGTGTAATTTTAACGGTTAAAAGTGTAATTTTAATCTTCAAAAGTGTAGTTTTGACAAAAATGAGATTTTGAGCGACAAAACTGTAATTTTAACAGAGAAAGAGTAATTGTAAGCAACAAAAGTGGGATTTTTCAAAAAACTCTGGGTAATCTGAATGAATATCAACATAACAATCAAAAAGAGCTAACATATCTGGATAATCTCAATTAACATGAAAGGTTAAAAATCCGAATGCATGTGCTTCAATGGAATAGTACAACATAACACACTGGGTAATCAAAATGTATGTGCTAAAATAGATAAGTAAATGTGCTAAATGTGCTAAAAATAACTGGGTAATCAAAATGAAGTAAGCAAATACAGTGATCAAATAGAACAGTACAACAACAATGGCGAATGGCAATTACATAACAATGCCCAATAAATTAAAAAAAAACGTCTAAATAAATGAAGAGACAAAATCATAAAACTCTTAAAACCAACAAAAAAAATTACCTTGATAACCTACACAAAGTAATCTAAATGGACGAAAATGGCAGGTTGCAAGTGAGTGAATAAAAATGGAGAAGAAATCGATAATAAGGTAACAAAAAGCGATAAAATTGGGAGATTTTGAGAGCGGTTTCGTTCTTAGGCGGTTGAAATTATTGGGGTTTAATTTGGGGGAAATATTTTGGGGGAAATTTAATTTTGAATAATTTAGTGAAATGAGAAATGAGGGGAAGCCAGTGGGACGTGTGTGATGTTTGATTGACAACCTGCATGCATGCTCATAACCTATGAGAGGTAGGATGAGAGAGGTAATTGTTTTAGCCATTAGAATAATATTATTAGTTGCTTTTTACTTTTAATCTAAGCCATTCAAACACATGATCTAAGGGTAGACAATGGAACTCATAGACTCACATGTAATACATGGACTTAGTTGATCATATATATATATATATATATATATATATATATATATATATATATATATATATATATATATATATAGATAGATAGATAGATAGATAGATAGATAGATAGATAGATAGATAGATAGAGAGAGGAGATCTAATGAGTCCCTTACCTCATTTGAGTCCTTAAGTCCTTATAAGGACCCTTAGATGGACAACATCTAAGGTGGAGATTTTTTACAAAATATAGGCCAAAAAAAAAGGGAAAAGCTTGGGTAGGAAAGAGAACAACATTTCCTGCAAATTGTCCTTACCAATGATCATTTCCTGCGGACAAAAGGATATATCCTTTGTACTATGTTTACACTCCCACATTCTTCCTTCCTTAACACTCTTATTTCCAACTTTATTCTTTCTTTATTCTCTCTAAAACTGGGTTCTTCCATCTGAAAACGAAGTTTTCAGCTAAAGTTCTCTCTAAATCCTGCAAATCAGCGTAAACATGCAAATAATAAATGGCATCAATGGTATTTCTTCATTTTATTCATTGTTTTCAGTCACGTTTTAATATTTTCAGTTGAATAGGATGGATGAAGGTAATGATAAATTTTGCATGTCATCGAATTTGTTCATTCTTGTTATTATTATTTGTTACTAGGTTTGAAATGAATATTGTTAGAAGTAAATCTTCATGCTGGGTTTTCATTAATTTGAGTTTTGAGTAGCATCAACGCATTCTTACAACATTTACATGAACACTTTTGCTATAGTTTTACATTTACACTTTTTAATTGTTATTATTATAGCTTTAATTTGAGTTAGCATTCTGAAAACATTTACACTTTTGTTGACATTTACACTTTTAAACCATCATATTTACACTGCATTTCTGCTGACATTTACACTTTTTGTGTACTTTTACATTTACACTTTTTAATTGTTATAGTCACCTTTGCATTTTTATTGTTATATTTTTTATGTGAGTTAGCATTCTGACAACATTTACACTTTTGTTGACATTTACACTTTTAAAGCATCACATTTACACTGCATTTCTGCTGACATTTACACTTTTGGTGTACTTTTACATTTACACTTTTTAATTTTTATAGTCACCTTTGCATTTTTATTGTTATATTTTTTATGTGAGTTAGCATTCTGACAACATTTACACTTTTGCTGACATTTACACTTTCAGACCATCATATTTACACTTCGTTTCTGCTGACATTTACACTTACACATTTGGATGTTTACTTTTGCTATAGTTTTACATTTACACTTTTTAATTGTTATAGTCACCTTTTAATTGTTATTATTATAGTTTTAATTTGAGTTAGCATTCTGACAACATTTACACTTTTGTTGACATTTACACTTTTAAAGCATCACATTTACACGCATTTCTGCTGACATTTACACTTTTGCTGACATTTACACTTTCGTAACAAAGACATTTACACTTCGTTTCACTGTGACATTTACACTTATACTTTTGGATGTTTACATTTACACTTACACTTTTGGGACATCATAATTTGCACATTTACACTTTTGGAATATTTACATTTATGGAACATTCCCTTTACATTTACACTTTACTTCGAGTTACGTTTACACATACACTTCATATCTGATGACATTTACACTTAAACTCTATGGACATTTACAATTACACTTCATATCTAATGACATTTACATTTACACTTACACTTTGTGCACATTTACAGACTTGCTAAAACAGAATGGAGTTCAACCTGACAGGCAGGAGCTGTGTAGGGAGGTCGAGAAGAGGTTTACACCGTACATCGGCCAGGAGTTTGGGGGGGTTGAGGACGCGGTGACTTTTTATAAGATATACGCCATTGCTTGTGGGTTTGATGTACGTAGGTACACAACAAAAAAATGGCGTGGCGGTGAGATCAAGTCAAAACTCGTCGTCTGCAATCGAGAAGGTTTCGCTCACAAGATGCCCAGTAAAGATCGGGATGACGGATTTGGTTGGGGAGAAGTCACGAGAGGATATTGTGGTCACTAGAGTGGGGTGTAAAGCGAGAATACGATTATATATGAAGAATGGTCTTTTATTAATTGACCGGTTCTACGAGGGTCACAATCACGAGCTTATCTCACTTAAGGACAGAGAGTTCCAGAAATTGTCGCGTAACATAACAGATTATCACAAGATGATAATCGTTTCGAACTCAAGGGTTTGTAATACATAATCACTCTCTATACTAAATAAATAATTTCATTCATGTTATATTTATATGACGTATCTGTTAATGATTGATTGGCAGCTGAAGATAGGAGCAACAAAGACATACAGAATCTGCAAAGAACAAGTGAATGGATTCGAAAACATTGGAGCAAGCTTAAATGATTTTAAGAACTTCCATAGGGATGTTAAATGTTTCATTCACGAACGGGATGGTCAGTTGTTTGTTGACCATTTCAAGGAAATGACTGAAACAAGAATAGGTTTCTACTTTGACTATGACCTTGACGATGATGGCAGCCTACGTAGGGCCATATGGGCGGACGGCATCGCCGAGATAATTACAAAAATTTTGGTGATGCGGTGTCATTCGACCCAACTTACTCCACCAATAAGTATTCTATGGTATTCACACCATTCACAGGTGTTGACCACCATAAACGATCTGTGACGTTCTGTGGGGCTCTAATTGCAAGGAAAGATTATGAGTCGTTTAATTGGGTTTTCAGCCGGTTTTTACAAGCAATGGGCGGTAAGGAACCCGAGTACATAATTACAGATCAGGACCCAGGTATTATCAAATCTGTCCCTCTTGTTTTCAAGACAGAGCGCCATCGGTTCTGTATGTGGCATATAATGAACAAAATGTCCAGTAAGTTTGACGTCTCTAGGAGTGATTATAATGACTTCATGTGTAAAATTAATGACATTATATGGGACGATGAGTTTGAGGCAGCAGAATTTGATGGTATCTGGGAGCAAATAATTGAAGATCATGGTGTTGGCGTAAATGATTGGTTTGCAGATACATATGCTATAAGGGGACAATGGGTGATGGCGCATTGCAGAGACTTGAGGATGGCGTCGATTATGAGGACGACTCAAAGATCAGAGAGCGAAAATAGCTTTTTCAAGAGGTTTGAGCATAAGTCAGGAACATTGGTTGAGTTTTGGATGCGTTTTGAGAGCGCTATGGACCAACAAAGACATACACAGAAGCAGCTTGACAACATGGATAAGCACTCGTCCGCAGCGGCGTCAACACATCTGGCATTAGAGATTCATGCTGCAAAGGTGTACACCTATTCAGCTTTCCATAAATTCAAACAAGAAGCCATCTTATCAATTGATACATGTAGAACAGGAGGTTTCACTGAGAGAGGCGAGCTAGAGGTAACTACTGCCAAAGATTCATCCAGAAAGAAGAATTTTAAAGTTGCATACTGATCCAGGTAGTTTACACTTCCTATGACATTTACACTTCTGTTTTTATCTCGTTTAAATTCCTATAACTTAACATTTACACTTCTAATAACTTAACATTTACACTTTACAGTTCATGACATTTACACTTCCTATTAGTTTACATTTACAATTCTAATAACTTAGCATTTACACTTTACAATTCATGACATTTACACTTTACATCATATGACATTTACATTTTCTGTTTTTACCTCATTTAAATTCCTATAACTTAACTTTTACACTTCTAATAACTTAACATTTACACTTTACAGTTCATGACATTTACACTTCCTATTAGTTTACATTTACACTTCTAATAACTTAACATTTACACTTTACATCAGTGACACTATTTTTAACGTTCACACTTACATGCTAGCTTTAACTGATGACACAGGTACACGTAAAGCAAGCTGCAGTTGTACGATGTTTGAAAGAACCGGAATCCTATGCCGCCATATAATATGGATTTTTTCAGCAAGTGGGATAAAGACTATACCAGAAGATTATGTTGTAAATAGATGGATGAAAGAGTATTTCCGATTAACGATTTTCAATACTAATGGTGAAGGGACATAAAACATGCAAGTCATCGATGAAAAACAAATTGCAATGTCAATAATGTGGTCGAGGAAGTTCATGAAGTTGTAGGGCTCCTTGAAACAAAGGAGTAACTGATGTTGACATCTTTTCCATTGTAATTAGGGCATTTAAACAAAGTCCCTGTCACCATTAGGGAAGTGTTGAATAAAAATCAACAAATGGAGAAATTTATGAATTGTACGGCATGTGAGGTAGTGACGATATTGCCACCAAAGAATTCGAAAAACAAGGGGACCAGGAAAAAGATTTGTCACCAAAAACAAAAGCAATGGTGTTGGCTAGGAAACCCAAACGTAAGTGTAAGAATTGCAAGAGAATGACAAATCACGACAAGAGGAATCGCGCTTAACCCCTTCTCAAAGACACACGCCATTGTGCGAAGGGTCGTCTGAACTGAAGAGGATGAAGGAGAGGAGGAGGAAGAGTGGAATCGAACAAGAATAGATGTCGGATCGGTGACAAATGTTGCTCTATATATTTTGAGTGTGTAACTTAAAACTTTGATGTGCTATAAACCGGAGCGGGCGATTAGGAATTGGTCTCATGGCAACAGTAACTTTGAACTGCAGTTGGTGTAACTTTTAGTAACACCAACGTTAGAGTTACATTGTTTTATTAGATAGCCAAACGTTGTGTTACTTGAACTTATTTTGGATTACTTATGTTATTTCAAGTAATGATTACACTTATTTTCAAATAGTGGTGTTAACATTTACACTTGCCATGTCAGCACATTTACACTTCCAGTATCTTCACATTTACACTTCCAATTTAATCAGATTTACCCTTTGTGTTCACATTTACACTTACTCTATCCTCACATTTACACTTTGAATATCTTCACATTTACACTTCCAATTTAGTCAGATTTACACTTTATTTGTTCACATTTAAACTTCTCCTATATTCACATTTACATTTTCTATTTGTTCACATTTACACTTTTTTTTGGTTCACATTTACACTTGGCTGTCACCACATTTACACTTCCCATGTCACCACACACTACTACAGATACAGGCTATAACAACGGTCAAAAACCGTTGTTATATAAAAAAGCGGACGTTGTTAAAGCTACCGTTGTAGAAGGTTTTAACAACGGTTAGTTTTATTAAGGAAACCGTTGTTAAAACTATTAACAACGGTTTTATGTATAAAAACCCGTTGTGGAAAGTGTGACTCAATTTTGGGGGGAAAGTTATAACAACGGGTTTTAATATACAAAACCGTTGTTATAACTAACGACAACGGGTTGTTTTAAAATAACCGTTGTTGTTTGTTCTTAAAAAATAAAAAAAAAATTAAATTAAATATTACTAGATGCATGCATAATTACGGCCTGTTAGAATTCCGATGCATGCATTATTACTGACATCACTGTACATATGAACGGATAATATGGAATGAGAAGGGTTAGTAATAGGATTTGAAGCAGCATTATTGAGAGATATGATGATGATTATGGCACAACTTCCTAACATATTTATTAATTAAAAAGCAATTAACTCAACCCACACATTGCTTAGTATAAATACATTGCATATCTCAACTAACATTTCCATTATCTCATATATTCATCTCCAAACTCTAAGTGTTAAAACAAACTCTACTTAATCTTTCAAATCAAACTCAAAAAACTCTAACAAAATGAATGATTTCATCCTAAAGACTCTTACCATGATCGAGAACAACAACAACTTCATCCGCCGGTTCCTCCATATTGAGGAAAGTTTCAGGAGCTACCTTGCGGAAGCTCGATCCGCACTGAAGCACGCCAAAGAAGATGGCTTGACGGAGCGGCGGCGATTGCGGCTATATGACGATATAGCAATGGCCGAACTAACCTCCAAATAGCCAAGGAGGAGAGGATGGATACGATAGAGCACAATAAGATCCTCCATGAAAATATAAGAACTGCATTTTTACATATGTAATTTTTTTTTTTTAATTTATGTATTTATAAATATATATATATATATATATATATTAATTATGTTTATCTTACTTCTTCATCTTGCTTCTTCATTGTTTTAGTAACTAATTATGCGAACAATACTTAAACAAATAACATAATGGTCGATAAAAACACATATATGCAAAAGAAATAAATAGAAAAAGAAAATAATGACGATGAAACTAAAGGATTGACGGCGAGATTTACCCGATAAATACGAACGTAATAGACGATGAAATCACAAAGTGACGGCGAGAAGATAAAGGGACGATGAGAAAGAGAGAAAGAGAGTGTGTATGTATGTGTTTTGTGTTTTTTGTTTGTCTGCTTTGTGTTTGTGTTTGTGTATTAAGGGTTGTGTTTTGTGGCTGCAGCAGACTTACATTTTGTGTGGTTTATAGTATGGAAAGTATTGACAACGGTTATTAAACAACAACCGTTGTGAAATATGTTTTAACAACGGGTTGTAAAAAACACCCGTTGTTAAATAAGTTTTAACAACGGGTTCCAAAATCAACCGTTGTGATTACTTTTCACTAACTTTGCGCCAATTTTGCGCCAAATTATTAACAACGGTTGTGCATGTGTGACCCGTTGTTAAAACTAATAACAACGGTTTTTATAACCATACCCGTTGTAATTTATTTTAGTAAAATTCGCGCCATACATTCTACAACGTCTATTGTGATTTTCGTGAATACTCGTTGTTAAAGGGGCGTTGTGGTTGCCTGTATTTGTAGTAGTGACATTTACACTGAAATTCAATTTCAGTGTGTTTACATTCACACTTTCAGTATGATAAAGCTGACACTGACAGTGTTAACATTTACACTTTAAGTGTGTTAACAATTACACTTAAAGTGTAAATGTGACTAAATTGCAATGTGTTACTTGATTACACTTGCAATTTAGTCACATTTACACTTTGAAGAAATTCTTCAATTTCAGTGTTAATATTTACACTTAAAGTGTAAATGTGACTAAATTACAAGTGTGTTAATAGTTACACTTGCAATTTAGTCACATTTACACTTTGAAAAAACTATGATTATAACTGCCAAAAAATAGTCAACCATTACACTTCATTAGTGTAATTTACCATTGCACTTCATTCGTAATGATTACACTTGCAATTTAAAAATTACACATTTGTGTAAACATTGCCAACCAAAATACAAAAAATTCTTTTCTAACTTCAAGATTGCCAAACAAAATAATTTCAATCAAAAATATGTCCACAAATTGTTTACTTTTTCGATAACACAGCCTTAATTTTGCGCTTCTTTTGTAACTTGGCCCATAAATCTTCTTTTCCAGTGATAAACCCATTCAACTTTGCTTCAAAAATGTCTCTGCTGACATTTATGTCAGCTAGAACAAGCGTCACCACCAACTCAACTACCAAGTTTCGTCGATTCCCCTTCCTCTCCAAGTCTGGATGCTCAAAAGGTTGACCCTCGTACATCAGGATATACATCATACAGAAAATCCCTGATTCTGTTATGTTAGGAAGGGGTGTTTGGCGCTGAACGGGATTTGCCGATGCTCAAAGCTAGTAATCTCGTATCCCCTGTCCGTTCTGACATCCAAATAATCGCTAACAGCTGATGCCTGCCATTAAAGCACTAACAATTAAATAAACCATCTATTGTTCATCTCTTCGAAAATGATTTATTGGCATCAGACTTACCACTTGGCGAGTAACATTGCACATTTTAGACTGATCCCAGTTGGCATGATGTTGGTAGTCAAGGAGATCAACAGTTTGTTGTCCAAAATTTATACATACGCATGCAAAGTGCCCACCAATGTTGACAGGTACGAAGATAAACTCGGCATTCAGATTGAAAGTTTTATCACGATCCTGGATCAAGGTATCCCAAATGTGATACAACCGATCGGTGATTTCATTAGATCGTGAGCCCGCTTCACGTATATCCAAAAGTCGCATGATACATTCTGTTCGGAGAAGTGAGTGAGCCTACATAATAAAAGTAAAAATAATGTATAACTTTTAGGCTTTGTGCGGGGGGGGGGGGGGGGTACCATATGACGTATCCCAAAGAAGGCCATCCTAGGAAGTAAGTATTATTGAGACTCCAAATGGTTCAAAGAAAAACAGCCCAGGACTGATGACAACAGGCGACATTACAACTTCGGGAAGCATGGACATGATGTCGGGTCGGCGTAGCGCGGCATGCCTACTGTACCAAGAGATTGATTCACTGCAATGAAACACATGTATAGTAGTAAGAAATTGATAAGTAGTTATAAATTAAATATCGTAACTAATTGGCCTTGTTATAAGAGTCTGGCAGATACTAACAAATTTTCAAAGTTGTAGTCGTCTAACAAGCAATAGTCCACCGCATGCTTTCGACGTGATCGAACACCCCTGACCAAAGTTTGATTGTTCCGTAAGAAGGTCGAGACAACAAGAGTCTGCGTACCAGCAGCCCCACAGTCAATTGA
The DNA here is from genome assembly GCF_048544455.1 of Silene latifolia. Classification (NCBI taxonomy): domain Eukaryota; kingdom Viridiplantae; phylum Streptophyta; class Magnoliopsida; order Caryophyllales; family Caryophyllaceae; genus Silene; species Silene latifolia. The sequence continues at coordinate 1,310,760 of NW_027413701.1, forward strand.
GCATCCCAAGCCATCCCCCCGCCCCGGGGACGGCTCCTTACGGCTGACAAAGGTTGGCTACCTGAAGACTGCGCTGACGCTTGAATAACAACGGGGCTGCTTTCCGCCTGTATGGCTACAGGATTGACCACAGGGCTTCCTTCTACGCGTTTAGGGGGTGGGTCTGCAACACGGGGATGTTTACTGTACGTAATCTCTTCCTCATCCTCCAGACTCCGCTTCTGTGCAGCATTGGAGACCGAATTCAAACCTTGACCATACTTTTGCCTGAATTGGGTTATCCTTTCGAGAACACTCTCCCTCACTTTGTTATGGTCACTCAGGATAAGGATCGACACCACTTCAGCCCGGCTGAGGTTGATAACGTCCATCTCACCTAAGGCGCAGTAAAAAAGCTTCCCATTGAAAAGCAGCATGTGTATCATCATGTACACACCGCAATCAAACGCAGAATACCCCCTACCTTGCCATTTAAATTCGACATTGACAAATTTAAACCCGGCGACCTTTGAACCTCTGACAAACCCTTTAGACTCCAGATACTCGCCCATTAAATCACACTGTAAAAGGAATTTCAAAAAAATAGTCAATTTAAAAACAGTGTTTACAATTCCAGAATACATATACACTAAAAAACAAATTAAGGTATGCTATTTATAATTATTACCGCAATACGCGAAATTCCAAAATATGGAAGCTTCTCAAAATCATCGTCGTAGCGACGATTGTCCAAATACTCTATCTGCTCAGATACGAAGTTTATGCATGCACAGCTGTAATGATCATTATTGCCAGATAAGACCGGGATGAAGACCTGGATGTGACAACAAAGACATAAAAGATACACTCAGTAAAATTTCACATTTACACTTTCAATAATTTGTCACATTTACAGTCCATGTGTCATGACATTTACACTTTCCATATATTCACATTTACACTTTATATGTCATGACATTTACACTTCCTATTTAGTCACCTTTACACTCCATATGTCATGATATTTACACTTTCTATATCATCACATTTACACTTTATATGTCCTGACATTTACACTTCCTATTTAGTCACCTTTACACTCCCTATGTCATTATCTTACACTTTCTATATAATCACATTTACACTATACATCATGGCATTTACACTTCACTATGTCTCACATTTACACTCCCTATGTCATAACATTTACACTTTCCATATATTCACATTTACACTTTATATGTGCTGATATTTACACTTCCTATTTAGTCACCTTTACACTCCCTATGTCATCACATTTACACTTTCAATATAATCACATTTACACTATACATCATGACATTTACACTTCACTATGTCTCACATTTACACTTCATATGTCATGACATTTACACTTCACAATATCTCACGACATTTACAGTTCACTATGTCTCACGTTTACACTTCATATGTCATGACATTTACACTTTCTTCTTAATCACATCCAGGCATTTATACTTTCTGTGAAAATCACATATACACTTTCTGTGTGATGACATTTACACTTTCTGTGTGATTACATTTACACTTCACAATAGGTCACATTTACACTTACCATATCAGATCCAAGTTGAAATGGAGACAAACAGGATTGAATCCAAGCATCCCACCCAGCCCAGATTTCGTCCTTTTTGTCAAGAACAATTCCTTTCTTCTTGGCTTTCCAAATATCAAAGACAAAGACTGTTCAAACGAAGGGCAGCGCTATTAAATTTAGACACTTACGTTACAATTAAATTGGAACTATACAAATTGCATTGAGTGAGGATAGGACAAGTACGGTGTGACTAAGCCCGAAGAAAGAACGAGAAGATGCAACTGGTGCAGTTTGATCATACATCATCTTATTGATTAGTAGGCACCAACAATCGATAACAGAAGACATAACTTCCTGTCCAAGTTCAAGGGTTAACATGTCTTCCCGAGACACGAAGAAAAAGTCTGAAAAAACTGCCAATTCTTCCCTACTAAAAAAGAAAAAATTATATAAGGCGAACATGATTACGACAACATATAAGTATTAATATGTTTGACATAGAAATTAATCGACTCACCCTTTCAACCAAGCTTCTGATTTGTTAAATACGTAGTCCAGGACGTATTTCCTTTCCTTAAAAACATTCTTAAATAATTTCTTATTCAAATTGCGAGTCTCTGAGAACAAAGCCCCGCTGGGCATGGGTTCCCCACAATCCATGGTGCAAATCGGGTTCTCGGGGACCACTTCAATGCACTTTGTAAGGGCTCGGTTGAATGAAATAGGAAAGGGTGGTGATCCAGGTTACTCCGAGGACATAAATTTCCGACCATCCGCAGAACGGCCGGTTCGAAGGGCTGCCGCATCGATCGTTCCAAAATCCTCACCTGGAACCCCCTTAAATGCCTCAGCTAGCTCTGCAGTAGATATAAACGTACACTAAAATTCCGGCAATTTAAACTCGGAGGACGGTGCTTCAACAACCACCTTATCTGCTCCCTCTATAACATCCATGGGCTTGTCATTATTCTGAAATGAACCAGGACAAGCGGGTTGTGCAGTAGGGCGTTCACCTTGCTCGTTGACCATGCCGCCACCACTCTCTAACCCTTCTTGCGATGCATCTTCACGGACTGTGGACGAAACAATGCCAGGCTCACCATCCGGTACTTTCGTACCACTAAATTGGGGTCGGTCAATGGGCTGTTCCACTCCCGGTGCACCGCTATCATCCACAGCCTCACCAGACACTAGTCCAACCACCAGTGGTTCGGGCCCACGGCAGGGCCCCTGATCTTGAGGCGTCCATGCCCGCTGCAGCCCTCGTCTGGTCTGGGTGCACCGCTACACATCCACATCCACGCCGAGGCACTACTCCAACCACGGTGATTCGGGCCCAAGGCAGGGCTCCTAATCTTGAGGCGGCTCCATATCCATTCCCTGCATAGCCTCATCCTGTTCTCTCGGTGCACCACCCTGAGCCACTTCACTGTCACCGATGTCTGACAACTTATTCAGCACGTTATCAATATCAGCTGTCGCTATAAATTTCAACTGAAATGAAGATGAACCATCTTCAATTGACGGGACTACCACATCCGCATCCACCTTGTTCGCTACTTTTGAATAAGACACCTCCCCTTCACCGAATGAGCCCCCTGTTCTTGAGCTCGCTCCATATCCATACCTTGCACAAACTCATCCTCACCTCTCTGACGTACGCAGACCTCTCGCCGCTTCACGACCACCATCACCAATATCTCCAAACCTTCCGGTAGCGTTCTCAATATCGAATCGAAATAAATTTTAGTTGAATCGAAAATAAACCATCTTGAGTTTGATGACCTACCACATCCGCATCAACCTTATTCGTTGCTTCTGACTTACACTTCTCAACAACATGTTCGGACTTTCTCGGGGGCACCACTAGTGTCGTGCACTTCCCCTCTCAAACTTTCCCCGCTCCTCGTTCAATGAGGGCTTTGTGTAAGCTTCTTCAACTTCATCCGGGCAATAAATTTTCTCTAGAATCTGCCGATCCGTTAATTGAGTCAAGTCTTCGGTTAAATCTAGCCCGCATTCCTCTTTCTCTCTTCGACAGGCTTCGTTAAGTTCAGCGGTGTTGTAGAAATCAGCGGTCTCCATTACCTGTGACATCGCCGTATCACCTGCTTTATCACCCAAATCAGAATCTTCTGCAAGTGATACAGGCTCTACAGTAGGCGTAAACTCGAACTTAGGAACCTTGGTCTATTTTTTCTTGCTTGCCTTTGTTTTTTTCTTTGCCACCTTCCCAACATCTGACAATGAGGGAGCGTTATCATTATATTTCTTCATTTGGGAAGCTAAATTTCCAACTTCTTCAACATATTCCTTCACCTTTGCACCTTCAAAAAAAGCTTGCGTCGCTTGTGACGGAACAAGATCGATTGAAGAAGTAGCACCGTTGTTAAATTCTTAAGCATTGCAGCTGCATCCGCATACCAGGAATAGAAGGCCACAACGTTCCTTTGAATCTTCAAGTACAGCTCGTGTACACTCTACCGTTGGTAACAAAAAAAGATTTAAGAGTCTAGATACACAAAATATACTTGCTCAATATATATATATATATATATATATATATATATATATATATATATATATATATATATATATATATATATATATATATATATATATATATATATATAGAAGAAGGATCAAGTGAGTCCACCCAAATTCATTGAGTCCATGAGTCCTCTTAAGGGCCATTGAAAAGATAGGATGGAGGGTTGAGATTGAAGGGGAAAAGGGAGGGATTAATGCTAAATGGAGGGGATTGAAGCTAATTAATCACTTTCCCTCACTACCTTCACTAATCAACCACTAATTTTACTATATATCATTTATTTTCCAATCACTTCTCTCTCATCTCACACAATTACATTTCTCTCATCTCTCTAAAAACCCAAAAAATTCAAAACCAATCAAAAAAAATTTTCCCCCTCATTCTCCTCTTATCCTCATCAGTCATCACCATACACCACCGTCATACCACCCACCATTCAGACACCCGCCGCACCACCGCCCAGCCCACAACTCCACCACCCTCGTATCCCCTCGACACCACTCAACACCACCACCACATCACCTCGACTCACCATCCTCCCCACCCCAACACCAACACACCACCACGTACCTACTGCGAGTACTGCCCGATCTCCTCTCCTCTCCACCACCCACACCCACCGACATAACCACAACCCGACTAACCGACAACCACAACCCGACAACCTATTCTCCAAAACCCGACTACCCGACAACCACCACCAAAACAGATCTACATCACCCCCTTCCTCCTTTTCCGTCACCCACAGCCACCACCAAAAACTAACCCTGCCGCCCTCTCACAATCAGATTGACCACCACCAAAAAACTCCCCTGCACCTTCTACTCGATTTTAAAAAAAACCCCAGATCTACCAACCGCCACCTTTCTCTCGTCCTCTGTCGCGGCTGCTACTGTCGCCCTCCACCACCACAACTTTTCTCTCTTTCTCTCTTTCTCGTTTTCCTTTTTTTTTTAAAGATCTGAGAGTCGTGTATTGTTATGGGTGTTTGGTTTTAGTTTGTGTGCTTGTGTGTTATTTGTTTTTTTTTCTCATTCTCTCTTTCTCGTTTTATTTGGTTTTAGTTTGTGTGTTTGTGTGTATTTGTGTGTTATTTGTTTTTTTTTCTCTCTTTCTCGTTTTCCTTTTTTTTTATATTTTTTTTTGTTTTTTTTCTTATTTGTGTTTAAAGACAATTACCACATTTTATTCTTAGATCTAAAAAAATATATAGTAGATTAATGAAAAATAATCATATTGTCATGTTTTTTATTATTAGATCTAATAAATATATTTATTTTCAGATTTACACTCGTATTCTATACATTTTTGTCAGATTTACACTCCTAATTCTTTAAATTTACACTTGTATTTCCTCACATTTACACTCGTTTTTATTTAAATTTACACTTGTATCTCCTCACATTTACACTCGTATTTCTCTTAAATTTACACTTGTATCTCCTCACATTTACACTCGTATTTCTTTAAATTTACACTCATATTTCTTAACATTTACAGTCGTATTTCTTAACATTTACACTCGTATTTCTTTACATTTACACTTGTATTTCTTTACCAAAGTTGTACTACTTGGTGGTTGATATGAATTGACTAAAAAATAAATTTTTTGTGGATATTTACACTCATAATTCTTTAAATTTACACTTATATTTCCTCACATTTACACTCGTTTTATTTAAATTTACACTCTTATTTTTTTACATTTACACTCGTATTTCTTTACATTTACACTCGTTAAAATTATATAAATTTCCACTCATATTTTTTGTGGATATGAGTTGGTGGGGAAGGACGATGATGGTGGTGTTTTTTCGTAGTTGGACTAAAGTTTTACTCGTAAAGGACAAAGTTATACTTACAAAGGACTAAAGTTACACTCGTAAAGGACTAAAGTTTTCAAATTTACACTCTTAAAATGTTACATTTCCACTCGTAAAACATCACATTTACACTTGTAAAATGTTAAAATTATATAAATTCAAAATTTCCGTCACAAAAAATCAAATTTACACTCTTAAAATGTTACATTTACACTCGTAAAACATCACATTTACACTTGTAAAATGTTAAAATTATATAAATTCAAATTTTCCATCACAAAAAATCAAATTTACACTCTTAAAATGTTACATTTACACTCGTAAAACATCACATTTACACTTGTAAAATGTTAAATTTATATAAATTCAAAATTTCCGTCACAAAAAATCAAATTTACACTCTAAAAATGTTACATTTACACTCGTAAAACATCACATTTACACTTGTAAAATGTTAAAATTATATATATTCAAAATTTCCGTCACAAAAAATCAAATTTACACTCTTAAAATGTTACATTTACACTCGTAAAACATCACATTTACACTTGTAAAATGTGAAAATTATATAAATTCAAAATTTTCGTCACAAAAAATCAAATTTACACTCTTAAAATGTTACATTTACACTCGTAAAATATCAAATTTACACTTGTAAAATGTTAAAATTATATAAATTCAAAATTTCCGTCACAAAAAATCAAATTTACACTCTAAAAATGTTACATTTACACTCGTAAAACATCACATTTACACTTGTAAAATGTTAAAATTATATAAATTCAAATTTTCCGTCACAAAAAATAAAATTTGCACTCTTAAAATATTACATTTACACTCTTAAAACATCACATTTACACTTGTAAAACTCATACAACATTACATTTACACTTCTGAAATCTGAAACCCAAAACTGATTAATTAGGGGCTAGAGAGAGAAAGAAAAATTAATAAGTGTATAGAAATTTGATTAGTGGTAATTTTTTTTTGGTAATTTTCAATCTCAATCCAACCATCCACATTTTTTTCCTTTTCTTTTTAATAGCCCTTAATCAAATGCATCTCCACCATTCAATGAGTCCATCCAAAGGCCCTTAGAGGGACTTATGGACTCATCTCCACCATTTAATATATATATATATTAAAAAAAAATATGCCATTAATTAAACATTCATAACATAAAACTTACATCTACAACCTTAGTTTTCAACTCATCGTCATCTTCAACACCGGGGGGGAGTTCAATCTGAATAAACTTCTTATCGGGCATTGTACCCGGCGTTGAAATCAAAAGAGGCGTAGGGCTTGCCAATGGCGCCTTCGGCGCGCCAGCTATGGCCAACATCGTATTACCAGTGTCCTTCTCATCAGGGGTCTTGTTTTGACATCGGGGGTACTTCACCTTCGACAAAGTTAGTCGACCCAATGGACCCACGTCCAGCTCATCCTTTAACCTCTTCGATAGAGTTTTCAGATCCCAATGCTGAATAAGTGGAAGGCCATCTAGGCAACTCATACCACGGTAATCATACCGCTGAAAATAAGTAATCATAAGGAAAAGGATACAACCAAGCAGATGTGACTGCACGCTGCGAGCCTCCGCTGCAGCATTAGCTAAACATTCTAATACATACGAGCACCAGTCATACTCTGGTATGGCACTCACATCTTCAACCACTTTCAAAAGTTTTATTTCAATGCCGTTGTTCAATGTCGGCGCAAGGAATGATGAAATGCTAAGAAACACAAACAGGCGGCAGAATTCATCCCCTCCATCTTTGAATTGCTTTGACTCAATATAATTGAAGACGTCTCCTAAAGGAATAGAATCAGAATTTGATTTCACTTTGAACTTTTTGCGCCACAGTTGTTTTATGCGCACATATTTTTCATCTTTAGCACCAGGCATATGTCCAGTAGGTACTATTTCCATCTCTCTCTCACCAACAGGTAACATGAAACAGTCATAGAAATCATACTTAGTAACCATAAACTCCTTCAACTCCGACGCTCTGAAAAAATAAGAACCATCGCCGAAAGCCTCGAGAAATTCAGGAACATGTGAAAGCGGGAAAGTTCTGAGTTTAAGATGAAGCAACCCCCCAAATCAAATCCTCTGTACAGCGGCTCGTTGAGCAATGTTAAGCTTACTAATAAGCTTGTGAAGTCTGTTGGGCCGACACTTAACGGAAACAGTAGGGGTAACTTGGGGTTGTTCTTCGCTTTCAGGTAGTTCTCCATCAGATACCATCTGAATCAGGAAAAAAAGTACATAAGAAATGCACAATATCAGTCAACCTATAACAGTCTACACATTTACATTTACACTTACTCTATCCTCACATTTACACTTCCAGTATCTTCACATTTACACATCCAATTTAGTCAGATTTACACTTTATTTGTTCATATTTACACTTCTCCTCTCCTCACATTTACACTTCCAGTATCTTCACATTTACACATCCAATTTAGTCAGATTTACACTTTATTTGTTCACATTTACACTTCTCCTATCCTCACATTTACACTTCCAGTATCTTCACATTTACACTTCCAATTTAGTCAGATTTACACTTTATTTGTTCACATTTACACTTACTCTATCCTCACATTTACACTTCCAGTATCTTCACATTACACTTCCAATTTAGTCAGATTTACAGTTTTAGTGTTCACATTTACACTTACTCTATCCTCACATTTACACTTCCAGTATCTTCACATTTACACTTCCAATTTAGTCAGATTTACACTTTATTTGTTCACATTTACACTTCTCCTATCCTCACATTTACACTTCCAGTATCTTCACATTTACACTTCCAATTTAGTCAGATTTACCCTTTATTTGTTCACATTTACAATTCTCCTACCCTCACATTTACACTTCCATTATCTTAACATTTACAATTCCAATTTTGTCGATTTGATTTTAGTGTTCACATTTACACTTACTCTATCCTCACATTTACACTTCCAGTATCTTCACATTTACACTTCCAATTTTGTCAGATTTACACTTTGTGTTCACTTTTACACTTACTCTATCCTCACATTTACAATTTGAATATCTTCACATTTACACTTCCAATTTAGTCAGATTTACACTTTATTTGTTCACATTTACACTTCTCCTATATTCACATTTACACTTTCTATTTGTTCACATTTACACTTTTTTTTGGTTCACATTTACACTTGGGCTGTCCTCACATTCACAATCCCAATTACATCACATTTACAATCCCCAAAAACAGGCTCGATTGAAACCCTAATGAGATACATTCACACTACCCATCGGTTGATTTACACTATCAATTTAATTAGCAATTCAAAGACTATAATATTTATACTACCCACTTAAAATTAAATTCAAACATGCTAATGAATCAAAATGTTTATGGATAATCAAATATAATAAAAATCACATAAATTTAAACATGCAATAAAATCATAAACTCATAAATAACAAAATAAAAAAATGAAATAACTCCAATATAACAATTACGACTCTAGGATAATTTGCAAATTTAAAAAAATACAACAAAGAAAACAATAAAGGATGATCAATGAATTACCTTCAAAGTGAGGTAAAGAAACAAAGATAGGAACTGCGAGTGTTTCAATGGAATAAAATATAGAGAAGAAAATGGATTTGTTGTATTTGGTAAGGAATAGGTTATGTAGAAAATAAAATTGAAGAAATGTGAGATGAAACACAGGAATTAGTAAGGACGGTTTTTTGAAATTATTAAAGGAGTTGCATGAGATAGTGGAGGGAAGTTGAATAACGTGCGTATGACTGATGGAGGACGCAAACATGCAGAATTTTAACAGTGAGTCTATCACCCTAAGGAGAGAGGTAAATAGTCTACATATTATTATAATGTTATAAGTTGCTTTTTGGTGTAATCTTAGCCATTCATCCTCACAATCTAAGGGCTCTAAATGGAACTTATGGACTTAATGACTTAAGGTGGACTCACTTGATCATTTCTCTCTCTCTCTCTCTCTCTCTCTCTCTCTCTCTCTCTCTCTCTCTCTCTCTCTCTCTCTCTCTCTCTATATATATATATATATATATATATATATATATATATATATATATATATATATATATATATATATATATAGAAATAGGATCTCGTGCGAACTATAAGTTCGGTGCGAACTTACGAACTAATTATCAGCGCTTGGATCAAATTAATCAAAGGTTTAAATTAAACCCTTTCACTTCTCCAGTTCTCCTCTTCCTTCAAACGTAATCCCCGAATTTCTAACCTCCTTGACCTTTATCCACCACCACCTGTCTTCACTATCGGCCACCAATTCCACCGTCGCCGGAGTTTAGTGACCCAATCATATCACCGACGTAACACCGAACGCTGAACACTAGCTCTCCTACTGGAATTACACCCTTACAAGAGCACCAAGCACCGTCGATGTTGACATTCTCAATGAGAACTATTTTAGTATCAAAATCTGCCATCAGATCCGTCTCCTCTTCCCCATTTCGAACTCAGTATCGTTTTCCGACCAACAATCTCCTTCGAAAACGACATATATAAAGAAAAATTGATACTTAATTCTCAGATCTACAAAAAATAGCGAATAATTGTCGAAAACTAAGATGGTCAGGTTTGTTGAATGAGTTGGATCTGATTGGGTTTGACGGAATGGGATGGTCAGCGTGTCGATCGAGCTATGGTGACGAGGTGGCGCGAGTATAAGCAGCAATGGAGTTGTAGGTCTTTGTTGCTTGATGTTTAATGGAGTTTTCGGTTGTGGTGGAGAAAGGAGAGGCGTTGGGCGTGGTGGTTTCGTGGTAGTGATACGAAATAGGGGGGTGAAGAGGATGAGTGGTGGTGTGGTCCGTGGTCGTTCTTGGGCTGTGGTGTTTGCCTTAGTGATAGGCAGTGGTCAGTCTAGTGTTAGTCGTGGGTAAAGTTGGTCAGACCTGGTGGTGGTGTTGGTAACTTGGTATGGCGGAAGTAGGCAGTGGTTATTGGCAATTGTAAGACACAGGTGGCTAAGTATAAAATTGTCGGGAAATTTAGAGCCAAAAAGTGGTATACCTCGACATTGTTCAAGATTTAATTTCGTCAGCGGACAACCAGAACATCGTCGTCAATTTTTCCGACAATGAACCCAATTCCGCAACACCGGAAACACTTTCAGCCTAGCAACACTCCGACTTCATCCCCACGACTACCACATAATATGTGTACCCAATAGTTTTAGCTTGTGTACTTAGTAGTATTCCCTTGTGTATCCGTTGTACAAATTGTTACTGTAATCCAACAAGGTTAGAATTGTTGATTTGTATATCAATTTTTGTTTACTAATCGATTTGTATGCTAATTACTTGGTTTCTTATGATACTGTGGCTGCATTATTTGGTATGTCTAAACAGTCAATTATTCATGTTAATGGGAAGAATTTAGCTCAACATGATACTGCTTTTGTGCCAATTATGTTTGTACATAACCAAGTTAAAACTGTATGGATACACTTTTGTGGCTGTATAGATACATTTCTATATGTTTGTAGATACACATACTTTTTTGCATATATGAATATTATACAATCACATTTCTGTCTCCTCCGGATACGTTCTTAAAACTGTATGGATACACATCTCCACCTTGTTAGATACACATACTACCCTACATGCTTAGGGTTCAGTTTAGTTGTCTTTGACCCCGTCTCAATAGTAAGGGAAAGGGTTTAGGCGGCTCCTTTAGTTGGCTAGATACATTCCTGTAGCTAGCCAGATACACCTAAGCTGCTGATGCCGCTGGATACTTGCCTTTAAGTTTCTAGATACTCCCTCAGATTCACTATATTCTTCCCCTTTCCTTTTTGCACAAGAAATAAGAAAGTGATTTTGGACCACACAAAACACACTACCCGACATGTAATTTAATTTGGACCACACAAATCAACCCAAAAAAAGAAATAGGGAAGAAAACCCGAATAATCCGAATAAGGAAATAGGGAAGAAAATGGTGAATAGGAGGGAGTACATCTCTTTAAGTTGCTAGATACATACTTCTAGCTTGCTAAATAAAATCGGTAGATACATTTTGTGTAACTTAAGATATTTCTTTTAGCAAATCAAAATTTAACCAATAAATGTATATTTTTCGTGCTTCGAGAGTGGCAGCTCCTTCTTAGTAACTGGTTTTCACGTTTTGATCTTGATCGTTGTGCTATAATATGAAGCCAATATGGTCTAATTGTGATTATTTGTGATCTTGTGGCTTGTTATTGATAGCATGTTCCTTTTTTCGTATGTCTCATTATAGCCTTTTTTTTTCTTTGGTATGTAATTCAGCAATCCTGATAACCAAAATCACCAAAAGGATGAATTCGACACAGCCCAACAACGAATAACCCAAATGGGTATATCTTCTAAACTAGTGGGAATAACTCTCATTGGGCCGACCACCGTCACTTTCAATGTGCAGACCACTACCGTCACTCTCAAAATGGTGACCACCTGAACAACCACAAACACTTTTGATTCAAAGCCCACATTACCTAGATACACATATTACTTGGTCCATATTGTGGACAGCGGGCCGCCCACGGGGGCGCTCGGGACGAGGGGGGCCTCGGAAACAACAAGCGTTTGCATTTTGTAAGGAGTCGCCACCAATTTTTATGGAAAATTGGAACCGTTCGAATACCTCGTGTCATGTCAAGACACAAAGTAGTGACATGAACACTAAGCAATCGTTACCCTTAGCATTCTATGTCTAGAATGACTCTCGTGGATGCCAATGAACACGGGTGCTCACGGAGATCTGGAGTAAGGGGTGAGGGTACGTATTAGGAAGCTCTTTTGATCGAACACCTAATCCCGCCCGCCTCGATAGCGGCCTCTACTAATGATTAGGGAGTTTATTCGTACTTGATATATCGTCGGCTATATGCATGCAATGCAACATCCAAGTTTTAATCCTAACATGTGAATTAGACTAAGTCGGTGGACAATTAATTAGCATGCAATTTGGTCAAAGTAGGATTTAAATGCTCATTTACATGTGAAAAACATACAAATAACAAAAGAAATACAATGAATATAAATTACAATAATGGAAATTACATTAATTACATTGGATTAGGCGATTTATGTCGAAAATACCTTTAAAACGGATGATTTGAGAAAAAGGAATAAAAGAAATAAAACAAAGAAAATTAAATAAAGTAAACGAATGAAGTCGGTGATAATACGGATATTAGTTGATTAATACGTAAGCTAAACAAACTAGGTCAAGGCGGAAAAGGAGTTCGCAGAGACAGAATTCCCAGAACAGCGCGCGAGCACTGCGCCCTTTGGAAGAGGCGCGGCGATTTTTGCGTACATTCAAAGTGGTGAGTTCTGGCGTGAAGCGAAGCGCAAACCGTTAATGCTATTTGATGATTTTAAGGATTGATTAGATTATTTGACTCGGATGAAAGTGATTAATAGGTTATTTAACATATGAATGGGTCATAAAACAGTAAAACATGGATGAGACGGATTTAAGACGAATTAATTACAAGGTTTGAATGATTAATTAAACTAACTAAACAAATTAATTAGGTTGAACATAATGGGTGATGACGAATTAATGAATAAACAGATGAAAATATATCAACGATGAATTCCAGAAACTCAATATGAACAAATTGAATCTCTAAAATCCGGGTTTGAATTTAATGACGAAAACCCGCGAATATCGATTATAAGGGATTTAAGTCGGATTTATGATGATTAAAACAAGTTAATGATGATGATTAATATGATACAATATACATGTGGATATTAAACTATTATGAACGAATAATTAAAGAAAATAAACGAAACAAATAACAAAACACACGAATTACAGAGGACGAAGAAGAAGAAAAGAAGCGAGAAGCTGCGGCGGCCTCACGAAGAGGCGCAGCAGTCTTTGCGCTCCTTCAAGAGGCGCAGATTCTTGCTGCGTCTTTTCTCGACGCCATCTCTCGGAAATCAAAAACGGGGTTTTGAAGACGGTTTTAGAAATCGGTTTTAATGAGGTACTTTCGACATAAATCTTACATTTGTTATACAATAATCAAAATACAATAAATAAAAGAGAGATTAATACACCCTCAGACTTACATGTTGACGGAACGAGAAGGACTAAGAAAATCGATTAGTGAATGCTCGACGCGAATGCAAGGAAAGAGTGCCCTCGTAAGAGGAAAACGATTTAACAAATTGATTAATTAGATTGATTGAGTGTAGTGGTCAAATTGGTCGGTCATGCAACGGAGAGAGGCTGGTACCGGAAGGATCCGAGCTTACGTGGTCGAAGGTTCAAGCACGTAGGCGCCAATTAGTAAGAACAAAGTCTAGAATGCAAAGGGAGAAGAGAAGGGCGGACACTCGCGTGAGAAATATGAGGAACGAAAGCTCCTATTTATACTAATCACACGGAGGAATAGGGTTTCGGAGACTCTTTGGAAGTGAATCTCGGAAAGATATAAAAAAGATACGTAAATCATGCAAAGAAGGGCACGGGAAGAGGCGCGGCGACCACTGCGTCTCTTGGAAGAGGGCGACACTTGCGTCTATTCCCAGGAGGTTTCCTCCTGTTTAAGAAAGATTTCCGTGTTTAAGTTATGGTAGGACGGATTTAATTCGATTATCTTTTGAATATTACGGGATATTATTTGCCAAAAGATAAAATTTGAGAAATATGGAATAGAAATATCCGGAACATTCCAGAACATTCGACTCGGGATTTAACGGTTATCGAGAAAATGGAGACGGTTTTTGACCCGGACTCGAATGTACTCTAATTATCGCCAAAACGACCGTATCGGTACGTAGATGACAACTAAGAGGTTGACATTAATATTTGAGCAATCACTTGACGATAATCTTACGAATTGTCACTAATCGTTCCGCGAATCAAACATGCGGCCCAATCATCACTTAGGGTGGTTTGTGAGGGGTGCGAAAAACGAGGTGTCTGAGCCCCCACTTTGACCGAGGCTTGGACAAGGCAAAAGTCAAAGTATAGCCATCAGGTCAATCGAAGATTACAACTGACGACTATGGCGACGCGAGGCGGCTCAAGGGGTCGAGCGAGGACTGTCGTCGGGAACATTTTAGAGTCTGTCGACTATCGGGGAGGGTCGTTTAAAGTCCATTAGACTACGTAAGGAAGCTCGCTTGACCATAAGAGGAGACCATACGAGATACCCCAGGTGAAGCGGGGATCAAGACGCTTCGGCAAAACTCTTTGATCCGAAGATAACTTGGTGTCTGAAGGCATTAGGGGTCACAGGGAATTCTGAAGAAACTTCTTAACACTTCTGACGGCTAAACTCTGAAGGCTAAACTCTGAAGGCTAATTCACTCTAAAGGGAAGGCTGAAGGATACTTCTCTCTAAAGGATTGAAAGGGAACCTAAACTGGGGGGAATCTGCCTGTCTCTGTCCTCAAGCAAACTCTCACTGGGGAATGAAATGATGATTTTGGGGAATCTGCCTGTCTCTGTCCTCAAGCAAACTCTCACTGGGTGATAAAACGATGACTTTGGGGAATCTGCCTGTCTCTGTCCTCAAGCAAACTCTCGTTGGGGAATACACCGACGATTAGGGACGTCTTGATCGTCAGGGAAGAAGGTTTTGAGTGAGCGGTGATCGCAAAATACCACTGCGCCGAAACAAAATGAGCAATACGCAAAATCTGCTGCGAGGATAAAATGAATTTGGACGATCTTGCAAAATATCGTCGCTATTTGGATAAAATGCGGGCGGAACGAAGAAATCGTCGAAACGGACCAAAATGATACAAATGTCATCGAGGAAGAGGCGCACCAAGGATGGGCCCACGAATAACGAACTCATAACGAATTTTCGAAAATTCGTAAGGAGGGAACAAAAGGAAGAGGCGCAGCAAGAGCTGCGTCTCTTGGAAGAGGCGCTTGGCCTCTGCGTCCTTTCCCCAATTCGGCGATTCTTGCGTAAAAACGCGAAATCAGAAGGGTTTTAATTCATTATTTCGAAACACAAATTCTCCAATTTCTCTCTCAAATCTTCACCATTTCCGTCAAGGTTGGATTCAAAAGCTTGCTTGAAATATGACTAATCGAGGTATGTGTCTTAAACTTGCATTAATCATCCGTATTTGTTGAATTTTGAGCTGCAATAATTAGGGTTTTCGACCCATTTGCTCGAAAATTTGGGGCTTTTCCCCCAAATGGATTTGTCTTGCTAAATTGATGCTAGAAATGGATAGTAGGCAATGTTAGGAACATAACCATGTATTCACTTTGAATTTTCATCGAGTTTCGAGCCCTTGAGCGAATTTTGAGACGGTTTCGCAGCTAGATCGAAAATTGCTTCGAAAATGGCCTTAGGATTGCCCATTTGTGATGAAATTTGATATTTGGGACCCTTGGGTGATGGGTAAACTTCCTGTCATCTCGGAATTTTGGTCGGTGACAACTTTTGCAGGGCACCTTTTAGGGCATAACCGCCATTATAGCGAAATGCTGCCGAATTTTCGACTCGAACCCGGAACTAGGCTTTGATTTTGACTTGACTTGACCCAATTTGTCACATGAGTGATTGAATTGGTGAGAACATGGCCAAGGATGGCCAGAAAGGATAGTTTCCAGGGCTCCGGAGGCTCGAAAACTTCTTAATCAAAGGCTCGCCGTCACGTGACGCGGCCTGAACTTGCTTTAATGCTATAGGTGATGACGCTTCCACTTCCGGGAGGACTCCCATGGAGGTAGACGCCAGTGCGGTTGAGGAGGCTTTGGAGCAGGCTTTCACCGACTCGGTGATGGCTGCTGCAGACGAGGTTCCTGAGGAGGAGGCTGCTGAGGAGGAGGAGATTCCGCGACGGGCCCACCTCGGACGAGGGGGTCGTCAGCTGAGAGGAGCTCCCGCGTGGGCTGAGACCTGGGAGAGTAGGCACCTTGTGTGGGCTGCCGAGGGTCACTTGTCCTACAGGACGGTGAAGAGCTTGGTAAATAGGAATTCCCTAACTCATTACTTATCCTCTTTCTGTTTTTTGTTCGAATTTCCTTCAAATTTACTTCAAATTAAAGATAGCTTTATTTCGAATCATAATAGGAGGCCGGGAATATCCGGTCATTCTCGGGGTACACGACGGCGATGGAGCACTACGAGCGGCTGTCGGAGGAGGAGAGGGCCATGATCGAGCGTGGAGCGTTCGGTCCTCTGGTTCAGGTCTGGAGGGATATCGTGAAGAGGAAGTTGCGGGCCAACCTTAGCCTGGTCCGCGCTTTCTTGGATCGATTTTGGGATACGACTTCCACGTTTCACCTGCCTTTTGGTGAGGTGGGAGTCACCTTGGAGGATTACGGCATGATTTCTGGTCTGCCGTGCGGGACTGAGGAGATGGTGTGGCCGGAGGCTGGCATGAGAGCGGATTCGGCCGAGGCGAGGAGGCTGATCGGCTGGAACCTGTCGCCGAAGGCTGTTGCGGTGCCGGGTTTGGTACCCAGTACCTATGTTCGAGATTACTTCGCGGGGAAGACCCCGGCATCGGTGGTGATCGACGGGAGGGAGACGGTTCCTCCTCCTTGTACGGTGAGCGAGAGGGCTCGCTTGTGGCTTTGGTGGTTCTTGTCTTCGATTTACCTCGGAGACAAAGGTGAGAGGTGTCATCGTGAAGCTTCTCCCTTTTCTTGCCGACCGAGCTCCCTAGGGCGTTGGGATTGGGTCCTTCTTGGTTTTGCGGTCCTCATCCGCTTCATGAGGGCCATGGTTCGTCGGGAGTTGATGGAGAAGGGGACTTCTCTCCGCGCTATCGGACACAGGCTCTTGTTGGAGGTATGAACCTTCCTTTTGATAGCAAAATAAATTCCTTTCTTTTATCAAAGATCGAAAGATCGTCATTGACTATTCCGTTTGGGCGTGGGTGTACTCTTACTTCCGGGCCTCGCGCCCAAGAGGACGGAGCCGTTGGAGAGGGCCTATCCTGTGGTGAGGGATTGGGTCATGTGCTGGACGAAGAGCAAGCGTTCTTCTCACAACGTCTACCGGCGGGACGTGAACGCCCTTGGTGAGCGGCGTGAGTATCCCGTTTGTATGCATTTATACTTCTTTCCCTTTATCTGATCATAGGAATGATCCCTGTCTTTACCTTGTTGCGGTGGGTGCCGGACCTTGGGCGGAGTATGCCGAGGCACCTCCTTTTATTCCGAGGTCCTTCGACCTAGGAGCCCAGGTTCTTTGTTGTGGACGTCGATGGGTCCGGTATGGTACTTAGGCGAGCGTTTGGCTCGTCGGTGCTCGCGGGCGCGTTGCGGTTCCGTTGATCCTCCTAGGACGATGTTCGGGAGCCTTCCGAGGCGAGAGGGAGGCGGACTTGGCCGGTGCCGGTGGGGACGACCTTCTTACGCTGGTGAGGACTACTCGGCGTTCCTCTACGGGAGGTTGGCGTGCGCGATAGTGGTGAGTATCCTTTGCTTTCTTTGATTGACTTTGGGAATTTCGATGAAAGATCACCGATTAATGAGAGTCGTTTGTCTTTGCAGGAGGTTGAGGCGGCGGGCATCGAGCCCCCGGTGTATCCCGAGACCCTCGAGTACACTGACGCGACCGGGAGGACGACGATCTCGAGTTGCGTGATTTTGACGTGGGCATGTGACGGATCTTGGCCTCGGACGGCGGCAACATCGATTCGGAGGGTGAGCCTCGGCTTATTCACCTTTGCGTAAGAACACATTGGATTAAACTTGTTCAATTTCTTTGAGAATTTCTTTTGAAAATGCGGTCGCGCCATCTCGGTTCGTGGCACTATGGAGGGTGGCCAACCGGTTGCGAGCTACCGCCATCGAGGCACTCGTCGGTGGTCGAGGTCGTCAGGTATGAACCTTATTTGATCTCTTTTGATTGATTTTTTTTTTTTTTTTTTTTTTTGTTTTGTTCTTTTTTTATTTTGTTTGAATCGATTGACATGAGCCCATTTCTTTCTTGTTCTCGGGCCGATCGTGAGTGGAGCGAGAGTTAGCTTGATCCGGGAGGAGACGGCTCGTTTGTCGAGGAGCTCGAGTTTCGGGATGCCGAGATCGCTGCTCTTATGGCGAGGGTTGCCGAGTTGGAGGGTGCTCGTGATAGTCTGCGTGGTTTTTGTAGTCTTGATTTTGAACATTTTTGGTTTTGTTTGGGCGAAGCCCGGTTATTTAGACTTGGATTTGTTTGGGCGAAGCCCCGATTGCATATTTGGACTTGTTTGGGCGAAGCCCCGGTTGCTTGTACATTTGCTTTTTTGTTGTATATATACGACGGCCGAGTGCCTTTTCTTTGTTGGGTCGTCTTTGTTTGTACCTCAACGGGTTAGCTTTTGGACGAGTTTGGTAGATAACGGTTTGTACCGTCATGCTGCCGAAATTTTCATAGAAAAAACACATTCATTTACATTTTTATATACACATAAGGCCTTTAACTAGTGCAAAAAAGAAAAGTGAGACTCGAAAAGAACGCGAAAATGCAAAAAATTTTGTCGGAAATGACCGGACGGTAGGGAGGGTTACCCCCGCAAAAAAAAAGGAAAAAAGAAATATATAAGTTAGAAAATGAATAAAGTAGAAATGAAATGACCAAATAAGAGTGAAAATGAAAAAAAAAAAAGAAAGAATTAAAAAAGAATTAAAATAAGAATTAAATATAAAAATGGCCGAAAATGTTGACATCGCCTCGAAATTTCGCGGATTTACCAAAATAAAATCCCGTAGGAATAGGAAATTATTCGTTTATAGAATTAGGAAAGATCCAAACACGGAAATCACAGAAGTGATGCTAGGGAAGAGGCGCAGCAAGAGCTGCGTCCCTTTGAAGAGGCGCGGCAGTGCGCGCCTATTCCCAGGTGTCGGTTACGATGATTTTTGGAAACAAACAATTAGTATAAATAGAAGCGTCGATGAAGCTTTAAATCATACAATTCTTTCGTCTCTTCTTCGTCGATTCACATATAAAACTCCCCATAAATTTTCAAGAGAAAATTATCATCATGAATACCCTAGAAATTCGCTTGAAGGAATGGACTAACGAGTTTTCGAATATTGAGAAACATGACATGGGTGCTTACAACCTTGGATCTTTGTTGAGTTTGAAGCTCATTAAGGTAGTAAAGCCATTCTTGGATGCTTGTCTTGATTATTGGGATCCAAATTATCATGTTTTCGCGTTCCCAGGAGGTGATATTTGTCCTTTTCCGGAGGAAATTCTTTGCTATTGGCGGGTGGGACCCGAACATTTACCTGCCATCCCCTCCACTTCACAAGGGTACAAGAGCAAGTTTAGAGACTTGCTTGGACTTACTAGGCTTGAGGTAGATCGTCTTGTTACCCCGAAAGGCGTGCGGATCTTTGGACTTTATTGATCGATTCATCACGGGGCCGATCCCTTGTCTCTTATGTTGCTAGGAGGAGAGCATTCGGTTTGTTTGCTTCATGTTTACGTCTTTCGGGGACATGTTGATGAAGATTTGAGAGGTGATCCCCGCCTATTGGGTCTTGTTGAGCAAATGGAGGCTGCAGAGCCCGACTTGCTTGTGTTTAGGGAGATTATCTTGGGTTTGGATAACGGAAATCCAATCGCGATCTTCCATTCTTGGGGAGTCCCGTCATTTTACGGGTAAAAGACACCCTTTTTTTTTTTTTTTTTCGTTTTTTTTTCGTTTTTTTTTTTTTTTTTTTTTTTTTTTTTTTTTTTTTTTTTTTTTTTTTTTTTTTTTTTTTTTTTTTTTCCTTTTTTTGTTGTTGGGGTGTCTAATACTGTTTTGGTAGGTTTGGCTTATGGAAGCAGCTCGATTGCTCGAGCCCCCGGTTCATGCACTTTCCTATCATGCCCGTATGATTTCGATGAGGACGAGGTTGTACATGGTGGACTTCACCCGGATCTGTGACTATTGGAAGAACAAGTGAAGAACGACGATGGCCCTTTGATCGGGTGGATTGTACCGTGGTGGCGCCTCAAGTCATGTCCTTTGGAGTGTCTTCTTTGGATCCTACTAGGTCCGTGCGCATCCCTGGATTGGAGTTTATGGTATGCCTCTTTCCTGAGAGGTTGATGAGGCAAGTCGGGTTGAAGCAGATGATTCCTAGGCTTGACACCGTCCCTTGACTGCCATGGCATTGACTACCGAGAGCCGAAGAGAGTGGGCTATGAAGTGGGCCCAAAGGAATATGTGGTTCTTGAGTTTCTCCTCCAATGCCTTGTGGGTGTCGGATTCTTATCTGAGATGGAGGAAGGCCGCAACTTCGGAAGAGCGTGAAAGACTGAGGAAGCGTGAGCCCGTTGACTACAAGGTGCGCGAAGGAGAGAAAGAGAAAGAGAAGCATCTGACCGAAGGAGAAGAAGAAGCGACTTTCGGGTCATTCATCCTTCGAAGAAATCGAAGACTACTCTGTCGCAGAGGTGGTGGTTGGCAAGAATGGAAGAGTCAGGCCTCGAGAAAGACCGTTGGTGATTAGGTCCGAAGTGGTGCAGGAGCGCCCGGCTCGAGGTCGTGACCAGAAATATGACAAGAACGACAAGGGCAAGGGAAAGATGGAAGAATAGCCCAAGTCTTATTTATTATCTGATTATTATTTGTAATAGAAGGAGGGATTTTTAGAATCCTAGCCTGGTCTATTTTTATTATTTGTCGTATTATTATTATTAGAAATTGAATGAAATAAAAAAGGTTAAGTGGTTATGAAACCGTTGTTATTTTCTTTTAATTATTCTTGTCGAATTTCAAATGCAATGCAGATGTCCTTCTATTTACATTTTAAATAAAATGGTGGGTTGAATCCCGTGAAGGATTGCCTACGTATTCACTTAAAAAAAGCGAAATCAAACCCTTGCGCGTAGTTCGAGTAAATGTAAAAGAATAATTGTTCGAAGCAAGAGCTTGTACTGAACATAGAAAATAAGCATGAGCTTTTGCTTACTCGGGAGGTGCGAATTTAGTTTGTTTGATGATATGAGGATGACAAGTTTGCCAAGATGCAAGAGCACAGTGACATTCAGATGGGCCAGGGGCCGTTTATTTAGTGCCGCAAGAGCGACACGTAGGTTTACGCGAGGCGCGTTTCTGTTCTATCCTAGGCATAGTACCGTTTCAGTTGGTCGAGATTTGTGGGGTTTGAAAACTCATTCCCGTCTAGGTCTGTGATTCTAACCGCACCCCCTGGGAGTATTGATTTGACTAGGTATGGTCCGGCCCAATTAGGCTTGAATTTTCCCCTTGGGTCGACAGGTAAAAGAGCTCTGACCGATTTGAGAACCAAATCTCCTTCTTTGATGTTTCTTGGCCTAACCCTTTTGTTGAAAGCTCGTTTGATACGTGCTTGATATGTTTGGACATTATGTAAGGCACGAAGCCTACGTTCATCCAAGAGGATGAGTTCTTCGTATCTATCCCTCTTCCAATCAGCTTCAGGGATTTGACTTTCGAGTAGAATACGTAAGGATGGTATTTCTAGCTCGACTGGTTGTACGGCTTCCATGCCGTAGGTCAAATAGAAAGGAGTGGCCCGGTGGGCGTCCGACGGATGTTCGATACCCCCACAAAGCGAAGGGTATTTTGCTTGGCCAATCTCTGTAGTTGTCAGTCATTTTCTTGAGGATTGTGACGACGTTCTTGTTAGCCGCTTCTACCGCGCCGTTAGTCTGTGGTCTATAGGGCGATGAGTGATGATGCTTGATCTTGTACTTGGCTAGCAACTGTTCGGTTTCGGCTTGGAAGTGGGACCCATTATCGCTGATGATCTCATGTGGGCAACCATATCGGCAGATGATGTTATTTTGTATGAATTTGGCTACATTTTTGGCTGTGAGAGCGGTGTAGGAAGCCGCTTCTACCCATTTGGTGAAGTAGTCAATTGCTACTAGGATGAAACAGTGACCTCCTGTTCCTGCCGGGGTTATTTTCCCAATTATGTCGATTCCCCACGCGGAGAACGGCCAAGGAGATGTCATCGTATAGAGCAACGAAGGAGGGACATGCTGTACATTCCCGAAGATTTGGCAATTGTGGCAGTGCCTCACATATTTGATGCAATCGGATTCCATTGTGGTCCAATAGTACCCTAGACGTGTGATTTTCTTTGCCATCATAGGTCCACTCATATGAGGACCGCACTCTCCATCGTGGACTTCTTCCATCACTTTTCGTGCCTGTGAATGATCAAGGCAACGTAGGACTACACCAAGAGGTGTTCTTTTGTATAATTCTCCTTGCATTAGGACGTATTGTGAAGCTAGTAGGCGTATAGCTCGTTGTCCCCTCTTATCCATATCCGGCGGATAGGTACCATTGAGCTTGAAGTTCAGGATTGCTTGGAACCAGGGTTCCGGTGCGATTTCTTCTTCATCGGTAATTTGATGGACATAAGCTGGCTCTGACCGTCGCTCGATACACAAAGGCATTTCCCTCATGTAATCTGGTATACTTATCAAAGATGCAAGTTTCGCAAGAGCGTCTGCAAATTGATTTTCCTCTCGAGGTAGGTGCAAGTAGGTTACGTGATCAAAGAATTGAGCGACTTGGTCAATCCTAGCCTGATAGGGTGCTAGGCTTTCGCTTCGGATTTTCCAGGATCCTGTAACTTGGTTGATGATTAGTGACGAATCTCCATGCACTCGGAGGTTTTTGATGCCTAAGCTTACTGCCGCTTGTAGTCCAGTTAGACAAGCCTCATACTCTGCGGCGTTGTTTGTCACCTCGAAGTCGAGTTTGACAGCGATCGGTGTATGCTCACCTTCAGGAGAAATGAGCAACACTCCTATCCCGAATCCTCTTAGGTTTGATGCTCCATCAAAGTATAGGTCCCAGGAGTCTACATCTGTTTGAAGTATATCCTCGTCGGGAAATGACCAAGTATCTATGGCTTGTGCGTCGTTGATGGGATTTTCTGCGAAGAATTCGGCAACGGCGCGACCCTTTATTACTTTTAGTGGCACATATTTGAGGTCAAATTCTGAGAGCATCATGGTCCATCTTGCTAGGCGTCCATTGAGGACAGGTTTCTCGAAGAGGTATTTGACTGGATCCATCTTGGAGAATATTTTGACTGAGTAGCTGAGCATGTAGTGGCGTAGCTTCTTTGTTGCCCACACAAGAGCGAGGCATGTCTTTTCGAGTTGCGAGTATTTGCACTCGTATTCCAAGAACTTCTTACTTAGGTAGTAAATAGCTCTTTCTTCACTTCCTACGGTTTGAGCCAGCATGGCACCCATGGCGGTTTCAGTTACCGTGAGATATAAACCAAGAGGTTGATCTTGTTGTGGTGGCATGAGCACTGGTGGTTTAGCCAATATCTCCTTGATTCTGTCGAACGCTTTTTGACAATCATCATCCCACATGGTGTGGTCTGTCTTCTTGAGTTTCTTGAAGATAGGCTCGCAAATCATCGTAAGTTTCGATATGAATCGACTTATGTATTGAACTTTTCCCAGGAATCCTCTGACTTCTTTCTCTGTTTGAGGTTGTGGCATTTCAATCAGAGCTTTTATTTTCGAGGGATCTATTTCTATACCTCGTTGGCTAACGACGTATCCTAGGAGTTTGCCAGATGTTACCCCAAATGTGCATTTCTGAGGATTGAGTCTCATGTTGTACTTTCGTAGCCTTGCGAAGAACTTGCGAAGGTTCGCAATATGTCCCTCTCTCTCTTTGGATTTGACGATCATGTCATCTACATATACCTCAACTTCTTTGTGCATCATGTCATGTAAGAGTGTAGTTGCGGTGCGTTGGTATGTAGCTCCGGCGTTGATCAATCCGACGGCATTCTTGTATAGCAATAGGTTCCCCATTGGGTGACGAACGCGGTCTTGTGCATGTCCTCCATGGCCATTTTGATTTGGTTATAACCCGCATATCCATCCATGAAGGATAGCAACGCGTGGTCTGCAGTATTGTCCACCAATATGTCGATGTGAGGTAGAGGAAAGTCATCTTTCGGGCTTGCTTTGTTCAAATCTCTAAAGTCAACACAAACTCGGATTCTCCCATCCTTTTTGGGTACGGGTACTATGTTAGCCACCCGGTCTGAATACTCGGAAACTTTGATGAATCTGGCTTTGAATTGCTTATCCACTTCTTCCTTGATCTTTAGGGCCCATTCTGTTCTCATCCGTCGAAGCTTCTGTTTTACAGGCTTGAAACCTGGCTTAATCGGAATTCTATGTTCGGCAATGTCCCTGTCGATCCCTGGCATGTCTTTGTAGGACCAAGCGAAAACGTCTTTGAATTCATTTAGGAGGTCTATGAAGTCGGCCCGTTCGGTAGAGCTCAAGGTAGTCCCTATCCTAAGTTCTTGGGGTTCTAGTTCAGTTCCTACATTGATGGGTTCGGTGTCCTCAATTACTGGTCCCCCTTCCCTTTCCTGTAGTATTTCTCTGGCTACGTAGGGAGGTATTTCGGTCAAGTCTGGGTTTTGGTCATCCTCAGTATCATCATAAACAGAATTGCACTCAAGATAACGCAAAGAGTAAGCAGAACCTGATTTATTCATATTAAGATTTGAGTAAAGTTGAAACAAAGAAGCCAACTGATCCATGGTCAGTGGCGGCAAAGGAACAGTAGTTGGGGCATTTCCCGAACTGCTGTGACTACTTGAAAGTAAGCTAGGAGAAACGAAAGGAGTGGGGGTGACGACAGGAGTAGACTCTCTAATGACTTCTCTAGACTCTGACTCTGATTCCGACTCCGACTCTGATTCGAACTCGTCGTCTTCTGGCTCTTCCTTGAACATCTCTCCTTCTCCAGTGGTGAGCTTGAAGAGTCTTCCTTGATTGTTGGTCCATTTGATTGATTTTCTCCATCCTTTCTGCTGCTTTGTATCGATTTCTGTGATTAATGCGGTGGGGTTGAAGCGATCGTCTTGAAGTATCGTAGTAATGATCTCATCCTGCGCGGCCCTAACAAATCGGTCCTCTCCAAATAGGAGGCTAACAGCTTGTTCGTCTAAGCAAGGTGCTTGACGGGTTTTGACGGTAGGAACCGTTTCTGGAGGGATAAAGTAGCAATCGTGAAAGATCTCGATTCCGGCTAACTTCCTCTCAAGGTAATGCCAAGGTTCGGGAAATCCGTGATAGGGTTCCGAACTTCCTTCTTGAACGAAGTATCCATTCAAGGTGGGGAGGTATGGCTTCATTTGGACTCCTACATATTTGCGATTTTGGACTTGAGCAAGCATTTCGAGAACTTCTTCTGCTGTGGGTTTGTACCCCAATCCAAGTGGTATTTTCGATGAGTTGCCTTTCTTGTATGGCGCGAAGGTGTTCTTCCGAATTGGGTTCAAAGGCATTCCAGGGAAGTATCCCTGATTTTTGAGTATGTGATTGACCACTAAGTTAGAGTAGGGATTGTAGTACAAGGGTGCCAACTCGCTTTCTATGACACTTACACTTTGGAAGCCCCCAAGTTCGTATATGGGATCCGCAAGGACTTGATTGCTTGATTGTTTTTCGATTATTGCCTTGATAGGCGACGAAGTGATTGTCACAACTTTGCCATTGAGTGGGATCTTGATCTTTTGGTGAAGGGTGGATGTTACTGCTTTGGAAGCATGAATCCAAGGCCTTCCCAGAAGTATGTTGAATGAAGCTTCGATGTCCACTATTTGGAAGTTGACCTTTCGCTCGATTGGTCCCGTAGCTATGGTTAGGCTAGCAAGTCCAACCACTTTTCGTCGCGTACCGTCATATGCGCGTACGCCTTGACTTGTAGGGGTCCAATCCGACTCTTTCATGCCCAGTTTATATGCCGTTTTGAGGGGTATGACGTTGACCGCGGAGCCATCATCTACCAAGGTCATTGGCACATTTTTCTTTAGACAGATAACAGTAATGTATAGAGCGAGGTTGTGACTAGCGCCAAAAGGTGGCAAATCTTCGTCTGAGAAAGTAATAGGATTACTTAACTTCGGTGATTCTTGGAAGACCAAGTTGACTACATCTTCGGGGGTAGAGTTATGTGCCACATTCAATTTGGCCAAAGCTTGCGGTAAAAAAGCTTGGCGGTGTGGAAATGAGCTTGCCACGGTTGCGGTGAAAGATCAGCCTTGGTTCTTTGTAATTGCTTGAGCAAATGGTCAGTGGGATCGTCTTCGTTGTCATTTGGTGTGATGACATTGGTTGGACTGTTTTGAGTAGTACTTTGGTATGGACGGCCCGAGCGAGTTAAGTGATCCACATCTTGGTCTTCGCCGTTTTGGACTATCTCTTTGACTAAAGAGTTTTCGATGAGATACTCGTCCTCATCGTCATCGGCCCAAACCCCATTAATTGCAGCTAGTTCCTTCATCCTCATGATGTCACTTTCTAGTTGTATGATTTGGTCGACTAGCTTATCGACCACGGCGACTACTTCTTGCATAGTGGCGTTTTGAGAGAAGGTCAATGGTACGCGTTCTTTAGGCGTTGCCTTGGGATCGCGTAAGATCACTACCATGCTTTCTAGTTCCCACACTTGTCTATCTACACTCCTTGCCCATGTGATGAAGTCGGAAATGGTAGGGGAGATGGTAGAGTAGAGTCTTTCCTTCTCAATTGCATGAATTTCATTTTCGGTGGGAGAAATGAGATGTGAGCAATCTAAGGTAGATTCGTCACTTGTAATCACTAGAACTCCAAGAGGATTCTGAGTGTTGTTGGGCTTACCTCCTGGTGGGATTGGAAGCCGACCATCTTCGATCATATCCTGAAGCACGTGTTTCAACTTGTAGCATTTTTCTGTGTCGTGCCCCTTGCCTCTATGGTATTCACAGTAAGAGTTTTCATCCCAAAACTTGGACTTCCTTTCGGGTTCGGGAGTAGGTCCAATGGGTTGGAGTTTGCCTTGCTTCATTAGCCTTTTTAGAGCATTGGAGTACGTATCCCCAAGGTTTGTGAACTTCCTTGGTGGGCTAGTTTTCTTGGATGGCTCGAGAAGGTTAACTTCGTCGGTCTTGCTAGTAGAGCCGTATGAACGACTTGTGGACCCTTGATATCCTCGACCTACCGTTTTGGACAAGAGCCCTTTGCGGATGTCATCTTCAATTCGTGTCCCCAACACGGTTAAATCTTTGAAAGTCTTGATGTTTTGATATCTCAAATGGTTGGCATATATGGGCTTGAGATTGTCCACGAACTTCTCCACAAGAGTGGCCTCATCTGGACGTTCTACTAGTTGAGTACTAGTCTTCCTCCACCTACTTAGGAAGTCGGTGAATCCTTCTTTGTCATTTTGGGTAAGAACCTCTAGAGTGCGCATGTTGACTTGGATCTCGGCATTATCCGCGTATTGTTTCGAGAACTCAATGGCGGCGTCCTCCCAAGTAGCGACCTTTTTGTGATCTAAAGTGTAGAACCATTGCTTTGGGATGGTGTCAAGAGACGAAGGGAAGATCCTTAAGAACATCTCGGGTTTGATGCCTTTGATAGACATGTAGTCCTTGAAGGCGCGGATGTGGTTCAAAGGATTCTCATGTCCTTTAAACTTAGGGATATCCGTCATGCTAAAGTTAGTGGGCAATTTGGAATTGACGGCTTCATACTTACGATTATTCTCCCTGTAAATGTCATCCCCCTTAAGGTACATCAATTGCTCTTCTAGGTATTGGAGTCTTTTCTCAGCTGCGGTTGTCCCCATGAGAGGATTCTCATCTTTGGACTCGTCATCGGAAAAACCTAGTACTTCACTTTTAATGGGAGGTAGCTTTCCCTCTACATCAAAGATGCGGCCTTCGATGAGCTCAAGGCGGTCATAGGTTTGTTCTTGAGTGAGTTGCATTTGGGTTATCGCGGCCAGGATTCGATCATTACTCTCTTGAATTTGCTGGAGGTTCGTATCATCACTTGACCCAGGCATCTTGGAAACTGGATAAGAGACCGGCGACGAATCAAAACACGATCGACCATTCTATCATATTTGACTCGTGAAGTGGGTGTGTGCCACTTGTGTTGAGTGAGTTTTTGAAGAAAGACAAGGTCTTTGAAAATGTGTGTCCTAGCCAACTGTAGTGTAGTTGTAGGAGTGGACTCGAAGTGAGGTTTTGAAATGGGCTTGTGGCCCGAATTTTGACAGACGGACAGAGTTTTGACCGGACTTTGTACTAATTAAAGGCCCTATTTTCGAAATTTTTGATTGAAAACAGGTTTTGATTTTTTTTTGAAAATTCGTCATGGTTTTGTTTAGAAATGGCGATCACATAAGGTTTTGCATATTTATACAAGCATTATAACGGGATGCTGAGTGCATTTAGAAGGGTTTTTGGTTTAAAGGGTGGGTTGCCATACCGAACCATCAAACCCGAAGTCTGTGGAGAGGCTCGTGCCAAACAAGAGTAAGGCCGATTCCTAGTCCATTTCCTCAAGTAGTGAAAGTCCTTGATACAAACAAGAGTAAGCATCATGGTATGGATGACGTCAATCGCTATCCATCCTTAGGCCCAAATAGGAATTAGGACCGTTTAGACGGGACGATTGGTCGAATGGGTTGGGTTGGGCCTAGGAAGGCCGAGTAAAACGGTCTAGGAAGACCGAGTTATGAAAACCGACAATTGTCTTGTACAAACTTATTCCCTAACCTTGTTCAAGTTTCACCCTTGCTACACGTAAGTGTATTATCCCCAGCGGAGTCGCCAAACTGTGGACAGCGGGCCGCCCACGGGGGCGCTCGGGACGAGGGGGGCCTCGGAAACAACAAGCGTTTGCATTTTGTAAGGAGTCGCCACCAATTTTTATGGAAAATTGGAACCGTTCGAATACCTCGTGTCATGTCAAGACACAAAGTAGTGACATGAACACTAAGCAATCGTTACCCTTAGCATTCTATGTCTAGAATGACTCTCGTGGATGCCAATGAACACGGGTGCTCACGGAGATCTGGAGTAAGGGGTGAGGGTACGTATTAGGAAGCTCTTTTGATCGAACACCTAATCCCGCCCGCCTCGATAGCGGCCTCTACTAATGATTAGGGAGTTTATTCGTACTTGATATATCGTCGGCTATATGCATGCAATGCAACATCCAAGTTTTAATCCTAACATGTGAATTAGACTAAGTCGGTGGACAATTAATTAGCATGCAATTTGGTCAAAGTAGGATTTAAATGCTCATTTACATGTGAAAAACATACAAATAACAAAAGAAATACAATGAATATAAATTACAATAATGGAAATTACATTAATTACATTGGATTAGGCGATTTATGTCGAAAATACCTTTAAAACGGATGATTTGAGAAAAAGGAATAAAAGAAATAAAACAAAGAAAATTAAATAAAGTAAACGAACAGAAGTCAGTGATAATACGGATATTAGTTGATTAATACGTAAGCTAAACAAACTAGGTCAAGGCAGAAAAGGAGTTCAGAGACAGAATTCACCCTGGAACAGCGCAGAAGAGATCGCGCCCTTTGGAAGAGCGCAGCGATTTGCTGCGTCATTCCAAGGGTGAGTTCTCGGGCCGTGAAGTTTAAGCGCAAACCGTTAATGCTATTTGATGATTTTAAGGATTGATTAGATTATTTGACTCGGATGAAAGTGATTAATAGGTTATTTAACATATGAATGGGTCATAAAACAGTAAAACATGGATGAGACGGATTTAAGACGAATTAATTACAAGGTTTGAATGATTAATTAAACTAACTAAACAAATTAATTAGGTTGAACATAATGGGTGATGACGAATTAATGAATAAACAGATGAAAATATATCAACGATGAATTCCAGAAACTCAATATGAACAAATTGAATCTCTAAAATCCGGGTTTGAATTTAATGACGAAAACCCGCGAATATCGATTATAAGGGATTTAAGTCGGATTTATGATGATTAAAACAAGTTAATGATGATGATTAATATGATACAATATACATGTGGATATTAAACTATTATGAACGAATAATTAAAGAAAATAAACGAAACAAATAACAAAACACACGAATTACAGAGGACGAAGAAGAAGAAAAGAAGCAGGAACTGCGGCAGCCTCACGAAGAGGCGCAGCAGGTGCTGCGCTCCTTCGAAGAGGCGCAGCAGTTGCTGCGTCTTTTCTCGACGTCTGTCTACTGGAAATCCGCAAAAACAGGGTTTTGAAGACGGTTTTAGAAATCGGTTTTAATGAGGTACTTTCGACATAAATCTTACATTTGTTATACAATAATCAAAATACAATAAATAAAAGAGAGATTAATACACCCTCAGACTTACATGTTGACGGAACGAGAAGGACTAAGAAAATCGATTAGTGAATGCTCGACGCGAATGCAAGGAAAGAGTGCCCTCGTAAGAGGAAAACGATTTAACAAATTGATTAATTAGATTGATTGAGTGTAGTGGTCAAATTGGTCGGTCATGCAACGGAGAGGCTGGTACCCGGAAGGATCCGAGCTTACGTGGTCGAAGGTTCAAGCACGTAGGCGCCAATTAGTAAGAACAAAGTCTAGAATGCAAAGGGAGAAGAGAAGGGCGGACACTCGCGTGAGAAATATGAGGAACGAAAGCTCCTATTTATACTAATCACACGGAGGAATAGGGTTTCGGAGACTCTTTGGAAGTGAATCTCGGAAAGATATAAAAAAAGATACGTAAATCATGCAAAGAAGGGCCTGGGAAGAGGCGCGAGCCCATCGCTGCGTCTCTTGGAAGAGGCGCAAAGACTTCTGTTGCGTCTATTCCCGTGGAGGTTTCCTCCTGTTTAAGAAAGATTTCCGTGTTTAAGTTATGGTAGGACGGATTTAATTCGATTATCTTTTGAATATTACGGGATATTATTTGCCAAAAGATAAAATTTGAGAAATATGGAATAGAAATATCCGGAACATTCCGAACATTCGACTCGGGATTTAACAGTTATCAGAAAATGGAGACGGTTTTTGACCCGGACTCCGAATGTACTCTAATTACTGCCAAAACGACCGTATCGGTACGTAGATGACAACTAAGAGGTTGACATTAATATTTGAGCAATCACTTGACGATAATCTTACGAACTGTCACTAATCGTTCCGCGAATCAAACATGCGGCCCAATCATCACCGGGTGGTTTGTGAGGGGTGCAGAAACGAGGTGTCTACACATATACACATATTATACATTCAGATACACATGTGGATTTGTGTTAAGTAGTATTATGTGTACCTGGAGTATAATTTTATGTATCCACCCGTCACCACCTCACCCACCACCACCAGTGGGAGCGACTATCCTGACAACCACTAACAATATCAACGCCCACCTCAGACAGCACTAGAGACATCAGCGTACAACAAGAATGACATTGAATGACTGAACATTGAATGACTGAACATTTTGCAGCCACTTTACATGAAGATGGTGGCTAGTTGGTTGTGTGACGATGGTGTTGAAAAGGTGAAACAAGAATGACATTAAATGACTGAACATTTGTTTTAATGTCGATCTTTGGAACTTGTGGCGAGATTGCGGTGTTGGAAGAGGAGGTAATTTGGCTTGAGGAGCAGGTGGTGACTTATATGCAGAATCTAAACCATGATGTTGTCTTTGCTTGTTCGAAGAAAAATCGAGAGCATCTTGAAGCATTTTGAACAAGTTTTGAATCAAGCCTTGATGGCCGAAGATTTGTATTGAGCATTGCGATTTCAATAGTCAAAAGTGCATCAAATTCATCTAACCTTATGTCAGATATGTCTTCACTGTCACTTGACAAAACCAGTTCGACGTCATCGATATTAACTCGATTCGACTTCATCGATATTAACTCCGACCAAACCGGGCAAACTTCTCTTTTGGTTCATCGGGGAAATGGAAAAGCAATACCATTTCAAATACATAGCACTTCCACCCGAAGTACAGGACAAAAGTTGATGAGTACAGGCCTGAATGATATTAGTTTGCTCAAGAAATTCTTCGGAAAATTGGAAAATGCGCCTTAATTTCGATAATAGTTGCTCAAGAAACTTTTCTCAAAATGGGAAAGCGATCTGAATCAGACTATTTGCTTAAGAAATTCTTCCGAAAATGGGAAAGGGAAACGAGCCGATCAACCGCATTTTGAGTCGACTTGCTCGAAATGTAGAACTCTTAGAGAGAAGAATTCCTAGACTTAAACTCCCAAGGCAAAAACTTTCATGGAGGTTAATAAGATCAAAAGTTGGTAAATTGACATATGTAGAGCTGGTAGAATGTCACACTTGCCCCTTTGTCTCACGTCACAAGCTTGTGACGGATTTTGTCCGTCGCAAATGAGAATTTGTGGTTGTATATAAGTTTGGTGCATTAGCAATGCGATGTTTAATTTCAATCTTTGACGATTAATTTGTTAATCGTCTTTAAAATAGATTCGGAGACGATATGAATACAATTTTGTGTTTGTAGAGGATTATAATTTTTGATTATACAAGAGTGCAAAATCAATCACGAAAAAAAAATATCAAATATGGAGTAATTGTAGTAATGCAACAATTCTATTTATACACAAAATGCTCACAAAACATGCTTGTATGTTCATTGAGGAAACAAATTTCGAATAAATAGCTTCTCAATCTGTCATTCTCGCAAGGCAAGAGCGGCAATATGACTGTATAGAGACTCGTCCCCATAAAGTTTTTTGGAGTATCTCCGATCAAATGTTACTTGAACTGGTAGATGAATTTGGTGCGGTACGAACTTCGATAAGGCAAGTCAAGGGCAAGCTTCGTAAGTCGGCTAAATCCAAAGATGCGTACCACAAGGGTATGTGATCAAAGGATTCGCTTTGGCCTAATCATTCCACGTGCTCGATCAAGGAGTTATGCAAAGCATACCACTCGCTACATCCTTTCGCTCACTCAGTCAAGAAGTACTTGGAGCCTAAGCGGTGCATAACAGTCTGCCTTCCCAAATCTCTTCCTTAACGACA
Source organism: Silene latifolia (assembly GCF_048544455.1). Taxonomy (NCBI): domain Eukaryota; kingdom Viridiplantae; phylum Streptophyta; class Magnoliopsida; order Caryophyllales; family Caryophyllaceae; genus Silene; species Silene latifolia. Next base: position 1,344,564 of record NW_027413701.1, read on the forward strand.
CATGACGTGAAGAATAAGGGAAGACGCTACGCCAATTCTTTATGCATTGAAACATTACAAGCAGCGTTATAAGCAAGTGTTGCACTGTTTCTACGCTATGCCAGCAAGATAATACACCAGCTAGCATCACATGCTCATTCAAAGAATATTGAACGAAGCGGCATTATTACGAGCCTTGTTCATATCCTTCTATCCTATCCTTGTCATTCGAGTCCCTAAGGGGCCTTACTGTGGATAAATACCGCCTCCCATCTCTGAAATCTCCTCGATCTATTTGACCACCTGTAAAGCACTTGTGAGTTACGATGTATAGCTCTACAACTACATGTGTACGTATAGTATGCATATACACTCACTATATTAAGAATGGAGGAAACATATTTACAACATGATATCATTTGATTGAAATAAAAGCAAAATTAGTGGAAGACGACATGAAAATTTCAAGCTTTTAAACAATAATGAACTACTCCACATAAACTACTCCACATAAACTACGTTGTACTGGGATTTATTTGGATGAACAAACATAAAATCTCCTTGTTTCCAACAAGAGTGTCCCATTATGTATGTTACATGACTGATGAGTATATCTTGGTATTAATACAATGTGTATCCGAGGGTAGTAATATGTCTATCTAAAGGTAACGTATTCAAGGGTAATAATATGTCTATCTAAAGGTAACGTCCTATCTTTACCTTGCAAGCTAGATATACTCCTCTACCTTGCTAGATACACATCTCTAGCAACGTAGATACACTTTTTTACCTTGATAGATACACATCTATGGTAACCTAGATACACATACATCGTATCCTAGATACACTCCTTTACCTTACTAGATACACATACCTTGCACGCTAGATACACTGCTTTTTATTGTCGGATACACATCTATGACATGCTAGATACACTCTTTTAGCTTGCTAGATACATATACCTTGCACGCTAGATACACTCCTTTTTATTGTTAGATACACATCTATGACATGCTAGATACACTCTTTTAGCTTGCTAGGTACACATCTATAACGAGCTAGATACACTCTTTTAGCTTGCTAGATACACATCTCTAACGAGCTAGATACACTCTTTTAGCTTGCTAGATACACAGAAAGGGAGAAAGAGGAAGCTATATCTTTGCTCTATGAGCTGTCCAAATCCCAAATCTTTGCTAAAAAATTGGTTCGGAACAAGGAGCAATACTGATTTTAGTTAGCATAAGTGGCAGTGAGTCGGAAAATGCGAGGAATGTTTAGAAAGTCGATAAAATCTTTGGATAATCGGCACAAAGCGAGAATAATGTGCGGCAGATGGCTGAAAGTGGTAGCTTGGAGCCTCTTCTTATGCTAATACTGAAAGGTTTTTTACTTGCTTTTTCTGTATATCCCGACAAATAGTTTACGTTTGCTTTTTGATCAGTTTACTTGAAGTAATCCTTACAGGAACTCCTGAAACTAAAAAATCCATGGCAGTCTTCCTAGCTAACCTAGTTCTAAACAATGACGTCAAGGTTCTTGTAGCTAAAACAAAGAGGCCAATCACTAGTGAGTCCGGTGACAAATCGATACCAACTAAATTGCTGCATTTTTTCAACGGACAATTTTACGTAAAACAAATTTATCTCAAATCTTAGTTAGCAACCTCATAGCTTTTGATTGATCATATCAACAAAGTGACAAACACATAGAAAAACCAAATCGTAAACTCTCCACCACCTAATCACTACATTATAATCAAGCAGCATGAAAAAGAGTATCAATCAATATATCAATAATTTAAGTTGACACTTGATAAAGCCACAAGCTAACTCCAGGCTCCAACTAACAAATCAAAATTACTAGAAATGCCAAACAATAATCAAAATTATAGGGAACTAAGTTCAACATCTCAATCATTAACTTTCCACATATTAAATCAGTACATTACAACAAAATCAAGAAATCAAGCTCGTGAATCATGTCGGAATAAGAGCACAACAAAGACGCAGAATTTTTTTTTTTTTTTTTTTTTGAAATTCAATCTAAATACCAGATCTACGACAAACGAGGTAACATTTCAGAAAATTGATTACACCGGCGAAGTAGTTAAGAAGCTTAGAACCTGAAACTTGTCTTCATCAACATTAAAGCGCCTAACTTGATCGCCGGCGAAGAGAGTGAACAAGAAGAGCGGTGATTTGTTGTTATTTTTTTACGGCGGTGATGGATAGCACCACCTCCTGGTGGTCGTCTGAAAGCTCCGATGGGTGATGGTGGGGGTGGTAGTGGATGAAGGGAAAGAAGTCAGGTAGTAGTGGCATATACGAATGAGGGAGAACGAAGACAAGTTTACTACCGGATACAAATAGTATTACTACTAGATACACAAATCGATTTGTGTATCCAAAGAGTAATACCATGTATCCGGGCTAGTATTTCGTGTATCCACGATCTAAAGATCAACTACGACAACCAACCGCCACCACCACACCTATCGCCAAAGCACCACCACCACCACCCCTCGCCAAAGACCACCACCAGCAAAGATCCCTGAACTAACCCCACAACCCCACGAAATTTGACCAATTTTTATAAACCCTAACTTTTAATTAGAATCCATACTACAAATCAATTTTTTGATTATAATCTTATGTTTTCTCATAAAAACACTTCTTAAATCATCACAATGGAATAGATTCAAAATACTAATAAATCTTCAGAGATTAAAATAAGAAATGAAACTAACCTTTCTTCTATAATACACTGAAATGCGTCCTTGGGAATGGTGGTAGAAGCGGCGGTGAAAATGGTGGTCGACGGTGGAAGTGGCGCTGACGGTGGATGTGTGAGAGGCGATGGAAGTAGAGTATTTATGGTGGGTTTGTGGTGTGAGGGTGTTGAATTGTTTTAGTTGGGCAGAGAAATAAGAAAGCGCTTTGAGAATGACTTTAATTGGTTAATTAAATACGGTTCGCACCGTACTTTAGTTCGCACGACCCGACCCTATATATATATATATATATATATATATATATATATATATATATATATATATATATATATATATATATATATATATATATATATATATATATATATATATATATATATAGAGAAGAGATCAACTAAGGCCAAGTATATGTATTGAGTCCATAAGTTCTATTAAGGGCCATTGGATGGTGAAAATGGATGGCCAAGATCAACCCCAAAAAAGTGTGTTTAATAGCTAATCTCACCATCTATCTCCTCCTTCACTAATCCACTCTAATTAATCACTAATTTACTATATATTTGTTTTCCACTCATCCATTTCTCTTTCATCTTAGACATTTCACTTCTCTCTTCTCTCAAACTCTCAAAAAAAAACCCAAAAAATCCAAATAAATAAAAAACCCAAAAATCCAAATAAATAAAAAAACCCAAAACACCCAAAAAAATCAAAAACCCAAAAAATCAAAAATCCAAACAAATAAAAAAGTTTTCTTCCTCTACACCACCCCACCCGACACCACCCACCGCCACGACCCACCGTCTCACAACCACCGCCGCCGCCAACCCCACCTGTTGGCGGCGCCGGAACGTTTTTTTTTTTTTCGTTTTGGTGTTATTTTTTATGTTTTGAGTTGTTTTTTTCATTCGTTATTTTTGTTGTGTTTTTTCATTCGTTATTTTTGTTGTCTTTTATTTTGTTTATTCTTGTCTTTTTATCTATTTTCTCAATTCTCGCTATTTTTACATTTTTTTTCTTAAGATTTTGGGTAAAATAAATCTCATATAATAAGTTAATTTTAATATTTTGAAAAAATAACTTTATTATCTCGTTTGTGGTGGTAGTTTGGTGGACTAAAGTTATACAAAAATGGACTAAAGTTACACCAAAATGGACTAAAGTTATTCAAAAATGGACTAAAGTTATACCAAAATGGACTAAAGTTATACAAATATGGACTAAAGTTATACCAAAATGGACTAAAGTTATACCAAAATGGACTAAAGTTATACCAAAATGGACTAAAGTTATACAAATATGGACTAAAGTTATACAAATATGGACTAAAGTTATACCAAAATGGACTAAAGTTATACCAAAATGGACTAAAGTTATACAAAAATGGACTAAAGTTATACCAAAATGGACTAAAGTTATACAAAAATGGACTAAAGTTATACAAAAATGGACTAAACGTATAACTTTAGTCCATTTTTGTATAACTTTAGTCCATTTTTTGTATAACTTTAGTCCTTATTTGTATAACTTTAGTCCATTTTTGTATAACTTTAGTCCATTTTTTGTATAACTTTAGTCCTTATTTGTATAACTTTAGTCCATTTTTGTATAACTTTAGTCCTTATTTGTATAACTTTAGTCCATTTTTGTATAACATTAGTCCATTTTTTGTATAACTTTAGTCCTTATTTGTATAACTTTAGTCCATTTTTGTATAACTTTAGTCCATTTTTGTATAACAACATCGACACACAAACACACAAATATAAGTAATTAGAAATTTTTTGTCCAACAAACTCGTATAACTTTAGTCCAAAATTGTATAACTTTAGCCCAAAATCGTACAACTTCACTGACAAATTTGTGTAAGTTTTAGTCATATAGTCCAATCAACATCATTTTTTTGTATAACTTCAGTTATTTTTTGTATAACTTTAGTCCAAATTTGTATAACTTTAGTCCAAAATTGTATAACTTTAAGAATATAAATTCAGATTGAAAACAAACACAATAAGAAGATGAAATTAAAGTTACTTTAGTCATATAGTCCAAGTTTATGTAAATTTAATGTTTGAAGTGTATAACTTTAGTAGTAAGTAGTGTAACTTTTTAGTAGTTGATAGTATAACTTTAGTTATGTTCACATATAGATCTGAAAATTCAAAATAAAAAAAAAGAACACAAATGTAAATTGTAAACAAAAACTATAAAGTAGAAAAAACCGTAAATCTCGCCAATACTAGATCTAAAATAAAAAACCGAAAAAAAAAATTAAAATAAAAAACAAAATTGAGAAGAAGAAAACTAGATCTAAAAACTAATAACTTTAACCCATAATAACAAAAACCCGTCAATCTAACAAAAAAACCCGTCTAAGAAAAAAACCAAATAACTAAAAAAAACCAAATAACAATGAAATACAATACGATAACAATAATTGAAATAAAAAACGTCAGATCTAAACATTTAAATATTTAAATTTGACAAATTTATATATCGTGTGTATAACTTTAATACACGCAGTGTATAACTTTAATAGACAAGATGTATAACTTTAGTCCAAAATTTGTGTAACTTCAATTTATACAATGTATAACTTTAGACATTAATAAAGATAACTCTATTTTGATTATTGTATAACTTTAGCCCAAAATATGAAACTTAAAAAAAAACTTGAAAAATAACAAATAAGAAATTCAAAACAACAAAGATAAAAAATTAAGGAAATACAATACAATACAATAACAATAATTGAAATAAAAAAACGTCGTGTGAACAATAACAATAACCAAATATCTAAAAATTTAAATATCGAGTGTATAACTTTAATGCACGCGGTGTATAACTCTAATAGACAAGGTGTATAACTTTAGTCCAAAAAATCAAATAACAATAACAATAACAAAACCAAATAACAATAACAAAATAAAAAAATAAAAAAAAAAAAAAAAAAAAAAAAAACAAAAACAAAACAAAAAAGTAAATCTGAAAAAATGAACAACAAAGAATTTGAGGAGGGAGGTGAGGCGTGAAAGGAGGACGGGTATGAACAACAAAAAGCTATCACCGTCACCTTCACTTTTTTTTTTTGTTATTGTTATCACCTTCCCCTTCCGCCGCTACCGCCCCCTAACGCCACCATCACCTTCACTTTTTTTTTTTTAATAAATCAGATCTACAAAAATAAGAAGCTATAATTTCAAAAAATAAGGGTTGGTGGGGGCCGTCGAGAGGAAGGAGGGAGGGCGGTTGTGGTGGTGTGTGGCGGCATGGTTGTTGATGTCGGTGGTGTTGTTGTTGATGTCGTGAGGTGTTGTGGTGGTGTGTGGCGGCATGGGTGACGGTGTTGATGTCGGTGGTGGTGTTGTTGTTGCTGGTTGTTGTTGCTGGTTGTTGGCGTTGTTGTTGTTGGTTGATGGAGGGAGGGAGGTGGGAAGGGAGGTCGGATGGTGGGATGGTGGGCTGGGAAGAAGGGAAGTCGGATGGTGGGTCAAAAGTGCGAGAAGGGAGGTCGGATGGTGTGATGGTGCGAGAAGGAAGGTCGGATGGTGGGTCGGGAAGAAGGGGGAGGGAGGTCGGGTGGTGGTGGGCGGGAAGAAGGGAGGTCGGTGGTGGTGGTGTCGGACTGGTGAGTGAGGGTGATGGAGGTGGAGGTGGAGTGGTTTTTTTGGTTATTTTTTTGTTTTGTTTTAGTTTGGGTTTTTTTTGTATCAACTTGGTTTTTTTTTTTGTTTAGAGAGGGTGGGAGAAAATGAGAGAGAAAGAGTGAATCTCGCCAATACTAGATCTAAAATAAAAAACCGAAAAAAAAAATTAAAATAAAAAACAAAATTGAGAAGAAGAAAACTAGATCTAAAAACTAATAACTTTAACCCATAATAACAAAAACCCGTCAATCTAACAAAAAAACCCGTCTAAGAAAAAAACCAAATAACTAAAAAAAACCAAATAACAATGAAATACAATACGATAACAATAATTGAAATAAAAAACGTCAGATCTAAACATTTAAATATTTAAATTTGACAAATTTATATATCGTGTGTATAACTTTAATACACGCAGTGTATAACTTTAATAGACAAGATGTATAACTTTAGTCCAAAATTTGTGTAACTTCAATTTATACAATGTATAACTTTAGACATTAACAGTATAACTCTATTTTGATTATTGTATAACTTTAGCCCAAAATATGAAACTTAAAAAAAAACTTGAAAAATAACAAATAAGAAATTCAAAACAACAAAGATAAAAAATTAAGGAAATACAATACAATACAATAACAATAATTGAAATAAAAAAAACGTCAGTGAACAATAACAATAACCAAATATCTAAAAATTTAAATATCGAGTGTATAACTTTAATGCACGCGGTGTATAACTCTAATAGACAAGGTGTATAACTTTAGTCCAAAAAATCAAATAACAATAACAATAACAAAACCAAATAACAATAACAAAATAAAAAAAAATAAAAAAAAACAAAAAACAAAAAACAAAAAACAAAAACAAAACAAAAAAGTAAATCTGAAAAAATGAACAACAAAGAATTTGAGGAGGGAGGTGAGGCGTGAAAGGAGGACGGGTATGAACAACAAAAAGCTATCACCGTCACCTTCACTTTTTTTTTTTGTTATTGTTATCACCTTCCCCTTCCGCCGCTACCGCCCCCTAACGCCACCATCACCTTCACTTTTTTTTTTTTAATAAATCAGATCTACAAAAATAAGAAGCTATAATTTCAAAAAATAAGGGTTGGTGGGGGCCGTCGAGAGGAAGGAGGGAGGGCGGTTGTGGTGGTGTGTGGCGGCATGGTTGTTGATGTCGGTGGTGTTGTTGTTGATGTCGTGAGGTGTTGTGGTGGTGTGTGGCGGCATGGGTGACGGTGTTGATGTCGGTGGTGGTGTTGTTGTTGCTGGTTGTTGTTGCTGGTTGTTGGCGTTGTTGTTGTTGGTTGATGGAGGGAGGGAGGTGGGAAGGGAGGTCGGATGGTGGGATGGTGGGCTGGGAAGAAGGGAAGTCGGATGGTGGGCTGGTGCGAGAAGGGAGGTCAGATGGTGTGATGGTGCGAGAAGGAAGGTCGGATGGTGGACTGGGAAGAAGGGAGGGAGGTCGGGTGGTGGTGGGCCGGGAAGAAGGGAGGTCAGGTGGTGGTGTCGGGGACGGCTGGTGAGGGTGATGGAGGTGGAGGTGGAGTGGTTTTTTTGGTTATTTTTTTGTTTTGTTTTAGTTTGGGTTTTTTTTGTATCAACTTGGTTTTTTTTTTTGTTTAGAGAGGGTGGGAGAAAATGAGAGAGAAAGAGTGAATGTGAGAAATGAGAGAGGATGAGTGAATGAGGAAGTGAGTTGGGAGATTAGAATGGTGGAAGAGTTGTACAAAATTAAGAGGAGTTATACAGAATTAGGGAGGGAGATTAGGGAGGTTCAATTGTGACCCTTGAATGAGATGTAATCTCATCCCTTCATCCATTCCATCCTAAGGTCCTTATAAGGACTTAGGGACTCATAAGATGTAAGAGCCTTATGAGAACCCTTATATATATATATATATATATATATATATATATATATATATATATATATATATATATATATATATATATATATATATATATATATATATATATATATATATATATATATATATATAGAGAGAGAGAGAGAGAGAGAAGGGTTCTTATAAGGCCACTACATCTAATAAGTCCCTAAGTCCTTATAAGAGCCCTTGGATGGAAGGGATGGAGGGATGAGATTACATCTCATTGAAGGGTCACAATTCTCCCTCCCTAATCTCCTTCCCTAATTGTGTATAACTCTACCTAATTTTGTACAACTCTACCACCATTCTAATCTCCCAACTCACTTCCTCATTCACTCATCCTCTCTCATTTCTCACATTCACTCTTTCTCTCTCATTTTCTCCCACCCTCTCTAAAAAAAAAAAAAAACCAAGCTATACAAAAAAACCCAAACTAAAACAAAACAAAAAAAAAACCAAAAAAACTCCTCACCACCCCCACACAACCACCCACAACCGACAACTTCCCCCACACCACCCCCGCACAACCCCGCACCACCGCACACGACCCCGCACCACCCCCTAGCACCCGACAACAACAACAAGACGCCGACACCACACACCTGCCGGCCTCCTCTCCAACCCCCGACACCACACACCTGCCGACACCACAGCCCGCAACACCCAGATCCCGACCTCCCTCGATCCGACGACGCCCTCCTTGCTGCCGCCACACACCGACAACCCTCCACCAGCCGCGCACGCTTTCACGACCCTACACACCCAGATCCCGACCTCCCTTCCGCCGTCCTTCCTTCCTCCTCCTCCTCCCGTCCTTCCTTCCTCCCCTTTTCCTCTTCCTTTCTCTTTTTTTTTTCTTCCCAGCCCGCAACACCCATATCGTTCCATTTTGTTTCTAATATTTTGGTTTTTTGTTTTTTTTGTTTTTATTTTATATGGGTTTTGTTTTATATGGGTTTTGTTTTATTTTGTATGGCTTTTTGTATGGGTTTTGTTTTATTTTCATTGTCCATTTTTTTAATTTTTCAGATTTACTTTATTTTGTTCTTTGTTTTTTGGTTTTTGTTATTTTGGTTTTTTGTTTTGTTATTGTTATTATTGTTATTTGGTTTTTATTTTTTTTAGTTTAGTTATTTTTATTATTATTTGAGATTTGGTATTAATTTTGTGTGGTGTTGTTTTTTTTAGATCTATTGGTTTTTTTGTGTTTTTGTCATATTTACTTTATTTTGTTATTGTTATTTGGTTTTTAATTTTTGTTGGTTATTAATTTTTTGTTGGTTATACACTTAAAACATTAAAGTTATACTATTTATGGCTAAAGTTATACACTTAAAACATTAAAGTTATACTTTTTTGTTATTGTTATTTGATTTTAATTTTTGTTGGTTATTGTTATTTGGTTTTTAATTTTTTGTTGGTTATTAAAGTTATACACTGCGTGCATTAGAGTTATACACACGATATTTAAATTTGGTTTTTTTTTATTGTTATTTGGTTTATTTCAGATTTCGGGTTTGGTTGGGTTGTTGGTTTTTTGGTTTTATTATTGTTTTTTGGTTTTTTGTTTTTGTTATTATGAGTTTTTTTGGTTTTTGTTATTATTTTTTTTTTTCATATTTTTCATATTTATTGTTTGATTTTTTTACTATTTACGACTAAAGTTATACATTTTATGACTAAAGTTATACATTTTATGACTAAAGTTATACATTTTATGACCAAAGTTATACATAAAAAGACTAAAGTTATACAAAAATTGGACTAAAGTTATACAAAAAATTGGACTAAAATTATACAAAAATGAACCAAAGTTATACAAAAATGAACCAAAGTTATACAAAAATGGACCAAAGTTATACAAAAATGGACTAAAGTTATACAAAAATGGACTAAAGTTATACAAAAAAGGACTGAAGTTATACAAAAATAGACCAAAGTTATAAAAAAAAGACTAAAATTATACAAAAATTGGACTAAAGTGATATAACAATGGACTAAAGTTATACAAAAATGAACCAAAGTTATACAAAAATGAACCAAAGTTATACAAAAATGGACTAAAGTTATACAAAAAATTGGACTAAAGTTATACAAAAATGAACCAAAGTTATACAAAAATGAACCAAAGTTATACAAAAATCGACCAGAGTTATACAAAAATGAACCAAAGTTATACAAAAATAGACCAAAGTTATACAAAAAAAGACTAAAGTTATACAAAAATTGGACTAAAGTTATACAAAAAATTGGACTAAAGTTATACAAAAATGAACCAAAGTTATACAAAAATGAACCAAAGTTATACAAAAATGAACCAAAGTTATACAAAAATGAACCAAAGTTATACAAAAATCGACCAGAGTTATACCAAAATGAACCAAAGTTATACAAAAATAGACCAAAGTTATACAAAAAAAGACTAAAGTTATACAAAAATGGACTAAAGTTATACAAAAATTTGGACTAAAGTTATACAAAAATGAACCAAAGTTATACAAAAATGAACCAAAGTTATACAAAAATGGACTAACTTTAGTCCATTTTTGTATAACTTTGGTTCATTTTTGTATAACTTTGGTTCATTTTTGTATAACTTTAGTCCAATTTTTGTATAACTTTAGTCCAATTTTTGTATAACTTTGGTGCATTTTTGTATAACTCAGGGTCGATTTTTGTATAACTTTGGTTCATTTTTGTATAACTTTGGTTCATTTTTGTATAACTTTAGTCCAAATTTTTGTATAACTTAAGTCCATTTTTGTATAACTTTGGTTCATTTTTGTGTAACTCTGGTCGATTTTTGTATAACTTTGGTTCATTTTTGTATAACTTTGGTTCATTTTTGTATAACTTTAGTCCAATTTTTTGTATAACTTTGGTCCATTTTTGTATAACTTTGGTTCATTTTTGTATAACTTTGGTTCATTTTTGTATAACTTTAGTCTTTTTTTGTATAACTTTGGTCTATTTTTGTATAACTTTGGTTCATTTTTGTATAACTTTAGTCCATTTTTGTCTTAAATGAAAAAAACGTATCTCACAAAAAAAAAATTTAAAACACGAAATCTTAAAAAAAACTTATAACAAGAAAAGATTTAAGAAAATGAATAAAAAATGAGAACTAACAAAATAAAAGACAACTAAAATAAAATAAAAGACAAAAAAAACAATGAATGGAAAAAACAACTCAAAACATACAAATTAAGACAAAACGAAAAAAAAAAAAAAAAAAAAGGCAGCGGCGGTGAGGCGGCGGCGGCGGGGTGGCGGCGGCAGGGGTGGTGGGTGGTTAGTTGGTGTCGGGTGGGGTGGTGGTGGGTGGTGGTGAATGAAGATGAGAGGAGTGGGTGATTTATTTGGGTTTTTTGATTTATTTGGATTTTTTTGGGTTTTTTTATTTATTTGGATTTTTTGGGTTTTTTTTATTTATTTGGATTTTTTGGGTTTTTTTTTTGAGGTTTTGAGAGAAGAGAAGAATGAAATGTGTGAGATGAGAGAGAAATGGATGGGTAGAAAACAAATATATAGTAAATTAGTGGTTAATTAGGGTGGATTAGTGAAGGAGGAGAGAGATGGTGAGATTAGCTTATAAACACACTTTTTTGGGGTTGATCTCATCCCTCCATCTCCCTCCATCCAATGGCTCACAATAGGACTTATGGACTCATTATATATCTTGGCCTTACATGATCTCTTCTATATATATATATATATATATATATATATATATATATATATATATATATAGAGAGAGAGAGAGAGAGAGAGAGAGGAGTTCTAATGAGTCCTCCTTCCCAATTGAGTCCATAAGTCCTTCTAAGGGCCATTGGATGGACTCATTGGATGGTTGAGATGAATTTGATTAAGGGCTATTAAAAAGAAAAGGAAAAAAATGTGGATGGTTGGATTGAGATGGGTGGTTGAGATTGAAAATTACCAAAAAAAATTACCACTAATCAAATTTCTATACACTAATTAATTTTTCTTTCTCTCTCTAGCCCCTAATTAATCAGTTTTGAGTTTCAGATTTCAGAAATGTAAATGTAATGTTGTATGAGTTTTACAAGTGTAAATGTGATGTTTTACGAGTGTAAATGTAACATTTTAAGAGTGTAATTTGATTTTTTGTGACGGAAATTTTGAATTTCATAATTTTAACACTTTACAAGTGTAAATGTGATGTTTTACGAGTGTAAATGTAACATTTTAAGAGTGTAAATTTGATTTTTTGTGACGGAAATTTTGAATTTATATAATTTTAACACTTTACAAGTGTAAATGTGATGTTTTACGAGTGTAAATGTAATATTTTAAGAGTGTAAATTTGATTTTTTGTGACGGAAATTTTGAATTTATATAATTTTAACATTTTACAAGTGTAAATGTGATGTTTTACGAGTGTAAATGTAACATTTTAAGAGTGTAAATTTGATTTTTTGTGACGGAAATTTTGAATTTATATAATTTTAACATTTTACAAGTGTAAATGTGATGTTTTACGAGTGTAAATGTAACATTTTTAGAGTGTAAATTTAATTTTTTGTGACGAAAATTTTGAATTTATATAATTTTAACATTTTACAAGTGTAAATGTGATGTTTTACGAGTGTAAATGTAACATTTTAAGAGTGTAAATTTGATTTTTTGTGACGAAAATTTTGAACTTATATAATTTTAACATTTTACAAGTGTAAATGTGATGTTTTACGAGTGTAAATGTAACATTTTTAGAGTGTAAATTTCATTTATTTTGACGGAAATTTTGAATTTATATAATTTTAACATTTTACAAGTGTAAATATGATGTTTTACGAGTAAAACTTTAGTCCTTTACGAGTGTAACTTTAGTCCTTTATAAGTGTAACTTTGTCCTTTACGAGTAAAACTTTAGTCTGACTACCAAAAAACGCCACCATCATCGTCCTTCCCCACCAACTCATATCCACAAAAAATATGAGTGCAAATTTATATAATTTTAACGAGTGTAAATGTATAGAAATAAGAATGTAAATTTAAATAAAACGAGTGTAAATGTGAGGAAATACAAGTGTAAATTTAAAGAATTACGAGTGTAAATATCAACAAAAATTGTATTTTTTAGTTAATTCATATCAACCACCATGTAGTACAACTTTGGTAAAGAAATACAAGTGTAAATGTAAAGAAATACGAGTGTAAATATTAAGAAATACGACTGTAAATGTTAAGAAATATGAGTGTAAATTTAAAGAAATACGAGTGTAAATGTGACGAGATACAAGTGTAAATTTAAGAGAAATACGAGTGTAAATGTGAGAAGATACAAGTGTAAATTTAAAGAATTAGGAGTGTAAATCTGACAAAAATGTATAGAATACGAGTGTAAATTTGAAAATAAATATATTTATTAGATCTAATAATAAAAAACATGACAATATGATTATTTTTCAATAATCTACTATATATTTTTTTAGATCTAAGAATAAAATGTGGTAATTGTCTTTAAACACAAATAAGAAAAAAAAAAACAAAAAAAACATAAAAACAAGGAAAACGAGAAAGAGAGAAAAAAAAGACACAAATACACACGACTTGTTAGATTTACAAAAACAACACAACAACTACAAAACAAAACACAAATACACAACAATACACAACTACACAACTACACAACTACAAAACAAAACACAACTACACAACTATAAAATAAATATAAATATAAAAAAAAAAAAAAAAAAAACAGAAACACACAGGAAACTCGTTTTCCAAATGAACAAAACAACACATTTGTTTTCAAAACAAAAAACAAAAAACAAAGCACCACCACACCTCCACGTCCTTTACGTATACAACCCACCACCATTTCTTTAAAAATAAGAAAGAAAGCAAAGCTTGTTGCAGTGGTGTTTGTTTTCTTTAAAACAAAGCTCTTCTATGGTTTTTGTTTCAGATCTGGCGACCATAGGAGTGGTAGATCGTCGTTGGTGGTTGCAATGGTGTCGTCGCATATGTTTGTTGCAGTGGTGTTGTGTTGTCGGGGGTGGTGCGAGGTAGAAATGGTGGTCGGGAGGGTGCAAGGGGACTGGGTGGTAGTCGGGTTGTGGTGGGTGGTGGGTTGTAGACAGAAATGGTGGTCAGAAAGGGCGTGAGGCGTGGTGGTGCGGGTTGTGGTGGGTGGTGGGGCCAGATCTGGACAAAAAAGAAAGGTTGTGTGTCGGGTGGAGGGAGTGGAAGAAGCAGTCGTGGTGGTGTCGAGAGGAAAGAGGAGGAGGTGGGGTAGTGGCGGTGGCGCAAGTGAGGGAGGTCGGGGTGGTGGTTCTGGCGGGTTGTGTGTGTAGGGGTGGTCTGTTGGTGGTGGTGGGTTGGTGAGTGGCGGATCTGGTTGTTGGCGGTTCTGGCGGGTTTGGTGTGTCGGGTGTGTGTAGGGGTGGTCTGTTGGTGGTGGTGGGTTGGTGGGTGTTGTGGGGCAGCGGGGTGGTGGGTGTCGGGGGTGGGGCAAAAGAGGAGGGAATTTTTTTGTTTTTTTGGTTTTTGAATTTTTTGGATTTTTTTGGTTTTTAGAGAGATTGAGGGATGATATTTGTGTGATAGGAGAGAGAAGTGAGTGGAAAAAAATGGTTTTATAGTGAAATTAGAGTTTGATTAGTGATGGTAGTGAGGGAAACTAATTAATTAGTAACAATCCCATCTTTTTTGCACTAATCCCTTGTTTTTCCTCTTCAATCTTAGCCCTCCATCCTATCTTTTCAATGGCCCTTAAGAGGACTCATGAACTCAATGAATTTGGGTGGACTCACTTGATCCTTCTTCTCTCTCTCTCTCTCTCTCTCTCTCTCTCTCTATATATATATATATATATATATATATATATATATATATATATATATATATATATATATATATATAAAATGATATAACATTCATTAAGATTAAGAATTTAAGAGTAAGATAAAAGGTTGAAATTAGGTTACAAACTTACAATGAATGGGAGAAGAGGAAAGACAAAAGTGGAGTAAATGCATAATAAAACATCTTGAATGTGTTATTATTATTAATTATTATTAGAACTTAATTAGACATGAAATATTATAGCATATTATGAGGTTTTTAGAGTTGTCACATGGCAATTAAATATTACTCAAGTTAATCTTTTAATGGTATTTTATAGATTATTTAGCTAGTCATTTAACTATATTGTATAGATAGAAATATATTTCAACGCGGACATCGGCAATCCAAATGCATTTTGGCAAAAAAATAAATTGGGGAAGATGATATTTTGAAAATTGTATATGTAGTTGATTCATTTGTGGGTGGAGTAAAAGAACAGGGATTACCAATCCGATTTTGGTTTTTTGTTTAAAGAAGGAAAAAATAGTGGATTAAAAAATAATTTATTGCTAGGTGGCTTTTAGTCGATATCTACGTGATATTTATAATCTTAGGTGCCTTTTAGTCGATGTCAACGTGACATTTAATAGGTGTTTCAAATAGCTTTTAATAAAATTTTATAGATTATAGTGACACGCGGATTTAGATGCGGCATTGTAAATGCATACGTGGCTTTTATTTATCTTACGTAGTATTGTCTGCGTGACTTTTTGAGACTAACCTTTTAATAAGATTTTATAGATTTGTCATGAAACAAGACAATGAGACATACATTGGGACGTGGTAGGTGAGTATTGTTGACCTAATGACTAAAATCATTTATACCATCGTACTTCCAAAAGATATGTGCAAGTAGCATAATGACGCGATTTTAAGCATATAGTCCATATTTGTAGCAGACTGGAGACTAGTAGTAGTACAAATTGCATATAGTCCATATATTTTTGATTCTGATGTAACGTAAAGATTTGGCGTTCACAGAAGCTAGGATTAGATTCTATAATCCTAGTGTCTAATCAGCGTACCCAACAAAATCTTCTCTTTTCCACTTTCTGATTTTTCTTACTCTACTGTTTTCACGCTGCCTTGTCTTCGCTCCTCATGCATCGCAATTCAATGTTTGTCTTAAATTGGAGATTCCCTTTTCCCACTACCAAAGTTAGCCCTAACAAATCTCATGAATCTTATAAAAAAACTAGAGCTAATAAGTCTGATTGATTCGATCCGAATTTGAACAAATTTGATATGTTAGGGCTTGAAAATATTGCAAATCACAATGGGCCGTCCTGTTGAAGACCCGTGATCCTACAAAACTCAATTAGAAACATGACATGCTCGAAGAAATAGAAAAAGAGAAGGAAAAAATATATATGAGGAGAAAAAATAATATGCACATACTTTAAATAAAAACATGAAGAATTTTAGGATACGAGAGGTGCATTGTTAATATGACATACGATTACTAAAATATGCGAATACTTCCACTTCAATTAAAGTGGGCATGATAAATTGTTTACAATTGATGATTCAAGCAGTAATTAGACCATATATCTGATGTACTATATCAGATGATATATTTTTCGAGTTTTATGATAAAGTTTCGAGTTTTATTTTAAAGATTATGAGTTTTATTATAAATTTTATGAGTTCATTCACTTAACAATTAGGCTTAAGAAATTATAATATAACTCAAAACATTACGTATAAAGCTCAGTTAAATTTGAGGTTTGACATTAAAAAAATTAAAATGTAAGTTATAAACTTTAAAAAACTCAGAAAAAATACACATAAACTCAGTTATATATTAAGTCTGATGTAGTAAATCAGATACGAAGTATATGTTTAAGTGAATGAATTCGGAAAAGATACACATAAGCTCAGACATACTAGATTGATATCCTCCCCATTTATATCCAAACACATCATTCACCTTTTTGTCACTATTCATAAACGAAGAGAATCTTCGATATTACTTGTAATATATAAGGAAAAAATATATTCATGCGTGATATTGTTTGATTCGACTTTGTAAATACAATAAGAATATCAAAGTTTTTTTTTTTTACAATTCAAAATGAAAGATATTTATGTTACAATTTATGCATTAGCAATTATGTAAAAGAAAATTGATGTGTTTGAATATGAATGAAAGGGGTATCAATCTAGTGGAGTTTGAACATGTAAAGTGGAGTTGAATGGAGGGATCTTAGTTATTTATAATCTTTTTGTTAATTCCCAATAACTTACTTCGTAGTTTTTATTTTAAGAAAATCGTTGTTAAATATAAATGCTTGAAAAATCCAATAATTATTATATAAAATCGTTTATAGTAATGCGAGACAATTCTTTTATATGTAAATCTTTATGAGTTATAAACAAGTGTAAAACCAATAAAAAGAACCGTCTCACATCGGAGTGTAAACGAGTCGAGCCGAGCTCAAACTCACCTATATGATCGAGCTCGGCTCATATTGAAAAAGTCGAGTCCGAGCTCGAACCCGAGCTCTTGAAATCAAGGCTCATATGATCATATTTTACGAGTCCGAGCTTTGTTCGAGTGCCATTTTTCCGAGCATTATTTTAAATCTAACATAACTTTTCAATTAAATATTTTATTTTAACCTAGAATTCTTTCCGTTTATTAGTTTCAAATTAGATTTCTTATGTTATTTTCTTTTCCAAACTAATATTATGATAATTATCATAAAACTGATATATTTTAAGTAAATATTAGTGATAAAAATTAAGTAATTAAAAAAATAACTAGCTTCCGAGCCGAGCCTTAACGTGCTCGGACTCGGCCCGGTTTAGCTCAAATTGGCTCGAGCCCGACCTCGAGCTCAATTTAACTGATCTCGAACCGAGCCTTGACCGAGCCGATTCGAAAGGCTTGTCGAGCAGGGGCAGCTCATTTACCGCCCTAGTCTCACACTATAAATGGTCTATTCCCAGTTAGTAAGTAGTAAAAATGTTTTACTTTACCTCCTTTATTTCTCTTTTCTCAACCGTACTCCGAGTAAATTAATCTTGAATTTTCAAAATCTAGCTTGTTTAAAAAGCAAAAGAAATGGTCAGAGTAGCGTAAACTGTTACACAAAATCTCATTATAGACGGTACATATCCGTCTATAACTAAAGACGGGTCAAATACAATACCACATTTCTAATAGGATAAATAACAAGTGGGGTGGTGGGGGCCAAAAATATCACCACTTTCAAGCTATTTGACCCGTCTTTAGCTATAGACGGATATATCCGTCTATAGCAAGACTAGCTGAAACTGTTAAGTGTACAAGAATTCAGAGACATATTTCCTCCATTCAACTTCACTCTAGCACTATGCTTTTTCACGTTTGTCAACGCGTGTTTTACGCGCTAAATATCGTTAGCTACGTATTTGTAAAAATTATAAAAGTTAAATATTTTTAAAGTACTCATAAAGACGAATCAAACAAGATGCCCCATGAGTATATTTTCATGTATTTATTGAGAGAAAATTGAAATTTAATACTCACTTGTGTATAATGTACAAAATAAAAAGTGGTAGAGTGGAATTAAATGGTTTAACTATAAACTACTCGTAGAAAAGACCGAATCTAGTACAGCAAGCATCTAGACTCTAGAGGAAGTGATAGATTTGGTGTCAGTCTAGCATTTTATGTCGTCATATATACTCGTATTTTAGTACTGCACTTTTCATTTGTCATAACTTATACGTGGACCAAATTAATTCCCAACTTTTCAAGAGAGAGAAACGGACTTTCTTTTTCTTCTCTCTAATTTTCCTCTTCCTTAAAGTTTTCTTTTTCTCTATTACCTCCGACGTCGCCGGAGATGAGGCCGTCCTGAGACTGATCTCTGGCGGCTCCAAATACTTGACCATGGTTTCATTTGCTTTAGTTCTCCTTTCGAGTTTCGACCCCCCAATTTTCCTCCTTTCTCTATTAAATCAAAGTGAAATGTGCTCCGACATGTAGTCCTTTTGTTTGCAATCAGGTTCTTCCCCTTTATTTCTCCTTTCGGTGGCCTAAGCTTCGGTTATCAGTGGCGGTTGGCTCAGTTGTTGCGCCAATTGCTCCCTATAACTTTAATTTCATAGGTTTAATTCGTCTGTCTCTTGGTTTCTTTACTTTCCATTACAACCACAATAACTTAATAGTTTGGTCTCCTTTATCTTCTGCCTTTGTCCTGTCTTTGATTACTTTTTCCATGTGGTTTGTTTTCCAGTAATTGACTTTCAGGGATGGTTTCATTGTCGTCGGTTTGTGCCCTGTTTTAGGACACTTTACCAACTTTTTAAGGTCAAGCTTCAAGTTTTTATCAAGAGTTTTGATTTCCAATTAGCAATATCGGCAACTCTTTCTTTCGGATTGATTTTTCTTTTCCTGAGGGACAACTTGGCTTTGGGTCTATTATCTTTGTTTTGGTTGCGGTTCCGATTGGGTTTGTCGGTGCCTTTCCTTTGGTGGTGTCTTGTTTCTTCGACGTTCGCTTTTATGATTGATTGTTTGACGGAGGTGTCTGTTTCCGTCGGTGATGTGGGATTGGGCCGGTCGTAGTAGTTGCTTTCCTCGTACTTGTTGTCTACTATATTTACTTCCAAATCCTCGGTTTGCTGAGTTTACCTTTTGTCCAGCTTCTTAGTCTTTTCCAATCATGTCTTCAGTTTCTGGTGTCGAATTTCTTGAGTACTTCGCTTTTGTTTTTGGTAGTGAAAAGTTGGTAGGTGTTGATGCCAATTTGTAGAGTATTCTTACACAATTAGATGGTTCCCCTTTTTCGAAAATTCATGCTCTTAAAGAATTTGGAAATAGCCTCTTTCGAGAACATCAGTTTGCTTTGGCAGGAGATTGCTATGATCAGGCCTGCAGACAGTTGGGTGTGGCCCTTAAGGATAATTTTGATCTCGATTTAAATTCAATCATATCCTTGGCTGTTTCTCTGTGTCTGAATTTAGCTGCTTGTTCCAACAAAATTCAAGCTTTTGACGGAGCACTAATCTTCTATACTATGGTTTTAACCTTCTTTCCAAATAATGCTAAGGCTCGTTTCTGTAAAATTGTGGCTCTTAAACGTTTGAATAGGCTTTCGAAGGCTAGTGTTACTTTGAAGGAAGCATAAGTGGTAGAACCTCATAACAAAGACATTATTCGAGAACTGGGAGAAGTTGTGCAGGCTCTCGAAATTAATCACAATGGCAAGCGAGTTTTAGTAGACACGTTGGATGACACTGAGGTTCAAGTAGGAAAAAAGTGTGTTTCTTCTCTTGAAGCTCCTGAAACCGGATTGGTGATGAATATGGATTGTGCTCCGGTTCGCTCCCCTGTTGTGCCCATGGATTCCATGGATTCCAAGAGTAGTAGTGTACCTGGTGAGACCTTGAATGATGAAGCTGGCTGCCTTTCGCCTTCCTCAACTAACTCAAAGTCTTATCATTTCAATTTTACCGACAAGAAACGACCTCATAATACACTTAAACTTTCATTTCAAGATTATGAGAAATTATTACATGGCAAAAATTTGGGTTTCTATCACCTAAGGTCCATGTATTTCATGAGGGTTCATAACCTCACCTCAAAAACTTTCCAGACAGGAACTCCCCATGAAGGAATTTCTGGGACAGCAGAAGTTCCCACATCCTCTCCTACACCGAAGAGCTTTTTTCAAGAGGAGATTAAGTCGGTGCAAGAAGAGGTTGTCTTCCAGGTTGATAAGAAGACTCGTCTTACTTTAACTTATTTCTGTGTTAGCAAGGTCTCTTTAGTCCAGTTTAACTTCACCGCAGTTACGGAACATAGGGAGCATTCGCATAGTTCGAGAGGAGGTTGTCATTCCCAGGGGAAAGCTAGAATGGGTCGACCAACTGCTTGTTCGAAGAAATGCTCTTCCGTTCCTGTTCGTGTTTCAGTCTCTCGTTGCATGTATACTCGTTCTATCACTAAGCTTACGTGGATAAAGAGAAACGAGATTCAATCTTTTGTGTTTAATGCTCATTACCACCGCCTTTTTAAGAAATATCATATTTTATCATCAACTACGTTTATCGTTCCTTCTGTTTTTCAAGTATTTAGCAGTTTTGGGGGTTCTCTCCCCCCCCCCCCCTTATTTGTAGTATAATGTACTTTATGTAGCTTTTTCTTAATCTATGTTAGTTTACTGTTGTCAAAAAAAAAAAAAAAAAAAAAACTCATACGTGAATTAATTTACTAGTACGGATTACTCCGTACTTTTTTAGCAACATCCTTCCTACGTTTATTACGTCCAAATGTATAGCTTTTAGTCTTTTACTATTGTGCAGAAGCGTAAATATTTTTTGTTGAGTTTCTCTTGTGTCGGTGTCTATTGTTCATAATAGCACAATATTGTTCACTTTGGGCCAAGTTTTCACAGATTTAATCTTGCACTTCTTTCCAAAAGGTCTCGTACTATTAAATTTAGTGGGTACTTATAAAGATGATTTTTCTCCTTTACATTACCGATGTAGGACATGCATGAATTTGCACCCTAATAATAATCTTCCCCTTAAACCAAGGATCATCATCTTAAATCAGACCTTAACCCTTATGAAGAACCCCCCCTCTCCACACACACACACATTTTCTACAGCCCCAACTTCTAAGCATCACCAAGTCATAACCTCCCCTTAACCGAGGCACAATGTGTCTCCCAGGGGTCTATTGTCGCCCTACGCGGGACTTGTGCTACACTTGCGTATCAAACTCCTCTGATTTCAATATACTCTAGAGTGGGTCCGCATCCAGTCCCGCCTCGGAACCACCTTTGGACTTACCATGGACCGTGCTTTTGTTGTCTCCATTACTGACGGTCTTTTCTTGGACGACATGTCTCATCGCCGTGAGATCCATGTCACTTCTTGCGAACATATAAGCTCACTCTCCCTCGATTAATAGAAGCTCCATACCTTACATCGTACGCCACCTTCAAGTCTTGACTCGATGCTTCTTCTTGTGTCTAGTCCAAATCAACCTTGGGTTCTGATACAACTTGTTGTGCGGAAGCATGAATACCTTCTTTTGGGCCGCTGCTGCGTCGTCGTCCACCGTTCATAATAGTACAAAATTATCTGCTTTGGGACAAGCCCTCACGAATTTACTCTTGGTCTCCTTCCCAAAAGGCCGCCTCATACTATTATATTTAATGGGTACTTAAAAAATGATCTTTCACCATTACACTATTGATATGGGACATGGGTTTGCACTCTAACATTTACTACGTCTCCTTATCAAACAAAACCGGACTTGCATGTGTGTAAATGTGTTTTAAGGAGTTTAGTACATTAGTTCTCGTCCTGAATTGATAAAAAGCTTTCTTTTAGATGATTTAATAGCTTGATCTAGAATTCGCTTGGCTAATTAGTAGTAGTTGGCTTCGCCATTCTGTACAACAAAAATAAAATGTTACTAACGGTTCATGGCTCCCGTATTGGTCAGGCAGGTAAGGTCGCACCTAAGCCAGTCGGACTCTTCCAATACCAATACTGAAAATCTCTATAGGGTGAATAGTCCTCTCTTCATTAATTTAACAACAAGTAAGATTGAGTAGATATCCTACCTTTAGCAAATCTTCACAATTCAACAATTAAACTTAGAAAGCCTCTTCCACAAATTCACCACCTAAACGACAATTAGATTGTATACAATTATAAACTATTCTTGTTGATTAAATTAAGATGTAAACTACCCAAAACAATCTCCCTAAA
Organism: Silene latifolia; assembly: GCF_048544455.1. Classification (NCBI taxonomy): domain Eukaryota; kingdom Viridiplantae; phylum Streptophyta; class Magnoliopsida; order Caryophyllales; family Caryophyllaceae; genus Silene; species Silene latifolia. The sequence goes on from NW_027413701.1 coordinate 1,367,410, forward strand.
ATCGTCACAAACAACACCCCACACATGACTAAACCCGGCGGTGGTCAACCCGTCGGTCAACCTCTCACACGGCAGCGGTCAAGGTCGGTCTTTGGTCAAACATAAACAATTGATGTAAAGCGATTAGATACTTACCACAGTTAATTTAGTGCGAGGTGAAAACTCCGTCTTAAAGTTTTATAAAATTACTCTTCCTCACAAGTTATATGTTGAGTTTTTGATGTGGAATAAAAGTGATGGTGAGGCATGAGTTGATTATTTATATAAACTTGGTAGGTGGTAGGAAGGTTCTAGGTAATTGCTTTAATTAATAAACTAATCAAAATATCTAGGTAGTATAGATAACACCCAAACCAAATACACCTCCCCCCTTCACTCGGTCCAACCGTCAGTCAATGCACCCGGTTTTTTTTTCTTTTTATGACACAATATTATTTACTCACATCTTATAAATTATAAATTATGGCTCTGTTTGGTAAATGGCATATTGGCCAAATTTCAACATATTGGAGAGGTTTAGCATGTTTGACTTACGAATATGCTATTTAGAGCGTTTGGTTAATGGCATATTGATATAGCATATTGGGGTCCAATATGCTATTTTGCAATATGCTGCTCCTACTAGCATATTAGGTTAGCGGATTGGAAAGAAAAAATATTGTCTTATTTACCCCTTAAAAAATACTAACCTTTGTTTTATATATTTATTTATTCATATCCTTATTTGTCATTTTACAAATAATCTAAACAATCTGCTAATCTAAAACTGTCAATTACCAAACACCTCTAAAACAATTCTGCTAAATAAATCTGCTAGTCAAACCCGCTAAATCATTATGCTAGTCAAATCTGCTTTCTAAATCTGCTTCTGCTAATATTAATCCGCTGTTTACCAAACAGGGCCTATATTTATTAAAATTACGGAGTATTACAGTATGTGACCAAAGCTAGTCGAAAAACTTGTGATTCTGTACACAAATTTTCCCAGTCGGAGCAGGTAACATGGGAGGCCTTGACTACCAGAGAGAGAAGAAGAAAAAATGAAGCGTTGAAGGCTAAGGAGGAGGCGCTGGAGGCCGGAGATCAGGGGTTGAGGAACTGGGCGAATTCTGAGAGTAGGGTCACCATCACAATTATATAACCAATAACCGAGTAGAAAAACCCTACCTGGAATAAGAAATCATGAGACCGTCACAAGCAGCTAATCAATAATGCTCCTCTACGAAACCTCCTCCTATAACCACATAACCATACAGTTACCATCTAATACAACATTATACTCCCAAAACCCCTAATCTATCCAATTAGGGTTTTAAACAAAATCAACGAAACGACATAAAAATCATACAAGAATCTTACCCACGACACGACGAACTCAACGGCGTAAAGAACACGTGATCCGACAACCTTAGCCCTTGGGATTTGATAGCAACGTGAAGAACAAAAGCAACGTAACTTGTTTTCTCTCTTTAAAAGTTTTTAGAAAAGATAAAAGTGATTAAGAAAGTGACGGAAAGCTTTAAATACCAATCACGCGTTACTAACAAAACTCGGCTAAAGCAACCCACATAACCAAATTACTCGATCGAGTAAGTAACTTACTCGATCGAGTGACCCTTACTCGATCGAGTCCCCAATTTACTCGATCGAGTACCCTTCAGTAGAACACTGTTTCGTAAACCAAACATACTTACTCGACAGAGTAAGCCCCACTTGATAGAGTACCCAAAGACATAAAAAACCGTAGTATTACACTAGGCACCTCGTTGAGATCCGAGACGGTTTTTCCCTGATGTGACTCATATTTGAGGACATTTATTCCCCAAAATAACCACGTTCCCATGCTTTCTAGCATATATTAGGGTCATTTCTTATCTTTAGTTTCCCATTTTGCATAATCTTTGAGATTTTGCGTCCTTGGTAGGAGATGTTTGCTAGTAGACCTGTCAAACGGGTCGGGCGGGTCGGGTCCCGGGTCGGGTCATACGGGTCGGGTCAGAATACGGGTCGGGACGAATGCGGGTCGAGTCAGATACGGGTCGGGTTATACGGGTCACGGGTCGAGTTAGGGTCAGAATACGAGTCAAATAATTTCTAACGTCTTTTTTAAACGATTTTTTTTAATTAAAAAAAATATTTTTTAAAAATGTAAATCATATTTAAAATTAATATTTTAATCATATTCAACGTTTACATTAATTATATTGACATAATTATTAAAATAAAGTTTTTTTTAATAATTATTTTATTATTAAATATTATAAAAGTTATATAAAATTAACTTTTTAGTTGTTTTTGTAATTTTAAGTGATAAAAAAAATATTTTTTTTACTATTTTCTCAAATATAATATATAAATATTAATATTTTAAGAAAATTCTTGATTTACCTTTGACCCAACGGGTCGACCCGTTCGGGTCGGGTCTCGACCCTAAAATAACGGGTCATTTCGAGTTCGGGTCAAACGGGTCGCGGGTCGAAAAAACCGGGTTTGTAACCCTAAAAAAATGGGTCGGGTTTTCGGGTCGGGTCGAGTTTTGACAGGTCTAATTGCTAGCCTTGCATTTATGGAGCAAAATGGAGCTAAATGGATCGCATCTAATGACCAAACTTCGAAAAGGAGAGCGACACTAGAGGCCTAAGCAAATAAATAAACTGAAATGGGCAATGATGAAAAGATCCTTGCATCCCCAACACGATCCCCGCGGATTGTTAAGGAGCCAAACAAGAGAAGAACTCTGTCCAACGATCCGAGCGTCCTAAGCTCAGGACGAGCAGATCAAAGCAACAATCCGAGCGTCTTAGAGCAGGATCCGAGCGTGCCAGAGCACGATCCGAGTGTCACGACTGCCAGCCCAAGCGGATCCCCTCACAGGACAAGGCGTGCTTCACCTCAATCCGCGCGTGTCCCTGGGGAGTAGCAGAACGATCCGCGCATGTCCCTCGGGATTAGCAAGATTGTTATGTTTTTCTTAGGGTCTTAATCGTCATTGAAGCCCTTAGTAACCCTAATCCTTGTACTTAATTTTAGTATAAATACCCTATTGTACTACCTAGATTATCATACTATCTTAATCTTAGAAATCTTATCATAATCAATTCCTTAATTTAGTCTTAATCAAAGTTGTAATACACTTCTCAATATAAATCACATCTTAATCTTTCCTTAATTTCTCAATTGTTCTTAGTTTTAGTTGGGTAATTAGAAGATTATTTGGGTTTATTGAAGGATTGACAACCTTCCATCAATCATCAAGTTTACTTCTATTATTCTTTGGTTTATTATTTGGATCATCTCAAGTAGGTATAATCTCTTTTACCCTTGTTTAATTATTGTTAATCAATTCATTTATTCATCATGTTTTGCTTTGTTTGTATGATTGACAACCTTATTAGGATTTTAAACTTGATCATGAGTGAGTAGTCCTTTAGCTAGGGTTAATGGGGAATTAGGGGAAATAAATATGGGGATTGATCTATGCTTAATCTAATACGTTTTCATAATTAATTTGCTTGCTTGTTGTGATTTCAACCTATGCACATGTTATGTTTGATGAAATGCGATCCTATGAATCCTTGTATTTTTTACCCATCTCTTATCTTTTCAATGAGGCTTGTAAGACATAAACCAACTCGAGCCTCATTAGACCATGCATAGAGTTGAATAGAAGGAGACTAAGTCGACTTGTAGGTGTTGTACAGTCTAGACGACTCGGCTCCGGGACCTAAATCTTCCTAGGGATTGTAAGATATACACTAACTCGATCCCATCACAACAATAAGTGCTTGCTTCTAATTGAGAACATGTTTGTATGATCTATTTCCATGAATTCCCTATGAACCCATGGCGCCCTAGTGCTTTTAATCAATTGTTTACAAACCCCTTTTATTGCTTTACTTTATTTTCATTCATCTTGTTGATTAGTTTAGATTACACCTCATCTCAACCCAATTTGTAACACCCTAAGACAGAGCTACTTGCAATTGAAATCCTAAATCAATGTCTATCCCTTGGGATCCGACCTTTACTTACTTCTTTACTAAGAGTAGTTTGTGAAGTTATAAATATTGTTTTGGTTGGTAGCTTTGATGACGAGTTTAAACCAATACCATTCTCCTATTAAAACTCTTTGTCTGGAAATTAAATTGAGCCATTTAGATGAGGAAATTGGCTAAACGTTTGTTGATACATCCTTACTTGTCTCTTTGTGCTTTAATGTTGGATGTTTCTAAATTTTGCGCAAGACCTTACTTGCCTTGCGAATTTTGCTTTTCCTCATAAGTGAAAATTGCGTGAGTTAAAAGGGCGTTGAGTGCACTAATACTCATTCAGATATTATTAGTTAGAATAAGTCAAGTGATGGTTATAATGTGCACCTACTTCGATAGATCTAGCTTACTCGAGGACGAGTAAGATTCAAGTGTGGGAAGATTTGATATGTGATTATTTTGTAATATTTTACCACTTATTTAATGCCTTATCACATGTCATTTCCGCTCTTTGGAGCGATTTTTTGGTACTAATAGCTTCCTTTAGTCCATTTGGCTTTAGATAATGTTTTGTAGGTGAAACAAGACGGAATTAATGCATATTGGAGCCATTTTGGATGGGTGAAGGACTTGGGTGCGGAATCCTAGCTTGGATGCGGTCTCATCTCACTTAAAGGCCATTTGGATGACCTCACAAGATATTTTAACTCTTAAAGAGAAGTTATGAAGCAAGTAGAGTCGTCCCTATAGCCATCCCTATGGGACAATGACCGGTATGGAAGAAGGGAAGCAAGAGATGATTGCTGGAAGCCGTCTCTAACCTCGTCCCACCGGGACAGCTAAGACACCCGTACCGACCGGGACAGATTCCGTCCCTAAGGGACGGTTCATTTCGCCTCTTTTCTCTTCCGGTTCACCTCCATTTGTTTGACAAACACTATATATACCCCCACTTTGTAATTTTTGGGACACACAACCTTAGATCTAGTTCTGCATATTACCAAGTTTCAAACTTTGTTAATATTTCCCTAATTACGCTCTAATCTTTCAATAATTAGCATAATCTTAGTCTTAGAAATTGGGTTGTAATTGAATTGAAGATTTCTCCATTCTTGTTCAATCCAAGTTTCCTTCTTTTGCAATCAATTTGGTATAATCCTTTCTTTTATGCTCTTTTGTTTACATTTACTTTCTCTTAAGTTTTATTTCAATTGTTTGCAATTGAATCTCTCTTACTAGTTGTAAGATTATAATTTTGTCTCTCTTGTTCATCTTCTTCATGTTTGTAGTTGATATTTCTTATAAAAGTTTGAATCTTTTAAGGCCCCGTTTTTCTGGCTTTTTTGAGCCGAATCGAATCGAGCCGAATCGAATGGAGCCGAATCAATCGAACGAGTGAACTGGATCTGAATGGAGCTGAATTTGAATTGAACCGAGTGAATCGAATCGAATGGAGCTGAGCTAAACTGATCTGAATAGAGCTGAACTGAACTAAGCTGATTGGAGCTGAAATAATATTAATATTAATATTAATATTAATATTAATACTAAATATAATAATAATAATAATTATTATTATTATTAATATTAATAACTAATAATAATAATAATAATAATAATAATAATAATAATAATAATAATAATAATAATAATAATAATAATAATATTGTTAGAGGAATTAGGCTATACATAGTTTACGACGGCTACTGTCTAGGGTTTAGAGTATTAGGGTTCCTTTTACCATGTTTATAAATACATTGTATTGGTATCAGTAGAATCACAACTTCAATAATACAAAATCATTTATGCATTACTCTCTTCTAAAACTTCTCATGGTATCAGAGCCATCGTGACCTTTGGTCACGGGTTCGAATCCTGGCAACCTCAACACTCCTCAAAAACTCTGGAAGTGGAATTCCAGCATACGGTACGGGGGAGTCGGTGCACAACTAACCACTCTGTAAGCCCAATAGGCATTTGAGTGATGGAGCGTAATAGGAATAATTATAAGAAGAAGAAGAAGAAGAAGAAGAAGAAGAAGAAGAAGAAGAAGAAGAAGAAGAAGATTATTAATAATAATAGTAATTATACTAATTTGAATGATTAACTAGGTAGCCACCATCAATCTAATTAGGTGAAATAATAGAGCACTGATTTGCTAGATTGATGTTCAAAGTTTAGCCGTTTATCATCCTAATTTGACTGATTATGCGGCCATCACGAAGCACCAACAATCCTAATTTAATCAATTAGATAAATAAAAATTGACAGACCCTGATTTCATCTTTAACAAATAAATAAAATTTGGTTGATTAATTAAAACTCAACAAATATTATTAATAATTGATAACAGGTAAATTAATTTACTATTTGATAAATTTGAATCCATCTTGTAAGTTTTAAGTCATTTGAGCAATTAAATTAAGTTTTAGGGAAAAATATAGATTTAAGAGTTCACTTGGTTCAGTTTTAGGTGAAAATGGTACAAAATAGAACGTTATGAAAAAGTGTATGTGAAAGAGTAAAGTTAGTATATGAAAAAATAATTAGGTATCAATAATAGTAATATTAAAATTAACAATGTTATTAACAATATTATTATTAATTAATATTAATATTCAAATTAATATTAATTATAATATTAATAGTATTAATTATATTAATATGAATATTATTGATTTTAATAACCATAATATTCATAATAATAAAAATAATGAGGATGATTAATAAATAATAATAATAATAATAATAATAATAATAACAATAACAATAACAATAACAATAAGTCAATAACAATACCAATAGTAAATAATAATAATAATAATAATAATAATAATAATAATAATAATAATAATAATAATAATAATAATAAAAATAAAAGAATAAAAATAAAAGTAAAAATAAAAATAAAAATAAAAATAAAAATAAAAATAAAAATAAAAATAAAAATAAAAATAAAAATAAAAATAAAAATAAAAATAATAAATATATAATATTTATAATATTAATAAAAACTATTTAAGTTTAATATTCGCGGAATTGAAATTGGCTGAATTTAGTGGAGCTGAATTGAAGTGAGCCGAATTTGAATCAATGGAGCGAATAATCGAATCAATAGAGCCGAGTCAATCGAATCGAAATGAACTAAACTAAATAGAGCTGAGATGAACTGAAGTGCGCTGAAAATAAGCCAGAAAGAACAGAGCCTAAGTTGTTATGTCAAAGTTTGTCCCTTTTTGCATTGATCCTCTTCCATCCTAGCTTAATTTGTTTCTTCTCATAGTTTTGTTGGTTTATTGCTTGTTTAATTGTAGTATTCAATTTCATATTATGTCTATGGTTAAAGAATCCATCTTTGTCAATTAATTTGTCTTAAAAACCATGATTAGTGAGTAGTCCTTTTACTAGGACTCGATTATCCCCGACATGAGTTTTCTACTTTCTTAAGACCCATTTAGTTGGTCATTTTAGGTGGCGGTAAAGGAGAATTAAGGGGATTGATTTGTGTTATTGACTTGTTGGAATTTTCTTCTTGTCCTTGACCATTGGTGATAATCCATTAGGTGGAGGATGGTGTAATTTTAACTTGTCTTTCGTTAACTTTGGTTGAGACCGAAAGGGAGAACCTTGGGAGAACACCCCTAATTTTGTGTTTGAAATCGACCCTTGAGAGAAGGAGTGGGATGACCCGGATTTGAGACGCGAGCTTAATGAACCTAAGTCTAGTTTGAACCACCCTTGAGATAATGCATGATTTTGGGGGAGTTGAAACTCGGAATTAGGTGCCCGACCTTCGAACCCGAGAGTGGGGTTGGAAGGGCCTATTAGTGTCCACTCACGAGACCGAAAGGGAGGTGTTTGGTGACCTAGAGTCGTTGTCCTCTTTAACACTACCTAATCAACCACTTAACAGGAAATTAAGCTTGTAGGAGCAATTGTCGGAGGAGAAGTCGGGTCCTAGGCCTTCCTTAATCTTGATTACATCATTTTCATTCATCACTAGCGCAATTGCATTTTATTTTAATTAGTTTAGTTGTTTAGTTTAAAAAACCCAGCTCCTTTGTTGCCGACTTAGCTAAACACAAGACTAAAAATGATTGGTAATCTCCCATGCTCCTTGTGGATTCGACCCTCATGTTGTGCAATGACAACCGTGCACTTGCGAGGTTAAACTTTGAACCATCAAGAAGGCTGAGTTAGGTCCCTTTTTGGCGAACGTCCGACGACTTTGGATTGACACTACTTTATTTTAATTTTTTCCGGCCTTGGTGGCTTGTAATCTTGAACACTTACTTCTTCTAATTAGCTTTGTCTAACTGTTAATCTTGTGTTGGTTTTATTTATATACTACGTCAAATAAGACTTTCAATAACGGTCAAATAATACAATTACCGTTTTTAAATAGAAACACGGGACCGTTATTGCAACGACGGTTATTAAATATATACCATGGTTGTACAAATAACACGCGACCGTTATATAACATCAAGAACCGTTATAAAATCTTTTAAGAAACCATTATTAAATCTTATTAACGGTTTCAATTCCGTTGTCGTAGTTTACTATTGACAACGTCTTATCGTTCCAAAACCGTTGTTAAATATTATATATGACAACGGTTCATTTCGTTATCTTATTTAATTTAATGTCAAAATTTAACAACGACTTTATTGCATGTGAAACCGTTGTTATATATATCTATTGACAACGGTATGTAACCGTTATCTATTTTTATTGATGAAACTTTGACATCTTCTTAAATAAACCGTTGTAAAAGTTTTGAACTCGACAACGGTTATCGTTCGCTATCTTATATTTTTGGCGGTTTGAATGGGAGGGAAAAGATGTCAACGATTATTAATCTAAATAAAACTGTTGTTAAATAATTGTTTGCAACGGGTTGTTTTTAATCGTTTCGTTTTTAATTATTCTTTTTTTAAAATGATTTTAGCTTGTTCTAGCAGCTGCTGAAATGCTATTTTTTCAACAGCGTTTGTATCAGCTACTGAAATGATATTTTTTCAGCTGCTGCTGAAAAATAGCATTCCAGCAGCTGTGCACTGCTAAAATTCAATCCTGCATCAAAATATTACACCCTGTGATCAATTAAACCCAGTTTAAAAACAGTACGAACAAGATGATCAAAAGTCAAAACACAACTTCCTCAGAAAAAACAAAAGAAGCCAATACGCAATGGCTCTATATATACACACACGTACATAAAGCATGGGCAAACTATTGAGACTCCGCTAATGAAACATAACTGGCCCACATATTTCTCAACTGGGTGATGTCCTCTGCCGAATATTCTGGGGCTTTGTTGAGTATTAGTGGAAAATACAATTCAAAATATACATAATCAAAATAGATATAATACATGGAAGTATACAGAATTGAACTCAATTTACGTTTGAAATAGTTTTTAAATCACAATAACCCGTATCGGAATGGTAGAAAGTTTTCCATTGATAACTTGATAACCTCCCATATGGACTGATAAACGTAAAAGGCGCATTGTTTGTCGTCTGGTGCTTTAGGAGACTATTATATAAATCACACACAAATCATCTGAATTAGATAATCAACCTCTCGCGTAAACATTAATTAAATGATACGAGTAATTATTAAGAATACACTTACTAATGGCGTGATAAAATTGGGAACAATGTTGCTTTCATATTTTCCACGTGGACATAATCTTTTTTTTGCTTCAAAAACACTAATTCATAAATATACACACATGCCATTATTATTTGCATATATATGGCTCAAGTCATGAAATAACAAATGACATTATTGAAGGTTGTAAACTTACTCAGTTTTCAGCCTTACACAACTGGCAGAGGGTATGCTTTCGCGAGAGTCAATCCAGTACATTGTTTTTGTTTCCACTTGGATTGCGAGTAGCACCCAATACTTCCTATTCAATTTGGGACATTAAACTGTTAGTTCATTTACACGCATGTAAGCATGTTAATAATAAATTTATAGAAACGTGATTCATTACAATAATCACGTACTATACATACATATTCTCATTGTAGGGGGCAAGCCATAGTTTTTAGGTCGACATCAACCGACGAGCGATACTATTGATTTGTTCTTCGTATGAAATTCTGTGCACAGAGAACGCCTTAGGACTCAAGAATCCGTAGGCGTGAATTGGGACCTTTCACTCAGCGAACTGATTATTCAGGTACCTATTCCGCCACATGGAAGGAAGAATGTTATTGTAATTGATAATTTAAACAAACATCATTATTCGTAAATGGAAATGACTAAATAGTTTTATTAATAAAACTTCATCCAAATCAAAATGTGAACAACATCTAAATTGTCAAGGTCGATAAATTCCATCAGTTGCTTCGGGTCCACTACGGCTATATCAGCTGTGGCCATAATTTCCTCTTCAATGTTAATCATGACTACATCCCCTCTAGGTGACTTCTTTAAAGCCAGGTTGTGCAAAACCTTCAGCGAAGTAATTTTCATTTTTTTTCTTATATTCACACGATTCATAATAAGAATCATAAGCAGGCTTGACTGCAACAACTTTCATAGCTGGCTTATATTGTATGTCATGTGGCTTTGTTTTTGGGGAAGACGTAGTCCTTTCAGTGACTTTGTCCGTTGACATAGTAGTAATTGTTTTAGCTGCCGTCATGGCTTTGCTTAACTTCTGCAAATGTAAAGATTAAATTACTTACGATATGTTAATATTCGTACCCTAATATATTTTAAGAACAAGTAATAATTAACGTCTGCGTATAGGTACCTCGGGGATGACAACATTGATGAAGTTGATAGGCCATTGCCCATAAGAACTTAGGGCTTCTTTCAAATAAGTGACCTCCTCATTAGGAAATGGTACTGTTACTTCCCCATACTCGTCTTTATATAATTGGGAAACTTTCACTTTCTTGCAATTGTCACGAAGGCGTATACCATGAACCTTAACTTGTTGAAGCCGGTCGTTAGCGAACACGTATCCCCTGGCAACAACAACTTTCTATTTCCCCTGTAAATAGAACAGACGACAAGCCACCTTGCAATTGCCCTTCACGACAGCTTTAATCAATTAGTACACATACATTCACTACCTTTAATAAATTTCATAAGTAAAAAACGTGTACTTAGATGAATAATTATAAACTAGCAGCTATTACAGTTTTCGGTGTTGAGAAGAACGTTTGATCATCAACTACATCAATCTCATCCTGTGTCACGGCCTTCTTGGCTTCCTCTTCCTCTTCAACTGCCTGATATCGATCCTCGACTCCCACCTCAGTCTCCTTTGCAATTTCCTTCTCCCTTGCCATGTCCTCCTCGACTTCCTTTTGTACATAACACTTGTCCATATAACACGTACCGATTTTCCAAGTCATATAACACATTGTATATAAGACATAAATATTATTACCTCTTTTTCCTCTTCCTCCTCCTCCTCCTCCTCCTCCTCCTCCTCCTCCTCCTCCTCCTCCTCCTCCTTTGCTTCCTTTATGATTTCTTGAACCATATTCAACTCTTTTTTCGAAGGCATTTCCCCAGTTTCCAACATTCTCACTGTAATACTATGATTTTATGAGTCTCTGGGTACTCTATCGAGTGGGCCTTACTCTGTCGAGTAAGGGTGTGTTGCGTTTTAAAAATAGTTTCTGACCTGTTGGGTACTCGATCGAGTAACCTTGATACTCGATCGAGTAGGGGGCACTCGACCGAGTATCTCAGCTACTCGATCGAGTAGCCGGTTTACGGGGGGATAGTTTGTCGGGTTTTGTTAATAATGCGATTTAGTATATAATTACTCCCGTCACTTTCTTTAAACACTTTTACAAACCTAATTGCTTTCAAAAGAGAAAACAAACTACGTTCTTCACTTCAATCGCATTATTGGCAAATCCCGGAGCTTGGAAGGTCGGATTTCACCTTTCTTTATACCTTTGTAATCCTTGCGTCGAGGGTAAGATCTACATACTGTTTTTATAGTATTTCGTTAAAGTTAGTTAAACCCTAATTTGGGGATTTGGGGGTTTGTTGTGTTTCTTGATTGGTAGTAATTGTATGATTATATGTTAGGAGGAGGATTCGTAGAAGAAGCCTTTTGATATCAGCTGTTGAGACCGTCTGACTGTGTTGCTTTCCAGGTAGGGTTTCCCTACTCAGTATTAGTCCCATAATGTGTTGTTGGTGTTTTGTGGTTGTTGAATATTATCATATTCGCACTGTGACAATTGTTGGTTTTGGTTGTTGATAGTAGTTGTGATTATTTGTATCTGTCTGTGTTCTTCGGGGCGCGTCCCTGGCTGAGTGGAGTCACTTGCGGGAGTGGCTTCACGCCCATTATTCGCCTTCTATGGAACCCGCCACAGAAGGGATGTGCACATTAAGGAATTTGGGTTTATCGCTCGACGGAGATGAGCGGGGATTTGGTGGGTACGGCTGCGGTCCCCCACTGGCGGCGTGGAGTGACCTGTTGCGATGGGCACTCTAGCAGGGCTACACACTTTAGTGTGTAGTCAGGATTGTGGAGTTGGGATTGGAGTTCGGAGTATATCTGTGATGATTGAGCTGTTTGTTTACTGTGTTGTTGGTTTGTATAAATTGTGTGATTAGTACTGACCCCGTTTATTGTTTTAAAAACTGTGGTGATCCATTCGGGGATGGTGAGAAGTTGTTGAGCAGATATGAGTCGAGTTACATGGGATAGCTGGGATGTGCCACCGTCAGATGATAGAGTCTTCCGCTGTAGCATGATTAGTTTGTTAAACATTTCTTTTAGCTGAGTAGACAGTTGGTTTTGAGAACATGTAACCGTATTTTGATATTTTGTTTTGGATTGTAACCTTTCACTAAAGTTATACTATTTAAATGTTGTTTCGTTATTTTCTTATGATTATCATTGCCTCGGGCAACCGAGATGGTAGCATCTTTATACCTGAGTGGTCCTGGTAAGGCACTTGGAGTATGGGGGTGTTACAAAATGGTATCAGAGCAACGATCTTGAAACCTGTAACCAATGAATCTAATGAACATAGGGAGTCAATTAAAATGAACCCGGGGTAAAGGTTGTAGGAGCTAATGCAAAGGCTTGCGAGACGTCCTAAAGTCTCAAACTCGCCCTACAATTTTGAACCGGTCACATGGGGGGGTATATGTCAAGGTCGTATGTGATGTTTGTTAGCTTGAATGGGGATGTGACGATGCACATTGTGAATTTTTGGATGTTGGGAGTAGAAGATTGAAATTGTGAATGAAAGGTTGGTGAAGTATATAAAAATGTTGTTTGAATAAGAAGCATGTTGGATGTTTATTATGTGGCATTTGATAACATGAAATAGTTGTTTTGTTGATCATGTGAAGAGTTGTGTAGAATTGTATGCTTAACTATATTATAATGTAGAGTTTATAAAGTTGTATAGTATGTTGGGATATGCGAGATAACATGCGGGTAGTATATACGAGTCAGCATGACTCGATCGAGTAGGGGGTACTCGATCGAGTAGGTGAGGTACTCGGTCGAGTGGGTCTGACTCGATCGAGTGGGTATTTGACGTTTTTATAACCAGAATCGTGTTTTTGGGCACTCGATCGAGTACATAGGGCACTCGATCGAGTAGGGGGTCACTATGCTACTCGGTCGAGTATGTTAGAGATCAGAAGGTCTGTTTTGGGTATGATGTCGGGGCACTCGATCGAGTATAGTGGGCACTCGATCGAGTAGCCTCTACTCGATCGAGTAGGTTTAGGTACTCGATCGAGTGTGTTCTGGGCAGTCTGCTTTCGTGTTTTGAGGTTTTAGTGCGTATATTTATATCTACCCTTTCTTATGTAGTTTCAAGATGCCACCCAAGAGAAACGCCTTGTATGTGAGAGCTGAGAGCATGAACATCGACGATGTAGTTAAGATGTTGGAGCACCAAGATGCTCTTACTAAGGCCCTAAAGAGAGTGGGAAAGGATAAGGAGTTTGATCACTCCAAGATCAGCCTTTATATAGCGAGGTTTAACCCAAAAGAGTACAAGGGGACCGGGGAGCCTAATCTTCTTGACAACTGGCATCGTGAGATGGAGAACATATTGGACCTGGTACACTGTCCTGATGAGATGAGAGTAGAACAAGCTGCGTTCTACTTGACGGAAGCAGCTGGTGAGTGGTGGGACAAGGTGAAGGTGAGTGCTAGGGAGATGTACACAAAGCAGGGCTTACCTGCTATACCTTGGGAAGAGTTTCGGAGAGCTATGAGGAAAGAGTTCGTACCTGAGCATGTGAGGAGTAAGCTGAGGGAGGAGTTTGATGGGTTTAGGATGACATCTGACATGTTGGTGGCTGAGTACTACAAGCAGTTTAATGAGAAGTCTAGGTATGCTGAGGACATGGGTTTGAGTGAGGAGAACCTAGCGCTGAGGTTCGAGAGGGGGTTGACCCCTAAGATCATGGATAAGTTACCCGTGGGAGTCCTTACCGATGTTAAGGAAGCTTATGAGAGGGCTGGGAGAGCTGAGAGGTTGGTGGAGATGGCTCAGGAGAGAGAAGTTGAGAAATGAAAGGCTGAGAGTGAAGGTGGTGGCCAATCTAGTCACAAGAAAGGCAACCACAATCAAGCTAGAGCGTTTTCTTCCGGGTCGGGTTGATCTTTGGGGCTTCCTTTGGGCGTGGCCGTGTGAGTGGTAGTGGTAGTTGGGGGATGACTGCTATGGCCGTGGCGGTGTAGGCCACAAGAGACATGAGTGTACGAGTTTACCCGGAGCTTTTGAGAGAGATCGGCTTAGGGGAGCTATTCTCAGGGGCCGGCACAGAGTTATGCGAGCAATAGACCGTCTGGGTCATGGTCTAACCGGGGAAGTCAGAGCTATCAGGGTGGAGGTAACCGCAATGACGGTAATTCCAATCAGAAACCTGCTATGAACAACAACAACAATCAGGGGTCGGGTGCTAAACCGACCACATCGCCAAGATCTTGTCAAGGAGGTGGACGAGAAGACCGGTGGAAAGTCGTTTCATGATGGACAAGAAAGCAAAATGAGGATGATGCACATGTTATCACTGGTACTTTTCTTGTTAACGGTATTCATACCTTTGTTTTGTTTGATTCGGGGGCGTCTCAGTCGTTTGTATCTTCGAGTCATGTTAAACGGTTGGGTTTGAGGGTATATGAGTCTGTAAGTGAGAAAGTTTTTATACCTTCGGGTGAGTCTGTATCTTGTGGGAGGTTGTATAGGGATGTACCTATGATAGTTGGGCAAGTTGATCTACCTGTAGACTTGCTAGAGTTTCCTTTTGACGGTTTTGAGATGATAGTCGGGATGGATTGGTTGGGAAAGTATAAAGCTAAGATAGACTGTCATCAAAAGAAAGTGTCTTTGAGAGGTCCTAAGAGCGTTAATGTGTCTTATCGTGGGTTTGTGGTCAAACCCAAAGTTAAGTTGATTGCAGCTGTTAACTTGAAGTCTTATCTGAGGAAGGGATGCCCTTTGATCTTGTGCCATGTGAGAGATGACCGGATAGAGAGTCCGACAGTTGATCAGGTACCAGTGGTGGGAGAGTTTGCAGATGTTTTTCCAGAGGAGATTTCGGGGTTGCCACCGAAGAGGGAGATAGATTTCACGGTTGAGTTGAAACCGGGGACGGGGCCAATCTCTAAGGCACCATAACGGATGGGTCCTAAGGAGATGGAGGAGCTCAAGAAACTCAAGAAACAGTTAGATGATCTGATAGAGAAGGGATACATTAGACCTTGTGTATAGCCGCGGGGAGCACCAGTTCTTTTTGTGAAGAAGAAAGATGGGAGTTTGAGGTTGTGCATAGACTGCAGGGAGCTGAACCGAGTGACGGTGAAGAACAAGTATCCTTTGCCAAGGATAGATGACCTATTTGATCAGTTGAGTGGTGCATCAGTCTTTTCAAAGATTGATTTGAGGTCGGGGTACCATCAGGTGAACATTAGAGAGGTGGACATACCAAAGACAGCTTTCACGTCGAGGTATGGCCATTATGAGTATGTGGTGATGTCGTTTGGTTTATCTAATGCACCGGCTGTGTTTATGGATTTGATGAACAGAATCTTCAGACAGTTTTTGGACGAGTTTGTGGTGGTGTTTATCGATGACATCTTAGTCTACTCCAAGACGAAGGAGGAGCATGAGGAGCATCTGAGGATTGTGTTGCAGACTTTGAGGGAGCATGAGTTATATGCTAAGCTGTCCAAGTGTGAGTTCTGGTTAGAGAAAGTTGCTTTTGCGGGGCATGTAATCTCTAAGGATGGGGTAGCTGTGGATCCGGCAAAGATTGAGGCAGTGACAAAGTGGGAAGCACCAAAGAACGTTGATGAGATCAGGAGTTTCTTGGGTTTAGCTGGATACTACAGACGGTTGGTGAAAGATTTCTCCAAGATTGCTAAACCTATGACAGCGTTGATTAGGAAAGAGAACAGGTTTCGTTGCGATGAGAGTTGTGAGACGGCGTTCCAAACACTATAGGAGCGTTTGACCACAGCTCCTATCTTAGCATTGCCTGAAGGGATCAAGAACTTTGAGGTGTATACAGATGCCTCAAAGAACGGGTTGGGATGTGTGTTGATGCAGAACGGTAAGGTGATTGCCTATGCTTCTTTGCAATTGAAGCCGTATGAGGAGATCTACCCTACACATGATCTGGAGTTGGGAGCAGTGGTATTTGCTCTCAAGATATGGAGACATTACCTTTATGGGGCGACCTTTAAGGTATTTTCAGATCACAAGAGTCTCAAGTACATCTTCACTCAAAAGGAGTTGAACATGAGACAGAGGAGGTGGATGGAGCTGATTGGCGATTATGACATGGATATTATCTACCATGAAGGGAAAGCCAATGTGGTTGCAGATGCTTTGAGTAGGAAGAGTGTACATTATTTGTGTACAACTCTATCTTTGATGAGGTTGAGAGATGAGGTGGGGAGGTTTGGGATATATATGATGCAGAGAGGGGATGCCGTAAGAGATTTGACAGTACAGCCTGATCTTTATGATGATATTCTAGGTAAACAAGCGTTGGATCCTAAGATGGTTGAGTGGAGAGCTGGAGTAGAGAAAGGGACAGTGTCTCGATTCTCTATTCATACAGATGGTAGTTTGAGGTTTGATGGTAGGTGGTGTGTCCCTAATGATGAGGAGCTGAA
This sequence comes from Silene latifolia, assembly GCF_048544455.1. Lineage (NCBI taxonomy): Eukaryota > Viridiplantae > Streptophyta > Magnoliopsida > Caryophyllales > Caryophyllaceae > Silene > Silene latifolia. Next base: position 1,384,552 of record NW_027413701.1, read on the forward strand.
AAAGACAATCACGACAGAGGCACATTGTACACTGTATTCAGTACATCCAGGTGGTGACAAGCTGTACAAGGATTTAAAGAACACGTTTTGGTGGCCTGGGATGAAGAAAGAAAAAAGCAGTGAGTTTGTGGCCCGTTGTTTGACATGCCGAGAGTTAAAGGGGAACAGCGACGACCACAAGGTAAGATTCAGTCTTTAGAGGTACCTGAGTGGAAGTGGGAATCCATTTCTATGGATTTTATCGTGGGTTTGCCAAAGAGTCAACAGGGTAACAACATGATATGGGTAATAGTGGATCGACTGACCAAGTCAGCCCACTTTGTGCCAATGAAAGATACATGGACTAAGGCACAATTAGCTATGGCTTATCGGAAGAATGTGCTTAAGTTACATGGAGTTCCTAAGGACATAGTATCTGACAGAGATCCGAGATTTATCTCAAGGTTTTGGAAAGAGTTGCAGGAATCTTTGGGAACAACTTTGAAGATGAGTACAGCGTTTCATCCTACGACAGACGGTCAGACTGAGAGAACGATCAAGACTCTTGAGGATATGCTGCGAGCTTGTGTGATGGACTTTGGTGGTAGCTGGGAATAGAGGTTGGATTTGATAGAGTTTTATTACAACAACAGCTATCACACTAGTATTGGTATGGCACCGTTTAAGGCCTTATATGGGAGGAGATGTAGGAGTCCGATTTGTTGGGACGACAGTGCTGAGGCAGTGGTTCTAGGTTACAGAGATGGTGCATGAGATGGTTGAGCAGATTAAGATGATCAGGGAACGGATGAGAGCAGCTCAGGATAGGCAAAAGAGTTATGCAGATCTACATCGCCGGGATATAGAGTTTCAGGTTGGGGACAAGGTTCTTCTGAAAATGTCTCCTATGCGAGGGGTTATGAGATTTGGGAAGAAAGGCAAGCTGAGTCAGAAGTTTATAGGGCCTTATGAGATCTTAGAGCTAGTTGGAGAGGTTGCATATCGGTTGGCTTTATCAGCTGCGTGAGAGAGAGTGCATAATGTGTTTCATATATCTCAGTTGCGGAAGTATGCGAGTGACCCGTCACATGTGTTAGAGGCAGAGAGCTTAGAGCTAGATGAGTCCTTGTCATATCTTAAGGTGCCTAAGCAGATTCTTGACCGGAAGGTTAGGAAGACTAGGAGTGGTGAGACAGTTTTGCTTAAGATCCTTTTGTCTAACCACGAGTCTGAGGAAGCTACATGGGAGGCAGAGGAGGCCATGAGAGAGCGTTACCCTTTCCTTTTTGAGCAGGTTTGTATGGTTACGGGGACGTAACCTTGTTTCTTTTAGGGGGGTAGGAGATGATGACGAAGAGTTTTTAAGAGTTTTTTTTATACCTTTTTATGTTGTGTCGGTATGTTTGTTGTGGTTGAGTCGGGTTGAGTTTGGGTTAGAAACATGTTTTATGTTGAGTTTTGTTTTGGTTGTTGAGTCGGGAGTGTTGTAGTGTGTGTCTTTGTTTTGTTGTGGTTTGAACTTCGGGGACGAAGTTCTTTTTAAGGAGGGAAGACTGTAACACTATGGTTTTATGAGTCTCTGGGTACTCTATCGAGTGGGCCTTACTCTGTCGAGTAAGGGTGTGTTGCGTTTTAAAAATAGTTTCTGACCTGTTGGGTACTCGATCGAGTAACCTTGATACTCGATCGAGTAGGGGGCACTCGATCGAGTGACTTGATCGAGTAGCCGGTTTACGGGGGGATAATTTGTCGGGTTTTGTTAATAATGCGATTTAGTATATAATTACTCCCGTCACTTTCTTTAAACACTTTTACAAACCTAATTGCTTTCAAAAGAGAAAACAAACTGCGTTCTTCGCTTCAATCGCATTATTGGCAAATCCTGGAGCTTGGAAGGTCGGATTTCACCTTTCTTTATACCTTTGTAATCCTTGCGTCGAGGGTAAGATCTACATACTGTTTTTATAGTATTTCGTTAAAGTTAGTTAAACCCTAATTTGGGGATTTGGGGGTTTGTTGTGTTTCTTGATTTGTAGTAATTGTATGATTTTATGTTAGGAGGAGGATTCATAGAAGAAGCCTTTTGATATCATTTCGCCGAGACCGTCTGATCGTGTTGCTTTCCGGTAGGGTTTCCTACTCGCATTAGTCCCATAATGTGTTGTTGGTGTTTTGTGGTTGTTGAATATTATCATACTCGTACTGTGACAATTGTTGGATTTGGTTGTTGATAGTAGTTGTGATTGTTTGTATTTGTCTGTGTTCTTCAGGGCGCGTCCCTGGCTGAGTGGAGTCACTTGCGGGAGTGGCTTCACGCCCATTATTCGCCTTCTGTGGAACCCGCCACAGAAGGGATGTGCACATTAAGGAATTTGGGTTTATCGCTCGACGAAGATGAGCGGGGATTTGGTGGGTATGGCTGCGGTCCCCCATCGGGCGGCGTGGAGTGACTGTTGCGATGGACACTGGCGTGGCTACACACTTTAGTGTGTAGTCGGGATTGTGGAGTTGGGATTGGAGTTCGGAGTATATCTGTGATGATTGAGTGTTTGTTTCGTGTTGTTGGTTTGTATAAATTGTGTGATTAGTACTGACCCCGTTTATTGTTTTAAAAACTGTGGTGATCCATTCGGGGATGGTGAGCAGTTGTTGAGCAGGTATGAGTCGAGTTACATGGGATAGCTGGGATGTGCCACCGTCAGATGATAGAGTCTTCCGCTGTAGCATGATTAGTTTGTTAAACATTTATTTTAGCTGAGTAGACAGTTGGTTTTGAGAACATGTAACCGTATTTTGATATTTTGTTTTGGATTGTAACCTTTCACTAAAGTTATACTATTTAAATGTTGTTTCGTTATTGTCTTATGATTATCATTGCCTCGGGCAACCGAGATGGTAGCATCTTTATACCTGAGTGGTCCCGGTAAGGCACTTGGAGTATGGGGGTGTTACACTCACCATCAACCTGGCTATTTTCTGTAGATGTATAGTAGAAATTAATGTCAACATATATAGTTATAAATTCGTTGGCTCAAATATAGTATTTATAGATTACCTTCTTGGAATCATCACCACTTCAAGTAGTTTTCCCAAAATACTTAGTGACACCAACATGCGTCGATACCCCTCTCACACGACCTAGATGCTCTGCTTTGCCAATTGCCCTAGCAAGAATGTCATAACGTCCTTGAGGCTTCCATTTTCCTTCCTATACCTCCTTCTCACAGATCCTTTACATACACATAATACCATTAAGCAACTAAATTCAGTTTCCGTAGGAGTGACATATTAAGTCAAAGTTACAATTTTATCTTTAATGTCCTAATCATATTCAGTTTCCGTCTTTCCGTCCTTAGGAGTGTGACCTTCCACCCAAGCGTCGTGACGACTGAATTTTCCAAGCTTTGCCTACAATTCATTCATCACATTGATATCCTCTCAAAATATGTATGATTACTATGAACATGTATAACATCCGACTAAAACACCTAATAGTCTAATACTATAAGAATTATGTATTTACAAGTTTCGTCTTAATCAAGCTATAACCACCTCGGGAGCCGTAAAAGACAGTCTTTTTCTTTGAAATGTTCGCCTTATTCCTCTCACTCATAGCCTTCATCAAATAAATTGTATCAAGAAACGTAAGCATGACCAAACACTAAACTAAGTATACGTTTTTACTTATTATTATTAAGTTACCTTAAACATGTCAGACTGCCTATAGCTATCCCAATGGTCTTGACTGACATACGGATACTTCTTTGTTGGTGGTTTTTGGTTCATCTCCCTGGTTTCCTTGTTGAACAAGTGGTTCTCAGCAATCTTTAACATCCAAGAACTGAGGGCTTCCCCTGTCTTTTTTTTAGGTACTTATCATACTTTTCGAGGACAACGTAAGCTAACTGCATATATGATGAGCATAGTTGGTACAAGTGTTTCTTCTAATACACATGTCAAGTAGTAACATAATTTCAGCTAAAGCATTTATTATTGTATATACATACCTTTATTCTGTTTATTAGCATGGTGTTCCGTATTTTACTCAATTCACTGATACGCGGTGTACCGATAGGCACATACTGTCTTACACAACAACCAATCCAACTCGCAAAATACCCGACATTCTCACCATATGGCAGCCTCGTATCTTTATCCCATTTTAAAGGATTAGGTATCTTTGAATTTGTTACTTCTAGGGAAACCCTGTGGTGCATTCGACCCACAGTGTGTTGCAAATTATTCTCATCACCTGAGTCGTCGCCTGACGCATTTCCATTGTTTCTTTTCCGCTTTTCGACCATATCTAAAGCAGAAACTAATAAACAAATAATAACAATGCATACTTATAATAACGAACAAATCTCTAGAGATGAGGGTTTATTACTTCTTTAAAGAGGATAATCCAAAATGATCTGGCGGCGGCAATGGCGATGATGACGATGACTGCGACGGCGATGGGGTAAGCTGGTGGTTGAGGGGAAGCTCAGTGTTTGAGGATATTATGTGGGGTGAGGGGAATCTCAGAGTATATATGTGTGATACAACACTTGCAAGACCTTGTTTATTGGAAAGTAATAAACACAGTATAAGAAAAACCGTTATATTTTGTTTCCAAACAGACAACGGTTTTGTTTGAAACCGTAATTTATAAGTATTATCTACAACGGGTTAGAAATAACCGTTGTCTTAAAGATTTTCATTTTGTTTGATTTTCCCGCCAAGACTTAAAGTATCCTTTTTATATACATAACAACGGCTTGAAACGTTATAACTGTATACGTCCTGAACAACGGTTTAGGTATAACCGTTTTATTTTATATTTCATTTTGTTTGATTTTACCGCCAAGAAATAAAGCGTCATTTGGTATATGTCAGCTAATTATAATATGTTTCTCAGAAATTCTTGCTTATTTCCATTAATTTAAAGGATTACAAGTTTACACATAAATAATACAAACTACCACCATACATAATAAACTAGGTAAATAACAATTAGAAGAATAAATTTGACAATTAACTTAAGCCATGCCTCATTATTTTTGAGTTCTACGATATCCATGGTTAACTTCTTGGATTCTTCTTTTGCCTTCAATATTTCACTGTTATTTCCCCGCTTCGATTCTTCAAGTTGATGTAGTATACTTCTCACTTGAGTAATCTCGATATCCATGCTCTTTTTCTCATTCACTAACCTGTTTATAACCTTCCTCTGCCACTCAGTCATTGGTTCATCAACCCACTTGAAGTAATTGCATCCACGCATTTTAGTCTCGAGATTATAGAATTTACAAGTAAGAAACTTTCTTCCCAAATTTTGCAAAGTCCAAGAAGTCCGCAATGCTGCCGGAACTGAGCAATTACATGTCCCTGTTGAAATAGAGGAAGAAGAAGAGTTACCACTTGACATAATTTGAGTAATAAGAGAGAGAGAGAGAGAGAGAGAGAGAGAGAGAGAGAGAGAGAGAGAGAGAGAGAGAGAGAGAGAGAGAGAGAGAGAAAGAGAGAGAGAAAGAAGGTTATTTAAAATCTATGTTATTCATCAGTTGCATAATTTAACACGGTTCTTATAAGAACCGGTGTAATTATATTATTAATATCTTCCAATTTCCATTTCTTTTTAGAGGTGTTTATATTCTAACATGTTGCAATGGGAAAACGACTCTGTGGATTAGGCTGAAGGTTAAAGAGACATATATGGTGATATTGTCTTTGAATTCCAGAGAATGGGGTAAAAAAAACATACTCCCTCCATTCAACACTACACTACACATTTGCTTTTCCACGTTTCTCAACGCTTGTTTTACGCGATTAATATCTTTACCTTGATATTTTAATGTACTCCTTAAAACCTAAGTCATTATAATAAAGTTAGATATTTTTCTTGTGATATTGTCTCTGAATTCCAGAGGATGGGGTAACAAAAAACATAAATAATTAAACTTTAATTTAAACCACCACCATAATCCAAATACAACTTACAATGCCAGATAATAATAAAAGACTTAATTATTAGAATCTAATGAAGTAATTAGGATACTCATCATGAATTTCAGTATAGAGCAAGTCGTCGATCGGCCCTTCATTATCACCGGGAAGAGTAGGTGGAATGGCCTCTTTCTCCCATGACATAGGCACGGTGGCAAGAATGTGATGCTTCCTGCAATGTTTCAGCAGATGATGATCAAGATGGGTCGCAACCCATAGATAAGGGCCTTATTGTTTATCATCCGAATAGAAGTCCTCTTTCCCCGCATCTTCCCCCGCAAATCTAGCCCCTAATTTTCTTGCCTGACGAAAACTGTCATGGCAGTTGGCTTCGTCAAACACGATAAAAGCAAAGCCTACAAAACCTTGCTTGTTTGTAGACACAGAGTACACTTTTTTAACGGCGGTGAAACCGGAGTTATGAAGCATTTGCGTCAACCACCCAAAATTAGGGTTTAAATCCTTTCCATTCACACCATAATGAACCGGGAGATTATGGAGAATGCAAGTAAAAGGCTATGCATAACGAGAATATGATTGTAGCTCCAATACACCAGCCATATTTTTTTTAGAGAGAAATTTAGAGAGAAATTAAAGAGTAGATGTTTGATAATTTAGAATTTGACCTAAAATATTATGAAGACATATTTATAGAATTATTTTGGTCAAATTGAATATTATTGGTCAAATTGAATATTTATTAAAGTTCTGATAAAGTTTTAAATGCAGTAGTCAAACTGAAAAATCAAATCAAATACTGACAACGGCTGAATTGAAAAACCGTTATTTCATAATAGAAAATAATAAAGGTTACAAAAAATCCGTAGCTATAACATAACAACGGGTACCAAAAACCGTTGCTGGTATTAATTTAGTAATGGTTTTCGAAATGCCGATTTCTTAAAATGGTAACGGTTTTCTAACAACCGTTGATAAGAGTGATTCTATAACGAGTTTTTGGAAACCGTTAAAACGTTTTTGACAACGGTTTGTTAAGCAACCGTTGTCAAATTATAATAGCAACGGTTTTCGAGGGAAACCAAACGGTAATCTAAGTGTCGTTATTAAATGCATTAAACCGTTGTGATACGCTCCTTATTGATTGCCAGATTTGGCGTAGTGATATATACTCGGTTTTGGCGAGTTATTGTGTCAAGAAACCATCTCAACCAAAAGCTTAAGCTTATGGTTGAAGTTCCTTGATTCGTTTTATACTCTAACACTCCCCCTCACACGAAGGCCCATTTTTTGTTTTCTTTTTGGGCTTGAAGTGTGGGTGCAGGCGGGATTCCCTTGCCTGTTCTGATTATCCACTTTTTTAGAATGGAGGGGGGTGGGATTCGAACCCGTGACCTTTTGGTCACCTGGCTCTGATACCATGTCAAGAAACCATCTCAACCAAAAGCTTAAGCTGATGGTTGAAGTTCCTTGATTCGTTTTATACTCTAACATATTGGCTCTACCTTGGTTGGGTTACCTTTATTGGCCTTGGGTACATCCTTCCTCGCCAGGAAGGTCAAACCATAGATGGTTATTACCTCACCCACTGCGCCCGATCTTCAATTTTAGTTAGGGTGTCCCTCTTTTGGTATAGCCTTTAGGGTTATTCCCTCCTTATCCCCCTGCATATTAGTTATGAGAGTATAGAAAAACTGATAGACTGAGGTATAAAAGACATCTATCTAGTTTTCATTACTTTATGGAATTTGTACTACAACATCGCCTGAAGCCGTCAACATGCTTGACGTTTCTCCGGTTTGTTTGAAATAAAAACTAACATTTTTTCAAAAATTAGACCTTAGCTAGAAATAGTATTTGTTGTGTCGGCATTCCAGTGTGCCCCCAACTCATCTCCCTCTGTCGTAGGCAACGTATAGGTGCCCGACCTAAGAATCCTTGTGATCAGGTATGGATCTTACCAATTGGGTGACAGTTTTCCATGCAAATTACCTTGGCCGACTATTGCGCTTTTCCTGAGAACAGTCCCCGAGTTGGAACTACCATTGTTGTACCCTCCTATTGTACTATTTTCTTATCCGGTTCTGGTATACCGCAATGTTCAGTCACACATGTACCCTATTCTCTTCTACCAGTTCAAAGTTTCTCTTATGACTTCTTCATTGTTCATGGGTTCCCTATTCTGTTATACAAGGTCAAAGGTTTCTCTCATGACTTATTTCATTGTTCATGGGTTCGAAGTACGCTATTCTCTTCTACTAGGTCAAAGGTTTCTCTCATGACTTCTTCATTGTTCATTGTTTCGAAGTACGTGTTGTAGAGAGTTGGTATTTGTACTTTGATTAGCAAAAGAGCTTCCGATCCATACACTAAGCTGAAATATGAGTTGTTGTTGATTCCTTAACGGTTGTTCTCATTGACCACAACACACTGTTCAAATCGTCGGTCGTCTAGCCTTTTGCAAACCCGACTAGGACTTGCTTGTTCGATGCTTCAACTTGGTCGTTCCTCTGAGATGGCTAAGTAAGCATATTTTGTTTTGAACGTCTTTTGACACTCCTTCAGTTTATCATTGCCGAGCTATCGCCCATGGTCAAAAACCATGACTTTTGGTACTCCGAACCGAGTTACCACATTCTGACAATCTGACTTTCTGTCATATTAATTTCTTGACCGCCGCCTTCATATCTTCACCATTGCTTCGGCCTCTATATATCCACTTTGAGAAGTAGTCATTAGTCACGATTGGGAATTTTCTTCCTCTACTTGTTGTGGTGAAGGTTCCCAATATGTGCATTTCTCATTGAGCAAAGGGTATTGGACTCAAGATTAGTTGCGGGTCCCGTGCTGCCTTGTTGGTGCATGTATATGACAAACGTGTGGATTTGGCAGTTCGTGCATTTTTTGGTAAGCTCTTTGGTGTTCTTCTTCATTGTCGACAAGTCGTACCCCGCTCTCAGTTTTTTGTGCGCTAGGTTCCAACCCTCAATGTGATGTCCACAGCTTCTAGAGTGGATTGCTGCCAAGACTTCATCGTCTGATTCTCTTGGACTCAGACACTTCAAGAGTGTGCTTAAGAATCCCCTTTTATACAGAGTTCCTTTCAATCAGTAAGAGACGGCTGCCTATAATTGCCATCACCCTTTTATTCATCTCTTCCGGTCAGTAGCTCATTGATTTATAAAGTACGTATAATTATCTCCAAATATGTAGATGTAAGATACTTACATATGACAACTTTTTATTATGAGTTTGGCTCATCTTCATACCCCCTCACATATGAGTTCATTTGGTTTGGTTCGATTCGTTTGTTTATTTGTTAGGTCGGTTTTCCTTTCACCAAACTTAGGTCACATAACCATGACTTCTAATATCATGTCAAACACATGTATGAGCCTAAGTCACACCAATCAGAAGCAGACGGGTCCACTTTACAAAGTCAATAACATTTAATCAAACAAATCGATAATACGAATAGCTCGCTCCTTAGTTATAATGTAGTTAATCATCTTTTAATCCGTCGATGCGCACACTCACATGTGATATTTCTTTTTGTATGAGTTGTATTCATCTCCACAAATTTTTTTACATATCGGAATAGACCCTGTTCAAAAATTGTATAACCGATTAATTCTATGTGGCTACAATATTCTGCTAGGAGCCGCTTGTAGTCTAAGTCCTAAATGAGTTAGGATTCGGGTAGTATTAATCGGTCAGGTCACACACTAGATGAGTTTTGGGCAATTATAATTAATATATATTAATTATCATAAAGGTAATAAGAAAAATAAAAGATTATTCTATTAGACTTTCCATATCCTAGATAGTCTAGAATTCTCCTTGAACTTCCTATATATAGAGGTATAAGGGGAGATGTTTGAAGATCAGTTTTTAAAAAAAGACAAAAATCTCAAGGGAGAAAGAGAGAAGAAAATTGTCCTTAAATTTGTACTAGCATACATACTCATATCGTGTGGATACCGGTAGAGGCGCAACACTTGGGGCGTTATTGTGAGACGGTCTCACAGATTATATTTGTTGAGTTTATGGATTCAAGTACCTAAGAGGGGGAGGGGGTGAATTAGGTACCCTTTTTAAAAATTTAACTTCAACTTTATTGGATTAAAGTAAGTTAAGTGAACAAAAGAGATTAGATGATACTTTGAATAATATTGAAAGACTGAACAAGTATCACAATTAATGTTTTTGTCAAGTATGAAAGCAACAATCGTTTCGATCGTATCTATTTGTCTCGGTTTGTGGAGTATTACTGAGACCAAATACGACAAAGTATGATGATGAATTACTTCTAAGTTTAAGCGAAACAAAACAAACAAAGTTACAATGAATGTTTCTTTCAAGTATGAAAGCAACAATAGTTCGATCGTATCTATTTGTCTACTTGTGGAGTATTACCATGCACCAAATACGACAAGATGATGAATGTTGCTTCTAAGTTTAAGCGAAACAAAACAAACAAACAAAGTAAGAAAGCAAATGAATTAAAGAGATAAACAATGAACACGATTTTTTGAATTGGTTCGGCAAATACTAAAGTGCCTACGTCCAATCTACCTTTTTATTACTTTCCTTTAGTGATCTACTCCGACAACTAAAAGACCCTTGTAATAAAAGACGCCAACCTACTCCGGTTGCAAAGCTAGTACAAGAACTACTCCGTTCTATGACAAGCTAACTCGCAATCTACTCCGATCGCCAACTCACAACCTACTCCGGTTGTCAAGAGTAAAAGACTACTCCGTCCTAAACTCTTCTAACACACTTAAAATGTAAAGGATCAAGTTTCCACTAACACATTCTTAACAAAGAATAGAGGTGGACAACTTTTACAAGATCAACACTTTTAAGCAAGAGAGTTTAGTATAGAAAAGCAACTGATGGTACACGATCGTAGAAACCGAAAGACACTTGAAGACTTTTAAAAGATTTTGCAAGAGACACGATTTAAATCTTTAAAACACTTTGCAAAACATGAAAGAATTAATTCAGAAAGTCTTGGGGATTTAATGAAGGAGGGACTCGGTATTTATAGAGAAGGTGAGTGAAGGGGTTGCTAGGGTTTTGAAGGGTCAAAGACTTTGCATGTGAGGAACAATAGCAACCACTTAATAACTTGCACTAAAAAGGAGTCTTTTGCAAAGGTAAGAATAGAGAAAGAAGGTTTGAAAGACAACCTTAAATGCTCATGTAATTTCAGAAAACAAAGGATGTGAGACAAGTCACACAAAGACAAGTTAACACCAAAATGGCAAAAAGCAACTTTTGTTTTCTTAAAAACCAAGGGATTGAATTTGCACAAAGAGGAAACATTTTGAATAATTCAAACCACTCTTCATTGGATACTACCTCCTCAAATAAAAATCTGAATTTCTCTTTGAAAAATGATAATCACGTGAAAGCATTTGAGAGAAAAAAGGAAGCTTCAAGTTTTACGAGTTGTGGCCTAGTCCACTCAGCTGTTTGCTTGTTGAAGCAACAGACATCTGGACTGTTTCTATTACTCTGCTATACTTAACTTTCTCACTTGTACATTAGATGACACACGACTAATTACAAAGGGATTAATAACAACTTCAACACTTCTTAATCCAAGCTTGATTACATCATTAATCCTGAAAAGGTAAACTAAGAATACACAAATCAAATGGGCATGTTATCATCAACATAAGGAACCCAACAAATTCCCCCTTTGATGATGACAAGCCCCAAACGAATGTATAAGCAATGTAAACACCTTAATTCAAGATTTTAGAAGGCAAGATCAAATGATAGAGAAGGGACAATATTACCTTACCTTACCATGACACTTTTACATTGCCCCAAAACAAGAATCAAGCTAAGAAGGTTAGACACGCCATTAATTTAATCAATAAGCAAGGAGATTTAGAGCATGAGTTTACCTTTTCCCCCTCTTGACATCATCAAAAGGATAGGGATGTCACAAGCATTAGAGTGCAGATTTTTCATAAGAGAGCACAAAAAGACACATGGAAGTGTGACAAGGTAACAAGGTCAACATCAACAAGGATTAAACATATGTTAATCAAAGTTCAACAAAGCTAAATAGAGTTTATCATACACCACCAAATGTTCAAAATAACAAGCAAGAGAATAAGTCTTAGAAAGGCACAACCAAGATGGAACAAAATAAAGGGGCGCGGGTGAGGGTTAATAGGCCGAGAGGAAATGGAAAGGCTAAGGAGAGGAGGCTTGTTCACCATCCGAGCCACTACCCAACGGATCATCATCCACAATAGCATCTTCACCAATCTCTTTTGTTGACACAAGGGTGGAAATAATATCCACCTCTCCACGGATAAGGTCCAAAGAAGAAGCAAGAGCTGAAATAGCCAAGTCCTTTTGGCGAGCATCTTCCCTAATCCACGCACCTAACTCAGCCACGGCATTAAGCACATCCCGCATATTACCCGTGTTCCCTTGACTAGATGACCCAACTTCCGGGTCCTTCTTAATTTTCACAGCAATTAACTCATCATTCTCAATTTTGAGCAACATCTTCCCCATTTGCCCATCACTCATGGTATCACACATATCCAACGAACCCAAGCTAGTATTCACTAAAACCCCGTGTGCCTTGAGCACAACCGATAACCACATTCCATAGGGTAAATGAATCAAGCTAGAAGAAGGTCGACGAAGCTTGGTCGAGATAAGATTAAAACGTTTAAACATTAGCCCAACTAGATTCACCTTCTTATGGGTAGCAATGTGATAGATTAAATATTGTAAGGCAATGGTGAGTTTTCCTCTATCACCCGAAGGATAAATTGAGCGACACAACATGTTAAAAATGATTCGAAGAGGAGGTGGGATTTGGGTGTTGCTCACGGGTCCGGGGGAGACAGTTTTGGGACAAACGGTTTGAGCAATGCTAAGAGGGGAGGCATATGGTAAGGCTACCCAAGTTTCAGAGGGGAGTTTGTCATAGCCTCCAACTGGAATATTAAGAGCAAGAGCGAAATCGATTGAGTCGGTTTTAGAGGCTTACCGTTCACCTTAGCTGTAACAAATTCACCCGACTTATCAACCCGTACCGTTGCAAAGAATTGAATCACTTCGCTCACAAATACCGGCTCACGCATTTCCAACAACTTCTCCCAACCTTGAGCTAAAACCATGTCACGGACAGAGTGGAAAGCCGGCGGCTCGAACCAGTTTTGATTATACACCCGAGGAGAGTGAATTGCTTTGATGTTCATCAACCTTTCACAGTTTTTGTAAATAGAGGTAGGAAGGTCGAGACTCTCAAGGTGAGCCCAAACAATGGCTAGATCCCACTTCGAGGTAAGAGAGACCGGATCAGAAGGAGCAAGGTAGACAAGCTTTTTCTTTGAAGGTTTCGATTTTTTCTGGGTAGGTTCATTCGGATTTTCAATTGGGATATCATCAATGGGATTGTCAATGTTACTTTGTTCAAGAGTTTCTGAAATTGGGGGTAATTGAGAGGAGGAGGCCTTTTCTTTTCTTTTGTTGTTCTTTTTCGCCGGAGTCGAGTCAGGCTCGCCGGATTTCGACGGATTTTCATTCAAGTCAAATTCGGTTTCATCTTCAACATCTTCAACCAAAACAGTAACCGGTTCAGAGGAGGAGCTCGGAACAGTGGAGTTTTTCTTCCGACCACCACGAGTGCGTCGTCCTACCATTGTGGAGATGGGTATGTCGTCGGATGATGGAGGGTCAGTGGGTTTTGGTGATGGTTGAGGGCTAGATGGATCTGGGTTTGTTGATGTCGTGTTTGAGGTTTGTGGGGGAAAGGCGTAAGAAGTTTTGACTGGTGGCATGGTTGGAGTTGGTGATGTAGGCGGGTTGGATGTGACAGGTAGGGAGGTAAATTTTGTGGGTTTGATGGGTGTGTTAAATGAGGTTTTTACCATGGTGGGTTAGGGTAGGTGATATGAGGGAGTTGTGGATTTGGGAGATGAAGGGTTAATGGGTTTAGGCAGTTTGGACGGGTAGGGATAGGTAGGAGTGTTGGGGTAGTTAATGGCCCATTTAATGAGGTAAGTGAGGTAGTTGGCCCATCTAGACAAATTTAATCACTCGAAATAAAAACGCAAGGTAGCATATAATAAACGTAAATTTAGATATGAGGTTGAGTGATTACCGACTCACAAATACGGTGTCAATTTTGGTCCAAACATGATGTCAATGCACTTAGAACACTTAATAACATATATCCAATTTTAATTCAATCAATTAGGGAATTTTGTAAAACTCACACTTAAAAATCACAAACTATTAATTAACCCAATTTCAAGTCTAAATTTCTCAAAATGTTCTCTTGCAAGTGGCTTGGTAAAAATATCGGCAATTTGATTTTCGGTCTTGCAAAAGATAAGTTTAATATGTCCTTTTTCCACATGATCACGAATAAAATGGTGACGAATATCAATATGCTTGGTTTTAGAGTGTTGAATAGGATTTTTGGAAATATTTATTGCACTCGTATTATCACACATTAAAGGAATGGAGTCAAAAATAATACCAAAATCCAAGAGTTGTTGTTTTACCCAAAGGAGTTGAGAACAACAATGTGCCGCGCTAACGTACTCACTTTCGGCCGTAGAAAGAGCTACCGTGTTTTGTTTCTTTGAGGCCCAAGAAGTCAAGCAAGGACCCAAGAACGTTGCAATTCCGGAGGTACTCTTTCTATCAATCGTGCACCCCGCATAGTCCGCGTCCGAAAAACCTATAAGATCAAAAGGACAATGTAAAGGGTACCATAGGTAAAGATTTTGTGTTCCAATCAAATACCGAAGAATTCGTTTAACGGCTTTGAAATGTGATTCTTTCGGATTTGCTTGGAACCTAGCACATAAGCATACACTAAAGAGAATGTCGGGACGACTTGCGGTCAAGTAGAGAAGTGAGCCTATCATACCTCTATACACCTTATCACTAATATTCTTACCGAGTTCATCTTTATCCAATTTGGACCCGGCTACCATAGGTGTATCATGAGGCTTACCATTAGTCATCCCAAATTTCTTAAGCATTTCCTTAATATACTTTTGTTGATGGATCATGATTCCATCCTTTGATTGCTTAATTTGGAGCCCAAGGAAGAATCCTAGCTCACCCATCATGCTCATTTCAAACTCCGATTTCATTAGTTCCGAAAAATATAAGTAAAGGAGTTCATTTGTTGCACCAAATATAATGTCATCAACATATACTTGTACAACCAACAGTTCGTCTGACTGTTGCTTCAAGAACAATGTTTTGTCAACGGAGCCTCTTTTAAAACCATTTTCAATAAGAAATTTAGACAATCTATCATACCAACATCTTGGTGCTTGTTTTAAACCATAAAGAGCTTTGTCTAATTTGAAAACATGGTTAGGCAAATCATTGTTCTCAAAACCCGGTGGTTGCTCTACAAAGACATCTTCTTCCAAATATCCATTTAAGAAAGCGGTTTTGACATCCATTTGGAAGAGTTTAATGCCTTTGTGAGCCGCAAAAGCTATAAGTAATCGTATGGCCTCAAGTCTAGCTACCGATGCATAGGTTTCATCATAATCAATACCCTCTTGTTGGTTATAACCTTGCACCACTAGTCTAGCCTTGTTCCTTACAATTTCTCCCGAGTCATCAAGCTTGTTGCGAAAGACCCACCTAGTACCAATGACGGTACGATTAGGCGGTCTAGGGACTAGGTGCCATACCTCATTTCTTTTGAATTGATTGAGCTCATCTTGCATGGCAAGCACCCAATGTGCATCAGTCAGGGCGACTGTTACATTTGAGGGCTCAATTTGAGATAGGAAGGCATTATGGGCACAATACTCATTGAGGTGGGCGAGATGGTTGACGGATGATCTTGTTCGAATTCCCGAGTTGAGATCACTTGTGAGATTAGTGAGTGGATGAGAGCTTTGATGTTTCCACTTCTTTGGAACAATGGTTTCTTGTTCCCCCTCACCGTATCGATCCACGATGGATTGTTACTATTGGCCTGGAAGGTTCTTCATCCTCACTTTGTTTTGGGCTACTTGATTCGGAGGTGGATGCAACGAGTCGTTGGGTCTGTTGCTTCCAGAGAGGAATCGAAGTATCACGTGTTCCCCCGAGTTGCTGCTCTCCTTTGAAGGTGACAGTCTACGTGTTCCGTTGCAATTCGGTCTTTGGGAACTTCTTCATCCGTGAACACGAAGTCTTTTCGAACAAGACCAATCTCAAACTCATCATCCTCGTCCTCATCATCATCATCCATGTTTTGTACCTGTCCAAGCACACTAGATTCATCAAAAATGACATGGATGCTTTCTTCAATTAACAAGGTTCGTTTATTGTAAACTTTATAGGCCTTGCTTTGATCGGAGTACCCAATAAATACTCCTTCATCACTACGTGGATCGAACTTACCCAAGTTATTTTTACCATTGTTGTGAACAAAACATTTGCTTCCAAAACATCTAAAATATGAAATGTTGGGTTTTCTTCCACGCAATGATTCATAGGGAGTTTTATTTAAAATACTCCTTATCATGACACGATTATAAATGTAGCAAGCGGTATTTACCGCTTCTACTAAAAAGTTCTTGGCAACTTACTAGTTAATAACATTGTTCTAGCCATTTCTTCAAGGGTTCTATTCATCCTTTCAACCACACCATTTTGTTGTGGGGTTCTAGGAGCCGAGAAGTTATGGTCTACACCATTGTCATCACAATAAGCACCAAATGATGAGTTTTCGAATTCGGTTCCATGATCGGTTCTCATTGAAACAAGTTTTAAGCCAAGTTTATTTTGAATCTTCTTTAACCAAATTAGAAACTCATCAAATGTCTCATCCTTAGAGCTTAGGAAGAGTGCCCAAACAAACCTAGAGTAATCATCAACAATGACACACACATAACGACTACCACCTCTACTTCTAGTTCTCATTGGTCCACACAAGTCGATATGTAAAAGTTGCAAAGGTTGAGATGTACTCATAATTCTTTTGGATTTGAAGGAACTTTTAACATGTTTACCTCTAGCACATTCATCACATACTTTATCAATTTCAAATTTTATATTAGGAATGCCTTCAACCAAATCAAGTCTCTTAAGGGTATTAAGAGTTTTTGTACTAACATGACCAAACCTTTTATGCCATAACCAAGGATCATTGTTCATTACACTCATGCAAGACATGGTGTGACCGGATAGAGAGTTCAAATTAGTCAAGTAAACATCTTTGACACGTCTACCTTCGAGTATTAGTTCATTAGTAGTGGCATCAAAAATTCGACACACATTAGCATGAAATTCAACAACATTACCCTTATCACAAAGTTGAGATATACTAAGGAGATTATGTTTCAAACCTTTGACAAGCCGCACATTGTCGACACAAAGTAAGGATGACTTACCAACTTTTCCAATACCAATTACTTCACCTTTCTTGTTGTCACCAAACCTTACCGTGCCACCATTATACGCTTTAAGTGAGAGGAATTGGCTTCTATCACCCGTCATGTGACGAGAGCATCCACTATCCAAGTACCAATTGCGGCCGCCTCTCACCAAGCCCTACACAAGATTAGTTTTTGAGTTTAGGAACCCAAATGAATTTGGGTCCCTTTTTGTGATCAACATAACTTGTGGTGTCTTTCTTTATGTCCATTTCTTTTAATGCTTTGGTGTTCTTATCAATGTCATCAAAACGTTTTGTACAACCATTAAAAACATGACCATTGTCACCACAATAATTGCAAATGATATATTCGGGAAGACCTACATACTTCCTTCCTCTAAAATCGTTTTTAGGCTTCTGGATGCAACAGTCAGTCTGACTGTTCCATTTGAACCCCAAACCCGCAGATTTCTCACATTTCTCGGTTTGATTCGTGAGGAAGTTTAACACGGTTTGACTTCCTTCCCATTTTTCAGTGATGTTCTTAGCATTAACAAGTTCATTGGTCAAGTCATGGACACGTGAGAGAAGATGCAAATTCTTTTCCTTTTCTCTTTTAAGTTCATCATTTTTAGCACTTTCTATGGACAATCTTTTCTCAACAATGAAGTCATGGGTGTGATTGTTGAGTTTAGACACGAGATAAATGATTCTTTCTTTGGAGTCCTCATATTTAGATGTCATCTCGTCAAGTCTCTTGCTTAGATCAACGACTTCATCGGATCTATGATGAGGAGAAGAGCTAGAAGTGCTACATTCGGGCATACCCTTTTGAAAGAAGGTAAGCCTCTCATGGAGATCTTCTATTTCGTTCTTGAGACAAACAACCTCACTTTTAAGACACTCATTTTCATTTTCCAACCATTCACTTTTTCTTTTAAACTTGTCTAAATCGTGGTCAGAAGCAACGGTCTTAGAGACTGTTTCTCTTAAGTCTACAACTTCAACTACAAGGTCATAGATCTCATTTTCAAGAGCATCTTTGTCCTTCAAAATGTCATCACGTTCCTTGGTTAGTTGGGAAACTTGCATCACCAAAGTTGTGTTGACATTTTCAAGGTCGAAGATGTCCGTGGGGGTCAACCTAAGACGCTCTAGTTCTTTAGTCAAATGTTTGTTTAACTTGTTGACTCTTTTGACTTCATTATATGCCTCGAAGTGACAAGAATTGTGATGTCTGTTGCTTTTAATTCATTTTTCAGATTAAAGTTCTCTTGAGCAATTTCCTCAATCTCATTTTGCATAATGTCAAGCTTATTAGTTTGAGACCGACACTTATCAAAAAGTTGATCAAGAAGCTTACATACTTTCTCTTTGGAGTAAGTTCTAGCCTTGGCCTTTAGATTGTTTACCTCGTTGTCGGAATCGGAGTCGGAATCGTCGGGGTTAGCCATGAGACATCTTAAGTGTTCAAGTTTTGGGTTTTTTGAGACTTTTTCTTTACCATGATTTGCAAGACACATTTTAGCCTCAAGTTCCTCCTCGATGAGTTCCTCATCTTCCTCGGAGTCGGACATTCCCCATATAGCACTCATGACTCTATGCTTATAGTCTTTTTTAACCTTTTCTCTTCTTTCCTTAGATTTGATTTCCTCCCACTTGGGACATTCTTTAATTTGATGAGTTTTGTCACCACATTTAAAGCATCCCACGGTGGAAGTAGGTCGTCTCTTAGGAAAGCGCTTTTTCGAGTAATTATTAGTGAACTTTTTGTTACCTTGTCCATTTATCAACCCGGCTAAGTTTCTTGTGAACATAGCAAACTCGTCTTCCTCCTCATCTTCTTCATCACTTGGAGAAGATGTGAGGGCGAGACTCTTTCCCTTTGATGACTCACTAGAATGCTTATCGAGATTAAACTCGTGAGCCATTAGTGATCCCATTAGTTCATGAAGAGATAGGGTTGACAAATCTTTAGCTTCCTCTATGGCGGTGACTTTAGGTTGCCATTTAGGGGTTAGACTACGAAGGATTTTTCGAATGATGTCCTCGGACTCGAAATTCCTTCCTAGACTTTGAAGCTCATTAATTATACAAGAAAAACGAGAAGAAAAATTATTTAAAGACTCGTCCTTTGACATTCTAAACATTTCATATTGTTGCATGAGAAGGTCAATACGGTGTTTTCTTACTTGGGACGTCCCTTCATATGCAAGTACAAGGGAATCCCAAATGGATTTTGCCGTAGGACACCCGGAGATTCGACTAACTTCCCCCTCACCAACACAACGTTGAAGAATCGACATTGCTTTGGAATTCTTTTCGGCAAGCTTGAAGTCGTTCTCATTGTAATTTCTTTCCTCTTTTGTCTTGGTGAAACCGTTAAGAATATCGGTTTCCTCAATGGCAAGAGGTCCATTTTGGATGATGTTCCAACATTGATAATCGATACTTTTGATGTAATGTTCCATTTTGAGTTTCCACCATCCAAAATTCGAACCGGTAAAGACCGGGATCTTGGAGTGTTTCTCGGAATCCATTACCCACGAATCAAACTCTAAGGCGGTTAGCCTCGATCAAGAGCACGAGGCTCTGATACCAATTGTTGAGTTTATGGATTCAAGTACCTAAGAGGGGGAGGGGGTGAATTAGGTACCCTTTTTAAAAATTTAACTTCAACTTTATTGGATTAAAGTAAGTTAAGTGAACAAAAGAGATTAGATGATACTTTGAATAATATTGAAAGATTGAACAAGTATCACAATTAATGTTTGCTGAAGTATGAAAGCAACAATCGTTCTGACTGTATCTATTTGTCTCAGTTTGTGGAGTATTACTGCAGACCAAATACGACAGTATGATGAACTGTTACTTCTAAGTTTAAGCGAAACAAAACAAACAAAGTTACAATGAATGTTTGCTGAAGTATGAAAGCAACAATAGTTCTGACTGTATCTATTTGTCTCAGCTTGTGGAGTATTACTGCAGACCAAATACGACAGTATGATGAACTGTTGCTTCTAAGTTTAAGCGAAACAAAACAAACAAACAAAGTAAGAAAGCAGCGGAATTAAAGAGATAAACAATGAACACGATTTTTTGAATTGGTTCGGCAAATACTAAAGTGCCTACGTCCAATCTACCTTTTTATTACTTTCCTTTAGTGATCTACTCCGACAACTAAAAGACCCTTGTAATAAAAGACGCCAACCTACTCCGGTTGCAAAGCTAGTACAAGAACTACTCCGTTCTATGACAAGCTAACTCGCAATCTACTCCGATCGCCAACTCACAACCTACTCCGGTTGTCAAGAGTAAAAGACTACTCCGTCCTAAACTCTTCTAACACACTTAAAATGTAAAGGATCAAGTTTCCACTAACACATTCTTAACAAAGAATAGAGGTGGACAACTTTTACAAGATCAACACTTTTAAGCAAGAGAGTTTAGTATAGAAAAGCAACAGTGGCCACGACTGTAGAAACTGAAAGACACTTGAAGACTTTTAAAAAGATTTTGCAAGAGACACGATTTAAATCTTTAAAACACTTTGCAAAACATGAAAGAATTAATTCAGAAAGTCTTGGGGATTTAATGAAGGAGGGACTCGGTATTTATAGAGAAGGTGAGTGAAGGGGTTGCTAGGGTTTTGAAGGGTCAAAGACTTTGCATGTGAGGAACAATAGCAACCACTTAATAACTTGCACTAAAAAGGAGTCTTTTGCAAAGGTAAGAATAGAGAAAGAAGGTTTGAAAGACAACCTTAAATGCTCATGTAATTTCAGAAAACAAAGGATGTGAGACAAGTCACACAAAGACAAGTTAACACCAAAATGGCAAAAAGCAACTTTTGTTTTCTTAAAAACCAAGGGATTGAATTTGCACAAAGAGGAAACATTTTGAATAATTCAAACCACTCTTCATTGGATACTACCTCCTCAAATAAAAATCTGAATTTCTCTTTGAAAAATGATAATCACGTGAAAGCATTTGAGAGAAAAAAGGAAGCTTCAAGTTTTACGAGTTGTGGCCTAGTCCACTCAGCTGTTTGCTTGTTGAAGCAACAGTCATCTGGACTGTTTCTATTACTCTGCTATACTTAACTTTCTCACTTGTACATTAGATGACACACGACTAATTACAAAGGGATTAATAACAACTTCAACACTTCTTAATCCAAGCTTGATTACATCATTAATCCTGAAAAGGTAAACTAAGAATACACAAATCAAATGGGCATGTTATCATCAACATAAGGAACCCAACAATATTTCTATTCAAGGAGCTGCGATTTGGGTTTTATTATACTTCTTATTATTAGCATATTATTGGAATTCTTCCGCATCCAAGTAAGTTTGTTAATCACCCCTTTTAAATATTAATACTTAACATGTATGAAGTCTTGGGAATTTTGTAATTCAAATCTGTTGAAAATCGTTACAGAACCCTTTAGTGGTATTAGAGCGAACATGTATTGTTAAGTATTAGATTAAAAGGTTGCGCCTTTATATATAATTGTTGTATCTATGTTTTCTTTCTAGAATTACAAGATTAGGGCTTTTAAATTGAATTAGTTCAATTAATGTAATTGTTGTATGTTGTTAAACATTAAATTTAGGATTGTATCGTAATAGATGTTGACTTGTATCGTATTATTTGATATTATGATGTATTCCTTTAATTCGATTAAAAGAACCCTAATTTAATTGATTTTAACAAAGCCCTATTTTGTTGTGAGATGCCCATTTTAAGATTGTCTTAAAATCCCCAATTTGATTGGATCTAATTAGATTAGATATGTAATAAACCCTAATTTGATTAGGTGATTAAATTGTTTAATCAGTTTTTAATTTTGATTAAAGAAAAAGAAAAAAAAGTATTGTTCACGAAACACTATTCACGGCTACTGTTCGCGGAAAGTTATTGTTCATCAGTTCCGAGTGTCGGATTTTGATGTTACAATAGTGTTTTTCGAGTGTAAACGACATTCTAAACAGGGTTGCATAGCAGGGTCGGCGTTTTTAAGCCAAATTTTGACGTCTTGATAGACTTTCATGTCGTTTTTGCTTAAAAAATTATGATTTTGATTTTTCATAATTTGGTTTTGGGTTTTAATCAATTTGATTGATTGATTGTTACAATGTTGTATTGATTTATGTTTATATCTTTATTTATTGTATATATATACCCTGAATGATACGATTATCTACCCATGTTATTATGTTTTTGCATAAGATGTTTAAAAACAAACAATTATGAATTGTAGACGATTATGAATCGTTTTTGGGGTCTTAACTTGACTTGTTCTAATTTACAAATGTTTGTATATTACTTTTTACATATGATGTTTAAATATTAATTGAAGCCTGATGTGTTGATTAGAACAACTAGCTTCCCTTATACCCTTTTCTAAGAGAACTAGCGCCATGTTTAGGACCCGTGTCATGTATGACTCGATATTCCCTCAACTAAAATATTAAGTAATGTCCTTCTAAATTAATGACTGTAAAATACTTATATCGTTAGAAGTATTGTCTGCCAAAGTAGAGCACTCCTTCTATATAAGTTGAACAGGTGGGTAACAGTTACCCACACGTGAGATTTGGTTCACTTAACAAGGTCATCAAAACAGTTTTGGACTTTAGGGTAAATAGTCAAGTCACATAAAATGTTACCTGACGACTAGGAGTCACATTTGGTGCAATTGACATATGATGTCTACCTTGATATGTGTAATTTGGGCGATGAGCCAAAGCTCACTCAAGTTATATATGATTGGGGATTCTAGGATACTATGCACATATGAGGGTTGTGTATGTGTAGTGAATCTTAAAATTGTTTAAGAATGTCGTACAAATTGTGTGTCTTAAATTGGTTAAGATAATCACAGTGTATTAATATATTGATTTAGTTTTGCATATGTTAATAGTTGTAATTTATCATTGTTGTCATATTTTTCAAGTGAATTTGAATCGTCCAAATTCATAGATTGGTTTCTTTGAGAATTGTTCTAAATTAGGCAAAGGGATGTTTGTCTTCAAAAGAAATTTTATCAAACCATACTTAATGCTAATGTATAATTTAGACTATATACCGAAAGTCATAAAGATGACTATTCGTACCATATATGTCAATTGTTTAAAATAATGGAATTGTTGCCGCTTAGTGAAAAAGAAATATGTGGAATGATCCACTTAGTCCACTTGTCATTGTTATGACATAATTATATTGATAATTTGGATTAATTGGATATCCTTCTCATCAAAGGTTGATGATTGAAATTATTTCAGTTCTACCTTGTTATATTCAATTCATTGTAATGATGCATGAAACTTAAGCGAATTTCTCACTTAGTGACAATTAAGTTTTATATCAAGAAGAATCAAAAACAAATGTTCTTTGAGTTCATAAGTAAAGAGACATTGAGATATAAGTTTAGACACTGGTAATATCGTGGAATGGACAATCGTTGTTAAGTCCAACCTGAAGATCAATGTCTAAACATATATGGAAATCATTTAGTGATTAACGTCATTATTGTAATGACAGATAGCATGGGAAAGATAGCTTTTAGAAATGTCTCGAAAAACTGTATGACTTCTAAATGAAGTATGCATGTTATAGAAGTAAAAGTTACTAGGAATATTCTACTACAAGGTATAAGATACCAAAGTTGGTATTTACATTGTTAATATAATGTCTTGTGGAGTAGGATAATGGTAAAGAATGAAATAGATTTACGTATATAATGAAGAAATGCATTATGCGTAGAAGTTATTCATTTGAATGTTGTATTGTTCAAAACTAGATTTATTTGAATAATAGTTATTCTTACATTTGTCGTTAGAAAAAAATATTAATTCTTTCATGTTTGGACATAAATTGAATTAATATTTTATAAAAGAACAATTGTTGTTCTCTTTCTTGTTAAGACAATTTTAGTTTTGTTCAATCTTATCTATGACATGAAATACAAAAAAAAAAGGTTCAAGTCTTATGACTCGAGTTTTACGCACTTATAACATTATCTTATGAGCCAAGAAACAAGAAATATTTAAAGAAGTTCCACGATGTTGGAACTCTAGGCCTTGTTAATTTGGATCAACTACGGCAAGTGGATTTTGTTTAAATGGTGGAAAAACTGTAACGTGCCTCTAACTTGTTAAGATGGCAACCGACAAGTTTGGTCACACATATTCAGATATGTGTGGATTAATTTAGTGATGTTGTTAAGTAATGAGATTCTAATACTTCATCATAATTACTATTTTCAGTGATTATGCATATATATACGATGAACATTAGTCTGACTTTTTAAAAGGTTTACTTGAAATAGACTCGGACTGAGGTAAAGGTCAATTTAAGAAGACAATCAGCATCACTCGATTTGATCGAGATAGGGAAACTTGAACCAAATGTTTATGATCATCATAATAGTAATGAAATTATTTCACTACTAGTCTTAAGAAAACAATTTTAGTTTCGCAGTAAGAATATTAGAGAAAAATTGTTTTCTTAAATGATATCACTAACTAAAATTGGTATGTGGTATTTTGGGAATGTCACAAAGATATAACTGTGCGGGTTCGTCCCAAATGGGAAATATCATACTAATTTTATTTTGATGGTGGTGTTTTTCTAAATGATTGTAGAATGTTATGTCTTATAAGATAAGAAGAGCCCTATTTTGATATGGTTCTGTATATGATGAGTCATGCAGATCTCGCTATTTTATACGCTCGAAATTATCTAGGTACACAATATAAAAATTGTTTCCATCTAAGTCAATGAATATACATTACATATAAGATATGTAAGGGAATTGTTCCTACATAGTATTTTCTTAATATTTGAGGTCTTTAAAACTTTTTTTTTTTAAAAAAAAAAATAGTTTTCTGAAATTTAGACTCAAATTTGACATGTTTTTGTGGGATTATTCTAAGGTAGGATATTAATTCTACGTCCCATTCAAGTACAAAGAGTTTGTTACTTGAATTGATTTTCAATGGGAATGTTGTCTCTAAAGAAACAGAGGGAGTAGAATATTCTTGAAAAGATCAATATTCGTAGTAATTCTCATCAAATGTTGATGGATATGGCTAAAATCCATGAAGAGTCATGGATGTACCATCTATGAATAAACCTACATAAGTTTGACTTTAAAGGAAGCAATAATGAGCTCCAACTCAAAAGGTGTAAAGTGGCTAGAGGCCATGAATCCAAAATGATTTCATGTATCATTACAAAGTTTTGGACTTAGGTTGATACCCCGATGGTGCTATAACCATAAAGAGTTTGGATTCTCCTAGCACATTTCAACATACATGAAATGAGATTTGACAGGTATACGTGAATAATGTAGTTTTCCTTAATGGAAATATGCAATAAGTTGTGTCAGACACACCTTGAGATTCACGTTATCAGAGTGTGCTAGGCAAGTGAGAACGTTTTTGAAACGAGTATCCAGAGGCTGGAATTTTGGATCTCAATAAAATAATTCAGAAGTGTTTTGAATTATTTGAGATAAGGATAATTTTATATGTACACGAAAGTTATGAGAGTATAATTCACTTTTATGGTTTGGTATGTTAATGACATACATAGTAAGGAAACGACATTTTGCTGTCTCAATGAGACTTGCAAAGATGTTGTTTATGTACTCGTATGACGAGTGGATACCAATCTAGTCTTGATGACTATTATGGACAACATGAGAAATAATCATTTTAAGTTGGTTATATTGATATCAATTTATTTCAATAGACAAGTATGGTTCCTTATTGTAATCTGGACACATTTTGTTTAAATGAAAGTAATTGTGTGCTGAAATGTTTCAAGTACGACACTATGACTAATTTTAGAACTAAAATGAGTCCTTTGTTACTTATGTAGCATCGAATAGAGTGCGTGGTTTGGAAAACAAACATATACACAACTATATACTTTGTTGCTTATAAAGAAACAAAGAGTACATTTGATTTAAGAATCAAGCATGTGCTATTGATTTTACTTTATTCAGATAAGGTAAATTAAACATATGTAAGATAGTAATTGATGCAATGGCTGCATGTCCCGTAGAAAACCTCTTTCGCAATTATAATATGAAAATTCATAGCATTGCGATTTGTATAAGACGCATTAGCGAGTGGTCTTGATATTACCAAGAGGTCTTTATTTTAGTGGGAGGTTATGTTCGATATGATTGATACATTTGTATGACATGTTCTTTTATATGATAAAAGGTTGATTTTGCATTTAATTATCGTATAATTGAATATTTGTCGTAAAATAGTATACATTGTTTAAACAGATCACCAAGTGCGTGACTTGGTTATGGAACTCTGTTTTGTAAGATAATGTATTTATATAAGTCTCTAATCAGGGCATAGTGAAAGGGACACTTATGCCTCATAATGATTAGTTGTAAGTTGGTTGATGACTACGTTCCGTAAGTCATGATATTCAGATATCAAACCAGGCACATGGATACATGTTTGGAATATGTATTAGACTGACCCGTCAAATAACTTTGTTAAGGTCTCGCCACAAAAATTCTTTCACCGTTTGGTAGTCTTTAGACCTGTGTCTTTGACTATTCTGTATATGTGAAGTGCTAGTTTTGACATCATCAAACGTCAACCGTGACTTGTGGCTATAAAGGTGATGGTTGAACTTGTCATGGAATGTGTGACAGAATGTGGTTAGACAAAATAGGATTTGCTCCTCCTTTGAGAAAGGAGTTTATCATCTTCGGCCTCTCGAAGAGTGGAAATTGTATAAGTACATGGCCATGCCCAAATGAGGTGAAAGTCAGTCGTCTGTTGTAACAATTCAACTCAGAGATTCTAGAAAAGAGAGAGAGATTTATAGGGATGACACTTCTCTTACCCTATTCTCATCTGAAGAGATAGAAGCAAAGAGATTATGGTGCCTTATAGGACATAAGTGCAAGTGGGAGACTGAAAGATTTAGTGTGCCCATATGTCCGGAATATTATATAACCGATTAATTCTATGTGGCTACAATGTTCTGCTAGGAGCCGCTTGTAGTCTGAGTCCTAAATGAGTTAGGATTCGGGTAGTATTTATCGGTCCTACAGGGTCACACACTAGATGAGTTTTGGGCAATTATGATTAATATAGATTAATTATCATAAAGGTAATAAGAATAATAAAACATCATTCTATTAGACTTTCCATATCCTAGATAGTCTAGGATTCTCCTTGAACTCCTTATATGTAGAGAGATAAGGGGAGATGTTTGAAGATCAGTTTTTCAAAAAAGACAAAAAAATCTCAAGGGAGAAAGAGAGAATAAAATTGCCCTTAAATTTGTACTAGCATACATACTCATATCGTGTGGATACCGGTAGAGGCGCAATACTTGGGGCGTTATTGTGAGATGGTCTCACAGATTATATTTCTATTCAAGGAGCTGTGATTTGGGTTTTATTATACTTCTTATTATTAGCATATTATTGGAATTCTTCCGCATCCAAGTAAGTTTGCTAATCACCCTTTTTAAATCTTAATACTTAACATGTATGAGGTCTTGGGAATTTTGTAATTCAAATCTGTTGAAAATCGTTACAGAACCCTTCACTTTTTTTATGAGTTATATTCATCTCCACAAATTTTTTTACATACCGGAATAGACCCTGTTCAAAAATGAATATCTGAGTTTTTGAAATTGGGTTTTAATTAGGTTTCACTATTTTACTCAATAGTATGTAGTTGATTGTGATGATAAAAACAAAGTAATAGCGAATGATAATAGAATTGACACATAAATGTACATGGTTTACTGGCAAAATCACTGACAACGTCTACCCAAAAAGAAGAGCAAATTTCACTATTGTTGAGATAATAGTACAATAATAGATCGACATACACGCTCTCAATAGCTAACAAACTAGAGCGAAAAGTACTTCATAATAGTACCAAGAAATATAATAATCTCAAGGGACAAAAAGACTACCCCAATTAGAGTTCAACCTTGAAAGAACTCACCAATTCAACAAGATAGCGTGTTAGATCGCACACGGGCCCGGATCGCACCCGTCGAGGAGGAGAAAGTGTCTAGTTTACAAGTCCAATGAGATTCCATCCCAAAACCAATTAGCGATGGGAGGAGTAACCCCTTGGGTTATAAGCTAGATCACTCTTCTCTATTTCTCCGATGTAGGAGACCTACATGTGATTCTTCACACGTTCCCTCACATGTAAGGTCTCCTTTTCGATAAATCGACAGGAACGTCATTATTTTTCGAACCTGTTTTGTTGGGCGGGAACGTCGTCGCTTTTCGGACCCGCTAAATAGTGGCCCAGTTTTTTGTCGGACGGGAACGTTGTTGCTTTTCGGACCCGTTTTCGCCTCACAACCCAGGACTAAACCTTGGGCTCTGATACCATGTTAGATCGCACACGGGCCTGGGCCGCACCCGTCGAGGAGGAGAGAATGTCCAGTTTACAAGTCAAAGGAGGTTCCATCCTAAAACCAATTGGCGATGGGAGGAGTAGCCCCTTGGGTTATAAGCTAGATCACTCTTCTCTATTTCTCCGATGTGGGAGACCGATATGTGATTCTTCACATAGCGGACATATGATCTCACTACTACAAAAATCCCCAAATGAACCATAAATAAGAAACCGGTTAAAATTCTAACTAGTTTCTTTGGTATAAGAAACCGGTTTATAAACAAAACCGGTATCTTATACTAATATAGAATCCTTTTTAGAATAAACCGGTGTCATATATTTTAATATAATGGATGGATGGGAGGCGTTTCTCTATTAACCACTAAACCACCCTAATACATAAACTTAGATACTTCGCAGTTCGCAATCTCGCATCACTGCTCACACTCGATTTTCACGCTCAACCACCCACAATCGCTGCGGCGTAACCAGTTCTAATCGTGCTAGTCCGTCATCACCACGATGCTACTTCCGAGTCATTGTTCTTTCAACAACAGCGATGAGATCTTCAGCCCCTCCATTGCCAATCGTAGGTATTAATTTTATTCGATTTCAATTGATTCCTTAAAATCTTTAGCAATTCTTGTTTAATTTTATTTAGAATTAGGTGAATTTGATCTATAATTAGGCACAATTCCAATTTTGTAAAATACTCAACCTAACCAGTTAATTCGATTTTTGTATGATAAGATAATTAAAAGGGAAATTGTGTTGATTTGTTATTAGCCAACGCATCCAATTTATACAAGATGATTATGCCTAATACATTGAATCTATTAATCTAAATACAATGAATAGACCGTCTCGTAAATAGGCCAAAGACTAATTGGAAAATGCTCAAAGACTTCTTGGTAATCCGTATAATCCTAACACCCCCCTTCCCCTCTCAAGCTGGAGCATGGAGATCGAGAATGCCCAGATTGCGGAGTAGGTAAGAAAATTGAGGCACACCTAAAGCCTTTGTAAAGAGATCAGCTAGTTGCTCAGCTGACGGAACACGGACCGTAGAAATTAACCCCTCCGTTATCGCATCACGAACAAAATGACAATCAATTTCAATGTGTTTCGTATGCTCGTGAAAGACCGGATTTTGGGCGAGATGTATGGCGGATTGGCTATCACAAAAAAGCTTCATGGGCAACGGAAAAGTAACATCCAAACAACCCAAGAGACCCTTCCACCATTTTAATTCGCACACAACCGCGACCATAGACCGATATTCGACTTCAGCGGAAGAGAGAGAGACGGTAGTTTGCTTTTTAGTTTTCCATGAAATGGGAAACCCGCCGAGAAAAACAAACCAACCAATAGTCGATCGACGAGTCAAGGGACAATCTGCATAGTCAGAGTCGCACCAACCCGAAATAGAAAAATCACTATCAGAACGCAAGAGAATACCTTGACCCAGACTACCCTTTAAATAGCGAACCACGCAGAAAGCAGCATCAAGGTGCTCTTGTCGTGGCCGATGAAGAAAGCGGGAAAGAATGTGTACCGCATATGATAAATCGGGATGAGTAACGGAAAGGTAAACAAGGCGCCCAACAAGACGACGATAAGATTCAATATCCTCCAAAACTGGACCATTTGCTAAACCAAGCCGATGCTTTTGTTCAAGTGGTGTGGCAGCCGACTTAGCACCGAGTAAACCCGTCTCAGAAATAATATCAAGAGCATACTTCCTTTGGCTAAGACAGATCCCTTCGGCACTACGGACGACTTCTAGGCCAAGAAAGTATTTACGAAGGCCCAAATCCTTCATATGAAAACAGTTTCCCAAGTAGGACTTGAA
This sequence comes from Silene latifolia, assembly GCF_048544455.1. NCBI lineage: Eukaryota > Viridiplantae > Streptophyta > Magnoliopsida > Caryophyllales > Caryophyllaceae > Silene > Silene latifolia. Next base: position 1,415,132 of record NW_027413701.1, read on the forward strand.
AACAGAGATGGCAGAAGAGTCATTACCAGCAATGACAAGGTCATCAACATAAATAAGGACAAATAGACGCACCTTGTCTTGTGAATAAGAAAATAAGGAATAGTCGGAATAGGACTGACGGAAACCATATTCCTGGAGGGCAGAGGCGAGTTTAGCAAACCAACACCTAGGTGCTTGACGGAGGCTATATAAAGACTTTATGAGACGACAGACTTTGCCCTCTTTACCATGAACAAACCCTTGAGGAAGACGCATATATACTTCTTCACTCAAATCTCCATACAAGAATGCATTATGAACATCCATTTGGTGTAATTCCCATTTATTGACGGAAGCAACAGACAAGAAAGCACGGATGGTACGTAACCATTTTAACCACGGGGGCAAAAGTCTCCCTATAATCAAGCCCTTCCACCTGATGATTACCAAAAACAATAAGACGGGCTTTATACCTTTCAATTGTGCCATCAGATTTGTATTTAATTCGGTATACCCAACGACACCCAAGCGCCTTTTTATCAGGTGGAAGATCAGTCAACTCCCATGTTTCATTTCTTTCAAGAGCGTCAATTTCATCCTTCATTGTGGCGCACCATTTATCATCTCGAATAGCCTCTTTAAAAGAGGGAGGCTCATCATTTTCTATAATTGCTGCAAGAAAATCCCGATGTCTTGTAGAAAAAGAATGAGAATCAATGTAATTTGCTAAGGAATAAGGTGTACCTGAGGACGATGAGTCTGGACTTGGTGAGCGCGAGGAAGAAGGACTTTGTGCGGTGCCGAGAACATACCCACGAAGACGGGAATTAGGGAACTTTTGGCGTCGTCCACGGCCAAGGTTAGCCGTATTAGAAACGGTAGGCTGAACATCATTGAAATCATCCCCCGTATTAGCAGGCCCCTCATCAACATTAGTAGGCCCCTCATCAAAATTAGTAGACCCCTCCCCCATATTAGCAGTAGCACGGGTGGTAGTAGCAGCACCGTCAGTGGCAGGGGTGCCATTAAACGGAATGTCTAAAGGAACCACATCGGTGTCAGGGGATGAAGGGACGGAAGTAATGAAAGTAAAAACCATTTCATGATACACAACATCACGAGAAAAATTATAGGACTCCGTCTCAAGATCATATAATTTCCATCCTTTTTTGTTGTGTGGGTATCCCACAAAAATGCACTTCCGTCCCCGTTTTTCGAACTTGTCACGTCGCGTGTTTTGATTGTGGGCAAAACACAAACAACCAAAAACACTTAAATTGTGATATGACGGGAAAATACCATAAAGACACTCATAGGGGGGTTTATTATGAAGCAACTCGGTGGGAGTATGCTTTATTAAATAAGCGACAGTGGGAATGCTTTCCCCCCAAAAAGATTTAGGCAAATTGGCTTGAAAAAGAAGGGCCCGAGCAACATTTAAAATGTGACGATGCTTGCGTTCAACACGGCCATTTTGTTGTGGCATGCCAACGCAAGAAATTTGAAAATGAATCCCTTTTTGCAAAAAATATCCGGCCATAGAGTTAAATTCATTACCGTTGTCACTTTGAACACACTTGACTGATTTAGAAAACTGCGTGTCAATCATTGAGAGAAAGCTCATAAACATATTGGTGACTTCCGTCTTATCAATCAACAAATAAACCCAGGTAGCTCGTGAATGATCATCAACAATAGTGAGAAAATACTTTGAGCCACACGAAGAGACAAGACGATAGCGGCCCCAAAGATCGCAATGAATTAATTCAAATAACTCCGAAGCACGTTTATTATTTAAAGAAAAACTGGTATGATGTTTCTTGGCAAAATGACATGTTTCAGAAACAGAATGCGTATTAAATTTAAGACTACTAGCAAAGGAAATAACCTTGAAAGCTTTATTAGACGAATGACCTAATCGTTGATGCCAGAGAGTAATTGATCCCGTATCACTCACAGAATTCACCACCGGTTCCCTAGCACCCGCACAAATCCAATAGAGGCCATCGCACAGCTCACCTACTCCAATCGTCGTCCTCGTAGAACGGGCCTGAATAAAACATTAGAGTTTAGTAAATTCAAAAATATAAGCATCCGAAGCCGTAAGCTGCGAGACGGAAATGAGATTACAAGTCAAACTCGGTACATATAAAACATCGTGAAGTATAAGAGAATTATTAATAAACACCGATCCCATAACCGTAGAAGCGACCTGCTGCCCATTAGGAAGGCCAACAGTACGAGAAGGAATGGCATGTTACGCTTCCAAACATGCTAAATATCTCGTGACATTATTGGAAGCACCCGTGTCAATTATCCAAGTAGACATACCGCTTAAGCGATCGGAGATATTAACGGTATTTGTAGAGACATTAGTGGTGACCAAATGCGCTTGAACCGAGGGAGTGGAACCACCAGCACCTCCATGGCCTGTTCCCGTAGAAGAAGATGTAGGGCCTGTTCCTGTTCCTGTTTTTGTACCGGACCCAGAACCCCGAGTCCCTTCTGCCCGAGCACGATGAAGGTCATCAAGCGTTCGTGGCCTGTCACCCCACCATTCGGGAAACCTTTGAGTCTTAATGTAGCAAGTGTTTGGATCATGACCTCGAGTTTCACAGAAATCGCAGAAAAGTTGACGCCTTTCGCCACGTTCTTTATCACGCATATCTCTCCAATCAACAGGCCGTGAGGACCCAGGCATGGCAAAGGCCGCCACATCTGAAACCTCAACAGGAGTCCTCTTGGAGAACTACCTGATAAGGGCGAGTAAGAGACGGAAGAGGATCAAGCTGAAACTGTTGAGAGTGAACATTGGCATATAATGTGGGATCAAGGCCCATAAAAAAGTGATGTAAACGCTCATTATCGAGCCTATGAATTCCAGTCGATCCAATATTGTATTCACACTTACCGCACATGCAAGCGAAAGGAGGTTCATGAACCACAATAGAATCCCAAAGCGATTTAAGTTTACCATAATAGGTGGAAACATCCATACCTTTTGTCTGTTTGCATTCATGTAATTGGGTTTTTAAACCGTGTATTTTGGTTCCGTCAACAACGGAGAACGTGGCGGCTAATTATGACCACAAGACCGAGGCTTCTTCGGCATATGAAATGCTATCTTGTAATGACGGATCAATGGCATTGAGAATCCATTGAACAAGGGTGCAATTAACCACCACCCAATTGTCTAGACCGAATTCATCAGTCGGTTTTTAGATGGAGCCGTCAACAAAACCAAATTTGCGACGAGATTTTAAGGACCGCGTTATTGAATTTTTCCAGGTATCATAATTATTGCGACGGAGGACAATGTTTGTGATTTTAAGATTGGGGGTATCATGAGAACCGAGGAAGTAGGGGTTGAAGGGGTCGAGTTTTGGTGGCTCAGGATTATTGTCTCCTGCCATGAGAGTAGCAGTGATGATCTTCGTTTTTGTTTTTGTTTTTGGAGTTTAAGTTTTGTGTGGATCCTGGCAAACTGATACCATGATAAGATAATTGAAAGGGAAACTGTGTTGATTTGTTATTAGCCAAAGCATCCAATTTATACAAGATGATTACGCCTAATACATTGAATCTATTAATCTAAATACAATGAATAGACCGTCTCGTAAATAGGCCAAAGACTAATTGGAAAATTCTCAAAGACTTCTTGGTAATCCGTATCATCCTAACATTGTAACAGCTCCACAAATTTGTTCATTTATGGGGTTGTTGAGAATTAGATGGACATATCAAATTAGTAAAAATTGCTGATGAGGTATAGTGGCACTAATGTGTTGCAACCTGTATGAAATTTGATTTTTGAGATTATGGATTATGGTAGAACTGGAGAATTCCGGATAGTGTGTGGTTGATTGCAGTCTATATTTTGAAATGAGGTCAATCTTGACATTGTTGGTTTGTGAATTTTGTTTCATTCAATTATGTTTGTAAGTTATGTTTCCTCCATTAAACGCATTAGATTATTAGGTTATTTCATGAGATGAATGTTGATAGCATTTGTTGCACTTGGTTTGTAATTAATTAATTGAAATGTAGATAGACATAAACTTGTGAGTTCATCATTTCTTCACATTTTTATATATGATTGATGGTAGTCACGACTTTCATTACTAGAGTCTTACAGAGTGAATGCATTCCACCTTAATCTAATCCCTAGCCTCGTTGCTCTGCCTTAGTGAGGGGACGACCTCCGACACTATCCCTCCCTCGTTATTCACGCACTACTATACTAGCCCTCGACTCTGATACCCGTCGTTGTGAGTACCAAAAATAAGATTTATAATTTCCTATTAAAACTAACCTAGGCTAGTGGTAACAGGGTCGAACCACAAGGAGGCGAATGTAATTTCTAATTGTCTAATTTAATCTAAGGTAACGAAAGTGGGGGTTGATTTGATTTGGTCTATACTAAAAGCAATAAAAGACAACAAACTAAATAAGCAGATAAAACAGATAAAAGAAGGGGTACTAGGATGGTCGGTTCGTTATAGGTTGGGCAAAGATACTAAACAGTCTAAATCAAACACATGAGGCGGGAAATAAAGAGGTCCTCTCGGTCCACTCTTAACAAATAGCATCTTTCGATCTCGCTATAGGTCCCTAATATCACTAATACTAACTTTCGTCCTGAAAAGTGACTAACGGTCTAAACTTTACCTATCTCTCGATCTCAGCATAGTTTAGTCATTTTAATTGGTGATCTAACAACTGTCCCTATCTCTCGATCTAATGGGTCAGTCATATCCTAAACATTCAACTAGTCGTGTGCATTCGATTCGTCAAATATAACATTTAAATCAATTAAAACGAAGGTAAACCTCACGTGGTCAGTCGATCAACCAGGCAAGGTAGTCGATCGACTGACATGCGATTCAGGCCGTGTTATTCCATTGCCGCCTACACTATAATTCCCCTACATTCTAGCACAAGCAATTTAGCTACTCATAACTATGATGAAAATAATAATAATATTGACGATATAGATCACTGAATTCATGCTTAAAACAGTTGAACAAACAATTAACATAAAGCGGTAATTACGGTTTCGGGAAACTAACTAGCAATTTCTAAACTATCAATGCAATAAAGATGAACTGGAATAAGAGCAAGTGAATACCGAAATTGCAGAAGAGTTGTAATGGAATGATTGAAAGCACAACGAAAATCCAATGCGAAAATAGTTACCCAAACCCTAATTATTTTATAAAACTAAACTGAATGTAAAGTAAGGTAAAAAACTCGATGATTGTATCTGTCAACTAGGTTACGTTATATAGGAAATATACGTAACTATTATTCCAAAACCTAATGTATCATGGGCTTGCTATTCCTCGATCTTTTAATTCTCGTCTGAGTAGCGGTGTAGTTGATCGACTAAAGCATGGTGGTCGATCGACCAAGTAGCAGTGTACAGTAGCTTCTGAATCCCGCAAGTTGGTCGATCGACTAAGGGTACTGGTCGATCGGGTGCTTTAGCTGATACTTGACTTCTATAATCTCGTGGATTTGTCTTTTGGGCCTTGGAATGCGCACCAAGCTCGTTCCTTAAGTAAATACTTCACGTCAAATACAATGCAGGATACTCGGGGACGGATTTAGCTCGATTTCCGCTGGATTCTTCACATTTCTGCAATAATGTACAAAAACACGAAAGTAGACGGAAATGGGGGAAATGGTAGCTTAAACTATACAAATGAGCTCTGAAATGCATGTAAAATGAGATGTAAAACATCATATAAAAGACACGCATCAAATTTCCCCAAACCAAACCCTTGCTTATCCCCAATCAAGAACTAGACTCGATCTAAAGGAACGAGTTCAACCTCAGAGCGAAATGCAAACTGTAAAGCCTAAACCATTTTAATGCATTAACCAATAGTCAATTAGCAAATGAATCATGCAAACGAGTTATGGAGTCGTTAAAAATTGCTGAACCGTCAACTATAGAGACTTATCAAATTGGACTCTCGCGGGTCGCTCATATCACACATAAGCACAGGTGAATATATAAGAGGATAGAAAGAATTCATTTTGTAGAGACTCTCACCTAGCTACGACGTATGAGAACATGCCTGCAGTATAATATGAAAGTAATCTCTATGACCGTACATATGCATTCCAACCAACAAATGACCATGACACATGCCGAGGTATATATGGGATATGTGAGGTATGGGTAAGAAGAGGCAAAACATATATGGAAAAGTGGAGGTACAGGTGATCAAGCTAGTACCCAAACGGAACCATATGGTAACATCCAACTTCTTGCTCAAAATCAAATGAAACGGTGCTGTAGCAAGCACAAATCTCACAGTCTCCGATATGAAAGTAATCAACTAACTCCCCATAAGATACTAATGCAACATGGGAGCAAAAATCGCCAAAAGATAAGGATTATGAACTATGCGAATTGATTTCTTTTTTCCTTTCGAACCTCAGTCGATCGACCAGAATTGGCAGTCGATTGACTGCTATGAACAGTACAGAACGCTTCTTTTTTTCATTTTTTTTCCGAATCATTTTTCTTTTCTTTTATTTCCTTTCAACTTCTTTCCTCCTTCATTCCATCTTCCCAACAAAATCTCAAATAAGAGCAAATGCTACCAAACTACGTAACAATCCCAAGAACATAGACTACTAGCTTGACAAAGGACAGGCTAAATGTAGGATGTAGTAAATAGGACAAAAAGGATATTTTTGGGAATGTGGAGTTCATGGGTAAAACGAATAAAGGGAAACCTCTACCACACGTGTCGACAGACCACAAATCGAATGCATACAGGTATTAAGCAGACTAAGTTCATATTTATGCACATTTATGTAACATGCCTCATAAGGAGTACTACTCACATCCTAGATAAATTGGTCATAGATGTCACCAGTTATATGCTCTAAATCTTAGAAATATGATGTAGCTTGCCAAAATTCTAAGTCAAGTCTCAAGTTCAGCAAATAATTAACGAAAACTCGTAGGTATGCACTTATATGATTCTACTAATAACATGTTAATCAAGCAAGGCTTAGGCAAAACAGATGCAATTGCAATGTCATCATTGAAATACTACCGTTCCGACTCGACCTATATGCTAAAATAAACGTGCATATTTTTTGAAATTTTTGAATTTTTGGTATACATATATGTAATGAAAAAGCAATGCAAAACAAAATGTAAACGTGAATGCAAGCAAATGATATGCGACGCAAAAACCCTTCCCCAAACCAAATCGCACAATGTCCCCATTGTGCAAAATCATGTAATAAAGAAAAGAGAAACGGGAATTTGCGAAAAAATTAAATAAATAAAACATGAAGTAAAGACTTAGAAACTCACAAGACTTTAAGCGCAGCAAAGGAAACCTCCCCAAACCAGCGTGAGCTTGGAGGTTTCAGTAGCCAGCAGTGCTACTAATAAGTACCTGAAAAGACAAGCAAAGTACCACGCATAAAATCGAGAAGGCAATGAAGAAGCGGTATTATGTGCAAAATTGAGAAAAATAGAAGAAATAAATAGTGACGGAAGATAAAGTGGAGTAGAAAACTCCCTTAGTTCCGCAAATCGACCAAACATAGCAGGAGAGAGGTCGTAAACAGGTACAGCAGTGCAGGTCGGTCGATCGACCACATAGCCCAGTCGATCAACTAGGGTGAAAGGAACAGTAGCTCCTGGAAACTGCAACGCAGTCGATCGACCAATGTTGCCAGCCGATCGACTGAAGATACTGCTGTAACTTCTTATTTCTTCGTATTTGCTCAATTACTTGAGCTAATGAGGTCTAAAAACCTGCAAATGCACAATAATACGCGCCCAAAATTGCGCGAAACCCAAAGTAAAGTCTAAAGCGCTTAAAAATCCTAAGCAACAAAAATAAATGCGAAGTCTCGCGCACACAAAATACGGTAAATTGTCTTAAAAGCAATAAAGTAAATGTTTGATAAAGCATTTGATCAACTAATAGTTGATCAAGAATGGCCATGGTATGGCCCACTTCGTCGGCTTTTGGCTAGTAGAGGTAGCCTCAACGGTGCTTATCTTATCAGCTGCACCCTTCGTAGCTTCCACGTCCGTATGGCTCAACGGATCAACACTTTCATCATCTCCCCAGTCAATGATCTCTTCGGACTCGTCAGAATCCAAATCGGACTTTCTTGCCTTGACCGGCTCGTCGTCAACTTCCTCATCAGTGCCATAGCTGAGGCAACCAAGACCGCCTCGTGAGATGATTGGCTTCTTTGCAGTTGGAGTAACTTGCAGTTCTTCCTTCCCCAAACCAGCTCCTGCAATATCAGAAATAGACAAATCTTCCTCCAATTTGCTCCGAATCTGGGGCGGAGGTGTTACAACAGGAATGGGACCAGAGATAGGCATATCAGGAAGTATAAAATAAGATTTCTTTTCAGAAACCGTATTGCAAGTCACGGGCCACATGGGGTCGTTCTTCTTAGCAGGTTGGGTAAAAACAATAGAATGCTTCCCTACTTTAAAAGTCAAGGTACCCGAACCAACATCTATGACTGCACCAGCAGTGTGCAGAAATGGCCTACCCAAAATAATGGGAATATGGGCATCCTCAGGCATGTCAAGCACCACGAAGTCAACATGGAAGAAAAACTTCCCTATTTGCACGGGGATGTCCTCTAAGACTCCTATTGGCTAGACCGCAGATCGGTCACCCATCTCAGATCTGTCATGTCTCGTGGATCGCAAACCTAGTCAATTTGAGCTTCCTAGCAAGACTCAAGGGCATTACACTTATACTAGCTCCTAAGTCACATAATGCCTTCTCAATAGAGAAGGTACCTATATTGCAAGGAACAGAAAAACTACCCGGGTCTTCTAATTTGTGAGGTGCAGTGTGAGACAAATAAGAGCATGACTCTTTGGTTAATGCGACAATATGCACATTTTCAAGTGACTTTTTCTTAGACAAGAGTTGTTTCATGAATTTAGTATAGGCAAGCACTTGATTAAATAACTCAAGGAAAGGCACTTGTACATTCAAGCTACGAATAACTTTTTCAAATTTATTGAAAGATACCTGTTCCTTCGTCGGCACTAGTCTTTCCGGATTTAGGGCTGTAAGAAGTAGCTTAGCCCTCTCCTCTAAATCGCGCATGCCGGTATCCGTGGACTTAGGCTGGAAGTCCACTACTTTCTCCTTGTTGAAGCTTGAACCCTCCTCAGACCGTCTCAAATGTGAACCATTGATTGACATCGGGTCGTACTTCGGAGCCGGGACTGACCCATCAGCACTCGGGTCTTTCCCCAATATTTTCGGGACTGTCCTACCCCGAAACAAATGATCCCTCAAGTTGTCGGGCATCGGAGGACGAAAAATCTCACTATCAGCAGCGATCTCAGTCGATCGACCAGTGATGTTAGTCGATCGAATGAGTTGAACAGGACCGGAAGCTTCTGTAACTCGCACTTCAGTCGATCGACCGGGTATGTCAGTCGATCGACTGATATACCTGGTAGACGCCTTTTTCTTTCCTTTGCTCGTTCCAGCTTTGTTTTGACTCGGTTTTGCCTCATCTTTTGCAGTGGCATCCTCGACCATAGCAGGCCCCTCCAGGGTAGACCCACTCCTCAAAGTTATGGCATTTAGGGTCTCTTTCTGGTCATTTTGAGTCGGTAAGTGTCCGGAGCTCGAGTGGTACTCTTGCTAGCCAACCGAGCAATTTGGCTTTCTAAAAGTTTCATTCCAGCCTCTCTAGCTTGGGACTCCTTTTGCAACATATTCTTCAACTCAACAAACTCGGAATTTTGAGATTGTTGTGCTGGCACATAGGGAGGTTTTTGATATTGTTGTTGCTTATGATGAGGGGGTACATAAGCTTGCTGCTGCTGCTGTCTTGCGCGGAGGTGGAGTTGGATTTAGGACATTCTGGCTACTCCACCTCAAGTTGGGATGAACATTAGGCTCATAGTAGGTGTTTGTCTGCCTATAGTGTTGAAAGGCAAAGACAAGACTCGAAAGGACCGGGGCAATTCTTTGAGACATGTCCTCGGCTCCACACCTTTTGCAGACGAAGGGACCGTCTGACACAACATTTACTTGGTAAATACCTCCTTTTGAAGCTCCTCCCAGTTCATACTTGTCAAATCTCGCAGTGAGAGCTTCAAGTGCAGCTACAGAAGGAGATTCAGCACTCCTCCTTTGATTCCCCCGGGAATTCCCATACTCAGCCTTGTGGGTGGCTAAGTCATCAATGATCTTCCACCCTTTAGTCTCTCCCATATTTTCAAAGAATCGGCTATTGGCGGCAAAGCATTCAAAATAGCCCTCGATCGTCATACAGCCCGTTATAGAACTGATTGCAAAGACTCCATTTTTCGAACCCATGGTGCGGTATGGTTCGCACCAGCTTCTTGAAACGAACCCATGCTTCATGAAAGTTCTCATCCGGCCCTTGTTTAAAGCTCGTGATCTGAGCTCTAATGGCATTAGTCTTCGAGGCAGAGAAGTACTTTTTGTAAAATGCCAGGGCTAAGGAATTCCAGTCGGTGATCCCATGAGCGGCTCGGTCCAGATCTCTATACCACTCCCTTGCAGCATCACGGAGTGAGAATATAAACATGGTCTCCTTTATCTGGTCCTGGGTCACACCGGTCGGCGGGGGTATAGAGCAAGCAGAATCGATAAATATCTCCATATGCTTGGCTGCATCTTCATTTGCAGCTCCCGAACTGGTTCCTCTCAACTAGGTTGATATAGGAAGGCTTTGGTTCGAATTTCCTATCAACTCCGGTGTAATTCGAATCCCTTGTAAAGATTTTCTACTGTCGGCTTAATGACTTGCTATAGTTGCTTCTTCACCATGACTGGAATTTCGGAGAAGTGACTGTCTCATTGAAGAAATAAAAGCGAGGAGATGTGGGTGGATCTTCCTCGAACAGAGCGTTCTCGTAGTAGCTTGACAGAGTACTCAGCTCTTCCTCTGTCGGTAATACCCTTTGTGATCGTCTCAACTCGCGCAGGGATTTCTCAATCTCAGGATTGAACGGTACTAGTTCACCACCCTGTGACCTGCGCATAAGAAGAAACTACAAAAAGAATATAAGAAAAGTTTAAGGAACAGGTGTCCCTTAAACTAAAGAAAGACTAAATAAAAACAACTAAAAAATTAGAACAATTGCCTCCCCGGCAACGGCGCCAAAATTTGATACCCGTCGTTGTGAGTACCAAAAATAAGATTTATAATTTCCTATTAAAACTAACCTAGGCTAGTGGTAACAGGGTCGAACCACAAGGAGGCGAATGTAATTTCTAATTGTCTAATTTAGTCTAAGGTAACGAAAGTGGGGGTTGATTTGATTTGGTCTATACTAAAAGCAATAAAAGACAACAAACTAAATAAGCAGATAAAACAGATAAAAGAAGGGGTACTAGGATGGTCGGTTCGTTATAGGTTCGGCAAAGATACTAAACAGTCTAAATCAAACACATGAGGCGGGAAATAAAGAGGTCCTCTCGGTCCACTCTTAACAAATAGCATCTTTCGATCTCGCTATAGGTCCCTAATATCACTAATACTAACTTTCGTCCTGAAAAGTGACTAACGGTCTAAACTTTACCTATCTCTCGATCTCAGCATAGTTTAGTCAATTTAATTGGTGATCTAACAACTGTCCCTATCTCTTGATCTATTGGGTCAGTCATATCCTAAACATTCAACTAGTCGTTTGCACTCGATTCGTCAAATATAACATTTAAATCAATTAAAACGAAGGTAAACCTCACGTGGTCAGTCGATCGACCAGGCAAGGCAGTCGATCGACTAACATGTGATTCAGGCCATGTTATTCCATTGCTGCCTACATTATAATTCCCCTACATCCTAGCACAAGCAATTTAGCTACTCATAACTATGATGAAAATAATAATAATAATATTGACGATATAGATCACTGAATGCATGCTTAAAACAGTTGAACAAACAATTAACATAAAGCGGTAATTACGGTTTCGGGAAACTAACTAGCAATTTCTAAACTATCAATGCAATAAAGATGAACTGGAATAAGAGCAAGTGAATACCGAAATTGCAGAAGAGTTGTAATGGAATGATTGAAAGCACAACGAAAATCCAATGCGAAAATAGTTCCCAAACCCTAATTATTTTTTAAAACTAAACTGAATGTAAAGTAAGGTAAAAAACTCGATGATTGTATCTGTCAACTAGGTTACGTTATATAGGAAATATACGTAACTATTATTCGAAAACCTAATGTATCATGGGCCTGCTATTCCTCGATCTTTTAATTCTCGTCTGAGTAGAGGTGTAGTCGATCGACTAAGCATGGTGGTCGATCGACCAAGTAGCAGTGTACAGTAGCTTCTGGATCCCGCAAGTTGGTCGATCGACTAAGGGTACTGGTCGATCGACTGCTTTAGCTGATACTTGACTTCTATAATCTCGTGGATTTGTCTTTTGGGCCTTGGAATGCGCACCAAGCTCGTTCCTTAAGTAAATACTTCACGTCAAATGCAATGCAGGATACTCGGGGACGGATTTAGCTCGATTTCCGCTGGATTCATCACATTTCTGCAATAATGTACAAAAACACGACAGTAGACGGAAATGGGGGAAATGGTAGCTTAAACTATACAAATGATCTCTGAAATGCGTGTAAAATGGGATGTAAAACATCATATAAAAGACACGCATAAGACTCCTCGTTCTTACTCCTATGTCCTTCCTAACTCTTTCTGTCCTGTTACTTTAAGTCACCTAGACTACCAATGACTATTGAAATTCAGTTTTACCAATTTCAGAGCATAAAGTAAAGTTAGTTTGACGTGCTTTCAAATGTGTAGCCCGCAGCACTCTTTGTTTTTTTTGTTCTCTAAGCTCTCTACTATTTTTCGTAATTTAGGCTGACAGATGAAATTTGGGGAAGGTAAGCCGAGCTTAGAAGATTTCAGGATGGGATCATTGGAGAACGCACTTGTAAGTAGTAGTGACCATTTGTTGTATCGGCATTGAGTTTGTGATTGTTATTTACTCTGGCCTATATGCTAGTGAACATGTTGGGTATGAAAGCAGTGCAATAGACATCTCATTATAACCATTATTGTATGAGAATGAAAATGTTCTGCCATCTCAGAGTGTATTTATATTGTCATTGACATTTATTGTCTAAATCTGTTTAAATCTAGGAGTTGATTGGACATCGTGGAAGAAAGTATGCTTTATTCTAACTCTTAAATCCTGGTTGATGCCCGTCGTTGTGTGCACCAAAGATAAAATGTATAATACCTATTAAAACTAACAGAAGCTAGTAGTAACAGGGTCAAACCACAGGGAGGCGATGCAATTATTAGTTGTCTAATTTTAAGTCCCAGGTAACAAGAGTGGGGGTTTGATTTGATTTGTTCTATACTAATGGCAATAAAAGATCAGTAAACTAAGCTAATTGATGGAAACAGATATTAAAAGTGTGCTAAGATGGTCGGTTCACTTGTAGTTTCGGCGGTAGTATACTAGGTAGGTCTAAAACAAACACGTGAGACGGGAAAATAAGAGGTCCTCTCGGTCCACTCTCACAGGTAGCATCTCTCGATCTCGCTACTGGTCCCTAATATCACTAATGCTAACTTTCGTTCTGAAAAGCGAGTCAAAAGGCTAAATTAACTTATCTTTCGACCTCATTAATCTAGTCGTCTTAATTAGGTAGGCTATTTTCCGTCCCTATCTTTCGATCTTTATTGGGTCGGCCAATTCCTAAATATTCAACTAGTCGCGTGCACTCGATTCGTCAAATATGGAAATTAAATTAATTAAAACGAAGCAAAACCTCACGAGGCCAGTCGATCGACCAGGGGACCCAGTCGATCGACCATGGCGCGATTTAGGTCGTACTATTCTACGCCGCCTACTTCTACAGATCCCCTACATCCTAGCACAAGGTATTTAGCTACTCATGACTATGACGAAAACAATAATAAGATTAAGAATTAATACTACTGAATTCATGCTTGAAATAATTAAACTAACAAATAACATAAAGCGATAAATTCGGCTTCGGGAAACTAGCTAGCAATTTCTATAATATGAACAAGTAAAGTAATAAAACTGAAGTAAGAACAGAGGAATACCGAATAGAGGGATTGCAGAAGAAAGATCCAAAAACCGAATGCAAAAGTAATTGTATTCAACAGTATTGAGAACCCTAATTACTTCCTAAAACTGATGATAAACTTGATAAAAACTAGATCCCTATTCTGAATGCTAAAGCTACGTTATATAGGAATACAACGTAGTTCTTATTCCAAAAGCTAATGTACAATGGGCTTCTTAATTCTCGATCTTCTTATTCACGTCAGAATTAGCGGCTTGGTCGATCGACCATGCAAGGTAGTCGATCGACTGCTCTTCGCTGAACAGTAGCTACTGGAACTCGTAGGTTGGTCGATCGACTAAGGGCAGCGGTCGATCGACTGAAGTAGCTGATACTTGACTTCTAACTTCTCGTGGATTTGTCTTTTGGGCCTCGAAATGCGCACCAAGCTCGTTCCTTGTGTAAATACTTCACGTCAAATGCAATGCAAGATACTCGGGGACGGATTTAGCTCAATTTCTACTCATTTCCGCATAAATCTGCAATATTACATAGAAATACGAAAGTAGACGAAAAGGGGCAAATAGTAGCATAAACTACACAAATGAGCTCTGAAATGCGTGTAAAATGGGGTGTAAAACATCATATTTAGGACACGCATCAAACTTCCCCAAACCAAACCCTTGCTTGTCCCCAAGCAAGAACTAGACTCGATCCTAAAACCTAATGGAACGAGTTCAATCTCAGAGCGAAATGCAAACCGAATGGCCTAAACCAATTTAATGCAATAACCAACAATCAACTAGCAATATGAATCAAGCAAACGAGTTATGAAGTCGTCAAAAACTGCTGAACCGTCAACTATAGAGACTTATCATTATGGACTCTTACGGGTCACTCAAATCACTCAAATAAATACAGGTGAATATATGTAAACGATAGAAAGAATTCATTTTGTAGTGACTCTCACCTAACTACGACCTATAAGAACATGCCTGCAATCTAATATGAAAGTAATCTCTACAACCTTACATATGCATTCCAACCAAACAGATGACCATGACACATGCCGAGGTAAATATGGATATGTAAGGTAATGGGCAAGAAGGGCTAAGACGAATTTGGATAAAAACAGAGTTAAAAGCCAAGCTAGTAACTAAAGGAACCAAATTAATAAACCATCCCAAATTCTTGCTCAAAATTCAATCGAAACGGTGCTAATAGCAAGCACAAATCTCACAGTCTCCATAATTAAACAACTCCCCATAAGATACAAATGAAACATGGGAGTGTAAATCACCAACTCATAAAGATTCAAACCAGGTGATTTTTGATTTTTCTCTTTCTCGGGTTTCAGTCGATCGACCGGAATGGGCAGTCGATCGACCGTCCTCTACAGTACAACACTCTTTTTTTTTTCTTTCTCTTTCGAATCATTTTTTTTTTCTTTTTTCTTTTTTTTTTTTCTTGTTCCTTTCTTCCCTTTTTCATCTCTTACCAACATCATCTCAAAATGAGCATTAGCTACCAAAAATGAAGTACCAATCCCAAGAACGTAAACTACTAGCTTGAGAAGGGCAGGCTAAATGTAGGATGTAGTAAACGGGACAAAAAGGCTATTTTTGGCAGTGTGGAGCTTATGGGTAAAATGAGAAAATGGGACCTCTACCACATGTGTCAACTAACCACGAACCGAATACATTCAGGTATTAAGTAGATCAAGTTCATATTTATGCAAATTGATGTAACATGTCTCATAAGGAGTAACTACTCACAATCCTAGATGAACTGGTCATGAATGTCACCAGTTATAGGCTCTAAACCTCAGAAAATGATGTAGGTTGCCAAAATTTTAAGTCAAGTCTCAAGTTCAGCAAGATATTTAACGAAAACTCGTAGATATGCATATGTGATTCTACTAATAACATGTCAATATAGCACGGCTTAGGCATAAATAGATGAAAATGCAATGTCATCATTGAAATACTACCGTTCCGACTCGACCTCTATGCTGAAATAAACGTGCAATTTTTTTGAATTTTTTTGAATTTTTCTGAAATTATTTTTGTATATATAAGGGAAAAGATATTAAGTAAATAAGGACATGAAGTGAAGCTCGGAAACTAACAAGACTTTAAGCGCAACAAAAGGAAACCTTCACAAAACAGCGTGAGCTAGGAGGTTTCAGTAGCCAGCAGTGCTACCATAGGTACCTGAAAAGACAAACAATACCACGCGTAAATCCGAGAAAGCAATGTGGAAGCGGTAATTATGTGCAAAAATTATAAACGGTAGGAAACAAAAATATGTCGGAAAATAAAGAGGAGGGAAGACTCCCTCAATTCCGCAAAACGACCAAACACAGCAGGGGAAAGGTAGTGAACAGGTACAGCAGCGACAATGGTCGATCGACCATTATAGGCAGTCGATCGACTGGAATGAACAGGAACAGAAGCTCCTGGAAGTCGCAGCTCAGTCGATCGACCATAGGGGGCAGTCGATCGACTGAAAAACCTGTTGTAACTTCCTGATTTCTTCGAATTAGCTCGATAACTTGAGCTAACAAGGTCTATAAACCTGCAAAAACACATAATAACGCGCCCAAAATTGCGCAAAACCCAAAGCAATAGTCTAAAGTGTATAAAATCCTAAGCAAACTTATTAAAATGCGAAGTCTCGCGCACACAAAAGCAATAAAAAAAGTTTAACGAAAGCAATAAAATGTTTGTAAAGTCTTTGATCAACTAGTAGTTGATCAAGAACGGCCACGGGATGGCCCACTTGGTCGGCTTCTAGCTACAAGAGGTAGCCTCTACAGTGCTCTTCTTCTCAGCTGCACTCTTCTTAGCTCCAACATCCACAGAACTCAACGGATCAACATGTCGGACATCTTCCCACTTAATGACCTCCTCAAGCTCGTCAGAATCAAAATCGGACTCCGTCACTTTGACTGGCTCCTCATCGGGCTCCTCATCAGTGCCATAGCTAAGGCATCCTAGACCACCTCCTTGAACTATTGGCTCCTTCACAGCTGGAGCAACATGTAGCTCTTCCTTCCCCAAACCAGCTCCTGCAGTATCCAAAACAGAAGAATCTTCCTCCAACTTGCTCCCAATCTGGGGCGGAGGTGTCACAACAGGAATAGGAACAGAGATAGGCATATCAGGAAGCACAAAATAAGATTTCTTTTCAGAAACCGTATTACAAGTTATTGGCCACATGGGGTCTTTCTTCTTAGCGGTCTGGGCAAATACGATGGAATGTTTCCCCACTTTGAAGGTCAAAGTTCCTGAGCTAACATCTATAACTGCACCAGTAGTGTGCAGAAATGGTTTACCTAGTATGATAGGTTTGTGGGCATCTTCGGGAATATCTAGCACAACGAAGTCAACAGGGAAGAAGAACTTTCCTATTTGCACAGGAATGTCCTCTAAGACTCCTATAGGCTGGACCGCAGATCGGTCAGCCATCTGTACTGTCATGTTGGTAACTGCAAACTTAGTCAATTTCAGCTTTCTAGCAAGACTCAAAGGCATTACACTAATACTGGCTCCTAGGTCACACAAGGCCTTTTCAATAGAAAAGGTGCCAATATTACATGGGACGGAAAAGCTACCTGGGTCTTCTAGCTTATGGGGTGCAGTGTGGGTCAAATAGGAGCGTGACTCCTCAATTAGTGCGACAGTATGCACAGTTTCAAGTGACTTCTTCTTAGACAACAGTTGCTTCATAAATTTCATGTAAGGAGGCACTTGATTGACTAACTCAAGAAAAGGAACTTGTACGTTTAAGCTATGAATAACATTTTCAAACTTATTAAATGATACCTGTTCCTTCGTCGGCACCAATCTCTCCGGATAGGGGGCTGAAAGAAGTAACTTAGCCCTCTCCTCTAGGTCTCTCATGCCGGCGTCAGTGGATTTAGGCTGAAAATCCACGACCTTCTCTTTGTTGTAGCTTGACCCCTCTTCAGACCGTCTCAAAAATGATCCGTTAATCGTCATTCGGGTCATATTTCGGAACCGGGACTGACCCATCAACATTTGGGTCATGCCTCAATATTTTCGGAGTTGTCGTACCCCAAAACAAATGGTCTCTCAAGTTGTCTGGCATTGGAGGACGAAAAGACTCACCATTAGCAGCGTTGTCAGTCGATCGACCATGTAGGTCAGTCGATCGACTGACATCTACAGGACCAAAAGCTACTGTATCACGAGGACTGGTCGATCGACTGGGTATATCAGTCGATCGACTGATATACCTGGTAATCGTCTTTTTCTTTCCACTGTTCGTTCCAGCATTCTTCTGACTCGGTTCCGCCTCATCTTTTTCAGTGACATCCTCAACCATAGCGAGTCCATCAAGGGTAGACCCACTCCTCAAAGTAATGGCATTAAGGGTCTCCATTTGGTCCGTTTGCGTCGGTAAATGTCCCGGGGCTCGAGTTGTATTCTTGCTTGCTAATTGAGCAATTTGGCTCTCCAACATTTTCATCCCGGCCTCTCTAGCTTAAGACTCTTTTAGCAACAAAGTTTTCAATTCGGCAAATTCGTAGCCTTGGAACTGCTGCTGCTGCTGAGGAACATATGGAGGCCTTTGGAACTGTTACTGCTTATGAGGGGGCACATAATTCTGCTGCTGCTGCTGCTGCTGTGGAGGTTGAGTTGGATTCAGGACATTTTGGCTACTCCACCTCAAGTTCGGATGGACATTCGGCTCATAATAAGTGTTTGTCTGCCTATAATGTTGAAAGGCAGTACAAGACTCAAAGGGATTAGGACAATTATCTGAAACATGTCCCTCAGCTCCACATCTTTTGCAGACAAAAGGACCGTCTGAAACAGCATTCACATGATAAATCCCTCCTTTTGAAGCTCCTCCCAACTCGTACTTATCAAACCTCGCCGTGAGAGCCTCTAGTGCAGCTACAGAAGGGGATTCAGCACTCCTCCTTTGATTTCCCCTGGAATTCCCATACTCAGGTTTATGGGTGGCCAAATCATCAATAATTTTCCACCCCTTCGTCTCTCCAACATTCTCCTGGAATCTGCCACTAGCTGCCGCATCCAGGATAGCTCTCTGATCGTCATAGAGCACATTATAAAACTGATTGCATAGGCTCCACTTCTCAAACCCATGGTGCGGAATGGTTCGCACCAGCTTCTTGAAACGGACCCACGCCTCATGAAAATTCTCATCAGGACCCTGTTTAAAGCTCGTGATCTGAGCTCTAATGGCATTCGTCTTCGAGGCAGAAAAGTATTTCTTGCAGAATGCTAGGGCCAAAGAATTCCAGTCAGTGTTCCCATTAGCAGCTCGATCTAGGTCTCTGTACCACTCCCTTGCAGCATCACGAAGAGAGAATATAAACATAGTTTCCTTCACCTGGTCCTGGGTCACGCCGGTTGGAGGGGGTATGGAACAACAATAATCTATGAATGTCTCCATATGCTTGGCTGCATCTTCATTTGCAGCTCCCCCGAATTGATTTCTCTCAACTAAGTTAATATAAGAAGGCTTCGGCTCGAATTTTCTGTCTTCCTCTGGTAATGCGAATCCTTTGTAAAGATTCGCAATGTCGGCTTCAGTGAGTGATATACTCGCTTCTTCAGCCATGACTGGAAAATCTGGAGATGTGACAGTCTCAGCTGAAGAAGTGGAAACAGGAGATGAATGTGGATCCTCCTCAAATAGCTCATTCTCGTAGTAACTAGACAAAGTACTCAGCTCTTCCTCTGTCGGCAATACTCTAGATGATCGTCTCAACTCACGCAGAGTCTTCTCAATCTCAGGATTGAACGGTAGTAATTCACCACCCTGTGACGTGCGCATAAGAAGAAACTACAAATAGAATATGAGAAAAGTTTAAGGAACAGATGTCCCTTAAACTAAGAAAAAGACTAAAAATAAAACAACTAAAAAATTTTAAACAATTGCCTCCCCGACAACGGCGTCAAAATTTGATGCCCGTCGTTGTGTGCACCAAAGATAAAATTTATAATACCTATTAAAACTAACAGAAGCTAGTGGTAACAGGGTCGAATCACAGGGAGGCGATGCAATTATAGTTGTCTAATTTTAAGTCCAAGGTAACAAGAGTGGGGGTTTGATTTGATTTGTTCTATACTAATGGCAATAAAAGATCAGTAAACTAAGCTAATTGATGGAAACAGATATTAAAAGGGTGCTAAGATGGTCGGTTCACTTGTAGTTTCGGCGGTAGTATACTAGGTAGGTCTAAAACAAACACGTGAGACGGGAAAATAAGAGGTCCTCTCGGTCCACTCTCACAGGTAACATCTCTCGATCTCGCTACAGGTCCCTAATATCACTAATGCTAACTTTCGTTCTGAAAAGTGAGTCAAAAGGCTAAATTAACTTATCTTTCGACCTCATTAATCTAGTCGTCTTAATTAGGTAGGCTATTTTCCGTCCCTATCTTTCGATCTTTATTGGGTCGGTCAATTCCTAAACATTCAACTAGTCGCGTGCACTCGATTCGTCAAATATGGAAATTAAATTAATTAAAACGAAGCAAAACCTCACGAGGCCAGTCGATCGACCAGGGGACCCAGTCGATCGACCATGGCGCGATTTAGGTCGTACTATTCTACGCCGCCTACTTCTACAGATCCCCTACATCCTAGCACAAGGTATTTAGCTACTCATGACTATGACGAAAACAATAATAAGATTAAGAATTAATACTACTGAATTCATGCTTGAAATAATTAAACTAACAAATAACATAAAGCGATAAATTCGGCTTCGGGAAACTAGCTAGCAATTTCTATAATATGAACAAGTAAAGTAATAAAACTGAAGTAAGAACAGAGGAATACCGAATAGAGGGATTGCAGAACAAAGATCCAAAAACCGAATGCAAAAGTAATTGTATTAAACAGTATTGACAACCCTAATTACTTCCTAAAACTGATGATAAACTTGATAAAAACTAGATCCCTATTCTGAATGCTAAAGCTACGTTATATAGGAATACAACGTAGTTCTTATTCCAAAAGCTAATGTACAATGGGCTTCTTAATTCTCGATCTTCTTATTCACGTCAGAATTAGCGGCTTGGTCGATCGACCATGCAAGGCAGTCGATCGACTGCTCTTCGCTGAACAGTAGCTACTGGAACTCGTAGGTTGGTCGATCGACTAAGGGCAGCGGTCGATCGACTGAAGTAGCTGATACTTGACTTCTAACTTCTCGAGGATTTGTCTTTCGGGCCTCGAAATGCGCACCAAGCTCGTTCCTTGAGTAAATACTTCACGTCAAATACAATGAAAGATACTCGGGGACGGATTTAGCTCAATTTCTACTCATTTCCGCATAAATCTGCAATATTACATAGAAATACGAAAGTAGACGAAAAGGGGCAAATAGTAGCATAAAATACACAAATGAGCTCTGAAATGCGTGTAAAATGGGGTGTAAAACATCATATTTAGGACACGGGGGGCGCTTGGGAACAAGCGTTTGCATTTGTGGATTCGCCACCAATTTATTGTGGAAAATTGGAAACCGTTCAAATACCTCGTGCCATGTCAAGACACAAAGTAGTGACATGAACACCAAGAACTCGTTACCCTAAGCATTCTATGTCTAGAATGACTCTCGTGGATGCCAATGAACACGGATGTTCACAGAGATCTGGAGTAAGGGGTAAGGGTACGTATTAGGAAGCTCTTTTGATCGAACACCTAATCCCGCCCGCCTCGATAGCGGCCTCTACTAATGATTAGGGAAAATTGTCCATACTTGATATATTGTCAATTTATATGCATGCAATGTAACATCCAACGTTTTAATCCTAACATGTAAGAATTAGACTAAGTCGGTTAACACGTAATTTAATCATACAAGTGGGTCGAATTGGGATTTAGAATTAATACATGTGAAAGCATACATGTGATACAATAAAAAAAAACACAACAATAAATACAATAATGAAAACTACAATAATTACATGGGATTAATTGATTGATGTTGAAAATACATTTAAAACGGATAATTTGAGAAAGAATAAATAAATAAATTAACGAACAAGAATTAGGGTGATAATACGATTAGTAGTAAATTAAATACGTAAACTAATAAACTAGGTCAAGGAAGACACGGGAGTTCAGAGACAGAAATCAACCAGGAACAGGCGCAGCAGAGCTGCGTCCCTTGGAAGAGGCGCAGCACTTGCTGCGTCCGTTCCTTGGCTTAGTTCTGGCTGTGAAGCCGGAATTAGAAGTCGTTAATGTTCGTTGGTGATTTTAATGCTCGATTATGAGTAATTGACTCGGATGAAAGTGGTTAACATATTATTTACATGTGATTAAGGTCATAAAAACGATAAACATGGATGAAACCGATTAGAACGAACTATATACAAGATTAATAGGTTAATTAATTACAAATTAACAAACTAATCAAATTAATTAGACTAAACAGGTTATTAATGATGAATTAATGATGGTGACGATGAATAATAGATGCAACGATGTCAAAGATTGAATTCCAGAGACTCAATATTAATGAATCGAATCTCTAAAACCCGGATTGACTTTAATGACGAAAACTAGCAAATATCGGTTACAAGGGATTTAAGTCGAGATTTAATGACGAATTAATTAACAATGATTTATTTACATGTTAGAATTATCATGTTCAAATTATTGTGTCGATGAAACAAAGAACAAAGAAAGAAAACGAAAACGAACAGACAACAAAAGACGAAGGAAGAAGAAAGGAAGCAGGAACTGCGGCAGCCTCACGAAGAGGCGCATCAGGTGTTGCGTCCCTTCGAAGAGGCGCAGCAGTTGCTGCGTCCTTTCTCGATGGTTGTCTCCTGATAATCCGTAAAAAGGGTTTTACAACATGGTTTATAAATCGGTTTTATACATATTTTCGACATAAACCTTACATTAATGATTACAATAAATAAAGAACAATAATAAAAAGAAGGATTTACACCCTCAGACTTACATGTTTGACGAAACGAGATGAACTAAGTTAACGTTTAGTGATGCTCGACTCGAATGTACGACGAAAGTGCCCTCTAGGAGGAAAACGAATAAGATTGATTAAAGTTAATTATTGTGGAGTTGGTCAAATTGGTCGGTCATGCAAAACGAGGCTGGTACTCAGAAAGATCTGAGCTTACGTGGTCGAAAGTTCAAGCACGTAGACGCCAAAAAGTAAGAACGTGGTCTAGAATGCAAAGGGAGAAGAGAAGGGCGGACACTCGCGTGAGAAGAATGTGAGACCGAAGGTCTCTTTTTATACTAATCACACGGAGGAAGTATGGTTTTTCGGAGAAATTGTAATACTTCGTATTTTAATAATAATTTATAAGAATAATTTATGTAATTTAATGAGTGATTAAATGGCATTTCTAATAATAAATACAATTAAGACGTTAATTAAATAATAAATTAATAATTCAATTCGGGAATTGGGTGTGGCTAATATTTGTGCTTTGGGCCGTGTGCTATTATTATATGGGCCGAAACTTATTAAATTGGTATGAGTATAATCGGGATTTGTATCGGGAAATTTATAATAATATAATAAGGAAATAATAATATATAAAGGTAATTATAATTAAAATAATAATAATAAAGTTATGGCAATAATAAATTAGTAAGTATTATATGAGGAAATCATAGTTATGGTAGGATTAATAGTATATGATAATAATAATAATATAATTGTAATGACAATTCCTATACTAATTAGAATAAGGTAAGTTACATAGTTTCCTAATTGGCCTCGTATTCTCTAAATCTTACACTATAAATACCACCTTAAATCTGAGAAATAATTCATAAATTAAAAGAAGGAGCTTTAGTAGACGAAAGAAGAAGGAATTAACATAAATCAATTAATCAACTCGAGGTAATTATTCATCTTAAATCGGTTTATATTCTTTTCATGCAAGCATCTTTAGATCAATAGTATGACTTCTATAGACCACCATAGGACTCGGGAATTGGACCCATAGCGACATTGGACTGCAAAGTTTCTGACCTGACCATTTTTGACCGTCTTTGACCGTGGTAGGGTGGTGTTTGGGGCGGCTAAAGGTGGCTGGTTAGGGGGGTATTGCGGGTTAGGTCGTGGGTGATTATAGTGGGTAATTGAACCCCTAAGTGGCTATGTCGTGACCTGGGTATAGAGGGGTTATGTTGGGGTGGTTGAGTCGACCACTTTGGTGGTGTTGGCGTGGCGGCAGGTGGCGGCTGGCATTGGTGGTGGCGGTAAACAGGGGAGAGCAGAGGAGTTTGTCGCGACTGTCTTAAGACGGGCTTTGTGGCCGTGTTTGTGACTGTACGGGGGATTGGGTACCACCAACGGAACCATCGTGGGTCAAAGGTGACAATGGTGGTGGCTGGAGGTGGTAAGGTTGGGTGTAGTTGTCGGGGTCGGCTTGTTTTGGGACACGGGTTGAGGGGAATGCTGTTGGTGTCGTGTGTTAGGGCGTGGGTTTGTGGGTTGTTGGTGGTGGTTAGCCTGGTGGTTAGGGGCGAGTTGGATGCGTGGGGTTGCAGGCTAGGGGTGGCGAGGTAGGTTGGTGCCTGTGGTGGTGTGTGGTGTCGGTTTGGAGGGTGGTTATGGGGGGAGGTTGAACACGGTTTACACGGTGTATAGTGGGGTGTGTCTTTGTTTTGTGAGTGGGTTTTAAATTGTTAATTAGTTCGGGTGAGTCGGGTTCGTAATTGAATCGGGTTTTTAGTTATCATAAACCTTTAATAATTATAATAAATAATTAATTTGAATAATTAAATAAAAGGAATAAATAAATGAATAAATAAGTAAAGTTAGTAATTATAATTGTTGTAATTGTTATTATTATATAGGTGACGGAAATTGTGAAGAGTTTATAATCGGATTTGCGAGCTTTAATTATTGGATTGCGTAATTGGAGTGCTTGCTTGCCAGGTAGGGATAAATCCTACTTAACTCTTACTCGATAATATTTGGTTTATTGGATGACTTATATTAAAATGAATTAATCATATGAGAATTGTGTTGGTTGATATCATTGAAGTTGTTGGAAGGGAGAATTATATTGTATATGTTGGTTATACTATGGTGGAGTATTGTTGTAGTATTAACAGATTTATTCTGGCAGACATTACTTATAGTAATGTGGAGTGGTTGAACATATATATTCTGGCAGACGATAATTATCGTGTTTACCGAGGCAGGCCCCAGATTGGTCTGCAAGCCATCTGGTGGATATTACTCAACAATATGTTGAGGCAGACATTACCTTTTGGTAATGTAGTATGTGTTTACTCACCTTCGGGTTGAGGCTTCCCCGGCCAGGGATTGGCGGGATGATTAGTGTAACGATTAAGTAAAAAAGAAGGAGCACGTGTCAGGGAGTTGTGCAATGAAAAAAGAGAAATTGGATTGTTATCGTATGTTTTTGTTGTTAGTATTTATTCCTACTCAACCTCGCGGTTGACTGTATATTCGTTAACACCTGCGGTGAACCGTTTTATGGGGAGCAGATTTGACAGGTACTAAAGATTAGCTGACTTGGGAGCATTTGGGACGTGAGCTTGACTTGGACCATAGTTGCTGTCTAGATCACTTGGATTACTTAATCACTTTATTTATTTCCGCTGCGAATTGTAAATGTTTTTATATTAAGTTTTAGTTAGTTAAGTTGTAATAAACATGTAATCACTAAGTTTTTAATGTAAAGTACTTTGGTGAGTTGGACTTTGTTATTCAGTACCTCGGGAAACCGAGATGGTAACAGTTCTATTTACTTGGGAATGTCTAGCTAAAGGCTCCTGAGTAAATGGGGTTGTTACAGAAACTTTGGAAGTGAATCTCGAAAAGATATGAAAAGATACGAAAAATACGCAGAAAAGGACTGGGCAAGAGGCGCAGCAGGCACTGCGTCTCTTGGAAGAGGCACAACACTTGCTGCGTCCATTCCCAAGTGGTTTCCTCATGCGAAAGAAAGATTTCCGTGTTTTGATTATGAATAACGTATTAATCTTGTTTTCCTTAATATTTTGTGTGAATATTACGGGAAATTCTTTGCCAAAGATTAAAAGATTGAAAAATATGGAATAGAAACATCCGGAACATTCCAGAACATTCTGACTCGGTTTTAGAAAATGAAGACGGTTTTTTTTGTCCCGGACTCCAAATGTACTCTAATTACTATCAAAACGACCGTATCGGCACGTAGATGACAATTAAGAGGTAGACACAAGTATTTGAGTGATCACTTGATGATAAACTTATGAACTGTCACAAATCGTTCCGCGTACCAAACATGCGGCCCAATCATCACCGGGTGGTTTACGGGAGGTGTAGAAATGAGGTATCTACAGAGCCCCCACTTTGATTGAGACTTGGACAAGGCGAAAGTCAAAGTATAGTCATCAGGTCAATCGAAGATTACAACCTGACGACTATGGCGATGCGAGGCGGCTCAAGGGGTCTGAGCCAAGGACCTGTTGTCGGGAACATTTTAGAGTCTGTCGACTATCGGGGAGGGTCGTTTAAAGTCTGTTAGACTACATAAGGAAGCTCGCCAGCCATAAGAAGAGACCATACCTGAAATTCCTTGAAACTCCAGGGGAAACAAAACGCAATATTGGGAGAAGACAGCAGGACATAGTCTGGAACTGCTGGGAGAAATCTGCTTGTGGTCGGCTTCAAACAAACTTCGGAATAGCTTGCGGTCGATGTTGATCTCCATGTATCGAGAGGGAATGTCTATCCGTGAACTCTCGCTGGGGGAACATAACCGGGAACTGATCTCCATGTTTCGAGAGGGAATGTCTATCCGTGTACTCTCGCTGTGGGAACATAATAAAGGCGTGACAAAACACCTGTCAAAGAAGAACCGCTCGTTGTGACAAGCTAGGTCTTGGCAGAACATGGCAACAGTTTGTTGTTGGCTTAGAAATACGGATCCGGGCGAAGAAAATACATCGAACGGACCAAATATGTGATACGACATCGAGGAAGAGGCGCACCAAAGATGGGCCCACAAAATAACGAACTTGTAACGAATCTTCGAAAATTCCTATAGAGGGAAGCTGAGGAAGAGGCGCAGCAAGAGCTGCGTCCCTTGGAAGAGGCGCATCACCTGCTGCGTCTTTTCCTGGGCGTGTCAATCCTGCGTAAAAACCCGATGAAACAGAGGGGTTTGTTTCATTATTTCGAAACACAAATTCTTGATTTCTCTCTCAAATTCCAACCATTTCCGTCAAAATTTGATCCAAAAGCTTGCATTTGCCATGACTAATCGAGATATGTGTATCAATCTTGCATTTATCTTCCGTATTTGATCAAATGGGACCGACAAAATTAGGGTTTTCGACCTTAATTAGTCGAAAATTTAGGGCTTTTCCTCCAAATGGTTTTGCCTTGCAAAATTGACTTTGTAAATGGCTAATTGGTAGTATAAAGATCATAACCATGTATTTGTTTCGAATTTTCATTGAGTTTTGAGCATTTGAGTGAAATTGTGACGGTTTCACAGCTAAACCGTAAATCGCTTCGAAAATAGACTTAGGATTGCCCATTTGTGACGAAACTTAGTATTTGGAATCCTTGCATGATGGGTAAACTTCCTACCATCTCGGAATTTTTATTTGTGACGGATTTTTCAGGACGCTTCCTAGGGCATAATCGCCGTTATAACGAAATGCTGTCGAAATTCCGACTCGAACCCATGACTAGGCTTCAACTTAGGCTTGACTTGACCCAAATTACCACATGATCGGACGGGTTTGTGGGAAAATTGCCAAGGATGGCGAGAAAAGAGCGATTTCGGAGCTCCGAAAGCTCGAAAATCCCCTAATTAAGGCTTGTCGTCACTTGACGCGGCCTACATTCACTTTAATTTTGCAGGTGACGAGGCTTCTACATTCCCATGGACGTGGACACTGCCGTTGACCCTTCTCAAATGCTCGAGGAGGCGTTAGAGGTGGCTTTCACTGCTGCGGTGACGGCAACGGAGGACGAGGTCCTTGAGGAGGAGGAGGTTGTTGAGGAGGAGGTGGCCCCGAGACGGGCCATTGTTTGACGGGGTGGTCGCCAGCTGAGAGGAGCACCTGCGTGGGCTGAGACCTGGGACAGTCGGCACCTGCTTTGGGCTGCGGAGGGCCACCTGTCCTACAGGACGGTGAAGAGCTTGGTAAATTGAATTCATCGCTCTTCATTCATCTTCTTTCATTTCTGTTTATCATTCCTTTTCTTCTTCATTTGAGCTAAAGATAGCTTTTGTTTCAAATCAACATAGGAGGCCGAGAACATTAGATCGTTCTCGGGCTATACGACGGCGATGGGGTGCTACGAGAGGCTGTCGGCTGAGGAGCGAGCCATGATCGAGCAGGGAGCGTTCGGTGCTTTGGTGCAGGCTTGGAGGGACATCGCGAAGAGGAAGCTTCGGGCTAACCTCAGTCTCGTCCGAGCTTT
Organism: Silene latifolia; assembly: GCF_048544455.1. Classification (NCBI taxonomy): domain Eukaryota; kingdom Viridiplantae; phylum Streptophyta; class Magnoliopsida; order Caryophyllales; family Caryophyllaceae; genus Silene; species Silene latifolia. The sequence goes on from NW_027413701.1 coordinate 1,443,639, forward strand.
CTTGGACCGGTTTTGGGAAACGACCTCCACGTTTCACATGCCTTTTGGTGAGGTAGGGGTCACGTTAGAGAACTAAGGCATGATTTCTGGTCTGCTGTGTGGGACTGAGGTGGTGGAGTGGCCGGAGACAGCCCTGAAGGTTGACTCGGCTGAGGCTAGGAGGTTGATCGGCTGGAACTTGGCGCTGAAGGCGGCTGCGGTACCTGGTTTGGTGCCTAGTTCTTATGTTCGAGACTACTTTGCGGGGAAGACCCCGGCATTAGTGGTGATCGAGGGGAGGGAGACGGCTCCTCCTCCTTGTACTGCAGAGCAGAGGGTCCGTTTGTGGCTCTGGTGGTTTCTGTCTTCGATCTACCTCGGAGACAAGGGAGAGAGGCTTTCGATGAAGTCCTTCCCTTTCCTTCTGACCTGAGCTCCCGAGGCCGTTGAGACTGGGTCACTGCTGGATTTGCGGTCCTCATCCGCTTCATGAGGGCCATGGTTCGTCCGGAGTTGATGGAGAAGGGGACTTCTCCTGCTGCTGTCGGCCCTGGACTGCTGTTGGAGGTATGAACCTTCATTTCATTTCATGAAAGATCATTTCCTTTTCTGTCAAATCACGAAAGATCGTTATTGACTATCTTGCTTTACAGGCGTGGGTGTACTCCTACTTTCCGGCCCTCGCGCCCAAGAGGACGGAGCCGGTGGAGAAGGTCTATCCCGTTGTAAGGGATTGGGTGATGTGTCGCACGAGGAGTCGGCTTTCCTTCCACGACGTCTGTCGGCGGAAGGTGAATAATCTTCAGTTGGACGGCGTGAGTACTTCACCTTCGTTCGTTTTTTTATTACCTTTTCAGAATCGATCATAAGAATGACTTCTTGTTTGCTTTTCCCAGTGGGTGCCCAGGCCTTGGGCGGAGTACGTTGGCGCTCCTCCCTTTGTGGCTGAGGTCCTTCGACCTAGGAGCTCGAGCCGGTTGCTGCTGAGGACGTCGATGGGTCCTGTGTGGTACTTGGGTGAGCGCTTGGCTCGTCAGTGCTCTTGGGATGTCTTCACGGTTCCCATCGATCCTCCTCGGACGATGTTTAGGGAGCCTTCTGAGGCTGAGAGGGAGGCTGACCTAGTTGGCGTCGGTGGTGACGCCCTACTTCTTCCTGGTGAGGACCACTCGACGTTCCTCTACGGGAGGTTGGCGTACTGGCCGGTTGTGGTAAGTGCTTTATCCTCTTTTATTTTTGATTATTTTGAGAACACGATGAATGATCATCGGTTAATTGAAATCACTTGACTATGCAGGAGGTCGAGGCGGCGGGCATCGAGCCCCCAGAGTACCCCCGAGACCCTTGAGTACACTAACGCGATGGGGATGACGACGATCTCCGAACTACGTGACTTTGACGTGGCGGTGAGAGATGCTGGCTTGGACAAGTGGCAGCATCTGATTCGGAGGGTGAGTCTCCTAAATTGTATAATTTTGTGTAAGAACACATTTGCTCGAGTTTGTCCAATCGTTAAGAATTTTTATTTTGAAATGCAGGTTGCACCATCCCGGTTCGTGGCTTTGTGGAGGGTAGCCAACCGGCTACGGGCTACTGCCATCGAGGCACTTGTTGGCGGCCGAGGACATCAGGTATGAACCTTTCGTTTACTTCATTTTCTAGTTCTTCCTTATGTTTGAAATGATTGATATGAGCCAATTCTTGTTGTTTGTAGAGGGAGCGTGAGCTGGAGCGAGAGCTTGACCAGTCCCAGGAGGAGACAACTCGCCTGCTGAGGGAGCTCGAGGTCCGCGACGCCGAGGTTGCTGCTCTCGAGGCGAGAGTTGCTGAGCTAGATGGCGAGCAACAGTAGCCTTTTTTGTTGTTTCTTGTTTTTTTTTGCTGTGTTTTGTACATTTGTACATTTTAGGACCTACATTTTGGACATTCAGACTTTGGTTTGGGGCTCGAGCCCCCAGCTTGGTGTACATGTACTCTCTTAGTTATATATATGATGGCCTGAGTGCCTTTGCTGTTGGGTTGCTTTGTTTGTACCCGCAGGTTAGCTTTGAACATGTTTGGTAGATGACGGTTTGCGCCGTCATGCTACCGAAATTTACATAGAGAACATAAATTTGTACACATGGCCTAAATTAGCGCGAAACCATGACTCGGAAACGCGAAAAATGCAAAAATTTTGCCGGAAATGACCGGACGGTAGGGAGGGTTACCCCCTAAAAAAAGAAAAAATAGAAACCTATAAGTTTGAAGGTTAATGTGGGATGGGAGTGAAATGATACCTCTAAAAGAAAAATAAAAAGAAATGTATAAGTGCGCTAAAAATGACGAAAAATGTCGATATTGCCTTGAAATGCGTGCCCGTAAAACTAGGAAACACGAAATATGGCAACTTGACGTATTTACCAAAATAATAACCCGTATGAATAAGAAATTATTCATTAAGGAATTTAGGAAAGATCCAACGCGAAAAATCACAGAAAGAAGGCTGAGGAAGAGGCGCAACAAGAGCTGCGTCCCTTCGAAGAGGCGCAGCAAGAGCTGCGTCCCTTCGAAGAGGCGCAGCAGGTGCTGCGCCTGTTCCCCAGTGCATCCGTCCTGACGGAATTTAGGAAACAGCTTTTAGTATAAATAGAGACGTCGAGGGAGGTTTTATTCACATAATTCTTCCGTCTCTCTTCGTCTTATCACATAAAGCTCTCAAAATAAGCATACATCATGAATACTCTCGAAATTCGTCTAAAAGAATGGACAAATGAGTTCTCTAATGTGGAGAAACACGACATGGGTGCTTATAATTTTGGATCGCTTTTGAGCTTGAAGCTGATCAAGGTAGTCAAACCATTCCTAGATGCTTGTCTTGATTATTGGGACCCGAACTATCACGTATTTGTCTTCCCTGGAGGCGACATTTGCCCATTTCCCGAAGAAATTGCTGCGATTGGTGGTTGGGACCCGGAACATTTGCCTGCTATTACCTCCACTTCTCAAGGGTATAAGAACAAGTTTAGAGACTTGCTTGGGTTGGCAAGAGCTGATGTGGACCGTCTTGTGACTTCTAAAGGAGTGCGAATGTTGGATTTCGTCGACCGATTCATCAATAGGGCAGATCCCACTATCTCTTATGTTGCGAGGCGAAGGGCATTCGGGTTTTGCCTATTACATGTATATGTCCTTCAAGGGCATGTCGATGAGGATTTGAGAGGCGACCCTCATCTCTTGAGCTTGATTGAGAAATGGAGCTGCGCATAAGCCCAGCTTGTCTGTGCTTAGGAGAGATCCTGTTGGGTTTGGATAATAGGAAAGCCAATCGCGACCTACCTTATTTGGGAAGTCCCATTATTTTGCTGGGAAAAGAACTCTTTTTTCTTTTTTTTTCTTTTTTCATTTTTTTTCGTTATTTTTCATTCTTTCATTTTTTCATTTTTATGCTTCTGGTAGGTCTGGCTTATGGAGCGTGTTCGATTGATCGAGCCCCCAGTTAATGTTCCTGCTTATCATGCTCGCTCAATTGCAATGAGGACCATGCTTTACATGGTGGACTTCACTCGAGTTTGCAATTACTGGGAAAACAAACTGAAGAGTGAAGATGGCCCCTTAATTAGATGGATCATACCATGGTGGCATCTCAAATCTGTCACTGGAATATCTTCTTTGGATCCTACCCGATCTGTTCGCATTCCCGGCTTGGAGTTTATGATATGAATCTTCCCGGAGAGGTTGATGAGGCAGGTTGGATTGAAGCAGATGATTCCGAAGCTTGACACTGTCCCGCAGACTACCGTGGCGCTTACTGCTGAGAGTCGAAGAGAATGGGCCATCAAATGGGCTCAAAGAAATATGTGGTTCTTGAATTCTTCTGTTAGTGCCCTATGGGTGTCGGATTCTTATCTGCGGTGGAGGAAAGCTACTACTCCGGAGGAGCGCGAGCGATTAAGGAAGCGCGAGTCTGTTGACTACAAGGTTCACGAGGTGGAGAAGGAGAAAGAGAAGCATCTGACTAAGGGAGAGGAAGAAGCCGGATTTCGAGTTATTCATCCTTCGAAGAAACCGAAGACTTCTCCTGCCGTCGAGATGGTGGTTGACAAGAATGGCAAAGCAAGACCACGAAAGAGACCGTTGGTGATTAGGTCGGAAGTGGCGCAAGAGCGTGCGGCTCAAGGTCGGGATAAGAAATTTGACAAAAATGACAAAGGCAAGGGGAAAATGGAAGAGTAGCCTAAGTCTTTATTATTATTTATTATTATTATAAGAAGAAGTTGGGGTTTTTAGAATCCTAGCCTATTTATTTTTATTATGTAACGTACTATTATTATTAAAGAAATGAAATAAAAAGGTTAAGTGGTTATGAAACCGTTATGATTTTCTATGATTATTCTTGTCGAATATCAAATGCAATTGCAAATGTCCTTCTATTTACATTTAAGACAATTCAATGGGTTGTATCCCGTGAGGGATTGCCTACGTATTCATTTAGAAAATGAAGTCAAACCCTTGCGCGTAGTTCGAGTAAATGTAAAAGAATAATTGTTCTAAGCAAGAGCTTGTAATGAACTTAGAAAATAAGCATGAGCTTTACTTACTCCTAAAATGCAATTTAATTTATTTGATGATGTGAGAATGACAAATTGTCAAAATGCAAGAGCAAGATGACATTAGCTTAGTCCAGCTTGGCCAGGGGCCGTTTATTTCTTGCCACGGGAGCGATACGTGGGGTTACGCGTGGCGCGTTTTTGCTCCTATTCTAGGCATAGTAACGTTTCAGTTTGTCAAGGTCTGTTGGGTTGGCAAATTCGTTCCCATATAGGTCTGTGATTCTAACCGCACCCCCTGGAAGTATGGACTTGACTAGGAATGGCCCGTCCCAATTAGGTTTGAATTTTCCTCGTGGATCGACGGGTAAAAGAGCCCTAATTGATTTGAGGACCAAGTCTCCTTCTTTCATTTTCCTTGGCCTAACCCTTTTGTTGAAGGCTCGTTTGATACATGCTTGGTACGTTTGCACATTGTGTAATGCACGTAACCTTCATTCATCCAGGAGGACGAGTTCTTCATATCTATCCCTTTTCCACTCGGCTTCTGGGATTTGACTTTCGAGTAAAATACGAAAGGATGGTATTTCTAGCTCGACTGGTTATACAACCTCCATGCCGTAGGTCAAATAGAAAGGGGTGGCCCCAGTGGGCGTCCTAACAGATGTACGGTATCCCCATAAAGCAAAGGGTATCTTGCTCGGCCAATCTCTATAGTTGTCAATCATTTTCTTGAGAATCGTGACAACCTTCTTGTTTGTTGCCTCTACCGCGCCATTGGTTTGTGGTCTATATGGCGAGGAGTGATGATGCTTAATTTTGTACTTGGCTAGCAATTGTTCAGTCTCAGCTTGGAAATGTGATCCATTGTCACTGATGATCTCATGTGGGCAACCATATCGAAAGATAATGTTGTTTTAGATGAACTTTGCCATGTTTTTGGCTGTAAGACTGGTGTAGGAAGCCGCTTCTACCCACTTGGTGAAATAATTTATTGCTACTAGGATGAAACAGTGACCTTCTGTTTCGGCTAAAGTGATATTTCCGATGATGTCAATTCCCCAAGCAGAAAATGGCCAGGGAGATGTCATGGTGTAAAGCAATGAAGGAGGGACATGTTGCACGTTCCCGAAAATCTGGCAATTATGGCAATGTCTTACATATTTGATGCAATCAGATTCCATCGTGGTCTAATAAAACCCTAAACGTGGGATTTTCTTTCCCATCATGGGTCCACTCATGTGAAAGCCACATTCTCCATCATGGACTTCTTCCATCACTTTCCGTGCCTGTGAATGATCAAGACAACGTAGGATTACACCAAGAGGTGTTCTTTTGTATAGTTCTCCTTGCATGAGAACGTATTGGGAAGCTAGCAAGCGGATAGCGCGTTGTCCCCTTTTGTCCATTTCTGGTGGATAGGTGCCATTGAGCTTGAAGTTTAGGATCGCTTGGAACCAAGGTTCCTCCGCAATTTCCTCTTCATCGGTGATTTGGTGCACATAAGCTGGCTCTGATCGTCGTTCGATGCATAAAGGCATTTCTACCATGCTATCCGGCATATTAATCAAAGATGCAAGTTTTGCAAGAGCATCTGCAAATTGATTTTCTTCTCGAGGTAGATGTAGGTAGGTCACTTGGTCGAAGAATTTGGCAACTTGGTCTATTCAGGCTTGATAAGGTGCTAAGCTTTCGCTTCGGATTTTCCAAGACCCCGTGATTTGATTGATGATCAAAGATGAATCCCCATGTACTCGAAGATTCTTGATGCCTAAACTTACTGCCGCTTGCAATCCGATGAGACAGGCTTCGTATTCTATAGCGTTATTTGACACCTCGAAGTCGAGTTTGATAGAGATTGGTGTATGCTTGCCTTCAGGAGAAATGAGCAGCACTCCTATTCCAAATCCTATTAAATTTGATGTCCCATCAAAATAAAGGTCCCAGGAGCTTACATCGGTTTGGAGTATATCCTCATCCGGAAACGACCAGGTGTCTATCGTTTGTGTATCATTGAGGGGATTTTCTGCGAAGAATTCGGCCACGGCGCGCCCCTTTATAACTTTCAAAGGTACATACTTGAGATCGAACTCTGAGAGCATCAAAGTCCATTTTGCTAAACGTCCATTGAGAACGGGTTTCTCGAAGAGGTATTTAACATGATCCATTTTTGAGTATATTTTGACAGATTAGCTAAGCATATAATGGCGTAGCTTCTTCGTTGCCCACACAAGATCGAGGCATGTCTTCTCGAGTGGTGTGTATTTGCACTCGTACTCCAAGAACTTCTTACTAAGGTACTCTTTCTTCTTTTCCTACAGTTTGAGCTAGCATGGCGCCCATGGCTGTTTCAGTTACCGTGAGATATAAACTAAGAGGTTGATCTCGTTGAGGTGGCATGAGCACTGGTGGTTTGGCTAGTATTTCCTTGATTCATTCGAAAGCTTTCTGACAGTCATCATTCCACATGGTGTGATCTGTTTTCTTTAACTTCTTGAAGATAGGTTCGCAGATCATGGTGAGTTTCGATATGAATCGACTTATGTATTGCACCTTGCCTAGGAATCGTCTAACCTCTTTCTCAATTTGAGGTTGTGGCATTTCGATTAGAGCTTTGATCTTGGAAGGGTCTATTTCTATACCTCGTTGGCTAACGACGTATCCCAGGAGTTTGCCAGATGTCACTCCGAATGCGCACTTCTGAGGGTTGAGCCTCATGTTGTACTTCCGTAGCTTTGAGAAGAATTTGCGAAGGTTCGCAACGTGTCCCTCTCTGTCCTTAGACTTGACAATCATGTCATCTACGTATACCTCAACTTCTTTATGCATCATGTCATGTAAGAGCGTAGTTGCGTTGCGTTGGTATGTAGCTCCGGCGTTGATTAACCCAAATGGCATAACCGTGTAGCAATAGGTTCCCCATTGAGGGACGAAGGCGGTCTTATGCATGTCTTTTAAGGCCATCTTGATCTGGTTATATCCTGCGTATCCATCCATGAAGGATAGTAACGCGTGATCCGCCGTATTATCCACTAATATGTCGATATGTGGTAGAGGAAAGTCATCCTTAGGACTTGCTTTGTTTAAGTCTCTAAAGTCAACACAAACACGAATTCTCCCATCCTTTTTGGGTATGGGTACTATGTTAGCTACCCAGTCTGAGTACTAGAAAACTTTGATGAACCCGGCTTTGAATTGTTTATCGACTTCTTCTTTGATCTTGAGAGCCCATTCTGTCCTCATTCGACGAAGCTTCTGTTTCACAGGTTTGAAACCTGGTTTGATTGGGATTCTATGCTCTGCGATGTCCCTGTTGATCCCTTGCATATCTTTTTAGGACCAAGCAAAAACGTCTTTGAACTCATGCAGGAGGTCTATGAAATTGGCCCTTTTGATGGGGCTCAAGGTTGTTCCTATCCTAAGTTCTTGGGGTTCTATTTCAGTTCCTACGTTGATGGGTTCTGTATTTTCTATCACTGGTCCCCCTTCCCCCTCTTGTAGTATTTCTTTGGCTATGTAGGGAGGTATTTCGATTGAGTCTGGGTCTGGGTCATCCTCATCATCATCGTAAACAGATTTGCATTCAAGATAACACGAAGAGTAAGCAGAACCTGATTTATTCATATTAAAATTTGAGAAAAGTTGAAACAAAGAAGCCATTTGATCTATAGTTAGTGGCGGTAAAGGGACAGTCGTTTGGACATTTCCCGAACTACTGTTGCTATTTGACACTAAGCTAGGAGAAATGAGGGGAGTGGGAATGACGACAGGAGGAGACTCTCTAGGAACTTCTCTAGACACCGACTCTGACTCCGACTCTGAATCTGACTCGAATTCATCGTCTTCTGGTTCTCCTTTTAACATCTCTCCTTCTCCAGTGGTGAGCTTGAAGAGTCTTCCTTGATTGTTTGTCCACTTGATCGATTTTCTCCATCCTTTCTACTGATTGGTGTTGGTTTCTGTGTCCAGTGTTGTAATGATCTCATCTATGATGCTTTCGGCGCTCTTGATTAATGAAAGATCTTGGAGGTAGACATCTTCCTCGCTATCCGTCCATATCCCATTGATCACCTCTTCTTTTGGGGAGATATGATGTGAGAAATCTAAGGTAGATTCATCACTTGTAATCATCAGAACTCCAAGAGGATTCTGAGTTTTGTTAGGCTTACCTCCAGGTGGTATTGTTAGGCGACCGTCTTCAATCATATCTTGAAGTACATTTTTTAGTTTGTAGCATTTTTCTTTATCATGTCCCTTACCTCTATGGTATTCGCAGTACGAATTCTCATCCCAGAACTTCGATTTCTTTTCTGGTTCGGGTGTAGGGCCTATGGGTTACGTGTCCCCTAGATTTGTGATTTTCCTTGGTGGGGTACTCTTCTTAGATGGCTCGAGAAGGTTAACTTCATCAGTTTTTCTAGTAGAGCCGTAAGAACGACTTGTCGAGCCTTGATATCCACGACCTATCATTTTGGACAAGAGCCCTTTACGAATGTCATCTTCGATCCTTGTCCCTAGTACGGTTAAGTCTTTGAAGGTCTTGATGTTTTGATACCTCAAATGATTTGCATAGATGGGCTTTAGGTTGTCCATGAATTTCTCCACGAGGGTAGCTTCGTCTGGACGTTCAACAAGTTGAGTACTAGTCTTCCTCCACCTACTTAGGAAGTCGGTGAAACCTTCTTTGTCATTTTGGGTAAGAACCTCTAAGGTGCGCATGTTGACTTGGATTTCAGCATTATCCGCATACTGTTTAGCAAACTCGATTGCGACATCATCCCAGGTATCGATTTTCTTATGCTCTAGCGAATAGAACCATTGTTTTGGGATGGTGTGAAGAGATGAAGGAAAGATCCTTAAGAACATCTCCGGTTTAATGCCTTTGATAGACATGTAATCCTTGAAAGCACGGATATGGTTCAAAGGGTTTTCATGCCCCTTGAATTTAGGGATATCCGCCATGTTGATGTTGGTTGGCAACTTGGAACTCACGGCTTCATATTTGCGATTGTTTTCCCTATAAATGTCATCCCCTTTGAGATACATCAATTGCTCCTCCAAGTACTGGAGTCGTTTCTCAGCTGCAGTCATACCCATGGGAGGGTTTTCGTCCCCGAAATTGTTCACAAATTCATCAGACACTTCACTTTCTCGAGGAGGCATCCTCGTTTCCACGACATATATTCGGCCCTCAATGGTTTCAAGGTGATCATACACTTGGTCTTCAGTAACTTGGAGATGAGTTAGCGCTGCTAGGATTTGATCATTACCATTCTGGAGTTGGTTGAAATTCACGTCGCTTGTTTCAGGCATCTTGGAAACTGGATAAGAGATTGACGACGAATCAAAATACGATCGACCATTCTAGCACACTTACTCGAAAAGAGATGTTTTGACTCGTGAAGTGGGAGTGTGCCACTTGTGTCAAGTGAGTTTTGAAGAAATGAAAAAGTTTGAAAAATGTTGGTCCTAGTCAACTTTAGTGTAGTTGTAGGAGTGGAGTCGAAGTGAGATTTTGAAATGGGTTTTAAGGCCCGGATTTTGACTCGACAATTGGACAGAGTTTCGACTGGTTTTGCGCTAATTTAGGCCCAAGTTTCGAATTTTTTACATTTTAAAGAAGGATTTTGATTTTGCAAAAATCGTCATGGTTTGTTTTAGAAATGGTGATCACATATGGTACAAACATTATATAAGCATTATAACGGGATGCTGAGTGCATTTAAAAGGGTTTTGGTTTGAAGGGTGGGTGCCATACCGAACAATCAAACCCGAAGTCTGTGGAGAGGTTCGTACCAAACAAGAGTAAGGCCGATTCCTAGTCAATTTCCTCAAGTAGTGAAAGCCCTTGATACAAACAAGAGTAAGTACCATGGTATGGATGACGTCAATCGCTATCCATCCTTAGGCCCAAATAAGAATTAGGACCGTTTTGATGGGACGATTGGTCGAATGGGTTGGGTTGGACCTAGGAAGGCCGAATGAAACGATCTAGGAAGACCGAGTTATGAAAACCGATAATTGTCTCGGAAAAACTATTCCCTAACCTTGTTCAAGTTTCACCCTTTTGGCTACACGTAAGTGTATTATCCCCAGCGGAGTCGCCAAACTGTGGACGTGGGCCCACGGGGGCGCTTGGGAACAAGCGTTTGCATTTGTGGAGTCGCCACCAATTTATTGTAGAAAATTGGAAACCGTTCGAATACCTCGTGCCATGTCAAGACACAAAGCAGTGACATGAACACCAAGAACTCGTTACCCTTAGCATTCTATGTCTAGAATGACTCTCGTGGATGCCAATGAACACGGATGTTCACAGAGATCTGGAGTAAGGGGTGAGGGTACGTATTAGGGAGCTCTTTTGATCGAACACCTAATCCCGCCCGCCTCGATAGCGGCCTCTACTAAAGATTAGGGAAAATTGTCCATACTTGATATATTGCCAATTTATATGCATGCACATCCAACGTTTTAATCCTAACATGTGAGAATTAGACTAAGTCAGTTAACACGTAATTTAATCATACAATTGGGTTGAATTGGGATTTAGAATTGATTACATGTGAATGCATACAAGTGATACAATAAAAGAAATACAACAATAAATACAATAATGAAAATTACAATAATTACATGGGATTAATTGATTGATGTCGAAAATACATTTAAAACGGATAATTTGAGAAAGAATAAATAAATAAATTAACGAACAGAAATTAGGGTGATAATACGATTAGTAGTAAATTAAATACGTAAACTAATAAACTAGGTCAAGGCAGAAACGGGAGTTCAGAGACAGAAATCAACCAGGAACAGGCGCAGCAGAGCTGCGTCCCTTGGAAGAGGCGCAACACTTGCTGCGTCTGTTCCTTGGCTCAGTTCTGGCTGTGAAGCCAGAATTGCAAGTCGTTAATGTTCGTTGGTGATTTTAATGCTCGATTATGAGTAATTGACTCGGATGAAAGTGGTTAACATATTATTTACATGTGATTAAGGTCATAAAAACGATAAACATGGATGAAACCGATTAGAACGAACTATATACAAGATTAATAGGTTAATTAATTACAAATTAACAAACTAATCAAATTAATTAGACTAAACAGGTTATTAATGACGAATTAATGATGGTGACGATGAATAATAGATGCAACTATGTCAAAGATCGAATTCCAGAGACTCAATATTAATGAATCGAATCTCTAAAACCCGGATTGACTTTAATGACGAAAACCCGCAAATATCGGTTACAAGGGATTTAAGTCGAGATTTAATGACGAATTAATTAACAATGATTTAATTACATGTTCAAATTATTGTGTCGATGAAACAAAGAACAAAGAAAGAAAACGAAAACGAACAGACAACAAAAGACGAAGGAAGAAGAAAGGAAGAAGGAAGCTGGCGGCCCTCACGAAGAGCGCGCAAAGAGTGCTGCGTCCCTTCAAGAGGCGCAGCGATTCTTTGCGTCCTTTCTCGACGGTTGTCTCCTGATAATCCGTAAAAAGGGTTTTAAAACATGGTTTATAAATCGGTTTTATACATATTTTCGACATAAACCTTACATTAATGAATACAATAAATAAAGAACAATAATAAAAAGAAGGATTTACACCCTCAGACTTACATGTTTGACGAAACGAGATGAACTAAGTTAACGTTTAGTGATGCTCGACTCGAATGTACGACGAAAGTGCCCTCTAGGAGGAAAACGAATAAGATTGATTAAAGTTGATTATTGTGGAGTTGGTCAAATTGGTCGGTCATGCAGAAACATTCGAGCTTACGTGGTCGAAAGTTCAAGCATCTAGACGCCAAAAAGTAAGAACGTGGTCTAGAATGCAAAGGGAGAAGAGAAGGGCGGACACTCGCGTGAGAAATATGTGAGACCGAAGGTCTCTATTTATACTAATCACACGGAGGAAGTAGGGTTTTTCAGAGAAACTTTGGAAGTGAATCTCGAAAAGATATGAGAAGATACGAAAAATACGCAGAAAAGGACTTGGGAAGAGGCGCAGCAGGCACTGCGTCTCTTGGAAGAGGCGCAGCACTTGCTGTGTCCTTTCCCAAGTGGTTTCCTTCAGCGGAAGAAAGATTTCCGTGTTTTGATTATGGAATAACGGATTAATCTTAGTTTCCTAAATATTTTGTGTGAATATTACGGGAAATTCTTTGCCAAAGATTAAAAGATTGCAAAATATGGAATAGAAACATCCGGAACATTCCAGAACATTCTGACTCTGTTTTAGAAAATGAAGACGGTTTTTTTTTACCCGAACTCCAAATGTACTCTAATTACTGTCAAAACGACCGTATCGGCATGTAGATGACAATTAAGAGGTAGACACTGTTGGAATATGTGTCCTCCGATAATAATGCGATCACAACTGTTGATCATAATGATCACATGTTTAAGTCTCATTATAAAGAATACAATTGGGAAGTAATATTTACTGTCAACTGGTCCACACATATCGGTAATGATTGGCTGACTAGAGTTTGACATTACTGTCGTGCGACGGTGGTGATCAGTTGATCCCCTAGGTCATACCTATAGGGCAACACTCTTAATTGACCATTTAATTGATCGTATAACGTACGAGTCAATTAAATTATTTAAAATTGACGGACGATTTTGGAAGTAATATTTACGTGTCTCATTGAAATTTAATTAAATGAGATACGGTCTGAGTAACCGAATTGTTTCATTACTCAGATGAAATTATTGTTTAAAGAAACAATTAAAATTGAATGAATTATTATAATTACAATTTATTGTGATTTATAAATTGGTAAAACATTTTGGCACAAGTAATTATGAATTACTAAGTCAATTTTTGTATATGACGTATTTTTATTAATACGTTGATTTTTAATATGTTAAAAATACATAACAATTTTATGTGACATATGACATGTGACATATTGACAAAAATAAAATGGATTCCATTTTATGAAAGTGCCGAAATTAAGAGGAGGATTAAGCTAATATTGTGTTGATTATATTAGTGGAGAGCATGATGATTACCTAAAGACTAGCCATGCACTACCTAGTGTTCATTGTGAAGAACAACTCTAACATGCATTGGCTCCCTCCAATCCCCTCACCCACCCGGTTTTTGAAGAGGGAAAACCACTTTGGTTTTTCCTCTTATTTACCTAATATACACAAAATGATTTGTTATTCATTCATTCAACTTCATTCATCAAAAATATTTTAGAGAGATAAAATATTTTCTTCTTCCTTTTCTCCTCTCTTAAACCGGTTTTTAGGAAACCAAAATCAAATTTATTTTGGGTCATTTTATGATGAATTAATATTGTACTAGTATTCATAATATTAATTTTAATTAAGAGTGTGCTTTGGGTATTAAGCTTTGAGAGAGATCCTATACTTGGATCTTTGTTCATCCATTGAGGAAAGCACAAGAACAAGAGAGAAGGAGATCTCTCTTGTGCCCTAATAAACCGAAAATCACAATGTAAGAAAAAGATTTCTTCTTTATTCTGATTATAGTTTGCATGCATAAGATCACTATTTAATTTTATGACAAATTAGCCTAAAACATATATGAATATGTTAAGTATATAGATCTACTTTTCCTTCAATCGGTATCAAGAGCCTTGGTTGTTTGCATGCAAATCGGTTAAAAGTTTTTCCGAGTTATATGATTAACATATAAAACTTGTTAAATTTGTGTTATTATGATATATCACGAAAATCATTATGCATGTTATAATTTCTGGTCCTAAAATGTTTTTAGGATATTTTGGTTAATTTATGGATTTTTATTGTTCATATTATATAATAATGGCATTAAAAATATGATTTTATGAATAAAATGTCATTTTCGGACTAAAATTAGCTAAACTTGGAATTTTCAAATGATTTTTGGATATGTTATCACATATATTATTTTGAGATGACCTGTAAATTTTCATATTTTTTGGACTTCGTATGCTCGAAAAATTGATTTTTCATTATTAAAATCGGATTTAGATGAAAAATAGGTTAATATGAATAATAATAATAATAATAATAATAATTGCCTAGAGAGAGAAACTAGAGAGAAGATTCTCTGAAATTCATCATTCTGTTATGCGTAAACCGCCATTGTTACAGCTCTCCCCAAGCTCCATGGCTCGAGGGAGGGGCCGCCCGCCTAAAGGAAAGCCGCCAAACGACTCCTCTTCTCTTTCCGAGTCTTCTGGTGCCATTTCTATGCCGAATTCTGATGTTTCTGAAACATTAGAGGAAACCCAGCTCTCTTCACCAAGACAACCGATTTTATTGAATACTCTGATCGTTGAGGCTGTTACTTCTGCGGGTATTCTTTCTTCCTCTGTTCCTCCTACAGCTGATGACGGTAATTCTGTCATTTCTCCGACTATTACGCTAAATTCGGCTGTTTTATTGAATAGTGGAATTCCCTCTTCCCCTGAGCATCCTTCTATTTCGACTGTTACACCTGAGATTTCTGCTGAGAAAATGAAGGATACAACAATGGCGTCGAAATGGTCGGATGTTGCTAAACCTAAAAATCAATTGGGTATGCGTCTTTTTTTTCACGAACAGAGTAAAACTGCGTCTGAGATTGATGTTGAAATGAACGATATTGCTGATGAATTGGAACTTTAGAAGTTTACTCTTATGGGTCACTTGTTGGGATCTAAGCCAACTGTTAAGCAGGTTACTGAGTATGTTGGGAAAAGCTGGGGTCACATTGCCTCTCCTGTGGTGCAATACTTTAGGAAAGGCTGGTTTAGCTTCAGATTTGCTAATGAGGAGGATATGAACAATGTTCTAAAAGAGGGTCCTTGGAAAATGGGCTCCTATTCTTTAATTCTGAAGCAATGGCATCCAAGCTTCTCTTTTGAGATGGAGAAGGTTTCAGTGGTTCCCATTTGGGTTCTGTTTCCAGGTCTAGACCCTTACCTATGGTCAAGTGCTGTGTTAAGCAAGATGTCAAGTAAAATAGGTAGACCTATGTTTGCTGATATCCCAACCACCAACAAAGACAAATTGTCCTTTCCTAGGGTTATGATAGAGGTGGACATATCTTCTGACCCTCCCCTTGAAATCTCTCTTAACACTCCCTTTGGTCCTTACACTCAGAGGGTGGAGTATGAGTGGATTCCTCACTATTATGCTAGTTGTGGGAAAATGGGTCATCTCAAGCAGACATGTAAAAAGAACAAGCTTGCTGTCACTGCTACTCAGAAGAAAGTAGGGGCTAAATACATTAAGAAGACTACTCCTTGTGTGCTAGGTGATACCTCAGGTTCAGATGGGGTTATTTCTGTTTCTGAGCCTATTGAGCAGAGTTCTGGTTCTCATGCCCAGGCTGCTGATTCAGGATCTAACTCCTTGAATGCGGAATTGCATCAAGAATGCACCAAGATGGACCAAATGGTTCAACCTCAAATAGCCTTGAAGAGAGGTTGTTCCATTGAGTCACCTGTGATAACTGTTATCCAAAATTCTTTTGATCCCTTAACTTTAGAAGAGGGTGAGATTGTGTCTGATATGGTCACTACTGAGAGTATGGTTGACCATGAAGTAGCTACTCCTTGTGTGCTAGGTGGTACCTCAACACCAGCTGTGGAGGGTCCTGACTTTGTGCCACCAGATGGGGAACAATCATGTCATTTGGTTAATAAGTTGGACTCCCGCCCTCTGTCTCTTTGAAAAGCATCAAGAATGCACCAAGAGGGACCGGTTAAGCCAGTCTCAAATAGCCATGAAGAGAGACCGCTCAACCGAGTCGAGCATACCATCACTATACTTACTGCAAATGCATTTGCTTTACTGGATGATCCCAATGATATGGAATCGGTGCAAAGCATCCTATTCTAGGGGACACCCCCCCCCCCCCGATCCACCTCTCCAATGATTTTTGCCACTTGGAATATCAGAGGCTTTAATAAGCCAATAAATCATAGTGAGGTTAATCTCTTTCTTAAAGAAAATAATGTGGATGTTCTGGGTCTACTTGAGACTAGGGTGAAGAGTACTAAAGCTAAAACTATTCTGAGATCTAAATTTAAGAGATATGATGCTTTCTGTAATTACAATAAGCACTATAATGGCAGAATTTGGGTGTTATGGAACCCAGCTACTATTAAGGTGGACATTTTGCAAGAAGAAGCCCAGGTTATTCACTGTAAAATTAGACACTACCTTACTGGCAAGGAATTCTACCTGTCTGTGGTCTATGGTAGTAACAGTGCCACTAGGAGGCATGATTTATGGGACTCTCTGAACCAGTTCTCTGCAAGTGTTACTCAGTGGGCAGCTATGGGGGATTTCAATGTGGTAAGACACTCTCATGAGAAAATTAGTGCTACCCCTCCTATTTTGAGTGAGCTAATGGATTTCAATTCTTGTCTTCTTAATTGTGGACTTGATGATATGAGTGGCACTGGAAATGATTTCACATGGTTCAATAAGCAGGAAGTCTCTACTAGGGTTTACTCCAAACTTGACAGGATTTTAGTCAATAATACCTGGTTGCAGACTTTTTCTCAAACTACTGCTCATTTTCTTGACCCTGGTATTTCTGATCATTGCCCTGGCCTGCTTACTTTTCATGATAATGACAGACCTAGGAAGCATTTTAAATTCCTTAACTGCTGGACTGAACACCCTCAATTCCTTCAGTTGGTGGATGAAGCTTGGACTCATAGTCCCACTGGTAACTCTATGTTTCGTCTCATGAGCAAGCTCAAAGCTGTTAAAAAGGTGCTCAGGCACTTGCATTCTGAACACTATGCTAATATTGGGGAGAAGATTAAAACAAAAAAAGAAGAGCTCTCCCAGTGTTTTAGAAAGCTCAGGCAGGACCCTATTAATGATCTTCTCATCAATCAGGAAAAGGAACTCTCTAAAGAGCTCTGGGCACTTAAAGATACTGAGCTACAGATGCTCTCTCAGAGAGCTAAGGTGCATAGCATTAAATATAATGATACCAGCTCTAAATTTTTCTTCAATAAAATAAAGGAAAGGCAGCAGCAGCAAATGATAGGTGACATTAAAGGTCACAATGGTACTCATCACTTTGGTTTTGGGAGGTGGGGGAAGCTTTTGTTGACTATTATAAAGAGCTGTTGGGCAATACTGTCCAGGTAGCTCCTATTGATCCTGGTGTGCTTTCAAATGGACCCTGTGTCAGCAATGATGGCCATGAGGCTCTTCTTACTCCTGTCACCAGAGCTGAAATCAAGAAGGCTCTGTTTGATATAGATTCTAACAAAAGTCCAGGTATGGATGGTTTCTCTGCTGGATTTTTCAAGAAAGCTTGGGAGATTGTTGGAAATGATTTTTGTCTAGCTGTGGAGGACTTTTTTAAAACTGGTTTCTTGCCTAAGCAAGCTAACACTACTTTGGTCTCATTAATACCTAAGAAGGCTTTCCCACAAACTGTAAAAGACTTTAGACCTATCTCTTGTTGCTCTACTGTCTATAAAACCATCAGTAAGATCTTAACTGCTAGGCTCCAAACTGTTATTCCTGAAATTATTGGGCCAGAGCAGGCTGCTTTTGTTCAGGGAAGGAGTTTGTTTGAGAATGTGATGCTTACCCAAGGTCTTCTTACGGGCTATGGAAGGAAGAATCTCACCCCTAGATGCATGCTTAAGATTGACATTAGTAAGGCTTTTGACACTTTACAATGGTCCTTCATCAGGAACATGCTAGCTGGTCTTAATTTCCCTCCCATCTTCATCAAATGGATCATGGCTTGTGTCACTGGCTCTTGGTTTACTCTTAAAGTCAATGGTACACATCATGGCTTCTTCAAATGGCAAAGTGGAGTGAGGCAAGGGGATCCTTTATCCCCTTATTTGTTTGTTTTAAGCATGGAAATATTATCTAGAGAGCTTAGAACAATGTGCCTTTCTTCTGATGTTTCCTATCACCCTAGATGTTCAAAACTCAAGCTCACTCATCTGGTCTTTGCTGATGATCTCATGATATTTTCTCGAGGAGATTTGCCTTCAGTTCAAAAAGCTACTGCCATTTTGAGCACCTTCTCTCATTGGTCTGGCTTGACTGCTAACTTGGAGAAAACTGACATTTATTTTGGGGGTGTGCATCCTACAGTCAAGGATCTTATTCTGGAAAGAGTTGGGATTAAAGAGGGATCCTTTCCCTTCAGATATTTGGGCTATCCAATAAATGATTCCAGGCTTACTATGGACATGTATAATGCTTTGATTCTAAAGCTTCAGACCCTAAAAGAGACCTACTCTATTCAGCACCTTTCTTATGCTAGGAGAATTCAAGTCCTGAACTCCATAGTTTTTGTCCTCAATAACTTCTGGTGCACTGGCTTATTATTGCCACAGCAGATTTGCCTTCTTATCTCCAAACTTAGCAGGGATATTTTCTGGGGAAGATCTGACAGCAAGAAGAAGCACATCTTTAAAGCCTGGCAGAGCATTTCTGCACCCTTGGAGGAAGGGGTTTTCAGGTTAAGGATGTCCGCACTGGAACAAAGTGCTATCTTTGAAATGGCTTTGGCATTTGGATAGAGGGACCGGGGCAATTTGGATTTCTGGGTTACAAAGTATTTCTTAACGAGAATGTTCTATCCGGGACCTTCTTTGTTAGGGATTGTTTCTCCGAAAGTCTCGGAGGAGTTCTTCTTCTTAGAGATGCCTGCATTAAGCGGCTAGGCCTTTGTTCGAGCGATTCAGGCTATGCTCTCCACCGCATTATCGGGATCGGTTCTCTGTGAAGAAAGCTTATGATAGCCTGAGATGCTCTTATCCCTGTCCTTCTTTGTCTATAAAGCTATTCACAGAACTACTATCCTTCCAAGGCATAAAATCATCCTCATGCTAGCTATTCAAAAAAAGCTAGCTACCCAAGATCTCTTAATTACTCGAGGGATTGTCCTTGTGCAAAGCTGCAGCTGAGTGTGCTGATCACTTGTTCTTTGCTTGCCCTTATGCTGCAGGATTGCTCACTCTTTTGCAGCAGTGGATACAGCTACCTTCCTCCCTCACTTCACTCTACTCCTTGCTTACTATGTATAGCAGGGGTCAGGGGAGTAAGAAACCATTGATTAGCTATGGCATTGCTAGTCGGGTTTATGCTATTTGGGCAGAGAGGAATGCTCGTGCATTTAGGGATCAGGAGAGATCTATCCAGGCTGTTTTCAGTGAACTAAAATTCACTGTCAATGCACTACTTGCGTGTAGAGGTCCTGAAAATGTATTACTTGACATAGACACAATATTCACTTCTTAGGCTTATAGTCCTCTTGTATAGATAGTGGAGGAGTTTTGGATATGGTATAGGGGATATATCTTTGTAAGAAAACTCTTTTACTCCTATTTTTGGAATATAATGAGTAATACCCTTCTTGCAAAAAAAAAAAATTAGGTTAATATGAGATAAATTTCGAATCTGGTCATAGAAATTTAATATGTTGTCACATGAAAGTTTACAAGATGTGTGTAAAATAATAGGCTATATTGAAGTCTTTATGCATGATTTATGATTTTTTGAAGAAAAATAGCATAAATAGTGACTTAATTAGTGAAATATTAATAAAACATACTCTATGACTAAGGAAAAACATCATATGTTGCATTTTATTATCATTTTTCAGATCTAAAATTGAAAAGTTGATGAATATAATTTTTCTCATGTTTTTATGATTATTTTTGTTAAAACCGATAAACCGCAACATTGTTTTTCCGGATAAATTTCGAAATTTTTAACCTAAGTTTTTGAACATTATGAGTGTCATGGTATTTTTCAAGAATGTTCATGAGTTTAAATTTCAAATTTTGAATTTATTTGAAATTTTGTGATTTATTTGAAGTTTATAGTTTTTATTATAATTTTAAGTCCATTAATGAACAAATTTTAGAAATATGAGTTAATTATGGTCAAATAATTAGTGAAGACTAAATTTTGAGTCCTAAGAGGTTAGGGTAATTAAATTATGCATAAATATGAATTTATGTAAATTTTGTGATTATAAAATGTTGAAATCACGCAAATCCGTAAAAACCGAGTAATATATGATATTGGCTATTTAAAGGCGATTTAGCATAAAATTGGGCATGTTCATACATATTATAATGCTGCATTTTCTTTATGATTGTCATAATTTTATTTATGTAATTTTGAATTATGTAATTTTTACTTAGTATGGCCTTAGTTTTTAATTGGTATTACCCGAAATGTATGGGAATATCGATTCGGTTGTAATTTATTGTGATCTCGTATCACCGTTTTGTAATTTAATAGATTTATTTTATTATAGTTACAAATGTATAATAGGAAATTATGTAATTTATTATGTAATTTTATTCATTTCGGAGTTCCCAAAGACGGATTTCTTCAAGATGGCGATACATAAAGACGGTGTTACCTCGAGATGCGTGTCACAACCGAAGTTCAAGGGACCAGTGGAGTTGGTTTCCGAATATGTAATAGTTAAATAGTTTTCTATTTTAGGAAGGCCATACTAGGATTTATTTTTATGCTTTGCATTTTATTTATATGTCGCATGCATCGCTAAATCGCCATAACTAAAACATGCATCATCATCTAATCGAGTTAATCGACCGTGTCAAATACAATTATCGTATTTCACCGCTTTAGTTCACTTAAAATGTGATAGATAATAAATTGACATGACCTCTCGCTAAAACAAATCAATTGAGACATAGCCTTACCAAATAGTAGAAACCATGAAAACCTATTTCGCGAGGGAGTGCACTCGGCCACCCCGGGGTACAAACCTTGTTACGTAGGGGAAGTGGGTGATGAATGTCTATCTACCGAATTCATGTTGATGAGGGTTTCATCGACTACCCCGTGCCCAAGTTAATATGGGTTTGGATAATGGACACATTTATTCGAAATTTGGATTGAACTCAACAAAAGTTTTTGATAAGGGTTTCATCGGCTACCCCGTGCCCTTGTCGGATGTGTTTTGGGCTATAGATAAATATTAGAGTAAATTTATCGACCAAGAGTTCTAAAAGTAGAATCGATTAAAAGGTTAATCCACCAAGTTATATTGATAAAGGTTTCATCGGCTACCCCGTGCCTAAGTTGATATGAATTTGGGTCTTGGAATCATTTATCTAGTTGGGTAGAGGTCACTAGAAAAATGCAATAAAACTTGTTTAAATCACAATTTTTACGAGCATTATTATTAAAACGACATTTGTTTTACTCCTTCTATTTTGTTTTGTAGACCACTTCTTTTCTCATAACAAATGGCAACACCAACCCCTAACGCCACACCTCTCGCTAATTCATCATGGCTCCGATCCTTCATGGATCAATGTAAACTTGAAAAGAATGGGTCAAATTTCTCCGATTGGGATGCCCAACTCAAATTAGCCGCCCAAGGTGACGACAAGCTTCGTTACCTTACCGAGGCCTCTCCACCCGAACCTACTACTAGGTCGACCGCCCCCACTAGGGAAGCATATGAGGCTTACCATAAGGAGTCTTCCGCAATGAAAAATGTGTTGATATTTGCGATGGAGGCGGACCTCCAAAGGAGAGCCTTTAAAATGGGCACCGCTAATGAGATTTACTCCAAGCTTGTGACAATGTTTTCACAAATTCCGCGGATCGTCCAATATGAGGCGGCCGCGGCATTCTTTGATCTCGACTTCAAAGAGTGCCAAAAGGTTAGCCCTCATGTGCTCAAACTTATGGAGCAAGTCGAGACCTTGAAGATTCAAAAGGTTAAAATCCCCAAAGAACTCATTGTAGATAGGATTCTACACTCCTTGTCCAAAGTCAAAGCGTATGTTCAATTCCGAGTGAATTTTAACATGCAAGACAAGGATGTGTCTCTTGAAGAATTGCACAAGTTACTTGTGCAAGCCGAAAGGCACATGGGGTTAAATGTGAACCCACCCAAGGATGTGCTTAACATAAGCACTAAGAGCAAGGGGAAGTTCAAGAAGAATGGGAGGAAGGGTAAGAAGCAAGCTCCCACTTTCACCAAAGCTAGGACTTATGAAGCTAGCACTTCAAAAATCAAGAAGGGTCCTCTTGATAAATGCCATTATTGTAATGGTGTTGGACATTGGAAAAGAAATTGTTCCAAATACCTTGGTGATATTAAAGCTGGAAAGATCACTCCAGTAGGTAAATGACTATCCTTTCTTTTATGTTTCTAATTCAACTATGGTATTGTGATACAAAGTTGTGATAATGTATCTCCCTTTATATTGTAAATAGGGCCTCCACCAAGCAAAGACAAGGGAAAAGAAAAGCAAGCATGAGAAACCATCAAGAAGCTAGGAATAGCTTTCATGGAGCTTTGCTTTTTATTGTCTTATTTTATTCATATTTTGAATTTTAGAACCTTTAAGTTTCCGTGTTCGACATGGAAAGGTATTTTGGATAATTGGTTGTATTTTTGATAATGGTGGCTTGATTTGCAACCCAAGTCACCCGTTTTATCATTTTATCCTTTGTTCTAAAATTCGTATTTAAATGCTTGCTCTTAGAAACATATGATTATTCACTTAAAGTGATCTAATAGACAAATATAATGACGGGATTCATTATATGTCCACATGCTTAAGGCTTGTGTATGATCATTTACAAAGTGATTTTGAGTCTATGAACTCTTTTAAAAGAATGTCAATCACCAAGTACACTTGCAAAATCTAAAACTATTAGTCAACCTATGAGATAGTTTCTCCTTATACTTCAAATTCATTATTTGTGTATCATATGCTATCTTTGAATCTATAGTGTATTTATTCTAAAGATAGAGTGGGAGAAAAATGAGAACACAACACACGAGGCAAGATAAAATTGTGTACTTGTGTAAATGAGATCTACGCAAGGTAGAATGATTTGAATGAAGGTATATCTATTATAGTATACCCAATAGATGAGATCTATGGTCTCAAGTAAGTTCTATATGACTAAAGAGACCAAGTGAAGTAATCATAAGAGTATGTTCTCAAGATAACTACACGAGGAGACCAAAAGAAAGTTTTGGAATAAAAATGACTAATGTAAAGTCTTAACAAGAGTTTTGACTAGTTTATGATAAGTTTTGACCAATAGTTTCAAATTTTGATATTTAATTAAGAGCCTAAATGAATCAAAGTAACATCCTAGAAAATAAACAAGATTTATGACTAGAGATTGTAGAGGTTGCAAGGATTGATATACCGATATCTTCAATAGCTAAGTTTTTAACCACGCAAATGTCATTACTTAACCTCATTATGAAAATGGAATGGTTAAACCTCCTTCCGAAAGGGTATTTCAAAGGACATGTTCTAGATATTATTTATATTTGAACAATGACATTACTACGTATCATTATGACATGTACGAATTAGAGATTAAAATATCTTTCCATAAGGTTGAGATGAGACCTCTTCAAAATAGGAATTTTGAAAGGATATGATGGGAACATATATAGCTTCATCTTAATAACTTTGCAAAGCAACATACATTCCAATTTTGAAATGTTTTCAATTGAGTAATCAATTTCGAAACATGTGGAATTAAGTGGGAGTTTAGAAATTATCATGTTAAGACATGGAATTTAGTGGGAGCTATCATCCTTTGAATGTTTACAACTCATTACTCATTAGGAATGACGAGTTAATATCTTCTTTCACAAAGAAGTATTTGAGTTTTCAATTTTGGATGAATATGGACTATGATGAATCCAATTACATCAAGAAATATTGGATTAGTATTAAGAAATACACATCGTATCAACATACACATAGGTTATTCATGTAAATGAAAATGAAATTGCCATTAGTAGTCATGGTCGTTCATTGAACCTATGAGCGGTTGATCTCATGATCATTGGTAACTAATGTTTCCGCCATTAGAATAATCATGCACATGTCCAATGGTGAATCATATGCATAAGAGGATGATGATTCATTGGTAAGCCATAATAGAAACGTCATGAATTCTCGAGTAGAATCCGATGAGCGATTTCGGTGTTTGATAGAATGCTCTGTTATGTGACAAGAGGTTGCACATATTAATGAAAATCCGAGCATATGTAAGGATTTATGAGAATCCTAAGCCTTTCAAGCTAAAAAGAGAAATAAGAAGTTTGGAAAGATACTTAGTTGAATAAGAAGTTGCTCAAAACTAATCTTTCCTAATATGCTAAGACTTGTGAGAAGTGCTAGGCTAATCATCTTGACAAATTGTTGCAAGACTCTACAAAACATATACCTAGTACATTGTGTGTGGATGGAGCACTTGATCAGTACAAGTTATATCATTCACCACAAATTCGTTCGTTATGTGATAATCGATAAGGAAGCTCTTTCAAGATAAAGAACCAAAACCAAGGTCGGGAACCTTGATGTGTACTTGGTAAGGTTCATGCTATGAGTGATAACATGAATGTAAAGGATAATACGATTAAGAAGTTTGAACACATGGACACGTAACATGTTAAACTTCTATTGAAATCAACAAGTGTTTACACACTTACGATATGCATCACAAGGTTGTAATCTTGTATTGACTACCCGAGTGTGATGTCGACATTTGTCGTTTGAGTTATTATTAACTCACCATATACTTTGTTACATCCAAACGGGTTGTGGAGACAATTGAACCCCGTTAAAGTGAACATGGATTAGCATTGTATTTGCCCATAGTCACTTTTATGAGGTGACGTCTCGAAGTGACTAGAGTGTGATGCGATTGATGGCAAGTTCAAGTGCCATAGTGTCATGTGATATGACTAGTCGATCACATAGGCAGACTGTTAGGAACTTTTTATCGGGCCTAATGACCGCTTATAGAGTTCTGGCAAATTTATATAGCCTGGTCGTGGCGAGAGCTGCTATAGTATTCAAATGAGTCGATTCTTTTGACTAAAGACTATTCGCCTAAGATGGCACAGTTTCAGATTAACTTTGATTTGTGTTACTACGACCTTCGTAAATGGGGTCAAATGGGCATATTTTGGGTTATGATGGTGTGGCTAGTCGAAGGGAATGAGTGCGATAGGAATTGTCCACCCCTAGTCGGGGTTATAACAATATCTCAGGGCCACTCGAGGAGTAATGAACTGGAAATGCGTGGCCACGCTCGGAATGTATCCATGGTGGATAAATCCGGTCAATCAGTTATTCTCCAGATCGAAGAAACCACTCTCGATATGATCACTTGCAAGTACGACCTGAAAGACACCTTGCATTGAGTGGAAGATAGTAATAGGACAAGAGAATTGGTGACGCACACTTGTCGAGGACAAGTGGGAGATTGTTGGAATATGTGTCCTCCGACAATAATGCGATCACAACTGTTGATCATAATGATCACATGTTTAAGTCTCATTATAAAGAATACAATTGGGAAGTAATATTTACTGTCAACTGGTCCACACATATCGGTAATGATTGGCTGACTAGAGTTTGACATTACTGTCGTGCGACGGTGGTGATCAGTTGATCCCCTAGGTCATACCAATAGGGCAACACTCTTAATTGATCATTTAATTGATCGTATAACGTTACAAGTCAATTAAATTATTTAAAATTGACGGACGATTTTAGAAGTAATATTTACGTGTCTCATTGAAATTTAATTAAATGAGATACGGTCTGAGTAACCGAATTGTTTCATTACACAGATGAAATTATTGTTTAAAGAAACAATTAAAATTAAATGAATTATTATAAATACAATTTATTGTGATTTATAAATTGGTAAAACATTTTGGCACAAGTAATTATGAATTACTAAGTCAATTTTTATATATGATGTATTTTTATTAATACGTTGATTTTTAATATGTTAAAAATACATAACAATTTTATGTGACATATGACATGTGACATATTGACAAAAATAAAATGGATTCCATTTTATGAAAGTGCCGAAATTAAGAGGAGGATTAAGCTAATATTGTGTTGATTATATTAGTGGAGAGCATGATGATTACCTAAAGACTAGCCATGCATTACCTAGTGTTCATTGTGAAGAACAACTCTAGCATGCATTGGCTCCCTCCAATCCCCTCTCCCACCTGGTTTTTGAAGAGGGAAAACCACTTTGGTTTTTCCTCTTATTTTACCTAATATACACAAAATGTTTTGTTATTCATTCATTCAACTTCATTCATCAAAAATATTTTAGAGAGATAAAATATTTTCTTCTTCCTTTTCTCCTCTCTTAAACCGGTTTTTAGGAAACCAAAATCAAATTTATTTTGGGTCATTTTATGATGAATTAATATTGTACTAGTATTCATAATATTAATTTTAATTAAGAGTGTGCTTTGGGTATTAAGCTTTGGGAGAGATCCTATACTTGGATATTTGTTCATCCATTGAGGAAAGCACAAGAACAAGAGAGAAGGAGATCTCTCTTGTGCCCTAATAAACTGAAAATCACAATGTAAGAAAAAGATTTCTTCTTTATATTGATTATAGTTTGCATGCATAAGATCACTATTTAATTTTATGACAAATTAACCTAAAACATATATGAATATGTTAAGTATATAGATCTACTTTTCCTTCAGACACAAGTATTTGAGCGATCACTTGACGATAAACTTACGAACTGTCACAAAACATTCACGTACCAAACATGCGGCCCAATCATCACCGGGTGGGTTGCGGGAGGTGCAGAAATGAGGTATCTACACTAGCTATCCTACTTCTTTTCGCATCTCAAAATAGTAGTCTCCAAGCTCCGACTCAACTCATCTCCTAAATGCATGCATAAGGACATGTATTAAGCTTGATTTCGCTTCTCTTTGGTTCATTCCTGCAAATAAGACAAGAGAAACCAAAGTAGACAATTCGGGGGATATTTATTGCTAAACACTACTAAATATGCATAGAGATGCGTGCAAATATGGTACAAAAAGTTTATATAAAATGCACGCATCAAACTTCCCCAAACCAAACCTTTACTTGTCGCCGAGCAAACTATATGCAAAACTAATGGAGCAAAAAAGAAAACTCAGAGCTAGCTACAAACACCCTTTTAAACCAATTTAATACAACAAACTAACACTTATAGCAAAAACTGTCAAAACTAACACTTATAGTTGTAAAATGTTTATAATAAAGATGAACCGTCGACCTTGCAAGACCTTTAATGACGGACTCTCACGGGTCACTCTTTGCTCATGAAGCAAAGGGTAAGCATATTAATTGTAGGAGAAGAATAAAAATAGTCTCTCACCTAAACTACGACCCACATAAACATGCATGCAACTAATATGATAGACAATTCTAACTACCGTGCACATACATTCCAACCAATCAAGGTCCAGTCACAGCCGAGGGCTTACAAAAGATGGTAAAGTGAGGCAATGGGTAAGAAAAAGGCAAAACATTTATGGAAATGTGAGGCAATAGTCAAGCTAGCTACCTTACAAAACCAAGTGAACCAAATCCAATTCTTACTCAAATGGAAATAAGCACAAGTGCCATTCATCTAGCACAAAAACTCACTAACCAAACCAAACACACTCCTCATAAAGTATAAATAAAGCATAGGAGGGAAATCGTCACAATCAAACTAACTTTTTTTTTTATCTTTCTTCGTTTCCCACGGTTTCTTGTTCTTTCTCTTTCTTGTTCTGTTTTTTCTTCTTCACTTTTTTTTTTTCATTTTCTATTTTTTCTCATCCAAACTTCTTTTTCCTTTTATAAATTACCAACTCCAATCAATATATCCTGAAACAAACTCGACACAATGAAATAAATACCGCAGTAACAAACTAAACAAGCTTGATATGGCAGGTTGAATTTGGATGTAGTTAAGGGTCAAAAGGCAAATTTGGCTAAATGTGGAGTTAATGGGTAAAATGGAAGAAAAGGGAATGTAAGCACCTCCCTGCATGTGACACCAACCACTAACCCGAATGTATGCTAGCAATAAGCAATTGAATTTCATAAATGTGCAAATTAATGAACATGTTATGCAAGGAGTAACTACTCACAATCCTACATGAACCGGTCACAAATGACACCAGTTATTAACCTCTAAAACCTTAGAAGTTATAAGTAATTTGCCAAAATTTCAGGTCAAGTCTATTCGTTCAGCAATATTTTAACATAAACTCGTAGATATGCAACAAGACAATGCTAAAAAGATAACAGTTTAATGCAAGGCGTAAGCAAAGTGACAAATTATAGTGCAATTTCATAATTGAAATCTACTGTTCCGACTCAACCTATATGCAAAAATAGACTTGAATTTTTCGAAATTTTTTATTTTTATGAGATTTTTGAATTTTTATAAAAATAAAGAACAATGCATACAGAAATTAAACGTGATAACTGAAATACAATAAAAACAACATGCAGACATAGATATGGATGCATAACCTCCCCAAACCAAACCGTACAATGCCCTCATTGTACCCAAAAATAGGGAAAGGAAATGCAAACTAAAAAGGAGAGAGAGAAGATGCGGAAAACTCACAAGATAACGTGAAGTAGGGACCTCCCCAAATCAGCCAGCAACAAGGGAGGTCGCTAACAGCTCCATAACAGCATCACTGGAAGCAAACCCAGACAAGCCTACTCGATCGAGAGAGTAGATTACTCGATCGAGTGAAATACCTGTGGAAGAGGTCGACCGAGGTAAAAAGAGTCACTCGTTCGAATGGTCCTGCAGACTACAAATTCCGACTCAAAAGCCAAGTCCAAAATTGTTCACAGTCTATGGTTTGTAAACCAATTATTAAACACGCAACAAAACTTAAAATGTTCGAAAATCAACTAAAAAGAAATTTAAACTCTGGGTTGCCTTCCCGTCAGCGCTAGTTTCAGATAAAGTAGTTGCCTCCCCGGCAACGGCGCCAAAATTTGATACCGTCATTTAGTACCAAAAATAAATACCTAAAACAACTAACAGAAGCTAGCGGAAGCTAGCGGAAGTAGGGTCTGTTAGAAATCTATATCTCATTATACTCAACATATTCAAATATGTTATAATTAATTTAGTCATAAAATTAATTTAGATCTTATGCATGCAAACAAGAATAAGGATAAAGAAGAAATCGTCATTCTTACATTCAGATTTCGGATATATGGGCACAAATGAGTTCTCCTACTCACTTGTTCTTGAGCTTCCTAATATTGGATGAACAAGGATTCAAGCTTAGAATCCCTCCCAAGGAATTATACCCAAGATAACCTCACAAAAAAGATTAATATTATTAATACTAGAACAATATTAATCTTAATAAAATTGACCCAAAATATTGAATTTTGTCTCTTGATTTTCGGTTAAGAGAAGGGAGAAGAAGGAGTAATATTCTCTCTAAAAACTCTATATTTTTAGATGTGTTAGAATGAAAAATACACTAGTATGCATGTAGTGTATAATAATCAAATTATAGAGAAAAACCCCTGGCCTTGCTCTATGACAAAACCGGGTGGGGTGGGGTGGTAATGGCCAATGCATGATCAAGGTGCTCTTCACAAAAACAACTAGGTTTGCATGGCTATCCATTAGGTTAATGATTATGCTTTCCACTTAAAATAATCAACACAATATTTAGCCTAATACACCCTTCATTTCGGTCCATTTAAGATAAAATGGATTCCATTTTATCTTTGTCAATTTATCAATTTGTCACATGTCACAAGTCATGTAAAATTGTTATGCATTTTTAACATATTAAAAAAACAACGTATTAATAAAAATACGTCATGTACAAAATCGACTTAGTAATTCATAATTACTTGTACCAAAATGATTTACCAATTATAAATCACAACATCTTGTATTTATAATAAATTATTCATTCAAATTCAATTGTTTCCGTAAACAATAATTTCATCTAAGTAATAAAACAATTCGATCACTTAGACTGTATCTTATTTAATCAAATTATAATGAGATACGTAAATATTACTTCCAAAATCGTCCGTCAATTTTAAGTAATTTAATTACCCAGTATCGTCATACGATCAATTAAATAATCAATTAGTTACCCTTTAGGTATGACCTAAGGGGATCAACTGATCACCACCGTCGCACGACAGTAATGTCAAACTCTAGTCAGCCAATCATTACCGATATGTGTGGACCAGTTGACAGTAAAATATTACTTCCCACATGTATTCTTAAAATGAGACTTAAACATGTGATCATCATGATCGACAGTTGTGATCGCATTATTGTCGGAGGACACATATTCCAACAATCTCCCACTTGTCCTCGACAAATGTGCATCACCAATTCTCTTGTCCTATTACTATCTCCCACTCAATGCAAGGTGTCTTTCAGGTCGTACTTGCAAGTGAACATATCGAGAGTGGTTTCCTCGATCTGGAGAATAACTGATTGACTGGATTTATCTACCATAGATATCTTCCGAGCGTGGCCACGCATTTCCAGTTCATTACTCCTCGAGTGGCCTTGAGATATTGTTATAACCCTGACAAGGGGTGGACAATTCCTATCGCACTTATTCCATTCGACTAGCCACAGCCATCATAACCCAAAATATGCCCATTTGACCCCATTTACGAAGGTCGTAGTAACACAAATCAAAGTTAATCTGAAACTGTGCCATCTTAGGCGAACAGTCTTTAGTCAAAAGAATCGACTCATTAGAATACTATAGTAGCTCTCGCCACGACCAGGCTATATAAATTTGCCAGAACTCTATAAGTGATACGTGCATTTTATATAGTCTTTTTAGCCTATTTTATGCACGTATTTCTATGTTTTTATCGTAGTTTTATGCTACGAAATGCCCCGAATATGCTGCTTTGGTGTATTTTGTCTTAATTGCAGGAATGAACCAGAAAGTAGCGAAATCAAGCCATTTACCGTCCGTTTAGCATGCATTTGGAGGAAGAGATGATTTGGAGCGGGGGAATATTGCTGTCTTGGGATGCGTGATGGTGTTTCGGGCGCTAAAAGGACAAGTCAAAGTCAATTAACGAGAATGATGAGCTGCTGAAGTCAAGATCCACTTGATCGAGTAGTTTCCCACTCGATCGAGTGGTTTTAGGTCCTTAAATAAGTCGATCGAGTGGTTAGTTTACTCGATCGACTAGTTCTTCATATAGCCTTACTCGATCGAGCACATTCTTAGTCGATCGAGCAGGTTTTGAGTCAAGTTCACTCGATCGAGTGATTTAGCTACTCGATCGAGTGGATTTCGCTGACGGGTTGGGCTTTTGAGCTTTAATTCGTTATTAGGTTTTATAAACTCGTTTTTCCTATAAATAGGAAGACGAGAGATGAGATTAGGGGGCTTCCTCTCTGGAATTACTTTGCTTCTGTTACTTTTACACTGCTACTTTTGCTACTGTTCTTTTAATTCCGGATTAATTTCAGTAATTCTTCTTCCCTTATTCTCTTTTAATGCTTATTTCTTCTTTAATTATTGTCATTGCCTATTTAATTATGCGTAGCTAATTTCCCGTAGTATGTTAGGATTAGGGAAGCCGTGGTAGCAATGTTTTAACTGACTTGAATAGGTTAGACTTGCGGTAGGAATTGTATTAGGCAATTTAACTGTTATCCGGTCGAATGAATGCATGCAGGAGACCATAAATTTAGTTAACCCCGACCTAGATCAAAAGATTGGAAGGGAAGGCTTGCTTAATTACAATAGGGTATTGCAGTGAGGGCGAAAGTTAAGCTGTTTACGCTCTAGGGCGGTTTAAGGACCGAAAGGTGACGACCATAGCTCTTCTTATCAATAGTTTAATCACCTCGGTATTCCGATAGTATAAGATCGATAGCTGCCACGGTGAGACCGACTCTAGCATACTCCCTTTTCTTCGT
This sequence comes from Silene latifolia, assembly GCF_048544455.1. Classification (NCBI taxonomy): domain Eukaryota; kingdom Viridiplantae; phylum Streptophyta; class Magnoliopsida; order Caryophyllales; family Caryophyllaceae; genus Silene; species Silene latifolia. Next base: position 1,475,919 of record NW_027413701.1, read on the forward strand.
TAATTTCTCTTTTTTTATTTCCTTGCTTTAGTTTTTAGTTTAGTCAACACAATCAATTCAACCCCCATTTGTGACATCAGACGGATAGAATAGACAAATAGATAGTACACCGCCTCCCTGTGGAGATCGACCCTACTTACCCGACTTTGTTAGTAGTACTTAGGTATTTATTTTTGGTACGAAACGACAATATCAAATTTTGGCGCCGTTTCGGGAGGCAATCTATTATTTATTTGTTTAATTTTATCATTTTTTAGCTTCAAGGGATTTTTCCTTGAGGCCGTTCTAATCTTTTTCCTTGAGTCTTTGTTTTGATAGGCCTTTGCAGTACTACCTAGACAGTTCTAGGTGAAAGACCGTCAAAGGGAAGGCTTGAATACCTTTGACCCATCACCGATGTCCCATTATATGGAACAGTAGGTGATCCTCTGACGGAGATGTGGTTCTGCGAGCACAATGCAGCGTGTAGTTGTGCCGCCACATCCACCCTATCAATGGCCGCCGCAACAAGATCCTCCTGATATACAAGAAGAAGAGATTGCGGAGTCAAGTCCTTATTGCGAGACACTTGCATCTCAATTGCAAGATCATGATAGACGCACTTCTTCGCGACTTGAAAAGCTCGAATCGACATTGCTCGGTTATACCGGTGAGATACAAGAAGAAGAGGTTGCAGAACTGAGGTCTTTAATGGAGATACTTGCATCTCAAGTGCAGAATTATGATCGAGTGAGGCAAGAGAGTGATAGACGTGCGGATGCTCAAATCCTTGAGCTCGAGTCTGTAGTTGCTCCGTTAGCAGCTGAGATGCAAGAAGAAGAGGTATACCTTGTTGAGAGCGGTTTCTCCCCTGAGAAAACCGTGTTGCCCAATGCCGAGGATGACCTCTATGACTCGGATGACGAGTTCCTATCATATTTCACTGTCCCACGTGAAGATTTCAGCCCTGTACAGGAGGAATCACTCGATCGAGTGACTAATACTGGTCGATCGAGTGATTTTCCAGGAGAAACAGCTCGATCGAGAGAAATTGCTGCCCGATCGAGTGGAATTCAGGAGGAAGTTGGTCGATCAAGTGACTATCCTACTCGATCGACTGACTTGGCCATAGGGAGCTTTGGTTCGTCATTTGGGTTTGATTTTGATGACGATTTCGATGACGATAATGGATACGGTGAATCTTCCCTATTCAAAGCCGAGTTGGATGCACTTGAGGCTGCGATTTACGGGACGAATTCCACTAAGAAGGGTGTCAAAGAGGCAGCTGAGTCGGTAATTGCTCCTAGCACGGAAGAGGTAATATCTTCCTTTGTCGATGATTCCGTCATTGAGAGTGACCGACACGAGATAGTAAACGATAATTTATTTATTGTTTGTTTTAATAGTAAATTGCCTCAGTTGACTTTTGCTGCGCATCCCAATGCTTTACCCTTCCCGAGGGTCGTATAATTTGACGATTTTTCACCGTCCTTATCATTTTAATTTCGTTAATCTGAAATGGAGCCCTACTTTATTGACAATTGCTCCCGCGTTCCTATATTTTGTGGATAAATTTAGGAGCGCCCATAGGAAATTTGTTAGACTTAAATGTTTACACATTTTTATTTCCTACTTTGCTATTCCACTTTGGTGCTACTTACTTTTTTGTGTAGCACATGCGCAGCTATTTGTGATTCTTTCGCTCGCTTTGAGCTGTTTTGATTGTATTTGATTAGAGAGGCTTGAAGAAAAAGAAGGTCGAGTGGGACTGATGAAGCTAGCGCTACCCGGAGGCAACCCGGCGATTTTATTTTGCATTTTTATTTTATTTCAGTTGTAATAAATGGTTCTTATACCATAAAACTTTCTCAGTATGCTTGTCTTGTTAGTTTGCGGGCTGTTTTTATTGCGTTTTTGCAGGTATGCACTGAGGATTACTCGATCGAGTACTTTTTGTACTCGATCGAGAGCTTTTTCTGCTAAATTCACTCGATCGAGTGATTAATCCACTCGATCGACCACCTGCAAGACGAGAACTACTCGATCGACTGGTATCTTACTCGATCGAGCAGTTTTAGACGCCCATTCTACTCGACCAGACACTATTCTTCTAGATCGAGTATTTTTGATTTGGATTAGCTTCCTGAGACGGTTTTCCGGGCCCTTAGCAACCTCCCATTTCATGGTCGGTTTGGGGAGGTCCCCTTTATTCGCGCTATCTTGTGAGTTTTCCGCATTTACTCTCTTTCTCTTTCAGTTTGCATTTCCTTTCCATGTTTTGGTACAATGGGGGCATTGTACGGGTTGGTTTGGGGAGGTTATGCATCCATATTTGTGTCTGCATATTGTTTTTATTGCATTTCAGTTATCACATTTAATTTATGTTTGCATTGTTGTTTATTTTCGTTAAAATTCAAAAAATTCAATAAAAATCAGAAAATTGTTAAAAATTCAAAAATTTCATGTTTATTTTTGCATATAGGTTGAGTCGGAACGGTAGATTTCAGTGATGAAATTGCACTATAATTGTCTTTTTGCTTGCTTTGAACTTTTGTCTTTTAGCTTTGTCTTTTGCATAATCTACGAGTTAATGTTTAATTTAGCTGAACGAATAGACTTGACCTAAAATTTTGGCAAGCTACTTATAATTTCTAAGGATTAGAGCCTTATAAACTGGTGTCATTTGTGACCAGTTTCATGTAGGATTGTGAGTAGTTGCTCCTTGCATAGCATGTACATCAATTTGCACGTATATGAAATTCAATTGCTTTTTGCCATCATACATTCGGGTTAGTGGTTGGTGTCACATGCAGGGAGGTGCTTATATTTTCCCTTTCTGTCACTTTTACCCATAAACTCCACATTAGCCAAATTTGCCAGTTGACCCTTAGCTACATCCAAATTTAGCCTGCCTTGTCAAGCTAGTTTAGATTGTTTCTGCGGTATATTGTCTATTGTATCAAGTTTGGCTTGTATCTTTTGATTCGGAGTTGGTAATTTATGAAGAGAAGGAGGATGAGAAAAAAAGAAATGAAAAAGAAAAATAAGACGTGAAAAAGAAGAAAAAAAAAGAGATGTTGAAAAAAAAGAATTCGAAAAAAAAAGAAGAAACCGAAAGAAAAAAAAGTGAAAAGAAAAAAAAAAGAAAGAAAATTCGAAAAAGATGTCTGGTTATGAGACGGTTTCTGCTCCTATGTTCTATCTTACATCATTTGAGGAGTATGTTTGGTTCGGTTTGGTGAGATTTTGTGCCAAATGAAGGGCATTGTGCTTAATCCATAATTGAGTTGGAAATGGATGTTGTGATATGGTTTTGTTTAGGTACTAGCTTGATCACCTATACCTCCACATTCCCATAAATGTTTTGCTTTTTCGTACCCATTGCCTCACTTTACCATATTTTTTTAAGCCCTCGGCTGTAACAGGACCTTGTTTGGTTGGAATGTATGTTTGGTAGCTAGAATTGTCTATCATATTAGTTGCATGCATGTTTATGTGGGTCGTAGTCTAGGTGAGCGACTATTTTTCTTCCTCTCTTATATATATATGCTTACCCTTTGCTTCATGAGAGAAAGAGTGACCCGTGAGAGTCCATCATTAAAGGTCTTGCAAGGTCGACGGTTCAGCTTTATTTATAAACATCCTATAACTCGTTTGCATTTGACTATCTGCTATAAGTGTTAGTTTGCTTGCATTAAATTGGCTTAAGTGGGCATTTGTAGCTAGCTCTGAGTTATCTTCTTCCGTTCCTTTAGTTGCATTTTAGTTTACTCGGGGACGAGTAAAGGTTTGGTTTGGGGAGATTTGATACGTGCATTTTATATAGTCTTTTTAGCCTATTTTATGCACGTATTTCTATGTTTTTATCGTAGTTTTATGCTACGAAATGCCCCGAATATGCTGCTTTGGTGTATTTTGTCTTAATTGCAGGAATGAACCAGAAAGTAGCGAAATCAAGCCATTTACCGTCCGTTTAGCATGCATTTGGAGGAAGAGATGATTTGGTGCGGGGGAATATTGCTGTCTTGGGATGCGTGAAGGTGTTTCGGGCACTAAAAGGACAAGTCAAAGTCAATTAACGAGAATGATGAGCTGCTGAAGTCAAGATCCACTTGATCGAGTAGTTTCCCACTCGATCGAGTGGTTTTAGGTCCTTAAATAAGTCGATCGAGTGGTTAGTTTACTCGATCGACCAGTTCTTCATATAGCCTTACTCGATCGAGCACATTCTTTGTCGATCGAGCAGGTTTTGAGTCAAGTTCACTCGATCGAGTGATTTAGCTACTCGATCGAGTGGATTTCGCTGACGGGTTGGGCTTTTGAGCTTTAATTCGTTATTAGGTTTTATAAACTCGTTTTTCCTATAAATAGGAAGACGAGAGATGAGATTAGGGGGCTTCCTCTCTGGAATTACTTTGCTTCTGTTACTTTTACACTGCTACTTTTGCTACTGTTCTTTTAATTCCGGATTAATTTCAGTAATTCTTCTTCCCTTATTCTCTTTTAATGCTTATTTCTTCTTTAATTATTGTCATTTCTTATTTAATTATGCGTAGCTAATTTCCCGTAGTATGTTAGGATTAGGGAAGCCGTGGTAGCAATGTTTTAACTGACTTGAATAGGTTAGACTTGCGGTAGGAATTGTATTAGGCAATTTAACTGTTATCCGGTCGAATGAATGCATGCAGGAGACCATAAATTTAGTTAACCCCGACCTAGATCGAAAGATTGGAAGGGAAGGCTTGCTTAATTACAATAGGGTATTGCAGTGAGGGCGAAAGTTAAGCTGTTTACGCTCTAGGGCGGTTTAAGGACCGAAAGGTGACGACCATAGCTCTTCTTATCAATAGTTTAATCACCTCAGTATTCCCGATAGTATAAGATCTGATAGCTGCCACGATAGACCGACTCCTAGCATACTCCCTTTTCTTCTGTTAATTTCTCTTTTTTTTATTTCCCTTGCTTTAGTTTTTAGTTTAGTAAACACAATCAATTCAACCCCCATTTGTGACATCAGACAGATAAATCGACAAATAGATAGTACACCGCCTCCCTGTGGAGATCGACCCTACTTACCGCTGACTTCTGTTAGTAGTACTTAGGTATTTATTTTTGGTACGAAACGACAGTATCAATAAGCGGTCATAAGGCCCAACAAAGTGTTCCTAATAGTCTGCCTATGTGATCGACTAGTCATCACACATGACTCCATGGCACTTGAACTTCCCATCAATCGCATCACACTCTAGTCACTTCGAGACGTCACCTCATGTAAGTAACTATGGGCGAATACAATGCTAATCCATGTTCAATTTAACGGGGTTCAATTGTCTCTACAACCCGTTTGGATGTAACAAAGTATAAGGTGAGTTAATAATAACTCAAACGACGAATGTCGACATTACATTCGGGTAGTCAATACCATATTACAACCTTGTGATGTATATCGTAAGTGTGTAAACACTAGTCGATTATAATAGAAGTTTAACATACCATGTGTCCATGTGTTCAAACTTCTTTTATTGCATTTTCCTTTATATTCATGTTATCTTTCATAGCATGAACCTTACCAAGTACACATATAGGTTCCCAACCTTGGTTTGGGTTCTTTATCTTGAAAGAACTTTCTTGTTGTTTATCACATAACCAACGAATTTGTGGTGGATGATATAACTTGCATTGGTCAAGTGTTCTACCAACTCACAATGCCCTAGGTATACGTTTTGTAGGGACTTGCAACAACTGTCAAGATGATTAGCCTAGCACTTCTCATAAGTCCTAGTATATTAGAAAAAATTAGTTTTGAGTAACTTCTTACTTTAACTAAGTATCTTTCCAAACTTCTTATTTCTCCTTTTAGCTTGAAAAGCTTAGGATTTTCATAAATCCTTACGTGTGTTCGAACTTCAATATGTGCAACCTCTTGTCACATAACAGAGTGTTCTGTCCAACACTGGAATCGCTCATTAGTTCTCCTCGATAATTCATGACTGTTAGGCCCAAATTAGCCTGGTCTGACTGTAATTTAGCCTAATCCTGTTAGGCTGAATGAAGCAACCAAGGACCGGACAAATCTAACTACTATTTGGCAGACGAAGGGCACCACAAAATAAGCAAGCTACTAAACCCTAGAAGAAAAGCCTGATGGTAAGTGCAGAATAGCCTGGCAGGATACTTAAGCAGGCTGGATCAAGTTGAAGATCAACAAGACGGTTATATAAAGATAAATGCTCACATCCTATTCTCAAGGAAGACCAAGTCTAACTATAAGACTACATCATTCCCATGAATTAAGACGTGCAAAAGGCGAGAGCCTAAAGATTAGTTAGAGAAGAACGAGTCAACCGGATTAATAGGGAATGTGCCCTATTAATCAGGTAACAGCTCCGACAATTGAGAAGAACGTTGAGATTGAATACAACGTTAATATTTGTAGAACTATAAATAGCATGACCTAGCATTTGTAAAGACATTGATGATTCATTAGTTATTTACAATTTATCTCTCACTATTTCCTGAATATTCAATTATATACACGAGTTTGTACTCAGTTTATCAAAATAATACAAGTAATATTCTTTATACTTAGTCCTTCCTTGTTATTTACTCATAATATTATTCCAAACTTATAGAACTAGATACCCTAATTGCTCTATAATCAAGCCGGATCCTTTCAGGGAAAATCCTGCTAAAACAATTGGCGCCCACCGTGGGGCATCTAGTTCATTAATAAAAAAATTCCTTTTGCCATTCTTCATTTAATATTCACATACAAAAATGGTAGAACTCACCCCAGAACAACAATTGGCGGCTGCCTTGGCTAAAATCAAAGAGTTGGAGACAATTCAAGAAAAGGCAAACCCAAGCGAAGTGAAATCGAGATCGAAGGAATCGAGTCTTACGAAGAAAAATTGGAAAATCAGGCTTCAGCCTCCAAGACCAGATTCGAACCAGGAACCCCATTCTCATCCATCATAAAAAACACTGACTTTTCCAATTTTGGAACTCCGGAGAAGGATACCCTATCCGGCACTCAAATCATTCCCAATGATGAAACAAAAAAAACTGAAGCAGCAATAATGATGGCTATGCTTCAGGAAATTCAAAAACTCCACAACAAAATATAAAATATACCGGAGTGCCGGACCGTGGTCAAGTAGAAGTTGATGGCTTCGCTTACTCACCCTTTGCAGATGAAATTGAAAAAATTGATCTCCCCAAGAAATTTACCGTCCCATCCATGAGAACTTATGATGGAACGTTTGATTCACAAAATCACGTTGCCATATTCAAACAGAAGATGTTGGCTGCCTCAATACCCAGAGAACTCAGGCAGTCCTCAATGCATGTGTCCGCATGTGTAAAGGCTTTGGTACAACCCGACTGGAGCAAAGCATTACAATGGTTCATCAATCTCCCAAATGGAAGTATCAAGAATTTTGCAGAATTGGTCAATGCCTTCAATCAACAATTCGCAATCAGCAGAGACATGGCCAAGAGACCCAAAGAACTGTTCGGGGTAAAGCAACTTCTGAAGAATCTCTCAAAGAATTCCTGGCAAGATTTGTCAAAGAGAAGGTAGCCATTCCCAGGTGTGACGAAGAGACGGTAGAAGCCTTGGCAAGGAGTCTGTGACGGTGACATCTATGCAGACTTAACCAAAAAAGCCCGCCCAACCTTTGCCACTGTTCAATCCATCGCCTTAGAACATGTCAGATTGGAGGAAGATCTCAACTTCAGAACAAACTCGTCCTGAGGAAAGCAAGGCTATGGACACACTAACAGGAAAAGCTCCTACCATAAAGGAGGCAACCCCGGATCAAGCACCCTATTCCGGCCCGAACGATCCGAAGTCAACATGGCACAAGAACAAAAAGGTAACCTTTCTAGCCTACCAACTATTCCTGAATATAACTTCTCTATAAATCTTTGCGGCAGGATTAATTAAACGCCCGGAAAGCTTGGGGACACGGTCGGATGGCCCAAAAATCCGACAACCCAGGAAAGATCCAACGAGATGGTGTGACTTCCACCAGGACATCGGGCACACCACAGAAGAATGCATCCAACTCAGGAAACAAGTGGCATACCTCCTAAAGAAAGGTTATCTGAAAGACTTAATCCAGCAGCCAAAGAACAAAGTTGAAGGACAAAACAAGAGAGATTCAGGGAACGACAGAGATCCTCCTCCTCCTCCCCCCATCTATGAAGTCAAGTTCATAAATGGAGGATCAAAAATCTGTGGTCTAACCTCAAATTTTGCCAAAAGAATATCCAGGGAGTTTAGACTTTAATCCCCCCTTAGATCTAAGTCATTACCTACTATTACTTTTAATGACTCAGACTTGCAGGGAATATCATATCTACACCATGACTTCTTGGTAATTACCATGCAAATTGGCACAGCTAAGGTATCAAGAATCCTGATAGACGGGGGCAGTTCAATCAATTTGGTGATGCTTGACATCCTCAAAGCTATGAAGATAGATGAAGAGAAAATCATCAAAAAATCCAGCGTCCTGGTTGGGTTCAGCGGAGAAACAAAGAACACCCTGGGAGAAATTAGCCTGCCAACCTATGTGGAAGGCGTGGCTTCCTATGAAAGATTCGGAATAATGGATTGCCTATCCTCATATAACGTAATCCTGGGCAGACCATGGATCCACAACGTCAAAGCAATCCCATCAACATACCATCAATGTGTGAAAATACCAACCGAATGGGGGATAACCACCATCAGGGGAGAACAAAGGACGGCTCAGGAATGCTACACCCAGGCTTTGAAACCCTCAAAGTCAGGTAAGTCCCTTGCATAGCAATTAAAGTCACCTGTCAGGAAAGAATATATTGCACAATCATAGATGGAAACAGGAGAGGTCATTCTGGACCCAGAATTCTCTGACAGGAAGGTACTTGTAGGGTCAGATGCACCAGACTCGGTCAGACCCAATCTGGTCAGCTTTCTCAAAACTAAAATGTCTTGTTTTGCTTGGTCACATTTTGATATGACTGATATAGATGCTGATATTATAACCCATAAGTTAAATATTGACAAATCCTTTAAGCCTGTACAACAAAAAAGAAGAAAATTTGCTGCAGAGAGGCATGAAATCATCAACCAAGAAGTTGACAAGCTATTGGACATAGGAATGATCAGGGAAGTAATGTACCCCGACTGGCTTGCAAATGTAGTAGTCGTCCAAAAGAAAAATGGCAAATGGAGAGTCTGTGTAGACTACACCGACCTAAACAAGGCATGCCCTAAAGATCCATTTCCCCTGCCACACATCTATGCAATGGTGGATGCCACTGCAGGCCACGAGATGTTAACATTCATGGATGCCTCGAGTGGATTCAACCAAATAAAGATGCACCCTGCAGATCGGAAAGTACTGACTTTCATCACCGAAAGAGGAATATCTTTGTTATCTTTGCTATGCCCTTTGGATTAAAAATGCGGGTGCAACCTATCAAAGGTTAGTCAACATGATGTTCAAAGATCAAATAAGAGATACCATGGAAGTCTACATAGACGACATGGTAGTCAAGTCAAAAAAGGCAGAAGACCACGTCAAAGACACTCGGAAGTAGCCTTCCAAAATCGGAGAAATTCATTATGAAGCTCAATCCACTGAAATGCCATTTTGGAGTCTCAGCAGGAAAATTCTTGGGCTATATGGTGACAAAAAGAGGAATAGAAGCCAGCCCTGAACAGATCAAAGCCATCCTGGAGCTAGAACCACCAAAGACAGTCAAAGACATACAAAAGCTGACTGGAAGAATAGCAGCCCTGAACAGGTTCATTTCAAGATCGTCAGAGAGGTGCAAATCATGCTATAATCTGCTAAGGAAAAACAAAGACTTTCAATGGACCCCTGATCATCGTTTTGCCTTTGAAGACTGAAAACATATCTATCCTCTCCTCCTTCTTTGTGCAAAACCAGTCAAAGATGAACCCCGACAATATAATTCGATCCACTTTAAATCTTTGTCGGTGCGAGTCCTGGTCAAAGAAGCGGACGGACAACAACACCTTGTCTATTACGTAAGTAAAAGTCTACTGGATGCAGAGATCAGGTATGGCCTGCTTGAAAAATACGTTTTAGCTTTAATTATAAGTTGCACAAAATTAAGACCATACTTTGAAAGCCACCCTATAATAGTCAGAACCAATCTTCCTATCAAGTCTGTACTTAGGAAACCAGAATTGTCCGGACGAATGTGCAAATGGTCAGTCCAGCTAAGCACATATAACATAACATTTGAACCAAGGATAGCAATTAAGTCAAAGGCATTAGCAGACTTTGTGGCTGATTTTAGTCCAACCCTAGAACCCGACCTAATAAAAGAAGTAAATAGACTGACCAACGACCAAACAGACCTAGAATGGACTCTATTTGTCGATGGTGCAGCCAACATGAGGGGCACAGCCTGGATTAAAGGTATGTATTGACCTTGGTGTACAAAACCTAAAGGTACGTACTGATTCCCTTCTTATTTCAAACCAAGTAAATGGAGTATATACTGCAAAAGACTCAAAAATGATGCTTTATTTGGAAGTTGTCCAAAATTTAAAATCAAAATTCCGCAATTTTAATATTGACCAAATTCCTAGGGACTTGAATACCCAGGCCGATGCCTTAGTCGGCCTAGGATCCAACTTCAATCCCCTTGACTTTGATAAAATACCCATCGTACACTTATTAGAACCTGCAATAAACAAACAAGATGAATGTTTCCCAATATATATTGCCAATTCATGGACGAAACCTTACTATGATTGGATACAACAAGGAATCCTTCCCCTAAATAAGCAAGATGCTAGAGCACTCAAAATCAAAGCTGCTTCATATACTTTTATTGACAACGTGCTTTTTAAGAAATCGCAGGCAGGGCCATACCTCAGATGCCTGGAACCACAAGAAGTGAAGATATTATCGAAATCCATGGAGGATCTTTGTGGAAATCATAAAGGCGGAAGGAGCCTGGCAAGCAAGGTACTCAGAACAGGTTATTATTGGCCCACTTTGAGGGCCGATTGCCTGGAATTCAACTCTAAATGCGAAGCTTGCAGGATTCATGGACCATATATCCATCGTCCATCTGAGGAACTACATTCCATATCCGCACCCTGGCCATTTATGAAGTGGGGCATGGATATAGTAGTGAAACTACCTCAAGCACCCGGACAAAAAGTTTTTATGCTAGCAATGACTGACTACTTCTCCAAGTGGATAGAAGTTGATTCATACAGGCAAGTCAAAGAAAAGGATGTCAAGCATTCATCAAACACAACATCATACGTAGATATGGCATCCCCTCTGAAATAGTATGCGACAATGGCACGCAATTCGTGGGAAAAAGAACAGCAGCCTTCTGTGCTCAATGGAACATCAACCTGGTAACCTCCACGCCAGGATATCCAAAAGCTAACGGCCAGGCAGAATCCAAGAACACGTAATAATCACCGCATAAAGTAGAAGCTAGAAAGAAGGAAAGGCGGATGGGTCAAGAGCTCCCCTTGGTCCCTCGGGCCGATGTAACCACGCCTAAAATATCCACAGGCCAAACCCCTTACTCCTTGGTCTATGGATGTGAAGCAATAATCCCAGTTGAGGTTAACATTCCATCTGCCAGATGCAGGCTGAATACAATAACGAGCAATATACCTCTAATGGAGGACAACCTGGACTTGACGGAAGAGCTAAGAGATGCGGCCCAAACATTAGATTGCGCAAACATATCAAAGCAAAGAGTTGCAAAAAGCTACAACAAGACTGTCAAAGCTAGAGTATTCAGGGTAGAAGACCTTGTTCTCAGAAAAGTTTTTCAAAACACAAAAGAAAAGAATGCTGGCAAACTGGCCCCAACCTGGGAAGGTCCCTACCTGATTGACTCAATAGTCGGCCAGAGTGCTTATAGATTACAAACCCTGGACGGCGAAATGATCCTAAGAGCTTGGAATATTGCACACTTAAAACTACTTCACATATAAAATATATCTCCCAGTCCAGGTATAATCTTCATCTTAACATTTCTTGCCTGACCTGATATGAAACTAAATGTAAGATATTTGCCATTATATGAATAAATGCCTTATATAATTTCTTCCATTATGTGCCCAAGTACTTGTCAATATTCTCATATTTCCTTTTACCGAGTATAATTTTCAATACTTGTTTTACATACTACACTTTACTTAAAACAAATTTTAAAGATTGGGGGCCACCCCACTGATATCCAACTGATACCCAACTTTCAGTTGCAAAAACAGACCTTAAAATATAGAGCTCAATTTAATATACAAATCTGGAAAACCTTTTCCTGGCTTGTATAACGAAGATGGGTCATAAGCCCTCCAGACAGGCAGGGGACATAAGCCCTCTAGACAGGCAATAACCCCACCCATAACACAATGATAGGCGGCGGATCTAGCGCAAAAAGCTGCCCGATCCGATCGAATAAGCGGCGAGATCCAAGTACACATCCAACACCACAAATGTACCATATCAAAACACAAAAAGAAACCAACAAAGACCAAATATTTATTCATCCAAAAAAGCCGGCCTTACCACATACCTAATAATTATCCATTCCAGGAACATCCCCCCTGGATGGGCCAAAACATACCTAATAAATATTCATTCCAGGAACACCCCTGGACGGGCCAAAACGAAAAGGAAAAACATGAATCTAAACAGGCTTCGAACCTGTAACCGACTCACAACCTTCCACCATTTCCTGATCACCAGATTTCTCCTTGGAATGAGGAGAATCCACTTCTTCTTCTTGACCCATATTGGCCAAATCAGATCTTTGGGTGTCCAGAGTGTCTCATCCCGATCCGGATCCCAATTAGCCGGTCGATTCCGGATCCCTCAAAGCATCAACCCAGCCTTTCCCAAAGAATCTTTGGCAAGATCGCAAGCCGCGCCTCCACTAGCTCCTTTTCAAAGACCAACCTCTTCATTTTTCCTCGGTGATCCTGCATTTCCTACTTCTCAAAGAACTTGACTCTTCCTTGGCGAGTCTTGACTCTTCCCTTCTGACCTCCAACTCTTGCACGACAACTTTCTCGGCGTTTTTGCAGCCACCTCGCAAACCAAAGCGACCCTGGATGCCTCTCTAGTTGACCCGGTGAGATTGAAGTACTACCTCATTATCCCTGGATGTGTGCAGCTCATGGTTAAGTTTATCTAATTTCTCTTCCAAGCCAGAAATCCTAGCCAGGCATCCCCGAGTGACAAGCGGTGACCAACCCAGCGTCAATCCCTACGAGAAAAACAAAAGAAAGTCAATCGGCCAAACACAAAGCAACACAAAGCAACACAAAGAACACATAAATATTGAAAAGTCCCTGTGCAACTAACCTCCTTAGCTTGGGAAACAAAGGTGACCTTTGTCACAAGGGAAGACAAGATAGAAACCACTTTAGTAGAAGATTCATTATCGGATAAAAGCGGCGCTCATACCCCAGGAAAAATCATTTATCTGCGCCCGGGCAAAGATCCATATCGTCAATCCGAGCGAGACACACTTCGATTGGTGAGCCGAATAGGCTCTTTCTCTCTCCCTTCTTCTTCAGAATAACGACTTCCCTCCTCCTTTTGGAAGCCTGAACAACCTCGATGATACTAGCACGGGCGGTTCGGGGAGGGTGGACATCGAAACCAAAACATCAAGCGTCATGTCACTCCCACTAGCCTCCTGGCTCTTGGACTGTTCAGCAATCCTAGCAACCCTGACCTTCAAGTCTTTGGCGTAAAGCTGGCCAACCTAGCAGAAGACACGAATACTGAATATATAAAGAATATACATAAATATCATAAGAGAAGCGATAAGAAGACAACAATCGACATAGAGACATATAGAAGACATACAGGAAAGAGCAGTGGAGCTAGGCTTGCCTTTAGGTACTTTAACCACACTCATCTTAGTCTTCATATACCGGGGCAATAAATCCCTGCCCAGACTAGCAGGCCAAGTCCTCTCTTCCTCAGGAATAGAAAGAAAAGCCTCTATCCTTGAAACAACCTCCTCGTCAAGAGGGTCGAAGTTCCAATCAGGAGCTACAAATATTACCAAAAATGCACAGGTAAAACTTAAATATCCTAATTTCGTATAATATAAAATGCAAATTAAGAGTACAGGAAACCTACCACTCTCCAAAGGAGAATATCTCAAATAATCAAAGCCTGACCCCAGACTTTCAGTACGGATAAACAGGAAAGTCTTCGCCCAGCTTTTATCATCTCCAGAGTCCAGGTTAGTGATTAATGGAGACATTTTTGACTTAATTCTCAAATTGAAATGACCAGTAGAAGGATTTTTCATATGATATACTGCCTTTATATCATTAATAGTAATTACAAGTTTATGCTTGGCACATAAATTTTCAATAGAGTGGATAAGTTTCCAAACCATTGGCATGATTTGGAAAGGTGATACTTCCATAGCACGAATAGTATCAATCATTAAAGGAGTAAAAGGTAACTTACAACCTGCCTTGAACGCCCATTCATAAATACAGAACCAACCAGGTGACACCCAATTAGCTCGATTTGGACAAGACTAAGGAATCCAAACCTCGGTCGAATCAGGAATTAATTTTTTCTCCCTTAAAACCCTATCATAGTTCGTTTTCAATAAGTTTTCTTCAGGGAAATAAGGATCCAGAGATTGAAGAGCAGAAAAAATAGTCTCTTGATATTTAAAAGCTATAGCACGAGCAGGAGGATCAATTTCAACCACCTCCTCCTCATGGACATCTTTGGGTTCAGGCTCAGCAGCAGCTTTCTGGGAAGCAGGACGCTTTTTGGCTCCCATATCCTTTGTTGTTTTGTTTATCGTGATGAATTTTATTTAATGAGAAATTATAAGTCAGCAAACTAGAGTTCCTGGGAAATAGGGGAGAATTTTAGAGAATATTTAGCAAGGAAAGTGGAAGAAATTTGGTGAAAGATAAACTCATCACAAATACCGTATTTATAGAAGAAGAGTAACGGTGCAAAAACCCTAGAAAACGCAAAACTGTCAGCATGACAACATGCAGTTAGCCGTTGCAGTGTTTAACGGTCACTAGAAGTCTAAGAGTCCTTGAATAAATGTGATTCTTTTTATTGTTTAGCCCGGTAAATTGACATCTCACCCCTGGCTTGATCCAGCACGGGTAAAATGTCAAGGGGCAATTGTTAGGCCCAAATAAGCCTGGTCTGACTGTAATTTAGCCTAATCCTGTTAGGCTGAATGAAGCAACCAAGGACCGGACAAATCCAACTACTATTTGGCAGACGAAGGGAACCACAAAATAAGCAAGCTACTAAACCCTAGAAGAAAAGCCTGATGGTAAGTGCGAGAATAGCCTGGCGGGATACTTAAGCAGTGGATCAAGTTGAAGAGCAACAAGACGGTTATATAAAGATAAATGCTCACATCCTATTCTCAAGGAAGACCAAGTCTAACTATAAG
Organism: Silene latifolia; assembly: GCF_048544455.1. Classification (NCBI taxonomy): domain Eukaryota; kingdom Viridiplantae; phylum Streptophyta; class Magnoliopsida; order Caryophyllales; family Caryophyllaceae; genus Silene; species Silene latifolia. Next base: position 1,491,366 of record NW_027413701.1, read on the forward strand.
ACTACATCATTCCCATGAATCAAGACGTGCAAAAGGAGAAAAGCTAAAGATTAGTTAGAGAAGAACGAGTCAACCGGATTAATAAGGAATGTGCCCTATTAATCAGGTAACAGCTCCGACAATTGAGAAGAACGTTGAGATTGAATACAATGTTAATATTTGTAGAACTATAAATAGCATGATCTAGCATTTGTAAAGACATTGATGATTCATTAGTTATTTACAATTTATCTCTCACTATTTCCTGAATATTCAATTATATAAACGAGTTTGTACTCAGTTTATCAAAATAATACAAGTAATATTCTTTATACTTAGTCCTTCCTTGTTATTTAATCATAATATTATTCCAAACTTATAGAACTAGATACCCTAATTACTCTATAATCAAGCCGGATCCTTTCAGGGAAAATCCTGCTAAAACAATGACGATTCTTCTATGGCTTGCCAATGATTCATCATGCTCTTATGCATATGATTCATTATTGGACATGTGCATGATTATTCTAATGGCGGAAACATTAGTAATTTATAATCATGTGATCAACCATTCTTAGGTTCAATGAATGACCATGACTTCTAATGGCAATTCCATTTTCATTGACATGAATAACCTACGTTTCTCGCTGATTCGATGTGTATATCTCAATACCTATCCAACATCTCGTGATATGATTGGATTCGTCATAGTCCATTTTCATCTAGAATTGAAAACTCAAATACTTCTTTGTGAAAGATAGTATTAGCTCGTCATTCTCAATGAGTAATGAGTTATAAATTTTACAAGATGATTGCTCCCACTAAATTCCATGTCTTCACATGATAATTTCAAACTCCCACTTAATTCCACATGTTTCGCAATTGACTACTCAATCGAAACATTTCAAGAATTGAAATATATTTTGCTTTGCCAAGTTATTAAGTTAAAACCAAATGTTCCCAACATATCTTTTCAAAATACATATTTAGAAAAGGTTTCAATCTTAAACTTATGGAAAGAGATTTTAATCTCTAACTCATTCATTTTATAATGATGCGTAGCAATGTCATTACTTAAATGTGAATTTCATTTAATATACGTCCTTCTCAAAATACCCTTTTCCGGAAGGAGGTTTAACCATTTCATTTTCATAATGAGGTTAAGTAATGGCACTAGCATGGTTAACAATCAACTTAGCTTTCATAGATATCGGCATATCTTTCTTTGCAACTTTTAGTCATAAATCTCATTTACTTTCAAGGATGAAACTTTGTTTCATTTAGGCTCTTAAGTAAATATCAATATTGAAACTCTTGGTCAAATGTTGTTCATAAACTAGCCAAATCTCTAAATAAGTGTTTTCATTAGTCATTTTCTTCCAAAACTTTCTTTTGGTCTCCTCGTGTAGTAATCTTGAGAACATATTCTTTTGATTACTTCACTTGGTCTCTTATGTCATGTAGATTTCATCTATTCGAGACCATTGATCTCATCTATTCGTGTACACTATCTATATAGGTATACAAATCATTCTTTCTTGCGTAGATCTCATTTACTCAAGTATACAAATTTGCTTTGTGTTCTTTGTGTCTTCATTTTTCTCCCACTCTATCTTTAGAATAAATACACTACAGATTCAAAGATAGCTTATGAGACACAAATAATGATTTTGAAGCATAAGGAGGACTATCTAATAGATTGACTAATTGTTTTAGATTTGATAAGTGTACTTGGTGATTGACATTCCTTTAAGAGAGTTCATCAACTCAACATCACTTTATAATTGATCATACACAAGCCTTAAGCTTGTGGACATATAATGAATCCCATGATTATAGTTGTCTATTAGATCACTTTAAGTGGATGATCATATGTTTCCATGTGCAAGCATATAAAGACGAATTTTTAGAATAAAGAAAAATACGATAAAAGGGGTGACTTGGGTTGCAAACCAAGCCACCATAATAATCCAAAATACAACAATTGTTTAGAAAGGATCAACCATTTCCATGTCGAACACGGAAATCAAAATAGTTCTAAAAATCCGAAACATAATTTAAAATAAGACAATAATAAAAAGCCAAGCTTCATTGGAAGCTACTCCTAGCTCCTTGATGATTTCTCAAGCTTGCTTTTCCTTTTCCTTGTCTTTGCTTGGAGGAGGCCCTATTTACAATAAAAAAGGGATACATTATCACAACTTTGTATCACAATACCATAGTTGAATTAGAAACATAAAAGAAAGGATAGTCGTCATCTACCTACTGGAGTGATCTTTCCAGCTTTGATGTCACCAAGATACTTGGAACAATTGCTTTTCCAATGTCCAACACCATTACAATAATGGCATTTATCAAGAGGACCCTTCTTGGTCTTGGAAGTGCTAGCTTCAAAAGTTTTAGCCTTGGTGAAAGTGGGAGCTTGCTTCTTACCCTTCTTCCCATTCTTCTTGAACTTTCCCTTGCTCTTGGTGCTTATGTTAAGCACATCCTTAGGTGGGTTAATATTTAACCCCATGTCTCTTTCGGCTTGCACAAGTAACTTGTGCAACTCTTCAAGAGACACGTCCTTGTCTTGCATGTTAAAATTCACCCGAAATTGAACATACGCTTTGACTTTAGATAAGGAGTGTAGAATCCTATCTACAATGAGTTCTTTGGGGATTTCAACTTTTTGAATCTTCAATGTCTCGACTAGCTCCAACAATTTGAGCACGTGAGGGCTAACCTTTTGGCCCTCCTTGAAATCGAGATCAAAGAATGCCGAGGCCGCCTCATATTGGACGATCCTCGGAGTTTGTGAAAACATTGTCACAAGCTTGGAATAGATTTCATTAGCGGTGCCCATTTTAAAGGCTCTCCTTTGGAGATCCGCCTCCATCGCAAAAATCAACACATTTTTCATTGCGGCGGACTCCTTGTGGTAAGCCTCATCTGCTTCCCTAGTGGCGGCACTCGACCTAGCATTAGGTTCGGGTGGAGAGGCCTCGGTGAGGTAACGAAGCTTGTCGTCACCTTGGGCGGCTAATTTGAGTTGGGCATCCCAATCGGAGAAATTTGACCCATTCTTTTCAAGTTTACAACGATCCATGAAGGATCGGAGCCATGAAGCATTAGTGAGAGGTGTGGCGTTGGTATTTGGAGCGGCCATTTGTTATGAGAAATAAAAGCGGTCTACAAAACGAAAATGGAAGGAATAAAACATATGTCGTTTTCAAAATAATAATAACACTCGTAAAAATTTAATTTAAACAAGTTTTATTGCATTTATCTAGTGACCTCTACCCAACTTGATAAATGATTCCAAGATCCAAATTCATATTAACTTGGGTACGGTGTGGCCGATGAATCCCTTATCAATAAAACTCGGTGGATTAACGCTTTAATCGATTCTACTTTTAGAACTCTTGGTCGATAAAATTACACTAATATTTATCTATAGCCCGGAACACATGCGACTACGGTCACGAATACTTCCGTTGAGCTCAATCCAAATTTCGAATAAATGTGTCCATGACCCAAACCCACATTAACTTGGACACGGTGTGGCCGATGAAACCCTCATCAACATGAATTCGGTGGATAGACATTTATCACCCACTTCCCCTACGTAACAAGGTTTGTACCCCGGTGTGGCCGAGTGCACTCCCTCACGAAATAGGTTTTCATGGTTTCTACTTTTTGGTAAGGCTAAGTCTCAATTATTTATTTTTAGCGAGAGGTCATGTCAATTTATTATCTATCACGTTTTAAGTGAACTAAAGCGGTAAACTACGATAATTTTAATTGACACGGTCGATAAACTCGATAAAAGGATAATGCATGTTTTAGTTATGGCGATTTAGCGATGCATGCAACATATAAATAAAATGCAAAGCATAAATAATAAATCCTAGTATGGCCTTCTTAAAATAGTAAATCTAATTTAACTATTACAAATTCGGAAACCAACTCCTTAGGTCCCTTGAACTTCGGTCTTGGCACGCATTTTGAGGTAACACCGTCTTTAATGGATCGCCTTCTCGAGTGGCACCGTCTTCAAGGATCTCCGGAATAAATAAATTACATAACAAATTACATAATTTCCTATTATACATTTGTAATTAAAATAAAATAAATCTATTAAATTACAAAACGGTGATACGAGATCACAAAAATTACAACCGAATCGATATTCCCATACATTTCGGGTAATATCAATAAAACTCAGGCCATACTAAGTAAAATTACATAATTCAAAAATTACATAAAATAAAATTATGACAATCATAAACAAAATTCAGCATTATAATATGTATGAACATGCCCAATTTTATGCTAAATCGCCTTTAAGGAGCCAATATCGTATATTAATTGGTTTTTGCGGATTTGCATGATTCAACCTTTTAAAAATCACAATAATTACATAAAATCATATTTATGTACTAGTTAATTAGCCTAACCATCTTAGGACTCAAAATTAGTCTCCACTAACATATTGACAATAATTAATTTATATTTCTTAATATTGTTCATAAAAGGACTTAAAATTACAATATAATGCCATAAACTTCAAATAAATCATAGAAATTTCAAATAAAATTGAAATTTGAAATTTTAAACTCATGAAAATTCTGAAAAAAAATACCATGACACTCATAATGTTCAAAAAAAAACTTAGGTTAAAATTTTTGAAATTTATCGAGAAAAAACAATGTTGCGGTTTATCGGATTTATCAATTATTACCATAAAAATATGAGAAAAATATTTTTATCAACATTTCAATTTTAGATCTGAAATAGGTGATAAAATGCAACATGTGACGTTTTTCCTTAGTCACGAAGTATGTTTTAGCAATTTATACTAATTAAAGTCACTATTTATGTGATTTTTCATCAAAAATTCATAAATCATGCATAAAGACTTTATTATAGCCAATTATTTTACACACATCTTGTAAAATTGCATGTGACAACATACTAAATTTCTATGACCATATTCGAAATATAACTCATATTAACCTATTTTTCCATTTAAATTCGATTTTATCTTGAAAAATCCATATTTCGAGCATAAGAACTCATAAAATTATGACAATTTACAGGTCATCAAAAGATAATATATGTGAAAACATATCCAAAAACCCCTGGAAAAATAGAAGTTTAGCTAATTTTAGTCCAAAAATGACATTTTTATCATAAAATCACATTTTAATGCCATTATTATACAAAATGAACAATAAAAATCCATAAATTAACTAAAATATCCTAAATACATTTTAGGACCAGAAACTTTAACATGCATAATAAAATTCGTGATATATCATAATAAACACAAATTTGTAAGTTTTGTTTGTTAATCGTATAACTCGGAAAAACAATAACCGATTTGCATGCAAACAACCTAAGGCTCTTGATACCGCTTGTTCGAAATCTATATCTCATTATACTGAACATATTCAAATATGTTATAATTAATTTAGTCATAAAATTAATTTAGATCTTATGCATATAAACAAGAATAAGGATAAAGAAGAAATCGTCATCCTTACATTGAGATTTCGGATATATGGGCACAAATAAGTTCTCCTACTCACTTGTTCTTGAGCTTCCTAATTGTTTTAGCAGGATTTTCCCTGAATGGGTCCGGCTTGATTAAAGAATAATTTGCGTATCTAGTTCTATAAGTTTGGAATATTGTAAATGAATAACAAGGAAAGACTAAGTATAAAGAATAATGTTTATATTATTTAGATAAGCTGAATACAAATTTGTTTAAGTAATTGGATACTCGGAAAATAATGAAAGATAAATAGTGAAGTAGTTCAACACTGATGAATCATGAATACCATTACCAATGCCAGATTACAATATTTATAGTCATACAAATATGAACGTTGTATTGATCTCCAACGTCCTTCTCTTTTGTCGGAGTTGTTACCGGATTAATAGGGCACATTCCCTATTAATTCGGTTGACTCGTTCTCTTCTGATTATTCTTCAACTCTTTCTCCTCTTGCACGTCTAAGTTCATGGGTGATATAGTCTCATAGTTAGACTTGGTCTTCCTTGAGAATAGGACGTGAACATGTATCTTTATATAGCCGTTTTGCTGCTCTTCAGCTTAATCCGGCCTGCTTATGTGTGCTGCCAGGCTATTCCGTGCTTACCATCAGGCCTTCCTTCTGGGATTAAGTAGCCTATTCATCCTGTAATACTCTTCATCTACCAAATAATGGTTAGATTTATCCGGTCTCTGTTTGCCTTAATCAGCCTTGTAAGGTCAGGCTAGGTTAGAGTCAGACCAGGCTAAACTGGGCCTAACAATTGCCCCTTGACATTTTGCCCGTGTTGGATCAGGCTAGGGGTAAGATGTCAACTTTACCGGGTTAAACAATAAAAAGAATTATATATGCTCAATGACTCTTAGACTCCTAGTTACCGTTAAACACTATAACGGCTAATTTGTATGATGTCACGCTGACAGTTTTGTGTTGTCTAGGGTTTTTGCACCGTTATCCTCCTTCTATAAATACGGTATTTGGGATGAGATTGTTCTTCACCGAATTTCTTCCACTTTTCTTGCTAAACTTTCTCTAAAATTCTCCCCTATTTCCCAGGAGTTTCATTCTGCTAACTTATAAAATAAAGTTCCCTCACAATAAACTAAATAACAAAGGATATGGGAGCCAAAGAGCGTCATGCACCTCAGAAAGCCGCTGCTGAACCTGAACCCAAAGACGTCCAGGAGGAGGAGGTGATGGAAGTTGATCCTCCTGCTCGTGCTGTAGCTTTTAAATATCAGGATTCTATTTTTACTGCCCTTCAATCTTTGGATCCTTACTTTCCTGAAGAAAAATTATTGAAAACAAACTATGATAGGGTTTTAAGGGAGAAGAAAATAATTCCTGATTCGACTGAGGTATGGATTCGAGTCTTGTCCGGTCGAGCTAACTGGGTGTCACCTGGTTGGTTCTGTATTTTTGAATGGGCGTTCAAAGGAGGCTGTAAGTTACCCTTTACTCCTTTGATGATTGACACCATTCGTGCTATGGAAGTATCACCTTTTCAAATTATGCCCATGGTTTAGAAACTTGTTCATTCCATTGAAAATTTATGTGCTAAACACAACCTTGTAATTACTATTAATGATATCAAGGCAATATATCATATGAAAAATCCTGTTGACGGTCGTTTTAATTTGAGAATCAAGTCGAAAATGTCTCCATTAATTACTAACCTGGACTCTGGAGATGATAAAAGCTGGGCAAAGACTTTCATGTTTGTCCGGACTGAGAGCCTGGGGTCAGGCTTTGATTACCTGAGATATCCCCCTCTGGAAAGTGGTAGGTTTCCTGTACTGTTAATTTGCAATTTATATTGAATGAAAGTAGGATATATAAGTCTTACCTGTATACTTTTGTTTCTGTAATGTTTGTAGCTCCTGATTTGAACCATGATCCTCTTGATGAGGAGGTTGTTGCAAGGATAGACGCTTTCCTTTCTATTTCTGAGGAAGAGAGGACCTGGCCTGCCAGTCTGGGCAGGGAATTATTGCCCCGGTATATGAAGACCAAGCTGAGTGGGGTCAGAGTGGCCAAAGGCAAGCCTAGCTCCACTGCTCTTTCCTGTATGGTTTCTATATGTCTTTATGTTAATTGCTGTCTTCTTATCGCTTTTTATCTGATATTTATGTATACTCTTTATATATCCAGTATTCAGGTCTTCTGCCAGGTTGGCCAGCTTTTCTGCAAAAGATTTAAAGGCTGGGGTGGCTAGGATTGCTGAACAGTCCAAGAGCCAGGAGGCTAGTGGGAGTGACAAGACGCTTGATATTTTGGTTTCTGATGTCCAGCCTCCCCAAGAACCGCCCAGACTAGTATCACCAGAGGTAGTTCAGGCTTCTAAGAGGAGAAGGGAAGATGTTATTCCTGAAGAAGAAGAGGGAGAGAAAGAGCCTATTCAGGCTCAACCAATCAGGAGTATCAGGCAAGTGTCTGCTAGGATTGACGATATGGATGCTGCTCGGGCTCGGATAGATGAATTCTCTTCAAAAATGGGCGGCCAGCTTTTGTCTGCTAATACCCTTGAGTCGTCTACTAAAGTGGTTTCTATTCTGACTTCTCTTGTGACAAAGGCTACTGAACTTGCTTCTCAGGCTAAGGAGGTTAGTTGTAAAGGGATGTTTTAATTGTTCAAGTGTTCTTTGAGTTACTTTATATTGGGCTGATTAATTTTGTTTCTTGTAGGGATTTGATGTCGGGTTGGCTACTGCTTGTCAGTTCAGGGATGCCCAGACCAGGGTTTCTACTCTGGAAGAAAAACTGGATAAGGTTAACCGTGAGCTGCACACATCCAGGGGTAATGAAGTAGTACTTCAATCTCAGCTGGCGACAGCTAGAGAGGCATCCAGGGCTGCTATAGTTTGTGAGGTTGCTGCAAAAAATGCTGAGAAGGCTGTCAGGCAAGAGTTAGAGGCTGTAAGGGAGGAGTTGGCTGCTGAGAAGCAGGCTATGCAAGATCAGCTGAGGAAAAATGAAGAGCTTGGCGCTGAGAAGGAACTAGTGGAGGCGCGGCTTGCTGCTGCTGCTCAGTACTTCTTTGGGAAAGGCCGGGTTGATGCTATGAGGGATCCGGATTCTGATCGGGCTAATTGGGACCTGGACCGTGATGAGGCAGCTTTGGACGCCCAGTATCCTGATTTGGCCAATATGGGTCAAGAAGATGAGGCGGATTCTCCTCCTTCCAAGGGAAAATCTGGTGATCAGGAAATGGTGGATGGGTGTGAGTCAGTTACTGGTGAGAAACCTACTTAGTTTGGAGTTTTTTCTTTTTTTGTTTTGGCCCATCCAGGGGGGTGTTCCTGGAATGAATATTTAGGTATTTTTTGGCTCATCCAGGGGGAATGTCCCTGGAATGGATAATTAGGTTTGTGGCAAGGCCAACTATTTTGGGTAAATAAATATTTGGTCTTTGTTGGTTCCTTTTTGTGTTTTGATAAGGCACTTTTGTAGTATTGGATGTGTATTCTTTGGATCGGCGATTATTCGATTGGATCGGGCGTTTCTTGTCTTGGATCTGGCCGTTTATTGTGTTATGGGTGGGGTTGTTGCACATGCGGAGGGCTTATGTCCCCTGCACTGTCGGAGGGCTTATGACCCATCTATGTTATACAATCCAGGAATAGATTTTCCAGGTTTGTATGTTAAGTTGAGCTCAGTATTTTAAGGCCTGTTTTTGCAACTGAAAGTTGGGTATCAGTTGGATATTGGTGGGGGTGGCCCCCAATCTTTAAGATTTGTTTTAAGTAAAGTGCAGTATATAAAACAAGTATTGAAGATTCTACTTGGTAAAAAGAAATATGAGAATATTGACAAGTACTTGGGCACATCATGGAAGAAATTATATAAGGCATTTATTCATATAATGGTAAGTATCATACATGTAGTTTCATATCAAGCCAGGCAAGAAATGTCAAGGTGAAAATTATACCTGGACTGGGAGATATATTTTATATGTGAAATAGTTTTAAGTGTGCAATATTCCAAGCTCTTGGGATCATTTCGCCGTCCAGGGTTTGTAACCTATAAGCTCCTGGGCGACTATTGAGTCAATCGGTAGGGACCTTCCCAGGTTGGGGCCAATTTGCCAAAGCATTCTTTTCTTTTGTGTTTTGGAAGACTTTCCGAGGACCAGATCTCCTACCCCGAATACCCTGGCTTTGTGAGTCTTGTTGTAGCTTTTCGCAACTCTTTCTTCGATATCTTTGCCAATCTAATGATGGTCTGCATCTCTTAGCTCTTTCGTTAAGTCCAGCTGTCCTCCATTAGAGGTATATTGCTTGTTATTGTGTTCAGCTGCATCTGGTGATGGAATGTCGACCTCGGCCCGGGATTATCGCTTCACATCCATAGACCAAGGAGTAGGGGTTTGGCCTGTGGATGTTTTAGGCGTGGTTCTATCGCCCCGGAGGACCGGGGAGCTCTTGACCCATCTGCCTTTCCTTCTTTCTAGCTTCTTCTTTATGCAGCTGATTACTACTTTGTTACTGGATTCTGCCTGACCGTTAGCTTTTGGATATCCTGGCGTGGAGGTTACCAGGTTGATGTTCCATTGAGCACAGAAGGCTGCTGTTCTTTTTCCCACGAATTGCGTGCCATTGTCACATACTATTTCAGAGGGGATGCCATATCTACATATGATGTTGTGTTTGATGAATGCTATGACATCCTTTTCCTTGACTTGCCTGTATGAATCAGCTTCTATCCACTTGGAGAAGTAATCAGTCATTGCTAGCATGAAAACTTTTTGTCCGGGTGCTTGAGGTAGTTTCCCTACTATATCCATGCCCCACTTCATAAATGGCCAGGGTGCGGATATGGAATGTAGTTCCTCAGATGGCTGATGGATATATGGTCCGTGAATCTGACAAGCTTTACATTTAAAGCTAAATTCCAGGCAATAGGCCCTCAAGGTGGGCCAATAATAACCTGTTCTGAGTACTTTGCTTGCCAGGCTTCTTCCACCTTTATGATTTCCACAGTATCCTTCATGGATTTCTGATAATATCTGCTCAGCTTCTTGTGGCTCCAGGCATCTGAGGTATGGCCCAGCCTGCAATTTCTTAAAAAGCACGTTGTTAATAATAGTATATGAAGCAGCTTTTATTTTTAGTGCTCTGGCATCTTGCTTATTTAGGGGGAGGATTCCCTGTTGTAGCCAGTCATAGTAAGGTTTTGTCTAAGAATTGGCAACATAAATTGGGAAACTTTCATCTTGTTTATTTATTGCAGGTTCTAATAAATGTACGATGGGTATTTTGTCGAAGTCAAGGGGACTGAAGTTTATGGCTCTTATTTTGATGCTGTACGAACTAGATTGTGGACTCAACTTAAGAATTTAAAGAATACTTGTACTCTTCCCTGGTGCATTGGCGGTGATTTTAACTCCCTCCTAAATTTCAATGAGATAGTGGGAAGTGAGGTTTTATGGTCTGAGATCAGGGAGTTCAGAGAATGTGTTGATTACTGTGAAGTGACTGACATTAGGGCTCAAGGTTCTTTTTTTACCTGAAACAACAAACAAGACTTTGCAACTCGTGTGTTCTCAAGAATTGATAGATGCCTTATCAATATGGAATGGATGCATTTGTACCCTGAAAGTAGAGCTTATTTTATGAATGAAGGGACTTTTGATCACTGTCCCTGTATTTGCTATAGAAGGAATGCCACTGTGATCAGGAATTCCCCTTTCAGATACTTCAACATGTGGAGCCTTGATCCTCATTTTCAGACTATAGTTCAGCATGAATGGGATAAACCTGTTACTGGAGTAAGAATGTTCCAGGTTGTAACTAAGCTTAAAAATTTGAAGCATCCCCTTAAGGAGCTTAACAAGAACATATTTTCTGATATTGAGACATCCACTGAGCTGGCAAAAATCCATTTGGATAATATTTAGACCCAGATGCATCATAATCCTCAGGATAGTGCCCTCCTGCAGGCTGAAAAAGAGGCTGCTAAATCTTTCACTCTTCTCAATAATGCCAAGATCAGCTTCCTCAGGCAGAAAACTAAGTCTGATTGGCTTAAAGGTGGTGATGGTAATACCAGATTTTTCCATAGTCAGATCAAGGCCAGAGAAATCCATAACAATGTACTTCAGATCACTGACTCTGTTGGAAATACTTATACTGATCACAAAGATATTGAACTGGCCTTCCTCTCTTATTATCATGGTCTACTAGGAACCAGCACCCACACAACTAAGGTGCATAATCCTACTGTTAGGACTGGGAAGGTCATTGAAGCTCACCATGTGACTACTCTGTTGAAACCAATTACTGATGCTGAGATTAGGCAATGTATCTATGCTATTCCTTCTTCCAAGAGCCCAGGACCTGATGGGTTCTCAAGTCAATTTTTTAAAGATACATGGGAAACTGTTGGGCCAGATGTTTATGCTGCTGTCAAAGATTTTTTTCATTCTGGTAAGATCCTGAAACAAATCAACACTACAACTATCACCCTTATTCCTAAAGTCCCTCAGCCTAAAACTGTCATGGAATTTTGTCCTACTGTGTGTTGCAATATTATTTATAAATGCATTGCTAAACTTTTATGCAATAAATTAAGTGAAGTCCTCCCTGACATTGTGAGTGAAAATCAAGGAGGGTTTGTGAAAGGAAGGAGTATAGTGGAGAATATTCTTTTTTGTCAGGACATTGTTAGACTTTACAATAGGAAATCAGCTTCCCCTCGATGTCTTGTCAAAATTGACCTCAAAAAAGCATATGATAGTGTTGAATGGGACTTTTTACATCAAATGCTTAAAGCATTGAAGTTCCCTGATCAGTTTGTCCATTGGACTATTTCTTGTGTCTCTACTCCTACCTATTCCTTATCCTTGAAGGGTAACACTTTTGGATTTTTCCCTGGGAAAAGAGGGCTTAGGCAGGGGGATCCCTTATCCCCCCTCCTGTTCACTCTGTGCATGGAGTACCTTTCAAGGATACTTACTGTTGTGGGGCAACAGAGTGACTTCAGATTTCATCCCCTCTGCTCTCATCTGAAATGCTGATGATCTCCTCTTATTTGCAAAAGGGAATGCTCCTTCTATTATGTGGATTTTAAGAGCATTTGCCACTTTTTCTGCTGCTTCTGGCCTTCAGCTTAACAAGGATAAATCTGAAATATACTTCAATGGGGTGCAACATAATACTCAGCAAGATATACTACAAGTTTCTGGGTTTGTGAAGGGCTCCCTGCCTTTCAAATATTTGGGTGTTCCTATCTCCTGTAAAAAAATTGACTAGGAATGAAGGAAGGAAACTTATTGATAAAATTGTGGCTAGGATAAGAGCTTCGGGGGCCAAACACTTATCCTATACTGGAAGGCTGACTTTGGTCACCTCTGTTCTTCAATCCCTTCACTCTTACTGGTCGAATATTTTCCTCATTCCCAACTGTATAATGAGCAAGATTGATGCTATCTGTAGAAACTTCTTATGGGGTGGCACTAACCTATACCTAAGAGCAACTGCTATCCACTGGGATCAATGCTGCAGGTCTAAATCTGAGGGTGACTTAGGTATTAAAGCTACTAAAGTTTGGAACAAAGCCATCCTGGGGAAGTATGTTTGGTGGATTGCAAATAAGAAAGACCATCTGTGGGTAAAATGGATAAATCATGTGTATATGAAAGGGACTCATTGGACTATTTACACTCCCCCAACTGATTGTAGCTGGACTTGGAAGAAAATTGCCTATCTCATGGGTATTTTCAGGTCAGCTTATGTTAATGACAAGTGGAATGGTACCATAACAGATTACAGTGTGCAAGAGGGGTATAGGTGGCTCAGACCTTCCCTTTCTCAAGTTCACTGGTGGAGGGTTTGTTGGAATAACATGAATATTCCTAAAACTTCCTTTATTTACTGGGCAATGATTCAAAATAGGCTGTTTACCCGTGATAGAATGAATAGAATGGGGTGTCCTCAGGGTCTGAGTTGTTACATTTGTGCAGGAGCTGATGAGAGTCATCTTCACCTTTTCTTTGATTGCCCTTTTAGCACTAGATGTGTTTACCTTTTGCAGTCATATCTTGGTATTCACTTTGATCCCAGGAAGCTTACTCAGTGGTATAGATGTGGAAGAAGACTTAGTGTGCTGGTCAGGAAGTTTGTCACCAGCTGTCACATTAAGCTGGTCCATTCTATTTGGTTGGCCAGAAATAGAGCTCGGCTTTTTGACCAGGTTATCCATCCAGAGTTGCTAGTCAAGCAAGTTTTGCGAGATATGTCCATCAGATTTTGGGCCATGAATCAGCAGATAGTTCAGAGTAGAGATAAGTGTTGGCTTGATAAGATAGCATCTTTGAGTCTGTAATCTTTTGTTTTGCGTTTGTGTTCACAGTGTATGTAATACCCCTGGATGATGTACTTTTGTTAATATTAATATACTTACCTTTTACCAAAAAAAAAAAAAGATAAAATGGATTCCATTTTATCTTTGTCAATTTATCAATTTGTCACATGTCACAAGTCATGTAAAATTGTCATGCATTTTTAACATATTAAAAAAACAACGTATTAATAAAAATACGTCATGTACAAAATCGACTTAGTAATCATAATTACTTGTACCAAAATGATTTACCAATTATAAATCACAACATCTTGTATTTATAATAAATTATTCATTCAAATTCAATTGTTTCCGTAAACAATAATTTCATCTAAGTAATAAAACAATTCGATCACTTAGACCGTATCTTATTTAATCAAATTATAATGAGATACGTAAATATTACTTCCAAAATCGTCCGTCAATTTTAAGTAATTTAATTAACCCGTATCGTCATACGATCAGTTAAATAATCAATTAAGAGTGTTACCCTTTAGGTATGACCTAAGGGGATCAACTGATCACCACCGTCGCACGACAGTAATGTCAAACTCTAGTCAGCCAATCATTACCGATATGTGTGGACTAGTTGACAGTAAAATACTACTTCCCACATGTATTCTTAAAATGAGACTTAAACATGTGATCATCATGATCGACAGTTGTGATCGCATTATTGTCGGAGGACACATATTCCAACAGGGTCAATCTCCATAGGGAGGCGGTCACTATCTACTTGTTTATTCTAGTCTGTCTACGGTCACAATTTGGGGGTTTGAGTATGAATAAACTAAACTAATAAGAACAAGGGTAAAGAGAAAACAAAGAGAGAGATGCCAGGATGTCGGCCTATCATGGTATTACACAAATCAGCTAAAGGTAGGTCAATCGATCTAATGTGAGAAGGGTAAAGGAAAGGTCCTTTCGATTCGCTATCCGCCCTAAAATACAACTAGCTTAGCTTCGACCCTCACTAGTGTAGTCTATTGCTCATAACAGGTCTATTCATTCCAATCTTCCGATCTAGGATTGAACTTAACCAAATTAACTAATTCAGTTGTATGCATTCAACCAAACGATTATAATTAAATTGTTAATGAAACCATTCTCACATAAAATCTCCTAAACCAACTATCGCATCATTGCTATACTACCATGACTCCCCTAATCCTAGCATTAAGGGATTAGCTAAACATAGTAATAGGTAAAGCAATAACAATAGATAAAAGGACAAACATGATATAGAAATATGCAAGGGAATTAAATTAAATAAAGGGAGTAAGGGAATTACAGAAGTTTAAGATCCAGCAAAAGGAAGGCAAAAGCACCGTTCAACAGAGAAAGGAGAAAAGAGAACTCCCTAAACCTAATTAAGTCTCTCCTATTTATAGGAGAGATATTTATTTTAACCTAAAACATAATTAAAATATCACGAAAATAAGTTTACGCCAGAAAAACTCACGTCACATAGCAAACTACTCGATCGAGGACTTTAGAACTCCTCGATCGAGTAACTGCTAGCAAAAACCTCTCGATCGAGGACATTAGGTACTCGATCGAACACTATCAGAAAAAGGACATTCGATCGAGGATATTAACCACTCGATCGAACAAGATAGTACTCGATCGAGTACTATCCAGCGCACAATTCCTGCTTCGCGCACTAAACTTCAAACGGCCGCCATATCTTCGTTACTTGGGCAAACAGAGCGTTTCCGGTGGCGTTGGAAAGCTAAGAGGATAAGATGAATCTAGTTGGAATCACATGAAAATAAGTTGTAGAACTCGAGATATAGCTCTTCAAATTAGGCACTAGTAATTTGAAGTTCTTCGTTTGCTCGCCTAGCTATCTTACTTCTTTGCGCATCACAATTAGTAGTTTCCAAGCTCCGACTCAACTCATCTCGTAAATGCATGCATATGGACATGTTTTAAGCTTGATTATGCTCCTTTCCGGTTCATACCTGCAAATAATACAAGACAAACCAAATTAGACTATTCGGGGGGCATTTGTAGCGAAACACTACTAAATATGCATTGGAATGCGTGCAAATGAAGTACAAAATACCTATATAAAATGCACGCATCAAATCTCTCCAAGCCAAACCTTTGCTTGTCCCCAAGCAAACTATATGCAAAACTAGTGGAACAGAAAAGAAAACTCAGAGCTAGCTACAAATTGTCCACTCAAACCGATTTAATGCAGCAAACTAACACTTATAGCAAAAAACTATCAAATGCAAACGAGTTGTAAGATGTTTATAATAAAGCTGAACAGTCGACCTTGCAAGACCTCTGATAATGGACTTTCTCGGGTTATTCTTCTCTCATGAAGAAAAGGGTAAGCATATCAGTGTAAGAGAAGGAGAAAAATAGTCGCTCACCTGAACTACGACCGACATAAACATGCATGCAGCTAATATGATAGACAATTCTAACTACCGTACACACATTCCAACCAAACAAGATATGTCACAGCCGAGGGCTTACAAAAATATGGCAAAGTGAGGCAATGGGTAAGAAAAAGGCAAAACATTTATGGAATTGTGAGGTAATAGTCAAGCTAGCTACCTAACGAAACCATACTTAAACAAATCCGATTCTTCACCATTAGAAATAAGCACAAGTGCCCTTCATTTTTCACACAAGCTCACTAAACCAAAGTAGTACTCCTCATAAGATATAGAATAAGAATATAGGAGCAAAAACCATTAACAAACAAATCTTTTCATCATTTTTTCTTCTTCTTTCTTTTCTCCTTCTTTTTTTTTTCTTTTTTCTTTTCTTCTTCACGTTTTTTTCTTTCTTTTTTTTTCCATTTTCAACTTTTTCATATTTTTTTCAACACACCATCCTTCCTTCTTTCATAAATTACCAACTCCAAAACAATACAAAATACCGCATAAGCATACACTAAACTAGCTTGAAAGGCAGGCTAAATTTGGATGTAGTCAAGGGTCAATAGGCAAATTTGGCTAAATGTGGAGTTAAATGGGTAAAAATGGAAGAAAGGGGAAATGTAAGCACCTCCCTGCATGTGACACCAACCACTAACCCGAATGTATGTAGGCAAAAAGCAATTGAATTTCATGTACGTGCAAACTAATGAACATGTTACAAGAAGTATACTACTCACAATCCTACATGTACTGGTCATAAATGACACCAGTTATAAGGCTCTAGTATCTTAGAATATATAAGTATTTTGCCAAAATTTTCAGGCCAAGTCTATTTGTTCAGCTGTATTTTAACATAAACTCGTAGATTATGCAAAAGACAAAGCTAAAAGATATTAATTTTTACAAGGCTTAAGCAAAAGGACAAAAAGTAGTGCAATTTCATCATCGAAATACACCGTTCCGATTCAACCTATATGCTAAAATAAACGTGCAATTTTTTTATTTGTATCAAATTTTTTAATTTTTTGAGATTTTGATTTTTATAAAAATAAACAACAATGCATACAGAAATTAAACGTGATAACAAAAATGCAATAAAAACAACATGCAGACACAGATATGGATGCATAACCTCCCCAAACCAAACCGTACAATGCCCTCATTGTACCCAAAAATAGGGAAAAGAAATGCAAACTAAAAAGGAGAGAGAGACTGCGGAAAACTCACAAGAACACACGAACAAGGGACCTCCCCAAACCAGCCAACAACATGGGAGGTCACAAACAGCTTCACAGTGGCGTCATTGGAAACAATACAAAACAAGCCTACTCGTGGTACTTCGATCGAAAAGATAGACTACTCGATCGAGTAAAATCAGCTGCCGAAGTGTTCGATCGAGGAAAAAGAGTTACTCGATCGAGATGTCTATTTCTGTGGATGCTCGATTGAAGAGGATAAGCAATCGATCGAGGGAGTGGGCACTCGATCGAACAGAAAATAGCTCGATCAAGGGCTCCCTATTGCGGTACTCCTAGGCGACAGTGAAGCACCTGCAAAGACTCAAATAGCAACCATAAAAACGACCAAAAACCCAGCCGATATTGTTCGCAGTCTATGGTCGTAGTGACCAATTATTACTTGTTCAACAAATACTGAAATGTTTCAAAAAACTACTCAAAAGAAATCTAAACTCCGGGTTGCCTCCCCGTAAGTGCTAGTTTCAAACAGGTCCCAGCTCGACCTTCTCTTTTCTTCAACCGCCATTCTAATTGACCCAAGTCAAAATAGCTCAAAGCACGGAGCAGCAGATCAAACAACTGTGAATGCGCTACACAAAAATGTAAGTAGCACCATAATATAATAATAACATATGAAATTGATATGTACAACCGTTTAAGCCTAACGAATTTCCTATGACAGATATGGTGAAAAATTATTATCTTATTTGTCCAACCGGGAGGGAGTCGAGCATCAAAATAAAAAGCAGGGGTCATATGAGATAGTGTACCATTAATACCAATAATAAAGAAATTATCAATATCTACCTCAGGTTGGTCGCTCCTAACGTCGGAATCATTGGCAAAAGAGTATATTACCTCTACCGCGCTAGGAACAGTCACTGACTCAGCTACCTTCTCATTCCCCGCGCTAGGAACAGTCACTCGGCTTTCCAAATGGGGGATTCACCATAACCATTGTCTTCATTCGTATCGTCATCCGAAATAGGCGAGAATGATGAATCAACAGTGTTCATGGTCAGAGCACTCGATCGAGCAAGAATAGTGCTCGATCGAGGAGTTTCTTCATACAACTCAGTAGATCGAATAAGGTAGGGTGTTCGATCGAGGTCCTCTTCCTCAGCATTACTCGATCGAACAGTGTGGGGTGTTCGATCGAGGTCTTCCTCATACAAACCGTTTGATTGAGTGGTAAGTTCTGCTCGATCGAATTCCTCCTCATAGAATTCACTCGATCGAACAAGGTGGGCCGTTCGATTGAGTGTTTGATGCTGAACCTTAGTGAGGTGCTTAAGAAATGCTTCGTTTTCAATAGCTTCTTCAATTTCCGAGTCATACAAATCTTCATCATCAATAGGCAGCTTAGGTCCTTCATAGGAAGGACCGCTCTCGGTACAAATAGCAAGTACCTCCTCTGAATGCCTATAGTCCATCTCGGTAGCTAATTGAGCTATTTGAGATTCAAATAGCTTGACACAAGCTTCCCTAGCTTTGTCAGATTCTTGCACTAGAAGTGCAAGCGCCTTCACCAAGGATTTCAATTAAATAACCTCTTCATTCTCTTTAACGGGAGGAAGGGTTTGTTGTTGCGGGGGCCAGATAAAGGGATGTGGTGGAACATATGTGAAGGAATGACTGGCTTGCCTACACTACCTAAATGCATAGACTTCGTCGTTCCGTACTAGACAGATAACAGCATTGTGCCTCGCAGCACCACATCTCTAACAATAGACCACATGTCGAGCCATCGGATGGAACATAGGTGTAAGATCAAAGGTACTCAAGCCTTCCCTTTGATGATCTTTTACCTAGAACTGTCTAGGTAGGACCTGTAGGGCCTATCAAAACAACATTAAGGAAAAAGATTAGAACTGCCTCAAGGAATAAATCCCTTGAGGCTAAAGACAGTCAAAAATAAACAAATAAATAAAGTAGCTGCCTCCCCGACAACGGCGCCAAAATTTGATACCAATCAAAAAATTTCACGTTTATTTTAGCATATAGGTTGAGTCGGAACGGTGTATTTCGATGATGAAATTGCACTACTTTTTGTCCTTTTGCTTAAGCCTTGTAAAAATTAATATCTTTTAGCTTTGTCTTTTGCATAATCTACGAGTTTATGTTAAAATACAGCTGAACAAATAGACTTGACCTGAAAATTTTGGCAAACTACTTATATATTCTAAGATATTAGAGCCTTATAACTGGTGTCATTTATGACCAGTTCATGTAGGATTGTGAGTAGTATAATCCTTGCATAGCATGTTTATTAGTTTGCACGTATATGAAATTCAATTGCTTTTTGCCTACATACATTCGGGTTAGTGGTTGGTGTCACATGCAGGGAGGTGCTTATATGTCGCCTTTCTTTCATTTTTACCCATTTAACTCCACATTTGAGAAATAATTTGCACTAGTTTCAGCGCTAGTTTTACTATAAAGAAGAGCAATAATTAAAGAAAGCAAAAGATTAGATTAAGGTTAAGAGAAAGAGAGATTACAAAAGAGCGAATCCGGCGTAGCAGCGGTAATTAAGAGAAGTAAAGAGAGTATTAAGCGTATAAAAAGTGTGATAAGATTTTTTTAACCTAATCCCGACTTCCTTTATATAGGTGTAGATACCTCATTTCTGCACCTCCCGCAAACCACCCAGTGATGATTAGGCCGCAAGTTTTGTATACGGAATGATTTGTCACAGTTCGTAAGTTTATCGTCAAGTGATCGCTCAAACACTTGTCTCTACCTCTTAATTGTCATCTACGTGTCGATACGGTCGTTTTGGCAGTAATTGGAGTACATTTGGAGTCCGGGTCAAAAACCGTCTTCATTCTCTAATAACCGAGTCAGAATGTTCTGGAATGTTCCGGATATTTCTATTCCATATTTTCCAATCTTTTGATCTTTGGTAAAATATCTCTCGTAATATTCACACAAAATATTAAGGAAACGAGATTAATCCGCTATTCCATAATAGAAACGCGGAAATCTTTCTTCCGCAGGAGGAAACCACTGAGGAAAGGACGCAGCAAGTGCTGCGCCTCTTCCTCAGTCCTTTCCTGCGTATTTTCCGTATCTTTTCGAGATTCACTTCCAAAGTTTCTCCGAAAACCCTACTTCCTCCGTGTGATTAGTATAAATAGAGACATTCGGTCTCACATATTTCTCACGCGAGTGTCCGCCCTTCTCTTCTCCCTTTGCATTCTAGACCACGCTCTTGCTTTTTGGCGTCTACGTGCTTGAATTTTCGACCACGTAAGCTCGGATCTTTCTGAGTACCAGCCTCGTTTTGCATGACCGACCAATTTGACCAACTTCACATCAATCAACTTAATCAACCTTATTCGTTTTTCTCCTAGAGGGCAATTTCATCTACATTCGAGTCGAGCATCACTAAACGTTAACTTAGTTCATCTCGTTTCGTCAAACATGTAAGTCTGAGGGTGTATAATCCTTATTTTATTATTCTTATTTATTATCGTAATTAATATTGTAAGATTTATGTCGAAAAGATTCTTAAAACCGATTTGTAAAACCTTGTTTAAAAACCCTTTTTACGGATTATCAGAAGACAACCGTCAAGAATGGACGCAGCAACTGCTGCGCCTCTTCGTGAGGCTGCCGCAGTTCCTGCTTCCTTTCTTCTTCCTTCGTCTTTTGTTCGTCCTTTTGTTTTTCGCT
Source organism: Silene latifolia (assembly GCF_048544455.1). Lineage (NCBI taxonomy): Eukaryota > Viridiplantae > Streptophyta > Magnoliopsida > Caryophyllales > Caryophyllaceae > Silene > Silene latifolia. The sequence continues at coordinate 1,512,543 of NW_027413701.1, forward strand.
TTGTTATCAATTGTTCATTGTTTCATTAGCATAGCAATTTAAATATGATAATTTTAACCTGTAATTTATTCATAATTCTTCATAATTAATTCATCTTTCAAAATCCCGACTTAAATCCCTTATAATTCATATTTGTGGGTTTATGTCATTGAAATTAATTCGGTTTTAGAGGTTAGATTAACCCATATTGAATCTCTGGAATTCATCTTTGATATATTTGTATCTGTTATTTACCGTCACCATCATTAATTCATCATTAATAACTTGTTCAGCCTAATTAATTTGTCTTAGTTTGTTAATTTGTAATTAATAATCCTATAAATCTTATAATAATTCGTTCTAATTTGTTTTTATCCATGTTTTATCGTTTTTATGACCCCATTCACATGTAAATAATATGCTAATCACTTTCATCCGAGTCAATTATCCATTAATCAAGAATTAAATTCACCAATGAACATTAACGAGTTGCGGTTCCGGCTTCACAGCCAGAACTCAAGCCAGGAATAGACGCAGCGACTTTCGCGCCTCTTCCAAGGGACGCAGCTCTGTTGCGCCTGTTCCCGGTTGATTTCTGTCTCTGAATTCCCGTTTTTGCTTTGACCTAGTTTATTAATTACGTGTTTAATTAACAATTACTCGTATTATCGCCTAATATCTGTTCGTTTATTTATTTATTCTTTATTTTCTAAAATCATCCATTTTAAATGTATTTTCGACATAAATCATTAAATCCGATGTAATTATTGTAATTTTCCATTATTGTATTATTATTTTATTTCTTTTATTGTATTGCTTGTATGCTTCCACATGCAATTAACCTAAATCTCTACCTCGACATTAATTGTATGTTAAATTATGTGTCTACCGACTTAGTTAATTCTCACATGCTAGGATTAATTTATTGGATGTTGCATTGCATGCATATAATCGACAATATATCGAGTATAGACAATTTCCCTAATCATTAGTAGAGGCCGCTATTGAGGCGGGCGGGATTAGGTGTTCGATCAAAAGAGCTTCCTAATACGTACCCTCACCCCTTACTCCAGATCTCTGTGAACATCCAAGTTGATTGGCATCCACGAGAGTCATTCTAGACATAGAATGCTAAGGGTGACGAGTGCTTAGTGTTCATGTCATTACTTTGTCTCTTGACATGACACGAGTTATTCGAACGGTTTCCAATTTTCCACAATAAATTGGTGGCGACTCCACAAATGCAAACAAACCAAGAGAGTGAAAAGCTTGCTTCGCTTTTAGCCCCCGTGGGCCCGCGTCCACAGTTTGGCGACTCCGCTGGGGATAATACACTTACGTGTAGCCAAAAGGGTGAAACTTGAACAAGGTTAGGGAATAGTTTGTAAGACAATTGTCGGTTTTCATAACTCGGTCTTCCTAGATCGTTTCATTCGGCCTTCCTAGGCCCAACCCAACCCATTCGACCAATCGTACCGTCTAAACGGTCCTAATTCTTATTTCGGCCTAAGGATGGATAGCGATTGACGTCATCCATACCATGGTAGTTACTCTTGTTTGTATCAAGGACTTTCACTACTTGAGGAAATGGACTAGGAATCGGCCATACTCTTGTTTAGTACGAGCCTCTCCACAGACCTCGGGTTTGATTGTTCGGTATGGCAACCCACCCTTTAAAGCGAAAGCCCTTCTAAATGCACTCAGCATCCCGTTATAATGCTTGTATAATGTTTGTACCATATGTGATCACCATTCCTAAACAAAACCATGACGATTTTTGGAAAATCAAAATCCCTTTTAAATTGTAAAATTTTCGAAACATAGGCCTAATATTAGCGCAAAACCAGTTGAAACTCTGCCCGATTGTCGAGTCAAAATTGGGGCCTCAAAACCCATTTCAAAACCTCACTCCGAGTCCACTCCTACAACTACACTAAAGTTGACTAGGACTAACATTTTCAAACTTTGTCATTTCCTCAAAACTCACTTGACACAAGTGGCACACTCCCACTTCAGGAGTCAAAACATTTCTTTTCGAGTAAGTGTGCTAGAATGGTCGATCGTGTTTTGATTTGTCGTCGATCTCTTATCCAGTTTCCAAGATGCCTGAAACAAGTGACGTGAACTTCAACCAACACCAGAATGGTAATGATCAAATCCTAGCCGCACTAGCTCGTCTCCAAGTCACTCAAGACCAAGTGTATGATCGCCTTGACACAATCGAGGGCCGAATATATGCCGTCGAAACGAGGATGCCTCCTCGAGAAAGTGAAGTGTCTGATGAATTTGTGAATAACTTCGGGGACGAAAACCCTCCCATAGGTATGATTACAGCTGAGAAACGACTCCAATACTTAGAGGAACAATTGATGTATCTCAATGGTGATGACATTTATAGGGAAAATAATCGTAAATATGAAGCCGTGAGTTCCAAGTTGCCAACCAACTTCAACATGACGGATATCCCTAAATTCAAGGGGCATGAAAACCCTTTGAAACTGTAGATACCTCATTTCTGCACCTCTCGCAAACCACCCGGTGATGATTGGGCCGCATTTTTGCTACGCAGAACGATTTGTGACAGTTCGTAAGTCTATCGTCAAGTGATTGCTCAAATATTAATGTCTACCTCTTAGTTGTTATCTACGTGCCGATACGGTCGTTTTGACAGTAATTAAAGTATATTTGGAGCCCGGGCCTAAAACCGTCTTCATTTTCTGATAACCGTTAAATCCCGAGTCAGAATGTTCTGGAATGTTCCGGATATTTCTATTCCATATTTTATAAATATTTCATAATCTTTATCCTTTGGTAAACAATTTCCCGTAATATTCACACAAGATATTAAGGAAAACCAAATTATTCCGTCCTACCATAACTTAAACACGGAAATCTTTCTTCCGCAGGAGGAAACTCCTTGGGAACAGACGCAGCAGGTGCTGCGCCTCTTACAAGAGACGCAGTGGCTGTTGCGCCTCTTCCCAGGTCCTTTTCTGCGTAATTTTCGTATCTTTTTCATATCTTTCTGAGATTCACTTCCAAAGACTCTCCGAAACCCTAATTCCTTCACGTGATTAGTATAAATAGGAGCCTTCGCTCCTCATATTTCTCACGCGAGTATCCGCCCTTCTCTTCTTCCTTTGCATTCTAGACCTTTGTTCTTACTTTTTGGCGTCTACGTTCTTGAACTTTCGACCATGTAAGCTCGGATCCTTCTGATTACCCGCTTCGTTTGCATGACCGACCAATTTGACCAACTCCACAATCAATCAACTTAATTAATCTAATCGTTTTGCTCTTACGAGGGCACTTTCTTTACATTAGCGTCGAGCATCACTAATCGATATCTTAGTCCTTCTCGTTTCGTCAAACATGTAAGTCTGAAGGTGTAAATCTTCCTTTATTTATTGTTATTTACTTTTTGTATCATCAATTGTAAGGTTTATGTCGAAAATACCAATTAAAACCGATTTCTGAAACCGTACTTTAAAACCCTTTTTACGGATTTCCAGAAGACAAACCGTCGAGAAAGGACGCAGCAACTGTTGCGCCTCTTCGAAGGAGCGCAGTACCTGCTGCGCCTCTTCGTGAGGCTACCGCAGTTCCTGCTTCCTTTCTTCTTCCTTCGTCCTCTGTAAATTCGTTCGTTATTTGATTTTTATTTGTTTGTTCATTAATTCTTCGACATAATAGCTTATAATTTCATCTGTATAATATTGTTCATTCACACGTTTAATTCACCATTAAACCCGACTTAAATCCCTTATAATCAATATTTGCGGGTTTTCGTCATTAAATTCAATCCGGGTTGTAGAAATTCAATTTGTTCATATTGAGTTTCTGGAATTCGACCTTTGATAAATTTTCATCTGTCTATTGTCATATTCGTCATTAATTTGTCGTTGATTCATCTTGTTTAGTTTATTTCATTCACCCATGTCACTAATCCATCATTCGTTCATGTAATTAATTCGTTTGTATCCGTCTCATCCGTGTTTTATTGTTTTATGACCCCTCAATCACATGTAATTAACCTATTAATCACTTTCATCCGAGTAAATAATTTAATCAATCATTAAATTTACCAACGAGTATTAACAACACGCAATTCCGGCTTCACAGCCAGAATTCAGATCAGCAATTGACGCAGCAACTGCTGCGCCTATTCCAAGGGACGCAGCTCTACTGCGCCTATTCCGGGTTGATTTCTGCCTCTGAACTCCGTTGTTGCTTGTCCTAGATTAATTAGCTTACGTATAATTGACTATTAATCGTATTATCGCCTACTGATTTGATCGTTGATTCATTCTTTTATTCGTTTTCTCAAATCATCCGTTTTAAAGGTATTTTCGACATAAATCGCCTAATCCATTGTAATTATTGTAATTTTCATTATTGTAATTTTCTTTATTGTATTTGTCATATTTATTGTATCATTTGTATGTTTTCACATGTAATTGAATATTAAATCCTACTTCGACCCAAGTGTTTGCTAATTACGTGTCAACCGACTTAGCCTAATTCTTCACATGCTAGGATTAAAACTTGGATGTTGCATTGCATGCGAATAATCGACGATATATCGAGTATGAATAACTTCCCTAATCATTAGTAGAGGCCGCTATCGAGGCGGGCGGGATTAGGTGTTCGATCAAAAGAGCTTCCTAATACGTACCCTCACCTCTTACTCCAGATCTCTGTGAACATCCGTGTTCATTGGCATCCACGAGAGTCATTCTAGACATAGAATGCTAAGGGTAACGATTGCTTAGTGTTCATGTCTCTACTTTGTGTCTTGACATGACACGAGGTATTCGAACGGTTCCAATTTCCCATAAAAATTGGTGGCGACTCCAACAAAAATGCAAACGCTTGTTCTCTTCCTCCCAAGCCCTCCCGTGGGCCCCCCGCTGTGCACAGTTTGGCGACTCCGCTGGGGATAATACACTTACGTGTAGCCAAGGGTTAAACTTGAACAAGGTTAGGGAATAATTTGTACAAGACAATTGTCGGTTTTCATAACTCGATCTTCCTAGACCGTTTCATTCGGCCTTTCTAGGCCCAACCCAACCCATTCGACCAATCGTCCCGTCTAAACGGTCCTAATTCTTATTTGGGCCTAAAGATGGATAGCGATTGACGTCATCCATACCATGATGCTTACTCTTGTTTGTATCAAGGGCCTTCACTACTTGAGGAAATGGACTAGGAATCGGACTTCCTCTTGTTTGGTACGAGCCTCTCCACAGACTTCGGTTTTGATGGTTCAGTATGGCAACCCACCCTTTAAACCAAAACCCTTTTAAATTCACTCAGCATCCCGTTATAATGCTTGTATGAATGTTTGTACTTTACGTGATCATCATTTCTAAACAGAACCATGACGATTTTTGTAAAAAATCAAAATCCTTCTCTAAATCAAAATTTCGAAAAAAAAAGAGGCCATTGGTTAGCGCAAAACCCAGTCGAAACTCTGTCCGTTTATCGAGTCAAAATCCGGGTCACATGCCCATTTCAAAACCTCACTTCGAGTCTACTCCTACAACTACACTATAGTTGACTGGGATACATATTTTCAAAATCCTTGTCTTTCTTCAAAGCTCACTCAACACAAGTGGCACACACCCACTTCACCGAGTCAAAACATTTCTTCTTTTAGCAAGTATGTTAGATTGGTCGATCGTGTTTTGATTCGTCATCGATCTCTTATCCAGTTTTCAAGATGCCTCGATCCAGCGAAACAAACCTCCACCAACTTCAAGATGGTAATGATCAAATCCTAGCCGCGCTAGCCCAAATCCAAATTACCCAAGACCAAGTCCATGATCGCCTTGAGACCATCGAGGGACGGATCTATGCCGTAGAGGGAAGATTGCCTCCCCATGAAAGTGAAGTAATAGGTGACTCTGCGGATGAATCCAGGGATGAAAATCCTCCCATGGGACTAACTGTAGCCTAGAAAAGACTCCAATACTTAGAGGAGCAATTGATGTACCTTAAAGGGGATGACATTTATAGGGAGAACAATCGCAAGTATAAAGTCGTCAATTCCAAATTGTCAACCAACTTCAATATGACGGATATCCCTAAATTCAAGGGGCACGAGAACCCTTTGAACCACATCCGTGCCTTCAAGGATTACATGTCTATCAAAGGCATCAAACCCGAGATGTTCTTAAGGATCTTTCCTTCATCTCTTGACACCATCCCGAAGCAATGGTTCTACTCCTTAGAACACAAGAAGGTCGCTACTTGGGAAGATGCCGCAAACGAGTTTTCTAAACAATATGCGGATAATGCCGAGATCCAAGTTAACATGCGCACTCTAGAGGTTCTTACCCAAAATGACAAAGAAGGATTCACCAACTTCCTAAGTAGGTGGAGGAAGACTAGTACCCAACTAGTTGAACGCCCGGATGAGGCTACCCTTGTGGAGAAGTTTGTAGACAATCTCAAACCCATCTTGTTGGGAAATGTGTCCTCAACAATAGTGCGATTACATGATTTAAATATCATTATTAAATCTCATTTTAAGAATACAATTGGGAAGTAATATTGTTACTGTCAACTGGTCAACATATATCGGTAATGATTGGCTGACTAGGGTTTGACATTACTGTCGTGTGACGGTGGTGATCAGTTGACCCCCTAGGTCATACCTAAAGGGCAATACTCTTAATTGATTATTTAATTAATCGTATAATGTTGCGAGTTAATTAAATTACTTGAAAATTGACGGACGATTTTGGAAGTATAATTTACGTATCAAATTGAAATATGATTAAATGAGATACGGTCTGAGTAATCAAATTGTATAATTACTCGGATGAAATAAAATTGTTTAAAGAAACAATCGAAATTGAATGAATTGTTATAAATACAATCTGTTGTGATTTATAAATTGGTAAAATATTTTGGCACAAGTAATTATGATATTACTAAGTCGATTTTTGTATGTGACGTATTTTTATTAATACGTTGATTTTTAATATGTTAAAAATACATAACATATATATGTGACATATGACATGTTACATATAGACAATTGACAAAAATAATATGGACTCCATATTAGGTATAATGGTCGAAATTATGGAGGGTGATTAGGCTTAAATTATGTTTATATTTTAATAAGAAACATAATGATGAAAAAGCTAATCTAGCCATGCAAGTCTACTCACCTTGTGAAGACCACTATGGGCATGCATTGGCTCCCCAAAAGGGCTCCTCTCCACCGGTTTTTTGAGGAGGTAATTAGAGAGTTTTTCTCTCTAATTATTCATTCATTCATTTACATTATTTTTGCTAGAGTTAGAAAGATAATATCCTCTCAACATTTGAGTGTAAAATTAGAGAGATAAAATACTCCAAAATACCTTCTCCTACCCGGTTTTAGGAGTTAAAATACCAACTATTTTGGTTCAATTTTTACAAGATTAATATTATACTAGATTCAATAATATTAATTAGATTAAGAGAAAGCCTTGGGTATAAAGCTTGGGGAGAGATCTTGTACTTAGATCTTTGTTCTTCCATAAGGATAAGCTCAAGAACAAGAGAGAAAGGTGATCTCTCTTGTGCCCAATATAGCCGAAATATTGAATGTAAGGACATTATTTCTCTTCTCTTTTATTAATGTTTGCATGCATAAGATCCGTTTTAATTTATGACAAATTAATTTGACATATATGAGTATGTTATAATGTATATAGATCTACATTTCCTTCAATCGGTATCATGAGCCACGGTTGTTTGCATGCAAATTGGTTAAAAGTTTTTCCGAGTTATATGAATAACAAAATAAAACTTGTAAAATTTGTGTTATTATGATATATCACGAAATAATTACATGCATGTTAATATTTCTGGTCCTAAAGTGTTTTAGGATTTTTGGGTTATTTTTCCGGATTTTTATTGTTCATATTTTACAATAATGGCATTTAAATGTGATTTTATGAGTAAAAATGTCATTTTTGGTCTAAAAATAGCTATACTTCGAATTTTCACTTGGTTTTTGGATATGTTGTTACATATATTATTTTGAGATAACCTGTAAATTTTCATAATTTTTGCACTTGTTATGCTCGAAAAATGAATTTTTCATTATTAAATTCGGATTTAAGAGAAAAATAGGTTAATATGAGTTAAATTTCGAATCTGGTCATAGAAAATTTATATGTTGTCACATGCAATTTTACAAGATGTGTGTAAAATAATTGGCTATAAAGAAGTCTTTTAGCATGATTTATGAATTTTTGAAGAAAAATGACATAAATAGTGACTTTATTAGTGAAAATTAATAAAATATAATCTATGACTTAGGAAAAACGTCTAATGTTGCATTTTATTATATTTTTCAGATCTAAAATTGAAAAGTTAATGAAAATAATTTTTCCATGTTTTTATGATTATTTTATTAAATATCGATAAACCGCAACATTGTTTTTCCGGAAAATTTTCGAAATTTTTAACCTAAGATTTTGAACATTATGAGTGTCATGGATTTTTTCCAGAATGTTCATGAATTTAAATTTCAAATTTTGAATTTATTTGGAATTTTTGGATTTATTTGAAGTTTAATAGCTTAATTTTGTATTTTTGGCCCATTTATGAACAATTTTGTAAATAAAAGTTAATTATGGTCAAATTATTAGTGAAGACTATATTTTGAGTCCTAAGAGGTTAGGGTAATTAACTTATGCATAAATATGAGTTTATGTATTTTTGTGATTATAAAATGTTGAAATCACGCAAATCCGTAAAAACCGAGTAATATGCGATATTGGCTAATTAAAAGGCGATTTAGCATAAAATTGAGCATGTTCATACATATTATAATGCTGCATTTTTCTTTATGATTGTCATAATTTTAATTTATGTAATTTTGAATTATGTAATTTTTACTTAGTATGGCCTTAGATTTTAATTGGTATTGCCCGAATTGCATGGGAATATCGATTCGGTTGTAATTTTATTGTGATCTCGTATCACCGTTTTGTAATTTAATAGATTTATTTTATTTTAGTTACAAATGTATAATAGGAATTATGTAATTTATTATGTAATTTTATTCATTCCGGAGTTCCTAAAGACGGATTTCTTCAAGAATGGCGATACATAAAGACGGTGTTACCTCGAGATGCGTGCCACAACCGAAGTTCAAGGGACCAATGGAGTTGGTTTCCGAATATGTAATAGTTAAAGAGTTTTTCTATTTTAGGAAAGGCCATACTAGGATTTATTTATCTTTATGCTTGCATTTTATTTTATGTCACATGCATCGCTAAATCGCCATAACTAAACATGCATTGTCTTTTCTTTTATCGAGTTTATCGACCGTGTCAATTAAAATTATCGTAGTTCACCGCTTTAGTTCACTTAAAACGTGATAGATAATAAATTGACATGACCTCTCGCTAAAATAAACAATTGAGACTTAGCCTTGCCAAAGAGTAGAAACCATGAAAACCTATTTCGTGAGGGAGTGCGCTCGGCCACACCGGGGTACAAACCTTGTTACGTAGGGGAAGTGGGTGATGAATGTTAATCCACCGAATTCATGTTGATGAGGGATGTATCGGCCCCACCGTGCCCAAGTTAATGTGGGTTTGGATCATGGACACATTTATTCGAAATTTGGATTGAACTCAACAAAAGTATTTGATAAGGGATGTATCGGCCCCACCGTGCCCTTGTCGATGTGTTTTGGGCTAAAGATAAATGTTAATGTATTTTTATCGACCAAGAGTTCTAAAAGTAGAATCGATTAAAGAGTTAATCCACCGAGTTATATTGATAAGGGATGTATCGGCCCCACCGTGCCCAAGTTAATATGAATTTGGATCTTGGAATCATTTATCATAGTTGGGTAGAGGTCACTATGTAAATGCTATACTTGTTTACAAGTATTAATAAAACGATAAATGTTAAGTTTTCCACTATTCCGTTTTTTATATTGTTCTATTTCTTTACCACAATTCATATACGATATCATTTCGATTTTGATACAAATCTCCATTAAAACATCGTAACTAAAGACAAATATGAATTTGCTTCTAAAACCTCAAATGAACCATTGCTAAGGATCTCTTGTAAAGAGTATAGATTAAAGTTATTCATTATCAAACAGGTTTTTGATTCTTGACTAACACATCTACTTACAATGGATTGTTTTTCATATACTTAAATGAATTAAGTACCTTGAAGCGATAAATTATTTTGGTAATTAGTTTTGTCAAGAATTCGTAATTGACCAAAATAACGCAACCACTTCAATGAAAGTTTTAAGACTAAAACGAACAAATGAAGAGTAATCTTCATGAATTCAATTTTGCTTCTCAAAGCAAAGACTCATTGAAATGAGTGGGAGCATTCTCTTAAACCGTTAAGATGAGGACGAGGTTCAAGAAGTAAAGATAATAATGGAATTGATACAAGGTAATGTTAAAAGTAAAGTCATTGAGGAATGACGATACTAAACCTATCAATCCCAACCGATAAAGTTTCCGTTGTCTTAAATGTTAGACACAAGAAAGGAAACTACCCCAAATTATTGAAGAATCAACAAGTTAGTTGTGGGACATCTAATGGGACCTTCTTCTTTAAATGTTTATTTGATTAAACATAAATTTTGCTAGTACTACTTCGTCAATATTAGAAACCAATGGAGGTTTTCATCATTGTACTTGATACATAGGATGATTAGAATATGACGACTAGCAACAATAATGTCGAGAGATAGAGTAATTGTGTACTCAATCTAGTTTTTGGATTTAAAGTTATACTTAATTGTGACTATTAAGTGCATAAACTCTAAATAAGAATATAAACTTGTTAAGATACAAAAGAGGTTTCACTTTTGTGACCCTTTACACCACGATTTGATATATGGCAAGCCCATTATCAAGGTGATTATATTCTAAACCAAACTAGAATGATATATCATGAAGATGATGTAAGACTCAAATTGGTAACCCAAGATTAAACCTTAAATTTTGGAATGATGAATGCAAAGAGTTATCGAGTACTCTTGAAACCATTAGATTGTTAATGGTATATGCGTATCTTGTATTCAAAGCAAGATGTCTCGTGCCTTTTGGTTGAAAAGGAGATCGAGATAGTAAATCATCGATCCAAAATAGGTTGATCATTTTCTTTTACCAACGATTTAAGTTGACGCTAATATGTTCACTTAATAAGGTAAAAGGAGAAATCTTTGAAGAATTTCAAAGAGTTCAAGGAATCACGATTTAGTCGTGATGGGATTATCAAAGTGAAGACTTTGATATAAGCCAAAGGAAATGTGATATAGTATCACAAGTTAATCTCTCTTAGCACGCATTATGGAATAATGTGTGATTAGATAAGAAATCAAACGCTATTCGATATGGTTTGGATTTCAATCAAGTTACTTTGAGTTACTTGATCCTTTTGGGGATTTTATCATTTTTGTCTAAATTATTTTTCCACTAAATCGAATCATATGAGATATGAAATGGTAAGGGTACCATGGTTGTAAGTTTTCACAAGAAACAAATGCTCATTTTTCCCTTTCAATTTTCACGAGTACAACGGGTTTGCGGCTCATGAAGCTGTCTTTCTAAAATACAAGTTTATTTTTAGAAGACAGAGTGGGAGAAATTATTCAAAGAGCCACAAAGATGTTATGTCGCAAGAAACTGGTCTTTCTTGGCTACATGAGACGTTTTGTGTAAGACATTGTTTCTTCAAAACCTAGGAGGTTAAAATTCGTCACTTGTTAAAAAAATGATGAATTCATGTTACTTTTAAGAAAGTAAAGAGCTTATAACTTACAAAGAAATTGTTTGATTCAAGATTGATTACTTTCGGAAAGTAATGAACATATGACTTACATAAGAGTGTTTAAGTCACAACTCAATACAAGGCTTAGAGCCATGAAAATCCGAAATAAAGGCTTGATTAGTGACAAAGGGTTTTGCACTAATAAAGAGAGATTTCAAGGTTTGATTGGTTGCAAAGGGTTTTGCACCAATTGAAATGCTTAAGTCTATTTGGATCTTCTTAGGGATTGTGTTTCATTATTATGAAATACATAGCAAGTGAATCTAGAACCCACTTCTTCAATTAGAAGGAATGTATTCAATACATGTCTTGAGTTTTGAAGATTCTTGCAATCCTAAGATAATGTGAAACTTAAGAGAGGGTCTTAAGTAGGACATCAATGAGTTGGAATCAACATTTTTGGATCATGTGATAAAACACTTCAAGATAAGTCGAGAAGTTGTGTTTATACATGGAGTTTAGTGGGAGTTACGGAAATTTTAATTAGTCCGATATGTGGATGACATATTGATCATCGAGAATGATTTAAGACTTTTGGAGTAATATAATACATCTTTAATATCTAGATTTATGCAGATAAATCCACATGATATTAGCGTCAGTAAGAAGTCTTATGTTGATAAGATTCATGACTAGTTCAATTAAATTGAACATATTTGATTGATTCCATTTGCTTCCGCTGCCGAATCAATTAAAAAGAAATGATGTGCAACACTTCATATACTTTGAGTATGATGAATTGTTTTCAAAATCGAATTTAAGTAATCTTTGCAAAGTATGCCATAAAGATTACCCTTAAATGCATGCAGTAGCATTAAGGAAGTAAAGCAAAGTGTTTATGATGCAATTTTGTGTAAGTGTGTTACACAAGTGACAATTGACAATTGAGGTTGCGCATGGTTTCCGACAAAACCATAATCAAAACACATTAGGATGGTTAAGATACCATTGTGGCTATGATAATTAAGAAGTAGATTTTCTAGAATCGTTCTAGGCAATAAAGAACAATGAGAGATATTAATAACGGAAATTGAGTACACTTGCAATCATGAGATGTGCAAGAGGATGAGTCCCGCACACTGAGAAAACAGTGGGAGCTATTCTTAGGCTAAGAGGGCTTATGTCTTGATTGGATCTCGACATGTACTCAGAGAGTTTTGTGATACAAATGTATACATTACAAAGGAAAACGAGTATGTAGTAGGGTTGAGTAAGGTACAAGAAATTGATAAAACCTACTAACCAAAGCCTTCTCAAAGGCTAAACATGATGAGTCATGTCATTTCAATTGAATTGAAATTAACAACTACATGCAAGATCAAATTAGATTATAGAATATGAAATAGTAATCAGGCATTGACTATTCATATGTGATAATCGCATTTGTCGTTCGAGTTTTTCTTTCAAAACTCCTTTTATACCTTGTTACATCCAAACGGGTTGTAGAGACAATTGAACCCCGTTAAAGTGAACACGGATTAGCATGGTATTCGCCCATAGTCACTTGTATGAGGTGACGTCTCGAAGTGACTAGAGTGTGATGCGATTGATGGCAAGTTCAAGTGCCATAGAGTCATGTGAGATGACTAGTCGATCACATAGGCAGACTGTTAGGAACTTTTTGTCGGGCCTTATGACCGCTTATAGAGTTCTGGCAATTTATATAGCCTGGTCGTGGCGAGAGCTGCTATAGTATTCAAATGAGTCGATTCTTTTGACTAAAGACTATTCACCTAAGATGGCTCAGTTTCAGATTAACTTTGATTTGTGTTACTACGACCTTCGTAAATGGGGTCAAATGGGCATATTTTGGGTTATGATGGCTGTGGCTAGTCGAAGGGAATGAGTGCGATAGGAATTGTCCATCCCCTTGTCAGGGTTAAAACAATATCTCAGGGCCACTCGAGGAGTAATGAATCGAAATGCGTGGCCACGCTCGGAAGGTATCCGAGTGGATAAATCCGGTCAATCAGTTATTCTCCGGATCGAGGAAACCACTCTCGATATGATCACTTGCAAGTACGACCTGAAAGACACCTTGCATTGAGTGGGAGATAGTAATAGGACAAGAGAATTGGTGACGCACACTTGTCGAGGACAAGTGGGAGATTGTTGGGAAATGTGTCCTCAACAATAGTGCGATTACATGATTTAAATATCATTATTAAATCTCATTTTAAGAATACAATTGGGAAGTAATATTGTTATGTCAACCTGGTCAACATATATCGGTAATGATTGGTGACTAGGGTTTGACATTATGTCGTGTGACGGTGGTGATCGAGTTGACCCCTAGGTCATACCTAAAGGGCAATACTCTTAATTGATTATTTAATTAATCGTATAATGTTGCGAGTTAATTAAATTACTTGAAAATTGACGGACGATTTTGGAAGTATAATTTACGTATCAAATTGAAATATGATTAAATGAGATACGGTCTGAGTAATCAAATTGTATAATTACTCGGATGAAATAAAATTGTTTAAAGAAACAATCGAAATTGAATGAATTGTTATAAATACAATCTGTTGTGATTTATAAATTGGTAAAATATTTTGGCACAAGTAATTATGATATTACTAAGTCGATTTTTGTATGTGACGTATTTTTATTAATACGTTGATTTTTAATATGCTAAAAATACATAACATATATATGTGACATATGACATGTTACATATAGACAATTGACAAAAATAATATGGACTCCATATTAGGTATAATGGTCGAAATTATGGAGGGTGATTAGGCTTAAATTATGTTTATATTTTAATAAGAAACATAATGATGAAAAAGCTAATCTAGCCATGCAAGTCTACTCACCTTGTGAAGACCACTATGGGCATGCATTGGCTCCCCAAAAGGGCTCCTCTCCACCGGTTTTTTGAGGAGGTAATTAGAGAGTTTTTCTCTCTAATTATTCATTCATTCATTTACATTATTTTTGCTAGAGTTAGAAAGATAATATCCTCTCAACATTTGAGTGTAAAATTAGAGAGATAAAATACTCCAAAATACCTTCTCCTACCCGGTTTTAGGAGTTAAAATACCAACTATTTTGGTTCAATTTTTACAAGATTAATATTATACTAGATTCAATAATATTAATTAGATTAAGAGAAAGCCTTGGGTATAAAGCTTGGGGAGAGATCTTGTACTTAGATCTTTGTTCTTCCATAAGGATAAGCTCAAGAACAAGAGAGAAAGGTGATCTCTCTTGTGCCCAATATAGCCGAAATATTGAATGTAAGGACATTATTTCTCTTCTCTTTTATTAATGTTTGCATGCATAAGATCCGTTTTAATTTATGACAAATTAATTTGACATATATGAGTATGTTATAATGTATATAGATCTACATTTCCTTCACATCTATGCCAATCATTTGAGATACCAAAATATCAAAACTTTCAAGGACTTAACCGTACTAGGGACAAGGATTGAAGATGACATCCGTAAAGGACTCTTGTCCAAAACGGTAGGTCGAGGATATCAAGGCCCAACAAGTCGTTCATATGGCTCCACTAGCAAGATAGATGAAGTTAACCTTCTCGAGCCATCCAAGAAAATTACCCCACCAAGGAAATTCACAAATCTTGGGGACACTAGCTTACTCCAACGCTCTAAAGAGGTTAATGAAGAAAGGCAAACTCCAACCCATTGGACCTACTCCCGAGCCCGAAAGGAAATCCAAATTCTGGGACGAGAACTCGTACAGTGAATACCGTAGGGGCAAGGGGCACGACACATAAAAATGCTACAAGTTGAAAAATGTGCTTCAAGACATGATTGAAGATGGTCGGTTGCCAATACCGCCGGGAGGGAAACCCAACAACACTCAGAATCCTCTTGGAGTTCTAGTGATTACAAGTGACGAATCTACCTTAGATTGCTCACACCTCATTTCTCCAATTGAAGATGAACTCCATGCAATCAAGAATGAAGGGTTCTATTCTACTATCTCCCCTATCATTTCCGACTTCATCACATGGGCAAGGAGTGTGGATAGGCAAGTTTGGGAATTAGAAAATGTGATGACAACTTTACATTATCCCAACGTGACACCCAAGAATCATATGCCACCAATCTTCTCTCAAGACGCTACTATGCAAGAAATAGTCGCCATGGTAGATAAACTAGTCGACCAAATCATACGACTAGAGGATGAAATCATGAGAATGAGAAAACTAGCTACAATCAATGGAGTTTGGTCCAACGATGACGAGGACGAGTACCTCATTGAGAACTCCCTAGTCAAGGAAATAGTCCAAAACGGTGAAGACCAAGAGGTGGACCACCTAACTCGTTCGGGACGTCCATACCAAAGCACTACTCAAAATGGTCCAACCAACGTTGTCACACCAAATGATAACGAAGAGGACTCCACTGACCATTTGCTCAAGCAATTACAGAAGACAAAGGCTGATCTTTCAGTTTGGCAATTAATAGCAAGCTCATTCCCGCATCGCCAAACTTTACTGCAAGCTTTGGCCAAACTAAATGTAGCACATAACTCGACACCCGAAGATGTAGTCAACTTGGTCTTCCAAGAATCACCAAAGCTAAGTAATCCTATTACTTTCTCAGACGAAGATTTGCCACCTTTTAGCGCTAGTCACAATTTAGCACTTTACATCAATGTAATTTGTCTAAAGAAGAACGTGCCAATGACCTTGGTAGATGATGGTTCCGCGGTCAACGTCATACCCCTCAAAACGGCATACAAATTAGGCATGAAAGAGTCAGATTGGACCCCTACCAATCAAGGTGTGCGTGCATATGATGGTACACGACGAAAGGTGGTAGGACTTGTTAACCTAACCATAGCCACAGGGCCAATTGAGCGAAAGGTTAATTTCCAAATAGTGGACATCGAAGCTTCCTTCAACATACTTCTAGGAAGACCTTGGATTCACGCTTCCAAAGCGGTAACATCCACCCTTCATCAAAAGATCAAGATCCCACTAAATGACAAAGTGGTGACGATCACTTCGTCGCCCCTCAAGGCAATAATCGAAAAGCAGTCAAACAATCAAGTCCTTGCAGATCCCGTATACGAACTTGGGGGCTTCCAAAGCATAAGTGTCATAGAAAGAGAATTGGCACCCTTATACTATGATCCCTACTCCAACTTGGTGGTCAACCACATGCTCAAAACCCAGGGATACTTCCCTGGAATGACTTTGAACCCTACCTGAAGAAATACCTTCGCACCATATAAGGAAGGCAACTCAAAGAGGATACCACTTGGACTAGGGTACAAACCCACTAAAGAAGAGGTTCTCGAAATGCTTGCTCAAGTTCAAAACCGTAAGCATGTAGGAGTCCAAATGCGACCCTATCTCCCTACCCTAAATGGGTACTTTGTTGAAGAAGGAAGTCTAGAACTCTTTCACGGATTTCCCGAGCCTTGGCATTAGCTCGAGAAGAAGCTAGCTAGAATCGAGATCTTTCACAATTGCTACTTCATCCCTCCAGAAACGGTTCCTACCGTCAAAACCCGTCGAGCACCTTTCTTAGACGAACAAGCTGTTCGCCTATTGTTTGGAGAAGATCGATTTGTTAGGGCCGCGCAGGATGAGATCATTACCATGATACTTCAAGACGATCGCTTCAACCCCACCGCGTTAATCACATAAACCAACGCAAGTCAGCAGAAAGGATGGAGAAAATCAATCAAGTGGACCAACAATCAAGGAAGACTTTTTAAGATTACCACTGGAGAAGGAGAAATGTTCAAAGGAGAACCAGAAGACGATGAGTTCGAGTCGGAGTCGGAGTCGGAGTCTAGAAAAGTCATTAGAGAGTCTCCTCCTGTCGTCATCCCCACTCCCTTTGTTTCTCCTAGCGTAGCCTCGAGTAGTCACAGTAGCTCGGGAAATGTCCCAATCACTGTCCCTTTGCCGCCACTGACCATGGATCAGATGGCTTCTTTGTTTCAACTTTACTCAAATTTTAATATGAATAAATCAGGTTCTGCTTACTCTTTATGTTATCTTGAGTGCAATTCTGTTTACGATGATACGGAGGATGACCAAGACCCAGACTCAATTGAAATACCTCCCTATGTAGCCAAAGAAATACTACAGGAAGGGGTAGGGGTACCAGTAATAGAGGACACCGAACCCATCAACGTAGGAACCGAACTAGAACCCCAAGAACTTAGGATAGGGACTACCTTGAGCTCTACCGAAAGGGCCGATTTCATAGACCTCATAAACGAGTTCAAAGATGCTTTCGCTTGGTCCTACAAAGACATGCCAGGGATCGACAGGGATATCGCCGAACATAGAATCCCGATTAAGCCAGGTTTCAAACCTGTAAAACAGAAGCTTCGACGAATGAGAACAGAATGGGGTCTTAAGATTAAGGAAGAAGTTGACAAGCAATTCAAAGCCGGGTTCATCAAAGTTTCCGAGTATTCTGACTGGGTAGCCAACATAGTACCCGTACCCAAAAAGGATGGGAGAATCCGCATTTGTGTTGACTTTAGGGACTTAAACAAAGCAAGTCCTAAAGATGACTTCCCTCTACCACACATTGATATATTGGTGGACAATACTGCAGACCATGCGTTACTATCCTTCATGGATGGGTACGCGGGTTATAATCAAATTAAGATGGCCATAGAAGACATGCATAAGACCGCCTTTATCACTCAATGGGGAACCTATTGCTATACGGTCATGCCATTCGGATTGATCAACGCCGGAGCTACATATCAACGCACCGCAACTACACTCTTACATGACATGATTGTCAAATCAAAGGATAGAGAAGGGCATATTGCGAACCTTTGCAAATTTTTCACAAGGCTGCGAAAATACAACATGAGGCTCAATCCTCAGAAATGCACATTCGGAGTAACATCTGGCAAACTCCTAGGATACGTCGTTAGCCAACGAGGAATAGAAATAGACCCTTCCAAGATCAAGGCTCTGATCGAAATGCCACAACCTCAAACAGAAAAAGAAGTCAGAGGATTCCTGGGAAAAGTGCAATATATAAGTCGATTCATATCGAAACTCACCATGATTTGCGAGCCTATCTTCAAGAAACTCAAGAAAACGGATCACACCATGTGGGATGATGATTGTCAGAAGGCATTTGACCGAATCAAAGAGATATTGGCTAAACCACCAGTGCTCATGCCACCACAACGAGATCAACCTCTTGGTTTATATCTCATAGTAACCGAAACAGCCATGGGTGCCATGCTAGCTCAATTTGTAGGAAGCGAAGAAAGAGTTATATACTACCTTAGTAAGAAGTTCTTGGAGTACGAGTGCAAATACTCACAACTCGAAAAGACATGCCTCGCTCTTGTGTGGGCAACGAAGAAGCTACGCCATTACATGCTTCACGTGATTAGTATAAATAGGAGCCTTCGCTCCTCATATTTCTCACGCGAGTGTCCGCCCTTCTCTTCTCCCTTTGCATTCTAGACCTTTGTT
Source organism: Silene latifolia (assembly GCF_048544455.1). NCBI lineage: Eukaryota > Viridiplantae > Streptophyta > Magnoliopsida > Caryophyllales > Caryophyllaceae > Silene > Silene latifolia. Next base: position 1,531,802 of record NW_027413701.1, read on the forward strand.
CTTACTTTTTGGCGTCTACGTGCTTGAACTTTCGACCACGTAAGCTCGGATCCTTCTGAGTACCAGCCTCGTTTGCATGACCGACCAATTTGACCAACTCCACAATCAATCAACTTAATTAATCTAATCGTTTTCCTCTTACGAGGGCACTTTCTTTACATTCGCGTCGAGCATCACTAATCGATATCTTAGTCCTTCTCGTTTCATCAAACATGTAAGTCTGAGGGTGTAAATCTTCCTTTATTTATTGTTATTTAATTTTTGTATCATCAATTGTAAGGTTTATGTCGAAAATACCAATTAAAACCGATTTCTAAAACCGTACTTTAAAACCCTTTTTACGGATTTCCAGAAGACAAACCGTCGAGAAAGGACGCAGCAACTGCTGCGCCTCTTCGAAGGAGCGCAGTACCTGCTGCGCCTCTTCGTGAGGCTACCGCAGTTCCTGCTTCCTTTCTTCTTCCTTCGACCTCTGTAAATTCGTTCGTTATTTGATTTTTATTTATTTGTTCGTTAATTCTTCGACATAATAGCTTATAATTTCATCTGTATAATATTGTTCATTCACACGTTTAATTCATCATTAAACCCGACTTAAATCCCTTATAATCAATATTTGCGGGTTTTCGTCATTAAATTCAATCCGGGTTGTAGAAATTCAATTTGTTCATATTGAGTTTCTGGAATTCGACCTTTGATAAATTTTCATCTGTCTATTGTCATATTCGTCATTAATTTGTCATTGATTCATCTTGTTTAGTTTATTTCATTAACCCATGTCACTAATCCATCATTCGTTCATGTAATTAATTCGTTTGTATCCGTCTCATCCGTGTTTTATTGTTTTATGACCCCTCAATCACATGTAATTAACCTATTAATCACTTTCATCCGAGTAAATAATTTAATCAATCATTAAATTTACCAACGAGTATTAACAACACGCAATTCCGGCTTCACAGCCAGAATTCAGATCAGCAATTGACGCAGCAACTGCTGCGCCTATTCCAAGGGACGCAGCTCTACTGCGCCTATTCCGGGTTGATTTCTGCCTCTGAACTCCGTTGTTGCTTGTCCTAGATTAATTAGCTTACGTATAATTGACTATTAATCGTATTATCGCCTACTGATTTGATCGTTGATTCATTCTTTTATTCGTTTTCTCAAATCATCCGTTTTAAAGGTATTTTCGACATAAATCGCCTAATCCATTGTAATTATTGTAATTTTCATTATTGTAATTTTCTTTATTGTATTTGTCATATTTATTGTATCATTTGTATGTTTTCACATGTAATTGAACATTAAATCCTACTTCGACCCAATTGTTTGCTAATTACGTGTCAACCGACTTAGCCTAATTCTTCACATGCTAGGATTAAAACTTGGATGTTGCATTGCATGCATATAATCGACGATATATCGAGTATGAATAACTTCCCTAATCATTAGTAGAGGCCGCTATCGAGGCGGGCGGGATTAGGTGTTCGATCAAAAGAGCTTCCTAATACGTACCCTCACCCCTTACTCCAGATCTCTATGAACATCCGTGTTCATTGGCATCCACGAGAGTCATTCTAGACATAGAATGCTAAGGGTAACGATTGCTTAGTGTTCATGTCTCTACTTTGTGTCTTGACATGACACGAGGTATTCGAACGGTTCCAATTTCCCATAAAAATTGGTGGCGACTCCAACAAAATTGCAAACGCTTGTTCTCTTCCTCCCAAGCGCCCCCGTGGGCCCCCCGCTGTCCACAGAACCATATCCGTGCTTTCAAGGATTACATGTCTATCAAAGGCATTAAACCCGAGATGTTCTTAAGGATCTTTCCTTCATCTCTTGACACCATCCCAAAACAATGGTTCTATTCTCTAGAGCATAAGAAGATAGCTACCTGGGACGATGCCGCAATTGAATTCGCCAAGCAATATGCGGAAAATGCTGAAATCCAAGTCAACATGCGCACTTTAGAGGTTCTTACCCAAAATGACAAAGAAGGTTTCACCGACTTCCTAAGTAGGTGGAGGAAGACTAGTACTCAACTTGTTGAACGTCCAGATGAAGCAACCCTCGTGGAGAAGTTCGTGGACAACCTCAAGCCCATCTATGCAAGTCATTTGAGGTACCAAAACATTAATACCTTCAAAGACTTAACCGTACTAGTAACAAGGATCGAAGATGACATTCGTAAAGGGCTCTTGTCCAAAACAGTAGGTTGTGGATATCAAGGCTCAACAAGTCGTTCTTACGGCTCTACTAGCAAAACTGATGAAGTTATCCTTCTCGAGCCATCTAAGAAGAGTACCCCGCCAAGGAAATTCACAAGTCTTGGGGACACGTATTCCAATGATCTAAAAAGGTTGATAAAACTGGGTAAACTTCAACCGATAGGCCCTACACCCGAACCAGAAAAGAAATCCAAGTTCTGGGATAAGAATTCGTACTGCGAATACCATAGAGGCAAGGGACATGATACAGAAAAATGCTACAAACTGAAAAATGTACTTCAAGACATGATTGAAGACGGTCGCCTACCAATACCGCCTGGAGGTAAGCCTAACAACACTCAGAATCCTCTTGGAATTCTAGTGATTACAAGTGAAGAATCTACCATAGATTGTTCACACCTCATTTCTCCAGTCGAGGATGAAATTCATGCAATAGAGAATGAATGGAACTACTCTACCATTTCCCCAACCATCACCGATTTCATTGCATGGGCAAAAAGTGTGAATAGGCAAGTCATAGAACTAGAGAGTGTTGTGCCAACCCTACGTGATCCCAACGCAACACCTAAAGAACGTGCACCACTAGTCTTCTCTCAAAAAACTACAATGCAAGAAGTAGTAGCCATGGTTGATAAACTAGTCGACCAAATTATCCAAATGGAGGCCGAAATGATAAGAATGAAGGAACTTGCTACTGTCAATGGAATATGGGCCGATGATGATGAAGATGAGTATCTCACTGAACACTACCTAGTCTAAATCAGTGAGCAAATAGTCCAAAATTGTGAAGATCAAGATGTAGACCACCTTACTCGTTCGGGACGCCCATACCAAAACACTTCTCAAAATGGTCTCATAGCGAATGGTCCAGCCAATGTGGTCACACCAAATGATAATGAAGATGGCTCCACCGACCATTTGCTAAAGCAACTACAGAAGACAAAGGCTGATCTTTCAGTCTGGCAACTAGTGGCAAGCTCATTCCCACATCGCGAAGCTTTACTACAAGCCTTGGCCAAACTAAATGAGGCACATTACTCCACACCCGATGACGTAGTCAACTTGGTCTTCCAAGAATCACCAAATCTAAGTAATTTTATTACTTTCTCGGATGAAGATTTGCCACCCTTTGGTGCTAGTCATAACTTGGCTCTTTATATCACTGTCATTTGCTTAAAGAAGAATGTGCCAATGACTTTGATAGATGATGGCTCTGCAGTCAATGTCATACCCTTGAAAACGGCATAGAAATAGGGCATTAAAGAGTCGGATTGGACCCCTACCAACCAAGGTGTTCGCGCATATGATGGTACACGACGAAAGGTAGTAGGACTTGTTAACCTAACCATAGCCACAGGGCCGATTGAACAAAAAGTCAACTTCCAAATAGTAGACATTGAAGCATCCTTTAACATACTTCTGGGAAGACCTTGGATTCACGCTTTCAAGGCGGTAACATCCACCCTCCACCAAAAAATCAATATCCCACTAAATGGTAAAGTGGTGACGATCACTTCGCCGCCCATCAAGGCAATTATCGAAATGAAGTCAAGTAATCAAGTCCTTGCGGATCCAGTACATGAACTTGGGGGCTTCCATATCATAAATGTCATAGAAAGTGAGTTGACACCCTTATACTTCAATCCCTACTCTAATTTAGTGGTCAACCACATGCTCAAATCCTAGGGATACTTCCCAGGAATGCCTTTGAATCATATCCGAAGGAACACCTTTGCACCCTACAAAGAAGGCAACTCACAAAGAATACCTCTTGGACTACGATACAAACCCACTAAAGAAGAAGTTCTCGAGATGCTCGCTCAAGTTCAAAACCGTAAGAATGTGGGAATCCAAATCCGACCCTACCTCCCTACCCTAAATGGATACTTCGTTAGGAAAGGAAGTCAAGATATCTTTCACGGATTTCTCGAACCTTGGCACTATCTCGAAAGGAAGCTAGCCGAAATCGAGATCTTTCACGATTGCTACTTCATTCCTCCAGAAACGGTTCCTACCGTCAAGACTCGTCAAGCACCTTGCTTAGACGAACAAGCTGTTAGTCTACTATTTGGAGAAGATCGATTCGTTAGAGCCGCGCAGGATGAGATCATTACCATGATACTTCAAGACGATCACTTCAACCCTACCGCATTAATCACAGAAACTAACACCAATCAGCAGAAAGGATGGAGACAGTCGATCAAGTGGACAAACAATCAAGGAGGACTCTTCAAGCTCACCACTGGAGAAGGAGAGATGTTTAAAGGAGAACTGGAAGACGATGAATTCGAGTCAGAGTCATAGTCGGAGTCAGAGTCGGAGTCTAGAGAAGTTCCTAGAGAGTCTCCTCCTGTCATCATTCTCACACCCCTTGTTTCTCCTAGCTTAGTATCAAGTAGTAACAGTAGTTCGGGAAATGTCCCAACGGCTATCCCTTTACCGCCACTGACTACAGATTAGTTGGCTTCTTTATTTCAACTTTTCTCAAACTTTAATATGAATAAATCAGGTTCTACTTACTCTTCGTGTTATCTTGAATGCAATTTTGTTTACGATGATAATGAGGATGACCCAGACCCAGACTCAGTCGAAATACCTCCCTACATAGCCAAAGAAATACTACAAGAGAGGGAAGGGGGACCAGTAATAGAAAACACTGAACCCATCAACGTAGGAACCAAACTAGAACCCCAAGAACTTAGGATAGGGACGACCTTGAGCCCTACCGAAAGGGCCAGTTTCATAGACCTCCTGCACGAGTTCAAAGACGTTTTTGCTTGGTTATACAAAGACATGCCAGGGATCGACAGGGACATCGCAGAGCATAGAATCCCAATTAAACAGGGTTTCAAACCCGTGAAACAGAAGCTTCGTCGAATAAGGACAGAATGGTCTCTCAAGATCAAAGAAGAAGTCGATAAACAGTTCAAAGTCGGGTTCATCAAAGTTTCCGAGTACTCAGGCTGGGTAGCTAACATAGTACTGTGGACATAGCCCACCTGCAAGCCCAACCGATCTGTGGACATAAGGCGGTCTTTTAAAAGCCACGCTTGGCGGCGTAAAAATGCTTTCAACCGGATCGTTTTAGATCGGTCGGTTTCGTCTGGGTAAGGGTCTCGAAACGATTAGAGATTTTCGGAGTCGCCACCAAGCATTTGTGGGATGCCTGGAACCCGTTCGAAATCCACTTTATACCTCGGTCAAATTGAAGCACAAAGCAGCGTTTGACATAGGTACTAAAGATAAGGAAATCGTCCCTCTTTAGCATCTTATCTCTAGAATGACTCTCGTACGCCCTGGATAAGGTTGTCCACTATCCAAAGTTTTTGAGTAAGAGGTGAAGGTACGTATTGGGAAGCCCTTTAATCAGACACCCAATCCCGCCCGCGTTAGCGGCCTCTACTGATCGATCTTGGTTGGTTGAATGCAAAAGTTGATAAAACGGTTTAAATGCATGAATGCGCATCCAATAATTTAAACCTAACATGTGAGAGCTTTCTAATTCGGTTGATTTAATCCAAGTATCAAGTATAAGATGTCGAGTTGGATTAATGATTGATTTGCATGCAAGACGGAAATTAAACATCCATTTACCGTATTAGGTTTAGGGTGCATAACATGATCCATTTGTCTTAGTAAGGCATTTTGCAAATATGGTGTTGGATAATCAAATAGTCATCTGATCCGTCCTATATCCGGGTTAACCGGAGTCGGGATCGTCCTAGACTAATGCTGGAAGGGAACAGGCCCTGTACCAGACGGCTATATGAGGCGCGAGCCAGCCGGCGGTGTAAGGGGCCTCCCTCTGGTTTTGAAAGTGAGAAATGGAGAGCCTGTTTAGGCGCGGGTTAGCCCACGGTTTATGTGTTGTGTTCTGACCTTTTAGAAAACGTTATAAAACTTATTAAAAATGGGTATTTGAACCCGGTTTGATTTGAAGGGGTCGTTTAGACCGCATTTGTTGATTTGAAGAACTAGACTCGAATAATCATCATTATTTGGATAATATTCGGTGTCGGGTTCGATTTGACAAACTTGACATGAATAGTTTTGAAAATAATTATGGACTAATTGTTTTAAGTCCATTTGAATGTTATTATTCGATACTCATCATCGTACCCGGGTTAAAATCCGGCATGGTATGTAGAATCAAGGACGGCTTTGTGTTGGTGACTAATATGTTTGTTTGAAAATGTAAAGAAATGAAATAAAAGGCTTTAAAATACCTTTTAAATGTCATGGTATGAGGAACCAAGGGTGAAAAATGCTTTATGGTTAAAACAAGTGAAATAAAGTAAAAAGGGTTCGAAAATATTTGAAATGGTTAAAACCGATTACAAATATGAAGATGGATTAAAAGGAAATGACGAGAACAAACACGGTTGATCTCTGGTCTGAACACCCCATTTAGGCGCGGGCAAGTTGGCGACCTAAGGGGCTTCTGCCTCAGACCAAAAATCAGTTTTGGCTCGTTTATTCCATGTTTTGGTTCATGTTATGCATGTTTTAGCATGTTATAGTCATGAAACAAATGAAAACATAATAAAAGAGGATTTTTACACCCTCATACTTACATGTTTGGTTATGGCGAGTGACCGACGTAAGTATAACAACTCGTTTGATCGGAAAAAACTCGGTTTAAAACCGTTTTGGTAAGTAAAAAGAGTGTTATAATGTTTAGTGATGGTGTAGTGGTCGAAGTGGTCGGTCAATTGATTTAATGCACGATAACGGTACAAAACAATGTGTAAGGCTCGTGTTTACGATCGGTAGGCCGTAAATACGCGTCGGGTTGTGACTTAAGAAGTCGAGTCGAGAATTTTAAGGGAGAAAAGAGGGGGCGGACACTCGCGTAACTCTCAAATAGGTGGCATTTGAGGGGTATTTATAGGGAAATGAGTGGTTGTGTGAGTTTTGAATGACGTAGCCACTTTGGCTGCTCAAAGAGGCGCGAGCCACGTCGCGGTTCTTCGAGTTGTGTTGTCACTTTCACAACAAACGCAATCATGATTTGTTCTATCCTAGGTTTTGTAGTCACATGTTTGGTACTTGACCAACATGAATCCGGGAAAACTTAAGGTAGAAGGTTTGAAATGTTTTGTTTTTGGTGGTTGACTCGGTTTGACTCGTTGTTGGAGTCGGGATTTGAATTTTTGAGTCGGTTTTTGGTCCGGTATCGGTTTTGACTCTTGTTAGTGTCATTGTGACCCCGTCGTCGTGCATTAAACACTCCAAGTATTTTTGAAATGTTTTGAGATGTTTTATTTTCGAAATCGTTTTAAGTTTTCCGACGTAAAGTTGTACACAAATTGTCGATCAAACGCCGCGATTCCAAAACATGTTGTAGTCCGATAATCATCGGGTGTTTGTTAGAGTCTCAGCAGGTACCAGGTATCTACAGAGCCCCCACTTTGACTGAGGCTTGGACAGGGCGAAAGTCAAAGTAGAGCCCCCAGGTCAATCGAAGATTACAACCTGGAGACCCAAGCGACGTCGAGGCGGCTCGAAAGGATTCGGGCCAAGGACCTGCCGTCGGGAAGGGCGACGTCAAGGCGACTCGAGGGTACGAGTCAAGGACCTGCCGTCGGGAACAGTTTAAAGTCTGTCGACTATCCGTGTGGGTCGTTTAAAGTCCGTCAGACTACGTACAAAGGCTCGCCAACCATAGAAAGGATTCATACCTGAGGCATCTTCGGATATGTCCTTGCACTTTTGCGGACAAAGGCTAGCCAGCTGGGGTAAGGAAATGTACCCGAGGCATCTTCGGGATCTGTCCTTGAGAGGTTGCGGACAAAGGCTCGCCAGCCACGGTAAGGAAATGTACCCGAGGCATCTTCGGGATCTGTCCTTGGAAGGTTGCGGACAAAGGCTCGCCAGCCAATGGTAAGGAAATGTACCCAAGGCATCTTAGGGATCTGTCCTTGGAAGGTTGCGGACAAAGGCTCTCCAGCCAATGGTAAGGAAATGTACCCGAAGCATCTTCGGGATCTGTCCTCGAAAGGGTTGTGGACAAAGGCTCGCCAGCTGATGGTAAGGAAATGTACCCGAGGCATCTTCGGGATCTGTCCTTGGAAGGTTGCGGACAAAGGCTCGCCAGCCAATGGTAAGGAAATGTACCCGAAGCATCTTCGGGATCTGTCCTTGGAAGGTTGCGGACAAAGGCTCGCCAGCTAATGGTAAGGAAATGTACCCGAGGCATCTTCGGGATCTGTCCTTGAAAGGTTGCGGACAAAGGCTCGCCAGCCATGGGGCGGTCGGTTAATGGACCATGGGAATAGCCGCGTCAAATGGGCTTGTTTGAACGTAGCGCGCTCGTGATGCCACCGTGAATTTGGATGAGAATAGCCGCGTCAAAAGGGCTTGTCTTGAAAGTAGCGAACTCATGATGCCGCCGTGGAAACAGTGAATTTGGATTTTTATTATCACTGTTTTTGGAATGAGCGGGTTCCGCGAGAAAGCCCCCTGCTGGTAGTGAATTCGGAATTTTCACTATTTAACTGAAGTGACGGTTTATGTGCCGCCGTTGACATTTGATGGAAATAGTGAATTTGGAATCTTCACTATTAGTTGAAGTGACGGTTTATGTGCCGCCGTTGACATTTGATGGAAATAGTGAATTTGAAATCTTCACTATTGATTGAAGTGACAGTTTATGTGCCGCCGTTGACATGCGTGGTGAGAATAGTGGAATTCAATTTCCAACTATTATTTTGAGCATGACGGTTTTAATTGCCGTCGCTTAAAATTTAAAGAAATAGCGGTTTTTGAATCTTCGCTATTATTTCTGAAATTGAAGGAAAATAGTGAATTTGATTTCACTATTATTTTTGAAATTGGCGGTTTTGATCGCCGTTTGCTTGAAATTTTTGAAAATAGCGAATTTAAATTTTCACTATTTGCTTTGTCTTTGTCTTTCAGGAAATGACGATTTTCAATATCGTCAATGAAAATCCGAATTTTGTTATGTGGAAATTGGGCGAAAGCCCAAAATTCGCTGAAAAAGCAAGTGGACACCTGATTGAGGCGCGATCCATCTTGCGAATCAAAGGGGCTTCCCTTTTTTTCTGTAAAAGACGCGAGTTCAGGCTGCATACCATTCATCATCTCGTCTTCTTCATTCGACCCAGAAACCCGCAAAAATCGCCATTGAAGGACCTTCGCTAGCTTCCACTCGTGCCATAATCAACAATGTCATCTCAAGGTATGTATTTCCTCTTGAATCCATTTAAATTTGTTGATCTTTAGCTTGATTGAATTAGGGCGAATTTACCCTAAAAAATCGAATTGGGCGTTTTTGATTGAGCCCATTTCGAGTGAAATTGATGCTTGCATTAGGTTAGAAACCTGTTTAGGAGTATAGGGGCGCTTTTAGTTTGCATTTTGGTCCCCGTTCCCGCTCCCTATGCTCGAAAACCGCAAGTAAGGTGAGACACCGTCTCATTTCACAATGCTAAGTTTATTTGCTTGGGTAGTGGGTCCCACTAGGTTGCATTGTAGTTGGGAAAACCCGTATTTGCCATTTATGGACCTTCGTTAGATATTGTGGGCAAAATTGGATTTTTGCCTTTTGTGATGGTCTTATGTCTGACAAAATAAGCGTCTGTTTGGGCTTGAATTGAGTCAGTTTGCCTTGAAATGGACCTTATCGGTAATTTAAGTCACCTTGAGGCGTGATAAAATCACGTTTGCCTTTTTGCGGTCGTTTTTGAATTTTTGACCTGTTTGGGCTCAAATTAGCGTATGAATTGCCTTTTTGAGCCGTAGAAAAATACCTCATTGTGTCGGGAATGTATTTTGGTTTGTTGGCGGACCTTGTATGGGTCTTGAAATGCCGTTTTTCGTGGTTTTGACTCGTCTTTTGCTTGAAAAGATGGGCGAGTCGTTTTTGTTTGTTTGTTGTGAATGGTTTTGTTTGGTTGGATTTTGGGCGGGATTGCCCTTGTTTTGCATTGCAGGTTGTTGTTGTTTTTGTTTGGATTTATCCATTTCATGCCATCGTAATGCCGTAATTTCGGCTGACGTTTTTTGTTTGTTGTGTTTTTTTATTGCAGGGTATCGTTTGGGACCTATGGGGTCTGTTGTGAAGGCACTGGAGGAGGAAGACGATCCTGGAGGGGAAGAGACGACCGAAGAGGCTGCCGGATTTGAGGCGGTGGTGGAGGATGCTTCCGTAGAGGAGGAGAGGCGGCTGACGTGGCCGGTTTGTCCTTTTCGTTGTGGCTCATAGACAGGATGGCTGATGATTGAGGGTTAGCACCGGAGTGGTGCATCGCATCATGGTTCTTGGCCTTCTCATCATCCGAAGTCTGCAAGACACTGTCTTCTTTTTTTGTTGTGGAGCAGGAACGGGGTATTACCATAATGGTAATCACCTCTGCTTCCGTTGTTGCTCCTTTGTTTCTTGTGTTGCTCTCTTTCTTTTCCGTTTGAGAGGATAAAGAGTGCTTAGTTCGGTAGGTGGCAGATAGCCCCCAGTTCGTTGTCTTAGGCCAGTGTCTGTATGATAGACGGTTGTTTTAGGCCAGTGTCTGTATGATAGACGGTTGTTTTAGGCCAGTATCTGTATGATAGACGGTTGTTTTAGGCCAGTGTCTGTATGATAGATGTCTTTACTGAACCCTGTTTGTACGGTCAGTTGTTCGTATCGAACGCGTGTCGATGTATTTTGCGTGAAGCGGTTTGTATATATGTGTTTTTGGATTGTGGTTCATTTTTGTGAATTTTGGCTTTTTGTGTTTCGGAGGAGCGCTGTCGGCTGTTGATTCTCCTTTTGCTTTGCACTAGTTCCTGCATCGTTAGTGTAGAAAACAAGCAATAGATAGCACATACGCATAAATGTAAACACGTAAAAGCATTTGATTGAAAACAAAATTAACCAAGATGACTTGAAGTTAAAATTGAAATTTTGAAAAGAATTTTGAAAATTCCGTGACAAATCGTCACGTTCGGAATTCAAATGGAATTGATTTGAAAATTTTGAGCAATTAACTCGTGTCGTGAATTAAATTGCGTCGAAATCATTGAAATTGACTCGAAAAATTCAAACTCAAACCGTCAGGAAAAAAATTTTAGAAAAGGATTTTTACGAGTATATTTGATTTTTGATTTTTGAGGTCAAGACTCGAATTTGTGAGTGCTTGAATTTTGGAGAAAAATTGACGTCGTGTTATCAATTCTCGATTTTGATTTTTGCCGGAAAATTGCGAAAAGGCGAAAAATTTTCGGAATTTCGACTTACATGGAAACGATCCATCGCGGATCGGGGCGACTAGCCCTTCCCCCCTTAAAAAAAGAAAGAAAAAGCCGTATATTTAAAGCTGCGTCATGAAAACCGTGTCGGATTTCGTAAAACGCGAAAACAAGGAAATGTGAGTGAGGAAACACAAAATATCCTGAATCATCCCGAAAAGGCGTGAGCTTCCTGGCGGGAGGTTTGAGGTGTCAGGAGAAAACACAAGTTGAAAGAGACAAGTCAACAGGGGGAATCCTGGAGAAGCCTTTAAAGAGGCGCGAGCGGCCTGGCGATGGAAGCCGGCTCTCCCCTTTTTTTCTGAAAATGCGCTGATCATTTTGTATAAATAGGGATGTTTGCGCTTCATTGTTTCATCATCCGAAACACAAAATCATCTCTACAAAACCCCTTCTTCTTCTTCCACAAAAATATTTCATGGATGTTTTTGAGAACGCATTGCGACAATGGTGCCGGGATTTGTCGCCTCCCGAAAAGTATCAACTCGTTTACATGGGAGTTGGTCAATTGTTGGTGCTTCGTCAAGTAAAGGTGCAACCTTCATTTCTTGAAGCATGTTCTCGGTTTTGGGATTCGAAACATCATGTTTTCGTTTTCCCGAAAGGTGAGCTTTGTCCCCTTGCCGAAGAAGTTGGAGCCATTGGTGGGTGGCCGGGTTGTGTTCCGGTGCTTCCTCCGACTCGGTTGTGTTACAAGGAGAAATTCCGTTCCATGTTGGGCTTATCAACAAGCCAAATCAACTTTCTTCTTGCTCCACATGGTGCGGATATGTTGGCTCTTATCAACATCTTTTCAACTCGATTAGATGTTAATGTCTCGGAGGTGGCTAGGAGAAGGGCTCTTGCATTTTGCCTTGTCCATGTGTACCTCTTTGTTGATGTCTTGAAGAAGGAGGGGCCAAGATGCTATGGTAGCATGACCCTTATCCATGTGATTGAGCAAATGGAGCATGGTAGAGATCCATCATGGTTGATGCTTGGAGAGATTATCCAAGCTTTGGACAAGGAAGGCTCTTGTGGAGAAGCTCCCTCTTTCGGATCCCCAAGGATCCTCTAAGTGTGGCTATTGGAGAGGCTAAGGTATGTAGAGCCTCCGGTTGATTCTTCTTCTTATTCCTTCCGTCACCTTACCATGAGGAAGAAGTTGTACCCAGATAGTTTCGCTTCCACCGAGGCCTATTGGGCCGCAAGATTGGCGGAGGAGGGTGGTCCTCATATCCGTTGGGTGGTGCCGTGGTGGCACTTGAGGTCCTTCATGGGGTTGCCCGCTTCGGGTGCTAGTCCTCGTTCTTTGATGATGGTGGGTTTGAAGGTTGTTTCCTTCATTTATCCCGAAAGGCTCATGAGGCAAATGGGGCATCAACAAAAGGTGCCCGCTCAAGATACTCTTGTCCAAGAGAATATTTTCCGGAACTCCGAGCTTGTGGATTTATCTGAAAGGTGGTGGGCCACTCGGCCGCTTTGAGAGGTGCCAAACCCCGCTGCCACGGCATGGGTGACTCCCGCTTATGTCAAGTGGTCACGTGCTCCATCCTTGGAAGAGAGGTCCAAATTCCGTAAGGACGAGGTTGTCGACTTGAAGTACCGAGAGGTTGGCAAGGCCAACCGTGCCTTCTTTGAGGAGTATGTTGATGGAGCTACCCCCGATGTGATGAGACCACCGAAGAGGAGGAGTTCTGGCCCCAAGAATATGGTGGGTCGTGCATTGGCTCATCTTGGGTCGAATATGGGGTCTTGTGCTAGGCCGGAGGCTGACGCCGTCTTAGATCCGTTGAGGATCCGTTCCGAGGAGGAAATCCATGCTAGGCGGGCCAACAAGAAGAACAAGGGGAAGATATACCCCGAGGGAAAAGGCAAGGGTAGAATGGAAGAGTGATGACCTCCATTACCCGCTTTATTATTATGTTGTATTATTGTTGTGAGTTTTTATTATGTTGTACTAGCTAGTTATTGTGTGTTTTGTGCTAGTTTTATTATGTGAGGTGTTTTAGTTGACACCTTAGCTTTGACAAGTTGTAGACTCGTCGAGCTCTATTTGTTGAAATTGTAATCCCTCCCATTATTAATTAAATAAGAGGATTGCTCGTGTCGAATATTGTGAACGCTTGTTTCTTCCATCCATTTGGTGAAGGCAATTCAATTTGAATCGTCCTAAACAATTGCACTTGGGAAAGTGGAGTTTTGTGGGAAGGGAGAAAGGCTCATTTTTTTGTATTTTGTGGGAAAGGGAATGGTTTTCCCTTTCTCTTTTTTTTGATAGGGATTTTTTGTATGTGGGGATGGTTGTATCCTTCTTTTATAAGAAAGGACTGCCTACGTATTCACCTGGGGAGGTGAAATCAAACCATGATCGTAGTTCGAAACGTTTTGTAAATTTGAATTGGGTTTTGTGGTTGTATCCCTCAGGCATAAGTGGGACTGCCTACGTATCCACCTGAAGTGGTGAAATCAAACCATGCTCGTAGTTCAGGGGGTTGTTTTGTTTTAGTGCAAATAGACGTTGCCTTTGTCAGATCAAAGGACATTCGAAACGGGCAAGGTGCCACAGCTTAGACTCGATAAAACATGCAATTTCAAATCAGAATATGTTGAGGAACTTGACTTGAAAAGGGTTGAGGTCGTTGCTAGTTGTAAAACTAGGCTAGGTCGTTGGTTGTCACGGTTCAAGGCTAGTATTTCTTGAGTTGGTCTAGGTTGGTCGGGTTTGTAAAGTCCTCCCCATCTAGGTCACTCAGTCTCACTGCGCTCCCCGAAAGTATTTTCTTGACCAGGTATGGCCCGGCCCAGTTAGGTTTGAATTTTCCCCTCGGATCGACGGGTAGCGGTGCTCGAACTGACTTGAGGACCAAGTCGCCCTCTTGGATGTTTCTGGGTTTGACCTTCTTGTTTTTTTTTTTGGGAAAGGTTTAAGTATATTAATATCAACAAAAGAATACATCATCCGTGTAGAGATTTACAAGATCACAAAAACCGCAAAAAATAAACTAATGAGCTACATCAAGAACAGCAACTTAGATCAACTTAAGAACGCAAAAAAGTGAGCCAACTGGTATCTTCCTCTTTGATAGGTACTTTGTTTCGAGCCCAGAATCTAGTAGTAACTGCTTGAATGGTCTGCTGGACAATAACTTTAGGATGAGTGACAATAAGCATAACTCGTGCTTTGTTCCTAGCCTGCCAAATCAGATACACAAGCATCACATGGCACGCACAATAATCCTTCTTCTCAGAATACTAATTCGTCTCCCTCGTTTGTTCCACTCCACCAGCTCTCTAGGATTCAGGCTGACAGTAAGCTTCTGCTGCAGAAGATCAGTACATTTCCTGCTAAAGTCACACTCATAATATAGGTGCCCATGGGATTCATCAGCTCCCTGGCACAAGTAACACTCCATAGATGTAGGACCACCCATCCTAGCTAACCTATCTCGAGTAAGCAGCCTTCTTAGCATGACTGCACAGAAAATAAAAGACGACTTGGGAACATTCAGAGCATTCCAACAAATTTTCCACCAACTAACAGAGTCCCCAGGGTTCCTAATCCAATCATAACCTGCTTTAATGGTGTAAGCAGCGCTATTCCCTAGCCACTGATCCTCAATATAAGCAGGCCTAAACATCATCATTATATGGGCAATTTTTTTCCAAGACCAACTACAATCAGAAGGAGGAGAGTAGTTGGTCCAGTGTCTACCCCTGAGATATACATGATTGATCCAACGCACCCAGAGATGATCCTTCTTATTAGCAACCCACCAGACATACTTACCCAATAAAGCTTTGTTCCACATTTTGGAATTCTTAATGCCCAGCCCACCTTCAGCCTTTGGCTTGCAACACTGATCCCAAGCTACAACAGGGGCACGAAGGTAGGAGTCTTTCCCACTCCAAAGGAAGTTTCTGCATATTCGATCAATATTATTCATGATGCCAGAGGGGATGAGAAAGATGGTAGCCCAGTAAGAGTGTAAAGTATGCAGAACAGAAGTGACCAGAGTTAGTCTACCAGCATAGGTAAGATGTTTAGTCCCCCAAGCTCTGATCTTTGCAGTAATCTTGTCTATCAGTTTTCTTACTTCATTCTTAGATAGTTTCTTGGAGGATATAGGGACCCTTAAATATTTGAAGGGAAGATCTCCCTTCTTGAACCCAGAAATCTGAAGAACCTCATTCACTGTATTAGCTCTCACCCCATTGAAGTAAATCTCAGTCTTGTCTTTGTTGAGGCAAAGCCTAGAAGCAGAGGAGAAAGTGGCAAAGGCTCTAAGGATCCACATGATAGACACTGCATTGCCCTTGGAAAACATGAGCAGGTCGTCTGCAAACAACAAATGATTAAGCTTCAAGTGTCCACAAAGGGGATGGAATCTAAACCCATCTTGTTGCCCCACAACAGCAAGAATTCTAGACAAGTAATCCATACAGAGAGTGAACAAAATAGGGGACAAAGGATCCCCTTGCCTAAGTCCTCTCTTGCCTTTGAAAAACCCAAAAGACCTTCCATTTAAGGATAGAGAAAAAGAAAGGGTAGAAACACATTTCATTATCCAATTAGTAAATTTCACAGGAAAATTTAAAGCTCCCAATATCTGCTCCAAGAACTCCCATTCCACACTGTCATATGCTTTCTTAAGGTCAATTTTTACAAGGCATCTAGGTGATGCAGCTTGCCTGTTGTAGAGTCTTACAATATCTTGGCAAATGAGGACATTCTCTACGATGTTTCTCCATTTGATAAACCCACCTTGGTTAATGCTAACAATCTCAGGAAGAATATCTCCCAGCCTGTTGCAGAGAAGCTTTGCAATGCACTTGTACAAGGTGTTGCAACAGGCAATAGGACGAAATTCTAGGACACTTTTAGGATTACTCCCTTTGGGAATGAGAGTAATATTAGTTGTGTTGAGTTGCTTCAATAGCTGCCCAGAATGAAAGAAATCCTTCACTTCATTACATACCTCCTGTCCCACAATGTCCCAAGAATCTTTTTAAAACTGACTAGTGTATCCATCTGGTCCAGGACTTTTATCAGCTGGAATGGAGAACATACACTGTCTAATTTCACTGTCAGAAATTGGTCTAAGGAGCAGCTGGACATGGTGGTCATTAATAAGCTTACCCGTTCTTACAGTAGGTTTATGCACAGGTGTTGTATGTTTACTTAATCCCAGTAGCTCAGTATAATAAGATAGGAAGGCATTCTCAATACCTTGGGGGTCTTGATGAGTGACTCCCTCCATATCAACAATTTAAGTTACCTTATTATAAATGTGTCTAGCTTTGATTCTGCTGTGGTAGAAACTAGTATTCTCATCTCCTTCCAGTAACCACTCCACCTTGGCTTTTTGATGTAAGTATTTAGTTCTAGCCTGATTTAATATTTTAAAATCCTCAGCAGCTGCATGTTCTTCAGCTAGAAGTTGCTGATCTTGGGGATTAAGATGCATTACAGTTTGCAGCCTATCCAATAAGACTCTAGCAACCTCAGCACTCTTCTCAATGTCAGAGAATTTGTTCTTGTTTAACTCCTTTAGAGGTTTCTTCAGATTCCTAAGCTTAGTGACAACTTGATACATCCTGACCCCAGAGATATGCTTATTCCATTAAGTAGCCACCACTTCTTTGAACTGAGGGTCTAAGCTCCACATATTGAAATATTTAAAAGAAGTCTTTCTAGTAGTTGCCTCATTCCTTCTATAGCAAATACAGGGACAATGATCAAAAGTTCCTTCATTCATGAAATAAGCTGAGCTATCAGGGAACATCTGAAGCCACTCAATGTTAATTAAGCACCTATCAATACTTGAAAATACACGAGTAGAGGGGACTTGTTTATTGTTCCAAGTGAAAAATGAGCCATGAGCTACAATGTCAATCACCTCACAATACTCAACACATTGCCTGAAGTCTTTAATTTCATTCCAAATCACCTCTCTACCCAACCTTTCATTGTAATCTAGAACTGAGTTGAAATCCCCACAAATACACCAAGGTTTGACACACTGATCCTTGATCTGGTTAAGCTGCTCCCAGAGAGTGAGCCTCTCACTATCAGAGTTAGACCCATACACTACAGTATACCAGAAAACATCACCTGAATTAATGTCAGACACTTCAACAGTGATATGCTGGTCACTGTCAGCAATGAGTTGAACATTAAAAACATGAGGAAACCAAATAATCCAGACTCTACCACCAGGATGATGCACATTATTGTTGATACCTTTCCACTGACTTCCTTAATTATTGAGCACAAGCACAAAATCTTGCTCCTTTATTTTAGTCTCCACTAATCCAAATAAACCAATTTTATTTTGAAAAAGAAATTGCTTAATATCTAATTGTTTATTTGGGTTGTTCATAGCCCTAACATTCCAAAATCCCAATCTATCCATTATCACAAGTAATATTGGTACTACTCTCCCCTTCCTCTTGTACTACCCTTGTCTAAAACAGTACTAGCATTGTCCTTAGTAGGAGAAACAGCTGCTTTATATGAAGTGCCAGGCCTTAGATGAGATACAGGAGCGTGTTCTTGCCTCACTCTTTGAATAATAAGAATGGTTGGAACAGGTAGATGATCTGAATTATGAAAAGTTACCCCTCCAAATAAAGGAGTGGATGGTATCTCCTGGTTTGTTCAGGGTAGTATGCTGTGGCTGGGTCACAATAGGCTTAACCACTGGTCTCTATACCTGAATTATGCGAGGAGCAGCAGAGGGCTTCTTACATACATCCTTCATGTGGCCAATACCCTTACAGGAACCACAAACCGCAGGCTTCCATTCATATTCAACACATACACAAACATCATTGCCTTTTTCATCCTTAAAGTATATCTTACCAGGGAACTCTTGACCAACCTCCACTTCTACCATAAGCCTTGCGTACCCTAGTCTGGTTTTATCTAAAGTAGCACTATCAGCACGCATATATTTCCCCACATTTTACCTTCTTGTTGAATGTCCGTTGTATACGTCGTTGGTATAGCTGGACGTTGTGCAAGGCGTTGAGTTGCCGTTCGTCTAGAAGCGTGAGTTGTTCGTACCTTCGACGGGTCCATTTCGCTTCAGGGACTTGACTCTCCAGTAGGATGCGTAGAGATGGGACCTCTAACTCTACCGGTTGAACCGCCTCCATACCGTATGCTCGGTAGAAGGGTGTGGCACCTGGCGGTGTTCGAATGGAGGTTCGGTATCCCCAGAGTGCGAATGGGAGTTTGCTCGGCCAATCGCGGTAGTAGTCTTGCATTTTCTTGATAATGGTGACAAGAGTTTTGTTCGCTGCCTCCACCGCTCCGTTGGTCTGGTGACGGTAGGGGGATGATCGATGTCATTTGATTTCGTACTTGTCCAGCAAAGCTTGAGTTTCCGCCCGGAAGTGAGAGCCTTGATCGCTGATGATTTCATGGGGTACCCCATATCGGCAGAGGATGTTGTTTTGAATGAACTTGGCCACTTGTTTGGCGGTCAAGACTGCATATGACTGCGTTTCCACCCATTTGGTGAAGTAGTCGATGGCGACGAGGATGAAGCAATGCCCATTGGTGCCTATCGGGTTGACTTTCCCGATGATGTCAATGCCCCAGGTTGAGAAAGGCATGGGTGATGTCATGGTGTATAAAAGGGATGGTGGTATGTGCTGTATGTTGGCAAAGATTTGGCAATTGTGGCAATGCTTGACGTAGTTACGGCAATCGGCTTCCATGGTGGTCCAATAGTAACCTAGCCGTGTGATTTTCCGAGTAAGCATCATTGCACTCGTGTGAGGGCCACATTCTCCGTCGTGAACCTCTCCCATGAATTTTTTGGCTTTGTGATGGTCAATACAAAGGAGGAGAATTCCTTGGGGTGTTCTTTTGTATAGTTGATTCTGGTTTATCACGAATTATGATGCAAGTAAACGGATGGCTCTTTGTCCTCTTTTATCAGAGTTAGGAGGGAATTCGTTTTTGGTTTTGTAATTGAGGATGGCTTGGTACCAAGGTTCATCATGGCTTTCCTCGTCGTTGATAATGGCACAAATGTGGGCTGGCTCGCTCCTTCTCTCGACACATAGGGGCATTGATGTCATGTCGTCAGGTATGTTGACGAGCACGGCAAGTTTTGCCAGGGCATCAGCAAATTGATTTTCCTCTCGTGGCAGGTGGAAGTAGTCGACTTGGTCGAAGAATTCGGCCTCTTGATTGATCTTTGCTCGGTAGGAAGCTAAGCTGTCAGATCGGATTTTTCATGATCCGGACACCTGATTGATGATGAGTAAGGAATCGCCATGGACCCTCAATCTCTTGATGCCAAGTGTGATGGCTGCTTGTAGGCCGATGAGACATGCTTCATATTCAGCGGCATTGTTGGTGACGGCGAAGTCTAGCTTGACCGAGATCGGAACATGTTCTCCCTCTGGTGATATTAGAAGGATTCCTACCCCGAAGCCTCTCAGATTAGATGCACCATCGAAGTATAGGTCCCATGCGTCAGAGTCGGCACAAAGGATGTCCTCGTCAGGAAGTGACCATGTGTCGGTCGTAGGATCCTCGTTGACGGGATTTTCTGCTAGGAAATCGGCAACTGCTCTTCCCTTGATAACTTTGAGGGGTACAAACTTGAGGTCAAATTCGGACAGCATGAGTGTCCATCTAGACAGCCTTCCATTTAGCACGGGTTTTTCGAAGATGTATTTATGGTCGGACTCACTTGGAGGTTTAGTTTTCGGTACTTGTCGTTAGGAGCACCTAGACCAAAACACAATTTATAACTCCACAAACAACTCTACAATAAGTAAAGAGGCAAGTAAAGGTCGGATCCCAAGGGACGGGAATTGAGATGAGATTTTCAATTGCAACTAGTGGTGTCTAAGGGTGTCACAATTTGGGGTTTGAAGTAGAAGATCACTAAACTAAATAGCAATAAAAGTCAACAAGCAAGATGATTAAAAAGGGGTGTAAACAATTGAGAAAGGGCACTAGGGTGTCATGGGGTCATAGGGGATTCATGGGACTTGATCATACAAACATATTCTCAAATTATAAGCAAGCAATTATTGTTGTGATGGATCGAGTTGGTTTATATCTTACAATCCTAGGAAAGTTTAGGTCCCGGAGCCGAATCGATTAGATTGTACAACACCTACAAGTCGACTTAATCTTCCCTACTCAACTATATGCATGGTCTAATGAGACTCGAGTTGGTTTATGTCTTACAAGTCTCATTGAAAAGATAAGTGATGGGTAAAAAATGCAAGGATTCATAGGATCGCATTTCATCAAACATAACATGTGCATAAGTTGAGATCACAACAAGCAAGCAAATAAACTATGAAAACATATTAATTTAACCATGAATCATCCCCCATGTTTGTTTCCCCTAATTACCCATTAACCCTAGCTAAGAAAACTACTCACTCATTATCATGTTGAACATGCTAACAAGGTTGTCAATCATACCAACAAAGTAAAACATAATGAATAAATGAAGATAATTAACAATAATTAAAAAGGGATTAAGAGAATTATACCTACTAATGATTCCAATAATAAAGCAAAGAATAATAGAAGTACTTGATGATTGATTGGAAGGTTGTCAATCTCCGAATAATAACCCAAATAATCTTCAATTACCCAAAATGAAAGATGAACAAGAGAGAGATTAAGGAAATGAAACTTGTATTAAAACTTAATTAAATGTTGATTACAAGATTAAAGAGAGATTTGATTGATACTAACTACACTAAAGATTGCTAAGAAGAACATGATCATCTAATTAGCCTAATGGGGTATTTATAGTGGGGATTAGTTACATAAATTAGGGTTTACTAAGGGCTTAAATGACGATTAAGTCCTTGAGGAATCGCCGGTCTCAAGGGAGACTCCGGTTTCCTTTTTGTCGGTCTAGAAAAATATGCGCATCCTTCCTTAAAACTTGTAGAAGGCGAAATGGCTGATAGACAATCCGAGCGTCCAGGGCACGGGACGGGCGGATTGGGGGTGTTTTGGATGGGCGGATTGTTGGGGTGGACGGGCGGATTCTGCTGTTTCTGGACGGGCGTCCACTGGGGGAAGACGCTCGGATTGCCCCTCTTGGACGGGCGTCTTGTGGACAATCCGCTCAGATTGTCTTACAGCTACTTTCTTTCTTCTTTTCTTCCTTTCTCTTCATAAAATCCTTGAGTATTTCCTCGGGGATGCAAGGATCTTTTCTCATCATTGCCCATCTACTATAGTATGTACAAAGGCCTTCTAATCTTGTCTTATCTTTGATGCTTGGTCATTGAATTCAATCAATTTAGCTTCATTTTGCCATGAAAATGCAAGGTTTGCACTCCTTTCCTACCAAGGAAACAAAACCTCAAAGAATATGCAAAACAAAGGACTAAAGACAATAAATGACCCAAATATACACTAAAAAGCATGGGAACAAGGCTAATTCGGGGACTAAATATGCTTTAATTATGGTCACATCAAATATCCCCAAACCGAACCTTTGCTCGTCCCGAGTAAAGAGGTGACAAAGACTAAGGCCGTTATTTAAACTAACATAATAGCATAGCCGATATGAGACAATTAGCGGGTCTCACTCCGCCCCTTCAACTCACAAAAAAGACAACCATGAGGTAGGATGCCTTCTTGCAAGGCAAGGTGGGTTTTGCCAAAATGGCGACACATCCAAACATTAAGCACACAAAATCAAGTAACGGATGCATCTACAAAAGAATAGCCACTTTCCTCATCTAAGTGGTGGAAATTATCTACAAGGGAATCAATTCAAGGGTACACACTCCTTCATAGATGCAATTTCTTCAAACTACTAAGCCTAGAAGGATACCAATAAATCACCTCCAAATTGTGTCAAGCTAGGGTACCTTTGTCCTCAATCGTTAAATGCTTTTGTCAAGAGTAGACTCCCTATGGTGTTAGAAACACTGGAGGATCGCGGAATTCCCCCTCTTGCCTAGATAAGAAGAAGGATCGTCCCCTCTCTACCATGCACAAAAATGGATACGATGGATAAAGGGATCAATAGATATTTGAGTTTCATTTTGGGAGTTTGCTTTTGTTTTTGTTTTTCCCCCCAATTTCTTGTGG
Organism: Silene latifolia; assembly: GCF_048544455.1. Lineage (NCBI taxonomy): Eukaryota > Viridiplantae > Streptophyta > Magnoliopsida > Caryophyllales > Caryophyllaceae > Silene > Silene latifolia. Next base: position 1,554,362 of record NW_027413701.1, read on the forward strand.
CATTTGACATTTGAGAATACTTTATTTTTGCCATTTCTTTTGATATTTGGCATTTCAATACTTGACAACTTTTCAACTTTTTGCATTTCTTTTTGAACATTTTCAAAGTCACCCTATATGTAGTGAGGGTGCCTTATATTTGAAGCATTAGGAGTCTATTTTTGCTCCTCTTTTCATTTGATGCATTTTGCAAACTTTCTTTCACTTTTCATTTCATTGAACTCAAATCAATTTCTTTTTGTGCACATTCCCTTTGATGACAAAAATGTGGTAGAACATGGATGATGGATGCATGCATGGTTTCAAGGATCACCTTGGAATAAACGGTAGCCAAGGAGTTATCACACCACAAGGTAATCTTGACTAGGCCTTAATCCATGGCTCAAAGGATACTAGCATGACACATCTTAGGGTGTTTTACAAGTATTCTAACCAGCAAAGTCTTAATAAGAAAAAGCATCTACTAGGGCCTATATACACTTGTCAAGCTTCCCAAGTAGACGGTTTCGCAAAATTTTCTAACATGCAACTACATGCCATGATGCAACTAACATATAAACATCATAATGCATATGATTCTACCAACTAATATGCCATATAAACTAAATGCAAGTCCTAAATTCACATTGTTATACCGCATCAATCAAAATAAAGCCACATAGTCATTAACATAAAGAGGAAAAAGGAGATTGGAAAGATCATACCCTGCGGTCTTCAATATCCTCATGTCTCGGATGTGGCGTAGTCGATCAATGTGAACAAGGATAGAACAAATACAATATATACAAGTCTACACTACAAAGGAAATGAACTTGTTTTTGGATTTTCAAATTTTTCAATTTTTTAAATTTTCTCGAAATTGTTTTTTTGATTATTTTGGGTTTTTGAATAAAAGTTAAGTTAGAATTCCCCATCCCCACACTAATATGGGCATTGTCCTCAATGGCCAAAATGATGGGAAATTATGCAAGTATGATGCATGAATTCTATACGAAATGCAAGCTATACTAATCTACACTACATGATGCATGGGTTTTTGTTTATGACGGAGAGCGTAATTTAGATTACCTCCCGTTGCGTATGCATGTATTTCCCAAACTGAGATAGACATTATTTCTAATGTCTTAAAGTTGGGGGTAGTTCATGCACACAAGATGCAATGCATGAAACTAAATTCTCATTTTGGATTTTCAAACGGGAACAATAAAATAAGAACACCTCAATGGGGTCGAGGTGTTAGTCCTCTATGTTCCTAGGACTCTCCAACTATGATCAAGATAAAAATAAATAAAACAAATAAAGAAGTAGACAAACCTCAATAGGGTAGGAGCCTCCAAAGCTTTCTAGTCCTCCACCATATCATCATTGTCATCATTTTCCTCCATAGAAGCGGACTCATCTCCACTTCCCTCTTCAGTTCCTTGCTCACTTCCTTCATCATCTTCATTAGCCTCTTCTTCTTCATCATCTACCTCTTCATCAACACCCTCATCATCATCAACCTCATCGTCGACATTCCCATCTTCACCCGGTCTTTCACCCCTAGATGTGCTTGGAAAGAAGACTTCCCTATCCGCCCAACTAGGCAAAGGACATGAAGGATCAAGTAGTCCTTGCCTAGCTAAATGAAATAGGGGTGGATATTGGGCCAAGTATGCATCTACTCGATCATTGTAAGCTTGTTTATGCATCTCTTGCATAAGTAGAGTCATGTAGTCTTTGCCCACTTCAACACCTTCGGGTTTGAATTCTTGATATTTGAATGGGTAGGGTGGTGTGACAATGGAGGAGTAGGGCTCTTCAATTTCGCCCCTTTGTTGACGGATGATGTACTCGGCGCCTTTTGAGAGTGGAAGTAGGTAGTTTGTTCTATGAGCACTCAAGCGGCATATCTTGGAAGGCAAAGTGAAAGATCTAGCATCATTGGTGAGCCACCCATAGTTGGTGTCAAGAGGATTATGCTTGACCCACTTGTACTTGTTAATCATGGCATCCATGTCAATGAGATGACCCCCTTTTTTCGTCACATAGGTGTTATCCTTGTTGAAATTTGGATCAAAGTACTTGGCCAAGATAGTAACTAGACCTCCATTTACGATAAAAGCGGTGCCTTCCTTACCACAATCAACATTGAGCCATCTTTCCACCAAAAGCCTTAGAGCATTGTAAGGCTTAGTGAATTCCCTTCCAACATTTAAGGCCGACTCAAGTAGAACAAAATCGAGCTTTGTAAAGTGATTAGTGTCTTTTCTTGCAATTATAGTATTCCCGATGACCTTGTGCCACACTCTAATGCCCGGATGGTGAACTAATAGAGCGCGAAAACCATGAAAGTTCTCAAATTTCTTCCCGGAAATCGCCTCCCAAAGAGGAGCGGGGTCATACTTTTCGGGCTTCTTATGATAGCGAGGTGTATCACTAAGACCTAATGCTTTACTCAAAACATCAAAGGTGATGCGCCTATTCACATTGGCAAGGCGAAACTCGATATATGTTCTAGTCTCTACCTTAGTCACTTTCAATGAACTTAGGAATTCCAAGGTAAGGGAGGGGTATGTCAATTCTCTTGTAGTGAACAATTTTCCCAACCCCATGGCTTCAAAGAAGGTTTTTGTTTGTTCAAGGCATCTTCACATATGAATTTGGTGGGTAGAATGGATTTCTTAGCATACTTGGCAAATGTATCCCTATGGGAGTTAGAAATGAAAATTACCTCCGGATAATTTGATAATTGAGCAATTTCCGGAGTTGTTGTTGTTGTTGCTTCCAAGGGAGGATTTTGTTGTTGAACTTCCAAGTTTGCATTAGCAACCACCATAGCCATTGAAACTTTCTTTGCTTGAAGGCATTGTTGCCTTTTTTAGAGTGCCTTTGCCTTGAGTGCCTTTGTTGACCCTTTTGTTCTTGCCATTGAGGATTATACCAAGAAAAGATTGAAAATCTTCAATTTCCAGTTATACCCAAATCGATTTTAAGATGAAAGGATTTGCCTTTGTATTTCAAAAATCGACTCAAAGGTTGAAGATTTTGGTGCTTGGATTGATTATTGTTGGAAAAGGAGTGATTAATTGTTGTTGTAAGGAAGTTTGGATTTGATTTTGTTGAATTTGGTTGAGGAAATCTTGTTTTTGGTGATGGAGAGGCTGAGGGTTTTGGGGTTTTGGGTTTATGGGTAGTGTTTTGAATGTATGAATGAATGAATGTGGGAAGGGTATTTAAAAACACCCGAAATTTCAAAACTGCAGGGGGAAGACGAGCGGATTCCCTTCGGGACGCTCGGATTCTGCTCAATCTGGGTTCAGGAAATCTCGCCTAAAGAAGAGCGTCTTTTAGTGAAGACGGGCGGATTTCTGCAATTCAGGACGAGCGGATTCCTTCAGAGACGAGCGGATTCTGTTACAGGAACTTTTCTTATTTTGCACTGGCAAAAAGACGGGCGTCTTCTTGCAAAGACGAGCGGATTCTTTCAGACGAGCGGATTCTTCCAGACGAGCGTCTTCTCTGCTGGGACGCTCGGATTCTCTAACAGTCCCAAATTTTCAACTTTGCAGCTTATTTGGACGGACGGATTCAGCCATAGACGCTCGGATTCCCATAAGACGAGCGGATTCCCCTTAAGGACGCTCGGATTCCTCCTAGTCTACCCGGATTCAGTTCCATCTGTGTACTTGCATATCCCGTGTCATTTTCATTCTTCAAATCCCGTGTTCTTCATTGTAGGGGCACTACTAAGGCATGAATAGCCTAGGCAATTGCTATCCCCACACTAAGCTAAAGCACTACACATCAATAGAATCATTAGTCCCTCCCTCACTTCTCTCAAAAATGATAAATATCTTGATCAAAGCATAAAAATCCAAAAATGACAAAAATGCAATGTAAGAATTAAAATGCAAGTAAGGGAGTTAGAAATATTTACAAATGGTGGTTTGGAGAGGACTCCACCAAACTCTCATCCTTAGTGAGATGTCATGGGGGCATGTCCAAGGTGTTGTTGATGTTGCTCAACACCTTGAAGAAGTAGTCAAAAGCTTGTTCATTATATGATAAAGATCTTAAATAGATCTTTACACTTGTTGTCCTTCATGTTGGTCTTGATCGATAGCATTACCAATGTAGGGATTGAAAATCCCTTCAAACTCATCGTCCCAAAGACCACAAACTTCATCTACTTGATCACTAAAGATCTCTTGAGTTGATAGAGACAACTCTCCCACTTTCTTGTCTTGGCTAATGAGGCCATCTTCTTCATTGCTTGACTTGGGTGAGCTTTTCAAGCTCTCTTTGTTACAATTTCCTTGCTCTTTGAATAGAGCATCATCGATTTTCTTCTTCCATTGGAATTCCGACTTCTTCCTCTCATCCTTCCGGCTATAATGATCAACCATAAAACATGGTTCATGCAAACGGGGAGCTCTCATGGTCTTATCAAGATTGAAAGTTATGCTCTCATCTCCCACTTTTAGAGTGAGCTCTCTATGCTTCACATCTATCACCGCACCCGCGGTGTGCAAGAAAGGTCTACCTAGAATGATTGGAATGTTGGAGTCTTCTTCCATGTCAACAATGACAAAGTCCACCGGGATGAAAAATTTCCCAACTCTTACGGGAACATCTTCCCATATCCCTAATGGTGTCTTCGTCGATCTATCGACCATTTGTAGTGTGATATTGGTGCATTTAAGCTCTCCCATCCCTAACCTTTTACTCACCGAGTACGGCATAACACTCACACTAGCCCCTAGATCACATAAGGCTTTGTTGATCGTGGTGTCGCCAATGGTACACGGTATTGAGAAGCTTCCCGGATCTTTAAGTTTTGGAGGTGAACTCCCTTGAAGTATTGCACTACTCACCTTAGTGAAGGCGATAGTCTCAAGTTTCCGGATCGACTTCTTCTTCGTAAGGATGTCTTTAATATATTTTGCATAGGCCGGCACGTGATTGATTAATTCCCTAAAAGGAATCGAGACTTCCAAATTCTTCACAATCTCCATAAATTTTCCAAGTTGGTCATCAAATTTGGGCTTGGCTTGACGACTTGGAAAAGGAAGTCTAATCATAATAGGCTCCTTCTCCTTGGCCTTGTCTTCATTTTTCTTTGAAATTTCTTCTTTTGATGGTTCTCCATACTTTGAGTTTTGCACAACTTCTTCTTTATTACTAGCTTCCACAACTTTATCCTCAACTTGCTTCTCTGGTGCTTCATACCTTGTACCACTTCTCAAGTGAATGGCACTAACCGTTTCATGTCTCGGGGGATTACTTTGAGGTGGTAGTTGCCTCTTTTGTCTTTGTGAGCTTGAAGATGTTAGTTGAGTTAATTGGGTTTCCAACATTTTGGTGTGGGCTAGGATATTGTTGATGGTGATTTCCTTTGCTTGACTATCCTTTTGCATTTGAGTGAAAAACTCTTGTTGATTCTTTTGCATTTGGAGGACCGCTTTTTGAACATCAAAACCTTGGTCATTTTGTTGATTGTATGGAGTTTGATTTTGGTAACCTTGGTTTTGGTTGTAAAAGGGTCTTTGATTTTGGTTTCTCATGGGAGGTGGGGTGTATGTTGGTTGAGGGTTTTGAACATTTTGGCTTTTGTATGAGAGATTTGGGTGGAATTTGGTGTTTTCATTGTAATAGTTTGAATAAGGGGTACCACTCTTGTATGCTTGAAAATCATTCACTTGTTCATTTGTTCCCCTACATTCACTTTGGTCATGTCCCAAAGTTCCACAATTCTCACATATCCCACTTGGGATTGATGAAGATGCCGTCATGGCATTAACATGATGCTTTGGTGATTTTGAGGCTTCTTCAAGTCTAGCCATAGCTTTTTCGAACTTCAAATTGATGGTATCAATGTGAGCACTAAGTTGAGCACCCAATTGAGTAATAGAGTCCACTGCATGCTTTCCTCCTCTAGTAGCCTTGCGAGGTCTACTATATTGTGAATTATGGACCGCCATTTCCTCAATCTTATTCCAAGTTTGATTGTCATCAACTTCGGTGAACATTCCATTTGATCCCATGTTGAGAATGTTTCTTGAGTCTTCATAAAGACCGTTCCAAAATTGTTGTACCAAGAACCACTTGCTAAGTCCATGATGAGGACATGAGCGACAAATTCCCTTGAATCGCTCCCAAGCTTCATACAAAGATTCTTCATCTCTTTGCTTAAAGCCCGTAATTTGAGCTCTTAGCATGTTAGTCTTTTCCGGTGGATAGAACTTTTTGTAGAAGGCTAGTGCCAACTTCTTCCAAGAATCAATTCCGAGAGTAGCCTTATCAAGGCCATTCAACCATTGTTTTGCGGTGCCAATTAGAGAAAAAGGAAATAAGACCCATCGAATTTGGTCTTGAGTTACACCGGTTTGAGAAATCGCATCACAATAGTCGCAAAAAGTCTCCATGTGAGAGTGAGGGTCTTCACTAGGCATCCCCCCAAATTGGCTTCTTTCGACTAATTGGATAAATGCGGATTTGGCAATAAAATTTCCTTTTAAATGTTGTTGTGTGGGAGTACCATTGGGTAGGTTCTCCTCGGTTGGTACGGAATGTGATGAAAATTTAGGCATTGTGGGTTGATTTTGTGTTGGATTTTGTGTTGGGTTCTCCTCACCTTCTCTTTCAAAACGGTTGATGAACTCAATAGTGTTTGGTTGAATATCTACAACCTCACCAATACCTCTCAAAGTTCTCCTAGCAAGTCTTCTATTGTTTGTCAAAGTCCTTTCAATTTTGTGATCAAAGGGTAACAAGTTACCTTGTGATCTTCTAGACATGCAAAATATCAAACAACTCAAAAATAATTCGAACAAACCTTGAGAAGTTTTACTTCCCCAAGGCAAAGAAAGACACAACTAATAACAATATAAGAAAATCTAAATCAAGTTAACACCGTTCCCAGCAACGGCGCCATTTTTGTCGGACTCACTTGGAGGTTTAGTTTTCGGTTCTTGTCGTTAGAAGCACCTAGACCAAAACACAATTTATAACTCCACAAACAACTCTACAATAAGTAAAGAGGCAAGTAAAGGTCGGATCCCAAGGGACGGGAATTGAGATGAGATTTTCAATTGCAACTAGTGGTGTCTAAGGGTGTCACAATTTGGGGTTTGAAGTAGAAGATCACTAAACTAAATAGCAATAAAAGTCAACAAGCAAGATGATTAAAAAGGGGTGTAAACAATTGATAAAGGGCACTAGGGTGTCATGGGGTCATAGGGGATTCATGGGAATCTATCATACAAACATATTCTCAAATTATAAGCAAGCAATTATTGTTGTGATGGATCGAGTTGGTTTATATCTTACAATCCTAGGAAAGTTTGGGTCCCGGAGCCGAATCGATTAGATTGTACAACACCTACAAGTCGACTTAATCTTCCCTACTCAACTATATGCATGGTCTAATGAGACTCGAGTTGATTTATGTCTTACAAGTCTCATTGAAAAGATAGGTGATGGGTAAAAAATGCAAGGATTCATAGGCTCGCATTTCATCAAACATAACATGTGCATAAGTTGAGATCACAACAAGCAAGCAAATAAACTATGAAAACATATTAATTTAAGCATGAATCATCCCCCATGTTGGTTTCCCCTAATTACCCATTAACCCTAGCTAAGAAAACTACTCACTCCTTATCATGTTGAACATGCTAGCAAGGTTGTCAATCATACCAACAAAGTAAAACATGATGAATAAATGAAGATAATTTACAATAATTAAAAAGGGAATAAGAGAATTATACCTACTAATGATTCCAATAATAAAGCAAAGAATAATAGAAGTACTTGATGATTGATTGGAAGGTTGTCAATCTCCCAATAATAACCCAAATAATCTTCAAAGAATATGCAAAACAAAGGACTAAAGACAATAAATGACCCAAATATGCACTAAAAAGCATGGGAACAAGGCTAATTCGAGGACTAAATATGCTATAATTATGGTCACATTAATTTAACCGAGTCCATCTTGGAGTAGATGTAGATCGTGTAGCTGAGCATGTAATGCTGCAGCTTTTTTGTTGACCATACTAGGGCAAGGCATGTCTTTTCCAGTTGGGTATACCTCGTCTCGTACTCAATGAACTTTTTGCTGATGTAGTAGATGGCTCGTTCTTCGTTGCCAACTGTTTGTGCTAACATTGCTCCCATGGCTGTGTTGTGTTGGTACATGATCGGGTATAGGGATAGAGGAATCCCCGGTTGAGGTGGCATGAGGACAGGAGGTTTGGATAGGATTTCCTTTATCCTGTCGAAGGCCTTCTGACAGTCGTCGTCCCAATCAGTGTGATCGGAGGCGCGAAGCTTTTTGAATATTGGTTCACAAATCATAGTGAGCTTGGCAATGAAGCGGCTGATGTATTGAACCTGGCCGAGAAATCCCCGAATCTCCTTCTCGTTCCTAGGCCGAGGCATTTGTTAAAGGGCTTTGATTTTGGTTGGATCAATCTCAATGCCTCTTTTGCTGACGACATGTCCCAAGAGTTTTCCGGAGGTAACCCCGAATGCACACTTATGAGGATTTAGCCTCATGTTATATTTCCCCAGACGAGCGAAGAATTTCCGGAGGGCATTGATGTGGCCGTCCCATTCTTTTGATTTGACAATCATGTTATCGACATATACCTCTACCTCCTTGTGCATCATGTCATGTAGGAGAGTAGTAGCGGTTCTTTGATAGGTTGCCCCGGCGTTGATGAGGCCGAAAGGCATGACCGTGTAACAATATGTACCCCACTGTATAGTGAACGCAGTTTTGTGCATGTCTTCCTCAGCCATTTTAATCTGGTTGTACCCAGCATACCCGTCCATGAATGATAGGAGAGCATGCTCGGCAGTATTGTCCACCAGAATGTCAACATGTGGCAAAGGGAAATCGTCCTTTGGACTCGCCTTGTTCAGATCCCTGAAGTCGACGCACACCCGAATTCTTCCGTCTTTCTTTAGTACTGGCACAATGTTGGCCACCCAGTCAGAGTATTCAGATACTTTGATAAAACCAGCCTTGAACTGTTTATCCACCTCTTCCTTGATTTTTGGGGCCCACTCAGGACACATCCGGCGTAGCTTCTGCTTCATAGGTTTAGCCTCGGGTTTAATGGGTGTCCGGTGCTCTGCAATTTCTCTGTCAATCCCAGGCATGTCTCTGTAAGACCAGGCGAACACGTCCTTGTATTCGTGGAGGAGGTCAATGAACTGTTATCTTTCCGAGGGGTCCAGGGTTGTCCCTATCCTAAGTTCTTGAGGTGTATTGTCGGTTCCTACGTTAATAGGTTCGGTCTCCTCAATGATGGGGTTCGGTTTCTGTTTGTCAAGTTCTTTGGCTAGGTGAGGTGGGTAGTCACTCAAGTCAAATTCCTCATAGTCATTCAGAATTGCATTGCAGTTAAATTGAGACGAGTCATAAGCAAACTTAGCGTTCATTAAGTTGACACGAGCGAAAAGCTCGGAAAGGACAGACATCTCGTGGTCAGTCAGAGGCGACACAACAGAGGAAGCGGCCCCTGGAACAGGCTCCAGGTTGTCACCTTTCATGGGAGTGGGTTGACCCTAGTAGACTCATCCTCTGAATCAGCCACGACTTTGTGATAAAACCGTGGGAAGGGGACCTTGACCGGGACATTAAGAGCGTTAGGAGCTATGATAGACTCTGACTCCGACTCAGACTCAGACTCGGATCCTTCTTCACTTCCCTCCTTGAACATAGGGGCCTCTCCAGTTGTTATCTTGAGAATGCGGCCTTAGCGATCGGTCCACTTGACGGTCTTCCTCCAGCCTTGGGTAGCTTTCTCCGGGTCAGTATCGGAGATCAAGGCGGTTGGATCAAATTGATTGTCCTTCAAGGCGATGTTGATGATGTCCTCATAGTCGAGGTGTTTGACGTTATCTTCCCCAAAGAGGAGTGTGACAGCTTGTCCGTCAAGGCATGGCGATGGCTTGGACTCAGTTGATGCGGCTTCGATGTTGTCGGGGATAAAGTAGCAGTCTTGGAAGACTTCCACTCCCGGGTATCTAGCCCTGGCCACAGAGTCATAAATTGGCTCCGGAAAGCCGTGGTAGAGCTCGGACTCTCCCTCGGGGACAAAGTATCCGTTGAGAGTCAGATGGTATGGACGGAGGATAACCCCGTGCTTCTTGCGTTTTCGGACTAGGAGGTTCATCTCCTGGATATCTTCGTCGGTAGGTTCGTATCTCAACCCAAAGGGAATGTTGGGGACCTTAGCCTGTTTTAAGGGAGGCAATGGGTCCTTTAGTGGATTGAGCGGCAAACCCGAGAAATAACCCTAACGCATCATGATACGGTTGACCGTGAGGTTGGTGAACGGGTCACCATTAGAGGGCGCCAATTCATCAGTTATGGCGTTCACGGCTCGAAAACCCCACATTTCGTTGTCGTCCTCCTCAATGGCTTGGGAGGCTACTCCCCTTCTCATGACAGCTTTGATCGGGGAAGCGCGAATTGTGATCGTTTTTCCGTTGAAGGTGACCCTGATCTTTTGGTGGAGAGTTGAGGCGACTGCCTTGACGGCGTGAATCCAGGGACGTCCCAGGAACATGTTGAAGGAAGTGTCGATGTCGACCACTTGAAAACTGGTTCGTCTTTCCAGTGGCCCGGTTGCGACGGTCAAAGTGATAAGCCCAGCGACCTTGCGATGAGTGTCGTCGTAGGCGCGTACTCCTTGATTCGTTGGGACCAAGTCAGCTTCCTTGGTACCCAACTTGTGGGCAGTCTTGAGAGGAATGACATTTACCGCAGAACCGTCATCCACGAGGACCATGGGTATATTTTTCTGGAGGTATTGTACGGTGATATACAGGGCCAGGTTATGATTGCCTCCGAACGGAGGGATATCCTCGTCGGAGAAGACGACCATGTTGTTTAGATCTGGGGCGTCCCTTGTCATGTGCGCCACAATTTCTTCTGGGGAAGAGGTGGAGGGCACGGTTAATTTTCCCAAGGCCTACAACAAGGCCTGTCGATGCTCAAAAGACGTTGCGATCAGTTGCCAAATTGAGATTTCGGCTTTTGCTTTCTGGAGCTGTTTCAGGATTGAGTTCTCGGGAGCCTTTGGTTGATTGTCCACCTCTGGGACGATTTGGTCATTCGTTGTTGGAACGGCGTTGGATTGTTCGGATTCTAATAGGGACGTCCGGACCGGGTGAGATGTCCGATTTCTTTCGCCCGCTTCTCCTTCCCTGGGATGATATATACATCCTCAACATCATCTCTCCATATGCCGTTAATTTCAGAGCCTCGAGGATACCTTGGATGGGTATTCCTTGGTGGGTAGTTCTTGTGAGGGATATTTTTGTGAGGATGGTTTTTGTGAGGGTGATTTTTATGGGGGTAGTTATTTTGAGGGTGATTTTCGTGAGGTCTATGTCAGAATGGTCGCGGGAGCAATCCATCCTGGGGTGGGTAGTTTTGAATGCTTGGGGAATTCTCCCTTGGGCGCGGTGCTGGAGGATTGAAGATGAGTCGACGGTAGGCGTCGTCGAGTCGGGTGATTTTCTCAGAGAGGCTGGCTATGGCCTCTTCAACTTGTTGAAACATAGTGAGCATAGTGGCAGCACTAAACACAAACACTCCGTCCGAAGAATCTTTTCCCAAAATATTCACCTCGTCGTCAATCGGCAGGATGAGGTGAGAGGAGTCTAGGGTCGGCTCATCGTCAGAGATGGCGTGGATTCCCAGAGGATTCGTCTTGTTGTTCGGCTTAGTTGGTGGGGGTATAGGCAAATCTCATTTCTCAATCATGTCTTGAATGAGGTGCTTGAGTTTGAAGCAGGTTTCGGTATCGTGCCCTTTCCCTCTATGATACTGACAGTAGGCGTTGGGGTTCCCGAACCGGGACTTCTTGGCATTGGTCGGATCCGGGGTGGGTCCGATCAGTTGTAACTTCCCCTGGTCCATGAGCCTTTTCAGGGCACTTGCGTAAGTCGACCCTATGTTAGTAAACACTCTCTGGGGGCACTCGGTTTTCTTAGCAGATGGTTCGATGAGGTTGACCTCATCAATCTTGTTCGTCTGGCCGTAAGGGCGAGATCCGGTTAAGGTGGATCCCTGGTAACCTCTGCCAGTGGTCTTGGCTAAGACACCCTTTCGGAGGTCGTCCTCAATGCGCGTCCCAAGAATCTGCAGATCTTGGAAGGTCTTGATGTTCTGATATCTCAGTAGGTTGGCATAAACCGGGCAGAGATTGTTGACAAACTTTTCTACCAAAGTCGATTCACTTGGCTTACTGACCAGTTGAGTACTCACCCTTCTCCAACGGGTTAAGAACTCAGTGAACCCTTCCTTGTCGTTCTGGGTTAGCACTTCGAGAGTACGGGTATTGGCCTGGATCTCGACATTGTCGGCATACTGTTTGGCGAAATCAACTGCGATCTCATCCCAAGTAGTAAGGTTTTTCGGATCAAGGGAGTAGTACCATTGGCGAGGGATCGGTTCCAAAGAGGATGGGAAGATCCGGGTAAAAAGTTCCTGTTTGACCCCTTTAATGGCCATGTAGTCCTTGAAAGCACGGATATGGTTGAGTGGGTCCTCCACTCCCTTGAACTTAGGCACATCGGTCAGGGTAAAGTTGTCGTAACTTAGGTCCCCAACAGGTTCGAACCTTCGGTTGTTCTCAAGATGGATATTGTTACCCCGGGCTAGGAGCTGTTCTTCCAAGAGTTTCAGCCTCTTCTCAGTTTCAATCAGAGGTGGGGTATTGTGTTCCCCAGTTTCCTTGTTCTCCAGGGTGTCGATACGGGTCTCGACGCGATCCAGAGTGACCTTAAGAGCGGTAAGCAGGCTGGCTAGTTGATCAGTTGTGACATCTCTGTTGTTGTCATTGTTGTTGTTGGAGGAAGCTGAAGACAGGGCCATGGCTCTGAGGCAGAAAAATGGCTCACATTACAACTCAATCCGACACGGTTCCAAGACTGGACGCAGACAACGCAAAGGACGAGACAAAGATCAGACTCAACAAGACGGGGCGACCGTGTGTGGTCCCTCGGTGCTGACTTGACTTATGACGTGACGGTGTTGACCGAACTTTTGACACGAGTCCAACATGACGGCGTGACGCCGTTGGACGGGTTTCGTGGTGAGACGACTCATAAGTAAAGACCCATAAGTACGTTTGCTTTGACTCGATAGACACGAGGCGGAATTGGAATGGTGGACTGAAGTTTTCGAAAATAGAAATTTTCAAAAAGATTCATTTGTCGCTTCAATGGACGACTTCCGAAGATAGAAATCTCCCCAAGTCGATCAGTTGAAAGGGTCGTCTTAAGTTTATTTGCAAAAGACAGTTTGAGTTTGAGTCGGCTCGGAAAACAGTGTATCGTTTCCCAAGACGGTTTTGAAATTCAAAATCGTATGTTTTGAAAATCGGGTTTGAAATGTTTGAAGAGGTCTCGGGGACGGTGTATGGTCCTCGGGATCTCGAAAGTGTCTCGAAAAAAGTGTGTGTGCTTTTCTCGGGTTTTCAAAGAGCCATTATCGGCGCGAAACGGGTTAAAATCCGTGTCCAGACGCGGCGATTATAACAGCTTAAAAAGGTGATTTGAAATGGTTGTAGAAAACCGGGATTGAAAATCGTCATTACGAAGGCGTAGAAAGGCGTGTTTAAATGGTTATACAAAACCGGGTTTGAAAAATCGTCATTATGACGGCCTAGAAAGGCGTGTTGAAATGGTTATACAAAACCGGGTTTGAAAAATCGTCATTATGACGGCCTAGAAAGGCGTGTTGAAATGGTTATACAAAACGGGGTTTGAAAATCGTCATTACGACGGCCTAGAATGGCGTGTTGAAATGGTTATACAAAACCGGTTTTTGAAAATCGTCATTACGACGGTCTAGAAAGGCGTGTTGCGGTCGGCGAAAGACCGAGTTTTGAAATGGCCATTATAACGGCGCAAAAAGGGTGATTTTGAAAGTTTGAAAATGACACGGAAGGACTTATGATCAAGTAGCACATAAGCACTCGCAGTTCATTATATTATGCCTTATGCTGACACGGGTTTTGGCTTAAAAGGGTGGGTTACACACCAAGCAATCAAACCCCGATTTGCGAGAGGGATACCAATCCAAACAAAATGTGTAAGGAGGGTGCCCTATCCTCGTGCACGAAAGTGATGAAAGCTCTTTGACGAAACAGAAATGTGTAACGTCAACAGTATGATTGACTCAATCGAGATTCAAAACACGGGGATGAGAAAACTGACGCCGACGAGACGAGCCAATTGGTCGAAAAGGGTTAGGTTGTAGGCCCGGACAAGGAACCTGACCGTGACCGTAATATCAATTAATGCATTCCAACCGAGACCTCGTTCGAGTCTCGCCATCTAGGGATCACAGAGACGTAAGTGTCCTAGTTATCCCCAGCGAAGTCGCCAATCTGTGGACATGGCCCACCTGCAAGCCCAGCCGATCTGTGGACATACAACGGTCTTTTGAAAGCCACGCTCGGCGGCGTAAAAATGCTTTCGACCGGATCGTTTTAGATCGGTCGGTTTCGTCTCGGTAAGGTTCTCGAAACGATTAGAGATGTTCGGAGTCGCCACCAAGCATTTCTAGGATGCCTGGAACCCGTTCGAAATCAACTTTATACCTCGGTCAAATCGAAGCACAAAGCAGCGTTTGACATAGGTACTAAAGATAAGGAAATCGTCCCTCTTTAGCATCCTATCTCTAGAATGACTCTCGTACGTCCTGGATAAGGTCATCCACTATCCAAAGTTTCTGAGTAAGAGGTGAAGGTACGTATTGGGAAGACCATTAATCAGACACCCAATCCCGCCCGCGTTAGCGGCCTCTATTGATTGATCTTGGTTGGTTGAATGCAAAAGTTGATAAAACGGTTTAAATGCATGAATGCGCATCCAATAATTTAAACCTAACATGTGAGAGCTTTCTAAGTCGGTTGATTTAATCCAAGTATCAAGTATAAGATGTCGAGTTGGATTAATGATTGATTTGCATGCAAGACGGAAATTAAACATCCATTTACCGTATTAGGTTTAGGGTGCATAACATGATCCATTGTCTTAGTAAGGCATTTTGCAAATATGGTTTTGGATAATCAAATAGTCATCTGATCCGTCCTATATTCGGGTTAACCGGAGTCGGGATCGTCCTAGACTAATGCTGGAAGGGAACAGGCCCTGTACCAGACGGCTATATGAGGCACGAGCCAGCCGGCGGTGTAAGGGGCGTCCCTCTGGTTTTGAAAGTGAGAAATGGAGAGCCTGTTTAGGCGCGGGTTAGCCAACGGTTTATGTGCCGTGTTCTGACCTTTTAGAAAACGTTATAAAACGTATTGAAAATGGGTATTTGAACCCGGTTTGATTTGAAGGGGTCGTTTAGACCGCATTTGTTGATTTGAAGAACTAGACTCGAATAATCATCATTATTTGGATAATATTCGGTGTCGGGTTCGATTTGACAAACTTGACATGAATAGTTTTGAAAATAATTATGGACTAATTATTTTAAGTCCATTTGAATGTTATTAGTCGATACTCATCATCGTACCCGGGTTAAAATCCGGCATGGTATGTAGAACCAAGGACGACTTTGTGTTGGTGACTAATATGTTTGTATGAAAATGTAAAGAAATGAAATAAAAGGCTTTAAAATACCTTTTAAATGTCATTAACCAAATATTATCACCGAAACACGGATTTAACCGTCATGGTATGAGGAACCAAGGGTGAAAATGCTTTATGGTTAAAACAAGTGAAATAAAGTAAAAAGGGTTCGAAAATACTTAAAATGGTGAAAACCGATTACAAATATGAAGATGGATTAAAAGGAAATGACGAGAACAAACACGGTTGATCTCTGGTCTGAACACCCCATTTAGGCGCGGGCAAGTTGGCGACTTAAGGGGCTTCTGCCTCAGACCAAAAATCAGTTTTGGCTCGTTTATTCCATGTTTTGGTTCATGTTATGCATGTTTTAGCATGTTATAGTCATGAAACAAATGAAAACATAATAAAAGAGGATTTTTACACCCTCATACTTACATGTTTGGTTATGGCGAGTGACCGACATAAGTATAACAACTCGTTTGATCGGAAAAAACTCGATTTAAAACCGTTTTGGTAAGTAAAAAGAGTGTTTTAATGTTTAGTGATGGTGTAGTGGTCGAAGTGGTCGGTCAAGTGATTTAATGCACGATGACGGTGCCAAACAATGTGTAAGGCTCGTGTTTATGATCGGTAGGTCGTAAATACGCGTCGGGTTGTGACTTAAGAAGTCGAGTCGAGAATTTTAAGGGAGAAAAGAAGGGGCGGACACTCGCGTAACTCTCAAATGGGTGGCATTTGAGGGGTTTTTATAGGGAAATGAGTGGTTGTGTGAGTTTTGAGCGACGTGGCCACTTGGGCTGCTCAAAGAGACGCGAGCCACGTCGCGGTTCTTCGAGTTGTGTTGTCACTTTCACAACAAACGCAATCATGATTTGTTCTTTCCTAGGTTTTGTAGTCACATGTTTGGTACTTGACCAACATGAATCTGGGAAAACTTAAGGTAGAAGGTTTGAAATGTTTTGTTTTTGGTGGTTGACTCGGTTTGACTCGTTGTTGGAGTCGGGATTTGAATTTTTGAGTCGGTTTTTGGTCCGTTGTCGGTTTTGACTCTAGTTAGTGTCATTGTGACCCCGTCGTCGTGCATTAAACACTCCAGGTATTTTTAAAATGTTTTGAGATGTTTTATTTTCGAAATCGTTTTAAGTTTTCCGACGTAAAGTTGTACACAAATTGTCGATCAAACGCCGCGATTCCAAAACATGTTGTAGTCCGATAATCATCGAGTGTTTGTTGGAGTCTCAACAGATACCGAGTATCTACAAGTACCCGTACCCAAAAAGGATGGGAGAATCCATGTTTGTGTTGATTTTAGAGACTTAAACAAAGCAAGTCCTATGGATAACTTTCCTCTACCACATATCGACATATTGGTGGATAATACAACAGATCACGCGTTACTATCCTTCATGGATGGATATGCAGGATAAAACCAGATCAAGATGGCCATAGAAGATATGCATAAGACCGCCTTCGTCACTCAATGGGGAACTTATTGCTACACGGTTATGCCGTTTGGG
The DNA here is from genome assembly GCF_048544455.1 of Silene latifolia. NCBI lineage: Eukaryota > Viridiplantae > Streptophyta > Magnoliopsida > Caryophyllales > Caryophyllaceae > Silene > Silene latifolia. The sequence goes on from NW_027413701.1 coordinate 1,571,473, forward strand.
TTAATTAATGTCGGAGCTACATACCAACGCACCGCAACTACGCTCTTACATAACATGATGCATAAGGAAGTTGTGGTATACGTAGATGAAATGATTGTCAAGTCCAAGGATAGAGAGGGGCACATTGCGAACCTTCGCAAATTCTTCTCAAGGCTACGGAAATACAACATGAGGCTCAATCCCCAGAAATGCACATTCGGAGTAACATCTGGTAAACTCCTGGGATACGTTGTTAGCCAACGAGGAATAGAAATAGACCCTTCTAAGGTCAAAGCTCTAATCGAAATGCCGCAACCTCAAACGAAGAAAGAAGTTAGAGGATTCCTAGGCAAGGTGCAATACATAAGTCGATTCATATAGAAACTCACCAGATCTGTGAACCTATCTTCAAGAAGTTAAAGAAAATAGATCACACCCTGTGGGATGATGACTGTCAGAAGGCATCCGGCCGAATCAACGAAATATTTGACAAACCACCAGTGCTCATGCCACCTCAACGAGATCAGCCTCTTGGTTTATATCTCACGAAAACCGAAATGGCCATGGGCACCATGCTAGCTCAAACCGAAGGAAAAGAAGAAAGAGTTATCTACTACCTTAATAAGAAGTTCTTGGACTACGAGTGAAAATACACGCCACTCGAGAAGACATGCCTCGCTCTTGTGTGGGCAACGAAGAAGCTACGCCATTACATGCTTAGCTACTCCGTCAAAATATACTCCAAAATGGATCCTGTCAAATACCTCTTCGAGAAACCCGTTCTCAATGGACGCTTAGCAAGATGGATTTTGATGCTCTCAGAGTTCAACCTCAAGTATGTACCTCTGAAAGTTATAAAGGGGCGCGCCATTGCCGAATTCTTCGCAGAAAATTCCATTAATGATACACAAACGATAGACACCTGGTCGTTTCCGGATGAAGATATACTCCAAACCGATGTAGGCTCCTGGGACCTTTATTTTGATGGAGCATCGAACTTAAGAGGATTTGGAATAGGAGTGTTGCTCATTTCTCCTGAAGGCGAGCATACACCAATCTCTGTCAAACTCGACTTCAAGGTGACAAATAACGCTGCAGAATACGAGGCTTGTCTCATTGGATTGCAAGCGGCAGTGGGTTTAGGCATCAAGAATCTTCGAGTGCATGGGGATTCATCTTTGATCATCAACCAAATTACGGGATCTTGTAAAATCCGAAGTGAAAGCTTAGCACCTTATCAAGCCAGAATAGACCAAGTCGCCCAATTCTTCGATCAAGTAACCTAGCTACACCTACCTCGAGAGGAGAATCAATTTGCAGATTCTCTTGCAAAACTTTCATCTTTGATTAATATGTCGGATAGCATGGTAGAAATGCCTTTATGCATCGAACGACAATCAGAACCAGCTTATGTGCACCAAATCACCGATGAAGAGGAAATCACGGAGGAACCTTGGTTCCAAGCGTTCCTAAACTTCAAACTCAACGGCACCTATCCACCGGATATGGACAAAAGGGGACAACGCGCTATCCGCTTACTAGCTTCCCAATACGTTCTCATGCAAGGAGAGTTATACAAAAGAACACCTCTTGGTGTAATCCTACGCTGCCTTGATCATTCACAGGCACGGAAAGTGATGGAAGAAGTCCATGATGGAGAATGTGGCCCTCACATGAGTGGACCCATGATGGCAAAGAAAATCACACATTTGGGGTATTATTGGACCACAATGGAATCCGATTGCATCAAATATGTAAGACATTGCCACAATTGCCAAATCTTCGGGAATGTGCAAGATGTCCCTCCTTCATTGCTTTGCACCATGACATCTCCCTGGCCATTCTCTGCTTGGGGAATTGACATCATCGGCAAGATCACTCCAGCCGGAACAGGAGGTCACTGTTTCATCCTAGTAGCAATCGATTACTTCACCAAGTGGGTAGAAGCGGCTTCCTACACTAGTCTTACAGCCAAGAACATGGCAAAGTTCATACAAACCAACATCATCTGTCGATACGGTTGACCACATGAGATCATCAGTGACAATGGATCACATTTCCGAGCTGAGACCGAGCAATTGCTAGCCAAGTACAAAATCAAACATCACCACTCCTCGCCATATAGACCACAAACTAATGGCGCGGTAGAGGCGGCAAACAAAACCGTTGTCACGATTCTCAAGAAAATGATTGACAACTATCGAGATTGGCCAAGCAAGATACCCTTTGCTTTATGGGGATACCGTACATCTGTCAGGACGCCCACTGGGGCCACCCCTTTCTATTTGACCTACGGCATGGAAGCTATACAACCAGTCGAGCTAGAAATACCATCCTTGCGTATTTTACTCGAAAGTCAAATCCCAGAAGCCGATTGGAAGAAGGATAGATATGAAGAACTCATCCTCCTGGATGAACACAGATTGCGTGTATTACACAACGCGCAAACATATTAGGCACGTATCAAACGAGCCTTCAACAAAAGGGTTAAGCCAAGGAACATCAAAGAAGGAGACTTGGTCCTCAAATCAATTAGAGCTCTTCTACCTGTCGATCCACGAGGAAAATTCAAGCCCAATTGGGCCGGGCCATTTCTAGTCAAGTCCATACTTCCATGGGGTGCAGTTAGGATCACAGACTTAGACGGGAATGAATTTTCCAACCCGACAAACCTCGACCAACTAAAACGTTACTATGCGTAGAATAGGATCAAAAATGCGCCACGCGTAACCTCACGTGTCGTTCTTGTGGCACGAAATAAACGGTCCCTGGCCAAGCCAAATTAAGCTAATGTCATCTTGCTCTTGCATTTTGACAATTTGTCATCCTCATATCATCAAATAAATTGAAATGCATTTTAGGAGTAAGTGAAAGCTCATGCTTATTTTCTAAGTTCGTTACAAGCCTTTGCTTAGAACAATTATTCTTTTACATTTACTTGAACTACGCGCAAGGGTTTGATTTCATTTTTTTAATGAATACGTAGGCAATCTTCACAGGATACAATCCATTAATTATTTTAAATGTAAATAGAAGGACATTTTCAAATGCATTTGGAATTCGACAAGAATAATGATAGAAAATCGTAACGGTTTCATAACCAACCAACCTCTTTTATTTCATTTCTTTTAATAATAATACGCTACATAATAAAAGATTTAAATATAAAAATAGGCTAGGATTCTAAAAACCCCACCTTCTTATTACAATAATAATAATAATAATAATAATAATAATAATAATAATAATAATAATAATAATAATAATAATAATAATAATAATAATAATAATAATAATAATAATAATAATAATAATAATAATAATAATAATAATAATAATAATAATAATAATAATAATAATAATAATAATAATAATAATAATAATAATAATAATAATAAAGACTTAGGCTATTCTTCCATTTTCCCTTTGCCTTTGTCATTTTTATCATATTTCTTCTCTCGATCTCGAGTCGGACGCTCTTGCGCCACTTCCTACCTAATCACCAACGGTCTCTCTCGTGGTCTAGCCTTGCCATTCTTTTTAACCACCATCTCGACGGCAGGAGAAGTCTTCGGTTTCTTCGAAGGATGAACAACTCGAAACCCGGCTTCTTCCTCTCCCTCAGTCAGATGCTTCTCTTTCTCCTTTTCTACATCACGAACCTTGTAATAAATAGGCTTGCATTTCCTCAATTTCTCGCGCTCCTCCGGAGTAGTAGCTTTCCTCCACCGCAGATAGGAATCCGACACCCATAGAGCACTAACAGAAGAATTCAAGAACCATATATTCCTTTGAGCCCATTTGATGGCCCACTCTCTTCGACTCTCAGTAGTAAGGGCCACGACAGTCTGCGGGACAGTGTCAAGCTTCGGGATCATCTGCTTCAATCCAACCTGCCTCATCAACCTCTCCGGGAAGATGCATATCATAAACTCCAAGCCAGGAATGCGCACAGACCGGGTAGGATCCAAGGATGATACTCCAGTGACAGATTTGAGATGCCACCATGGTACGATCCATCTAATCAAGGGGCCATCATCACTCTTAAATTTGTTTTCCCAATAGTTGCAGACTCGAGTGAAGTCCACCATGTAGAGGCTGGTCCTCATCGCGATCAAGCGAGCATGATAAGCAGGAACATTAACTAGGGGCTCGATCAATCGAAGACGCTCCATAAGCCAGACCTACCAAAAGCAGGTATTAGAAAGGAAAAAAAATAAAGAAAAAAAAAATCTTTTACATGCAAAATAATGGGACTTCCCAGATAAGGAAGGTCACGGTTGGCTTTCCTGTTATCTAACCCCAACAGGATCTCTCCTAAGCACAGGCAAGCCAGGCTCCTGCGCAGCTCCATTTGCTCAATCAAGCTCAAATAACGAGGATCACCTCTCAAATCCTCATCAACATGCCCTTGAAGGACATATACATGTAGTAGGCAAAACCCGAATGCCCTTCGCCTGGCAACATAAGAGATAGTGGGATCTGCCCTATTGATGAATCGATCAATGAAGTCCAACATTCGCACTCCCTTTGAGGTCACAAGACGGTCCACCTCAGCTCTTGTCAACCCAAGAAAGTCCCTAAACTTGTTCTTATATCCTTAAGAAGTAGAGGGAATAGCAGGCAAATGTTCCGGGTCCCAACCACCAATCGCAACAATTTTTTCGGGAAATGGGCAAATGTCGCCTCCGGGGAAGGCAAATACGTGATAATTCAGGTCCCAATAACCAAGACAAGCATCTAGGAACGGTTTGACCACCTTGATCAACTTCAAGCTCAAAAGTGATCCAAAATTATAAGCACCCATGTCATGTTTCTCCAAATTAGAGAACTCATTTGTCCATTCTTTTAGACGAATTTCGAGAGTATTCATGATGTATGCTTATTTTGAGAGCTTTATGTAAGAAGACGAAGGAAAGACGGAAGAATTATGTGAATAAAACCTCCCTCGACGTCTCTGTTTATACTAAAAGCTGTTTCCTAAAATCCGTCAGGACGGATACACTGGGGAACAGGCGCAGCACCCACTGCGCCTTTTCAAAGGGACGCAGCTTTTGTTGCGCCTCTTCCTCAGCCTTCTTTCTGTTTTTTTTCCGCGTTGGATCTTTCCTAATTCCTCAAATAATAATTTCCTATTCATACGGGTTATTATTTTGGTAAATCCGTCAAATTGCCATGTTTCGTGTTTCCTAATCCCACGGGTACGCATTTCGAGGCGATATCGACATTTTCGTCATCTTAGCGCGCTTATCCATTTCTTTTTTTATTTTCTTTTGGGGAATCATTTCACCAATTTAATTTATTCATTTTCAAACTTATACATTTCTTTTTAATTTTCTTTTTAGGGAATCATTTCACTCTCGTTCCACATTACCTTTCAAACTTATATGTTTCTATTTTTTTTTCCTTTTTTAGGGGGTAGCCCTCACTACCGTCCGGTCATTTCCGGCAAATTTTTTGCATTTTTGCATTTCCGAGTCGTTGTTTTGCGCTAACTTAGGCCATGTGTACAAATGTATGTTCTATGTGATTTCTGTGTAAATTTCGGCAGCATCACGGCATAAACCGTCATATACCAAACCTGTTCAAAGCTAACCTGCAGGTACAAACAAAGTAACCCAGCATCAAAAGCACTCAGGCCATCATATATACAACCAAAAGGGGATATGTACACCAAACTGGGGGCTCGAGCCCCAAAAAAAGTCTGAATGTCCAAAATGTGGGTCCTACGAAAGTACAAAATGTGCAAAATACAGCCGAAGACAAAAACAACAAGCAAACTACTGCTGGTCGCCGCCAAGCTCAGACACTCTCGCCTTGAGAGCAGCAACCTCGGCGTCGCGGACCTCGACCTCCCTCAGCAAGCGTGTTGTCTCCTCCCGGGACTGGGAAAGCTCTCGCTCCAGCTCACGCTCCCTCTGCAAACATCAAGAAGTGGCTCATGTCAATCATTTCAAACATAAGGAAAGTGAGAAAATTCGAAAATGTAGTAAACGGAAGGTTCATACCTGACGTCCTCGGCCGCCAACAAGTGCCTCGACGACAGTAGCCCGCAGCCGGTTGGCTACCTTACACAAAGCCACGAACCGGGATGGCGCAACCTGCATTTCAAAAGAACATATTCTTAAACAATTGGACAAGCTCAAGTAAATGTGTTCTTACACAAAATTATACAAGTTAGGAGACTCACCCTCCGAATCAGATGCTGCCACTCGTCCAAGCCAGCATCTCTCACCGTCGCATCAAAGTCGCGCAGCTCGGAGATCGTCGTCATCCCTGTCGCGTCAGTATACTCAAGGGTCTCGAGGTACTCAAGGGGCTCGATGCCCGTCGCCTCGACCTCCTGCAAAGTCAAATGATTTCCATTAACCGATGATCATTAGTCGTGTTCTCAAAATGATCAAAAGTAAGAGTAACACACTTACCACGACCGGCCAGTACGCCAGCCTCCCGTAGAGGAACGCCGAGTAGTCCTCGCCCGGAAGAAGGAGGGAGTCACCACCAACGTCAGCTAAGTCAGCCTCCCTCTCAGCCTCAGAAGGCTCCCTGAACATCGTCCGAGGAGGATCGATGGTAACCGTCAACACATCCCGAGAGCACTGACGAGCCAAACGCTCGCCCAAGTACCACACAGGACCCATCGACGTCCTAAGCAACAACCGGCTCGAGCTCCTAGGTCGAAGGACCTCAGCCACAAAGGGAGGAGCGCCAGCGTAGTCCACCCAAGGCCTGGGCACCCACTAAGAAAATTAAACGAAGGGTCATTCTTATGATCAGTTCTAAAAGTAAGAGGGAAAGACAAACCAACGCAAGGTGAAGTACTCACGCCGTCCAACTGAAGAGCGTTCACCTCCCGTCGACAGACGTCGTGAAAGGAACGCCGGCTCCTCGTACGGCACATCACCCAATCCCTCACAACGGGATAGGCCCTCTCCTGTCCTCTTGGGCGCGAGGCCCAGAAAGTAGGAGTACACCCACGCCTGTAAAACAAGATAGTCAACAACGATCTTTCGTGGTTCGATAAGAAAAGGAAATGATCTTTCATGAAATAAGATGAAGGTTTATACCTCCAACAGCAGTCCAGAGCCAACAGCGGCAGGAGAAGTCCCCTTCTCCATCAACTCCGGACAAAGCATGGCCCTCATAAAGCGAATGAGGACCGCAAAACCAGCAGTGACCCAGTCCCAACGGCCTAGGTCGCTCAGGTCGGAAAGAAAGGGGAGGAGCTTCGTCGATAGCCTCTCTCCCTTGTCTCCGAGGTAGATCGAAGACAGGAACCACCAGAGCCACAAACGGACTCTCTGCTCTGCAGTACAGGGAGAAGGAGCCATCTCCCTCCCCTCGATCACCACTGACGCCGGGGTCTTCCCCGCAAAATAATCCCGGACGTAAAAACTAGGCACCAATCCAGGCACCATAGTAGCCTTCGGCATCAAGTTCCAGCCGATCAATCTCCTAGCCTCAGCCGAGTCTACCCTCATGGCTGTCTCCGGCCACTCCACCACCTCTGTCCCACACGGCAAACCAGAAAGCATGCTGTAGTCCTCCAACGTGACCCCCACCTCACCAAAAGGCATGTGAAATGTGGAGGTTGTATCCTAAAATCGGTCCAAGAAAGCTCGGACCAGGCTGAGGTTAGCCCGAAGCTTCCTCCTCGTGATATCCCTCCAAGCCTGCACCAAAGCACCGAACGTTCCCCGCTCGATGATGGCTCGCTCCTCAGCCGACAGCCTCTCGTAGCACCCCATCGCCGTCGTATATCCCGAGAACAATCTAATGTTCCCGGCCTTCTATTTGGGATCAAAACAAACGCTATCTTTAGCTTGAATGAAGAAGAAAAGGAATAACAAGAAGGAATGAAAGGAGATGAATGAAGAGTGATGAATTCGATTTACCAAACTCTTCACCGTCCTGTAAGACAGGTGACCCTCTGCAGCCCAAGGTAGGTGCCTGCTATCCCAAGTCTCAGCCTACGCAGGTGCTCCCCTCAGCTGGGGACCGCCTCATCCAACGTTGGCCCGTCTCGGGGCCTCCTCCTCCTCAAGAACCTCCTCCTCAAGGACCTCGTCCTCAGCAGCCGTCACCACAACAGTAAAAGCCTGCTCTAACGCCTCCTCAAGCGAACGAGAAGGGTCAATAGCAGTGTCCACGTCCATGGGAGCTCTCCCTGACATAGAAGCCTCATCACCTGCAAAATTAAAGTGAATTTAGGCCGCGTCAAGTGACGACAAGCCTTAATTAGGAAATTTTCGAGTTTTCGGAACTCGCTCTTTTCTCGCCATCTTTGGCAATTTTCCCACAAACCCGTCCGCTCATGTGGTAATTTGGGTCAAGTCAAGCCTAAGTTGAAGCCTAGTCATGGGTTCGAGTCGGAATTTCGACAGCATTTCGTTATAACAGTGATTATGCCCTAGAAAGTGTCCTAAAAAAGCTGTCACAAATAAAAATTCCGAGATGATAGGAAGTTTACCCATCATACAAGGATTCCAAATATCAAGTTTCGTCGCAAATGGGTAATCCTAAGGCTATTTTCGAAGCGATTTACGGTTTAGCTGTGAGACCGTCTCAATTTCACCCAAATGCTCAAAAGTCAATGAAAATTCGAAACGAATACATGGTTATGATCCTTATACTACCAATTAGCCATTTACAAGGTCAATTTTGCAAGGCAAAATCATTTGGGGGAAAAGCCCCAAATTTTCGACATAATTAGGGTTGAAACCCTGATTTTGTCGGTCCAATTTGATCAATTATGGAAGATTAATGCAAGAATAATATACATACCTCGATTAGTCATGGCAAATGCGAATTTTTGATCAAATTTTAACGAAAAATAGTTGGAATTTGAGAGAGTAATTAGAGAATTATGTTTCGAAATTATGAAATAAAACCTCTGTTTCATCGAGTTTTTACCCAGGAAATCCACGCTCAGGAAAAGACGTAGCAGGTGCTACGCCTCTTCCAAGGGACGCAGCTCTTGCTGCGCCTCTTCCTCAGTTTCCCTCCATACGAATTTTCGAAGATTCGTTATGAGTTCGTTATTTTGTGGGCCCATCTTTGGTGCGCCTCTTCCTCGATGTCATATCGCATATTCGGTCCGTTTGACATTTATTCTTCGCCCGGACCCGTGTTTCCACGCTAGCTGCAAACTGTCGCCATATTTTTTACCAAGACCTTGCATGTCACAACGAACGAATATTCTCTTACAGGTGTTTCGACACACCTCTATTATATTCCCCCAGCGAGAGTACACGGACTGACATTCCCTCTCGAGACATGGAGATCAGTTCCCGATTGTGTTCCCCCAGCGAGAGTTCACGAACAGGCAATCGTCCCTCTCGAGACATGGAGATCAACATCGACCCCAAGCTCTTTCGAAGTTTTTTTGAAGCCGACACAAGCAGATTTCTCCCAACAGTTCCTGACTACGTCCTGCTGCCTCCTCCCAATATCGCGTTTTGTTTCCCCTGGAGTTTTAAGGAATTTCAGGTATGGTCTCTTCTTATGGCTGGCGAGCCTCCTTACGTAGTCTAATAGACTTTAAACGACCCTCCCCGATAGTCGACAGACTCTAAAATGTTCCCGACGACAGGTCCTTGGCTCAGACCCCTTTAGCCGCCTCGCGTCGCCATAGTCGTCAGGTTATAATCTTCGATTGACCTGATGGCTATCCTTTGACTTTTGCCTTGTCCAAGCCTCAGTCAAAGTGGGGGCTCTGTAGATACCTCATTTCTGCACCTCCCGCAAACCACCCGGTGATGACTGGGCCGCATGTTTGGTATATGGAACGATTTGTGACAGTTCATAAGTTTATCGTCAAGTGATCGCTCAAACACTTGTGTCTACCTCTTAATTGTCATCTACATGCCGATACGGTCGTTTTGGCAGTAATTGGAGTACATTTGGAGTCCGGGTCAAAAACCGTCTTCATTTTCTAATAACCGAGTCAGAATGTTCTGGAATGTTCCGGATATTTCTATTCCATATTTTCCAATCTTTTGATCTTTGGTAAAATATCTCCCGTAATATTCACACAAAATATTAAGGAAACGAGATTAATCCGCTATTCCATAATAGAAACGCGGAAATCTTTCTTCCGCAGGAGGAAACCACTGAGGAAAGGACGCAGCAAGTGTTGCGCCTCTTCTAACAGACGCAATGCCTGATACGCCTCTTCCTCAGTCCTTTTCTGCGTATTTTCCGTATCTTTTCGAGATTCACTTCCAAAGTTTCTCCGAAAACCCTACTTCCTCCGTGTGATTAGTATAAATAGAGACCTTCGGTCTCACATATTTCTCGCGCGAGTGTCCGCCCTTCTCTTCTCCCTTTGCATTCTAGACCACGCTCTTGCTTTTTGGCGTCTACGTGCTTGAACATTCGACCACGTAAGCTCGGATCTTTCTGAGTACCAGCCTCGTTTTGCATGACCGACCAATTTGACCAACTCCACATCAATCAACTTAATCAATCTTATTCGTTTTCCTCCTAGAGGGCACTTTCATCTACATTCGAGTCGAGCATCACTAAACGTTAACTTAGTTCATCTTGTTTCATCAAACATGTAAGTCTGAGGGTGTATAATCCTTATTTTATTATTGTTATTTATTATCGTAATTAATATTGTAAGATTTATGTCTAAAGTATTCTTAAAACCGATTTATAAAACCTTGTTTAAAAACCCTTTTTACGGATTATCAGAAGACAACCGTCGAGAAAGGACGCAAAGAATCGCTGCGCCTCTTGAAGGGACGCTTGAGCACTGGGCTGCGCCTCTTCGTGAGGGCCGCTGCAGCGATTCTGCTTCCTTTCTTCTTCCTTCCTCTTTTGTTCGTCCTTTTGTTTTTCGCTTTGTTATCAATTGTTCATTATTTCATTAGCATAGTAATTTAAATATGATAATTTTAACCTGTAATTTATTCATAATTCTTCATAATTAATTCATCTTTCAAAATCCCGACTTAAATCCTTTATAATTCATATTTGCGGGTTTTCGTCATTGAAATCAATTCGGTTTTAGAGGTTCAATTTACCCATATTGAATCTCTGGAATTCATCTTTGATATATTTGTATCTGTTATTTACCGTCACCATCATTAATTCTTCATTAATAACTTGTTCAACCTAATTAATTTGTCTTAGTTTGTTAATTTGTAATTAATAATCCTATAAATCTTATAATCATTCGTTCTAATTAGTTTTTATCCATGTTTTATCGTTTTTATGACCTCATTCACATGTAAATAATATGTTAATCACTTTCATCCGAGTCAATTATCCATTAATCAAGAATTAAATTCACCAATGAACATTAATGAGTTGCGGTTCCGGCTTCACAGCCAGAACTCAACCCAGGAACAGACGCAGCGACTGCTACGCCTCTTCCAAGGGACGCTTGACTCATTGCGCTGTTCGGTTGATTTGTCGAATTCCGTTTCTGCTTTGACCTAGTTTATTAATTACGTGTTTAATTAATAATTACTCGTATTATCGCCTAATATCTGTTCGTTTATTTATTTATTCTTTCTTTTCTAAAATTATCCGTTTTAAATGTATTTTCGACATAAATCATTAAATCCGATGTAATTATTGTAATTTTCCTTTATTGTATTATTATTGTATTTCTTTTATTGTATTGCTTGTATGCTTTCACATACAATTAACCTAAATCTCTACCTCGACATTAATTGTATGTTAAATTACGTGTCTACCGACTTAATTAATTCTCACATGCTAGGATTAATTTATTGGATGTTGCATTGCATGCATATAATCGACAATATATCGAGTATTGACAATTTCCCTAATCATTAGTAGACGCCGCTATCGAGGCGGGCGGGATTAGGTGTTCGATCAAAAGAGCTTCCTAATACGTACCCTCACCCCTTACTCCAGATCTCTGTGAACACCCGTGTTCATTGGCATCCACGAGAGTCATTCTAGACATAGAATGCTAAGAGTGACGAGTGCTTAGTGTTCATGTCATTACTTTGTGTCTTGACATGACACGAGGTATTCGAACGGTTTCCAATTTTCCACAATAAATTGGTGGCGACTCCACAAATGCAAACAAACCAAGAGAGTGAAAAGCTTGCTTCGCTTTTCGCCCCCGTGGGCCCGCGTCCACAATAGGGAAGTGATTATTAACATAAAATAAACCTAACACGGAATAAAAATCCCGAGTATATAAGCTAGTCACTCGATCGAGCAACTTTATATCACTCGATCGAACAAATCCAAGCTAAAACCTCTCGATCGAGGACTTTAGGTACTCGATCTAACACTTATCAAAAAGGCACCATTCGATCGAGTAGAAAAAGGACTCGATCGAGTACTTTTCAGCGCACAATTCCTGCTTCGCGCACTGAACTTCAAATGGCCGCCATTTCTTCGTTATTTGGGCAAACAGAGCGTTTCCGGTTCTCCAATTAGATTATCTTGAAAATACGTTGTATAACTCGAGATATGGCTCTTAAAAGTAAGCACTAGTAATTTTAAGTTCTTCCTTTGCTCGCCTAGCTATCCTACTTCTTTGCGCATCTCAAAATAGTAGTCTCCAGGCTCCGACTCAACTCATCTCCTAAATGCATGCATAGGGACATGTATTAAGCTTGATTTTGCTTCTCTTTGGTTCATTCCTACAAATACGACAAGAGAAATCAAAGTAGACAATTCGGGGGACATTTGTAGCTAAACACTACTAAATATGCATAGAGATGCGTGCAAATATGGTACAAAAAGTCTATATAAAATGCACGCATCATGTTGCACGGTATAGCCTCCCTTCATGTTTTGATCTTTGGTCCTAGAGCTCAAAAATTTAATAGTTGTGTGGCAATGATTCTAACAATATAGGAACATAGTCACTCTCTTATAGGTTATACTAGCAAACTGGTTAGATGTTACAAATAGCTTGTGGTAGAGGCAGTAAAATAGACGTTATGATATATGCTAACCTTTTCAATTTCAGAGTGCTGCTCCTCAGAAAGAACGTGAAGTGAATCTAATGCTAGATGGCATTGATCTGAATAACTTAGCAAGGTTGGTGTTACTGTCACCACTCACATTTTCGAAATAATTTATTTGTTATTTTTATGTAACATAGGAATTTCTTTGTGCGATCTGCTCTGTCTATTGTTTTGTCAGTATGTGGGCTGCTAGATGGAAGAAGGCTCTTACCGATATTGGCCCCAACTTTATCTGGTAATCATAGGACATGCTTCTTCCTTTTTCTGTTTTGTTGTGAATTCCACTTGTATGGATTTGATGTGCGCTTATCAAGCAATTATAATTAGATTTCTTTATAAAAATAGGCGAGTCTGACATTGACTCTTCGTTTTCACTTAACCATCTCTCTCGGATACTTGACAGTCTAGGTCCCTTGTAGACTACTTGTCAAGACTAAACTGTGGAAATTTTTGAAAAACTAGAGTTAACTCACCTGGACATGTAGAGACTACACGCAACATTAGTAGTTATCTTAAACATTAGTTCCTCGATTTCATTTGTGTTGTCCCCATTTTTTTTCAAAAATAATTGACTCCTTTATATTTCTAGTGGAAAACAAGTGAACTTATACTATCCCTAGTTACTTAATATAACGGTAAAGGTAGTGTGGTATCTCTACGTGTAAATTCTATGTCCAAGGGATATAGTGATATTTCATTGCGTCTGTATGTTCACTATATATATATATATATGTTACATGGAAACAATTCTCAACTTGTTGGTGGAACTATGCTCACAAGTTAACTTCATATAGTATTAACATAGTACTGCTTGTTTTTTCCGTACAGCACTAATAGCACCGATGCCATGCCAGCAACGACTCCTTTGATGAATCCCGGTCAATATAATTGGTGTTTTTTTTCTCCATACAGCATCAAGCGTAGCGACGACTCGTTTGAAGACTCCAAGTTGGCCAGTTGGGTGAAGATTAGATCTAACGACAATGTTAACTTATAGACTTGTTATTTTGTTAGTTTTTTTTCTTTTTAATAATCGTGGATCCATTCATATTAATTTGTATCATATTTCAGAAAGTTATGAGACTTAAACTGATTTTTATATGTTTATGGTGATGATGTAATCTAATTTTAATTTTTGATTTAAATTATCCCGGTCTTTTTATTGAATGGTAATTTTTTTTTTTTTGTTTTAAAAAAAAATCTAAGAGACTGGTTTTGTTTCGTCACTGGTTTCAAAGATAAGATCAAAGAAACTGATTTTGGCCCATAACTGGTCTCTTTAAAATAATCATAGAAACCGGTTTCTACACACAACTGGTTTCATTGAAATAATCAAAGAGATCGGTTTTTGTACACAACTGGTCTCTTTGAAATAATCAAAGAAACCGGTTAAAATAACCGATCTCTTAAGCTAAGACACTTGTGAGCTAGATACCGGTTATAAACCCGTTTCCAAGGCTATTTTTAACTGGTTTCTTTGACTTATTTTGTAGTAGTGTCTTGAGATCATGCACAAAGATCCGAACAAATTAAACTCCTCCGATCACTGAAGATAGAAGAACACCAAGCGATTAGAGAGCCTCTAACAAATTGAGACTTCCTCTCAAAAGAAATTATTAGTAAATATTATAGATTGATTGTAATTTGATATAGTGAATATCCTCTAGTTAGTTGTTTCCATAGTTAGTATATTCTTTCCTTGTTATTAGGTTGTATTGTTGTACACTTACCCATATGTATACTAATGCTAACAACTCCCTCTTCAGGGATTCATATTATTTACATGGTATCAGTATTAAGTTAGAGTTCCTATGACAATTTCTGCCCCCGGCATCACACGTTCTGGTTTGTCTTCACATTGCCTAGCCTCACGCTACCATGGCCGGTGCTGACAAAACTGACACCAAAAAATTGCCCCTCCATCCCGTCTACACAGTTACCAATATTCAAAATAAGGTATGTGTTCTCGAGGGCATCAAGGTTTTGTACTCACTTTGGGTCGACCTATTCACACTTTATGCTCGCGGATATAAGGTTCTCCCGCACATTGACGGCACTCCCCCTCCGGCAAAGACGGACCCATTGTTTTCTGCGTGGTCGGAAGTCGATGCCATTGTTTTACAATGGATCTATGGCACCATGTCAGACGACTTACTTCCTCGCGTTCTCAAACGAGACTCTACTGCCCGCGAGGCCTGGTCCTGGGTTGAGAATATTTATCTCAACAACAAGGGTGCACGTGCCGCCAGCCTCGAGCACGAATTTATTAATCTCAAACTCGGCAAATTTCCGAACTTCGACGCCTATTGTCAGCGGCTTAAAGATCTGTCAGTCGCTCTCTCCGACGTCGACGCCGCCGTCTCTGATAAACGTTTGGTTATGCAACTTGTGTGCGGCCTTCCCAAGGAGTATGACACGGTCGCAGCATACATTAATCAAACGCTTCCCAATTTCGAAGCGGCACGGAGCATGATTGAGCTTGAGAATCACCGCCAGAAAAGCCGTGAAGAACCTGCGGCCCTGGTAACTCCGTCTGCCCCACCTGCTGACTCTCGCCCTTGGGAGGACAACACTAAGTCCGGTCAATCACGGAATAATCGTCACAATGGCGGTAAGCGCGAGAATAATTCGGGTAGTCAGAAAGGCGGAGGTCAGCAATCGAAGCAGTTCCCTACTCTGGTCAGTCCTATATGGGGACTCATGCCAGGGTGGCCTTCCCAATGGGCGCCACCACCGTGCCCATACCCCACGTACCCGGGTTGGACACAGCCGTGGCCACTGCCACAGTCCCCTGCCTCTCGGTCGTCTTCTCGCAGCCGCACAAATAGTGACAGGACCTCTTCTGCCGGCTACGGCCAGGCACATGTTGCGGCCTCTACTGACATTCCGCAACCAACAGACTTGGGGCAAGCTTTCAGTGCCCTAAATTTGCAGCCATACAGTCCATTCTATATGGACACAGGGGCATCGTCTCATCTTAGCGCGGACGCAGGTATTTTTCGTTCCCCTCTTAATTCTAGCGCAATTCATTCTATTTTCGTCGGGAATGGCGCCACTATTTCGGTACACGGTTCTGGATAAACGAATATCGCCACACCTAACTGAACCCTTCTCCTTAATAATGTTCTATACACGCCTAAAATCATTAAAAATCTGATTTCCGTAAGACAGTTCACCAAAGATAACAATGTATCCGTTGAATTTGACCCCAATGGTTTTTCTGTGAAGGATTTAGCGAATGGGAATCTGATTCTGAGGAGCAGTAGTGATGGCGACCTTTACCCCGTATCAGCCGTGTCAACCGCGTCCCCTGCAACCGAGCCCAGCATCACTCTCCTTGCTTTTTCACCCGATGTTTGGCACTCTCGTCTAGGACACCTGGGTGCTACTCTTTTCAATTTGCTTAAGAAAGATTCTAGTATTGATTGTAATAGCAAAGCAAACTCTTCTTTATGTCATTCGTGTCAAATAAGTAAACATAAAAGATTGCCATTTTCCGATTCTTTATCTAATACTCTTGCACCATTTGACATCATTCATAGTGATTTATGGACTTCACCGATTCCGAGCAAAGCAGGCTACAAATATTATCTTATATTGCTCGACAATTTCACACAATTTTTATGGGTCTATCCTTTAAAATTTAAATCCGAAACCTTCTCTAAATTCTTCAAATTTCGAAATTATGTCACGACTCAATTTAACCGTCCCATCAAAACTTTTCAATGTGACTTAGGCCGCGAATTTGACAACAATGAATTCAAAAAATTTGCCGATCAAAATGGTCTAGTTTTCCGTTTTTCATGCCCACAAACCTCATCCCAAAATGGTAAAGCTGAACGCATGATTCGTCGCATAAATGAGATTGTTTTAGCTTTATTACACCATGCCTCCGTTCCACTTGAATATTGGGTTGACGCCTTACATACAGCCACACACCTACATAACATCCTACCCACCAAAATTCTCCACTTCCGTACCCCTACTTCTGCACTCTTTTACAAAAATCCCTCCTACTCCCATCTCCGTGTCTTTGGTTGTGTGTGCTACCCCAATTTATCCGCCAAAACACCTCATAAATTAGCCACCCGCTCCACCAAATGTGTCTTCCTCGGCTATCCCCAAGAGTTTAGCGGTTACAAATGTCTTGAGCTTTCTAATGGTAAACTTATCATTTCCCGTCACGTTACCTTTGATGAGTCCGTGTTCCCATTCGCTATCACTCCTTCCCCTTCCCCAGCCCGTGACCACTCACATGACACCCTAAACCCCACGCTCCTCGATGCCTTTCTCCAACCCACCATTCCTACTCAGACACCTGAACCACACTCCCCCACGAACTCCCAACACTGTTGTTGCCCCACCACCCCCTAACACCGAACCTGCCACACCACCACTTCCTCCCCCTCAACCTTCCCCTACAACTACTACTGCTGCCCCTAACACTTTCACTCCCTCACGGTCAGGCACATTAAACCTCCACCATCACTCCCCTGACCCGCCACCAGCCTCCTTCCGTGACCATCACATGACCACTAAAGCCATGAATGGAATATTTAAACCACGCTCCCTCGTTGCCACCACCACACCCGACATCTCCCCCATTCCCAAAAGCCCACACGCTGCACTCCAGGACCCATACTGGAAAAACGCCATGACTGACGAGTTTAGTGCTTTAATTAAAAATCATACTTGGGAATTCGTGCATCGTCCGACTAGTGCCCCTGTTATTCGCTGCATGTGGCTTTATCGTCACAAATTTAAGTCTGATGGCACTCTTCAGCGCTATAAGGCCAGTCTTGTGGTCAATGGTAAATGTCAACAAGTGGGGATTTATTGTCATGAGACGTTTAGCCCAGTGGTCAAGCCTACGACAATTCGTACTGTACTCAGTCTTGCTATATCACGGTCTTGGCCCGTTCATCAGTTGGACGTGAAAAATGCATTCTTGCACAGGGATCTTGTTGAAACAGTTTATATGCATCAGCTCCCCGGCTTTGTGGACCCTACTGCACCAAACCATGTTTGTCGTCTCCGTAAGTCTCTTTATGGTCTTAAGCAAGCCCCACGGGCTTGGTATCAACGGTTTGCGAATTTTATTATTTCTAAGGGGTTCTCAAGTAGTGTGTGTGATCCATCTCTTTTTATTTACCATCATGGATCCGATATGGCATATATGCTCCTCTATGTTGACGACATTGTGCTTACGGCCTCTAGCTCCTCCTTGCTTCGTCGTATTATTACTGATTTATCGCAAGAATTTTCAACGACGGAACTTGGTAAGCTACATCACTTTCTCGGGATACAGGTTACGTGAAATTCGAATGGTTTATTTTTATGTCAAAGCCAATATGCTCGTGATTTTCTTAATCGGGCTTTCATGGCCTCCTGTAATCTCATCTCCACACCAGTTGAATCCGAATTAAAACTGAGCTCCACGGCAGGCCCACTTTGTACCGAAGCCTCGTCGGAGCGTTGCAATACCTCACTATAACTCGACCCGACATCACGTATGCAGTGCAACAGGTGTGTCTTTTTATGCATTCCCCACGTGAGCCTCATTTCCAATTTTTGAAACGCATTCTACGCTACATTAAAGGCACCATCGATTACGGTCTTACGATTACCAAATCAGCTGCTCATTCTTTGACCGCATACTCGCATGCTGATTGGGGTGGGTGCCGGGACTCACGACGCTCTACTTCCGGCTATTGTGTCTTCCTTGGCGATAATTTGGTGTCTTTGTCTTCCAAACGCCAAGCTACCGTATCTAAGTCAAGCGCGGAAGCCGAGTACAGGGGAGTTGCTAACGCGGTTGCCGAGACGAGCTGGCTACGCAACTTACTTTTGGAGCTTCGTGTTCCTATTTCTTCCGCTAGTCTCGTTTATTGCGATAACGTATCTGCCGTTTATTTATCCGGCAACCCGGTTCAGCATCAGCGAACTAAACATATAGAGATTGATATTCACTTTGTTCACGATCAAGTGCGTCTTGGGAAAGTTAAGGTCTTCATGTCCCGGCCGAGTATCAATATGCTGACATTTTCACTAAAGGCCTTCCCAAGCACCTCTTTACACGCTTTCGGTCCAGCCTAAGCGTTCGTTCCTCTCCCGTTTCGACTGCGGGGGTGTATTAGTAAATATTATAGATTGATTGTAATTTGATATAGTGAATATCCTCTAGTTAGTTGTTTCCATAATTAGTATATTCTTTCCTTGTTATTAGGTTGTATTGTTGTACACTTACCTATATATATACTAATGCTAACAACTCCCTCTTCAGAGATTCATATTATTTACAGAAATCTCACAAATCGACTCTCAAGAATTGTACTCATTAATGACTTTTAGCTTTAATTAACCTAGATTAATATAAGCATGTGACCTATGCCTGATTCCGGCCACTTGCTTTCTCAATTACCCTTCGTTTCTTCACTTTGTTTCTTCGATGCCACTTCTTCCTTTGCACCTAGCTCGATAACTCAATTAGAGATCCAATAAAAAACAATTATTAGGTCACATAATTATTACTAGTTTTTTTTTTTTGTCTAAACTATCCGGTAATCCGAACCACATTAGGCTGACTAATCCGGATTTCGGGGCGTGTCCAAGGATTACGGTATTTAAACACCTCTCAATCGCAGTATTATTACTAGTTAAAATGTGGATTTTACATAGAACAAAAGAAAAAAGGTCTATTTTGAGTATCACACGTAGGAACATTCTAATTCCACAATAATAGCACTTTAAATCATTATTATGTAGTTCATGCACTTGAACAAAGTTTTACTCGTTGATACAGCTCGCCGTATCAAGCCCAATATATCATCATGATGCACAATTACATCTCTATGATACAGATTTTGGTAATCAAGATGAATTGAAAAAATAGGTCAAATTTGAGAATCATGTCTCAAAAAGCAAAGAAGTTGCGTCAAGTAATGATAGTATATCCTTAACTTTATAGATATGTATGTAGGCATATATGCACACAAAATCTGGAGGGGGAAGAAATTTTGTGATAGGCATGTCTCCTTCACTTTAAATGTTCTTCTTCACTAATGTATATGATATCAATAAGTTTATCTTAGCCTTCATGCACAAATCGGCCTCCTCTTTTCGGTTAATAGGAGTTAAACTAAACTGAACTGAAAGCTGAATTAAATTTAATGAATTTGAAGTAAAAATTTAATTTATGGGAGATGAGCTAAACTGAACTAAACTAAGCTAAACTAAATTGAATAGAATTGAGTCGAACTAAAATAAACTGAAATTAAGCCAGAAAACGCATAACCCTCTAATCATAATAGTATCTTCTTTCTTAACCATGTTTCAAAGATTCTCATGATTCTCCAAAGGATTGTAATTAGATAATTAGGCCCACTTTAATCCATAATATTGACTACATCATACCAAACCTATAGCTACAAATCGTACTCATTAATGAGCTAGCTTATAATAGTCAAAATGATACAATGCCACCTGATTGTCATGAGTTTAAGTACACTACCTAATACTCCGTATGTAATATGAAATTCTGTTCAAATAATCAATGTTATCTATTAAATCCGAAAATCAAGAGACTTCAATATAATTAAAAAAAGTTATATAAATTGATTATACTATATAGTTTTAAATCAATAGCATCGTGTGATGGACCCGATTAAGGGATCTCAATGCAAATGTTATATAGTTTGGGTTAAAATTAAATTATATAGAAGCTTGGTAATTTCCTAAACAATTGTAAGAGGCTAAAACATGGTCAATTTCCTTAAAATAAAATAATTAATTAAGATGGTCAATTTCCTTAAAATAAAATAATTAATTAAGATGATCAATTTCAAGGAGACTAAAGAAAGAAAATGCTTGGTAATTTTCCTAAATATCTATAGAAGACTAGAAGATGGTCAATTTCTTTAAAATAAAATAATTAATTAGTATAAACATGCACACTTATGGTATTAATTATTATCATCATAAAATTATAATATAAGTAGGTTATAAATAATTCAAGTTAGATTCCATAATACATAATATTGCATAATTCATTCGATTTGATTTAATGCATATATGTAATATATATAAATATATAATCCTTTTAAAGTTGCATGCCTAAATAGTAAAAGTAATTTCGTCTGTAAAGAAAAGAATTGTAGTAACATTGGATATATTTATATGATAGTAATCACTCATTTGAATAGTAAAAGTAACAATATTATCAGCGAGATTAATGAAAGTGGTAGAAACAACAACGGGAGTAATGAAATAATCAATATTAATGCGGTAATAGTGAAAGCAACAATAATTACGGCGGGAGTAGTGAAATTATCAATATTAATGCGGCAGTAGTGACAGTAACAATAATTACGGCGGGTGTAGTGAAAGTAACAATGATTACGGGCAAGTAGTGAAATGTTATTACTATTATTTCATTAATAAGAGTAAAATATTAATAGCGGGAGTAGTGAATTTGTCTCAAATTTTATTTCATCGTAATTTTAGGATGTCATAGAAAAATATATTAATGATATATTTATGGGTTATGCAACTTTAAGTAATTTTATTTAATGGAAAAAAATTAATGGTAAATAGAAGTAGCCCGGGCGAAGCTGGGCACCAATACTAGTTTATATAAATATATAATCCTCTTAAAAATTGCATGTCTAAGTAGTAAAAGTAATTTCGTCAGTAAAGAAAAGAATTGTAGTAACATTTGATATAGTTATATGATAGTAATCATTCATTTGCATAGTAAAAGTAACAATATTATCAGCGCGATTAGTGAAAGTGGTAGAAATAATGGGAGTAGTGAAATACGAGTAAACAATATTAATTTGCCAATCGTGAAAGTAACAATAATTACGGTGGGAGTAGTGAAATTATCAATATTAATGCGGCAGTAGTGACAGTAACAATAATTACGACAGGAGTAGTGAAAGTAACAATAATTACGGGCAAGTAGTGAAATGTTATTACTATTGTTTCATTAATAAGAGTAAAATATTAATAGCAGGAGTAGTGAATATGTCTCAAAATTTATTTCATCGTAATTTTAGGATATGTCATAGAAAAATATATTAATGATAAATTTATGGGTTATGCAACTTTAAGTAATTTTATTTAGTGAAAAAAAAATATTAATGGTAAGTAGAGGTAGCCCGGGCGAAGTCGGGCACCAATACTAGTAACCTAATAAGGTCCGTTCTTTTAGAGTGAAACTATTTAAATTTAACATTAACTTTAATTTATAGGACCTGACTTAACCTCACAAGACCTTACATGAACTGACTTAAAGTGCAGAACAAAAAAATCTAAACTGAGCTTAACTTAATTAAGAAGATTTGACCAAAACTTATAGGAGCTGATTGGTCATGAAATTAAATCTAAAAGAATGGGGCCTAAGTTATTTTTTTTTTCTTTAATCTTTGTTCACACCTACGCCTAAATCGGCCAGTTTATATAAACGATTTTGGCCATTTTATAGGTTTTCTCTACTTTATAAACCCTAGAAGAAAATGGTTTACCATTAAAACTAGAGGAAAACTCGCAAAGTGGCCTTACCTACCAAATGGACAGGGTCGACCCTTAGAGCGTTCAACCCGTTCAACGGAACAGGGCCCCCAATTTTTGGGGCCCCATTTATTGTCCAGCTTATCTGGTATTAAGATATATGTATATGTTTCAGTGCTAATTATATTTGTAAACGTCTGGTAGCTCAGTGGTATGTGTCTGCGGTTTACTCGAAGACCTGTGTTCGAGTCTGCTTAAACTTGTTTTATTATTATTATTATTATTATTATTATTATTATTATTATTATTATTATTATTATTATTATTATTATTATTATTATTATTATTACACAGGTAATGGTTGTAGTATGAGTCGAACCGAGAATCTGTTGCGTGAACTAATTGTGTGTGCCACCATCAACTCAATATGTATTTTTTGAAACTTCCAGGAAATACATTTTATTAAAAGACATGGGAGTGGGTCGTATTGGCTTTTTTATACTAGTTTCTTTAGGGGTATTAAAAATCATTTTATATTTATATATTAGTGTCGGTCTACTAAATAGGGGCCTATATTTACGATGCTGCACAGGGTCCCGTAAACGTCAGGAACGGCCCTACAAATGGATAAAACAAAACTTAATTAGGCAGTTTTTGAAAAAAAAAATAGTTATATCAGATAATTATTCACTATATGCTAAATGATAGGAGTAGTCGATTGGAGTGGTTGAGTACTTATTTCATAATTAAGAGGTTGTACATTCAATTTAGTCTTAGTCAAGAATATGTTGTTTTAAGGTACAAGACTAGAAGGGAAAAATTGAATCCTCCATCAAAATTTATTCTACCAACTAGGGAAGAATAGTGTGTCAAAGTCTCCTTATTTTTAGAATTTGTAAACACGTTTTTCTCAGAAACAATTGAAATCAAGGCATAGAGTCATAATTTGCTATAATGTTTACTATTTGTGTCCTTTAAATTAAAGCCACTAAAGTCATTTGTACCAAAAAAAAAGGTACTAAAGTCATATGTGCGCAGCTGTTTATACAGTCGGATCATATTCATATATGAATGTTAAATTACATAATAAACTTCCCATACATACGTATAACAAGTATTAATTACCTTCTAAAATACAAAAACCTGTTCCTGTTCACATAATCTATATTTTTTCCGTTCAAAAGTAATATCCAACCCTACCAATTTTACAATATTTCTTAGAGCAACTCCAATAGTTGTATTTAGGAACTTGCTTGTAATTATCACAAATTTTTAAACGGTATGCTAACTATTGAATACGAAAAATAGGCTCCTGCTTTTAAGCATATGTAGCTCTACCAAACTACATGCTTAACTTTTAAATGGTAAATAAGTAATTAAAAAAAAAAAATAATTTAAAATAATTTAAAATATACTCCCTCCAATTTCCTATTATCTCCCCTCTTTCCTTTTTCACACAAGTTTGATTATCTTCCCTCTTTCCTTTTTTTGGTAAGTTTCATTCATTTTTTTATTAATTTCTTTTTCCTAAAAAATCAACAACTCTCATTACTTTATCTATTCTTTATTCATTCCTTATTATTTTCTCTCACCTATAAATTTCACAACTTACAATACTTTATTCTACTTTATTCCTTCTTTCTTCTCATTTCTTAATTTTTGTGCCCAAAAGAAAGGGGAAGATATAAGGAAATAGGAGGGAGTATTATTTATTATCATGTGGGAATATTGTAAGCTACAATGTGTTATAATTTACCATTGGAAGGCAAAATAGCTTGAAAGTTATGTTGTTTAGAAAAATGATGTGGAAAGGCAAGTTACAAGGCTTTATAGCTTGTCATTAAGAGTTGCTCTTAGACATGTAAAATCAACTTGGCTTTTTTCTTCCTTCTTATTATTATTATTATTATTATTATTATTATTATTATTATTATTATTATTATTATTATTTCTTTATCTCGGTTAATAGTTATTTATTATTTTTCACACAAAGATTAAGAGAATAAGTGGAAGAGAGTGATTTTGAACTCAAAACCACAAAATCTCCATCTTATGGGCAAACGTGGCCTAGAATTTTATAGAAGATGAAGATATCTATGTAATTCATGAGCAACGAATTATCAATAAACATAAAACTAATAATCGAAACGGAGAAAGTATTATCTTACCCATAAATCATAACGTTTATTTTATACAAATTCTCAATTAAGACGGACACTATACATTTTAAATTTAAAACGCGTCAAATGCATATCAAATCACGTGGCAATAGAAAATTATCTTTATTACCATCATGTGTTAGTACTTGACCTGTGTTAACATTTGAGACCGATACTCCGTGTCTTAAGTATAAGACTTATTGTTGTTTTTAAGGTATTGTATTAGACTTTGTATTGAAAGAGACACAAGATTGAAAATCTTTTGGATGTAGGTTTGGAATCTTGAGCATAATGATGTAAAGAAAAGTGCAATATCTTACAAGGTTATCCAAAATGGAGTTTGCTCAATAAAAAAGTCTTGACGTGGTAAAACTGGCACAACATAAAGTATCTTCTTATTTGGTCCTTTCATATCTTTGAAAAAATCCCATAATATGTGTTAGGCCTAAAAACGATGTCGCTTTTACGCTGACCCCTCTAAGATCTTCCCTCTCTGCCCAACTAAGATTTCTTCCTTGTTTTCATGCAAAACTCCCCTTGTAAATCTAGGGTAGACTACCATAGAAATTTAAGGTACCCTTTGTTTTTAAGGGACATGTTTCATGTGATGCTTGTTCTACTTCTTCTTTTACGTGTGGCAGACTTTTCCATTTTTAGACAATTAAATTGACTCACCATTGTTTTTCCAATGTGCTAGTTGGTCCTTCTATGGCAAACTTGTACTACTAATGCCCATGTCCACAAGTTCGTCTATGGTGGTATAGTGACTAATACGAATTACGTACCAAGTAGGAGTACTATTTTTCAATTTGCATATTTCAAAAGGGAAGTGGGAAAAAAAAAAAAGGAGCGTGAGGTGCGGAAACGTTGATACCTCTTATAAGGAGCGTGAATTCGCTAATGCGATCAAAGGTAAATAAATAAAGGAAAAAACTTAGATAAATGGTAAATAAAACAATTGGTGTCCATGTAGCACTACCCTTGTTTTTTCGACGCTTAAAAGCGTCGGCATTTTATTTCTCGACGCTTTTAAAAGCGTGGTTTTTTGGGGCGTCAGAACTTTTTGACGCTTTTTTGCGTCAATCTTCTCGTCGCTTTCTTGTGTCACGAGCAGCAACGCTTTTAAGCGTCAGAGTTTCTCTTCACTTATTTGCGTCAAAAACTAGAAATTTCTCGACGCTCTTTCCCACCACTAGACAAATTCACTACTACTACTATTTTCGCCTCTACGATTGAATTAAATCATAGAGATTAGTAGAGGACATCATAAAGAGTGTATAGAGAGAACAATAATTTGACTTGAATATATTCAAAACAAAATTTTATAGCATAAAATTGTATTATCAAATTAAGTACATACATTTGCAATTCAAAACAAGTATTGTAGTTATTTCATCCGAGCAATAGAAATCGGAAAAAATATTGCTATTAGTGTTTTCACGCAAAAATAATAAAATGTCCCCAAAAGATCAAATCCTTGCCAAAAGGTGCGACTAATCTCCCAGTTTTTGCAAAGGTGAAAAGCAGATTAGCGAGTTGGAAGATCGGGTTAATTTCGAAAGCAGGCAGAGTGGTTCTCATCAAGTCGGTTCTTAACTCTTTGCCCCTCTACTTCATGTCTATCTTCCGGATACCTAGTGGGGTCTTGAAAAAGATTATCAATCTTCAAATACGATTCTATTGGGGACATACTGATGGCTGCCATGTTGTGCCGCTAATTAAATGGGAAGTTATCCAAATGCCAAAGGAGATGGGTGGTTTGGGAATTGGTGATTTGCAGGTTAAAAACGCAAGCTTCCTGTTTAAATGGTGGTGGCGTTTCTCTCAGGAGCATCAAACGTTATGGAAGAAAATCATTTGCTCCATACATGAGCTAAACCCGGATAGTATATTTAGAAGGGAGGAGAAGGTGGCCAGATATGGGTTATGGAAGTCGATTTGCTCTGTAAATGGGTGGAACCTACATATTTGTGAGGTCTCGAAAAAAGGGATTCAAGTACAAGTGGGTTGTGGCAATCTTTGTTAAATTTTGGGATGATGTACGGATTGATAATTTATCCTTGAAAGAAGCTTTCCCGAGGCTCTTTACACTTTGTCACTCTGAGAAATGTTGTAGTGTGGCTGAGATGGGTAATTGGAATGGTGACGCTTGGAGCTGGCAGTTTCTATGGAGACGGAATTTGTTTCAATGGGAACTATCGCTATTGGATAACCTAAACTCGATCATTAGTGGCTTCAAACCTTTAAGGGATGAAGACGATCGCCTTATTTGGTCCCTTGACAATTAGGTAAATTCACATCTCATTCTTTTGTTGATGCTTACTACAATTTCAAATATAATCAGGTAGTCAAGAATGAATGGTTCAAACATGTCTGGCAAGGTATTGCGCCTCCACGATATGAAATTTTACTTTGGGCTATACTGTGGAAAAAAATAAATACAAGGGATAGAATCTTGAAATGGAAGTGCTTAAGCCGTGAGGAGATGACATGTATATTTTGTAGTGATTGCTTGGAGACGGTCAGTCACCTGTTCTTGCATTGTAAATTTTCTTGGCGCATTTGGGCGGATATTTGTGAAACTTGGGGTGTGACTTGGGTGTGCCCCAACGAAATTGATCTTTGCCTTTATCTTTTGGGTTGAGTCTCCCCTTTTGGTTTTGAGAAGCGTCTTTGGAATGCGATTTTCATTGCGATTGTTACCATGATTTGGGAATTGCGGAATGAGGCCATCTTCGAAAATAAATAGCCCAATTGGAGTGATTTTACGGACAAAGTTTTCTTAGGATTGGTGTGTGGTCTAAAGCTTGGAAGGAAAAGTTACCATATACCTTGGAAGATTGGCTTAACAATTGGGATTCAATAAGGTCTTGGAAGAAGAAGGGGATTGCGCTTTGAGGACCATCTTGATTTCACTTTGAGTAGATTGTTTTGGCTGTGTGTAGCCTTGCTCTTCCCTTTGTTTTTTGTTTGTTTGTTTTCTTGTTTGGTTGTTTTGCGTTCGGTTTAGAGACCCTACTCGCTGTAGGTCTTGGGTTTATCCCGTCTTTTATAAAAAAAAAAGGTGCGACTAATCTCCTCTCAAAAGTGAATCAGAGATTTGCTTGCTTCTCATCTGGATGCACCGCCACCAAAATTATTTGTTGAGTCCGATATCTATAAGCAAGGAAACTAAATATCATCAAGAAGTCAAGTAGGAAGTTGAGCTACTAATAACTAAAAGATCAAATCACAACATTGCTTAAGAAACCATAAAAGAAGAGCTTTGACTTACCCTCCCTACCCTGTAGATAAAAAATACATCAATGGCACTGTTTAGTCTAGAGAAGGCATCCGCTTGCGCAATAATTTTAGTAATACCTGCAGAAAACTCATTAGTGGCAGTCAGTGAGAGTCGGGACTTCAACATCAAAACACGAATCGTGAAACTCACTT
Source organism: Silene latifolia (assembly GCF_048544455.1). Taxonomy (NCBI): domain Eukaryota; kingdom Viridiplantae; phylum Streptophyta; class Magnoliopsida; order Caryophyllales; family Caryophyllaceae; genus Silene; species Silene latifolia. Next base: position 1,599,521 of record NW_027413701.1, read on the forward strand.
CTAGACTCGTGCCAGCATAATTTGAGAGCCTTTCCATCAAACTGGAGAGACTTGATAACAACTGTTGGCTGAAAAACACGTTTTAGAAGGAGCACATTTAGTAAGTACTTCCTCCATTCCAATCAATAATCAATTTTTTCAAAATTCTCGTATTTTGAAAAATGTAAGCACTTGGTAGGAACTTGGAATAGATCGAGCAGTAATCATCAACGCGCAGATAGACATGTTACTTTAAGAGGAGTCTCCATCGAGCAAACTGAGTGGGATAAGAAGAACAAGGAATAACAACCCGCACATTTGGGAATGCAAAAGACAACAATACATACAAGATCTATCTGAAGTTGTGGATAAGCACCTAACAATATATCAAGAGTTTGTAAGTGATATTCATCCAGAAATACTTGAATCGATAATACAATCCATCAGATAATATTGTGTCAGGTCTTCCTTACAATTGACCACCTGGTGACAACGATTAGTATGAAAGTTACATCACTAACTATAATGAGCGCCTCATAAGCTCTGGAGCAGGACAAAAATTGGAAGAAAACAAAAATTTATCCAACCTGTGCTAGAAAGAACAGTATCTTTATACAAGATCCTGTTCTTTTTTCCATCTATCCTTCTCACGAGCAAGTCCCTGCAGACCAGAAAGCCCGATGGCAAGCTCAACTCATGATCAGCAAATAGTACTGTTCCGGGTGTAATTCCGGAGCAGGATTATGACCACTTAAGCTTGTAGAATGACGTCTTTGCTTGTCTCTTCCTTTCGGTCTCTCCTGTAAAAGATGAACAAACTGAGGGCTCGGCTTGGTACCGAGCGAACTTACTCCGACACTCAAGTCAGTAAACTTAAAGGGATAAGTTGTGTGTTAACTTGACAAAGTATATTGTAGAGAGATAAGGGAGTTTATACCAGATTTTAGATATGTTTTGGGATCCTTTTCTCAATGAGAGAAGTGGAGTATTTATAGACTTTCACCTTTTGTCACGTAGTAGCCAAGTGGCTAGCAGGTGGAAAGACTATCTTACCCTCGGCCGAGGGACCCATGGCGGGCCGGCAGGCCTGGTTGACTCCATGCCGAGGGGACTGGATATGAGTACGCGGATATGCCTCTCGGCCGGCAGGTTGCCGAGACCGAGACCCAAGTGACAGGCCGACAGCCTTTGTCGGTTAGGCTGTTAATATGTTGACTTGCTGTCTTTTTAGCTTTGACCTTGCTCAATATGTTGACTCGGTCAGCGGGTGCAGAATATGCCCCATCAATTTGCCCCCAGCGTAGTCTATGCCGTGGTATGGACCTTCGATGAGTGTTGAGCGTATTCTGCGCATGTCGAACTTCTTCCTCGGCTTGGTTCTGTTCAGGCCGTACCATATCCCCCCTCCACATGGTTGTGTAATGGACATCCAATGTGGAAAAGAAAATGGCGCTGGCCGAGACCAAGGTTGAGGATGCCGTGTGCTTTTGATTGCCCCTGGCCGGTGCTGCCAAGCTTTGGTTGATCAGCTGGCCGTTAGCAAGTAGATACCAAGGAGCGTATCGAAGAAGATTTGTCACTGTATATCGATTGACATTCCGTGGCTGCATGCTCGACACGTGGCCTGGTGCTGATTGGTGGACGCTTCATGGGCTTTGCTCTGATTGGTCCACTGAATGGGCTTTGCCCTATAAATAGAGCAGTTAGCCCCTTATTTTGACCATCAAACTTCATTTTCTTCAAAAATTTTCTCTCTCTAGTTTTTCGAAGAGTTTCTTTCTCTCTCTAATTTTAGAAGCGTTACTCGGCGTAACATTTTCTTTCAAGGTAAACAAACAAATTCTTCCTCAATCTTTTTCTTGTTAAGTAATTGTTGCCACTATGTCTTCTGCTGATGCTATGCCTAGTACCTCAACTCCGGGGGGTGAACCGTCGCATCCTGATGAACAAGAGCCACTGGTTGTCACCCCGATGGGGTTCGGGGGCCTCAAGTCGCCTTCTCCTGAAATTGATGAGAAATTTCTGGAGGGTATTTATGATGATGATGACGAAGAGAGGCCGCGTTTCTTGTGGCACAGCGAAGCCTGCTCGATCAATCCTGATCGTATTTGGACGAACAAGTTCGCTAGTTGTTCCGGGCCTGATCTTTTTTAAGACCACTACTCCTTCGGCAGGGGGTATAGAATCATTGTCCCTGAGGGTGATCAGGCAGTCTGTTGCCCTCCCGAAGGTTGTATCGGCGTGTACATCAGACATCTGGAGTATGGGCTCCGATTTCCTCTTAATGAACACGTCGCCGCCATAATCAAAGCTATGAACGTCGTCGTGGCACAACTGCATCCGTTGGCCATTAGGACTATTATTGGCTTTGTATGGTTATGTCTTTTTAAAGGGGAGGCCCCAACGGTGAACCTCTTCCGCCGGCTCCACCATCTTCGGCAGACTACCCTAGGCGGCTCGAGGTGGTACAGCATACAGACCGAGCCGGGTTTCGTCACCGTCTCCAAGCTGACATCTTGCAAGGACTGGAAGGGGCGGTGGGTATATGTTGAGGTTCCGGAGGACTATCCACTGCCCCGGTCCTTCCAGAGTCGCGTCAACTTGCGGTGTGAGAGTCAGGGGGAGCATAATAGATATGTCTCCCGGAATAAGCTTAAGATGGACGCCAAGAAGGTCTATCTTAAGGAGGACGAATTGCGGGCAATGAGCCTGTTCGAGGCTGAGGGGGATGGCACGCCGAAGGGACGGATGCCTCTGACGCAGATCGTCCTTCAAGATGAGCCGCTTTGTCACGTCGGCCTCATATCGACCCTCGTCCAGGGTGAGTGGGGTCGGTGTGAGGCCCACCCTTGCTTTTATGCTTCTGTATTTGAGCCTTGGTTTATTTCTTTTGCTTAACTGTTGATTTTGTTTCTTGCAGATCGATTTGGCCGTGATCTCCCCGTCTCCATCCTAAACAAGTTGGGGCTTGACCAGGACGGGAGAGTTGTTGAGCTGCATCCTAAGGCCGCACCGCGTGATCGCAGACCGGCCCCTCACGAACTTATGGAGCAGGCGATGAAGGCAATGGATGTGGCGGCGGCTAAAGCGGAGATTGGCGGTAACGTGCCGCGCCGGAGACCAAAAACAACGTCTGCTGCGGCCACGACGCCAACTCCCACTCAATCTTCAATCCCCGCAGTCTAAAAGGAGCAGGTGGTCGTCAATGTTGACGAGGATGTCACCGTTATGGAGGGTCCTCCTATTTCAAATAAGAGGAAGGAAGCAACGCCTGCTGCTGCTGCTACCGAGGCGGGGAAAGAAAAGGGGTCAGCCGGCCCTCTGCCCAAGAAGGCTAGGACCGGTACGGATCTAACCCATGGCTCGGATTTAGCAGGTTCCTTAGGCATTCCTGATGACAGGCTTTCTGATATGTCGATGAATGTTGACATGGATGCTTTGTCTGGATTTTTTGTAGATCAGCCATCGCCGGCTGTCGTTCTCACTGAACGGCAATTGGAGAAGCAGCTTGTGCAGATGGGCGATCAGAATGTCACCGTCGACTCCTCATCCACGAAGGTTTCCCCCGCTCAGCTTAGGGCGGAAGGCATAAGGTTATCCAAGAGGCTGGTGAAGTGGGCTGAACTAGCCGGCGCTCATATTATCGAGCAAGAAAAGGTCATAGCTCAAGCTGCCCCTGCGCTTGAACGGCTTAGGCTCGAGCTTGCCGCTGCTAAGAAGGAGACCGAGAGGTCGAAGAAGGACTTCCAGGCCGCCATGATGGACTTCCTTGCTGAGCGAAAGCTTAAGGAGGAAGCCGAGAAGCTGGTCCTAGCCGAGAGAGCCAAGGTTGAGGCTGCATTGGCTGATGCCACTAAGCTGCGGGAGGAGAAAACCAAATTTGAGGGCGGCTATCAGGCTATGGTTGATCAGAGAGAGAGATGGAAGTCCCTGCATTCGGCCGAGGCGAAGGAGCACAAGGGCACAAAGGCTATCCTTGCTCAGAGGGAGAAGGATATTGAGACGCTGAAGACCGTCATCATCCCTGACATGTGTGCCCGGTACCGGGACCAAGCTGAAGATGCTACCAGGGATGCTGATACGTGTATTTTATATAGTCTTTTTAGCCTATTTTATGCACGTATTTCTATGTTTTTATCGTAGTTTTATGCTACGAAATGCCCCGAATATGCTACTTTGGGTTATTTTGTCTTATTTGTAGGAATGAACCCGAAAGTAGCGAAATCAAGTCATTTACCGTCCATTTAGCATGCATTTGGAAGAAGAGTAGATTTGGAGCGGGAAATATTGCTGTCTTGGGATGCGTGAAGGTGTTTTGGGCGCTAAAAGGACAAGTGAAAGTCAAACTAACAAGAATGATGAGCTGCTGAAGTCAAGATTCACTTGATCGAGTGATTTATTACTCGATCGAGTGGTTTAGGAGTCAATAATCAGTCGATCGAGTAGACTATGTAGTCGATCGACCAGTTCTTTTTATGCACTTACTCGATCGAGGACATTGTTAGTCGATCGAGCGTTTAGTCGGGTTTGCTCGATCGAGTGGTTTTAGTTCACTCGATCGAGTGGACTTTGCTACGGGCTGGGCTTTTAAGCTCTAATTCCGTCATTAGGTTTAATCCTACTCCTATTTTCTTATAAATAGGAGTAAGGGTTGTCATTTGTAATCATCCAAGGATCACCATACGTTACTTTTCTTCTTTATACACTGTTACTTTTATGCTTGCTCAAATTAGGATCATTAATTCAAGTAACTTATTTCTTCCCTTTTATTCTTCCTTTTTCTTTTTTTTGCTTTTATTGTTTCTCTCTTAGTTGCCATGTCTTATGTTATTAGATTAGCAATTGCTAGTGTAGTACCCCAAGCCATGTGTAGCTAATTTCCCCAGTATGTTAGGATTAGGGAAGCCGTGGTAGCGATGCTTTAATTGTATTAAATAGATTAGCCCTGCGATAAGAATTGTATTAGGCAATTTAATTGTTATCAGGTCGAATGAATGCATGCAGGAGACCAATAATTTTAGTTAACCCCGACCTAGATCGAAAGATTGGAAGGGAAGGCTTGCTTAATTACAATAGGGTATTGCAGTGAGGGCGAAAGTTAAGCTGTTTACGCTCTAGGGCGGTTTAAGGACCGAAAGGTGACGACCATAGCTCTTCTTATCAATAGTCTAATCGTCTTAGTATTCCTGAAAGTATAAGATCTAATAGCTGCCACGGTGGACCGACTCCTAGCATACTCCCTTCTCTCTTGCTGTTAATTTCTCTTATTTTTCTCTCTCGCCTATTAGTTTAGTTCAACAATCAATTCAAAACCCCTATTCTGTGACACCCCGATGGACCAAATTAGACAGATAGATAGCAACTTAGCCTCCTGTGGAGATCGACCCTACTTTGCGCCGACTTCGTTAGCGTAATCTAGGTATTTTATTTTTGGTGTAGAAACGACCGCATCAAATTTTGGCGCCGTTGCCGGGGAGGCGACGCTTTTTATCTGTTTTATTTTGTTTGTCCTTTCACCTCAAGGGAAGACTAAGTACCTTGAGGCTGTTCTTATCTTTCTCTTTAGTCTTTGTTTTGATAGGCTCACGGGTTTATTAGACAAGCACGAGGGAGATTATCGAAGGAAGGCTTGAGTACCTTCGATCCCTCTTGCCAAGATGACATCTGTCTCCCGACTAATTGCTCGGTTTGAAGCCCAAGCTGAGAAACCCGCTAGTTGGGAAAGGAAGAAATCTTGGGGATGTGGTCTTCTTGAGCACAATGCAGCTGTAGTTGTGCCGCCACATCCACCCCATCAATGGCCACCGCAACAAGACCCTCATGATATACAGAAAAAAGAAATCGCGGAGCTGAAATCCTTAATTCTAGAATATGATAGATATATAGGTGCTCAAGTCACCGAGCTGCGATCGAAATTGCTCGGTTACAGTGGGTTGGATAATCGGCAACCGAGAAGAGGTGTGCTTGACCGAGAGCGGTTTTTCCCATGAAGAACCGCGTTGTCCGATCTTGAAAATGATTTCTATATTTCGGATGAAGACTTTCTATCATATTTCCAGAGTGTATGCGAGGATATCAATGTTGTACGGAAGAAAGCCCTCGATCGAGTAATATCTCTTCTCGATCGAGTAACATGCAGGAGGATAGTTCTCGATCGAGTGATTTTGCTACTCGATCGAGTGAGATGCGGGAGGAAGTTGGTCGATCGAGTGAGTATTTTGCTCGATCGACCGAGTTAACCATTGGGAGCTTAACCGTCACTTGGGTTCATATTGGATGACGAGTTTGACGATGATGAAGGTTACGGTGAACCTCCCTTATTCACGGCCGTAGTCGGATACACTTGAAGGCTGCGATTTACGGGATGGATTCCACTGAGGAGGTTGATGAAGAAGCAGCTGAGACGGTAATTGCTCCTAGCACGGATGAGGTAATGCATTCCTTTGTCGGTGATTCCGTCGTTGAAAGCAACCAACCCGAGGTAGTAAGCGATAATTTCATTATTGTTTGTGTTAACAGTATATTGCCTCATTTAATTTGTGCTCCTTCTTTTAATGCTACACCCTCTCATATGTGGACGCATAATTTAATGGATTTTCACCGTCCTCGTCATTTCAAAACTGTTAATCTGAATCAGGACCCTAATATATTGACAGTTGCTCCCGCGCTCCTTTATTATGTGGATAAATTTAGGAGCGCCCATAGGAAATTTGTTCGGCTTAAAAAGTTAAACATTTTTATTTCTTATTTCTGTAATCCACTTTGGTGCTACTTATGCTGTTGTGTAGCACATGCGCAGCTATTTGACAGGTTGCTGCGCGCTTTGAGCTGTTTTGATTGTGACTAACTATAGGGGCTCGAAGAAAAAGAAGGTCGAGCTGGGACCTGTCTGAAGCTAGCGCTACCCGGGAGGCAACCCGGAGATTTTATTCTGTTTTTTTTCTATTTACTTTCAGTTATAATAAATGGTTTTATACCATAAACTATCTCAGTATGCTTGTCTTGTTAGTTTGCGGGCTGTTCTTATTGCGTTTTTGCAGGAAATACGATGAGAAGTACTCGATCGAGTACCTTTTGTACTCGATCGAGCACTTGTGCTGCCAATTCCTCTCGATCGAGCTAATATCTACTCGATCGAGTACCGGCAAAGTAAGAAACCACTCGATCGACCTAGCTTCTTTTCGATCGAGCTGTTCTTGGATGCCCACTCATTCGATCGACCACTGTTGGACGGATATCGAGTGTTATTGACTTGGATTAGCTTCCTGAGACGGTTTTCCGGGTCCTTAGCAACCTCCCATGTTCATGGTCGGTTTGGGGAGGTCCCTTTATTCGCGCATTTTGTGAGTTTTTCCGCTTTTACTCTCTTTCTCCTTCAGTTTGCATTTCCTTTCCATGTTTTGGTACAATGGGGGCATTGTACAGTTTGGTTTGGGGAGGTTATGCATCCATATCTGTGTCTGCATCTTGTTTTTATTGCATTTCAGTTATCACATTTAATTTATGTTTGCATTGTTGTTTATTTTCGTTAAAATTCAAAAAAATTCAATAAAAATTTGAAAAATTGTTGAAAATTTCAAAAATTTCACGTTTATTTTAGCATATAGGTTGAGTCGGAACGGTCGATTTCCGTGATGATATTGCTCTGCAATTGTCTTTTACTTAAGCCTTGCATTGAACTGTTATCTTTTAGCTTTGTCTTTTGCATAATCTACGAGTTAATGTTAAATTTAGCTGAACGAATAGACTTGACCTGAAATTTTGGCGACCTACTTATAATTTCTAAGGAATTAGAGCCTTATAAACTGGTGTCATTTGTGACCAGTTTCATGTAGGATTGTGAGTAGTTACTCCTTGCATAACATGTATCATTAATTTGCACATATATGAGATTCAATTGCTTTTTGCCGTCATACATTCGGGTTAGTGGTTGGTGTCACATGCAGGGAGGTGCTTACATTTCCCCTTTCTTTCATTTTTACCCATTTAACTCCACATTAGCCAAATTTGCCAGTTGACCCTTTAGCTACATCCAAATTTAGCCTGCCTTGTCAAGCTAGTTTAGGTTGTTGTTTTGCGGTAAATATTTCATTGTATCAAATATTGGCGCATATTCTATTGAATCGGGGTTGGTATTCTATGAAGAAAGGGAGGATGATGAAAAGAAAAAAAAACGTGATGAAAAAGAAAGAAAAAGAATCGAAAAAAAAAGAAATTGAAAAAAGTTGAAAAAAGTATCGAAAAAAAAATGAAAAACGTGAAGTTGTAGAAAAAGAAAAGAAAAAGAAAAAGAAAAAAGATGTTGTTTGGTTGACGGTTTCTACTCCTATGTTCTATCTTACATAATTTGAGGAGTATGTTTGGTTTGGTTTGGTGAGTTTTATGCCAAGTGAAGGGCATGTGTTTTATTCTATAATTGAGTTGGAAATGGATATGTCTCATATGGTTTTGTTTAGGTGCTAGCTTGATCACCTATACCTCCACATTCCCATAAATGTTTTGCCTTTTCTTACCCATTGCCTCACTTTACCATATTTTTGTAAGCCCTCGGCTGTGACAGGACCTTGTTTGGTTGGAATGTGTGTACGGTAGCTAGAATTGTCTATCATATTAGTTGCATGCATGTTTATGCGGGTCGTAGTTTTGGTGAGCAACTATTTTTCTTTCTCTCTTATTCATATGCTTACCCTTTGCTTCATGAGAGAAGAGTGACCCGTGAGAGTCCGATTTTAAAGGTCTTGCAAGGTCGACGGTTCAGCTTTATTTATAAACATCCTATAACTCGTTTGCATTTGACTGTTTAGCTATAAGTGTTAGTTTGCTTGCATTAAATCGGCTTAAGTGGGCATTTGTAGCTAGCTCTGAGTTATCTTTTTCCGTTCCTTTAGTTGCATTTTAGTTTACTCGGGGACGAGTAAAGGTTTGGTTTGGGGAGATTTTATACGTGTATTTTATATAGTCTTTTTAGCCTATTTTATGCACGTATTTCTGTGTTTTTATCGTAGTTTTATGCTACGAAATGCCCCGAATATGCTACTTTGGGTTATTTTGTCTTATTTGTAGGAATGAACCCGAAAGTAGCGAAATCAAGTCATTTACCGTCCATTTAGCATGCATTTGGAAGAAGAGTAGATTTGGAGCGGGAAATATTGCTGTCTTGGGATGCGTGAAGGTGTTTTGGGCGCTAAAAGGACAAGTTAAAGTCAAACTAACAAGAATGATGAGCTGCTGAAGTCAAGATTCACTTGATCGAGTGATTTATTACTCGATCGAGTGGTTTAGGAGTCAATAATCAGTCGATCGAGTAGACTATGTAGTCGATCGACCAGTTCTTTTTATGCACTTACTCGATCGAGGACATTGTTAGTCGATCGAGCAGTTTCTGGCTGGGTTTGCTCGATCGAGTGGTTTTAGTTCACTCGATCGAGTGGACTTTGCTACGGGCTGGGCTTTTAAGCTCTAATTCCGTCATTAGGTTTAATCCTACTCCTATTTTCTTATAAATAGGAGTAAGGGTTGTCATTTGTAATCATCCAAGGATCACCATACGTTACTTTTCTTCTTTATACACTGTTACTTTTATGCTTGCTCAAATTCCGGATCATTAATTCAGTAACTTATTTCTTCCCTTTTATTCTTCCTTTTTCTTTTTTTTGCTTTTATTGTTTCTCTCTTAGTTGCCATGTCTTATGTTATTAGATTAGCAATTGCTAGTGTAGTACCCCGAGCCATGTGTAGCTAATTTCCCCAGTATGTTAGGATTAGGGAAGCCGTGGTAGCGATGCTTTAATTGTATTAAATAGATTAGCCCTGCGATAAGAATTGTATTAGGCAATTTAATTGTTATCAGGTCGAATGAATGCATGCAGGAGACCAATAATTTTAGTTAACCCCGACCTAGATCGAAAGATTGGAAGGGAAGGCTTGCTTAATTACAATAGGGTATTGCAGTGAGGGCGAAAGTTAAGCTGTTTACGCTCTAGGGCGGTTTAAGGACCGAAAGGTGACGACCATAGCTCTTCTTATCAATAGTCTAATCGTCTTAGTATTCCTGATAGTATAAGATCCAATAGCTGCCACGGTGGACCGACTCCTAGCATACTCCCTTCTCTCTTGCTGTTAATTTCTCTTATTTTTCTCTCTCGCCTATTAGTTTAGTTCAACAATCAATTCAAAACCCCTATTCCTGTGACACCCTGACAGACCAAATTAGACAGATAGATAGCAACTTAGCCTCCCTGTGGAGATCGACCCTACTTGCCGCTGACTTCGTTAGCAGTAATCTAGGTATTTTATTTTTGGTGTAGAAACGACCGCATCAGATGCAATTAAAGAGCTCCTTCCTGAAGGCTCCTTCCCGTGGCAAGCTTTTGACCGGCTTCTGGATGATAAGGCGGCTGCTGCGGAGGCCAAGGCCGCGGATGAGGCGAAGGCGGCGAAGGCCGCTCAGGAGGCTGCGGAGAAGGCGGCCCGGGATGCTAAGGTGAAGGAGGCCAGAGAGGAGGCTGAGAGGGCAAAGGCAAGTGAAGCTGCCAAGCTTTCCTCTGGGCCGCCCACCGTTGGTGATCTTTGCTCTGCTGCCGGTGGCGAGCAAGAACAAGCATAGGGAGACGGGCGGTCGTCACCGATTCACCGGCCCTTCCGCGGCCTTCACTGTTCGGGGGCCAACTATTGAGCCTTTCCTCCCTGCCATCCTTTTGGCGCTTCAAGTCTTAATGTTTGTAACCTTTTGTTGTACCTTCTTTTTTGATAAACTTTGGTAGGTTGTGTTTAGGCTATCCCTATGGGGACGGCCGTCGACTTTGTTTTGCCCCACCTGTAAATATTTTTAATAAAGTTTGTCTATTTGCCTTCGGCTTGGCCGAGGCTTTGATCTCATTCTCCATTGAGTTGTCTTCTTACGTTTTTAACATATTGAGCGCTTTTTCGTTTTACCTTCGGCTTGGCCGAGGCAGTTAGATTGCGTATCTCAACTGTACTTAAACGTTTTTAAACATGTTGGCATGTCGGTCGCTTCCTCCTCCACTCCCGGTCTTAGCCGAGGCGGTCAGATTTGCGCTTCCCAACTACTGTTGTGAACATGTTAGCGTATTGGTCGTTTCCCTGTCACTCCCGGCTTTGGCCGAGGCAATCGAGGTTACGGCTCGACAGCGTTCGTATCTATAGACATATTGATCGCTTCCTCTGCCACTCCCGGATTGGCCGGGGCAACTAGATTTGCGTTCTCAACTGTACTTATACGTTCTTAAGCATGTTGGTCGCTTTCGCGAGTATCAACTGCATTTGTAGTGACTGCCCGGCTGGCGTCTACTAAGCATGTTGGTCGCTTTCGCGAGTATTAACTGCCATTGTAGTGACTGCCCGGCTTTGGCCGTGGCGTCTACCTTGGTACGACTACGGAGGGGACTCTTCATTTTGATGGAAAACTTGGATCACTCTTCATTAGATATAATCACGCGTTGGGGTGCCCACAACGGTCTCGGACACCTCCGCCGCTATATGAAGTATTTTCTAAGGTTGTCTGTGTTCCAGTGGCTCATTAGAGGCACTCCCTCCATGTCTGTCAGTCGGTATGTCCCCGGCCTCATTTCCTCAACCACCTTGTAGGGTCCTTCCCAGTTGGCCGTCATTTTACCATGGATGTTTCCTTTGTTGGTCGCGACCGACTTTCTCAGGACTAGATCTCCTACTCTTAAGTCCCTTTTGTGGACCCTACGGTTGTATGCTCTTCTCATTCGGTTTTGATATACTGCCAAGTTGAGCCGTGCCGTGTCTCGACTTTCTTCGACCAGGTCTAGGGAGGCTCTCAGGCCTTCCTCATTTTCGACTGGGTCAAAGGTTTGAGTTCTGAATGTCGGCACCGCTGCTTCAATTGGCAGGACGGCTTCAGACCCATAGACTAGGTGGAATGGACTGTACCCTGTTGCTTCCTTTTCCGTGGTTCGAAGTGACCACAGGACGCCGGGTAGTTCATCATCCCATCTTCCTTTTAGATCTTCAACCTTCTTTTTCAACCCGTTCAGTATTGTTTTATTAGCTGCCTCCGCCTGCCCGTTGCTCTGAGGGTGGCAGACGGAGGAGTATGCGAATTTGATACCGAGCTCTTCCAGCCAATTCATCACCATGTCACTCCAAAACTCTCGGCCGTGGTCAAATACCATGACTTGGGGTAACCCAAAACGAGTTATGATGTTCTCCCAAATCACCTTTCTTACGGCCGCCGTGGTCTTGGCAGGTACTGCAACAACCTCGACCCATTTGGTGAAGTAGTCAACGGCGACGATCAGGTACTTCCTTCCTCCGGAGGCCATCGGAAATGGTCCTAGTAAATCCATCCCCCATTGTGCAAATGGTAGGGGACTAAGTACCGGTTGCAGGTCTCGGGAAGGTGCATGTATTACCGGAGCATGCATCCGGCAATTCTTGCACTTCTTGGTTTTGGCCCCGGAATCTTTCGGCATGGTAGGCCGAAGTAGCCGGCTCGGAGAGCTTTGTGGGCTAGCGTTCTCGCCCCCATGTGATGTCCGCAGATGCCTTCGTGAATCTCTCGTCAAGTATAAGCTCGCGTCGGCCGGGCCGACGCATTTCAAGAGTGGTCTTATCACGGACCTTCTGTATAATTCTCCTTCGAACAGCAAGTACCTTGCGGCGATCCTTCTTATCTTCTGAGAGAGACTGCGGTCCTCCGGTAACTCTTTTGTAAGCTTATATTTCATTATCGGAGTCATCCACGTCGTCTCGGCTTCGATGTCGCCCACCATGCCGACGGTCTCGGTGATGCTTTTAGCATTCCCGATATCCACCAAAGACGGTTCGACCGACATTCTTGATGCTTGAATCGGCAAGTTTTGAGAGAGCGTCGGCTCGGTTGTTTTTGACACTGGGATGCCTTTGTATTTGGAAAGATTTCAATTTTGAGGTGTCAGCTTTTACCCTTTCCAGGTACCTTACCATCCCATCGTCTCGAGCCTCATACTCCCCTCGGATTTGATTGGTCACTAAGAGTGAGTCTGTCTTCAACACAATGTGTTCCGCCCCGGCAGCTCTAGCTAACTCGACTCCAGTTATCACCGCCTCATATTCGGATTCATTATTTGAGGCCGAGAAGGTAAACTTCAAGGCGTACTCAAACTCGTCTCCGTTAGGGCTGGTGATAAGGATGCCGGCTCCTGAGCTGTTCGCCGTGGAGGACCCATCGGTATACACTACCCACACGCCGGACTGTGATTCCTCTTGATATGTGCACTCAGCCAGGAAGTCTGCAAGCGCTTGCCCCTTTATCGAAGGCCTCGGCTTGTACTGAATGCCAAAGCCGGAGAGCTCCACTGCCCATTTGATAAGTCTGCCGGATTTTTTGAATTTTTCTAACGCTTTCTCCAATGGCTGGTCGGTTAAGACCGTCACGGGATGCGCGTCAAAGTAGGGTTTCAGCTTCCTTGCGGCAACGACGATGGCGAGGGTTGCCTTTTCGATAAGTGGGTAATTTCGTTCGGCGGCCAGCAGTGTATGGCTGATAAAGTAAATTGGGTGTTGCTGCTTATTTTCTTCCATGACGATTCAGATCGACCGTGGCCGAGGTAATCGCTAAGTATAGATATAGCGTCTCCCCAGTCGGCGTCGGCTGGACAGGGGTCGGTAGTGTCAGAAGGTGAGCTTTCAGTTGCCTGAAAGTTGTGCTCTGTTCCTCCCCCCAGCCGAAGTCTTTATTCCCTTTTAGCACTTTAAAGAACGGAGTGCTCTTGTCGGCCGACCGAGAGATGAAGCGGGCAAGAGCCGCCATCCTGCCGGTCAGCATCATAACCTCTTTTCGATTTCTCGGCTCCGGTAGGTCTAGTATCGCTTGGACTTTCTCTGGATTGGCATCAATTCCCCTGGCGCTGACAAGCACGCCGAGGAACTTGCCGGCCCGGACACCGAAGTTGCATTTCATTGGGTTAAGCTTCATCTTATATTTCCTTAGTGAACAAAATGTTTCGCTCAAATCGGCCAAGTGCTCGCTGTCAGACTTGCTTTTTACAATAGCATCGTCGACGTAAGCCTCGATGTTTCATCCTTTTTTATCTTGAAACACTTTGTCCACCAGCCTAGTGTAAGTTGCACCAGCGTTCTTCAAACCGAACGGCATCATTTTATACATGTATGTGCCGTTACCGGTGATGAATGCGCACTTAGGCATGTTTTCTTCGGCCATGAATACCTGATGATACCCTGAGAAGGCGTCTAGCAGGCTTAGCATAGTGTAGCCTACCGTTGCGTCAATTAAACTATCTATTCGAGGCAAGGGATATCAATCTTTAGGACACGCTTTATTAAGATTGGTAAAATCAACACACATCCTCCACGCTCCTGACGACTTCCTCACCATTACAACATTGGCTAGCCACTCAGGGTAAGTACAAGGCATGATAAAGCCCGCCGCTAATAGTTTGTCTACTTCAGCTTTGATGGCCTCATCCTTCTCGGCCGAGGAGTTCCTCATCTTCTGCTTGACAGGGCGAGCGGTGGAGAGTACGTTCAGCTTGTGAACGATCACCTCCCGGCTCACGCCTGGCATCTCGGCGGCTGAGTATGCGAAGACATCTTTATTCTTCTTCAGCAGGTCTAGGAGATCAGCTCTGAATTTTGGCTCCAGGCCGACACCGACAGTTACGGTGCGCCCTGGGTCAATTTCCACTTCCTCTGTCTCGGCTCCTTCGACCATGTCGACATTGGTATGCATCGGGTCGCCCTCCTGCTGTAAGGATGGGCTCTTCCCTTTCTCTGATTTCTTCGCCACTTTGAGGGATTGCATGTTGCACCCCCTGGCAGATACTTGGACATTGACTATTTCGTCTCTTTCGTCCTTTGAGACGAGCTTTTGTGCTTCCCCCCGGTCCGAGACGTACATCAATGTCAGGGCCCGGATGGACATCACCGCATCGGCCTCGCTCAAAGTGACTCGGCCTATGAGAACATTGTAGGCAGACGAACCATCAATAACCATGAACTCAGACAAAACATTTTTGGCCGCATCTGCTTGGCCGAACATCACCCGATCCCCGATTGACCCCGGGTACAGCCGGCCCCAGAGAAGCTGTATAGCGGGTTAGCGCAGGGGCTCAGGTCTCCAATCTTCAGACCGAGATTAAGAAAGCACTCCCTGAACATGATGTTCGTGTAGGCGCCTGTGTCAATCAGGCATCTTTTGACCAAGTGGTTGGCTATGTCTAGGTGGACTACGAGCGGGTCGCTGTGCGGGGCGACGACTCCTTCGTAGTCCTTCTTTCCGATGGTTATATCGGGGATTGTGGAAGCGGGGATCGCTGTTTTTGGCACAAAGTTGATGGCTTGGTATAGCTCATTCAGGTGCCGTTTGTGCCCATTAGCTGACCCACCGTTCTCGTTCCCCCCGATGACAACCTGGATCACTCCCATCTGCTGGAATACTGATTTTTATTCGCCCCGTCGGAGCTTGTTTCTGGGCCTCCAGCTACATACTTGCTGAGGGCCCCCTTTCGGATCAGCTCCTCGATGGAGTTCCTCAGATGCCGACAGTTGTCGGTCTTATGGCCGGTCTGGCCGTGGTACTCGCAAAAGTGGCTTGTGTCGCCGTCCCCCCTCGCCTTGGGGGGCCTGGCCCACTTCTGCCCTTCACTCTTGCTTAGGGTAAAGACCTCGGCTGGAGATTTGACCAGGGGGGTGAGACTACTGTACCGCTTTTGGGTGTATGGTCCCGAACTCCCCCCGGCGCCCGCCGAGTTCTGTTTCCTATTAAATCTCTCAGGCCGTGACCTATTCACGTCACGGCGACCTTCATCAATGTTGCCTCGGCGGCTCTTCCTCTCTGGGTGCCCAGATTCACTGTGGCCTACCCAGGTCTTGTGATAGTCCTCCACCTTTACGGCTCGGTCGGCCATCTTCCTGGCGGTGTCTAGGTTGAGGTCCTCGCACTTGATCAGCTCGTTTTTGAACTCGCCTTTCGGGAGGCCTTTCATCAGTGCGAAGGCCGCTAGTTCGGTGTTCAGCTCTCGGATCTGCTGAACCTTTGCGTCGAATCTCTTCACGTAGCTTCGGAGAGACTCGTCCTCCCCTTGTCGGATAGTGAGGAGATCTGATGTTTCCACGGCCCTTCTCTTATTGCAAGCATACTGGGCTATGAAATTATCCCTCAGGTCGGCATAACAGTATACCGAGCCATTAGGTAGCCCCTTGTACCAACTCTGGGTCATCCCATGCAGGGTCGTTGGGAAGACTCGGCACCACACCTCATCAGGCTGCTCCCATACCGACATATACGACTCGAAAGCCTCGTCATGGTCGGTTGGGTCGCTATCCCCTTTGTATGATAGGGGCGGCAGCTTCAGTTTAGTCGGCACAGAGACTTCGAGGACGTAGGCACTGAGGGGCTGTCTGACTACGTGTCGAATGACACGCGGCGATTGGCTCCTCGCAACCTTAGTCCGGCTTCTCTCCCTCTGGCGGGAAGGGCTTCTTGTTGTCCGACTTTGGAGAGTCGGACTTCTTTCATCTCTTCGGGGGTGGCCTCGTTGTTGCCGCGGCGACGCTGTCCTCCCGCGAGTGCGGGAAGGACTTAGGTCTGCCACTGGCACCACGGGCTCTACCGGCGTTCTAGCCTGCACGGCTCCTTGTATCGCCCCGGACAAGTTGTTCGGGATCACTTTATGGGCCCTGGTCACCTGTGGGTGCGCTGCCGTCACCGTCGTTGTGGCGGGGGTGATCGGCGTACTACCCATCAGGTCCAGGAATAGCTTTAGTTTGGCTGCACCGACCACATGTCCTATGACAGTGACTTGGCCGGTAGGCGGTGCTGTTTCTGGCTCTTTTGGCATCCCGTACGCCGGTTCGAGGACTCGGCCGGTGGGGGACTGCCCGATTTCAGAATTAGGGAACGTGTCATCCTGGAAGAATGCAGTTCCTTCACTCATGGTTTCTTGTTGCTTTGACATCTTCTTAGCTTGCTGAGTGGGTTTTGTTTTTTGTTTTTTTGTAAGGGAGGTGACTAGCTTTTAGTATCTCTCTCCACAGACGGCGCCAATTGTTCCGGGTGTAATTCTGGAGCAGGATTATGACCACTTAAGCTTGTAGAATGACGTCTTTGCTTGTCTCTTCCTTTCGGTCTCTCCTGTAAAAGATGAACAAACTGAGGGCTCGGCTTGGTACCGAGCGAACTCACTCCGATGCTCAAGTCAGTAAACTTAAAGGGATAAGTTGTGTGTTAACTTGGCAAAGTATATTGTAGAGAGATAAGGGAGTTTATACCAGATTTTAGATATGTTTTGGGATCCTTTTCTCAATGAGAGAAGTGGAGTATTTATAGACTTTCACCTTTTGTCACGTAGTGGCCAAGTGGCTAGCAGGTGGAAAGACTATCTTACCCTCGGCCGAGGGACCCATGGCGGGCCGGCTGGCCTGGTTGACTCCATGCCGAGGGGACTGGATGTGAGTACGCGGATATGCCTCTCGGCCGGCAGGTTGCCGAGACCGAGACCCAAGTGACAGGCCGACAGGCTTTGTCGGTTAGGCTGTTAATATGTTGACTTGCTGTCTTTTTAGCTTTGACCTTGCTCAATATGTTGACTCGGTCAGCGGGTGCAGAATATGCCCCCATCGAGTACAAATCGTGGGTACATATGAATATATCAATTACGCACTAACATAAATAAATAAAAATAAATAAAAAGAAAAAATACTCCCTCCGTCTTAATATAAGATATTTATTCACTCAGATCATGACATAATCATCAAATATTAAAGAGCGGATAGAAAGAGTGAAGTACCTGAAATTGGAAACTTAGTAGACATATTTTGATAGCCAACACTGCTCTAGAATAGTAGAATGTATCATCTGGAGAGCAAAAGAGAAAGGCTTAGAAACTTGCTAGCATCAAATGACCTTAACTTGGCCAATGCAAAAAGCGGCACTCTATAGTATAAAAAAAAAAACTGAATAACAATGTTATAACAACAAAGTGTTGCCTCTGTTCAATCATTTGTTTACCTTTTTATATTCATTATGAGTGGTATTTAATTAAGGGTAAACCAATGAATGGGTCGGAGCGAGTACAAAATAACAGTATCTTAGGGCATCAACAATAGAGGTTTGTCAACCAAGGTTTGTGTACTTTTTAGAGGTTTGTTGATAAACCTCTTTATTGTTGGGAATGAGGTTTGACGTTCATATATGAGAATGGTTACACATTTGTATACAGGTTTGTCGGATGACATGGCAAGTGGTGGTCCCTAAAATGTACCCAACATATGAGAGAAAAAAAAATGGATAATTGGAAGTGGGTCCTATAACATGAACCTTGCAAAGGTTTGTCTATTGTTATGTACAGATTTGTTATTGGAGAGGTTTGTTAATTTAATGATGTGCCAAGTGACAAACCTCTTTAGAGGTTCATGTATTGTGGATGCCCTTAGAGCTTCTAAGGCCAAAACTACCAACGTAGAAAGAGCAATTGCTTAAATGGTTTGTTTCAATCACAAGAAAGCCTTTGAAGCCATAATTACTTTTGTACATTTATTGTTGCCTTTTTTCAAGCATGAAGTGGTAGTAGAAAAGAGCTGGCGACGAATGCGAAATATATTTAAGGCTCGCCAACAGCCTGTTCAAATCTTGGTCTAACATTAGTACAAATCATATGAATATAACCAAGCATCGTGCTTTATTCTATGAAACATTATTCTTCCATTTACTCTTACCATCATTAAGAAGGGTCAATGGCACTTACTGACATGGCCAAAATTGAAATTGAACCAATAAGCTCCACAACAATTGCCGCTTTTGAGTAAGCAGTTTGCCCCTGGATACCATCCTTGATATTATGATTGTCATTGCAGCACCCATTTCTGCCAGTAGGGATATGGAGGACAACATAACAAGAGTCAGAAGCCACCCTTTGATGAATGCTATAATAAAACGTAAAGAACATCGGATTCGACAAGGAACAAATGATATTACCTTCTCCCCCATTGCATCTTGAATGAGTACAGTGTCAGACATTCTTTTTCACATACATGTTCCTTATTTTAGCCGCCTGCCTTTCTCCTGTGACCATCCAACAAGCAACCACTGCCAAAAAATGCTTCTATTAATCATCCGACTAAGACTGTATGTGTAAAAGGCAACATCTTGTCATAAAATGGTTTTCAGATACATGTTTCTTATCATATGGCTGAAAATGCTTACGCAGAAAAGCAGCGATGGCTACTCCGATGGTCAAGTAGACAAATTTGAGGGGAACCTGTGAGATATTGAGAGTGTAGCAGACATCAGGGGAGCAAGTAAACGAATAATCTACCAACATATCAAACCCAAAATTGAAGATTTTAGTTATTCAATACACAATTCTCGTATGCCCATATTGATAACATTTTCCACTTTACTAGTTCATCTTTGTATTTGACTTCTTTTTTTATAACAAGTTATAAAACTCCTATTGGAAAACAAAACCCACAAATTAATCTTGGAATGAAGAGAGCTATGTAGATCAAATTAGTAATAGTTGCATCAACCCAGCAGTAAAAGCAAAGTTAGGAACTTTAAGCCCTTGCATTTATACACTCCTATTAAAGTCGGTAACTTTAAGCACATGAATTATACAATCAAACGAAGTTGAGAATAATAGAATCAAATGCTGATATATCAAAAACTAACAATAAATGGGTGATTCAAAGCTCAAAACAGTGACCATATATAACTTATGATTAAAAAGATTACAAGAGAATCTGTAAAAGGATGAGTCAAGCTCGAAGAACCCATAAAATATTTTTGATGGGGTTTGACAGTTGGCTGTCAATTGTGTGTGACAAAACTACTGCTACTTTTGCCACACACCCAGCTAGCAAATCTGAGGCAAATGGAAAGCAGAACACCGCCCCGCCTTTACCAGACTACCACCCCAACTAGGGATGTTAATGAGACGAGACAGCTCGCGAGCAACTCGAGATCGGCTCGAGTGCTTAACGAGTCAAGCCAAGCAAACGCTGGCTCGGCTCGAAAAACTCGTGAGCAGCTCGAACATGTGTGATTATATAAGATATTGATCATATTTTATAAAAATATTTTATCATGATTATATCTTTGTATCACATATATCAAATGTCTCACCGATTTGCCAAATATTTTACATTTAACCTTCGAGCCTTATTACTGAAAATATCGGAAGAAAAAAAATCTAAAAAATTAACCATTATATATAGGCTCGATTTGAGCTCGAGTTTGGCTCGAGCTAGCGTTAAAGCTCGCAGGCTTGATAACGAGCACATTTTTTACAAGCTCTGGTAAGCTCGAGATCGGCTCGAGATCGAGTTTTGGTTCTTGAGCACAAGCCGAGCAAGGCCAAGCTCGGGCTCGTCTCGACTCGTTAGCACCCCTAACCCCAACACAACACATTATATCAGTCAAGCAAAGTGACATGCCAAAGTCTTTGATAAATAATCAAAAAATATCTCTGGCCAGCATGTTTTCAGATGATCCAAAATGGATTCGCTTATCGAAAATTTAGACAAGCACTAACATAAAGGCAATCGCACTAACAACATGTTCATCTGATCCATTATAGAGAATTTTACACTAAACGACGATTGGGATAGTCAAACACCTTAAGAAAAATGACTAATATAAAATACGGAACCCTGTATATTACTCGTATGAACTAATATCAAACAACAATCGAAATCAAGAAATTAAACGCCAATTAAGAGATTAGTTGCGTACCTATTTGGCTAATGACAGTGATGATAAAGGAGAGGCGCGATTCACCATGACGAGCAATTAAGAGATGAACGACAATTGAATAGAATTAGGTTTTGAATAATTAAGCAATTAGGGTTAGGATTGAGGAGATAGAGCATGGGCGGTTTGATGTTTTGGGGGAAGCGCAAAATGAATATTTTTGAGTTTTTTTTTCGAGCGTAAGCGGTTTGATCACAAGTAGCGGTTTTTTTTAATTAAAATTGAAATTATATTATTAAAAAATTGATTTGGGGGAAAAATGGGTCGACATTTATAAAAGCGTCGGTAAAGTCAGGGAATTGTAGTAGTGTAGGCCTGAACGATTTTTAAAATAGTGCTCAAAAATAAAGTATATATCGTTTTGGGTTGTTTTTGAAAGTATTTGTCAAAATGGTGTCCACATAGGCTCGAGATTTCAAATCCTGAAATACGGACAAAACACGCTATTGCTAATGACGTTTTATAGTGCCTAAGAAAGAAAAACTTACATAAGAATAAAGGAAACCAAACACGTCATTCCCATTGGCGGGTCTTATGAAGGAAACACGTCATTCCCAGTGGATTGTTTGCTTCAGGAGACCCGTCATTCCCATTGACGACGTGTTTAGTTCCTTGCATTTTGTAAGAGCTTCTGTAAGTTTGTCTTTCTTAGTCTCTATAAACACGTCATTGTTTATTTCGTGTTTCAGGTTTTGGAAAATCCGAACCTACGTGGACGCCATTTAACAAGTACTTTCAAAACCAACCCAATATGATAAATAATTTGTTTTTTGGCATTATTTTAAAAAATCTCTCACAAGTGTGTTTGTAAAAACGAAAATAAAAATAAAAATGCGTGAAAATCAATTTAAAGGTTCAAGCGGTAAAACGAATTTGGAAAACAAAAAGGAGATTATATATATAACCCATATATGATGTAATAATTGTAAAATTAAAATAAGCTAAAATTGATTGGAATATACCACTCCATATCAACTTCTTAGGGATGACCATCACTACCAACATTCTCATTTAAGTTGGGCAACTAAAAGATCAAGTTAATTGATCAATTAGCCTCACTTTAGACAAAGTGTAAATGAATCAAATATGTCATAACTTGTACTCCCTTCTATTCACCATTTTTTTCCCTATTTCCTTAAACGGATTATTCAGGTTTTCTCCCTCTTTCCTTTTTTGGAAAACTTTTACTTTTATTTTATTCATTACTCTCTCCTATCACCAAACCCCACTCAACTCACAATTCCTTATTTAATTCTTATTTATTCATTCCTCTCTCCTATCACCAAACCCCACCCAACTCACAATTCCTTATTTAATTCTTTTTTATTCATTCATCTCTTCTATCATCAAACCCCACCCAACTCACACAATTCATACTTTATTCTTCTCCTAAAATCTTGTGCCCACAACAAAGGGGAACAAAATGGAGAATATGAGGGAGTACAATAAGACAAAGTGATGACATCCCACGCACTTATTGTTTATTTTATTATAAAAGTGGTGTGATATTTGACCCGTCTACAACTTTTAACGGATAGCGTTCGTTTAAAATGAGAATGGTAGTTAATTGATATAGTCATACACCTTTAAGTTTCATACTTCCTCTACTTTAATGAATTCTATACGTTTACTTTTGAGGCACTATTCATAAGTGAGGAGAATATCCTATACAACTTTTAATATAAAACATAAAAGATAATCATATGAGATCTTGTTTAAATTGTCTTACCGAGTACATTATAAATATCAAATTTTTATAATTTTTAGTTATATGTAACTAAAGATATAAACAAAAAAACAAGCATTGATATTCATATGTATAAAGCAAATATATAGAATTCATTTCTAAGGAAGTATATTCTTTAACCTACGAGTCCACAACTACCAAAGCACACCTCAAGTGATTAAAAGTGCGAGTGACTGAAGTTATTGCTACCTAATCACGACGTGACAACCAAATATTTGGGTCAGATAATATACTCATCACATGTACTCCCTCCATTCAACTTCACAAGGCCATTATGCTTTATCATATTTGCCAACGCGGTTTTTACTTGATAAATATCTTTAATTATGTATTGCAAAAATTATAAAAGTTACTCCCTTCATTCAACTCCACTTTGCAGGTTTCTCATTTGCACACTATTTACAAGCGGACATTCAACTTCAATTTTCTCTCGATACATAAGTGAAAATATATTCATGTGAGATCTTATTTGATTCGTCTTTAAGAGTACTTTAAAAATATCTACTCACTCCATTCAACTCCACTTTACATGTTTGCTTTATCATGTTTGCCAACGCGACTTTTACGCGGTAAATATCTTTAGCTGATCTACTTTTTTTCAACCTTCTCTTCCTTCGTCTCATTTTACACTGACTTAAAATATTTTATAGTTAGTCTTGCTGAAGACGGGTCGTAGCAAGTGACGGGTAATGCCACTCACAAAACGAATAGGGGGGACAAGGTGGGACACCCCCATGTGCTTTCCTCTCTCCTCTATTTGGGTTATTTGTGAAAGGAAATGGTATCCGTCACTCCAAAGTGACGGATACGTGCCGTCTTCAATGAGATTTTGTGAATATTTTATACTTTGCGTTATTTACTTGACTTTCAATCCAACATACTCCCTCCCATTCACAATAAACCTCCCATTTCATTTTGGCACAAATATTAAGGAAACACACTACCCCACCATATAATTAAATTTCAACCACAAAAATACACTACCCCACCATACAATTAAATTTGGACCACACAAACACTTACCAAAAAAAGAAATAAGGAGGTTATTGTGAATAGACGGAAAAGGAAATAGGGAAGTTTATTTTGACTGGGAGGGAGTAGTATATGATTATTAATCTAACCAATTGTAAAAGAGCAAAATTAGAAGGCGGAAGAGAAGGTGGATATCAACTCTCCACCGATTATAAAATTTTGAGAGAGATTTATCAAGCTAACATTAAGATTTGATAAATATTGTTTAAATGTATATTTAAATTGTCCGTTCTTATGTTAACGCACTACTTTCTAATATATAAAAATGGACTTCAAATAATTTAGTAACTAAGTAATTACTCGGCAATAAAAACTAAAAATAGATTTAAATTATTAAGGTTTTTCGAAAATTGGTTAGCTACCCTTATATTTGATTAATGACTATATATATTATTTATAATTTGTTTAGACATCTATAAGAAACTTGAGCATTCGGCTTGTGGGTGACAATTTGATTTATGTATGATTAATTATTAGTTGGACGATAATTGTATTTTTCATTTTCATTTATTTTTGTGGGTAGAAACTTACTCTACATTAGTTGGAAGTGTTTTTTAAGGATTGTTGAATTTAACGTGATCGAAAATTAAGTTAATTGAGAGATATCAAAATAAAATCAATTATATGTAACTAAGCTAATTTTAACCGTACATTTGTAATTTAGACTCGTCGAATTATAATTTGGACTCAATGGTTTGTATCGAGCTCTCCCCCGACCGCCTTCGTGACTTGTAACTATTTGGTTGTTAACACTTTTTAATTTAAGCTCCAATTTAACCAAAAAAAATGAGAGTATATTTAATTGAATTTAATTTTAGTCTTACTAAAGACGGGTAACATTTCGTCATAAGCTAAAGACGCGGTAAAATGTGACCTATTTAAGATGAAAATGTAATCATTTTTAGATAAAAAATTACTAGAACATACAATTTTCTAAGCTATAACAGGGTGTCATTAAAATGATCACATTTTGTTGTTAAAATTGCGATATTTGACCTGTATTCAGCTTATAACGAAAAGTGTAAGTTTTTAATGAGAATTGGTGGTGAATCAAATGACATTTTATATGGTCAAATGATATAGACATATAGTTGAGCATTTTTGCTTTTATTTTCTCTAAGAAGAAAGATCAATGTGAAAGAGGGAAAATAGATGCAATTTCAAAGAAATTACTCGTGCATTCTACTTATTATAGAACAAACGACTCTTAATTTACCACCTTAATAAAATAAAATAAAAATTAATAAAAACTCGACTCGTTTGTGTATATATATGTGCTACTAGCTCTCATTTCATCAACACAACACCCTAGCTCACTCCCTCCTCTCCTCCAAATATCTCTAACTTTCTTCCCTAAATAATTTAAACACAATTATATTAATTATTAATAAATAATTATCTCTAAAATGGCAAAACTTACTCCCTCTTATTTATGTTATCTCATAATACAATTAATTAGCCGTTTAATCTCAATAATAGGGCTTAAACAAAGACCATGGACAAACATAATTCTCTCCTCTAAACTTCTTGCTCATGAAATTTCTAATAAATTAACCTTTGATGACTCCTCAATTTCCATGGCTTCCATTGATTTTGGCATGTTAGTCCATACTAAACCCATCGCGGTATTCAACCCTACATCCACACAAGACATAGTTTCCTTAATCAAATTGTCATATAACTCTTCCCTTCCCTTCAAGGTAGCGGCTCGTGGCCGAGGTCATTCATGTAGAGGCCAAGCCATGGTTGAAAATGGCATTGTCATAGATATGACCTCTTTGAGTAAAAATAGTTACAATCACATTAATGATAAAAATCGCGGTAATTGTGGGATTAGGGTTTCATATGATGATTGTTCAGGGTTTTATGTTGATGTTTGTGGAGGGCTACTTTGGATAGATTTGTTACATGCAACATTAGAGCATGGATTAGCACCTATTTCTTGGACCGACTATTTATACCTTAGTGTTGGCGGAACCCTTTCGAATGCCGGAATTAGTGGCCAAGCTTTCCGTCACGGCCCTCAAATTACCAATGTCTATGAACTAGACGTTGTTACCGGTAACTTTTTGAATTTTTATCACTTTTACCTTCCTCTTTGTGCATCAATTAGTTCATAATTAAATTAATGTAGATAATCTAATTATTATAAAACTTCCCATTTAAGTATTCTTAAGATGTGACCTTAGGGCACATTTTAGAAAACCGTATTAGTAATTACTAGTACGTGTTAGAAATAATACAAGTTGAATATTGCATGAGTATTTTGTCACATTATTAAATTATGTACGTAGGAGTATATGTATGTTATTATATACAGTAAATTTACATGCACGCCTTAGCTATCTGATTAATACACGTTAAAATAATAAAATAAAGTTAGCGACTGTAATTAAATCGAGTAAAGCATTTTAGATTTTATCACATGTACGTATAGTTTTTTCCATAAATACGTGGAGTAATAATTCATTGATGATGAATATGTGGAAACATATAAGTAGACAAGAATTTGTCTACAGATCAAAGTACTCACAATTAATCTTATTTGAATTTTAAATTATTAGGTCGTTAACAATTTCTAGGAGTATAAATGTATAATAATAAAATTTGCAACGTATTGAGTACGATAATATTTTCTTTTGCATTTTGTAACATAAATACGTCAAGACATTCCACCAAAAAAATAAATAAATACGTCAAGACATGCAAGAAGTTCTAAATTCAGGTGATCTTGTACAAAGATTGTTTGTATGATGTAATATTTTTATTATTTACGATCATTAAATAAAGTGTATAATAAGTATGAGATAAGGTTGCGGTATATCGTATATTAATTAGAGCTAATATTAATTTTTTGGTTGCAGGAAAAGGAGAACTAGTCACATGCTCAAAGACGATAAATTCAGAGCTGTTTAATGGAGTTTTAGGTGGACTTGGACAATTTGGAATTATTACCAGAGCAAGAATTAAACTAGAAGCTGCACCTAAAAGGGTACTTTATTATTCCCTTTATTTAACTTACATCAATTGCTCTTTAAATTATATGATCTGTCATGCATAAAGCTCACGTGCATTCACTTCATTATTATACAATCTTGCTAATAATAAAATAGTAATCAAAAAATTATTACTTCCTCCATTCAACTCCAAACTACCATAGTACACTTTTCACGTTTGCCAACGCAAGTTTTGCGCGGTAAATATCATTAGCTACGTATATGCAAAAATTATAAAAGTTACATATTTTTAATGTACTCGTAAAGACGAATCAAATAAGATCCCACAAGAATATATTTTCACTTATATATTGAGAGAAAATTGCAATTGAAGATTTATTTGTGAATAGTATGCAAAAACCAATATGGTAGTTTGGAGTTGAATGGAGGAAGTATATACGGAGTATATTGCTATCCTTATTAATTACTTTCTAATAATAATAATTATAAACGCGGTTGGATGATTGTGACTTAACTACGGTATCCACTCATATGTGTTCGACCCTGAGCGCACACAATAACTGATGTTTGAGGCTTTAAAAAATAAGATAGACCCAAGTAAGACGGTATAAAAGCTATTAAAACCGATTGTCATGAATTTTTTTTGTAAGGTAAACGAAAGGTTATACAGTTGTCGGTATTGAGTTTTAGTACCATTTTACTACTTTATCTAGTGGCATTGGGTCCTCGTAAATATTACAAGTACTTTAAGCAAACCTAATTAGTTGGTCTGATCGATCATGTCGGATTAAATTAACAAGCGTGTGGCTAGTTATTTAATTTAATAGACTAAAATTATGATGCCTAATACAATAATGTAGTGTCTATTATGTTGTACCTTTATCCATCTTAAAGTACAACTTAATTTAGTCATTTTAATCATTGTTTTAGCATGTAATTATAATAATTTCTGATTGTCGCTTCGAATCTTTGTCGTCGACAGGTGAAATGGGTTCGAATGTTATATGATGATTTTTCGACTTTTGCAAGAGATCAAGAACATTTAATCTCATTATACGGAGATTATAATGATGAATTATTAAGTCGTGTTGATGGTCTAGATTACGTGGAGGGCTCGATTATGCATCAATTTAGTCCAAATAATTGGAGATCTTCCTTCTTTACACCTAAAGATCAGACCAAAATTACTTCTCTAAACACATCAAATGGCATCATCTACTGCTTAGAAGTAGTCAAATACTATTATGACTACAATTTGAGTACTCACTCGGACATCGACAAGGTATAACGCGATATATCTTTGTCATTTCGATATTTCACTTTGACTGCATTTTATTGCACGTAAAATTATTTAAAATTTCATGTTGTTTTCGATTTTAACCAAGTATCTTTGTTATCTCGATATTTCACTTTGATTGTATTTTATTGCACGTTAAATTATTAAAATTTCATTTTGCGCGTAAATAAAATTATTGTTGTCGATTTTAACCAAGACATGTTGACAATTAATGTGGCTTATGAATGTGTAGGAATTGGAAGGGCAACTAGGCGATTTGAACTTTATTCCTGAATTTATTTTCACAAAGGAAGTATCCTTTGTAGAGTTCTTGAATAGAGTAAGAAGAGGAGAGCTAGAGCTCCAATCCAAAGGTTTATGGGATGTTCCACATCCATGGCTTAATATCTTCATACCGCGATCTCGAATCAACGATTTCTCTCATGTCTTCACAAAAATTGCTTCCAAGGATAGCAAAGTTCTAGGACCAATCCTCATCTATCCATTGAATCGAAACAAGTATGTACCCTGTAGTAGTATTATATTACTGTAAGACTATCTTATACAAGACGTAATTCGTTCACCATACATTAAATTTGAACTAATTAATTTTATTTATTCTCATGTAGGTGGGATGATAATATGTCAGCAATTATACCAGATGAAGATGTTTTCTACACTGTAGGATTGCTACATTCGAGCGGTTTCGATGATTGGCAAGAATTGGAGGACAAAAATAAAGAGTTACTAAATTATTGTGATGAACATGGTATCATGATTAAGCAATATCTACCTCATTATAACACTTTGGAGGAATGGAAATCTCACTTTGGCAAAAAATGGAGAATATTTAAGGAGAGGAAGGCCTTATTTGATCCTAAGATGATTTTGTCCCCAGGACAAAAAGTGTTTAATCACTTATTATGAGTTACGGAGTATGATATTACGGAATAACGCCCGAGTATGAAATCTAGTATAATAAGAAGTTTAGATAATCCCTAAAGGCCTTTTGGCTTAAATAATGCAAATGAGGTATTCTTGTCAATGAAGCTAAGGTATTTAATTTCCTCTAGGAGAGGTTAATAGTTAGTATTACTAGTCAATTGGGTAATTGAGTTTTTAGTGTTTTTATTAGTTGAACTAATTTTGATGAAATAGATTATTGGCCTATAATTATATTATTGAATTTTGATGGTATATTGATTGAGAGTAATTGAACTCTAATAGATATTGAACTCGCGT
The DNA here is from genome assembly GCF_048544455.1 of Silene latifolia. NCBI lineage: Eukaryota > Viridiplantae > Streptophyta > Magnoliopsida > Caryophyllales > Caryophyllaceae > Silene > Silene latifolia. The sequence continues at coordinate 1,628,494 of NW_027413701.1, forward strand.
TAAAAATTCTTGTACGGTTATTAATAAAGTTATCGAAAAAAATTTGAAATTTTGTCGTATTTTAATTTGATGAACATTTTGCAAGCCCTAGTTAAAGAAAATTAGCTTCTAAATTTTGAAATTATATTATGTCAATCAGATGAGAGTTGAGACTCTATACAACATTGACTCCTCATCATCTTTATCTTATTCACTTTGTAGTTTTCACTCTACTCATCCTACATAATAATAATAATAATAAGCACCTCATCCTATAACCAAATTTTTCTCTACTAACGAAGAGATGAGCCTCAATCGTGTATGTGGTGATTTTTCTCCTTTTCTTATTCTAGTAGAGCTCCTCTCTCATTGTTGAGCCTTCCAATCATAACCATTGTGATCCTCTACACATTTTGAACTAATATATACTCAGTAATAAGAAGTTACTTAAATTGATAGGATTTTCTATGGTGTACTTCTGTATTTTCCCGAATTCTAATATATACCCTCGATTTTTAAGAAACATCTAATATACTCTTAAAGTCTATAATCACCACCTAAAATAAGCATAAAAAATCGAGCTTTATAATGGTCACATATTGTGGCAAAAAATTGTACATTATTGATGAGAAATAAGGATTATATTGTTGACTTTACGACTTCTGGATGAGTAATCAACCAAAATCACCCAAATATAATATTTGAAATCATAAAATTTCCTCAGCATTTAGGGTATTTGTAAAAAAATTTATTGAGTTCAGGTATCTTTTATGATTTTGAAAAACCGAAGATATATCGTAGAAACAGAAAAAACACACGGCTACACCGTAAAAAAAACCCTAAATTTATTTAAAACACATAAACACATTAATACTTGTCTTAATGATTTTCTTAACTTCTTTATTTTTTCTAAAAGGGTTTTTAATTAAAAGTTAAACAAATAATTACGAGGAAGGAGACAATTCTATGGATAATTTGTAATACTTTTTTTTTGTTATTTTGAAAGTAGTTTCTATCTAACTATTAGAATTTTTTTTAGATTAGTATTAAGTTGTACATGTTGACATTGGTGGAGTCAGAATTTCAAGTTAAGAGGGTAAAAAAAAAAAGTTAAACGAGACGAACAAGCAATGCAATAAGCAAAATTTAAAAAAGTTTAAAATTTAAAGTTAAATTTTTCAACGGGGGCGAGCGCCTCTACTAGCCTCGCTCCTCGCTCCACCATTGCATTTTGTGTTTGTTATGTGAGTTGTTCACTTTAGCTTTTCCGATGTTATTATGATGCAAGTTGTCTTTGAACTTTCAAGTGTATGCTTTAATTCAAGGGTAAGACGATGCTAGTTGCTCTTTAAGCTTTTGTACACCTTTGGGCAGGTGAAGCAATTAGGGTAAGGAATCTTATATTTGGTTGACAATAATGAACATGTTTCTTGCATTACACAGTGAAATGCACAAATGTAAAATGCTCGTATATCTCACAGCTCACAGTCTTTATAAGGGTAACAGTAGCACCCTTTTTTCCTTCTCTAACACAACATTGCTTAGACGTTAAGTTGATGTGAAAAATTATTTTATTAATTTACTGTTTCTCTTAGTAAACTTTAAATACCTTCCCTTTTATTTATCAGTGATAAAACCTCTGTAATATTAATGATAAATTAGCATTGTGTTACTGTTATATACCTAAAATTAAAGTAACGAATACGGAGTAAGGCCACCTAATTGTCAATAGAAGCAATTCCTTAGTTTGTAAAAGAATCATTTCTCCGCTTCTTTCAAATCTAGTTACTTGTTCACGTGTACACATAATAGGAAATTACCGCCACCATACCTATTGGAGACCTAATAATTAACGGTATTCTAGTACGTATTACGAGTATTAAGTTTCAAATGAGATGTGGATATAATTAATTCCTGACTATATCACGTTAATATAACACGAGATTAATGAGTACTCCATATTTACTTTACGATTTGATTTATCAACACATTATATTATAGTCAATAGATATCTGATAATTTTGGTAAAAGCATCAGTATATTCGACCAAGTTTCCACTCATATGTCATATACAACTATACAAGTAATCCTGGATACTCTAGTCTAGTAATTTAATTCAAAACTTGAATGTGAATGAAGAGGGATTTTCCACGTTGTGTGACATGTACGTCTCTTGTCATTACTCTTGACTCTTCCATAATATGAAGTCTACGGTCATCTCCACTCAAGAAAAATACAAGTCCATGGTCACTGGAGTAATTCTGTCAAACGTGATTCAATTAGCAAATCTTTGGGACCCATTTTTGTAAGAATTACGAGTCATACACATGACCCATTAAAATTTGAAACAATCCTTAGATTTAGGTTAAAGACTCTACCAAACAGGCCCCCTTAAACTTCCATCCCCATAAATCGGATCTTTCCTATATAAAAAAAAAAGATATTCTACATAAAGATGGCAATTATGACCCAAACCGAGCCGAACCCGAATCGAACCGAAGGAAAAAATTCGATCCAAACCCCCTATTTAAAAACCCATTCCCGATCCACTATTTAAAAACCCATATCCATATCCACTATTGGAAAACCCGAACCAAATCCAAACCCGATCCATTCATACCCGAACCCGATCCAAGTGGATATTATTGAAAATTTAAGCTTTATTAACCTTGAAATTTAAATTTTCTGATATAAGATTAAATTTTTATGTAGTCAAATCAAGTTTCGTATTGGGTTTTGGATCATGTAGTGGATCGGGTATGGATTTGGAGCGGGTATGAGTTTGAAAAAAGTATAATGGATCGGGTATGGATTTTAAAATTTTGGATATGAATCGGGTATGGATATGGATCTGTGATCCAATAAGTAAGTGGATCGGGTTTGGATCTTGCAAAACCCGATCCAACCCGACCCATTGGCATCCCTAAATTTCTACATGATACCTAGTTTTATATGATCATGAATTATATATGTGGTTAGAGTTTTTTAGTAGAAAAGGTGTGGTATTCCTTAGAAGAGATACCATATAGGAACATATCAGAAACAAAATACATCTTTTCTTAAAGATGACTGATTTTCATCGACGACGTTTTAGTAATTATCGACGACGTTTTCATTTCAAAAGACGATAATGCCCTTTGCACATTTGCAATCGTTTCTCTCTCTAGAAACCTTCTCTCAAATTCTAGTAAAAATTAACTAAATTAAAAAAAAAACAACAATAACAATTGACAAGATTAATTAACATGACGGATCCCGAATCACGAGTACGTAAACAACTTAATCGCTTCATTATTTGGATAATTTTCATTTTTTTGCGCATCGTTAAATATATTCGTTAGTTGATTTACGTTGCATATTGACTTAGTATTAGCAAACATTGCGGGTTTTTTGCGTAAATCTGAAATTTGTGCAACCTAAGGTTCAACCATGGACCAAACGTTGAGATCCAACGTTCAGCCATGGACCAAACGTTGAGATCCAACGTTTGACCATGGTGTCACGTTGATTCCCAACGTTTGCCATGGTTCAAACGTTGAGGCTCAACGTTTGGCCGTGGTTGAACGTTGAGTTGCAACGTTTGGCCATGGTTGAACGTTGAGTCTCAATCTTTGGGCATGTTCGATTGTTGAGTCTCGTGGTTTAGCCATGGATTAATTGTTAAGTGTCAACTTTCAGTCCGTGGTCGGACTATAAACTAGTTTTGTCTTGTTTTGCTTTCGTTTTACGTAATTTATTTAGGTTATGTATCGTTTTAATTGTCTAACTATTGTCCGTATTGCTTGGAACAGGTTTGTGGGAGAGTTCTGGCGCGAATTCAATTGATTACAGCAACCCGTTGTTCGTGACTACTTCAGATTTCGAGACTCGTGATGATGCTTTCAATTGGGCTAATATTGTTGCGTTTGAGAATAGGTTTGCTTTGGTTGAAGCAAATAACGGAGTAAAAAACAGAAAAGAAAACGGGTTGTTGGCAAGTTATTTTCGATGTAAAAGACATGGGTTACCCCCGCCAACAGATGATTCCGAAAAGCCAAGGAGGTCGCATAAGGGTTCATGCTTGTTCCATATTCGTGTCGTGCAAAATTACGTGGTTAAAAATGATCAAAGTGACGATAGTTTGGAACATTGTAACCTACGAGGGTGGTAGACTACACAACCACAACGTAGCAGTTTATAAGGACGGGGATCGACACTTCGCGGGATTGGATGCGGAGGAGGAGGCATATGTTAGGCAACAAACTATGGTTGGGGTTCTACCGAGGGATATTAAAATGGTTTTCATTTGAAAACCCCCGAAAAACCTCAACCGTCAAGCACCCAAATATATAATGAGACAAGGAAAATTAGGCAAGAAGTTAGGGGTGAAAGAAACAACGCTCAACATATGTTGGCTCTAGCGGTAGAAGCGAAATACATGCATTGGCATGAGAGTAATTCCGAGACTAAAGAGATCACACATGTTTTCATGGCACATCCTGATTCCGTGAAGTTGTTCTAGGCTTATCCTTAAATGGTAATCATGGATTCGATGTATAATACCAACATGTACAAGAATATAGTCATTGAGATGGTTGGTGTCACACCCACCGGCTCGTAGTTCTTAATTGCATGTTCGATGCTTCTTATCGAGTCCGAGGAGTGTTACAAGTGGCTGTTGAAGAAGTTAGGTGATATTTTGGATTCCACGGGAGCGTCCCTTTCTGTTTTTATCACTGACCGAGAATTGGGTTTGATCAACGCTCTTAATGCAGTATATCCCGGGGTTGATCATTTGTTGTGTCGATTGCATGTGAACAAACCCATCAATGCTAAAGCTATCACTACTTATCGATCAGAGAGTTACAAGAAACATGTCATGACAAATCCAGAATCGGGTTGGATTAATGTGATCGATGCACCTACCAAGCAAGAGTTTCAGCATTGGTAGAGGATCTTCTGTATCAAGTGGCCCGCTTTAGCCACTTATATAGGGAACACTTGGGGTAAGAAAGCGACGAAGTTTGTATTATGTTATACAAACGAGTGCTTCCATGTTGGTAACACGACAACTTCCCGTGTTGAGTCGGCCCATTCTTTATTGAAGGCTTGATTGAAAAGCAGTCATCTCACACTTGAAAAGCAGTCATCTCACACTTGATACCATGTGGTCCCGTATCCACGACATGCTAGAAGGTCAACACTCCAAGATAAAAAAAGAGCTCGAATATTCAATGAGTAGACCAAGGATAAAATCCTGCACTTTCTCCTTATTGCAAGGGAACGTGTCCATTATGGCCATAGAGATAATGGAGAAAGAACTTTTGAGAGGCCTTGGTTTGGATATCGGGGTAGAGGATCAATTTTCACACGTGCTACGAACAACTCATGGATTACCTTGTGCATGCAAGTTGGTTTCATTGAAGAATAGAGGTACGAGGATCCATCTTGAGGATTTTCATGTCTTTTGGAAGATATTAGTGTATGATAGTCCTCAACAAATGCCAAAAAATGATAGTTATTTGTTTGAGGAATTAGTTGAAGGTGTGAGTAACAGTGACCTGGCTTACCGAAGGGCAATCATAGACTCGTTGCGTGACTTCTCACACCCAGAGGACCAAGACATTTTGCCACCCCTATCAATGAGCATCCGAAAGGCCGTCCGAGATGTTCTACAACTAGAAATAAGTCAGGTTTCGAGCATGTACAAAGGAAGTTTGGGACACCAAGTACTGAAGGTTTAACAAATGCACCACCATCACAACAAAGACATGGTGATTTCAAATCAGGAGCTCCAGGTGCTCCGTTGGAAAACGGTGGGGTGTTCCTGAGGTGCTTTGGGGTCACTTCGATGGTTGGGTGGATGTTGGAGATGACGGGCATTGTGGGTTACGGGTTATGTCTCACGCCCAACGGGGCCAAGAGACAGATTATATAGTTATGCAGGAATGGTGTGCCGGGGAGATGAAGAGCGACGATATATACAGACAGTTGTTCGGAATTTACCCATCATCGACCATCGGTCTGACAGGGTTTAAGTCGGCACTTATACGAGTTGAGTTCTTTACTCCGAGTAGTTGTGGCCTGGACTACTGGATGTGTGGTGACAATTTGCTCGTGTTTGCAACGCTTTTCAACTAGACAATATGTGTTATTAGTCATATACGAAGGGAATAAGGGAAGAAAGTTTGGGACGGAAGTTGCACCACTATCATGCCATTGAAGACCCCAATTGAAGACAGATAACCGTGCGGTATTATTGTGTGGAATGTCCTATACCATAACCATTGGATGCGGTTGCATTCTAGAGGCCCCCCTCCCTGAGAGTTTACCTATGCCACCACTTCATCCCGCTTGAATTGGTTGACCTACCTAGATGCTAGTGTTGCTCACCTAGATACGTTATACGAACAGAACATTGAGAACTGGCAAGCATTCATGGGTTCGACACCGAGAAGACGTCGTAGAAGGCGAAATGATGATATTGTGACAGTTATCACACTTGAAAGTTGTTCGGAATAAATATTCAAAAATATAACCTTTTGAAATGCAAAAAAAAAATTATTAAGTTCGTTTGAAATTCAAAATATTGTTACCGTTATAAATTCAAACATTATAACTGTTAGAATTTTTTTTTAAAAAAATAGGCGTTTAAAATTTAAAAATATAACCATTTGAAATTCAAAAAATTGTTATCGTTATAAATTCAAATATTATAACCTATTGAAATTTTACAAAAAATAAACGTTCAAAATTTAAAAATATAATCGTTTGAAATTCAAAAAACTGTTGCCGTTATAAATTCAAACATTATAACCGTTAACAATTGGGTATAAATACCCCTTGCTGATGTCCATTCCAATCACAACATCCTATATTATTCACAATTAAAAATCCTAATTTCTCAATTAAATCCATTCACATGAATATTAAAATGGCCACAAATGCTCAAAAATTCAGAGTGTACCAACAAAAGATCGACTCAATGGTTACCAGTGTTAGTGGCTCGTCTTGAATTAGTCGTCCGAAGTGACACTGTATGGTACTTGCTTGAGGTGCCGCCAATTGGCTCTCTGTGTAATATCTTAGCCAAAAACTGAGAAAATTTCCGCACTCCTTCCGTTAATGACGATGTTGTGTCTGCAGAAACATTAACAGAAAAATTGTGGGAGTATCAGAGGTTGCGATGTGATGTCATCAGATATTTTGAGCGCATACTGATCGTGCTCGATTATGCAACACTTTTCGATTTATTTGTCATTAGAGTGTTCAACCTCGGAATTCCAAAATCGACATCATAGATATTTATGATCAATATGTTGCTGCTCAACCGAAAAAATTGAGGCGGAAACGATGTAGAAGATTTGGAATTGTCATCTTCATCAGATGAAGATAATTAAGTTCGAATTTAAATTCGAACTTAATAAAGTTAAACTATGTTTTAATTAAGTTGTAATTTCAATTTATGTCGTTTTTTAATTTTCGTTAACAAAGTTTTAATTAAGTTGTATCTTCAATTTATGTTTTACTTAATTAAGTTGTATTTCTAATTTATGCCATATTGTTAATTTATATCGTGTTTAAATTAAGTTGTAATTTAAACACGATATAAACTACGAGATTGATTAATAAAAGGATTACTAAAATTAAAATTAAGGAAAAAAATAGAATTTTAAATATCCATACAAAGAGTTAAAGACCCTAAAATTAAAATAATATGATCCGTACAAAGAGACAAAAACAAAAAAATAAAATAAATTGGTCGTCATATATGTCTTCATAGTAGGGACGCATGTCCGCAAACAAATCCTCTAAACGCTCTCTCTCCATCTCTTCACTGGGTTGTTAGAAGATGTTGTTGAATTGACGACTAAGAGTTAGGGCGACCTTCGGCTCCATAGAAACTCAACAATACGAAAATGGAGACGGTGTGAGAGGGGATAGAAATAGGGGTGTGAAATCTCCGTACACCAATTTATGTACCCCTGAGCATGCTCGAACGGCATAACTACTTTAGTTGACTGATGCCAGAATGATATGATCGAAGTTGGGATCCCCTGTGTCCTATCGGGCACTTCCGAACTGAAGCCTGTAATTCCCATTCGCCGGGCGTTACTCAAGAGACGGAATCGACATAGGGTACGAGATAGTCTGACGATAACCAAACTGACGCATGCACCTGTAGATACCTCATTTCTGCACCTCCCGCAAACCACCCGGTGATGATTGGGCCGCATGTTTGGTACGCGGAACGATTTGTGACAATTCGTAAGATTATCGTCAAGTGATTGCTCAAATATTAATGTCTACCTCTTAGTTGTCATCTACGTCCCGATACGGTAGTTTTGACAGTAATTAGAGTACATTCGGAGTCCAGGCCTAAAACCATCTCCATTTTCTGATAACCGTTAAATCCCGAGTCAGAATGTTCCGGATATTTCTATTCCATATTTCATAAATTTTATCTTTTAGTAAGCAATTTCCCGTAATATTCACATAAGATATTAAGGAAAACCGAATTATTTCCGTCCTACCATAACTCAAACACGGAGATCTTTCTTCTGCAGGAGGAAACCACTTGGGAACAGACGCAGCAGGTGCTGCGCCTCTTCCAAGAGACGCAGTGGCTGCTGCGCCTCTTCTCAGGCCCTTTTCTGCATGTTTCTCGTATCTTTTTCATATCTATCCGAGATTCACTTCCAAAGAGTCTCCGAAACCCTAATTCCTTCACGTGATTAGTATAAATAGGAGCCTTCGCCCCTCATATTTCTCACTCGAGTGTCCGCCCTTCTCTTCTCCCTTTGCATTCTAGACTTTGTTCGTCATTAAATTTAATCCGGGTTGTAGAGATTCAATTCATCAATGTTGGGTTTCTGGAATTCGTCTTTGATAAAGTTTACACCTGTCTATTAGCATGTTCATCGTATACTCATCATTAATCTATCATATCTAACCTAGTTAATTGAATTAATTTGTTTGACTCATTAATATTTTTCACTTCTGTCATTATTCCATCATGTATTAATCCGTTTAATTCTGTCTCATTCATGTTTTACTGTTTTCACGACCCATTCATATGTTAAATAACATGTTAATCACTTTCATCCGAGTAAATATTATTAATCAATCATTAAATTCACCAATTAACAGTAACGGCTTGCAATTACGGCTTCACAGCCAGAACTGAGCCACGGAACAGACGCAGCGTCTGCTGCGCCTATTCCAAAGGACGCAGCTTCTCTGCTGCTCTGTTGTTCTGGCTGAGTTCTGTCCCTGAACTCCGTTTCTGCCTTGACCTATTTTAATTAGTTTACGTATTAACCAACTATTATCCGTATTATCGCCCTCTGATCTGTTCGTTAATTTATTTTATTCTTTTATTCTTTTTCTCAAATTATCCGTTTTAAAGGTATTTTCGACATAAATCACCTATCTCCATGTAATTATTGTAATTTTCATTATTGTAATTTTATTTTGTTGTATTCATCATTATTTCTTGTATCATTTGTATGTTTTCTCATGTAATTGAACATTAAATCCTACTTTGACCTAATTGTATGCTAATTAATTGTTCACCGACTTAGTTAATTTCACATGTTAGGATTAAAACTTGGATGTTGCATTGCATGCATATAGCCGACGATATATCAAGTACGAATAACTTCCCTAATCATTAGTAGAGGCAGCTATCGAGGCGGACGGGATTAGGTGTTCGATCAAAAGAGCTTCCTAATACGTACTCTCACTCCTTACTCCAGATATCTGTGAACACCCGTGTTCATTGGCATCCACGAGAGTCATTCTAGACATAGAATGCTAAGGGTAACGATTGCTTACTGTTCATGTCTCTACTTTGTGTCTTGACATGATACGAGGTATTCGAACGGTTCCAATTTCCCATAAAAATTGGTGGCGACTCCATACAAATGCAAACGCTTGTTTCCCAAGCGCCCCCGTGGCCCCCGCTGTCCACAGTTTGGCGACTCCAGTGGGGATAATACACTTACGTGTAGCCAAGGGTGAAACTTGAACAAGGTTAGGGAATAGTTTGTACAAGACAATTGTCAGTTTTCATAACTCGGTCTTCCTAGACCGTTTTATTCGGCCTTCCTAGGCCCAACCCAACCCATTCGACCAATCGTCCCGTCTAAACGGTCCTAATTCTTATTTGGGCCTAAGGATGGATAACGATTGACGTCATCCATACCATGATGCTTACTCTTGTTTGTATCAAGGGCCTTCACTACTTGAGGAAATGGACTAGGAATCGGCCTTACTCTTGTTTGGCACGAGCCTCTCCACAAACTTCGGGTTTGATGGTTCGGTATCGCAACCCACCCTTTAAACCAAAACCTTTTCTAAATGCACTCAGCATCCCGTTATAATGCTTGTATAAATGTGTATACCTTACATGATCACCATTTCTAAACAAAACCATGACGATTTTTCAAAAAATCAAAACCCATTTTCAAGCAAAATTTCGAAATGGGCTTTTAATTAGCGCAAAAATCCGGTCAAAACTCGTTCCATTTGTCGTGTCAAAATTCGGGCCACAAGCCCATTTCAAAACCTCACTTCGAGTCCACTCCTACAACTACACTATAGTTGACTAGGACACACATTTTCAAAGACCTTGTCTTTCTTCAAAACTCACTCAACACAAGTGGCACACACCCACTTCACGAGTCAAAACTTTTCTTCTTTTAGCAAGTGTGTTAGAATGGTCGATCGTGTTTTGATTCGTCGCCGATATCTTATCCAGTTTCCAAGATGCCCGGATCTAGTGATGAAGCAAACTTCAAAATAGTAATGATCGAATCCTAGCTGCGCTAGCCCAAATGCAATCTACTCAAGAACAAACCTATGACCGCCTTGAGCTCATCGAAGGCCGTATCTTTGCTGTGGAGGGAAGGTTGCCTCCTCATGAAAGTGAAGTGCTACGTGACCCTGACAACGAATCCAAGGACGAAAATCCTCTCATGGGGATGACTGTAGCTGAGAAAAGACTCCAATACCTAGAGGAGCAATTGATGTACCTTAAGGGTGATGACATTTATAGGGAGAACAATCGCAAGTATGAGGCCGTCAATTCCAAATTGCCAACTAACTTTAGTATGACGGATATCCCTAAGTTCAAGGGACACGAGAACCCTTTGAACCACATTCGTGCCTTCAAGGATTACATGTCTATCAAAGGCATCAAACCCGAGATGTTCTTAAGGATCTTTCCTTCATCTCTCGATACCATCCCAAGGCAATGGTTCTACTCTTTAGATCACAAGAAGGTCGCTACTTGGGAAGATGCCGCAATCGAGTTCTCCAAGCAATATGCGGATAATGCCGAGATCCAAGTCAACATGCGTACTCTAGAGGTTCTTACCCAAAATGACAAAGAAGGATTCACCAACTTCCTAAGTAGGTGGAGGAAGACTAGCACTCAACTAGTAGAACGCCCGGACGAGGCCACTCTTGTGGAGAAGTTTGTGGATAATCTCAAACCCATCTATGACAATCATTTGAGATACCAAAACATCAAGACTTTCAAAAACTTGACCGTACTGGGGACAAGGATTGAAGATGACATCCGTAAAGGACTCTTGTCCAAAACGGTAGGTCGAGGATATCAAGGGTCCACAAGTCGTTCATACGGCTCTACTAATAAGACCGATGAAGTTAACCTTCTCGAGCCATCCAAGAAGACTACCCCGCCAAGGAAATTCACAAACCTTGGGGACACTTACTCCAACGCTCTAAAAAGGTTAATGAAGCAAAGTAAACTCCAACCCATTGGACCTACTCCCGAACCCGAAAGGAAGTCCAAGTTTTGGGACGAGAACTCATACTGTGAATACCATAGGGGCAAGGGGCACGACACAGAAAAATGCTACAAGCTGAAAAACGTGCTTCAAGACATGATTGAAGATGGTCGACTCCCAATACCACTGGGAGGTAAGCCCAACAACACTCAGAATCCTCTTGGAGTTCTAGTGATCACAAGTGATGAATCTACCTTAGATTGCTCACACCTCATTTCTCCCATCGAAAATGAAATTCATGCAATCGAGAATGAAGGGCTCTACTCTACTATCTCCCCTACCATTTCCGACTTCATCACATGGGCAAGGAGTGTAGATAGGCAAGTTTGGGAATTAGAAAACATGGTAACAACCTTACGCAATCCCAACGCAATACCCGAAGAGCGTGTGCCACTAATCTTCTCTCAAAATGCCACTATGCAAGAAATAATCACCGTGGTTGATAAACTAGTCGATCAAATCATACGACTAGAAGATGATATCGTGAGAATGAGGGAACTAGCTGCAATCAATGGGGTTTGGGCCGATGATGATGAGGACGAGTATCTCATTGAAAACTCCCTAGTCAAAGAAATAGTCCAAAATGGTGAAGACCAAGATGTGGATCACCTAACTCGTTCGGGTCGTCCATATCAAAACGCTACTCAAAATGGTCCAACCAACGTTGTTACACCAAATGACAACGAGGATGACTCCACTGATCATTTGCTCAAGCAATTACAGAAAACAAAGGTGATCTTTCGGTCGGCAACTAAGTAGCAAGCTCATTCCCACATCGCCGAGCTTTACTGCAAGCTTTGGCCAAACTAAACGTAGCACACAACTCCACTCCCGAAGATGTAGTCAACTTGGTCTTCCAAGAATCACCTAAGCTAAGTAATCCTATTACTTTCTCAGACGAAGATTTGCCACCTTTTGGCGCTAGTCACAACCTTGCTCTATACATCACTGTCATCTGTCTAAAGAAGAATGTGCCAATGACCTTGGTGGATGATGGCTCCGCGGTCAACGTCATACCCCTCAAAACGGCATACAAGCTGGGCATGAAAGAGTCGGATTGGACCCCTACCAATCAAGGTGTGCGTGCATATGACGGTACACGACGAAAAGTAGTAGGACTTGCTAACCTAACCATAGCCACAGGGCCGATTGAACGAAAGGTTAATTTCCAAATAGTGGACATCGAGGCTTCCTTCAACATACTTCTGGGAAGGCCTTGGATTCACGCTTCCAAAGCGGTAACATCCACCCTTCATCAAAAGATCAAGATCCCACTAAATGGCAAAGTTGTGACGATCACTTCATCACCCATCAAGGCAATAATCGAGAAGCAATCAAACAATCAAGTCCTTGCGGATCCCATATACGAACTTGGGGGCTTCCAAAGTGTGAACGTCATAGAAAGTGAGTTGGCACCCTTATACTATAATCCCTACTCCAACTTGGTGGTCAACCACATACTCAAGTCTCAGGGATACTTCCCTGGAATGCCTTTGAACCCAATTCGGAAGAACACCTTCGGGCCATACAAGAAAGGCAACTCGACAAGGATACCACTTGGACTAGGATACAAACCCACAACGGAAGAAGTTCTCGAAATGCTCGCTCAAGTCCAAAATCGCAAGCACGTGGGAGTCCAAATGAGACCATATCTCCCCACTTTAAATGGATACTTCGTTCAAGAAGGAAGTTCAGAACTCTTCCATGGATTTCCCGAACCTTGGCATTATCTTGAGAGGAAGTTAGCCGGAATCGAGATCTTTCATGATTGCTACTTCATTCCTCCCGAAATGGTTCCTACCGTCAAAACCCGTCAAGCTCCTTGCTTAGACGAACAAGCTGTTAGCCTATTGTTTGGAGAAGATCGATTCGTTAGGGCCGCGCAAGATGAGATCATTACTATGATACTTCAAGACGATCGCTTCAACCCTACCGCATTGATCACAGAAACCGACGCGAAACAGCAGAAAGGATGGAGAAAATCTATCAAATGGACCAACAATCAAGGAAGACTCTTCAAGCTCACCACTGGAGAAGGAGAGATGTTCAAAGGAGAACCAGAAGACGATGAGTTCGAGTTGGAGTCGGAGTCAGAGTCGGAGTCTAGAGAAGTCATTAGAGAGTCTACTCTTGTCGTCATCCCCACTCCATTCGTTTCTCCTAGCTTAGTCTCGAGTAGTCACAGTAGTTCGGGAAATGCCCCAACCACTGTCCTTTTGCCGCCACTGACCATGGATCAGTTGGCTTCTTTGTTTCAACTTTACTCAAATTTTAATATGAATAAATCAGGTTCTGCTTACTCTTTGTGTTGTCTTAAGTGCAATTCTGTTTACGATGATACTGAGGATGACCAAGACCCAGACTCAATCGAAATACCTCCCTACGTAGCCAAAGAAATACTACAAGAAGGGGAAGGGGGACCAGTAAAAGAGGACACCGAACCCATCAACGTAGGAACCGAACTAGAACCCCAAGAACTTAGGATAGGGACTACCTTGAGCTCTACCGAAAGGGCCGATTTCATAGATCTCCTAAATGAATTCAAAGACGTTTTTCGCTTGGTCCTACAAAGACATGCCAGAGATCGACAGGGATATCGCTGAACATAGGATTCCGATTAAGCCAGGTTTCAAACCTGTGAAACAGAAGCTTCGACGAATGAGAACGGAATGGGCTCTAAAGATTAAGGAAGAAGTTGACAAACAATTCAAAGCCGGGTTCATCAAAGTTTTCGAGTATTCTGACTGGGTAGCTAATATAGTACCCGTACCCAAGAAGGATGGGAGAATCCGCGTTTGTGTTGAATTTAGGGACTTAAACAAAGCAAGTCCAAAAGATGACTTCCCTCTACCTCACATCGACATATTGGTAGACAATACTGCGGACCACGCATTACTATCCTTCATGGATGGGTATGCGGGTTATAACCAAATCAAGATGGCCATGGAAGATATGCATAAGACCGCATTCGTCACCCAATGGGAAACCTACTGCTATACGGTAATGCCGTTCGGGTTGATCAACACCGGAGCTACATACCAACGCACCGCAACTACGCACCTACATGACATGATGCACAAAGAAGTTGAGGTATACGTAGATGACATGATTGTCAAATCCAAGGAAAGAGAAGGGCATATTGCGAACCTTCGCAAGTTTTCGCAAGGCTACGAAAGTACAACATGAGACTCAATCCTCAGAAATGCACATTCGGGGTAACATCTGGTAAACTCCTGGGATACGTTGTTAGCCAACGAGGTATAGAAATAGATCCTTCCAAAATCAAAGCTCTGATTGAAATGCCACAACCTCAAACAGAAAAAGAAGTCAGAGGATTCCTAGGAAAGGTGCAATATATAAGTCGATTCATATCGAAACTTACGATGATTTGTGAGCCTATCTTCAAGAAACTCAAGAAAACAGACCACACCATGTGGGATGACGATTGTCAAAAGGCATTCGACCGGATCAAGGAGATATTGGCTAAACCACCAGTGCTCATGCCACCACAACGAGATCAACCTCTTGGTTTATATCTCACAAGAATCAAGAAACGGCCATGGGTGCCATCTTTGGCACAAACCGTAGGAAGTGAAGAAAGAGCTATCTACTACCTTAGTAATAAGTTCTTGGAATACGAGTGCAAATACTCACAACTCGAAAAGACATGCCTCGCTCTTGTGTGGGCAACGAAGAAGCTACGCCATTACATGCTTAGCTACTCCGTCAAAATATACTCCAAAATGGATCCAGTCAAATACCTCTTCGAGAAACCCGTCCTCAACGGACGTCTAGCAAGATGGACCTTGATGCTCTCGAGTCGACCTCAAATACGTGCCAGAAAGTTATAAAGGTCGCGCGTCGCCGAATTCTTCGCAGAAAATCCTATCAATGACGCACAAACAATAGATACTTGGTCATTTCCAGACGAGGATATACTCCAAAGCGATGTAGACTGGGACTGTACTTTGATGGAGCATCAAACTTAAGAGGATTCGGAATATGAGTGTTGCTCATTTCTCCTGAAGGTGAGCATACACCAATTCTTTGTCAAACTCGACTTCGAGGTGACAAACAATCTTTGCAGAATACGAAGCTTGTCTCATTGGACTACAAGCGGCAGTGAGCTTAGGCATTAAAAACCTCCGAGTACATGGGGATTCATCACTGATCATCAACCAAGTTACAGGATCTTGGAAAATCCGAAGCGAAATCCTCGCACCTTATCAGGCTAAGATAGACCAAGTCGCTCAATTCTTTGATCACGTAACCTACCTACACCTACTTCGGGAGGAAAATCAATTTGCAGACGCTCTTGCGAAACTTGCATCATTGATTAATATGCCAGATCACATGGTGGAAATGCCTTTGTGTATCGAACGACGGTCAGAGCCGGCTTATGTCCACCAAATCACCGATGAAGAGGAAATCGCGCAGGAACCCTGGTTCCAAGCAATCCTGAATTTTAATCTTAATGGTACATATCCACCAGATATGGACAAGAGGGGACAACGCGCTATACGCCTACTAGCTTCCCAATACATTCTCATGCAGGGAGAATTATACAAAAGAACACCTCTTGGTGTAGTCCTACGTTGCCGTGATCATTCACAGGCACGAAAGGTGATGGAAGAAGTCCATGACAGAGAATGCGGTCCTCACATGAGTGGGCCCATGATGGCAAAGAAAATCACACGTTTGGGATATTATTGGACCACAATGGAATCCGATTGCATCAAATATGTAAGAAATTGCCACAACTGCCAAATCTTCGGGAATGTACAACATGTCCCTCCTTCATTGCTCTATACAATGACATCTCCTTGGCCATTTTCTGCATGGGGAATTGACATAATCGGGAAGATAACCCCCGCCGGAATAGGAGGTCACTGTTTTATTCTAGTAGCAATCGACTATTTCACCAAATGGGTAGAAGCTGCTTCCTACACTGGTCTTACAGCTAAAAATGTGGCAAAATTCATACAAAACAACATCATCTGTCGATATGGTTGCCCACATGAGATCATTAGCGATAACGGATCACATTTCCAAGCTGAAACCGAGCAATTGCTAGCCAAATACATGATTAAGCATCACCACTCTTCGCCCTATAGACCACAGACTAACGGCGCGGTAGAGGCGGCAAACAAGAATGTTGTCACGATTCTCAAGAAAATGATTGACAACTATAGAGATTGGCCAAGCAAGATACCCTTTGCCTTATGGGGGTATCGTACATCTGTCAGGACGCCCACTGGGGCTACTCCTTTCTATTTGACCTACGGCATGGAAGCTGTACAACCAGTCAAGCTAGAAATACCATCCTTGCGTATTTTACTCGAAAGTCAAATCCCGGAAGCCGATTGGAAAAGAGATAGATATGAAGAACTCATCCTCCTGGATGAGCGCAGGCTGCGCGCCTTGCATAATGTCCAAACATATCAAGCACGTATCAAACGGGCTTTCAACAAAAGGGTTAGTCCAAGGAACATCAAAGAAGGAGACTTGGTGCTTAAATCGGTTAGAGCTCTCTTACCTGTTGACCCACGGGGAAAATTCAAACCTAATTGGGCCGGACCATTTCTAGTCAAATCCATACTCCCAGGGGGTGCGGTTAGGATCACAGACCTAGATGGGAACGAGTTTTCAAACCCAACAAACCTTGACCAACTGAAATGATACTATGCCTAGAATAGGAATGAAAACGCGCCTCGCGTAACCCCACGTGTCGCTCTTGTGGCACTAAATAAACGGGCCCTGGCCAAGCTGAAATAAGCTAAATGTCACTATGCTCTTGCATTTTGACAAATTTGTCATCCTCGTATCATCAAACAAACTAAATTCGCACCTTCAGAGTAAGCAAAAGCTCATGCTTATTTTCTACGTTCATTACAGGCTCTTGCTTCGAACAATTATTCTTTTACATTTATTCGAACTACGCGCAAGGGTTTAATTTCGGTTTTTAAGTGAATACGTAGGCAATCCTTCACGGGATTCAACCCATTATATCTAAAATGTAAATAGAAGAATATTTGCATTGCATTTGAAATTCGACAAGAATAATAAATAGAAAATCACCACGGTTTCATAACCACTTAACCTTTTTATTCCATTCATCTTCTAATAATAATACGCTACATAATAAAAAAAATAAAAAAAATAGAATAGGCTAGGATTCTAAAAATCCCTCCTTTTTATTACAACAACAATAATAATAATAATCAAATAATAATAAAGAGACTTGGGCTATTCCTTCATCTTCCCCTTGCCCTTGTCATTCTTGTCATATTTCTTGTCACGACCTCGAGCCGAACGCTCTTGCGCCACTTCAGACCTAATCACTAACGGCCTTTCTCGAGGTCTAGCTTTTCCATTCTTGCCAATCACCATCTCTGCGACAGGAGTAGTCTTCGGTTTCTTCGAAGGATGAACAACTTGAAACCTAGCTTCTTCTTCTCCCTCTGTCAGATGCTTCTCTTTCTCTTTCTCTCCCTCGCGCACCTTGTAGTCGATGGGCTCGCGCTTCCTCAATTTCTCCCGCTCTTCCGGAGTTGTAGCCTTTCTCCACCTCAGATAAGAATCCGACACCCATAAAGCATTGGCGGAGAAACTCAAGAACCACATGTTTCTTTGGGCCCATTTGATAGCCCACTCTCTTCGGCTCTCTGTAGTAAGTGCCATAGCAGTCTGCGGGACGGTATCAAGCCTCGGGATCGTCTGTTTCAGCCCAACTTGTCTCATCAGCCTTTCCGGGAAGATGCACACCATAAACTCCAATCCAGGAAGGCGCACCGACCTAGTGGGATGCAAAGAAGACACTCCAGTGACGGACTTGAGGTGCCACCACGGTACGACCCACCTAATCAAGGGACCATCATCGCTCCTTAGCTTGTTCTTCCAATAATCACAGACCCGCGTAAAGTCCACCATATACAACCTTGTCCTCATCGCGATTGAACGGGCATGATAGGAAAGCGCATGAACTGGGGGCTCGATCAATCGGAGCCGCTCCATAAGCCAAACCTACCAAAAGCAGGTATTAGACATCAAAAAAAAAAAAAAAAAAAAAAAAAAAAAAAAAAAAAAAAAAAAAAAAAAAAAAAAGGTGTCTTTTACCTGCAAAATGACGGGACTCCCCAAGAACGGCAGGTCACGGTTGGATTTCCTATTATCCAAACCCAATATAATCTCTCCTAAGCATAAGCAAGCTGGGCTCCTGCGCAGCTCCATCTGCTCAACAAGGCCCAAAAGACGGAGATCACCTCTCAAGTCTTCATCAACATGCCCTTGGAAGACATACACATGCAACAAGCAAAAGCCAAATGCCCTCCGCCTAGCAACATGAGAAACGGTGGGGTCGGCCCTGTTGATAAATCGATCTATGAAGTCCAACATTCTCACACCTTTTGAGGTAACTAGACGGTCCACCTCAAGTCTAGTCAATCCGAGCAAATCTCTAAATTTTCTTTTGTACCCTTGAGAAGTGGAAGGAATGGCAGGCAAATGTTCGGGGTCCCATCCACCAATAAGACAATCTCTTCGGGAAAGGGGCAAATATCACCTCCAGGGAACGCAAAAACATGGTAATTTGGGTCCCAATAGTCAAGGCAAGCATCCAAGAACGGTTTCACAACCTTGATGAGTTTCAAACTCAACAACGATCCAAAGTTATAAGAGCCCATATCATGCTTCTCCATATTTGAAAACTCGTTGGTCCATTCCTTCAAGCGGATCTCCAAAGTATTCATGATGAGAAAATTTATTTTGAAGAATTTTGTGTATTTCGACGAAGATGAGACGGAAGATTTGTGTGAATAAACGCTCCATCAACGTTTCTATTTATACTAATTCTTTGTTTCCAAAAATCCGTGAACGAAGAACAACTGGGAGCGCGCAAAGACTGCTGCGCCTCTTCAAAGGGACGCAGCTCATGCTGCGCCTCTTCTCGAGCTTCACTTTTGTGATTTCTCGCGTTGGATCTTTCCTAATTCCATAACAAATAATTTCCTATTCCTACAGGTTATTATTTTGGTAAATACGGGAAGATTACCATGTTCCATGTTTCCTAATTTTGCGGGCACGCATTTCGAGGCGACATCGACATTTCTGCCATTATATCACACTTCTATATTTTCATTTTAGGAAATAAATTTCATTTTCATTTTAGGAAATAATTTTCATTTTAATTTCAACTTGTATATATTGATTTCTATTCTTTAATTTCATTTCTAAACTTATAGATTTCTTTTTTTTTTTTTTTAGGGGGTAACCCTCCCTACCGTCCGGTCATTTCCGGCAAAATTTTTGCATTTTTTTGCATTTTCCGCGTTCTTTTGAGTCTCTCATTTTGCGCTAATTAAGGCCATATGTATATAAAAATGTATGCTTTGCGTGTTTTTCTATGTAAATTTCGGCGGCATGACGGCGTAAACCGTCATCTACCAAACCTGTTCGAAACTAACCTGCAGATACAAGCAACACAACCCAGCAGCAAAGGCACTCAGGCCATCGTATATATACCAAACGGAGGAAATGTACAAACTGGGGGCTCGAGCCCCAAACCAAAGTCAAAAAATGTTCAAAATCAATGTACAAATGTACAAGACACAGCCAACAAACAAAAAAGCTACACAAAACTACTGCTGGGCGCCCTCCAACTCTGCAACTCTCGCCACAAGAGCGGCGATCTCGGCATCCCAAACCTCGAGCTCCCTCAACACGCGATTTTGTCTCCTCCGAGATCGGGTCAACTCTCGCTCCGGCTCGCGGTCACCCTAAACGATAAATTGGCTCATGTCAATCAATTCAAGCAAAATTAGAAAATCAAAAATAAAAAATGGAAACAGGTGTAAGGTTCATACCTGACGACCTCGACCGCCGACAAGTGCCTCGACGGCAAGAGCTCGGCCAGGTTGGCCACCCTCCACAACGCCACAAACCGAGACGGCGCAACCTGCATTTTCAAAAAGAAATTCTCAAACAATTGAACAAACTCAACCAAATGTGTTCTTACACAAAGGATATAAAAATTAGAGGCTCACCCTCCGAATCGATCTTTGCCGATCGTCCGAGGCCGGATCCGTCACGGCTACGTCAAAGTCACGCGGCTCGGAGATCGTCGTCCTCCCGGTCGCGTCAGTGTACTCGAGGGTCTCGGGGTACTCTGGGGGCTCGATGCCCGCCGCCTCGACCTCCTGCAAAGACAAATGGTTCTCATCAATTGATGATCTTTCATCATTCTCGAAAATCAAATCAAAAGGAAAAATAAAAGATACTCACCACTACCGGCCAGTACGCCAACCTCCCGTAAAGGAACGCCGAGTAGTCCTCGCCAGGAAGAAGAAGGGCGTCACTGCGGCACCGACCAAGTCCGCCTCCCTCTCGGCCTCGAAGGCTCCCTAAACATCGTCCTGGGAGGATCGACGGGAACCGTCAACACGCCCCGCGAGCATTGACGAGCCAAGCGCTCGCCCAAGTACCACACAGGACCCATCGACGTCCTCAACAGTAGTCGGCCCGAGCTTCTAGGTCGAAGGACCTCAGCCACAAAAGGAGGCGCTCCAGCATACTCCGCCCAAGGTCTGGACACCCACTGAGACAAGATAACAAGGATCATTCCTACGATCAACTTAAAAGCAAATATAAGAAGCACGAGCAAATATAAGTGGGATGCTCACGATGTCCAGCTGAAGAACGTTCACGTCCCGCCGGTAGACACTATGGGAAGAACGCTTGCTCTTCGTCCTGCACATCACCCAATCCCTCACCACGGGATAGGCCTTCTCCAGCGGCTCCGTCCTCTTGGGCGCGAGGCTCGGGAAGTAGGAGTACACCCACGCTTGCAAAAACAAAATAATCAATGACGATCTTTCGTAATTTGATAAAGAAAAGGAATTTACTTTGGTCCAAAGGAAGGTTCATACCTCCAGCAGTAGTCCAGGTCCGACAGCACCAGGAGAAGTCCCCTTCTCCATCAACTCCGGACGAACCATGGCCCTCATGAAGCGGATGAGGACCGCAAAACCAGCAGTGACCCAGTCCCAACGTCCTAAGGAGCTCAGGTCAGAAAGGAAGGGGAGAAGCTTTGTCAACAGCCTCTCGCCCTTGTCTCCGAGGTAAATCGAAGACAGAAACCACCAAAGCCACAGACGAGCCCTCTGCTCAGCTGTACAGGGAGGAGGAGCCGTCTCCCTCCCATCAATCGTCACCAGCGCCGGGGTCTTCCCCGCAAAGTAGTCTCTAACGTAAGAACTGGGTATCAAACCCGATCTTTGATGTGACCTTCGGCGACAAGTTCCAGCCGATCAATCTCCTCGCCTCGGCCGAGTCCGCCCTCATGGCAGTCTCCGGCCACACCACCTCCTCGGTCCCGCATGGCATACCAGAAATCATGCCGTAGTCCTCCAGAGTGACTCCCACCTCACCAAAAAGCATGTGAAATGTGGAAGTCGTATCCCAGAATCGGTCCAAGAAAGCACGGACCAGGCTAAGGTTAGCCCGGAACTTCCTCTTCGCGATATCCCTCCAGACCTGAACCAAAGGACCGAACGCTCCACGCTCGATCATGGCCCTCTCCTCCGCCGACTGACCACTCGTAGTGCTCCATCATTTGTCGTGTAACCGAGAACGACGATGTTCCGGCCTCCTATTGTGATTTGAACCAAAGCTATCTTTAGTTTTGAAGAAGGAAATTTGAAAGAAATTTGGATAAAAAATGAATAGGGATGAGTAGTGAGTAGTGAATTCCTATTTACCAAACTCTTCACCGTCTGTAGGACGGGTGACCCTCTGCGACCCACACCGGTGCTGCTCTCCCAAGTCTCGGCCACGTGGGAGCCCCTCTCGGTGACGACCTCCTCGTCCGACGTTGGCCCGTCTCGAGGCCTCCTCCTCCTCGACGGCCTCCTCCTCGTGAGCCTCGTCCCCGGCGGCCATCACCGCGAGAGGTGAAGGCACGCTCCAAAGCCTCCTCGACAGTAGCAGCATCGATCTCCATGGGAGCTCTCCCAGAAGTAGAAGCCTCATCACCTGCAACATTAAAGCAAATTCAGGCCGCGTCACATGACGACAAGCCTTGGTTAAGGGATTTTCGAGCCTTCGGAAGCCCTGAAACCGATCTTTTCTTGCCATCCTTGGCCATATTCCCACCTACCTGATCACTCATGTGGTAAATTGGGTCAAGTCAAGCCTAATTCAAAGCCTAGTTCCGGGTTCGAGTCGAAATTTCGACAGCATTTCGCTATAATGACGATTATGCCCTAGAAAAGTGTCCTGAAAAAGCTGTCACAAACCAAAATTTCGAGATGGTAGAAAGTTTACCCATCATTCAAGGATCCCAAATATCAAGTTTCATCGCAAATGGGCAATCCTAAGGCTATTTTCGAAGCAATTTACGGTTTAGCCGTAAAACCGTCTCAAATTTCACTCAAAGGCTCAAAACTTGATGAAAATTCGAAACAAGTACATGGTTATGTTCCTAATATTACCTACTATCCATTTCTAGTGTCAATTTGACAAGGCAAATTCATTTGGGGGAAAAGTCCCAAATTTTCGATCGAAAGGGTCATAAAGCCTAGATTTTTCGGCTCAAAATTGGACAAATGTAGAAGATTAATGCAAAATTGAGACACATACCTCGATTATTAATTGTTTAATGCGAGCTTTTGAATCAAACCTTGGCGGAAATGGTGAAGATTTGAGAGAGAAATGAGTGATTTGTGTTTCGAATAAAAATGAACAAAACCTCCTGATTTTCGCGTTTTTACGCAGGAAAACCAAATTGGGGAATAGACGCAGCAGGCGCTGCGCCTCTTCCAAGAGACGCAGCTCTTGCTGCGCCTCTTCCTTTTGTTCCCTCCATACGAATTTTCAAAAATTCGTTATGAGTTCGTTATTTGTGGGTCCATCTTTGGTGCGCCTCTTCCCCGGTGTTATTTTCATTCTTTTGGTCCGTTTGGCGATTTTCTTTCATTCCGACCCGCATTTCCAAGACCGCAGCAGACTGCCGCACATTATTTATTCCTTCCAAGACCTTCTGCTTGTCGCAACGAGCATTGGTTCCTTCACGGAATTCAACACACCTTCGTTATGTCTCCAGCGAGAGTAAGCGGATATACTTTCCCTCTCATGAAGAGAAGAATCAATTCCCAATCGTGTCTCTAGCGAGAGTAAGCGGATGTACTGTCTCTCTCAAGACGTAAGGATTGACGATCTACCTAAGCAGATTTCCCTCGGCGGTTCCACTTTGTGTCTCGCTATTCGCAATTATTTCCCGAAGACTACCCAAAGCAGTTTTCCTCTCAGCAGTTCCCACCTGTGTCCTGCTACTCACAATATTTCTTGTTTCCCCGCAGAGTGCGACAAAGGTGTCATTCTCCAGAAGTTCCCAAACCAAAGCCTTCTTTCTTAGGTTCGTAGACCCGAAATTAGGATTTTTTGACTATAGGATCCCAATCCTTTTAGGTTCATAAGCCTTA
Source organism: Silene latifolia (assembly GCF_048544455.1). NCBI lineage: Eukaryota > Viridiplantae > Streptophyta > Magnoliopsida > Caryophyllales > Caryophyllaceae > Silene > Silene latifolia. The sequence goes on from NW_027413701.1 coordinate 1,652,744, forward strand.
AAGTTCCCAAACCAATAGTGTTCCTATACCCAAGCTTTAGTTACCCTTAAGTTGAACTTGCTTTAGGTCTCCCTCCCGCCGATGCTTTCCTTTAGGGTCCCACACCCTAGCACCAATCCTTATGTATCCTTTAGGTCTTACCCTTAGCTCCCATGCCCAACCTTAGCTCCTATGCACCTCCGGAAGCATCTCGAGAAGAAGTCTCAGGTATGGTCTCTCCTTATGGCTGGCGAGCCTCCTTACGTAGTCTAATGGACTTTAAACGACCCTCCCCGATAGTCGACAGACTCTAAAATGTTCCCGACGACAGGTCCTTGGTTCAGACCCCTTGAGCCGCCTCGCGTCGCCATAGTCGTCAGGTTGTAATCTTCGATTGACCTGATGGCTATACTTTGACTTTCGCCTTGTCCAAGCCTCAGTCAAAGTGGGGGCTCTGTAGATACCTCATTTCTGCACCTCCCGCAAACCACCCGGTGATGATTGGGCCGCATGTTTGGTACGCGGAACGATTTGTGACAATTCGTAAGATTATCGTCAAGTGATTGCTCAAATATTAATGTCGACCTCTTAGTTGTCATCTACGTCCCGATACGGTAGTTTTGTGATAATTAGAGTACATTCGGAATCCGGGCCTAAAACCGTCTCCATTTTTCGATAACCGTTAAATCCCGAGTCGAATGTTCGGAATGTTCCGGATATTTCTATTCCATATTTCATAAATTTTATCTTTTAGTAAGCAATTTCCCGTAATATTCACATAAGATATTAAGGAAAACCGAATTATTTCCGTCCTACCATAACTCAAACACGGAGAACTTTCTTCTGCAGGAGGAAACCACTTGGGAACAGACGCAGCAGGTGCTGCGCCTCTTCCAAGAGACGCAGTGGCTGCTGCGCCTCTTCCCAGGCCCTTTTCTGCATGTTTCTCGTATCTTTTTCATATCTTTCCGAGATTCACTTCCAAAGAGTCTCCGAAACCCTAATTCCTTCACGTGATTAGTATAAATAGGAGCCTTCGCCCCTCATATTTCTCACGCGAGTGTCCGCCCTTCTCTTCTCCCTTTGCATTTTAGACTTTGTTCTTACTTTTTGGCGTCTACGTGCTTGAACTTTCGACCACGTAAGCTCGGATCCTTCTGAGTACCAGCCTCCCCATTGCATGACCGACCAATTTGACCAACTACACCAATAATCAACTTAATTAATTAATCGTTTTCCTCTTACGAGGGCACTTTCTTTACATTCGCGTCGAGCATCGCTAATCGATATCTTAGTCCTTCTCGTTTCGTCAACATGTAAGTCTGAGGGTGTAAATCTCTCCTTTTATTAATTTATTGTATCATCAATTGTAAGGTTTACGTCGAAAATACCATTAAAACCGATTTCTAAAACCACGCTTTAAAACCTCTTTTTACGGATTTCCAGTGGATAACTGTCGAGAAAGGACGAAACAACTGCTGCGCCTCTTCGAAGGAGCGCAGTTCCTGCTGCGCCTCTTCGTGAGGCTGCCGCAGTTCCTGCTTCCTTTCTTCTTCGTTCGTCCTCTGTTATTCGTCAAAATCCTTTTGTTTGTTTCGTTTATTTGTCAATTCTTCATCATAATAGCATATAATTCATATGTATGTTATAATCATCATCATTAATATGTTTTTATTATTTAAATTCGACTTAAATCCCTTATAACCAATATTTGCGGGTTTTCGTCATTAAATTCAATCCGGGTTGTAGAGATTCAATTCATCAATGTTGGGTTTCTGGAATTCGTCTTTGATATAGTTTACACCTGTCTATTAGCATGTTCATCGTATATTCATCATTAATCTATCATATCTAACCTAGTTAATTGAATTCATTTGTTTGACTCATTAATATTTTTCACTTCTGTCATTATTCCATCATGTATGAATCCGTTTAATTCCGTCTCATTCATGTTTTACTGTTTTCACGACCTATTCATATGTTAAATAACATGTTAATCACTTTCATCCGAGTAAATATCATTAATCAATCATTAAATTCACCAATTAACATTAACGGCTTGCAATTACGGCTTCACGGCCGGGGACCGAGCCATTTTAAGGCAGACGCAGGCGTCTGCTGCGCCTATTCAAAGGACGCGACTCATTGCGCTGTTCGTGAGTTCGTCCCGAACTCCGTTTCTGCCTTGACCTAGTTCGTTAATTTATTTTATTCTTTTATTCTTTTTCTCAAATTATCCGTTTTAAAGGTATTTTCGACATAAATCACCTATCTCCATGTAATTATTGTAATTTTCATTATTGTAATTTTCTTTTGTTTTATTCATCATTATTTCTTGTATCATTTGTATGTTTTCTCATGTAATTGAACATTAAATCCTACTTTGACCTAATTGTATGCTAATTAATTGTTCACCGACTTAGTTAATTTCACATGTTAGGATTAAAACTTGGATGTTGCATTGCATGCATATAGCCGACGATATATCAAGTACGAATAACTTCCCTAATCATTAGTAGAGGCCGCTATCGAGGCGGGCGGGATTAGGTGTTCGATCAAAAGAGCTTCCTAATACGTACCCTCACCCCTTACTCCAGATATCTGTGAACACCCGTGTTCATTGGCATCCACGAGAGTCATTCTAGACATAGAATGCTAAGGGTAATGATTGCTTAGTGTTCATGTCTCTACTTTGTGTCTTGACATGACACGAGGTATTCGAACGGTTCCAATTTCCCATAAAAATTGGTGGCGACTCCATACAAATGCAAACGCTTGTTTCCCAAGCGCCCCCGTGGCCCTCGCTGTCCACAACACCGATCAGGCTGGTACGACTCTACTATATCAAAATGTCTGATAAAACCCGAGTAAAGTGATACTCTACAAGATACCTGGGGACGGTTCCCGTAGGGCAACCATCAGACATGCTCCAACCTAAGATCGTCCAAACTATGGCGATACATATGAAAACTCTCATAATCACCCTTAGCTCGAGGCAAGCGGGCCCAAGCCTCGACTAAAGGTCGGTCCTCAAGAAAGAATCCGGCACCGGGTCAGAACTTGGGAAAATACTCGTATATCCATGCGTGGAGTAACGGTAGACACCCACTAACATCAGTACTATCTCGGCGCGATTCTATCCCTAACTGTCGGTACAAGTAAGCTAAACAAGCGACACCCCGAGCATAAGAATCAACCCGATCAAGACATCAAACAAAAGCAAAAACTGAGCGTTCATCCTATCACCACTATTATCCATGAAAATAGTATGTCCCAATAAAATCAAGAGGTAGGCCCGGAACGAGTCATGCTCGTTGCCTCGCTCAAATACACTCCTCAACTCTATCGTATGAAAACCACTATTCTTATAGTGCGGTGGTACAACCGTGGACTCAAGAACTCTATAAAACATAGAAATCTTTTCCCTCAAACCACTATCATCAGCCTCAGCCATACTGTCCACGAAGACGTGCTCACCACTAACAGGTAGCTCAAGAATCTGCTGAACATCATGGAGCATGATACTAATCTCTCCAAAAGTCATATGGAAAGTGTTAGTATCTCGGTGCCATCTCTCGATAAAAACACTAAAGAGGTTATCGTCTAGACCGGTGGTAAAACAATTATCAAACCCCAAGCCCGCTCGTCTGGACCCTAGCGGCAACAACCTCATGGAGATATATCTCCCTAATCTCTCTCGCAACTTCCGACCTCTCATAGAACTTGAGCCACGACCTCATATTATCCGGGTTAGGGTCCAACCAACTTTTGAATGCAACGTGTCCACCAAAACTCCGTAAGATGGCAATGTTACTAGGACCACCAAGAACGGGTTCTTTCAGGACCCAAGAAGTATCCCTCTTCGGCCTCCTCGTCCTATCCTTGCTAAAGGACGTCTCTCTAACTCTTCAATAGCGTCCTCTATGATCCCGAGCCAACCTCTGAGTCAACACTCTCTGGGATGGCGGGTTTCCTACGACCGGATACTCTCCAACATCCTCGTCCTTTGACCCCTTATCCGATGGCTCCTCCTCTCCAACATGCCGGTAACTACCGGCAACCTCCCGTGACCTTGCCTCCTTCGACTCACTATGGAAGTGACCGAGAGTAGGCATCATAACCATGAGAGTTGGCTTTCGAAGTGGCGGTGGCTCTGGGTGGGCCTGTTGAACCCGCAAACGATGCTTCGACATCGTAAAAATCCAGTCCGGGTGGCGGAGGCGGAGGTTGCATAACGACCTTTCCTCTCTTATTTCAAGCTACCATCTGCATTAATCAAATTTTTTTTTTATAAAACACACTAATCGACTAGAAAACTTGTAAATAAAAAAATCGGCAAATAATAGCAAAAAACACGGTTTTTAAAAAAAAGTTGAACGAACCATGGACAAAATTTGACATTCAACAATCGACCATGGACCAAAGTTGACACTCAATGTTTGACCACGGACAAAAGTTGAATATCAACAATTGACCGTGGCCAAACATTGAGATCCAACGTTGTACCATGGCCAAATGTTGAGATCCAACGTTTACCATGGCAAAACGTTGAATCCCAACGTTCACCCTGGTTCAAACATTGAATCTCAACGTTTGGCTGTGATCAATTGATTAGATTTAAATTTTGTTCCATGGTCTTCATCCCCTTCCCCAAATCGACACCAAACACGCAATAACAACAACAAAAATAGACTCAAATTCTTACCAATTTCGCAAAAAACAACAACCTAATTACAAACAATAATGAAATTGAAGCAAAACCATCCACAACAAGCAAGCATGAACCCGGTTTTGGTCCTTTAACCGAAATAGGGTCCAATTTGAAATCCGTCTAAGAACATGGGGCAATTTATGGCCTAGAAATCTTCTAGGATGAGTTTAGAGTATTTTTGTCTAAGAGCTTGTGTCTTGGAAAGGTGATAATCATAGGGAAATGCAAGAAACAAAACCGAATGGCCCAAGCTTACACGGTTTATAAGAGAAAGGTACAAGGTCGCTTTCAAGTCATTTTCAACCTTCCTAAACTAACCAAGACACCCACAAGGTTTCTTTTTGCTGCTCTACTACTCATATACAAGCTTGGTCGGACCCCTTGATGCTTCCAAAAGAGTTTACTCCATGTTTAAATAATCATTGTCTTATTATTTTACTTTCCTTGTTTTTAGCTTTTGATTTTCAACTTGTGCAAGGTCCTTGGGACCAAGCTTGCACGGTTTTTTGTGGCTCTCTATGAGCCCTTAGATTAGTATTTGAATGTATGGTGAGGATTTCTTGACTTGGTCTGTTAAAGCAAGGCTTTCCTCATGAAAAACTCAGATTTGATGAATGATAAACACAAGTTAGAAGCTTTGCTTTCTACTAATCTTCTTTGCTTAGTGCAAGAAAACCCTCTTTTGCTTTGTGCTTAGAGTTGAGTGATTCCATTGCTTAGTGCCTGGATCCCTCTTAGGCTTAATCTAGTGGCTTAGTTCTTAGATTAAGTCATATCCCAAGTCACTCGACTCTAATCATACTTGCAATCCAAATTTCGTACACTGTCCAATATAAATCTGTGTCTTTAAACAGTCCATCCGAGTGTTCAAAACGAGTTCCAAAGTTTCTATCCAAAATTTTAGTCTTTTTATTCACAATAAACAGTCAATTTCACTGCTAAAATCGAGTCTTATTTGACCAAATATCGAGTCCTGAGAATTTTACTTCAGAAATTAACATCATACTAACTAATTAACAAGAAATTCACAAGAAAAACCAACCTATTTCAAAACTAACTGAATTAAGTTTAATAAAACCTAAATTAATCAAAACAAATTCAATTAACTAGAGATCTGTCGGCCATTTGTAAGGTCATATTAGTGATACGGAGTTGACCCATATTTAAGTTTTTACATATTGAATATGGCATGACACTAACACTAGCCCCTAAATCACAAAGGGCTGTATCAATAGCTATACTACCAATATGACAAGGAATAGAAAAACTCCTTGGATCCTTAAGCTTTGGTGGTGAGTTAGCTTGTAATGCGGCCGCACACTCCTGAGTAAATGCTACTGTCTTCACTTCATCAAAAGACCGCTTCTTTGATAAGATTTCTCTTAAAAACTTAGCATAAGCCGACACTTGAGTTGCCAATTCATTAAATGGTACTGTCACTTGAAGCTTCTTCACTACCTCCATGAACCTCCCAAACTATTGTTCAAGTTTGGTTTTCTTTATTGGCTCAGCTTCTTTTACATTAGGAGACGGTTTGAAAATATTATCGTCAGTTACAGGAGTGCCTCGATCGAGCCCAGTAGTCACTCGATCGAGGAACCTTTTTATCCAATGTCGTAGCGGAAACAAGCGAAAAACCATCCACTGGGGTAGTTCCTCGATCGAGCTTGGGGTATACTCCATCGAGTACGGATGATCCTTGATCGAGCCCATGTTTACTCGATCGAGGAACCATGCTATTCCTCGTTTTTTCGCCTTTTCGCTTATCCCGTGTTTGATCTTTGCAATTTTCTTATCGTCATCACTTAGCTCCAAGTTCCCCAGTCCCTTAGGATGCATGTAGGGAACCTCATCTTCATTAATGGGCGTGTCCGGACCTTGATAAGAAGTACCGCTCCTTAAAGAAATAGCGTTAACTTGCTCATGAGCTTGTTTACCTTGAGGAGGAGGGCCAGACTGTTTTAAAGGATTTTGAGCCGCCATTTGATCAACTTGAGTATCCAACATCTTGTTGTGAGCCATGAGTTTGGAGATTTGAGCCGTTTGCTTTTTTTTGCATCATCAAAGCTTGATGCAAGATAGCTTTTAACTTCGACACTTCAGTATTAAGAGCTTAAGGAGGAGGTTGCAGTTGTTGAAAACCTCCTTGATTTTGCCGAACAAAGCTTCCTTGTGGTTGATTACCACGATTTGGAGGAATCACATAAGTATTTTGCGGCAGGGCTTGAGCATAAGCATTCTAACTCCTTTCAGGGAAGAAGTTAGAATATGGAGTACCTTGCTTGAAAGATTGGAAGGCATGAACTTGCTCAATGGTACTCATACACTTGGCGGCAGTGTGGCCATCTATCCTCCTTCTCTCGCAGAAAACTTCTTGTTGGACCATATGAACCGTTTTCTGCTTACCCAAAGACTGAGTAGTCTTTAATTCTGCTATTTGAGCAAGTATGGCCTCTAACTATTCTGCGACCGCACTATCTGAACCACTCCCTCTTTTACTTCCTCTGGGTTACCATACTCAGCTGTGTGAGTAGCTATTTGATCAATCAACTTCCAAGCATTACCGTCATTAGTATTATCTTCGAATCTCCTATTAGCAGCAGAATCAAGTAAGGCTCTATTATCATCATACAACCCGTTGTAAAACTGGTTGCAAAGGAACCAAATTTTGAAACCATGGTGAGGGACGGACCACACTAGTCTTTTGAACCGTATCCAAGCTTTATTAAACTCCTCAGTAGGACCCTGTTAAAAACTTGTAATATGACATCTCAATGCGTTAGTTTTCTGTGGTGGAAAATACCTCTTGTAGAATGCAAGAGTTAGAGAAGTCCAATTAGTAACTGCGTCGGTCTCCATGTCTAAATCCCCTAACCACTCGGCTGCATCATCTCTCAAAGAGAAAAGGAATAAAGTTCGCTTCACCTGATCTTGAGTCACCCCAGCTGTTAGAGGAATAGAACAGCAATAAGTAACAAACTTCTCCATATGATTTGCGGAGTCCTCTCCAGCTTTTCCTCTAAACATATTCCTCTCTACCAAGCTTATGTAAGAAGGCTTGATCTCAAAAGTCCCTTTATCAGTAGTAGGGAACTTTAAGCCTTTAGGAATAGAAGCAGCCGTAGGTTCGGAGTGACTGGCTAATGTCGGCATCTTTGATATTGTAGAAGTAACTGGTGCAGAAATAAGAGTGTCCTCTTGTAACACTCCCATATACCTAGGAGCCTTAACAAGACCTTCTCTAGTATATAAAGGCGTTACCATCTCGGTTGCCCGAGGATAGTAATCATCAAAAGTCGATAAAAGAACAATTATAGTTTATTACAAGATTAACCAAACTACTGATATAAAAGATACAACTCAAAACTACCGCGTGAACTACTCTTGTCATGACTCGTGAAGAACTCATCCTGCCAAGACTCCAGCTACCATCCAAGATATCACCTGCTAAGACTGACTGCTCACCATAAGGGATCACGTCAGACACAACAGAAAAACAAGAAGACAAACCACACAAGGTCAGCAACTGAGGAAGGACACAACATCAATAGCCAACACACTACAGACGCAACCAAGCACACACACACAAGCCACAACCACTCCAACCAAACACCGTCATCGACTGTCCACTGGACCAGCCCTGCCAGTGGAAGACTGCAGCCGTACCCACTAAATCCCCACTCATCATATCGAGCGATAAACCCAAGTTTCCTTAATGTGCACATCCCCTCCTGTGGCGGGTTCCACAGAGGGTGAACCAAGGGCGCGAAGCCACTCCCGCAAGTGACTCCTCTCAGCCAGGGACGCGCCCCGAAGATCACAAACAGATACAAACCAATCAACAGTATGAAAACAACAACCGTCTGATAACTTAACAACACAATCAACCTTTAATCACAATCCGACAACCATATTGACTTAACACAACCAAACTATATCACAAGACACTCTAGACAACCAACAGTACTGAGTAGGCGAACCTACCTTTAGCCAACCGCAGCGATTCCACATTCAAACACACGACATCGACCAAACAAGCAAAACATCTATACAAACAGTATAATAATCCATCACAACCACTACAACCCTAACTGAAAATGACAATGACAATGAAAATGATGATGACGATGACATACCTACGCATCGCTATCCGGCGTTAAGACCGCTACCTGACTCAAGCAATCTCTCCCCAAGGCATAAGCATCCTCAAAGGCTCGAATGGAAGGGATTATGGTGAAGGGAAAGAGGAAATGCGATATCTAGGTTTGGAGGAATGAGGCGGAAATGATTTGCGATTCTATCAAAACACGATTATAAATCCCCGCTGTAAAGACGATACTCGATCGAGTAACTAACTTACTAGATCGAGTGACTCCTACTCGATCGAATACTCTAGCTACTCGATCGAGTATCCTCGACTAGATCGAGTACCACTCACCCAAAGCTTACCACTTCACCCGCCAACGCTCGTAAGGCTTCCCAAAGGCTAAGACACATCATTAGGGTCGGTCAACGTCTGTCAACGGGTCCCTAAAAGGACGGGTATTACAGTCTTCTCCCCTTAAAAAGAACTTCGTCCCCGAAGTTCGACTCCTCCTCTCCCGGATCACACTACAAAGACACCAAAATCCACACCACCGTTTACTCGACGCAGGTCAACCAAAACTGTTTAGCAACACTATCCTACTACGTAGGTTCATCAAACGTCATCATCATCAACCACTTAACACTCGACACACACACCAACCTCAATGAGTTACTACTTCCTTTTAGAATTACCGCACACATACCAACCATAAAGACAACCAACTCGACTATCACTTGCACCACCACATCATATTACTCAGACATGCATCAATACAACTACGAAACTATATAATCATTCATCACCGGTCAACAATTACCACTTATAAGACACGCAACTCAACGGATTTGTCTGAAGTTCACCACAACACATGTTTCATTATACTCGATTACCCTGACTTTACAACACAATTCCGCTACTAACATTAAAGTCTCAAGTCATCATACGACAATCATGCTATATCATTCGACAATTATTAATTCTTACTCAATTGCACTAAGACCTCCATGAAGCTATCCAAAACAATCATACGAAACTATTTAAACCGTTATTCACATATTTTAAAATACCACAAAGTTGTTATAATTACATTTTTTTTTTCTATTGCGACATTACTCTTCCCCTCTTAAAAGGAACTTCGCCCCGAAGTTCACTATCAAACAACTTCCTGTCCCTCAGACCGATACAAACGACATTACTTTGACATTACTCATAAACCACCAAAACAACATTGATTCATGCTAACAAAACCTACTCCTTGACATTACTTAGTTACAACTCATACGACATAAACCACAGATATCACGAAATACATTGCGAATAAATTGTTACAACTAGCAGTAAATTCACCAATTATTTGTTATACGACCTTCCCAAACAAATGACAACATTATAATCATAGTATTCGATTAAACCACGACAGATGGTACCCGCATAAAGATTACAAGGTAATACAAATACCACTAAAAACTGTGTGAAGTGATCAAGATGCATATCCGACTTATGACAGAATCAACACTTACTAGACATTACTTAACCATGACTTACGAGATGTACATACATACATATATATATATATATACATATATATATATATATATATATATATATATATATACATATATATATATATACATATATATATATACATATATATATATATATATATATATATATATATATATATATATATATATATAGAGAGGAGTTCTAATGAGTCCTCCTCTCAAATTGAGTCCATAAGTCCCTTTAAGAGCCTTTGGATGGACTCAATGAATGGTTTAGATGCATTTGATTAAGGGCAATTAAAAGAAAAGGAAAAAAATATGGATGGTTGGATTGAGATGGGTGGTTGAGATTGAAAATTACCAAAAAAAATTACCACTAATCAAATTTCTATTTATTAATTAATTTTTCTTTCTCTCTCTAGCCCTTAATTAATCAGTTTTGAGTTTAAGATTTCAGAAGTTTAAATGTAATGTTGTATGAGTTTTACAAGTGTAAATGTGATGTTTACGAGTGTAAATGTAACATTTTAAGAGTGTAAATTTGATTTTTTGTGACGCAAATTTTGAATTTATATAATTTTAACATTTTACAAGTGTAAATGTGATGTTTTACGAGGGTAAATGTAACATTTTAAGAGTGTAAATTTGATTTTTTGTGACGGAAATTTTGAATTTATATAATTTTAACATTTTACAAGTGTAAATGTGATGTTTTACGAGTGTAAATGTAACATTTTAAGGGTGTAAATCTGATTTTTCGTGACGAAAATTTTGAATTTATATAATTTTAACATTATACAAGTGTAAATGTGATGTTTTACGAGTGTAAATGTAACATTTTAAGGGTGTAAATTTGATTTTTTGTGACGGAAATTTTGAATTTATATAATTTTAACATTTTACAAGTGTAAATGTGATGTTTTACGAGTGTAAATGTAACATTTTAAGAGTGTAAATTTGATTTTTTGTGACGGAAATTTTGAATTTATATAATTTTAACATTTTACAAGTGTAAATGTGATGTTTTACGAGTGTAAATGTAACATTTTAAGGGTGTAAATTTGATTTTTTGTGACGGAAATTTTGAATTTACATAATTTTAACATTTTACAAGTGTAAATGTGATGTTTTACGAGTGTAAATGTAACATTTTAAGAGTGTAAATTTGATTTTTTGTGACGGAAATTTTGAATTTACATAATTTTAACATTTTACTTGTGTAAATGTGATGTTTTACGAGCGTAAATGTAACATTTTAAGAGTGTAAATTTGATTTTTTGTGACGGAAATTTTGAATTTACATAATTTTAACATTTTACAAGTGTAAATGTGATGTTTTACGAGTGTAAATTCAATATTTGAAGAGTGTAAATGTAGTATTTTAAGAGTAAATTGGTCCTTTGAGTGTAACTTTGGTCCTTTATAAGTGTCACTTTTGTCCTTTACGAGTAAAACTTTAGTCCGACTACCAAAAAACACCACCACCGTCGTCCTCCACCACCAACTCATATCCACAAAAAATATGAGTGCAAATCTATATAATTTTAACGAGTGTAAATGTAAAGATATACGAGTGTAAATGTAAAAAATATGAGTGTAAATGTAAAGAACTACGAGTGTAAATGTAAAGAAATAAGGGTGTAAATCTGAAAAATGCGTGTAAATGTAAAGAAATATGAGTGTAAATGTAAAGAAATATAAGTGTAAATGTAAAGAAATGCAAGTGTAAATATAAAGAAATACGAGTGTAAATCTGAAAAATGAGTGTAAATGTAAAGAAATACGAGTGTAAATGTAAAGAAATACGAGTGTAAATCTGAAAAATGAGTGTAAATGTAAAGAAATATGAGTGTAAATGTAAAGGAATACGAGTTTAAATGTAAAGAAATATGAGTATAATAAATATATTTATTAGATCTAAGAATAAAAATCATGATAATACAATTTTTTTTCAAAAATCTACTATATATTTATGAGATCTACGAATGTAAATTTGAAAAATGAATATAACTTTAATAAAAGATTAAAGGAACAAGTTTCCAATTGATTTACAAGTGTTTTTTTTTGTGAGATCTCGAAATGATATTTGTGAGATCTCGAAAAAAACAAAAACAAAAATGAAAAAAGAAGCCAACAAAATCAGATCTGAACCCATAAATCTAAAAAAAATATATAACAAAACGATATTTGAAAAAATATAAAACAAGACGATATTTGAAAAAAAGACGGGATTTGTGAAAAAATAAAAACAACAAACCCCAATATAAATACAACAAACCCAACAACAACCATAACTTACTCATATTAATTAAGAAAAAAAAATGAAACAAACATAATTAAAACACACACGACGACAAATTTTAACTCTACATAATTAAAAAAATGAAACAGACATAATTAAAACACATCCTCTACCTCTAACATGAACCGTTATTAAGATAAGTTTTTAGGAGGTAAATTGATAAAATGGCTGAACGAACATGGTGGATGGTGATCGAAAACAGAAAAAAAACAACAATTAAAACTCAGATCTGGAACAAGGGAGAGAGAAGGGTGGTGTTGCTGGTGTTGCGCGGTAGATCTGGAGCCGACGATGGTGTTGTTGTTGCTGTTGGAGCCGACGGTGGTGTTGGGGGGAGGAAGGAGACGAGGGTAGTGGTGGACAAAAGACGGGTGAATGTGGGCTTGCGTGGTGGTGGTGTCGGTAGGGTTAGTTGGTGGGTGTGTGGTGGGTGGCGGTGGCCGTGACACTAGTGATGGTAGATGAGGAGAGAAAGGTGGCGGGGTGCGTGAGTGAAGGAGGTTTTTGTGGTGGGTCGTGGCCTACGGGGGAGGAGTCGTTGTGGCTGTGGGTGATGGAGTGGTGGTGGTGGCGGCGCATTAGTGGAGGAAAAGAAAGGAGGGTGGTCGGGTGCTCTGTGCAGGCAGGAGGTGGGGTTGCGGTGTGATGGCGGTGGTGTTGGTGAGAGAGGAAGAGAAGAGTTTGTGAGGGAGGGTGGCGGTGGTGAGTGGCGGATCTGGTTGTTGGCGGTTCTGGCGGGTTGTGTGTGTCGGGTGTGTGTAGGGGTGGTCTGTTGGTGGCTGTGGGTTGGTGGGTGTTGTGGGCAGCGGGGTGGTGGGTGTCGGGGGTAAGGCAAAAGAGGAGGAAATTTTTTTGTTTTTTTGGTTTTTGAATTTTTTGGATTTTTTTGGTTTTTAGAGAGATTGAGGGATGATATTTATGTGATAGGAGAGAGAAGTGAGTGGAAAAAGAATGGTTTTATAGTGAAATTAGAGTTTGATTAGTGATGGTAGTGAGGGAAACTAATTAATTAGTAACAATCCCATCTTTTTTGCACTAATCCCTTGTTTTTCCTCTTCAATCTTAGCCCTCCATCTTATCTTTTCAAGGGCTCTTAAGAGAACTCATGGACTCAATGAATTTGGGTGGACTCACTTGATCCTTCTTCTATATATATATATATATATATATATATATATATATATATATATATATATATATATATATATATATATATATATATATAAGAGAGAGAGAGAGAGAGAGAGAGAGAGAGAGAGAGAGAATTATCTACTTGGAACAATACCGCCATGCATTACGGTCCTACCTATACCATATAAAATTGAGGACTACATTCATAAGACGGCCACACACACTTATAAAACTAACGGTGAAGTTAAACCATGTTACGAGACACCAACAATAAAGGTTAATGTGAAGTTATCCAAAAACGTGATGATTCAAACAATTCAAACATCGAAATGTGCTTGTAACAGTGACACTCGATCGAGTTGATCAGGCACTCGATTGAGCTGGCTCTACTCGATCGAGTTCATCAGCTACTCGGTCGAGTAGCCCTAGATAAGAATACTCCTCAATTGACACACCTGTAGCTACTTGATCGAGTGAGGGGCACTCGATCGAGTTGCCACAAGTAAACAAAGTCTCCGAAATTTCAAACATAAGGCATACGATCACTAAAATACGAGTCGGGATGCTAACCCGACCCTCAAGTCCTGCATAAAAGTCTACCAGTATTCAAAATACGGTCTTATGGCCCAACATACAAACCAAGATCCAAAGTATCAACCGAAAACGAACCAATATCCACCAAAACTATAAAACATAAGAAGAAGAAAATGGAGTATCATCATCACTCCTGCTGTTGCTCGTCCATCACTGCATCCTCATCACCACCTCCACCCGAAGTGCCTGCTCCCGATGCGCCAAGACCCGCATCACCTCCAGCTCCAGCATCTGCTCTCACATGCCAAGGGGTCAAACCATCATAGGGGTATGACTGAGGCTCTCCCCAAGTCGACATATCCACACCGTAAGAGTGGAAAACCCCACTGCTGTCCCCGACTCCCCTCCACCAAACCGGAGGAGGTCCCGTGGTCCCAATTCCCTGAACATAAGCCATCTCATGTAGGTTTCAGAGTGTCAAGGTAGAAGACACTCTCTCGGCAAGGTAGCACTCACGCATCTCTGGGCTATCAAAAGAAGGGTATCCGGGGAACTGGTACTATGGTGGTACTGGCTGCTTTGGCTGAGTTTCAGCCATCCTCTCCCGCACTCGACGCGGCCCCCTCCCCACTCTAGGTCGGTCCTCCTCCGCTCTCACATTCTCCCCTTTCCTTGGCTCGGGCATAACCTGAAGAATCTCTGGGTCAATGAGGTACGTCTGCCTCGCAGGACGCCCCTCCCCCTCCTCATCCTCGTCAGAGTCGGCAGACACCACTGCCGCGGGTAAAGGCTCTGTCACTGGGAGATGCTCAAGGGCTGGTATCCGCATCCAACTCATACTCCACAACCTCCATGCCAAACAACCATCCCCTAAGAGTTCTCAACCATTTCTGGTCGAGGAAATAGTCTCGGTCCAAGGTGGGCACCATGGTGGTCAAAGGAGTATAGGCCGAGGAGGCCTCAAAGGATGTCAGTCTCTCTGTCAACCGAGTGGCAATGGCCCCGCAACTCATAAAGCGGGTGTCGGAAGAAGCCATGAGTGCTAAACTGGCACACACCATGGCAGGGGCACTAAAGGTCACTCTCTGAGACCGTTCTGGGTTAAGGTACGCCATCAGTAACATCAACTCATGTGAGTTCAACTTACTCACATCCTTTCTTTCATAAAGAAGACATGTCAAAGCATGAAGGAAGATCTTCAAAGTGACATGTTGAACATCATTAATCAACATGTTACTTGAAGTAGGAGCTGATTTCCCGGTAAGACAAGGCATGAGACTACTAACCCCACACTCCGTTGGTATGTCCCGAAGAGCTGCCTTGGTGGGTTTAGTAAGGCCAAGGTGAGTCGCAAACATATCTATGGTCAACAGAAAACTCGTGTTCATAAGGCGAAACTCCACAGTTTCCCTCACTGCGTCGTATTTAAACGAACTCATGAACTCAAGGGTCAAAAATGCATAAGAATGTTTCCTGAGACGATATAGCCCTAACATCCCCAGAGTCTCAAAGATGTGTCTGACATCGGTCTCAATCTCTAAGTCAGTCAAAAGAACGGTGTCTATACACCGGGTAGGTCTCATCTTACGTTGTTGCAAAGTAACAAAATTATCCCTTTGGGTAAAGTCAACAAAGACTACGGATGGGTATTTCGGCACGGCCGAGACTACAGGGCCACTTCCCTCTCCCACTTCGGGCTCTGAAGCCCTCCCTCTCTTGCTTTGTCTGGCTCCCACGGTTGGTCTCGGCATCTGTTTTCAACACATAGTTTAAATACACAAAACACATATACTTGAAAACATGTAAAACATTCATGTATGTTCATACAAAAGAGCAACTACGTATACACTTTCACCAACAAACCAGAAATCATGAGTATAAAATCTCAATTTTATTCTCAGACGGTCTCACAGCTGTAAAAATTGTAACGAGTTTGGCATCCCTTTTACATTATAACTACTAATTTTGAAAACTTAACATACGAAAGAGCTTCACCAACCAAAAAATTTCACCAAGAAGTAAGACGAATTTCAGTTTGGGGCCCTTTTAAGACGGAGTTTTAAGGCAAACTTTTGAGTGAAAATCACAAAAATCAACTTTAAACATGATATATATAACATAGATTACTCAATTCCTCCCTTTTACACCCAAAAGACAACCAAAAATCAATTCAAATTCACAAACCCTAGAAAGTCTGAGTCATATAAACCCCAATTTGATTCGAATTTTGCATAGCTATCAACAATAATCATCAATGGAAAACATCTAGATCATATTACAACAATTAGAGGCAAGATTTAATCCATATAAATCGATTTTCAAACATCATCCAACATCCTACATGTTTCTAATTAAATTAAAAACATCAAAATAAGATAAATCTTCATACCTTGATTGATTGGTAGTTAAAAGAACGAATTAAGCAAGAGAAAGACAAAAGTTTCAAGCACAAAATCACCAATTTGAGAGCACAAGAGAGAAAAATGGGTTGTTAGGGTTTTGGGTGAAAGAAAAAATGAAGAAGAAAGTAAGAAAAGAATTAGTAAAGAAAGCTTAAGATCCCGAGTTTAGGCGGTACTGTAGCAGCTTACTCGATCGAGTAAGTATGTTACTCGATCGAGTGGCCTCCACTCGATCGAGTTGGAGCTACTCGGTCGAGTTTTCGCAGTAAATTCCAACTTTCTCGACGTAATAGCTTCCTAACTAGATCGAATGAGGTCTACTCGGTCTAGTACGCACTCGTACTCGGTCAAGTAAGGCTAAATACATGATCGGAAATATAAAGTTAACTAGAGATTCCTGCAAAACAGCAACGCGTGTCGAATCCAAAAATGAATTCGGATATCGGCACAGATTAACATACTCATTCACATCGTATTACTACTATACAAGTACAACGTATCAATCCAACAAATACATTACTTCATTCAACTCTTCATTTTTAATCCATAACCATTATTACGCAACCAAGTGACCAAACTTTCAGTTTTCTCACGCACACTTTTAACACATTTCCTTCACTTATAGGCATACAATTGTGACTTCAACAAAATAGCTTCCAACCATATTACTGTAATCATACCTCTAACACTTACCACATGCTAGTTTAATTACTCAACTGAATTATACCACACGCGGAAGCATTCAATCATTCATCTATCACATTTACTCCACTACTATCTTGATGACCATTACAACAAATTTACATCTTACCAACCATCACCATTACTACCACATAAAAGACTCACAAGCTTTTATATCAGTTACTAATATCAACCATTTGGAACAGGCATTACCAACACCACATCATGCACACTATCCCGTATTGCAAACACGTCACCACTTTCGTTACTACCCAACTATAGATTTTCACAGTTATAATCACAACTATACAGACTCTGCTACAAACGTCTCTACATCACTATCATACACACTCTAGGCACATAATTCCCGACTCATTATTCCCTTAACCAATGACTGGCTTAAGCATAATGGGGCCATGATTTTGAAATGAGGGCGCCTACTCACCCAAAATCTAGCATCAGCTGGGGCTCCCAATACACATACACCAGGTTCATTTTATTAGACTCACTACATTCATTAGGCTCATTTCTTACAGTTTCCAAAATCGTCACCCTGATACCACTTTGTAACACTCTCATATACCAAGGAGCCTTAACAAGACCTTCCCTAGTATATAAAGGCGTTACCATCTCGGTTGCCCGAGGATAGTAATCATCAAAAGTCGATAAAAGAACAATTATAGTTTATTACAAGATTAACCAAACTACTGATATAAAAGATACAACTCAAAACTACTGCGTGAACTACTCTTGTCATGACTCGTGAAGAACTCATCCCGTCAAGACTCCAGCTACCATCTAAGACATCACCTGGTAAGACTGACTGCTCACCATAAAGGATCACGTCAGACACAACAGAACAACAAGAAGACAAACCACATAAGGTCAGTAACTGAGGAAGGACACAACATCAACAACCAACACACTACAGACGCAACCAAGCACATACACAAGCCACAACCACTCCAACCAAACACCGTCATCGACTGTCCACTAGACCAGCCCTGCCAGTGGGGGACTGCAGCCGTACCCAAATCCCCGCTCATCATATTGAGCGATATACCCAAGTTTCCTTAATGTGCACATCCCCTCCTATGGCGGGTTCCACAGAGGGCGAACCAAGGGCGTGAAGCCACTCTCGCAAGTGACTCCACTCAGCCAGGGACGTGCCCCGAAGATCACAAACAGATACAAACCAATCAACAGTATGAAAACAACAACCGTCTGACAACTTAATAACACAATCAACCTTTAATCACAATCCGACAACCATATTGACTTAACACAACCAAACCACATCACAAGACACTCTAGACAACCAACATTACTGAGTAGGCGAACCTACCTTTAGCCAACCGCAGCGATTCCACGTTCAATCACACGACATCGACCAAGCAAGCAAAACACCTATACAAACAGTATAATAATCCATCACAACCACTACAACCCTAACTGAAAACGACAACGACAATGATGATGACGATTACATACCTACGCATCGCTATCCGGCGTCAAGACCGCTACCCGACTCAAGCAATCTATCCCCAAGGCATAAGCATCCGCAAAGGCTCCAATGGAAGGGATTATGGTGAAGGGAAAGAGGAAAGGTGATATCTAGGTTTAGAGGAAGGAGGCGGAAATGATTTGCGATTCTATCAAAACACGATTATAAATCCCCGCTGTAAAGACGATACTCGATCGAGTAACTAACTTACTCAATCGAGTGACCCCTACTCGATCGAGTACTCCAGCTACTCGATCGAGTAGCCTCGACTAGATCGAGTACCACTCACCCAAAGCTCACCACTTCACCCGCCAACGCTCGTAAGGCTTCCCAAAGGCTAAGACACATCATTAAGGTCGGTCAACGTCTGTCAACGGGTCCCTAAAAGGACGGGTATTACACCTCTTCTAAGAACGAATCTTCTGCATAAGTATACCGCTCGTAGTCAAGGGTACTCAAGTCTTCCACTTGACTTACTTATCTTTGAAATTTTCGTATGTATCGAAAAGTCTTCTCATGCTCAGGATCAAAAGGTAAGATATCTAATCTCTTAGACCCGGGATACACGAAAAACAACAAGAAAAGATAAAACTGTCTCAAGGAACTGAAGTTCCTTGAAACAAAACACAAAAATAAACAAAAACAAACAAGAAAATTGTTGCCTCTCTGGCAACGGCGCCAAATTTGATAAGGTTATTTTCAGTCGTTTGGCTTAGTTAAAATAAATCCTATACTACTACTAACAAGATACCTAGCGGTAAGTCAGGGTCGAATCCACAAGGAGGCTAGTTAATTTATCTAGTTTGTTTATATCTAAGTTTGTCTTAAAGTAACAATTTTGGGGGTTTGTTGATTTGATATCTAACAACTAATTGCAAATAAATAAAAGATGAATAACAATAATATTAAAGGGTCTAGGGATTCAGGTTCACTAGGTAGTCATCAAAGGGTAGAATTTAATTCATTGATTGAGCAATTTAAATTGTTGAAAGTCATATGATCAGTCGATTCTAATATGTCTTTTTAGATCTAACTTAACATGCAATCGCTATCATTAAGTCGGTCTAATTCAATTATCGTGGCCAATACTAGACTTAACCCTTTCGGTGATAATCCTAGTTTATGTGATACTAACTAATCAATTTTGATCAGTAATCAACTAATTAGAAGTAGAACAATAATTGACCAACAATAGAAAGCAATTTAACAATCAATTCATCAATATTAATCCCCTTCTAATGATAAGTGCATATTTTATACATTCTAACCCCTTATATTAGTTTGATTTTACAAGTCATTTAGCACTTATCAAAGTGTTTCTAAGCTAATATGTGTTTCTAGTGCAATTGTGTGTTCAAGTGTGTTTTGTAGGAAAATGAGCTAAGATACTACAAATTATGCAAATACTAGAAGCATGGCTAAGTGAGATCAAGCAATGGACTTTTTACTTCAAGTTGCATGGGTTTTTGCATGGGAATTTGTTTGATTAATTAGCAAAATGCAATTGTGATCAAATATCCAAGTCAAGCCCAAATTACAAGTCAAAAGTCAAGGGGAAAGCATGGGATTCCAAAGTTCTTAAGATGCCAAATGAAAGCATTAACCAATGAAAGCATTAACCGGGTGATTAATCGCATCATTAATCACAAACATTGGATGCCATTTGCAATTAAGTGGAGAATTAAGAGAAACAAGCTCGGACACTACGACCCCGATCGGGGTTGGCATCCCCGATCGGGGTTGAACAGACCTAAGGGGTGTTCATTTCCGAACGTTACTCAATTGTTTTCCTATAAATAGGAGGCTTATGCTACGACTTCACTACAACTCTTACACATATTTTTCCATCTAAATTCTCTCTAAATTTTAGTAGTTAGTTTAGGTTAGCTTAGTTTAGTTTAGTTTGTTTACATTTCATTTTAGCAATTACATTACAATTCCATTTCAAGTATATTTCCAAGTTACATTTCAAGTTTGTTCTATTGTTCTTCTGTTTCCATTTCCATTTCCATTCAAGGTAATTCTTATTCTATTTTCATTATGTTGTTCATCATTTTATTTGTCATTAGTTTAGTTTGCATTTACATTATGTTAGAATAGTTTCTTTTCTCTAGGGAATGAAGGGAGCCATGCATAAAAAGTATTTGTAACATAATAAACTAGGATGAAATAATATTGTCTAATTTTTTCTATCACATGTTTGCATCGTCACGTTTAATCTTTGTTTAAAGGCCTTATTCATCGATTAAGTTTTTTCATTCGTTCTAAAGTCGAGAGGCACGGAATTGAATTAGACTAAGCATGTGTAGTAGGACGACCTAGTCATGGACGAGAGTTTCTGTAGGACCCGGTCTATGGTTGACACTAATGCCATAAGGTGGGTGTCTCTAAGCCTAAACAATTGACAATGTTATTATTATCGAGTTTATCATAATCTTATATTTACCTTTGCATGTGTGACCCGACTTCCCTAGACTCCCTTTATCATTTAGTTTATTGTTTTCTTCCATAATCCAACCAACCAATCAACAAACGTTAATCTACCAAGATAAAATTCACTCCATAACAACTAATTAACAACTCCCGTCTCTTTGTGGTTCGACCCCTACGTACTACATTAGTTTGTGTCTAGGGTATAAATATTATTTTTGCATAGGTGTGCGATAGCCTATCAAATTTTGGCGCCGTTGCCGGGGAGACGGTTTTGTTTGTTAATTAGTTGTTGAATTTTATCTTGTTTTATTTTGTCTCGGGGAACACTTGTTCCTTGGGATATTCTCACGGTTGTCTTGTCGTTTTAGTGCCTATTTTGTAGGTAATAAGGCTTGGCCTTACATAATGAGTTACGAATTCATCCCACAACTCCAAGATGAGCCTTTTCCTGACTATCTTGACCGATTCTACTACTTTTGCGATGGTCTCATCTCCCTTGGACATGTCCTTGATGGGGATTACTTGGGTCATTTCGTGCTTGGCGGCATGGATTCCGAGACCCGTGGATTGGCTCTAAAATTGAGTAATGGGAGTCTCTACTACATGATTGGGCCGGAACTTTGGAATTTCTTAGATTCCATGGCTTCCGAATGTCGGGAATTAGCATGCCAATTCCCTTATTGGCGCATCGAAGAGGAGCTTAAAGTGTTACAGGCTCCTTTAGGAAAAAATTCTCAAGATAAACCGAGACGACGTGAGCCTATCTTCTCTCATTTTGCTTTTTTACCTCCCCATTCTGAGTCTTTTGCTACTAACGATTTTGAGCTATTGGATGATGATGATGGTCCGATTTTATCTTTTAAAATCCCCCATAGTGTCATTCAAATAGAAAATATAGAGACTCATTTTGATGACATTAACCCCATAGTAGATGAGTCACCTTCTACAAATGAATTTGTCGAGATTCCTTATGATTCTAATGAGGTTTTTCCCGAGTCTTTTGACCCGCTTGACAATCCATTTGTAGAGGATGTTGTTGATCTATTCGAGAAAGATAGAGGGATGAACAATTTCGATATGGAAATTAAGTGGAATGAACCCCCTATTTTTGATGACCCTCTCCTCTTTTATTCTTTATGGCACCCATTTGAGACCATATATGATTATAATTTGTACTCTAACGATTTATTTTATGGTTTTAAGCACGATGCTCCATCTCTTGCTGACGAGTGGAGTGATACGGTGGTAATATTTGAAGTCTCTCTTGCGCCCATCGATAAGATTTATAAATTTTTACCCTTGCACTTTCATGTTTTAATCTTATCAATTGCGTACATATGTTTTCATGTTGCTCATGCACAGATATATGATAGACTTCTAAGGGCATTGACGTGCTTTTTAGATGATGATGGAGGATTCATTAGAAAATAACTAGTTTGTTTTGTTTAAATTTTTACGCAATTTCATGTTTTATTGGAAGTAGGAATAAATATTAGACTAATTAGCTATTTTGAGTTGTGACTTGTAGGTGTTGGAAGAAGAGAAGAGGCCTTTTGAAGAATAGCATACTACCCCATGTTGTAACCCCGTTCGGGGTCGTAACATTTACGTTTTTTTCAAAAAAAAAAAAAAAAAAGAAAAAAAAAAAGAAAAAAAAAGTCAACGGTCAACCCCGATCGGGGTTGACCACCCCGATCGGGGTCGTGGCTTTCTTTCTTAATTACGCGTTTTAATAAAAGATGGGATATGCTAATCTTCTCCATATGCCTCAAAAGCAAAGGTCGGTACTCTTTCTCTCTATTTTTCTTCATTTCTCAATCAAATCACCTCCGAAAACCTCTATTAGCATCAAGGACAAAGTACCCACCGGAATTTTGACCCATTTTTTTGATGAGATGCTGAGTGGAGGAATCCCCCAATGTTTCTGCTAGCTTGGGGGAGGCTTGTTAGTCTAGTAAGTTTTCTTTGTTTTGCATTTTAGTTTAATTTCTCGCAACCCATTAGACATGACCTCTAATCCTTCTTGTTTTGTGCTTTGAGCCATTTTTATGGTTTCGTTGGGTAGTTTAATTGTGGCACATTGAGGACAATGTTATGTTTAGCTTGGGGGGAGATTGCATTTGCATATTAGTTAGTTTGCATTTAGTTAGTATAGATTTAGTGAGAATTTTGAAACATTTGTGTTGCTTTTTGCTCTAATCTTTTGCTTGTCCTACTTGTGCTCCTTTGTTTATCCCATGTTTAGCTTGATAGATTTTGATTCACTATGTTCGACGGAATTTAGCATGCATGGGGATGTCTTGACATAGTAGGTGGAAGATGGATTTTGGACCAAGTAAGCTTGATCTTGACTTTTGGCAAGCCACAAGATGGTAAGGTAGAACCTCGTTTGACCGACGCATCCATATCCGGTCTCTCTTAAGTGAGTGTAGGTGTCTCCTTATGATGCGTGTTTCATCAAAACGCACAAATATGGTCTTCTTTTCATCTCTTTTAAGCATTACTTTCATTTTGCTATGCATTTTTGAAGCCAAATTCACATTGATAAATTTCCCATTTTCTAACCCACTTCACATGTTCTTATTCCCTAGCTACATATAAATAGCCTACCCTTGTTAAGCTAGTAGCTAAGTTCTTTTGGTGTCGGGATGCTCAAAATTAGGATGATCTTTAAAATCTATATCATTGTGAAATTGATTTGCCGGATATGTCATTGTTTTCAGGAGTTATGAAAGAAAGAATTGGAGCAAGAAAAGAAAAAAAAAAGAAAAAAAAAGAGTCTAAAAAGAATGGAAAAAAAATGATTGAAAAAAAAAAAAAGAATAAAGTGTTGTAATTTGGAAGAAAGGAAGAAGAGGTTGTGTTATTAAGAGTTCTCATGTGTTTATCAATATCTTATGGAGAATTTCTCATGATAATTAATGTAAGAAGTCATTTGTCAATTTGATTTCTATTTTGGTTATTTGGGTTGGATTGAGCATCTTTTTATGGTTGTTGCTAGCTTAACCTTAGCTCCACATACCATAATTCATTTGTCCCCCTTATGTACCATCTCACAAAAAGCCTTCTTCTTACCCTTTGGCTTCATTATTTGCTTGCATTTGATTGTTTTCCTTATGATTTGATTGTTTACCATATTAGATTGCGGGCACATTCTCATGAATCGAGGATAGTTGAGTGATTATTCACAAAATGTCCTTTACACAAAATTGAGTTATGAGTGGATCGTGAGAGTCCGAAAGTCAAAAGATCATGCAAGAGCCAAAAAGTTTACTTGAAGTCTTCTACGCTACGCCGCCATGTAAATCTCATCCATGATTTTGCTTATCCTTATGCCCATGTTATTTCGGGATTTGAATCAGTTGCTTGTTAGCTACTTGGGATTTGCAATGTTGGGGGAGTTTGATAAGTGCATATTTTATACATTCTAACCCCTTATATTAGTTTGATTTTACATATCATTTAGCACTTATCAAAGTGTTTCTAAGCTAATATGTGTTTCTAGTGCAATTGTGTGTTCAAGTGTGTTTTGTAGGAAAATGAGCTAAGATACTACAAATTATGCAAATACTAGAAGCATGGCTAAGTGAGAGCAAGCAATGGACTTTGTACTTCAAGTTGCATGGGTTTTTGCATGGGAATTTGTTGGATTAATTAGCAAAATGCAATTGTGATCAAATATCCAAGTTAAGCCCAAATTACAAGTCAAAAGTCAAGGGAAAAGCATGGGATTCCAAAGTTCTTAAGATGCCAAATGAAAGCATTAACCGGATGATTAATCGCATCATTAATCACAAACATTGGATGCCATTTGCAATTAAGTGGAGAATTAAGAGAAACAAGCTCGGACACTATGACCCCGATCGGGGTTGGCATCCCCGATCGGGGTCGAACAGTCCTAGAGAGTGTTCATTTCCGAACGTTACTCATTTGTTTTCCAATAAATAGGAGGCTTATGCTACGACTTCACTGCAACTCTTACACATATTTTTCCATCTAAATTCTCTCTAAATTTTAGTAGTTAGTTTAGGTTAGCTTAGTTTAGTTTAGTTTGTTTACATTTCCTTTTAGCAATTACATTACAATTCTATTTCAAGTATATTTCCAAGTTACATTTCAAGTTTGTTCTATTGTTCTTCTATTTCCATTTCCATTTCCATTCAAGGTAATTCTTATTCTATTTTCATTATGTTGTTCATCATTTTATTTGTCATTAGCTTAGTTTGCATTTACATTATGTTAGAATAGTTTCTTTTGTCTAGGGAATGAAGGGAGCCATGCATAAAAAGTATTTGTAACATAATAAACTAGGATGAAATAATATTGTCTAATTGTTTCTATCACATGTTTGCATCGTCACGTTTAATCTTTGTTTAAAGGCCTTATTCATAGATTAAGTTTGTTCATTCGTTCTAAAGTCGAGAGGTACGGAATTGAATTAGACTAAGCATGTGTAGTAGGACGACCTAGTCATGGACGAGAGTTTCTCTAGGAATCGGTCTATGGTTGACACTAATGCCGTAAGGTGGGTGTCTCTAAGCCTAAACAATTGACAATGTTATTATTACCGAGTTTATCATAATCGTATATTTACCTTTGCATGTGTGACCCGACTTCCCTAGACTCCCTTTATCATTTAATTTATTGTTTTCTTCCATAATCCAACCAACCAATCAACAAACGTTAATCTACCATGATAAAATTCACTCCATAACAACTAATTAACAACTCCCGTCTCTTTGTGGTTCGACCCCTACGTACTACATTAATTTGTGTCTAGGGTATAAATATTATTTTTGCATAGGTGTGCGATAGCCTATCATCTAACAATCTAGATTTCCCTTCACCATAGATGATAAGTTTAGCTACTCATATTAATAACAGTAACAACAATAGCAATAATAGAAAGCATAATTAAGAACATGAAAGATGAACAAGTAATTGAAATTATAATTATTGAAGGATTAGAACGATACCGTAAAAATTAGCAATGTTTAGATCCGGAAGGAAGAACAATAAATATAAACTAAACAAAGTATTTTAGAGAGTTTGTAGAATAGCTATACTAAACCTACATAAATTAAAGCGTAATTAACCTAGGGTACGAGTTTAGGTATTTATAGTAAATCATAACCGACTTAAGGAAATTTGCGGGAATTATAGAAACTGGAGGTTCCTCGATCGAGCTCCATTGTACTCGATCAAGTACGTTCTTCTTCGATAAATCCTCAATGTCACTCGATCGAGCACCTAGTTCCTCGATCAATCCTCACGGTACTCGATCGAGGCACTTGCTCAATATCCACTTTCTTCGTGTTGTCTTCTTTATTTTTCTTCCTTTATTCTTCTAGATTCCCGTGTCATGCTCCGTGTATTCCTCCATGCCCACTCTGTGATGCCCATTTCATTCCTTTGCTCCTCAAATGCATCATTCTTGCATTAAACATCAAAAAGTGGAAGTATCAACGTTCTAACATAAAAGGCATGTATATGATATAAACTAGCACGAAAACCATATCAAAAGCAATTAAGGGGAGGCATAAATATGTTTATAATTATGACTCATCAAGCTTTTCTAGTGAGTTCATATTATCATAACTACATTAAAAACACAAAAACCAACCATGAGTGAGGAAAGGATAACGGGTATTGAGACTCATGTAACACAACTTTCTGAAAAATGCGACCTAATGATAGACTCCTTCAATGCTATCATGGTTAACATTCCAACACCAACAAGGGATGGAGGACCACCTCGTGGTAGGGGAAAAGGTCGTGGTATTATGGATAGAGGAATAGTCCAAGGCAACCATGAGGAGGAAGCAATGTCGGATTCGGAGGAGTCCATGCTTGAAGGCTTTCAAAGGGAGCTCAACAAAGACTTAAAGGTAGAAATTCCTGATTTTTATGGTAGTTTAGACCCCGAGGATTTGCTAGATTGGGTTAAAACCATAGAAATAGTCTTTGATTTTAAGGCCTACTCGGATACTAAGTCTTTCAAAGTTGCTATCGTAAAACTTAAGGGCTATGCTTCACTTTGGTATGAGAATGTAAAAAACCAAAGAAGAAGGGTGGGTAAGGAACCCATAAAGTCTTGGCTAAAGTTGAAAAAGAAACTTAAAGAAAACTTTGTGCCTAATGACTACACCCAAGGTATTTTCATTAAGCTCACACAACTTAAGCCGTGAGTCCTATCTTAGAGACTTTGAACAACTCACCTTGCAATGTGAAATCAATGAGAAACACGAGCAAAACATTGCTAGGTTTGTGGAAGGGTTAGATGATAAAATTGCTAATAGAGTCTGAATGCAACCATTGTGGTCCTTTTATGAAGCTGTGAACTTGGCTTTAAGGGTGGAAAAATTGGGCAAAGGGAAGACCTCTAACTCAAAATTGCCATCCAAAATAACCACCAAGACCACTTATGCCGAGACCAAACCCAAAGAAACCAACACTCCAACCATGACATCCACACTTGACAAGGGAAAGGGCATTGAAACCACACAAAAAAACACTTTACCTCTAAAAAAACGTTACCAATGCTAAGGTTATAGACACTTTGCCAAAGAATGTCCAACCAAGAGAACCCTTAGTAGCTTTAAAGTGGTTTATTGGGGGGAAGATGAGATTCTTATGTGTGATGAGGATGAGGAAACCATGGAGACTAAGGACGAGGAGCTAGTAATGCCAGATTCCGAGATAAGTTTAGTCACTTGGAGAGTGTTGAGTGCTCAACCATTGGAAATGGATCAAAGACAACAACTCTTTAGGTCTAGATGTACAATTGGGGGAAGAGTTTGAAACCTAATCATTGATGGAGGTAGTTGTACTAATGTGGCCTATAGTGTCCTTGTTGATAAGCTTTCCTTAACCCCTCAAAACCACCTATGTCCTTACAATTTGAGGTGGTTTGACAAGGGGGCCGAACTGAGGGTTGACAAACAATGCTTAGTGTCCTTCTCCATTGGCAAGAACTATGTTGATAAGGTTATTTGTGATGTTCTACCTATGGATGCTTGCCATCTTCTACTTATTAGGCCTTAGGAGTTTGATAAGAATTCGGTGCATGATGGGAAGAATAACACATACACTTTTGAATTTGGCAAGAGGAAAGTCACTTTAGCACCTCTTCTACCATCCTCCATGCTTGAGCCCTCTAAAGAAGTGATGTTAATCAAGGAGACCAAAATGGTCCAAGAGAAGAATGTTGTGGAAGGTGTCCATGTCCTCCTTGCCAAAGATATGTCAAAGGAACAAGGGGAATCATCCCGTAACAAGGTTCAAGGAATGATCAAGTTCTATCAAGATGATCCACCAAATGCCAACCAAGGAGTAATGACCGAGGTCCCTAAGCCTCACTTGGGCAACCGGGATGTCCACAAATCAAATGACAAGCTAGGAGAGTGTTCACTTGAACAAGAATTGCTCAAATGGAATAATCAATCCGAGGATTATTTCAAGGAATTGCAATACGGCTCTCTTACATATTCTACTCAAAATTTGTCCAAATTGATTAAAGTTGGAATTAAAATTAGTATCAAGGGAAATGTGATTGTCTAACTCAAGACAAATGTTTACTCTAACAAGAAATGGCATGAGGTCAAGAAACGAGTTCAAGGGAGGCTCCTTAGCAATGATCAAACCAAGGGTACCTATGATGGTGTGCAATGTGATTATCCCACCCTCTCTACTCCTAATTCATTTTAGGATCATAAGGCTAATTATCATGGCAATAAGGCTGCCCAACCACAAGAATCCAAGCTAATTGATGAGCCATGGAAAGAATTAAAGAAACGGGTTGAGGGGAAACCTCCCGTCCATGCTAGGGCCACAAAATGCGAGGGAATGTCCATGGTTCCTAAGAAAGCACAAGTATTCAAGCCCGGATATAATGTTTGGGTTCGTTCATGCAAGGGAAGAGTCCTCAAGAAAGGGAAAGGCAAGTCCATGGTAAATGAAGAAGGTCCATTCAAGGTCATCAAGCAAATTGGACCAAACAAGTACAAAGTTGATCTCTTTGGAACTCCTGTCACATTTGATGTTCGGGATTTAGGTCCTTATTATGAAGAGTTTAATGATGATGATGATGCCGAGTATTTGAGGACAAATCCGTTTCAAGAAGAGGAGTTTGAAGCAAAACCATCCACAACAAGCAAGCATGAACCCGATTTCGGTCCCTTGACCGAAATAGGGTCCAATTTGAAATCCGTCTAAGAACATGGGGCAATTTATGGCTTAGAAATATTCTATGATGAGTTTAGAGTATTTTTGTCTAAGATCTTGTCTCTTAGAAACGTGATAATCATAGAGAAAGGCATGAAACAAAACCGGGTGGCCCAAGCTTACATGGTTTGCAAGAGGAAGGTACAAGGTCGCTTTCAAGTCACTTTCAACCTTCCTAAACTAACCAAGACACCCATAAGGCTTCTTTTTGCTGCTCTACTACTCTTATACAAGCTTGGCGGGACCCCTTGATGCTTCCGAAAGAGTTTACTCTATGTTTAAATAATCATTGTCTTATTAGTTTACTTTCCTTGTTTTTAGCTTTTGATTTTCAACTTGTTTAAGGTCCTTGGGACCAAGCTTGCACGGTTTTTTGTGAGTCTCTATTAGCCCTTAGATTAGTATTTGAATGTATGGTGAGGATTTCTTGGCTTGGTCTATAAAAGCAAGGCTTTCCTCATGAAAAATTCAGATTTGATGAATGATAAACACAAGTTAGAAGCTTTGCTTTCTACTAATCTTCTTTGCTTAGTGCAAGAAAACCCTCTTTTGCTTTGTGCTTAGAGTTGAGTGATTCCATTGCTTAGTGCTTGGATCCCTCTTAAGCTTAATTTAGTGGTTTAGTGCTTAGATTAAGTCATATCCCAAGTCACTCAATTCTAATCATACTTGCAATCCAAATTTTGTACACTGTGCTAGGTTTAAGTCTGTTAAAGATCAACAACAGATTTTGAAGGAGGGTCACTTAATGTTTGATAACAAACCAGTTATTATTCGTGAGTGGACACCAACTGCAGAGCTTGTTAAGCAAGAGCTTACGACCTTACCAATTTGGGTCAAACTGTATGACCTTGACCTGAAATTCTGGGGTATGGAATGCCTAAGGAAAATTGAATGTTTAATTGGCAAAGTACTTAAGATAGACGAGGCTACTGAGAAAAGGAATTTCCTAGGGTATGATCGTTTGTTGATTGAGGTACAGATGAATCAGAAGTTTCCTGAATCCATTCACTTCCTAGATGAGACTGGCAAGGAGAAGAAAGTTAAGGTGGCATATGACTGGTTGCCTGTGTCGTGCTCTAGCTGTAAAGGAATTGGGCACAGAGCAGTGGATTGCAAGAAAAAAACCAAGTCAGCACCACCTGTATGGAGGAAAAAAGTTGTGCATGTGGTTCTTAGTACTCCTGTGACATTGGGACCAAGAGTGGTCACAATTCCACCATCACCTGCTAAGGTGGTGAGTAAACTCAGTAGGCAAGAGATACCAAGGACGCATGTAGTGGGAGAAACAGAAGGATCAGTTGAGATGCCTGCTCTGGTTACTGATAAATAACCTGTGGACCTAACTGATAAGGGCAAGGAGAAGGTCATTGAGCTGCATACTTGATGTGACCATAATTACCGCATATTTAGCCCCCGAATTAGCCTTGTTCCCATGCTTTTTAGTGCATATTTGGGTCATTTATTGTCTTTAGTTCTTTGTTTTGCATATTCTTTGAGATTTTGATCCCTTAGTAGGAAAGGAGTGCAAATCTTGCATTTTCATGGCAAAACGAGACTAAATTGATTGAATTCAATGACCAAGCATCAAGGAGAGACAAGACTAGAAGGCCTTTGTACATATTATACTAGATGAGCAATGTTGAGAAAGGATCCTTGAGTCCCCAAGGAAATCCCCAAGGAATTTATGGAGAAAAGGGAAGAAAAGAAGAAGAAATGTTTCTGAGGCACAATCCGTGCGGATTGTCTACAATCCGGCCGTCCTCCACATGCACAATCCGTGCGGTTTCACCCCAAGACGCTCGGATTTGCAGCTGCCACAATCCGTCCGGATTCCTCCAAAACCGCCCGTGTTCCACCGCCAGAATCCGCCCGTCCCAACGCCAAAATGCACGGATTCCTGTACAGCGCAATTTCGTCTTCTCCAAGCTACAAAGAAAGAATCCCTTCCATCGAAAAATACCGGCTCCTCCATGCTCAATCTAAAAAGTGTAATTACTAGTTTAGCCCTTAGTTAACCCTAATGCATCCCCCTAATCATATATTATATTAAAGCATAAACCGTCTGCCTCATTAGTCGCCACGTGGCACACCCTCATCAAATGCCATGTGTCACACGCAATTTAAAAAAAAACGACAATCACATTTATTCCAAAAAACCTGCAGTCACATTTATTCCAAAAATCACGCTTATGATTTTTAGAAAGATTGCTAATTCTATTTTTATGTAAAAAATATTTTTTAATATTTGATTTTATATAAATTGCCGAAAATCTCGCCCATAACAACTGTGTATATTTTAGGATATGTTTTTTAATATTTGATTTCATATAAATTACCGAAAATCTCGCCCATATCAACTGAAATTCCATTTGTACGTGAGAGATTATATGATATTATTGCCCATATCAACTGTGTATATTTTAGGAGATATTTTTTAATATTTGATTTTATATGATTGCCGAAAATCTCGCCCATTTCAACAGTCTATATTTTAGGAGATATTCTCGCCCATATCAAGTCAAAACAGAAAAGTCAACTACTATTAATTGCTTCAAATAAATTTGTACTTGAATCTTGCTTCAAATCAATTTGTACGTGAATCAATCATGGAGAACATTATTTTAGGAGATATTTTTTAACAATTGATTTTATTAGATATCAATATGTAGCCAAATCTCGCCTTCAATCACAAATCACAAATCTTTCCAATCACAAAAAAATTCTGCTATATTAATTATGGCAAATACATACTATAAAACGTAAATTAAAAAAAAAAAATCTGGTATACTTATTAATTATGGCAAATTCATGTTTCACAACCCAAAAATGAGCAAATCACATAAATTAATATAACAATCAATTACAAAATGTGGAATCAATATTTTTGGAATATTATTTTGAGCCAATTAACAATAAATTCGGAGCCAATCACGTTAAAATCAATCTTTGGAAATATTGTTATTTCCCTAGATTTACGTTATCACTTCCTTTTTACTTCAATCACAAAGGTGCATTATTAAATATCAGGTCAATATCTGTCATACAATTGTAAAAAATTGAAATCAAATTACGGTAACAAATGACCCTCCACAAAATATGCGTAAAAAAGAGAAAATATATGTTTTCCTACCATATTTGCCAGATTCCAAATCTTAATCTTTTGATATTTTTACAGTTTAATTATTGTGGAACAAAATAGACGGTTTGAGAAATGGAAGATCAAGATATCAAAGGATTGAAAATTGACATTTGAGGAGACTAGGTAAGAAAAAGCGACCTCTCATTCATCTTCATCTTATTTTTCCATACTTGCTTAACAAATCTTCATTGTTTGCGCAGTTGCACTATTGTTACTGCCCACCGATTGTTATGCCTTACTCCTATCCATATATAATTATTGGTACGAAGCTATCTATTTTTTCTTCTTCAACATCATTATTTGTTTTGATAATTTAAATGTTGCTTCGGAAATGAAACTTATGTATTCAACTTTTGTTTTTTGGTTTCTTTTGGTTCTGATTAGAAACACTGATTGTTTTGAGAGTAAGAAACACTGCCATAAAGTGCAACATAAAATGGGAGGTATACTATGAAAATGGAGGTTAGTAAGAATTGTTTTGAAACTAATTCCAATTCAATTTAGTATTATGTTTCCATAATAACAAATTTACTACATGGAACTTCATCGGTGACATGTGGTTTGATATCTCAATTCTATTGTTTATCTCGATATTTTTAATTGATGGTGGGAGATTGACTCAATTGTTGAAAATGATGTCCAATCAAGTCTTTTAAAAAATGCAGAAAACTAATGTCGAATGTGGTTGAGTTGATCATGTACTCTTCAAGGTATTTACGTTTATTTACGCACAAAGAATACCATAAATTTGTATAGATTGCCATTATTATTGTTATTGTCATATTGTTGGCAATTTTCTCGTCAAGTTATGTTGCTACACACGGATTGTATGGAGTTTTTTCTATTTTGATCATTTTTTTTCCATTGGTTAAAATATTTTAAATAAAAAAGGATTATAAAATTAATTGAGACGAAGGGGTACCATTTATTATTGATGGCTTATAATTTTTCTCGGATTTTAAAACAACAAATTTCGGAATTACTCCCTTACAACAACAGTAAAAACAAGGGACTTAATTGATGGAGAGTTCATCTATCGGTTCTAAAAGTTTAAGAGGAACTTCTATACGGACCTTGACCAGCCTAAGACAGAGGTTGACGAGAGGTATGAGTTCACATTCTTAGTAACAACAATTGTTCCATAGTTTTCATGGAGGCAGGAATGTAGAATTATTTGTTCATCTTATCATTTGGTTAATAATTTGGGAGTTTGTGACTGCTGACATGAGTTGCCACAATTAATGACCTTATCGAGAAGTTTTCTATGGCACATATATATTTTATATACGTCATTGCTGTGATGTTAGAATTTGTGATGATGTTTATATGATTTGTCACTATGCTATTTGTAATTCTATGACCTTTAGATGAGGTAGCAGTGCAATGTTGATGGCACTGAGGCTAATGCTAAGTCGGCAGTGTAGGGATTCGCCATGGGAAGACAAATGGGGTTGTCGGGCGGAACTCCGTAATTCTCGAATCCGATTGGCTGAACGTAGTTACACTGCTCAACAGCCAATTTACACCGGTCTATCTACTTAGGAAATGTAGTTCAAGAAGTTTTGGATGTTACAAATTTCTGAGTCCGTTTCTTTTAGTTTCGCTAATGATTGTGGCAATGAGGCGGCTCATTCTATTGCTCATTATGCACCTTTTAGATTTATCTATTAAAGATTTAAAGTGTAGGTTGATATGTGCCCGAATCGATTGTCTATATTGTAACGTCCAATTTTGTGTTGGCTTTTCAGAATTAATAATAAGATCCTTTATTTTATTTTTTATTTTAAAAAAAATCTATGCCCTTTTATTAACATAGTGTAAACTGTAAAGTAGCATACGATTTACGTGGAGATAATGTTGAGAGCTTACCATAACCTTGCAGGTACTACATTGAGACGGGTTCATGTGAATTGATTTGCTAAATGTGTTGCTTTCTTCAATATTATTGGTTGAAAATTGTAAATTGACAAAAAAAGACGTACAATCATATTAGTTATAGAGGCGTACAAACCCTCCCATTTTCATTGTCTCTATTTATATTTTTGAATTTTACAAGTGTCATATATTATATCATATTATATACGGAGTACATCATATCAAATCATATATGAGTATATTGTATATCACAATGATAATATATCTGACCATAAAATGATCACATATAATCCGTCTGAAGCCTTCAGACGGAAAAGACCGTCTGAATGGGGACTTACTGATTATATATTAATATTTAAAGTTAAAGCCAAAGCCACGTGTCGATTGTATAATGAGTTTACCACGTGTCGGTACATATATATGACTGCATTATGATTCGGTTGCTACTATTCATAAATTTTGATTCTTTCTATAAATTAAAGTGCGTCATTTAACAAAAGAAACGGAAGACAATATTTCATTACCATGAATCAATCTTACTTTATTCTGATATTTTCGGAAAAAAATAGAAAAAAATATAAATTATCAAAAAGTTAATTTAGATACTTATTATTATTTTCAATTTATATAAGTTGGAGTGACTTTAAAAAATTATATAACAACTAATGCATAACATTATTACATTGAAATGTAATACGTAAATAAGGTGTTAGCAAAGAATATGGGTAGACCGTAGACAAAGTAAAATTATCTAAAATTTAGTTATCTACTAAATCAAAAAATATATAAGTTTTTAATTTCAATAATATTTTACGTTACCACCCGTGCAATGAACGGGTTCAAAAACTAGTTTCCACTATAAATACCCCATTAGTCTAATTAGATGTAGATATTCTTCTTATCAATTCTTAGAGTAGTTAATATCAATCAAATCTCTCTTTAGTTTTGTAATCAACAATTGATCAAGTTTTAATACAAGTTCTATTTCCTTAATCTCTCTTTTGTTCATCCTTTATTTTGGGTAATTGAAGATTATTTGGGTTATTATTGGGAGATTGACAACCTCTCAATCAAGCATCAAGTACTTCTTTTATCTTTGCTTTATTATTGGAATCATTAGTAGTTATAATTCTCTTAATCCCTCTTTAATTATTGTTAATTACTTTCATTTATTCATCATGTTTCCTTTTGTTGGTATGATTGACAATCTTGCTAGCATGATCAACATGATAATGAGTGAGTAGTCTCTTGGCTAGGGTTAATGGGTGATTAGGGGAAACCAACATGGGGAATGATTCATGCTTAATTTAATATGCTTTCATGGTTTATTTGCTTGCTTGTTTTGATCTCAACTCATGCAGTTGTGATGTTTGATGAAATGCTAAGCCTATGAATCCTTGCATTTACCACCATCACCTATCTTTTCAATGAGACTTGTAAGACATAAACCAACTCGAGTCTCATTAGACCATGCATGTTGTTGAGTAGGGAAGACTAAGTCGACTTGTAGGTGTTGTACAATCTAATCGATTCGGCTCCGGGACCCAAACTTTCCTAGGATTGTAAGATATAACCCAACTCAATCCATCACAACAATAATTGCTTGCTTATAATTTGAGAACATGTTTGTATGATCAATTCCCATGATTCCCCTATGACCCCATGACACCCTAGTGCTTTTATCAATTGTTTACAACCCCTTTTTTCATCTTGCTTGTTTATTTTCCATTGCTATTTAGTTTAGTGACCTTCTACATCAACCCAATTTGTGACACCCCTAAGACACCACTAGTCTCAATAGAAATCTCATTTCAATACCCGTCCCTTGGGATCCGACCTTTACTTGCCTCTTTACTAATTGTAGAGTTGTTTGTGAAGCTATAAATTGTGTTTTGATTCGGACGTGACCCAACGACCACATCTATTTAATTGTGAACACGAAACGGACCGATCAAAAATGGCGCCGTTGCCGGGGACGGTGTTAGCTTGATTTAGATTTTCTTAAATTGTTATTAGCTGTGTCTTTCTTTGCCTTGGGGAAGTAAAACTCCTCAAGGTTTGTTCTAATTACTTTCGAGTTGTTTGATATTTTGCATGTCTAGAAGGTCACAAGGTGATTTGTTACCTTTTGACCGTGAAATTGAAAGAACCTTGACGAACAATAGGAGATTTGCTAGAAGGAATTTGAGAGGTATTAGTGAGGTTGTTCAACCAACTATTGAGTTCATCAACCCTTTTGCAAGAGAAGGAGAGGAGAACCCATTACAAAATACCCCACAAAATCAACCTACAATGCCTAAGTTTTCATCACATTCCGTACCCACCGAGGAGAACCTACCCAATGGTACTCCCACACCACAACATCTAACCGGAAATTTTATTGCCAAATCCGCCTTTATCCAATTAGTCGAAAGGAGCCAATTTGGGGGGATGCCTAGTGAAGACCCTCATTCTCATATGGAAACCTTTTGTGACTATTGTGATGCGATTTCTCAAACCGGTGTAACTCAAGACCAAATTCGATGGGTCTTATTTCCTTTTTCTCTAATTGGCACCGCAAAACAATGGTTGAAGGGCCTTGATAAGGCCACTCTCGGAATAGATTCTTGGAAGAAGTTGGCTCTAGCTTTCTACAAAAAATTCTACCCACCGGAAAAGACTGACATGCTAAGAGCTCAAATTACGGGTTTTAATCAAAGGGATGAAGAATCTTTGTATGAAGCTTGGGAACGGTTTAAGGGAATTTGTCGCTCATGTCCTCACCATGGACTTAGCGAATGGTATTTGGTACAACAATTTTGGAACGGTTTATATGAAGATTCAAGGAACATTCTCAACATGGGATCAAATGGAATGTTCACCGAAGTTGATGACAATCAAACATGGAACAAGATTGAGGAAATGGCGGTCCATAACTCACAATATAGTTGACCTCGCAAGGCTACTAGAGGAGGAAAACATGAAGTGGACTCTGTTACTCAATTGGGTGCTCAACTTAGTGCTCACATTGATACAATCAATTTGAAGTTTGAACAAGCTATGGCTAAACTTGAAGAAGCCTCAAAATCACCAAAGCATCATGTTAATGCCATGACGGCATCCTCATCAATCCCAAGTGGGATATATGAGAATTGTGGAACTTTGGGACATGACCAAAGTGAATGTAGGGGAACAAATGAACAAGTGAATGCTTTCCAAGCATACAAGAGTGGTACCCCTTATTCCAACTATTACAATGAAAACACCAAGTTTCACCCAAATCTCTCATACAAAAGCCAAAATGTTCAAAATCCTCAAACAACTTACACTCCACCTCCCATGAGAAACCAAAATCAAAGACCCTTTTACAACCAAAACCAAGGTTACCAAAATCAAAATCCATACAATCACCAAAATGACCAAGGTTTTGATGTTAAAAAAGCGGTCCTCCAAATGCAAAAGAATCAACAAGAATTTTTCACTCAAATGCAAAAAGATAGTCAAGCAAAGGAAACCACCATCAACAACATCCTAGCTCACACCAAGATGTTGGAAACACAATTGACTCAACTAGCATCTTCAAGCTCACAAAGACAAAAGGGGCAATTACCACCTCAAAGTAATCCCCCAAGACATGAAACGGTTAGTGCCATTCACTTGAGAAGTGGTACAAGGTATGAAGCACCGAAGAAGCAAGTTGAGGATGAAGTTGTGGAAGCTAGTGATAAGGAAGAAATTGTTCAAAACTCAAAAGATGGAGAATCATCAAAAGAAGAAATTTCAAAGAAAAATGAAGACAAGGTCAAGGAGAAGGAGCCCATTGTGATTAGACTTCCTTTTCCAAGTCGTCAATCCAAGCCCAAATTTGATGACCAACTTGGAAAGTTTATGGGAATTGTGAAGAATTTGGAAGTCTCAATTCCCTTCACGGAATTAATCAATCACGTGCCGGCCTATGCGAAATACATGAAAGACATCCTCACAAAGAAGAAGTCGATCCGGAAACTTGAGACTATCGCCTTCACTAAGGTGAGTAGTGCAATACTTCAAGGGAGTTCACCTCCAAAACTAAAGGATCCGGGAAGCTTCTCAATATCGTGTACCATTGGTGACACCACAATCAACAAAGCCTTATGTGATCTAGGGGCTAGTGTGAGTGTTATGCCGTACTCGGTAAGTAAAAGGTTGGGAATGGGAGAGCTTAAATGCACCAATATCACACTCCAAATGGCCGATAGATCGACGAAGACACCATTAGGGATATGGGAAGATGTCCCCGTGCGAATTGGGAAGTTTTTCATCCCGGTGGACTTTGTCATTGTTGATATGGAGGAAGACTCCAACATTCCAATCATTCTTGGAAGACCCTTCTTACACACCGCGGGTGCGGTGATTGATGTGAAACATGGTGAGCTCACTCTAGAAGTGGGAGATGAAAGCATAACCTTTAATCTTGACAAGACTATGAGAGCTCCCCGTTTACATGAACCATGTTTTATGATCGATCATTATAGCCGAAAGGATGAAAGGAAGAAGTCGGAACTCCAATGGAAGAAGAAAATTGAAGACGCTCCATTCAAAGAGCAAGTGAATTGTGACAAGGAGAACTCGCAAAGCTCACCAAAATCAAACAAAGAAGAAGAAGATGGCCTCATTGGCCAAGAAAAGGAAATGGGAAAGTTGTCACCATCAAATCAAGAGATTTTCAATGATCAACTTAATGAAGTTTGTGGTCTTTGGTACGATGAATTTGAAGGGATTTTTAATCCCTACATTGGTAATGCCATCGATCAAGACCGACAACAAGGGCCAAGGTCTATTGAAGACCTTTACCATGATAATGAACAAGCTTTTGATTACTTTTTCATGGTGTTGAGCAACATCAACAACACCTTGGACATGCCCCCTTGACATCTCATCAAGAATGAGAGTTTGGTGGAGTCCTCCCTAAACCACCATTTGTAAATATTTCTAACTCCCTAACTTGCATTTAAATTCTTGCATTGCATTTTTGTTATTTTTTGGATTTTTTATACTTTGATCAAGATAATTGTCATGTTTGAGAGAAGTGAGGGAGGGATTAATAATCTCAATTAATGTGTAGTGCTTTAGCTTAGTGTGGGGATGACAATTGCCTAGGCTATCTATGCCTTAGTAGTGCTCCCCACAATGAAGAACACGAGATATGAAGAAGAATGGAAGAATGGCAAGGGATATGCATTGTACACGGTTGGAACTGAATCCGGGTACAAAGAGGTCGAATCCGAGCGGATTCAGGAGAATCCGCCCGTTTTCAAGAAATCCGAGCGTGTTGGGAAGAAGACGCACGTCCTGAATTGAGTTGAAGTTTTCAAATTTCTGAATGACAGCAAATCCGAGCGTCCTACATCAGAATCCGCCCGTCTTCAAAAATCCGCACGTCCTGGAAAGAAGACGCCCGTCTTCTTAGCTGAGGAAAACAAGAAAAATTCCTGGACTGAAATCCGCCCGTCTTCAGGAGAATCCGCCCGTACCGTGTCTGCGAATCCGAGCGTCTTCTCTTAAAGACGCCCGTCTTTAGGCGAGTTTTTCCCAACCCAGAACAGGCAGAATCCGCCTGTCTTGAGCAGAAACCGCACGGATTGCCCCTGCAGTTCGAATTTTTCGGTCTTTATAAAACCCCTCCCACATTCATTTCTTCATTCCTTCATTCATAACACTACTTATAACCCTCAAAACCCTCATCCTCTCCATCACAAAAACAAAATTCCTCAACTACACTCACCAAAATCAAATCAAAACATCCTTTTAATAACAAATGAATCACTCCTTTTTCAATAAAAATCAAAACCAAGCACAAAATCTTCAACCTTTGAGTCAATTTTTGAATTCATAAAGGCAAAGCCTTTCATCTTTAAATCGATTTGGGTACACTAGAAATTGAAGATTTTCACTCTTTCTTGGTTAATTCATCAATGGCAAGGACTAAGGGAGCAACAAAGGCACCAAAGGCAAAGACACTTTCATTAAGGCAAAAGACTCTTCAAGCAAAGAAAGCATTGGCTATGGTGGTAGCAAACCCAAACTTGGAAGTGTAACAACAACAACAACCTCCCATGGGTGCAACAACATCTATTACTCCGGAAATTGATCAACTTGCAAACTATCCGGAGGTAACTTTCATTTCCAAAACCCATAGGGACACTTTTGCTAAGTTTGCTAGAAAATCATTTCAATCCACCAAGTTTATATGTGAAGATACCTTAGAAAAATTGGGTGTCCTTGAGCAAACTAGAGCCTTTTTCAAAGCCATGGGGTTGGAGAAATTGTTTGAATCAAAAGAGTTGACATACCCCTCCCTTACCTTAGAATTTTTGAGTTCTTTGAAAGTTAACAAGGTTGAGACTATGGAGAACCTCGAGTTTCGTCTAGCTAATGTTAGTAGACGCATCCCCTTTAGGGAATTGGGTAA
This sequence comes from Silene latifolia, assembly GCF_048544455.1. Lineage (NCBI taxonomy): Eukaryota > Viridiplantae > Streptophyta > Magnoliopsida > Caryophyllales > Caryophyllaceae > Silene > Silene latifolia. The sequence goes on from NW_027413701.1 coordinate 1,693,683, forward strand.
AGCTTTGGGTCTTAGTGATGAACCGAGTTATTTTAAGAATGTTGGCAAATATGACCCCGACCCTCTTTGGGAGGCAATTTCCGGAAGGAAATTTGAAGACTTTCATGCGTGTCGTGCTCTTTTAGTCCACCATCCGGGCATAAGAGTATGACATAAGGTCGTAGGGAGCACCATCAATGCAAGAAAAGACATCAATCATTTCACCAAACTCGATTTTGTTCTTCTTGAGTCGGCTTTGAACATTGGAAGAGTACACACCAAGCCTTTCAACTTTCTAAGGCTATTGGTGGATATATGGCTCAACATTTATTGTGGGAAAAAAGGCACTACCGTTATTGTGAATGGAGGCCTAGTCACTATCCTAGCTAAATACTTTGATCCTAACTTCAACAAAGATAACAAGTATGAGGCGAAAGAAGGTGGTCATCTCGTTGATTTGCATACTATGATACACAAGTACAAGTGGGTTGCCCATAACCCTCTTGACACCAAGTACGGATGGCTCACTAGTGAGGCTAGTTCTTTCACTTTGCCTTCAAAGATTTGTCGATTGAGTGTCCACCGGAACAATTATCTACTTCCCCTTTCAAAAGAGGCCGAGTATATTATCCAACAACAAAAGGGTGAACTTGAAATACCCTCCTCTTCCATTGTCACACCACCTTACCCTTTTGAGTATCAAGAGTTCAAGCCGGAAGGAATTGAAGCAAGAAATGATTACTTGACTCTTCTCATGCAAGCAATGCACAAGCAAGCCTTTGAGGATCGGAAAAATGCTTACTTAGCTCAATATCAACCCCTCTTACACTTAGCTAGGCAAGGACTACTTGACCCATCATGTCCTTTGCCTAGTTGGGCGGATAAGGAAGTCCTATTTTCGAGTGCATCTAGGGTTGTTCCGGGTGACAATGAGGTTGTTGGTAATGAAGAAGTTGATGATAACATTGATGAAGAAGCTAGTGAAGAAGGAGAAGAGGATGATGAGCAAAATGAAGACGAAGGTGTAGGGTAATATCCGTATAAAACTCCTTAAAACTAAGGACTATAACGTAATTTATCATGTGATTAATGGTCATAAACGAAAAACAAGAGAAACGATAAAAGAATAAGAATCAACCTCGGGTCCTGTGTAAAATCGGCCTAAGAACAGAAATCAACGCAGATTTCCTCCTAATCGTTGCACCCAAGATCGTCTGAGACTATGCCCCTTGTGCTACAAATTGCTCTCTGATTGCCTTGCAATATTGAGAGAGCTTTTGTGAGTTTTCTGATGTGAGATCTAGAATTTCAGAGAAAAAGGCTCCAAAACCCTAATTTTTCTTCAAATGAGAAGGATTAGGTCAAAAGGAGAGAAGGACTCTCCTTTTGTTCTATTCGGTCGACCGAATGCAAAGGGAGGGAGTGGGCTTTCCACTTTCTCCTTATTTAACTCGTGGTCCGACTCGTTTTGCTAAATGTATATGACGGGTTTTAATCATAAATCGTTATCCGTTATCGGATATTAAAATATCGACAAATAACATGAATCAGTCGATATGTTAATACTTGTCCGACAATGACAATATTGTATAATTAATCAATTCAATATACATTAATTAAATATAACCGTTTATATTCAATTTACGAATTAATCGCTTAATTCACCTTAGCCAGTATTATATAATCCGTATTAAATAAATATCTCAACATCGCGTTTGACTAATTATTAGTCAATAACTCCGACTAACCGTTTAGTCATATTAGGCATCAACATGACTGTATTTTCATACCGTCACATCTCTCAAACTTATCCTATAGGTGTGACTTTTAGGGACCAGTTGATCACCGCCATCTGTATGACAATAACGTCGAACTTATCTAGCAAGCCAACCGTTATTGATAAACGTGGACCAACTGATAATAATACAAAAGTATACCCTTTAATCCTTTTAGAGATTTATATGTCACTGCACTAACTGTGGAGGACACCAACCCCAACAAGCTCCCACTTGTCCGTACAAGTGTACGTGCAATAACGTTATCCGCACTAACTGGAAGACACCGGCTCCAACAAACTCCCACTTGCCCGTGCAAGTGTATGTGCGATAACCGATTCTCATATCCATTTAAAATTTCTCCCACTCAATGTAAAACAATTTGCAGATCCGTATCCGCAAAGGTCGTATTTTACAATCGATCTGTATCAAGAGTGGTTTCCCCGACTAGAGAGTAACTTAATTGATAAAACGAATCCGTATTCGAGCATGGCCATGCATTTCGATTCTGACTCCTCGAGTGGCCCCGAGAAATATCGAGTACCTGATAAAGGCTGAATATTTCCTTCAACTCGACTCCTGCCGATCTAAGCACAGCATGAAATGACCCAGAAAAAATCTACTTGGCCCCCTGTTACGGATGACCGCGAGAAAGAAACCAAAGTCACCCAAAATCTGCCTAATCTCAAGAGACAGTCGATAGTCAAAAGAATCGACTCTTAGGATCACCATGGAGGTCCTATCCACGACCTGGCACCGAATGTTATAAAACATTTAGGACTCCACGTCGTTGTCACAATTGTGTCCTACGAGATATCCGTATAACTCGCCTCTGTGATTGGTCAGTCAACCGTTTGACTTATGGTTCGTTGAACCCACCATCAACCAACGTCACAAAATAATTGCCAGAGTTATCAGCTCACGTGGGCAATTAAGGACCATAATATAATGTTTGTTCAGTTCACTTTATGGTGTTCAAAATTGTCGTACAATTCCACATGAAAAACAAAATATATATAAATATCAAAACGATGATGTCGTATAGAGTACACGAGAAAATGAATCTAATCCATAAAAAAAAGTACTACAACTCAGGAACACGTTTAATTCCCATGGAAATAACATGCCCTTCATGCTTATCTTGTCGTAATGGTTTAGTGAGAGGATCTGCTATATTATCATCTGTAGCAATCTTTTCTATCATTACCTCCTTTTGCTCCACGTAATCTCGGATTAGATGAGCTTTCCGTTGTACATGTCTAGACTTGTTGCTAGACTTAGGCTCCTTAGCCTGGAAGATGGCACCTCTATTGTCGCAATAGATGGTGATCGGGTCATTCGAACTAGGCACTACAGATAGTCCTTGTAAGAATTGACGCATCCATATCACTTCCTTTGCGACTTCCGGACGCGGCATAGTACTCGGACTCAGTCGTAGAATCTGCTGTAGCACTTTGTTTGGAACTTTTCCAGCTGACTGCAGCGCCATTAAGAGTAAAAACGAATCCAGACTGAGATTTCGAGTTATCTCGATCCGTTTGGAAGCTAGCATCTGCGTAACCGGTTGCGCATAGTTTTTGATCGCCTCCATAAGTCAATGCCCAATCTTTAGTCCTCCGTAGGTATTTAAGAATGTTCTTTGACCATCCAATGTGATTCACCGGATCTTTGTTGGAATCGACTTGTCATACTCAATGCATATGCCACGTCCGGACGTGTGCATATCATGGCATACATGATTGATCCTATAGCCGAAGCATAAGGAATCCGAGTCATGCGCTCTATCTCTTCCGGTGTCTTTGGTGCCTGAGACTTGCTCAAATGCACCCCTCGAGCCATAGGAAGAAACCCCTTTTTGGAGTTAGTCATGCTGAATCTCTCTAGAATCTTGTCTATATAAGACTCCTGACTGAGAGATAACATCCGACGTGATCTATCTCGATAGATACGGATGCCCAAAATTCTTTGTGCCTCACCCAGATCTTTCATCTGGAAGTGGTTTTTCAACCATACCTTTACCGAAGTTAAGAGAGGTATGTCATTCCCAATGAGAAGTATGTCATCAACATACAATATTAGGAAGACAATCTTGCTCCCACTCGACTTGATATATAGACATGGTTCCTCGACCGATCGAGTAAATCCATTTTCTTTTATCACTTGGTCGAAACGATGATTCCAACTCCGAGAAGCTTGCTTAAGTCCAAAAATGGAACGCTTAAGCTTGCACACTTTCTTAGGATGTTCAGGATCGATGAAACCTTCGGGTTGTACCATTTAAGAAGGCGGTTTTCACATCCATCTGCCAAATTTCATAGTCATGAAAAGCGGCAATCGCTAAGATAATCCGAATGGAACGCAGCATGACTACGGGTGCAAAAATTTCATCGTAGTGCAAACCTGACACTTGGGTGAAACCTTTAGCAACTAGTCGTGCTTTATAGATATCTTGTTGACCTTCCACAAAATGCTTTATCTTGTAAAGCCATTTGCATTGAAGGGGACGAACCTTAGCAGGTAAGTCAACAAGATCCCAAACGTTGTTCTCATACATGGAGTCCATGTCGGATTGCATGGCCTCAAGCCATAGCTTTGAGTCGGAACTAGTCATGGCACCTTTATAGGTTGCGGGTTCACTACTCGTTAAGAGCAGAATGTCATCTATGTCATGTTCCTCGACCATACCAATGTATCTGTCCGGAGGAATAGAGACTCTACCCGACCTCCTAGGTTCCTCGGGAATACTAACGCAGTAGGGATTGAAGGAACTGGTTCCTCCAATGGTTGCTCGGCATTTGGTTCTGGAATCTCCGATAGTTCGAAGGTTCTATTACTCCTCGCGTTCTCGAGAAACTCCTTCTCTAAGAATGTCGCACTAGCCGCAACAAATACACGTTGTTCGGTTGGCGAATAGAAGTAATGACCAAATGTTCCTTTAGGATAACCTATAAAGTATGTCTTGACCGATCGCGGGCCGAGCTTATCCTCGTGTCTCCACTTGACATAAGCCTCGCAGCCCCAAACCCGTATAAAGGACAAGTTGGGGACCGTTCCCTTCCATAGTTCATATGGAGTCTTGTCAACAGCTTTAGACGGACTTCGGTTAAGTATTATAGCAAACGAGGAAGAGCATAACCCCACAATGAATCGGCAATACGGTGTGACTCATCATGGATCGAACCATATCAAGTAGTGTTTGATTTCTCCGTTCGGACACACCATTCAACCGAGGTGTTCGGTGGAGTTAATCGTAAGACAATCCCACGAGTCCTTAAGGTGTTGATCAAACTCGTGTGAAAGATACGCCGCCACCACGGTCGATCGTAGTGTTTTAATCTTTCTACCCAGTTGGTTCTGTACCCGATTCTGGTATTCTTTGAATTTCTCAAAGGACTCACTTTTATGCTTCATCAAGTAGACATAGCCATATCTACTTAAATCGTCCGTGAAAGTGATGAAATACCTATAGCCTTCTCGTGCGGTGATTGACATAGGTCCACACACATCCGTATGTATGAGTCCTAATAGGTCAGCAGCGCGCATTCCAACACCTTTGAAGGAAATTCGAGTCATCTTACCAATGAGACATGATTCACACGTGCCAAATGATTCAAAATCAAAGGCCGAGATAGCTCCATTCTGTATGATTTGTTTAACGCGTTTCTCATTAATGTGTCCCATACGGCGGTGCCATAGATAAGTTTGATCTTTGTCACCAACCTTTAACTTTTTATTCATTACGTGAAATATTTCGGTGGTCTGATCTAAAACATAAATTCCATTCATGGAGACCGCCTTGCCGTAAATCATATCGTGTAACGAGAAAATGCGACTATTATTCTCTATTACAAATGAAAAACCAAGTTTGTCAAGTACGTAAACCTGAAATAATGTTTTTAGATAGGTTGGGTACATAATAGCAGTTATATAAAAATAACTCAAATCATTTGGGAAGTGAATCACATATGTTCCCCTCGAGACGGCAGCCACTCGTGCTCCATTCCCGACACGCAGTCCACCTCACCCTTTACGAGGGGTTCGATGTTTCGAGCCCCGCACATGATTGAGATGAGAACCACAACCAAGTATCTAGTACCCAAGTTCCGTAACTTGCGTGGTTAATCTCAATCATATGAATAAAAGAAGAAGAAGTAGACATACCAACAGGAGTAACGCGACCTGCTTTGATGTCCTCACGGTATACAGGACATGTGCGCCTCCAATGCCCAGTCTTGTGGCAATGATGGCATTCCACGTTACCGTCCATGCTCTTTGTCGCGCCTAGTGAGGTGCTCGACTCACCAGGCCCACTCTTTTCTGATCCCGACTTCTTAAACTTCGGCTTACCTAGTGCTAGGTCTGCCTGAGCTTTGCCCTTACCGTTGCCCTTGTTTGACACAACGAGAACATCCTTTTTCAGGCTCCCACTAAACTTCATGTCCTTCTCGGTCTGTACGAGAAGGGAGTGTAGTGCATGAGGACTTTTCTTCAAATAATTCATATAGTAATTGGCTCTAAAGAGCGCAAAACCATCGTGGAGTGAATGAAGCATGCGGTCAATCACAATGTTCTCACTGATCTTACAATCAAGTGCCTCCAGTTTCTCGACATTCTCAATCATGCTGAGAATGTGTGGGCTAACTGGTTGGCCCTTCTGGAGTTTTGCCTCAAAGAAGCGACAAGTATGCTCATAGGTCACGATTCTCGGTGCTTTCGAGAATTCCTTAGTGAGCGTGGTGAAAATCTTGTTTGCACCTTGGGCTATGAAGCGTTTCTGCAAATTGGATTCCATTGCAAAAATGAGTACGTTCTTTATCGCACCCGCTTCCATGACGAAATCGCTATACGTGGCGATCTCGTTAGCTCCAGCCGTGGGGCCTGGGTTTGGCGGGATGGGCTCTATCAGATATTTGAGCTTCCCGTCAGCAATGGCAGCATTCCGTAATGCCGCCTCCCAGTCCGCGAAGTTTGATCCATCATTCTTCAGTCGAGTAGACTGATTCATCTGATTCATGAAGATCCGAAGCCAGGACTCACGGTCCAATGTGGCACTTGGCATTGGGTCGTCCGTACGGCCAGCCATTTTGTTATTAGCAGTTTAAATGACCGTGTTCTACACTGAAAAAGAAAGAAAAACAAAACGAAATAAGCAACTCATCGAGGTGATTTAAGTCTATTTAAAATTCATTTTAACGTGTAGACTCATTTCACTTGTATAATCGATCTACCTCAAGAATTATACAAATGATCCCAAGACTCAATTTCCGTAAATTGATAAGCCAACTGTTTTGCTAGTTCTACAGTTAGAACTCTTGGTCGATAGATTTCCGTAAATCCTATCTTTAGTCCACCATAATCACAGGATCGTACGAGTGACCATAGTGTTGAGATAAAATAGGTCAATCAGTTCCAACTTACCCGACGTAGAAGGGGTCATATTATGCCTACCGACGAAGAAGGGATTCATTGGAGTTTGACCTATAAAGACTATTCTCAATTTTTGGTTATAGGAGGAAGATCCCATCAACTTAGTTTTAATTCATTTTAAGTGAACGAAAATCTAGCATTACGTGAATGAATTAATTTAGGTGATGGCTTAATAAGACCGTGTGACATCTGTATGTCATAGAAAACTAACGCGTAACCTCTATATGAGTCAGTTTTCATGCAAATATTAGGTGGTTTGGTTTTAGGCGGAATATGATGCAAACTATCGTTACGATGAAAAACATGAAAAAAATGCAAAACGTAAATAAAAAGTCCTAGTGTGGCCTATCCTAGCAGAATTAACATAATACAACTTTGGAATCCACCGTTGGACCCGAGAAGCATGTCTTGATGTTTCATCTTTGTTCATGCAGCGGGAGTAAGCATCCGATCTCCATCTTTGGTCTCGTCAAAATTACAATTCAAAAATTACAAAATATAAACCTATTTACATTCTAAATTAAAACTGTAATTACAAGAAAGAAAACAAAACGGAGATGCGAGATCTCAAAATACAACCAAGACCGTGTTCCATCATTACGGTAACACGTTCTACTAAGGCCACACTAAGTTACAACCGTTTGTAAAATTAAATACGTAATAAAAAAACATTCATGGCATTCAAAAGTAACGATAAATAAAAATGCATCAACTAAAACAAAATTTATTCGTGACATAATTCCGTAATTATGTTAAATTTATCCAAACCACCTTTTAACGATTAAAATTATGTGACAAAACCGCTTTTATCAACTTAATTTTAAACCATTACAATCCGTTACATTAAACCGCTTTAAATAACTAAATGGTACGTGTGTGAACCGTTTCACAATCAAGCGAGTGTACAAAATCCGTATAATGTACATTTTATGGCCAAAAGGAAAAATAAAACAAGGAAAAATAATTTTTCAGCGCTGCCAAAACACTTTACCTCTCGATCGAAAAATAAAACGCTCGTGAAATCGATTTGACAAAACAAAACCAATTGCAATTTTGACCTAATTCGTATTAAATTAAATCTAGAATTGACAAAACCTTAACATATTGCTGTAAAGACCGTTTATAAAACAATATGCAAAAACAAATCGAAAACAAAACCAATCGATCGAGACACTACAGTCCTCGATCGATCGATCGATTAATTTTTGTTTACATAAAAGAGAAAATCGAGGCGTGAACAACATATCACGGCTTTCAAGGCAAAATTATCGATTCAAATCGTTTTATGAAAATCACGATGAAAAATTTACGTGGCCTCGCTCTGATACCACTTGTAGGGTAATATCCGTATAAAACCCCTTAAAACTAAGGACTATAACGTAATTTATCATGTAATTAATGGTCATAAATGAAAAACAAGAGAAACGATAAAAGAATAAGAATCAACCTCGGGTCCTGTGTAAAATCGGCCTAAGAACAGAAATCAACGCAGATTTCCTCCTAATCGTTGCACCCAAGATCGTCTGAGACTATGCCCCTTGTGCTAGAAATTGCTCTCTGATTGCCTTGCAATATTGAGAGAGCTTTTGTGAGTTTTCTGATGTGAGATCTAGAATTTCAGAGAAAAAGGCTCCAAAACCCTATTTTTTCTTCAAATGAGAAGGATTAGGTCAAAAGGAGAGAAGGACTCTCCTTTTGTTCTATTCGGTCGACCGAATGCAAAGGCAGGAACTGGGCTTTCCACTTTCTCCTTATTTAACTCGTGGTCCGACTCGTTTTGCTAAATGTATATGACGGGTTTTAATCATAAATCGTTATCCGTTATCGGATATTAAAATATCGACTAATAACATGAATCAGTCGACATGTTAATACTTGTCCGACAATGACAATATTGTATAATTAATCAATTCAATATACATTAATTAAATATAACCGTTTATATTCAATTTACGAATTAACCGCTTAATTCACCTTAGCCAGTATTATTTAATCCGTATTAAATAAATATCTCAACATCGCGTTTGACTAATTATTAGTCAATAACTCCGACTAACCGCTTAGTCATATTAGGCATCAACATGACTGTATTTTCATACCGTCACATCTCTCAAACGTATCCTATAGGTGTGACTTTTAGGGACCAGTTGATCACCGCCATCTGTATGACAATAACGTCAAACTTATCTAGCAAGCCAACCGTTATTGATAAACGTGGACCAACTGATAATAATACAAAAGTATACCCTTTAATCTTTTTAGAGATTTATATGTCATTGCACTAACTGTGGAGGACACCAACCCCAACAGAAGGTGGAGAAGCAAGTGAAGAGGGAAGTGGCAATAAGACCACTTCTAATGAGGATAATGATGATAGTGATGATATGATGGAAGATTAGCAAGCTTTGGAGGCTCCTACCCTCTCAAGGTTTGTCTATTTCTCTCTTTGTTCTATTTATTTATTTTTCTTGATCATTGTTGGAGTAGTCCTAGCACCATTGAGGACTCACACCTCGGTACTTTTTGAGGTGTTCTCATTTTATTGTTCCCACTTTCAAAATCCAAAATGACAAATTAGTTTCATGCATTGCATAGTGTGTGCATGAACTACACCCATCCTTGGACATTAGCAATAGTGTCTAACTCGGTTTGGGGAAGTTAATGCATACACAACGGGAGGTAATCTAAATTATCCTCTCCGTCATAAACAAAAACCATGCATCATGTAGTGTAGACTAGTGTAGATTGCACCTAGTGTAGAAATCATGCATCATGTTTGCATAATTTCCCATCATTTTGGCCATTGAGGACAATGCCCATATTAGTGTGGGGATGGGGAATTCTAACTTAACTCTTATTCGAAAAACCATAAAAATTTGAAAAACCCCAAAACATGTTTATTCCTTTTATAGTGTAGTTATATTATATATATATTGTATATATTGTGTTTGTTCTATCCTTGTTCACATTGATCGACTACGCCACATCCGAGACATGAGGATCATGAAGACCGCATGGTATGATCTTTCCAATCTCCTTTTTCCTCTTTATGTTAATGACTATGTGGCTTTATTTTGATTGATGCGGTATAACAATGTGAATTTAGGACTTGCATTTAGTTTATATGTCATATTAGTTGATAGAATCACTTGCATTAGGATGTTTATATTAGTTGCATCATTGCATGTAGTTGCATTTAGAAAGAAAAAAAAAGTTTTGAAAAGTGCCTAATTGAGAACTTTGACAAGAGCAACTAAGCCATTACAAATACTTTTTCAACTTAAGACTTTGCCTACTAGAATGGTTGTAAAACACCCTAGATAGTGTCATACTAGTGTCTTTTGAACCATGACCTAAAGCCTAGTCAAGGGTTTGCATGTGAGTCACCTATCCAACCCCGTGATGCGATGTGGACTTGGTTAACTTGTCTAGGTGACCTTGATTGACCTTGTGGTAAGGCAACCCAAAAATACTTTCTATCAATAAGTTTGAAGTGCTCATTTCAAAGAATTTTGTTATGTGGAAGTAATTTAATGCCAAGGAAACCTCAAATGTTATGAATTGTTGAATGTTGAGAAATTTAATTGTTTTGATGGAGGCGTACCACTTCGATGTGCTTTGGAGCGGGATCCATTGAATTTGGCCCCCACACGGTTGTGAATTCGGCCGCCCAGAGACAGAGTGACTATCACCCCGAAAAGCTATTGTCTAGAGGTTAACCGGTTGCCTAATAAGCGATTGGCGAAAGCAAAGGACACTAGCCCGGAAGGGACAAACCCCATCTTAAATTTTTGAAATGTGAAAATGAAATGAGGACAATTTTGAATACTAGTCATATCCACCGTTGTGTATAAAGATTTGAGCATTTCATTCCCAAAAATCTTTTGTCAAACCACTTTGTCGAGCTTGGGACGATCCATGACCTTTACTTTTGTAGAGAATTCGAGACTTGTCATGTCATATGCTACTAGCATCATAGGGATCATCATTCCACCACCATCCGATCGCCCTTGACGAAAGCATTTGGACATTGAGGACGAAAGTAGTCTAGTTTAACACCATTTGGAGGTGATTTAGTGCCATCCTCTTAGCCTTAGTAATTTGTTGAACTAGTATTTTTGAAGGATTACATGCTCTTAAATTTGTTCTCTCTTGGTTGCCTCCGCCACTTGATGAGGAAGTGGCTATTCCTTTTGTAGATGCATCCATTATTTGATTTTGTGTGCTTAATGTTTGGATGTATCGCCATTTTTGCAAGACCCACCTTGCCTTGCAAGAAGGCATCCTACCTCATGGTTGTCTTGTTGTGAGTTGAAGGGGTGGAGTGAGACCCGCTAATTGTCTCATATCGGCTATGTTATTAGGTTAGTTTAAATAATGGTCCTAGTCTTTGTCACCTCTTTACTCGGGACGAGCAAAGGTTCGGTTTGGGGATATTTGATGTGACCATAATTAGCGCATATTTAGCCCCCGAATTAGCCTTGTTCCCATGCTTTTTAGTGCATATTTGGGTCATTTATTGTCTTTAGTTCTTTGTTTTGCATATTCTTTGAGATTTTGATCCCTTGGTAGGAAAGGAGTGCAAATCTTGTATTTTCATGGCAAAACGAGACTAAATTGATTGAATTCAATGACTAAGCATCAAGGAGAGACAAGACTAGAAGGCCTTTGTACATATTATAGTAGATGAGCAATGTTGAGAAAGGATCCTTGAGTCCCCAAGGAAATCCCCAAGGAATTTATGGAGAAAAGGGAAGAAAAGAAGAAGAAATGTTGCTGAGGCACAATCCGTGCGGATTGTCTACAATCCGGCCGTTCTCCACATGCACAATCCGTGCGGTTTCACCCCAAGACGCTCGGATTTGCAGCTGCCACAATCCGTCCGGATTCCTCCAAAACCGCCCGTGTTCCACCGCCAGAATCCGCCCGTCCCGACTCCAAAACGCACGGATTCCTGTACAGCGCAATTTTGTCTTCTCCAAGCTACAAAGAAAGAAGTCCTTCCTTCGAAAAATACCGGCTCCTCCCTGCTCAATCTAAAAAGTGTAATTACTAGTTTAGCCCTTAGTTAACCCTAATGCATCCCCCTAATTTCTACTATAAATACCCCATTAGTCTAATTAGATGTAGATATTCTTCTTATCAATTCTTAGAGTAGTTAATATCAATCAAATCTCTCTTTAGTTTTGTAATCAACAATTAATCAAGTTTTAATACAAGTTCTATTTCCTTAATCTCTCTTGTGTTCATCCTTTATTTTGGGTAATTGAAGATTATTTGGGTTATTATTGGGAGATTGACAACCTCTCAATCAAGCATCAAGTACTTCTTCTATCTTTGCTTTATTATTGGAATCATTAGTAGGTATAATTCTCTTAATCCCTCTTTAATTATTGTTAATTACTTTCATTTATTCATCATGTTTCCTTTTGTTGGTATGATTGACAACCTTGCTAGCATGATCAACATGATAATGAGTGAGTAGTCTCTTAGCTAGGGTTAATGGGTGATTAGGGAAAACCAACATGGGGAATGATTCATGCTTAATTTAATATGCTTTCATGGTTTATTTGCTTGCTTGTTTTGATCTCAACTCATGCACGTGTTATGTTTGATGAAATGCTAAGCCTATGAATCCTTACATTTACCACCATCACCTATCTTTTCAATGAGACTTGTAAGACATAAACCAACTCGAGTCTCATTAGACCATGCATGTTGTTGAGTAGGGAAGACTAAGTCGACTTGTAGGTCTTGTACAATCTAATCGATTCGGCTCCGGGACCCAAACTTTCCTAGGATTGTAAGATATAACCCAACTCAATCCATCACAACAATAATTGCTTGCTTATAATTTGAGAACATGTTTGTATGATCAATTCCCATGATTCCCCTATGACCCCATGACACCCTAGTACTTTTATCAATTGTTTACAACCCCTTTTTTCATCTAGCTTGTTTATTTTCCATTGCTATTTAGTTTAGTGACCTTCTACAGTAACCCAATTTGTGACACCCCTAAGACACCACTAGTCTCAATAGAAATCTCATTTCAATACCCGTCCCTTGGGATCCGACCTTTACTTGCCTCTTTACTAATTGTAGAGTTGTTTGTGAAGCTATAAATTGTGTTTTGATTCGGACGTGACCCAACGACCACATCTATTTAATTGTGAACACGAAACGGACCGATCAATAATCCAGCTGAAATGACAACAATTGCTCTCAATCAACCAGTTCAAGGTGCTGTGCAGGCAGTGGTTGAAGGCAGTGGTTCTGGTAATCAGTGTGATAATGGATAGCAATGGGTATTGGAACGTAAGGGGTATGAATAAGTTGAATAAACAGTTAGAAGTTAGGAGGTTTATGCAGATGAATAATGTCAGCCTATTTGGCATTTTGGAAACTAGAATTAAGAATAAAAAATGAGGGAGTGTAAGGAGTAACATCTGGAATAACTGGGCAATCAGTACTAATAATTCTCAACATGAGGGGGTAGGATTTGGATTGTTTGGAATCCTGCTGTGTACCAAATTGATATTAAGGATATGACTGCTCAAACTATGCATTTGGAGGTCATTAATAGAGGCAACCTAAGACACTTCTGGGTTACCTTTGTTTATGGATTCAATAAAGTAGTAGACAGAAGGAATTTTTAGAAGTCCTTGAGAGAGTATAGCTTCGATATGGATGATGCCTTGCTCATTAGAGGAGATTTCAATAATGTGCTTTATGCCAATGAGAGAATTGGGTCTGAGATCACTCTTGCTGAAGTTAAACCCTTCCTTGATTATGTTAATGAATGCAAGATCACTGACATGAAGGCAGTTGGATCTTTCTATACATGGAACAACAAGCAAGAAGTGGCCACTAGAGTTTACAGTTGAATTGATAGGGCTTTGATTAATGATAATTGGTTAGATGCTTACCCTGAAGCATATGCTCATTTTATGACTGAGGGGACTTTTGACCACTGCCCTTGTGTGATTTATCTAGATGGGCCACCTAGGGGTAGAAATGCTGCTTTTAAATATCAGAATATGTGAGCTTTAGCTCCTGCATTCCAAGAGATTATTGAGAGGAGTTGGAGCTCCCCAGTTTTGGGTACCCCTATGTTCAAAGTGGCCTCTAAATTGAAACGTCTGAAAAGAGAGTTGAAAATGTTGAATAAGGAATATTTTAATGGTGTGGAGAATAATTCCAGTCTGCTGTTGATTGCCCTCCATGATATCCAGAAACAGTTGAGGGATAACCCCTTGACACTGCACTTATTGCTACTGAAATTGAACTTCAGAAGGAGTACATCATTCTGGAGTCTACGAGGCATAAATTTTTAGCTCAAAAAGCTAAGATAACTTAGATCAATGAGGGTGATGACAATACTGGTTTTTTTCACTCCTCCATCAAAAAGAGAAGAAGTGTGAATAGAGTTATTCAGATTACTGGACAGGATGGACTGGTCCACAACACTAGGGAGGATATAAATGATGCTTTTGAAAACTACTTTAAGAGTATCCTGGGTGAACATACTAATGTTACTCCTGTTCATCTGAGTACTGTCAGAAAGGGGAAAGTGCTTACTGAGGAGCATCATTCCCTTCTCAATAAACCAGTTACTAGGGAGGAGGTGAGGCAAGCTATTTTTTCTATTCCTGACACTAAAGCACCTGGACCTGATGGCTATAGAAGCCAATTCTATATGGATGCTTGGCCTCAAATTGGGGAGGAGGTTACTATCGCCATTCTTGATTTTTTTCAACAGTGGGAAGATGTTAAAGCAAGTGAATAACACTATGGTTACCTTGATCCAAAAAATTGAACTACCTACTTCCGTGACTCAGTTTCGCCCTATTTCTGGCTGCAATGTTCTTTACAAAGCAATATCTAAAGTGTTATGCAACAGGCTGGGGGAGGTCTTACCTGAGGTGATAAGTCATAACCAGAGTGCCTTTATCAGAGATAGGGATATTGTGGAAAATATTCTAATTTGTCAAGATTTGACCAAGTTGTATAATAGATCATCTTGCTCCCCTAGAGTGATCATGAAGCTGGACCTTCAAAAAGCTTATGACTCTTTAGAATGGAGCTTCCTTGAGGAGATGATGCAGGCTCTAAATTTCCCTACTAAGTTCACCAACATGATTATGGAATGTGTTTCCACTTCACATTACTCTTTGTCTCTTAATGGAGAAATTTTTGGGTTTTTCAAGGGACAGAGGGGGTTAATACAAGGGGATCCATTATCACCCTTACTCTTTACAATGTGCATGGAATACTTAACCAGGGTGTTGAATGTGGTTCAGGAGTATGAGGAGTTTAAATATCACCCCCTTTGCAGGAACTTAAAGCTTTCTCATTTGTGCTTTGCAGATGATTTGTTACTTTTTGTTAAAGGAGATAGGAGATCTATAGTCCTGATGCTTCGTGCTTTTGCTACATTTTCAGCTGCCTCAAGACTGAAAATGAATGCTAGTAAATCAAATATCTATGGCAATGGGATGATTCAGGGATTATTGCAGGAGATTGCTGATCTTTCTGGTCTGAAAGTTGGGTCTCTGCCATTTAAATACTCGGGGATCCCAATTGCTCCAAGAAAACTCTCAGTCTTTGAATGTAATATTCTGGTTGAAAAGGTTGTGGATAGAGTTAGGGCTTTAGGTGCTAGGAAACTTTCTTATGCTGGTAGACTAGTACTTATTAAATCTGTCCTAAGCACTCTCCTTTCAAAATCGGCCAGAATATTTATCCTCCCCTCTACTGTGCTGAAGAAAATTGAGTACATTTGTAGAAATTTCCTGTGGCAAGGGGACATTCATGCAAAAGCACCAGCTCTGGTTTCATGGGAGAGTGTTTGTTATCCTAAGACGCAAGGAGGTTTGGGGATTACTGATATCACTCTATGGAACTGAGCTGCAATGGGAAAATATGTTTGGTGGATTATGTAGAAGAAGGATCACTTATGGGTTAAATGGGTTCATAGTATATATATTAAACAAACTGATTGGAAAACCTATGAACCAAATACTGGGGCTAGCTGGTCCTGGAGAAGTCTTTGTAGATGTAAAAATCAAATGCTCCCTGGGTATGCTGATATATGGTGGCTTGATGAGGATGGAATATACTCTGTGGCTAGTGGATATAAGTGGCTCAGAGGGGATAATCCAGTTGTATCTTGGCATTCGTGGATTTGGAAAACTGTAAACCTCCCTAAGCACTTTTTCATAGGGTGGTTGATTATGAGGAAGAGATTGCTCACTAAGGATAGACTGTGCAGGTTGGTTTGTAATGCAGAGGAAGGGTGTGATATATGTGGGACTAATAAGGAGACTCATGATCATCTCTTTTTTCAGTGTCCCTATAGTAGCAGGTGTATCCAGTTACTCTCTGATTGGTGTAAGGTTCATCTGCCTACATCAAACATAGAGGACTGGTGGAGCATGAAGTCTTTCCTGTCCCAGATTGAAGCTGACATTTTAGCTGCCATTCTGGTAGCTGCTCTATACAATGTCTGGTGGATGAGAAACCATTGCAAGATAAACGCTATATTGTTTAGGCCTGAGTACGTCGTAGATAACATTAAAAATGTGATTAAAAATAGGTGTAAGAATAGATGGCAGGACATTATGTCCTTCCATTGGCTACATTTGTGAGAGTTGGGAGGTTCTTTATGATGTAGCTTGTCTGTAAGTTTTTCATATACAAATTGTAAGAGTCGGTGTAATGATTGCTCGGTGATGATATAATATATCCTTACATTCTACCAAAAAAAAATTTGTATACTGTCCAATATAAATCTGTGTCTTTAAACAGTCTATCCGGGTGTTCAAAACAAGTCCAAAGTTTATGTCCAAAATTTTAGTCTTTTTATTCACAATAAACAGTCCATTTCACTGCTAAAATCGAGTCTTATTTGTCCAAATATCGAATCCTAAGAGTTTTACTTCAGAAATTAACATCATACTAACTAATTCACAAGAAATTCACAAGAAAAACAAACCTATTTCAAAACTAATTGAATTAAGTTTAATAAAACCTAAACTAATCAAAACAAATTCAATTAACTTGCGAAATCGCAGCATATAATCAATTAAGACTCACAAATAAAGTCATACAATCGATTAAAAACAACAATAAATGATTTATCTTCAATTTTAACTTCAATTACAAAGCTAATTTATAAAAAAAAGTGACTAACCTTGAAATTGACGACTGGCGGTGGTGGCGGTTGGCGGCAGTGGTGGTGGTAGTGGCGGCGTGGCTATGGTGGTGTCGGCGTGGTGGTAGCTGGATAGGTGGTGGTGATGGTGTTTGAAGTTGAGTTTATTTTGGGGAAATTTGAGTTAAAGTGAAAAGAGTAAAGTTAGTGAGATAAGGGGGGCAAAATCATCTTTCGGAATGAAAACGTCATCGATGTCTACTAAAACGTCGTTGATTGTTCACAAATCAGGTTCTTAAAAGGCGGGTGATAATATTCGTTAAATTGGATTAGGTGAACCTTCTTTCTTTTAGTCCTCATAACCACAACACTAGCCTCGATGTGTATCTGCAAAAAAAATGATAAATGGTCGACATAAAACTAAGATCTTTTCTTCAAATTAGCAATAACTTGATCCATTCGACCTCGACCATGGGAATTATCGACGTTGTGACCACTTTTTTCTACGAATCAGAGGAGCCAACAACTCTATTGTACAAACAAGGCAATACTCTCTTCTTGCCTATATTAGGAGATATGTTAACGTTGTAAATATATGGACGAGCCTTCTCCATTATTCTTTCCTTTCTTGTGTATTTAACTTACTATATAAATAGTATACGATCCCTTTGTAATAAGCACGATTTACAAAACTCACTAAACAGTTTGCATGTTCTACCCTATTCCGACTTATAATATGGTATCAGCAGTTCTAGGCTATTGTAATATTTTATTTTCTCTTATTACTGTCGTCATACGGAACTCGAAAAATACACAACATACTTCACCATATCGAATACCGACCAACAAATTATCGATGCATCATAACCTCGAACTCAAACCTATATTCATGTTGAGAACCCAGGCACCAATATAGCTCAAGTGGCGTTTAACGAGAGTAATTACGATGAACGGTCTCGTTTGTTCCATCTCGCCCTTCTCGCAAAGGGAAAGGTTGGTTACATAGACGGTACAATTGCCAAACCGCTTGCTTCAGCCACCAATTTTAAGTCCTATTGGTCAACTAATGCTTTAGTTACTGCTTGGATTTTTAATTCAATGGATTCAAGTCTTCGAAAAACGATATCTTACCAAACTAATCGAAGCAAATATGGATTGATATTAAAAATCATTTCTGTCAAGGCAATGTTGCCCGCATTTATCAGTTGCAGGTAGAACTTATCGCGTGCCGACAAGTACCCACCGAGTCTCTCATGTCCTACTATGGCCGGATGACAAAACACTGGGACGATATTTTGGAGCTCGATCCCCTTCTGTTTTGCTCATGTAACCCGTGCCCCTGTGATTGGGTGAGAAACTTATATGCCCTTCGAGAAAAGAAGCTTATTCGTGATCTATTGATGGGTTTGGACGATCGTTTTGCCAATTAATGCTCGCTCACACATTCTTGGTATAAATTATCTTCCCAATTTAAATATTGTTTATGATTGGCTTTTACAAGATGACGGTGTCTATACTTTTACTCATCCTAAAACAAAATATAAACCCGACACCATGACCTTTGCCGCTCGTGCTAATACTGAAAACAAATTCTAAAACAGACCTTATTGTATTGCTTGTAAACGGTCAGACCATCATTTTAAATCATGCTTTTGGGTCAACTGTAATTTCCCGGACTGGTGGGGAGACCGCCCTCGTGACCATATTTACGTCAACCCAAATGATACAAATTTAAGTAACGCTACGTTTGTGCCGGATGTTTGTGGAAGAGCTCTTCTTAAGCGCTTTGGAAAACAGGCCACTGGTAGTAGTGCCCGTGTCAACAGGGCCTTTGGTCATGGCTCTTTTGCAGGTAATACAGGGATTTTGGGCTCTGATCAGCCCTCATTTGGACAGCCCAAGTATTGCTCGTTATCTTTTGCATGCAATAACGACTAGGTGCAACCTGTTCAAGCTCCGTTTGCAGGTCAGCTTCACGGTACCATTACTCCCTCTGCTCAGAATCTGTTTGCAGGCCACATGGGTAATGTTTCCTCCCCGTCTCGCTCTGTTTTAAGATCCCTCGACAAACTTGATCTCAATGCGTTAAATCCCCACGAACTGGAGGATTTAACCCGTACGCTACAAGATTGAAAAATTGATCCAGCCAATGAACAACTAAGTGGTAATTTTTCTTATTTTTCATGGATTATTGATACGGGAGCGTCTCACCATATGCCGGGTGTTTATCTCATCTTTCGAATTTACATTCTATTAACCCTTTATCTGTTGGGCTACCTAATGGTGACCTTACAATTGCTACACACAGCGGTGATATACACCTTTTACCCCGTCTTATTTTACGTAATGTTTTATATGCTGCTAATTTAACTTGTAATTTAATTTCTGTTTCTAGTTTTTTACTCGACACGTCTCTTACTATACAATTTTCTCGACAACTATGCTTAGTTCAGGACCGTTCCTTGAAAATGGTGATTAGTGCGGGTGAGCAACGCGAGAGGCTCTACTACCTTTAGAGAGTTTGACACAACGGGGCTAAAATAAACACCGTGTCTACCACTGACCACGTTGAACTATAACATCGAAGGCTGGGGCACCCGTCATCCAGTATTTCTCCTTTTTCACCCTTTTTAATAATAAACTCATTTGTAGTTCTTTTCAAAGTAAATATTTTGTCATTTGCCTTCGTGCAAAACAAACTCGAACTCCTTTTCCGTTAAGTTCGAACATTGCTTCTGGTATTTTTGATCTTATTCATTGCGATTTATGGGGACCTTACTCCGAAAATGCTTCTTGTGGTTCAAGTTATTTTTTAACTATGGTTGATGATTTTTCCCATTCGACACGGGTCTATTTATTACGATATAAAGTTGATAAGTCCATTTTATATATACTTTTCTCCCCATATATTAGCTCGGTTTATATTTAATTTGCGCTCTTAGGAATGATTTATTGAGCTCATATCGCCTTTGGTAGTATTCTTGTATTTTATTGTCTTATGTAGTAATTGGAGTGGTTTTCCGTCATTTTCTTACGCTTTGGCAAATCCCGAGTAAGGCGGAGCTAATTACGAGTATTTGAGCTAAAGATGACGGGCCATATTATTTGCTGGACAAAACAAATTAAATGAAGCTCAAAATTAAGATTAAAGAGCAAGCTTAGGATTCCATATTGGAAGAGCCATTAAGAGCAAAACATTGGATTCCTTGTGCTAATTAATCAAAAATTGAAGGGAAATTAAGAGTGTGCTTAGGATGCCATTTTGGATTCCATATGTGCATTCAACTGGAGGAATTAAAGAGCATTAAGACATAGCATTTGATTCCTTTGCAAATTTTACTCCATTATTCTTATATAAAGGGTGTTGATCGACACACTTCATACACACCTTTTTCCACACATTTTCATATATTTTTTAGTCATAGTTTTAGAATAAAATGTAGGTTATATTTCCTTTATGTTATTTACATTTCCTTTAGAATTTCAACATTGCATTCCAATTTCCATTCAAGCATTTGTTCTTCAATTCCAAGTTATATTTCCATTATAAAGGTAATCTCATTTCTATTACTATTTTGTTATTCCTTTGTCATTTCCATTTACTAATTATCATGTTTACTTTATCAATTGTCATTATTTTAGTTTACATTATGCAAGAGTAGTTTAATTTGTCTAGGAAATAAGGGAAACCATGCATATTTTAGTTCTTGCAATTGTTGAACTAGGATGTTATAATATTGTTTCATTGTTTCTTTCACATGTTTGCATTGTATTGTTAGTCTTTGATAATTTATCACTACCTTTGATTAATTGTTAATTCACTTTTATAAGTCGAGAGGCACGAAATTAAATTAGACTAAACATGTGTTAGTAGAACGACCTAGTCATAACGAGAGTTCACTAGGACTCGATCTATGGTTGACAATAAGTCCGAGAGGCGATTGTCTTTAAGCCTAAAAAACTAACGATTGTATCAACTCTTATGTTTAATTTGAGCATTTACATAATTTACATGTGTGACCCGACCTCCATAAACTATTTCTTTATCATTATTGTTATCTTCCATTATCCAACCAATCAATCATATGTTAACTGACCTTGATAGAATTCATCCCATAACAACTAATTAACAACTACCGTCTCCTTGTGTTCGACCCCTATTACTACATTAATTTGTGTCTAGGGTATTTATCTTTAATTAGGTGTGCGACAAAGCCTATCAAAAGTGACACACGCAAAACTTTATTAAACGTCTTTGCCATGGTCGAAGTCAATTTCATATAAAGATAAAAGTTTTACGCAGCGATAATGGCAACGAGTTCACATGCCTTATCGATTTTTTCAACGAAAATGGTGTTCTTTTTCAAAACTCAAACGTTGACACACCCCAAGAAAACGGTCGAGTCGAACGAAAATATCGCCATATTTTAAACGTAGCTCGAGCTTTATTGTTTCAAGCCAGCCTACCCATTATGTTTTGGGCGGAATGCATTTTGGGTGTGGTATACTTAATGAACCGAACGCCATCCGCTATTCACAATGGTAAGACCCCATCCGAAATTATCTTTCAAAAACCTCTTCCGATGGACCATATTCGGAACTTTGGGTGCTTATGTTATGCACGAAACATTAATCGCTCCCAAGACAAGTTCGCCTCCCGTAGTCGAAAATGTGTCTTCTTGGGTTACCCATTTGGAAAAGTGGGTGGAAGGTCTACGATTTAGATACCAGAAATAATTTCTCCTCTCGCGACGTTTTTTTTATTGAACACGATTTTCCATATCATTCTCTAAATATTCATGACACCCCACCTCATAGCCCGTCCTTCCTCGATGACACTCTCATCCCCATTGAGCATATCCCATCCACGACCACGACACCTACTGAGAACCGGTCACACTTGACACTTGACCCGACAAACTCGCCTACGCAAACCCAACCCACCAACGGCTCTCCCAGTCACATCTCTACCTGTTATCAACCCATAGCCGCAGCACCGTCCTCAGACTCGTCTCATATGGGAAAAAGACAACGCATAAATTCCCTAAATCCCGACTTAAAGATTTCATGCAACCCCGTATTTGCCCCTCAACTCATGTTCTCATGCCACCAACACCGTCTCAAGGTACGAAATATTTTATTTCTCATTTTAGTGCTTATGATAAATTTTCTCCTAAACATCTTATTTTTCTTTCAGCCATGTCCAAACATTACGAGCCTAGTACTTTTAAAGAAGGTATGCAAGTTTCCCAATGGCATGAAGCAATGAGAGCTGAAATCGACGCTCTCGAACGCAACAATACATGGACACTCAACAACTCCCACCAAATAAGAAATCCATTGGATCTAAATGGGTCTTCAAAATATAATACCATGCCGATGGAACAATTGAATGTTGAAACTTTTGCCTTGTAGTCATGGGTAATCGTAAAGTGGAAAGGGTCGACTACAATGAAACTTTTGCCCCAACCATCAAACATGTCACCGTCCGCACTCTACTTTCTATTGTCGCTGCCAAAAATTGGGAAATTCACCAAATGGATGTCCACAATGCTTTTCTCCATGGTGATCTCAATGAAGAGGTTTATACGAAACCACCTCCTGGGTTCCATATGAAAGATCTTGGCCCTTTGAAGTATTTTTTGGGCCTCGAAATTGCTCAGAATGCTACTGGTTTATTCATCTAGGAAAGGAAATATGCTCTTGACATTCTTAGTGAAACTGGTCTTCTCGGATCCAAACCTGCCTCTTTCCTTATGGAACCAAACGATAGGCTGGCTACTTCGGCTACATCTATACTCAACGATCCTCAACCATATCGTCGGTTAATTAGACGACTTGTGTAACTCACCATCACCCGTCCCGAACTCACATATTTCATACACATCCTTGCTCAATTCATGCACGCCCCACGCTCTGACCATTGGAATGCCATGCTGCAAGTTGTTCGGTATGTTAAAAACAATCCAGGACAAGGACTCTTATTTTGATCCAACAACGACCTTGCTTTACATGCCTACTACGATGCAGATTACGCTAGGTGTCCGAACAACCGACGTTCTTTATCCGCTTATCTTGTGTTCCTCGGCAACTCTCCTATATCCCGGAAAATAAAGAAACAAAATACCGTCTCACGCTCATCCGCTAAAACAAAATATAGGGCCATGGCTTCCACGGTCTGTTAACTTAAATCGCTCAAAGGCTCACTGTCTTTCCTCGGCATTGTTCAAACCTCACCCATCGACCTCCTATGTGATAGTCAATCAGCTCTGTACATTACGTGAAATCCTGTTTTTCATGAAAGGACCAAAAATAACGAAGTTGTTTGTCATTTTATTCGGGACGAGATCTTAAACGACACTATCAAGCCAAGCTACGTCCACACTAAACGCCAATTGGCCGATATTTTTACAAAAGCCATAGGCCACAGATCTTTTGACGAGCTTCTATCCAAGTTGGGCGTCTCAAGCCTCCACGCTCCAACTTATGGGTGTTAGTATTTCGATCCTCATTAGACATTTCTAATGGTATTAAAATTACTAGTTAATTTAATATACATGCAAGACCATATTTTGCGATAAAACTAATTTTAACATCAAAATATCAAATTTTATCAATTTATCTTATAAATTCGTAAATTTGTCTTATGACTACATGCATGAATATAACAATGCTCTGATACCACTTGTTAGTATTTAGACCCTTAATATACACTTCTAATGGTATTAAAATTACTAGTTAATTTCATATAGTGGTCTAAATCTTACATGCATAAAAGAATATAAGAAGAAATATTCCTTACAATGGTAAAAAGGCAATATAGGGCATCACAAAGGCCTCCTACCTTTGTAGTTTTTGTGCTATAATGGATGTGGATGATCCTCCTTCACCTTAGTACTCAAAATAGAGTACCTCCTTAGGATGCACCCAAGATTCCCCCCAAAAGATCCTAAAATTACTAACTAAATAATTTTAGGATTACCTTGTATTATTATGTACTATTATTATTTTAATAATATTAGAGAATGTATATTATAATTTATGTGAATTAATTGATGAAGATCAACAAATTGATCAAGTAGTTTTAGAGAAGAAGATGATAAAAAATGGACTAGCTTCTACTCTTATAAAAACCGGCCAAGACACCAATTTAAGGAGAATTTTTTTAGACTTAAAAATCAACCCATGAAAGTGTGTATGTTCGGGTATTTATTGGCAATTTGTTGGGGACAAACATGTGAGATGTGTCAACATAATTGACACATGGAGGGTGTTAAAATACCCACCAAAAAAATCGGTCCACATGAGTTATTTTGGTCCATTTCGATTTTCGACATTTGTCCCATAAATGGTTATAAGTCTTATATTTAATTATCTTACATAACTAAATATTAATTTGATTATTTAACACTGAAATAATAAATTAACAACTAATGATCACTTAACCATTAAGTAATTATTAGACCATTTTATCAATATAAAATGTGTTTTATGAACCCTTATTAGCTAATTTTACAACCTCTTGTAAATTTAAATAGCTAATTACCTCCGCCTCACAACATACACAAATACTGTATTAAATTAATTAATTAGCTATTAATTAATAAATTATAATTAATATTTATTAATTAATTATCACATAATTAAATAATAAATCCCCTTGGCCCGTGTTCATAACTCGTCATCAAATAATACAGTGGGGGGTATCACGAATATTCTACCCTATTCCGACGTATAATACTTTTTGCTCGAATATTCTCTATCTACTACAAACTTTAACTGAACCACTGAAATCTTGCTAACATGAGAAGAGTTTAATGTTAGGCGTTTCTTCTTATTTGCTTGGAAAAAAACCTCCTCTTGAATCAACTCAACACTCCCAGTTAGAAAAGTATTATTCCTGTAACGCTTCTCAGACAAAAAGACAAAAAATGGGAATTGTTGCTTCCCTTGGGGTTCATGGGGAGTATCCATCTGAATTTCCAGGTAGACAGTGATTTAGAGTGATAGAATTGCATAGTATGTCCAATACACAAATTCTGATAATCTTTAAAGGATAAATGTAATTTATTTTGAGGCCGCTTCTTGTTGGTAAAAATGTAGTTAAGAGGTTTTTGGCCAGTTGTGGAAGAAAGGTTACAGTCACACTTATCATCCAAGGGCTCGCAGGATGTATTACTACTCCCATAATCCATAGGTACATTTTGCACAATAAAAGATACAGAGTTATTAATTGAAGCAAGGAAAGCAAGGTTTCTTTCGGTTCCTCCATGTCAAGGAGGTTAAATTGATAAGCTTTCCGATTTCCATTAGCATTAATTAAGTGATAGTCGAACAATCACAACAAGAAACTTGCTAGAAACATCCTTGTTATTTGGGTCAAAGCTCAAAGCACACTCTTAATAGCCTTCTAAAAAAAATCATACGCATAAAAGCTAATTCTCTTCGGTAAAGGGCTTTAACGTTAGAGCGATCAAAAGACAAAACCAGAATGCAATAGCACCAAACTTGATTATAATTGACTATTCTTTATATAATTACGCCTTCTATTCCAATCAAAAAATATTTTAATAATAGTAATATTTCGGTTTAGGAAATGCAAGTGTTATTACATTACTAACACAAAGTACCAAATAATTTAAGATGGAAAAATACAATTTATTGCTAAATGAAAAGGTTGAAAATATAATATAAACCCTTGTTGAACCCGATCCAACCGATATTATGCCCCACATTACCTCAATTTGGATCGATAGAGTTTGTTTAATAGATCCATTGTTACAGTGAAAGAATATCGTGGTCTACGGACCGATAAGGTATGGAAACGACCACATACAGTTAGTTATACGTAGGACACTTGGCCGACAACATAAGTTAGTAATACTCGTGAGCCACTATTGGAAATATGTTGGTATCACTATAATCATGGTATTCCATCACGTATCGTGGCAAGGTTGCATTCGTTTGTGGATCATATAGGTCATAATGTGACATAACCCGTATCGAGCATCTGTCGAGTATCCGTCACAAGGGCCAAATACCAGGTACAATCAGACTCAGATATTAACTTCATCTAACATCCATACCTGTCAATTAGAGTAATGCAGACTACAAGACCACAAACGTAGAGAGACCTTAGAGGGTAATGACCAGCCACATAAACGCAGTCCTGGTATAGGAGTAGCATTGCTCCCACGTTTAAAATGACGTGCAACAGAAGGCCCGCTCATTTATACCAAAATTTACATGAGAGTTGTATACGCAGAATCAAGCTATGTAATGTACATTACTACTTTCGATTAATAACTGTTATAATCATACAATTGTCTCAAACACGACTGAATGGATCAACATCTTCACCATCTTGTTCATCCTTGGGGCCGCTTTGCTCGGGAAAATACTTCGCCAGGATACATTTGTTGAAACATCTACAATTGAAATAAACATTAGCAGTTTGGCATCACGACTGCAAAATACTTGAAAAAGACAGGAAGCATTTGATTTTCTTCGACAAAAACACAGTAAAGAAGTTTTCCCTATTTTTCTTAATAAATGTGATTTATATATCAAAGGTAAGTATGCTCACCCTCTCAGTTGCATCGAAAAGAGAATTATAGCCCAAATTTCCATCAGGAGAGGGGGTGGTGGTGCTGATAATATGAATGGACTCCTGAAACCAGAACTGATTTGTCAAGTTTAGGCATTATAATACTAACAAGCAACAACATTCTCGAACAAAAAGGCAAGCAGTATCATGGTAGGCATCCCTGGTTTTGAAGCTCATTTTTCTACATTATTCTCAACTCTCCCACGTTAGCTCTTCCAGATATTCACCAGTTGTCATTTTTTTTACTTTTCAAAGGCCCTCAAGTCAATCCAAACTATTCACACTTGAAAAATTAACCCAAACATAAATGATGGGGATCCAAATAAGCAAACGAAGATGGAAAGAGTTAAGAAATCAATGAATAGGAGGGAACGAAAAATTAACCCTTCCCTAGTTCCTTTCCTTAGAGGAATGTTAGATTTCCAAATCTATGGAAGACTACCCATGCAGGGGCGGACCCACACTAAAGCAAGGTGTAGCAAATGCTACCCTAAATAAAAAAAATATTTGACAAAAATATGATTTGCTACACCGTACTGTTAGCAATTAATTATTACGCAGTATTATTATTCTTTCCAAAAAAAATTAACTAACTTCCCTAACTCAACTCCCCCATATTCCTAAATATTTGGTGTGAAATCATAAATCTCGTTTAATGCCCAATTGACAAAAATTAATCTCGTAACTTTCATTTTGACTCTTAGTTACTCCCTCCGGCTTGCTCTTTTCTTCCCATTTCAATATAATACTCCTCACATATATTAGAGAAACGGGAAGAAAATTAAAAGCCAGAGGGAGTACCAAACTAGTTTTAAACCCGTGAAAACAAATGCACGGGTCGTAATAGCAATTGCTATTATTATATACAGGAGCATAAAAATGAGCATGATCAAATGTGCAATGTCGTGACAATATAAATAGTTCACTATTGAAAATTCGACGTACATATATTTTCAGTTACTACTTAGTGATCACTGCCATACAAGGCAAATTATGCTACAAATGTATAAATAATTTAAAACTTTATTAAATATTCAGAAATTTCATTGTAAACTACGTCGGTTGTCGTACACGATGTACCGCTTATTATTATCGCAAATCAATAGTTTCAGGCCTTGTTTGTTTGTAACCCTGTAGAGAGGCACATAAAAGTGTCCATGATGAAGACCGATTTTGGAATATAAATGCTCGCTTTAGATAAGATCTGGCGATGACATTTGCTTATTGTCATCGTAAAACAAATTCTCCCTGATGATCTTCAACAAGCGGGATCCTCCCAATTGCTAGCTTCCTCGGCCCAATTCGCAAAACGAGACTTGATGAGCTTGTTCCCTATTAGGCCAATATGTGGAATTTGGCCCAAACAGGGTGAGGGTATGTAATAGGAAGCTCTTTATTGAACACCTAACCGCACTCGCCTCGGAAGCGGCCTCTACTAATGATTAGGGAAGTTCTTTATATTTGATATTTTGTCGATTATATGCATGCAATGCAACATCCACAGATTAATCCTAGCATGTGAATTAATCTATGTCGGTGAACAAATAATTTAGCACTTAATTATGTCGAAATTGAGATTTAGAATTGATTACATGTGAAAGATCAAGTAAACAAACCATAAATAATAAATACGATAATTGAAAACAATAAGAATTACAAATGTTTACAATGGTTTAATTGATTTATGTCAAAAGTACACTCAAGACGGAATTTTGAAGAGGAAAATAAAAGGATTAGAAATTAAAGTGATAGAATAGGTCAGATTAGGGACGACACTACGATTATTAGTTAAATAAACACATAAATAGAAGTTACGTCAAAGCAAGAAAGAATTAAGGGACAGAAACCATCTCAGAACAGGCGCAACATCTGTTGTCGTCCTCTGAAAGAGGCGCAGCTCCTCCTGCGTCTGTTCTTGGGTTGGACTCTGTCTCTGAAATCAAAAACGCGGTCTGTTAACGTTCATTGGTAAATTTTAGATCAATTATTGGTTGGGAACTCGAGTGGAAGTGATTTAACAGATTATATACGTCGGGAACCGTCATAAAAGTGATAAAAACGGATTAAAACAATTTAAAACAAATTATAGTTATTTACGATGTCGGAATTACAAAAGAAATGAACTCTGAAATCGAAAATCAAACAGAATTTGATAAACTGGAATCAAATAAAGAAAACTATGTACAAAAGACGAATCCCAGAAACTTGATATGGACAAATCGAGTTTTTAAAATCCGGGTTTTATTTAGTGACAAAACCCCGCAAATATCGAATTATAAGGGATTTGAGTCGAAATAAAACGTTATAATAAAAAGGATTATTAAAACATGATTTATATGCCGAAGAATGAAAGAAAAAAATAAGAAAGTAAGATGAAAAAGAACAAAACAATGGAAACCGAGGAAGAAGAAGAAGAAGAGCAGGAGCAACAAGCAGCCTCTGGAAGAGGCGCAGCAGATGCTGCAACTCTTCCCAGAGGCGCAGCTGCTACTGCATTTCTTCTAGACGTCTGATCTCCACTGTTGCGTAAAAACAATTTTAAAGAAAGGTTTTTTAAGTCGGTTTTAAATATACTTTTGACGTAAACGTTACATTAATTGGTACAAAAATAAAATACAATAAACAAAAGTGAGATTTAAACTCTCAGACTTACATTTTGACGAAACGAGATTGACTAGGTTAACGTTAGTAATTGCTCGACTCGAATGTATGTAAAAAGTGCCCTCGTTGGAGGATTTTAGATTAATTGTTGATGTGTAGTGGTTAAATTGGTTGGTCATGCAACGTGACTGGTACTCAGAATGATCTGAGCTTACGTGGTCGATTGATCAAGCACGTAAGCGTCAAAAGCTTAAAGCAAGGTTTAGAATGCAAAGAGAGAAGAGAAGAGCGGACACTCGCGTGAAAAATATGGAGACCGAAGGTCTCTATTTATACCAAAAAATGTGAAAGAATTTTGAAATGACACAAACTTTGGAAAGAAATCACGGAAATATTCCGTAAGCAGCCAAAAAGGGCTGGAGAAGAGGCGCAGCAGCTGCTGCGATTCTTCCAAGAGACGCAACATCTGCTGCGTCATTTCCCCAGAGGTTTCCTCCTCCGGAAGAAAGATTTCCGCGTTTTTATTATGGAATTCCGGCAGATCTATACTTCCTTATTCCGTAAAATATGATATAGGGAAGATATTTTGCCAAAATATATAAAGTTTGATTGGGAATAAATATCTGGAATATTCTAGAACATTCTGACTCATCATTTTTAAATGGTTTCTTAGAAAATGAAGCGGTTTTTTACCCGGACTCTAAATGAACTCTAATTACTGTTAAAACGACTGTATCAGTGCGTAGATGACGACCAAGGGGTAGACTCGAATGTTTGAGCTATCACATGACAATAAACTTACGGACTATCATAAATCGTTCCGCGTACCAAACATGCGGCCCAATCATCACTAAGTGCTTGGCGGAAGGTGTAGAAATGAGTGTTAGGAATTATTAATCTCATTAATTTACATATTAATATATGTGAGAAATTATTTAGTCATAAAATAATTACAAATCTTATGCATGCAAACTAAATAAGAAGAGATAAGAAAATCGTTTTCTCACCATTATAAATTCGGTCAAATGGGCACAAATGAAGGCACCTACCTTCATTCGTTCTTGAGCTAGAAAATACATTAGGATGATCATCCATGACTTCAAAATAGAAGCCCTCCAATAAGTAGCACCCAAGACTATCCCAAAATAGCACAAAATAATATGTACTACATATTTGTGATGTGGTTTACCTTAAAATCGGTTACTAATACTCATATACTACTACTAGTATTATTAGTGATTGATTTGTACAAATTAGATTCATAAAAATGATTTTTATGAAGAACAAGAGAGAGAGAGAGAGAGAGAGAGAGAGAGAGAGAGAGAGAGAGAGAGAGAGAGAGAGAGAGAGAGAGAGAGAGAGAGAGATGTTTTTCATAAAACATAAGAGAATGAATAATTGAGGAAAAATATCTCAATGGTTCTCACCCAAAAACCGGTGGGTCTATGTGGTTTTAGGACCATTTTTATTTTTCATTTTTGTCTTCACAAGACAAACTAGTGTAAGGCTTTGTCATGGTTAAGTCACTATCAAGTGTTATAAACAAATGAATAAGACAAAACATCTAAAATTTGCCCACCAATTTCGGTCACCATGTGTAATATGGAGTCCATTTTATTTTTGTCAATTGTACAATTGTATGTCATGTGACATGTGACATGTCTTATGTCATGTTTTAATTTAAAATGCATATTTAACAAATTAAATATCATTTACAAATTAAATAAATCACATTTAACAAATTGACTAGTAATTCAAAATTACTTTCACATAAAATGGTCATTTAAATACTAGTTAGTATAATTCACAACATCTTGTAATTATAACTAACTTATCATTCTCATCTCGCGTGTTTCGCAAACACCGATTAATTTTAGTAATATAACTTCTTAAATTACTAAATAAAATCTTATTTAGTCACATTACAATAAGATGTCATTTTCTCTCTTATGATAATAATTTGTTCAATTTTAAGGAATTAATTAATCTATATCGACATACAATTGATTAACCTTTTTCAATTAAGAGAATCGTCCTTTAGGTGTGACCTCAAGGGATCAACTGATCGCCACCGTCGCACGACAGTAATGTCAAACTCTAGCCAGCCAATCATTACCGATATGTGTGGACCAGTTGACTATATATGTAATATATCATCCCTTTCGTATTCTTGATATGAGATTTAAATATGTGATCAATATGATCGACAATTGCGATCGCATTATTGTCGGGGACACTTACTCCAACAATCTCCCACTTGTCCTCGACAAGTGTGCGTCACCAATTCTCTTGTCTTATTACTATCTTCCACTCAATGCAAGGTGTCTTTCAGGTCATACTTGCAAGTGATCATATCGAGAGTGGTTTCCTCGATCTGGAGAATAACTGATTTGACCGGAATTATCTACCATAGATACCTTCCGAGCGTGGCCACGCATTTCCAGTTCATTACTCCTCGAGTGGCCCTGAGATATTGTTTTAATCCTGACAAGGGGGTGGACAATTCCTATCGCACTATTCCCTTCGACTAGCCACAACCATCATGCCCATTTGACCCCATTTACGAAGGTCGTAGTAACATAAATCAAAGCTAATCTGAAACTGTGCCATCTTAGGCGAACAGTCTTTAGTCAAAAGAATCGACTCATTAGAATACTATAGTAGCTCTTGTCATGACCAGGCTATATAAATTTGCCAGAACTCTATAAGCGGTCACTGCCCGACAAAATGTTCCTAACAGTCTGCCTATGTGATCGACTAGTCATCTCACATGACTGTATGGCACTGAACTTGCCATCAATCGCATCGCACTCTAGTCACTTCGAGACGTCACCTCATACAAGTGACTATGGGCGAATAATATGTTAATCCGGGTTCACTTTAACGGGGTTCAACATTGTCATACAACCCGTTTGGATGTAACAAAGTACAAGAAAAGAGTTTTTAAAGTAAAAACTCGAACGACAAATGCGATTATCACATATGAATAGTCAATGCCTGATTACTATTTCATATTCTATAATCTAATTTGATCTTGTATGTAGTTGTTCATTTCAATTCAATTGAAATGACATGACTCATCATGTTTAGCCTATGATTAGGCCTTGCTTAGTAGGTTTTAGCAACTCCCTGCTCAACCTTGCTACATACTTGTTTTCCTTTCGTAATGTATACATTTGCATTACAAAGCTTCCTGAGTACGTGTCTAGATCCAATCTAGACATAGGCTTTCTAGCCTTAGAATAGCTCCCACTGTTTTCACAGTGTGCGGGATCCATCCTCTTGCACATCTCATGATTGCAAGTGTACTCAATTTCCGTTGTAAATATTTCTCATTATTCTTTATTGCCTAGAACGATTCTAGAAAATCTATTTCTTAAATATCATAGCCACAATGGTATCTTAACCATCCTAATGTGTTTTGATTATGGTTTTGTCGGAAACCATGCGCAATCTCAATTGTCAATTGTCATTTGTGTAACACCCTTACACAAGATTGCATCAAAAACACTTTGCTTTACATCCTTAATGCTTCTGCAAGCACTTAAGGGTAATCTTTATGGCTTACTTGGTAACTATTACTTAAATTCGATTTGAAACAACTCATCATACTCAAAGTATATGAAGTATTATACATCATTTCCTATTTAATTGATTCGGCAGCAGAAGCAAATGGAATCAATTAAATATGTTCAATTCGATTGAACTAGTCATGAATCTTATCAACATAAGACTTCTTATTTGACGCTAATATCATGTGGATTTATCTCCATAAATCTGGATATTAAAGATGTATTATATATCTCCAAGTCTTAAATCATTCCCAATGATCAATATGTCATCCACATATTAGACTAATTAAAATTTCCGTAACTCCCACTAAACTCCATGTATGAACACAACTTCTCGTCTTATCGAGAAAAGTTTTATAACATGATCAAAAACATTGATTCCAACTCATTGATGTCCTATTTAAGACCCTCTCTTAAGTTTCACATTATCTTAGGATTGCAAGAATTTACAAAAATCAAGGCATGTATTGAATAAATTCCTTCTAATTGAAAAAGTGGGTTTTAGATTCACTTGCTATATGTATATCATCATAATGAAACACAATCCCTAAGAAGATCCAAATAGACTTAAGCATTTCAACTAGTACAAAACCCTTTGCCACCAATCAAGCTTTGATATGTCTCAATTCACTTGGAATTTATTCGGATTTTCATGGCTCTAAGCCTTGTATTGAGTTGTGACTTAAACACTTTCATGTAAGTCATATGTTCATTACTTTCCAGAAGTAATCAACTTGAATCAAACAATTTCTTTGTAAGTTGCAAGCTCTTTACTTTAAGCTCTTTACTTTCTTAAAAGTAACACTAATTCATCATCTTCAACAAGTGATGGCTTTAACCTCCTAGGTTTTGAAGAAACAACGTCTTACACAAAACGTCTCATGTAGCCAAGAAAGACCAGTTTCTTGCGACATAACATTCTTTGTGGCTCTTGAATAATTTCTCCCACTCTGTCTTCTAGAAATAAACTTGTATTCTAGAAAGACAGCTTCACGAGCCACAAACCCGTTGTACTCGTGATTATAGTAAGGAAAAATGAGCATTTGTTTCTTTTGAAAACTTACAAACATGGTACCCTACCATTTCATATCTCATATGATTCGTTTTAGATTTAGTGGAAAAATTATTTAGACAAAATGATAAAATTCCCAAAAGGATCAAGTAACTCAAACTAACTTGATTGAAGTCCAAACCATATCGAATAGCGTTCGATTTCTTTATCCAACCACACATTATTCCATAATGCGTGCTAAAAGAGATTAATTTGTGATACTATATCATATTTACTTTGGCTTATATCAAAGTCTTCACTTTGATAATCCCATCACGACTTGATCGTGATTCATGGAACTCTTTGAACTCCTTCAAAGATTTCTCTATTTACCTTATTAATTGAACACATTAGCGTCAACTTAAATCGTTGGTAAAATAAAATGATCAACCTATTTTGGATCAATGATTTACAACCTCGATCTCCTTTTCAACCAAAAGTACGAGACATCTTGCTTTGAATACAAGATACGCATATACCATAAGATCTAATGGTTTCAAGAGTACTCGATAACTCTTTCCGTTCATCATTCCTGAATCTAAGGTTCAATCGTGGGTTACCAATTTGAGTCTTGCATCATCTACATGATATATCATTCTAGTTTGGTTTAGAATATAATCACCTTGATAATGGGCTAGCCATACATCAAATCATGGTGTATAGGGTCACAAAAGTGAAACCTCTTTTGTATCTTAACAAAATTATATTCTTATCTAGAGTTTATTCACTTAATAGTCATAATTAAGGTAGAAAAATAAACCCAAAACTAGATTGAGTACACAATGACTCTATCTCTCAACATCATTGTTGCTAGTCGCTATATTCTAATCATCTTATGTATCGAATACAATGATGAAAACCTCCACTGGTTTCTAATATTGACGAAGTAGTACTAGCAAAATTTATGTTTAATCAAATAAACATTTAAAGAAGAAGGTCCCATTAGATGTCCCACAACTAACTTGTTGATTCTTCAATAATTTGGGGTAGTTTCCTTTATAGTGCCCAACACTTCTAAAAGGAAACTTTATCGATTGGAATTGATAGGTTTAGTCTTTACTTTTACCTTTGTCTTGTCAATTCCATTCTAATCTTTACTTCTTGAACCTCGTCCTTTTCTTAACGGTTTAAGAGAATGCTCCCACTCATTTCAAAGAATATTTACTTAGAGAAGCAAAGTTGAATCTTATGAAGACTACTCTTCAATTCAATCGTTTAGTCTTAAAACTTTCATTGAAGTGGTTGCGGTATTTTGGTTAATTTTGAATTCCAACAAATCTAGTTACCAAAATATTTAACGTTTCAAAGTACTTAACTCAATTAAGCATATGAGAAACAATTTATTGTAAGTAGATATGTTAGTTAAGAATCAAAAACTCTTTTGATCACGAATAACTCTTATCTATACTCTTCACAAGAGATCCTTACAATGGATAATACGAGGTTTTTAGAAGAAAATTTAAATTTGTCTTTAGTTACGATGTTTTAATGGAGATTTGAATCAAAAATCGAAATGATATCGTATATGAATTGTGGTAAAGAAATAGAACAATATAGGCGACCATTCCATTTCTCTTACTGTTTTATCCTTTTATTTAATTCCAATCATGCCTTAACGAGACGCTTTGGATACAAGGAACTCCTAGATTAGAACCTTTTTTTCTGGTGAACGGATGTAGTACTTGACTACAAGTACATATGTTCATAGATGGAATAAAGAGGGTTTAGCAAAAAAACTCGACCGAAAAAACAATTACTTTATTACGATCTTTTATTCTTATCATCCGCCGCGCTTATAGCCTTGCCAAGTTCCTTATTCTTGTCTTTTTCCCTTCGGAATATCAACCACCCTAGGCTGTAGTCACACTCCATCGCATCAGTAACCCTAAATTTGTGGTATTTCATTATATTTTATTGTTTCAATTATCCTTTATAAACAACCCAAACATACCATGTCGTACACATATTTTACCAATTTAATATCTCAAGTGAGACATTTTCTGACAGTTTATCACTATCTTTGTCAATCAAATGATTTTTCAACCTTAGACAACTACATATCTCATCAAGGACAGAATTGAAACGAATGGATTCACATATGATAACACAAAGGAAATAAAAAACTTCGCTAGTTGCTGATCCCAGAGTTGTCTAGTACAATGTGTGTAGAGCATTTCTAAAAAAAGAAAAGCCAAAATTTGCGGGCAAGGGGTTGTAGCCCAAGTGAAAAGGGAGTTTGTCAACATTATCTGGCAACAGAAATTTTGTGACATCTTTAAAATCACTAACAACACACCACTTGTTCTTACCTTTTGCATAATCCCTACACAATAGACGTTGGGCTTGGATATTAGTAAACTAACCTTAACTATGCGATCAAATTTTAAACAAACAACCATAAACAGATTTATACACTTGTTAGGTCCGGGACAAAAATACTTGGAGTTTGCCGGAGGAGTCGTCCAGCCAATTGGTCCGTGCTCGGCGTTATTTGGACAAAACTTTAATATTAAACCAGTATGATTTCTTATTCCATAATAAAACGCATAAAACTTAAGACAATATTCAGACAGTCCATCCTCAAGTCAAATGTAAACACATTATCGGATGAAATTTCATCAAGAAACCTATCTATTTTGTTTTTACCTCTATATCTCAACTTGGGCGCCGTATACAGAAGGGCTTGCAGACAAACCAATGAAAAACTATCGGAAACAAGAAAACGACAAAATAACAAAAAAACTTAAAGAACATAACAAATATTGTATGGCGCAAGACAATTTTTCCCGTGGAAAAAAGTCACTTGCGCCATGATTTAGGTTACAGCCATGTCCAATAATCATTCTTGTCATAAACTATGACATACTCGTGGCGAAATTATATTTAGCCACATATTATTCCGTGGTAATTATTTTTTTTAGCCACGACTTTACGTCTTGTCCATGGCAACATAGTTGTTTAACCACGAAGCTAGCAACAAACAGCCGTGGTGAAAATCTTTTTAGACTTAAAGAAAGACATGTTTATGTTAAGGCAAGCGTAAAAATTACTATTTTTTTTTGAAAAAATAAATACAAAATTTGAATGAAACTTAACTAAAATTAGATAATATGAAAATAATTTCAAATTAAAAATTAATAAAATATTTTGAACTATTTAAAAAATATTTGGTAATCTTTTATTTAGTTTAGTAAGAAATTTTAAACTTTTATAAAATAATACACAATCAAAGAAAATTATTATCATCTAAATTTTTGATTTTTTTTTTACAAATCATAATTTTGTTTGTGGTTTATTCCTAACAACGATAATTTAATAAATGAATCTGAATATATAATTCTATTTTTTAAAGTCGTGAATTTCTTTTAATTTGCTTTAATTTTTTTTGTTAAAAATTTATAATCTTGAATAACATTCTTAAAAGACCGAATCACATTTAAAGGCATAGTATATCAAATTAAATAAATAACTTATTTTTCACCAATCATTGAGAAGCTTAAAACTAATATATTGTTAAACTGTTTCATTAAAAAAATGATTTATAAATTGATTTACAAAATATATATATATATATATATATATATATATATATATATATATATATATATATATATATATATATATATATGTATATATATATATATATATATATATATCACGTTTTAAGTGAACTAAAGCGGTGAACTACGATAATTCTAATTGACACGATCGATAAACTCGATAAAATAAAGATGCATGTTTGATTATGGCGATTTAGCGATGCATGTGACATAAAATAAAATGCAAGCATAAAGATAAATAAATCCTAGTATGGCCTTTCCTAAAATAGAAAAACTATTTAACTATTACATATTCGGAAACCAACTCCATTGGTCCCTTGAACTTCGGTTGTGGCACGCATCTCGAGGTAACACCGTCTTTATGTATCGCCATTCTTGAAGAAATCCGTCTTTTGGAACTCCGGAATGAATAAAAATTACATAACAAATTACATAATTTCCTATAATACATTTGTAACTAAAATAAAATAAATCTATTAAATTACAAAACGGTGATACGAGATCACAATAAATTACAACCGAATCGATATTCCCATACATTTCGGGAAATACCAATTAAAATCTAAGGCCATACTAAGTAAAATTACATAATTCAAAATTACATAAATTAAAATTATGACAATCATAAAGGAAAAATGCAGCATTATAATATGTATGAACATGCCCAATTTTATGCTAAATCGCCTTTAATTAGCCAATATCGTATATTACTCGGTTTTTACGGATTTGCGTGATTTCAACATTTTATAATCACAAAAATACATAAACTCATATTTATGCGTAAGTTAATTACCCTAACCTCTTAGGACTCAAAATTTAGTCTTCACTAATAATTTGACCATAATTAACCCATATTTTATAAAATTGTTCATAAATGGACCAAAAATTACAAAAATAAGCTATTAAACTTCAAATAAATCACAAAATTTGAAATAAATTCAAAATTTGAAATTTAAACTCATGAACATTCTGGAAAAATTCCATGACACTCATAATATTCAAAATCATAGGTTAATAATTTCGAAAATTTTCCGGAAAAACAATGTTGCGGTTTATCGATTTTTAATAAAATAATCATAAAAACATGGAAAAATTATTTTCACTAACTTATCAATTTTAGATCTGAAAAAGATAATAAAATGCAACATTAGACGTTTTTCTTAAGTCATAGATTATGTTTTATTAATTTTCCACTAATAATGTCACTATTTATGCTATTTTTCTTCAAAAATCCATAAATCATGCAAAAAGACTTCTTTATAGCCAATTATTTTACACACATCTTGTAAAATTGCATGTGACAACATATTAATTTTCTATGACCAGATTCGGAATTTAACTCATATTAACCTATTTTTCACCTAAATCCGAATTTAATAATGAAAAATTCATTTTCGAGCATAACAAGTCCAAATATTATGAAAATTTACAGGTTATCTCAAAATAATATATGTGACAGCATATCCAAAAATCAACTTAAAATTCGAAGTATAGCTAATTTTAGACCAAAAATGACATTTTTACTCATAAAATCATATTTAAATGCCATTATTGTAAAATATGAACAATAAAAATCCGTAAAATTAACCAAAATATCCTAAAACATTTTAGGACCAGAAATATTATCATGCATGGATTAATTTCGTGATATATCATAATAACACAAATTTTACAAGTTTTATTTGTTATTCTTATAACTCGGAAAAACTTTTAACCGATTTGCATGCAAACAACCGTGGCTCTTGATACCGATTGAAGGAAAAGTAGATTCACATACATATTAACATACTCATATATGTTGAAATTAATTTGTCATAAAAATTAAAACTGGATTTTATGCATGCAAACAAGATAAAAATAGAGGAGAAATCATGTCCTTACATTGATGATTTCGGTTTAATGGGCACAAGAGAGATCACCTTTCTCTTTTGTTCTTGAGCTTTCCCTTATGGAAGAACAAAGATCCAAGTATAGGATCTCTCCTTAGGATTAATACCCAAAGCTTTCTCTTAATTTAATTAATATTACAAGAACTAGTATAATATTAATTAGTAGAAAAATGACCCAAAATTATTATAAACACTTAACAATTTCGGTTTGATGGAGAAGAATAAGGGAGCTTTTTATCTCTCTAGAAATCTTAAATTTTGGATAATAGTTTGAATGAATGATACACTAACTAAAACTAAGTAGTGTATATTAGAAAATATAAGACAAAACCCTTCCCTTTCTCTCTTGGAAAACCGGGTGGGTGGAGGTCTTTTAGGGGAGCCAATACATGCCCATATTTGTCTTCACAAGGTTAATAGGGTTGCATGGCTACTCTTGCTTTTTAATCATTATGTTTACCACTAAATAAAACAATTAATTAGCTTAAACCTCTCTTATTATTTCGGTCCATTTGATAATATGGAATCCATATTATTTTTGTCAATTGTCAATATGTCACATGTCACATGTCACATAAATTTGTTATGTATTTTTAACATATTAAAAATCAACGTATTATCAAAAATACGTCACATACAAAAATCGACTTAGTAATATCATAATTACTTGTACCAAAAATTTTACCAATTTATAAATCACAACAGTTTGTATTTATAACAATTCATTCAATTTCAATTGTTTCTTTAAACAATAATTTCATCCGAGTAATCATACAATTTGATTACTCAGACCGTATCTCATTTAATCACATTTCAATTTGATACGTAAATTTTACTTCCAAAATCGTCCGTCAATTTTCAAGTAATTTAATTAACTCGTAACATTATACGATTAATTAAATAATCAATTAAGAGTGTTGCCCTACAGGTATGACCTAGGGGTCAATCGATCACCACCGTCGCACGACAGTAATGTCAAACTCTAGTCAGCCAATCATTACCGATATATGTTGACCAGTTGACAGTAACAATATTACTTCCCAATTGTATTCTTTATAATGAGATTTAAACATGTGATCATCATGATCAACAGTCGTGATCGCATTATTGTCGGAGGACACATATTCCAACAGAAATGAGCGACTAGAAGTGAGTATTTTTTATGTAAAAAATAAAGTGGAGAATCTTTAATTTACTATAATATATATTTTCCTATACTATATTCAAGAGATGTTTCTAATTATTGTATAACAACTTTTACATTTCATTTGGCAGAAAAACATCCTTAAAAAAAATATGAAAATAATATAATTAGATTTGTGGTAAAAAAAAAATGCTACCATTAGAGTAAAAGACACTACTAATAAAGGGAAGAGGGAAATAAGAAATACAATAAAATAAATACAAGGAAATATAGTACCAGCTGTGTAACAAAAGCTCCCCCAAACCAGCTGGAAAGTGAGGGATGTAGTGACCAGCTGTCACTATTGCGTTTCTCCATCATCATTATCATTGCCACCATAGGTGACCTCATCATACCCATCAATCTCTGCAAATATGGCATCCAACTCAGGATCAGGAGCACGGCCACCACGACCTCTAGCACGGCCACCTCTAGGAACAGCTGCTGCAGCAGAAGAAGAAGCTGCAAACTGGCCAAATGACCCTCTCTGAGAAAGAGGGTCACCAACATCCTCAAGAAACACACTGGTAGGCTGGTGAGGCCGAATAGGAGTGTAGAATGGTCGACCCAAAGCACCATACTCCCTACTAAACTGCTTGTACTCCGCAGGAGTAACACCGTAGAGATGGAAAACACGACTATCATCACCAGGTGTAGTGTAAAAGCTCGGAGTAGTATCAATATACTGATCTCCCCCATAAATAGTAGTGGCCTCAATCTGCTCCCATAAACGCCTCTGTGTCAAGGCGGTGTTGATACCCTCGTGAACCTTCACTTCCCTCTCAATAGCTGGAGCGAAATGGTAACCATAGTGGGAAGAAGAGGCAACAGAAGAAGCAGAAGGTTGAGGCTGGTAAGAACCAGGCAAGTGGGGAGGAGGTCTACGGCGTTGTCTACGGCGCCCTCCAGTGGTAGCTGTAGTGCTAGAACCAAGTAGAGTGACCAAAAGCTCATCCGGAATCAAATAGGTAATGGGTCCAGGTCTCTGCTGAGACTCCTTCTCCTCTAGAGGTGAGATAGCTGGAAATTGAGGATGAGGCAATAACAAGTAAAAGTGATCTCTCACCTTCCAGTAGTGGTCTTTACCACCAATAATGTCAATATAGGAGATGCTATAACGTATAGATAGCCGTCATCTACCAAAGGCTCAGGATCCTCCATAGGCTCATAAGGAGCATCTCCCTCAAAATCACACAAACGGCGTACAATCCTAGTAATAATAGCTCCACAATCTAAATCTGCATACTTTCCAGTCATGCGGTCTAAGGCTTGGCAAACAAGGGCTGGTGGCCAAACTGGAAGGGCTCATCTAGATAGTGGTTCAAGTAACTAGCCAAAATCAACACTTCTAAGGACTGAGCCTTAGACCTATCATGCCTCCTAAATAATAAATAACTCAAGTACCTCAAAAAGAGCCTAAGGCAGACTTGCTGAACATCAAGCAAAGTCATAGAGCTAACATCTGCATCCGCAAAACCAGTAAACAAAGGAAAGTATCGAACAGCAGATAAACCAGCAGCATTATATAAATCCCCATCAAAATGCTTATCTATGCCTAGGATCTCAGAAAGCCGATCAAATGTCAAAGACCGTTCAACATTTAACAATATAAATTGAATCAAGTGTTCCATTGGGAGCTAGACATACGAGCTAAGAAACTCAAGAGTCAAAGCACGATAAGAGAGTTCATGCATAAGAAATAGACCTTCCAACCCAAGCTCAAAGAACATATCATACATGGCCGTGTCAATTTTGAAAGTACGCAAAATCTTTCGGTCCACACACCTAGTTGGAGGCATTGTTTTTGTAGTCATCAATTCCACAAATTTATCCCGTTGCTCCTTATTGCTAAATTCAACAAAAGGAAACTCGTCTATTGGTAGAAGCTCTTCCTCTTCCTCCTCGCAAGTCTCTACTAGCACCGGCTGACGAATGGGAGCGCGCCTCTCCCGTGGCCTCTTGCTACCTTGTCCACTAGATGACATATCTGTAAAAAGACAAGTATTTAATCACAAACCAATTTAATTGCTAAAACAGTCCATATTTTTAAGACCACATGAGTTGGAAAATTCAATTTTGAGGTCTAAAATCACACATAAACCATGTAAAAGGCAAGGGAATTGCAATTATATAACAAAAAGAAAAGATTCCAAGCAAATAAACACAATTTCTAACCAATTTAATGCAAAATATCAACATGAATTCATGAGCCCTAATTCCCAAATTTTTGAAATTAGGCTTTTAGTTAATCAATTATAGGGCTAAAAACAAGGAAATAGCAATTGTATATAAACAATGGAAGATTCAAGGCAATAAACACAAGATTTAAGCAAGAAAAGTGCAAATTTTCGGACCATAAGAGCAAGAAATCGGGTCTTATTTGTTGGAATATGAGCAATGAAATACACAAATAAGCAAAAAGGAATGATTTAATCCACTAGCAAACAATTTAGCACAAAGTAGAATGAAGATTTGATGATGATATGAAGATGTAGAGATGAAGAGTTGAATATGAATGAGAGAATGAATGAGTAATGGGGCGGAAATAACAATCAAAGCAAGTAATAAGATGAGAAAAGAAGGAAGAAATAGCCGGTCTAAAACGCGGAACCCGGTGCAGACTAAATCCTCGATCGAGCCTGACCATCCTTGATCGAGGCACCAAATTCCATACTACCCAACTTTCGACATTGGACAATTTAATTAATTTTCTAGGTTCCTCGATCGAGCCCTGCAATCAGTTGATTGAGCAACCAAAATCCTCGATCGAGCCTCGTCCCACTCGATCGAGGCACCAACTGCATCCGTTTTCTCGCAATTACGTTAACTTGCAAGTTTGAAATCCGTCCTAGATACAAAAATATTTTGCAATACGTTAAATTCTCTCCCTCACATCACTCAAAATAATAAAACAACTTAATGGAAATACGATTAATGAAATTTAAATTCCTAAATTACAAATTATTACAATGGAAACTCCGAGCTGCCTCGGTGGCGCTGGTTTAAGCTGTCCCGCACGACCGAAATACCTCATCAGTAAGAGGAATCAATGGCGAAGAGGTCAACGACCTCTATCACTCCAATATGGGCACCTTCATAGTAGATTTTCAATGGTTGCCCATTCACTTTAAAAGTCTCACCTTTGTCAGTTTGCAGTGTAACTGACCCAAATTTGTTCACCTCAACAACGTTGAATGGTCCAGACCATCTACTCCTTAGCTTACCTAGGAACAAACGCAAACAAAAATTAAATATCAATATCTTTTCACCAACATGGAATTCTCTTTTCATGATATGCTTGTCATGCCACTTCTTTGTTCGTTCCGTGTTTACTTGAGCACTATCATAGGCATGCAGTCGAAACTCAAAAAGCTCATTCAACTGCATTAATCTCTTCTCACCCTCTAGTGAGGGATCCATATTTAGCTATTTTATGGCCCACATAGCCTTGTACTCAAGCTCCACAGGTAAATGACAAGATTTGTCATAAACTAATCGGTAAGGTGATGCTTCAATCAGTGTCTTTTATGCAGTACGATAAGCCCATAAAGTATAATCAAGCTTCCGCCTCCAATCTTTTCTATTCTTGCTCACTACCTTCTCCAAGATTTGTTTCAATTCTCTGTTGGAAACCTCCACTTGTCCATTAGTTTAAGGATGATATGTCAATCCTCTACGGTGTGTCACGCCATATTTCTTCAATAAAGAATTAAGATGACGTTCATTGAAGTACTTGCCTCCATCACTAATCATTGCACGAGGCACTCCAAATCGTGGAAATATGATTTTCTGAAAC
Source organism: Silene latifolia (assembly GCF_048544455.1). NCBI lineage: Eukaryota > Viridiplantae > Streptophyta > Magnoliopsida > Caryophyllales > Caryophyllaceae > Silene > Silene latifolia. Next base: position 1,738,279 of record NW_027413701.1, read on the forward strand.
AACTTAACAACAGATTTAGCATCACAAGTGGGGGTGGCAATTGCCTCTACCCATTTAGAAACATAATCTACAGCTACTAAAATATATTGATTCCCATGACAAGTAGGGAATGGCCCTTGGTAGTCAATACCCCAAACATCAAAAATCTCCACCTCTGAGATTCCAGTTTGAGGAATCTCGTGCCTTTGTGAAATATTACCTGTTCTTTGACACATATCACAAGAACGGGCAAAAGTAGTAGCATCTTTCAAGATAGTTGGTCAAAAGAAATCTGATTGCATTACCTTAGCAAAAGTCCTAGAAGGACCATGATGACCACCATAAGAAGAAGAGTGACAATGAGAGAGAATGTCATGTACCTCACCCTCTGGAATACACCGTCTATAAATACCGTCTTCGCACTCCCGGAACAAGTATGGATCATCCCACAAATACCGCTTCACATCATGTATAAATCTCTTCTTCTGTTGATAAGACAAGTCAGGAGGAAGAATACCTCCAACGAAGTAATTAGCATAATCCACAAACAGGGAGTGCTCACAACAATAACTAGAAATGATCATCTGGAAAAGAATCATCAATAGGCAAAATCTATCTTCCTGCAAATCTCAAATGAGACAAATGATCTGCAACAACATTCTTAACACAGACTTATCACGAATGTCTAAATCAAATTCTTGAAATAATAAAAACCATCTAATAAGTCATGGTTTAGCTTCTTGTTTAGTTAAAAGATACTTTAATGATGCATGGTTAGTATGAACAATAACTTTAGAACAACCAAGATAAGCTCTAAATTTGTCTAAAGCATAGATAACAGCAAGAAGCTCCTTTTCTATAGTAGAATAGTTGATCTACGCATCATCAAGAGTCTTACTTGCATAGTAAATAGTATGCAACACCTTATCTTTTCTCTGCCCCAAAACAGCTCCAACTGTATTGTCACTGGCATCACACATAATCTCAAAAGGTAGACTCCAATCCGGAGATCGGATTATAGGAGCTGAGATAAGACCTTGTTTAATCCTGTCAAAAGACTTAACACGCTCATGAAGAAACGCAAAAGGTGGATTTTTAAGAAGCGTATGGGTTAGAGGTCGAGCAATTTTTGAAAAATCCTTAATAAAGCGAAGATAGAACCCTGCATGACCAAGAAAACTACGTACACTCTTAACATTAACCGGGTACGGGAGTTGCTCAATTAACTCAACCTTAGCTTTATCCACTTGGATACCTTTACCTGACACCAAATGACCAAGTACCACCCCTTCAGTAACCATGAAGTGGCACTTCTCCCAATTAAGCAAAAGATTGCTCTCCTCACAGCGCTGCAAAACCTTAGTTAAGTTTCTCAAGCAAACATCAAAATAAGTACCATAAACACTGAAATCATCCATAAAAACTTTCATAATAGACTCTATGTAATCAGAAAATATGGCCACCATATAACGCTGAAAGGTAGCTGGGGCATTACATAAACCAAAAGGCGTCCTCCTATAAGCAAATACACCATATGGACATGTGAAAGTAGTCTTTTCCTGATCGTCGGGATGAATGGGTATCTAAAAGAAACCGGAGTAGCCATCTAGGTAACAAAAATAACTATGACATGCTAGTCTTTCTAACATTTGATCAATATAAGGAAGTGGGAACTTCCTATAATCAATACACATCCTCCAACCTGTAACAAGTCTAGTAGCAATTCATTCATTCTTATCATTCTTCACTACTATAGTATCGCCCTTCTTATGTACAACTTCGACAGGACTAACCCACTTAGAATCAGATATAGAGAAAATAATACCAGCATCAAGTAATTTCTATAACTCTTTCCTTACCATCTCATGCATTGAAGGATTTAGTCGTCTCTGACCCTGTGCACTAGGCTTGTGGCCTTCTTCCAAGTTAATATGATGCATACAAAAGTCAAGACTAATACCTTGTAAATCATCAATGCTATACCCAATGGCCTTTTTATGAGTTTTCAAAACAGTCAACAAAGAAAAAAGTTGGCCTTCAGTTAGGCTAGCATTGGCAATTACTCGGTTCATTTCACAGTCATCCAAAAAATCATACTTAAGATGAGAGGGAAGGGGTTTAAGTTCAGGTTTCTTTACCTCAGTAGCTTTAGATGGGCTACCTAAGCTGTATACCACTACGCCAAATAAGACATCCAATAACGGTCAAATAATGCAATTACCGTTATTAAATAAAAACATGGAACCGTTATTGCAATGACTGTTGTTAAATATATACAACAGTTGTATACAAACACGCGACCGTTATCTAAAATCAATAACGGATCTATAACACCGTTATCACAACTCAAGAACCGTTATAAAACTGTTTTTAAATATGTTTATGGCAACGGGTATACTTTTAAGAAACAGTTATTAAATATTAATAACAGTTTCATACCCGTTGTCATAGTTTACTCTTGACAACGGTTTAGTGGTTCCAAAACCATTGTTAAATATTATATATGATAATGGTTCATTTTGTTATCTTATTTAATTAAAAGTCAAAATTTAACAACGGTTTTATTGCGTGCTAAACCGTTGTTATATTTATCAGTTGATGAAACTTTGACAACGGTTCCTCTTAGATAAACCGTTTTGAACTCGACAACGGTTATCGTTCGTTATCTTATATTTTTGGCGGTTTGAATGGGAGGGAAAAGATGTCAACGGTTATTTATCTAAATAAAACCGTTGTCAAATAATTTTTTGCAACAGGTTGTTTATAACCGTTATCGTTTTTAATTTTTTTTTTTTAAAAAATGATTTTAGCTTGTTCTAGCAACTGCTGAAATGCTATTTTTTCAGCAGCGTTTGTAGTAGCATTCCAGCAGTTGTGCACTGCAAAAATTCAATCCTGCATCAAAATATTACACCTCGTAATCAATTAAACATAGTTTCAAAACAATACAAACAGGATGATCAAAAGCCATAAAACACAACTTCCTCAAAAAAACAAAAGAAGCCAATACACAAAAGCTCTATATATATACACACACATATATATATATATATATATATATATATATATATATATATATATATATATATATATATAAACACACACACACACACACACACACACACACACACACACACACACACACACACACACACGTACATAAAGCATGAGCAAACTATTGAGACTCCGCTAATGAAACAACATAACTGGCCCACATATTTCTCATCTGATTGATGTCCTCTGGCGAATATTCTGGGGCTTTGTTGAGTATTTGTGGAAACTACAATTCAAAATATATATAATCAAAATAGATATAATACATGGAAGTATACAGAATTGAACTCAATTTACGTCTGAAATAGTTTTAAATCACACTAACCCATATCGGAATGGTATAAAGTTTTCCGTCGATAACCTTCCACATGGACTGACAAACGTAAAAGGCACATTGTTTTTCGTCTGGTGCTTTAGGAGAGTATTATATAAATCACACACAAATCAGTTGAATTAGATAATCAACCGCTCGCATAAACATTAATTAAATGATACGAGTAATTATTAAGAATATACTTACTATTGGCATGATAAAATTGGGATCAATGTTGCTTTCATATTTCCCAAGTAGACATAATCGTTTTTTTGCTTCAAAAACACTAATTCATAAATATACACACATGCCATTGTTATTTGCATATATATGGCTCAAGTCATACAATAACAAATGACATTATTGAAGGTTGTAAACTTTCTCAGTTATCATCCTTATACAACTGTCAGAGGGTTTGCCTTCGCGAGAGTCAATCCAGTACACTATTTTTGTTTCTACTTGGATTTACCAGTAGCACCCAATGCTTCCTATTCATTTTGAGACATAGAACTGTTAGTTCATTTATACGCATTTAAGCATGTTAATAATAAATTTATAGAACCGTGATTCATTAAAATAATCACGTACTATACATACATATTCTCATTGTAAGGGGCAAGCCATAGTTTTTTGGATGACATCAACCGACGAACGATACTATTGATTTGTTCTTTGTATGAAATTCTGTGCACAGAGAACGCCTTAGAACTCAAGAATCCGTAGGCGTGAATTGGGACCTTCCACTCAGCGAACTTATTATTGAGGTACCTATTACGCCACATGGAACGAAGATTGTTATTGTAATTGATAATTTAAACAAACATCATTATTCGTAAATTGAAATGACTAAATAGTTTTATTAATAAAACTTACTGAATCCAAATCAAAATGTGAACAGCATTTAAATTGTCAAGGTCGACAAATTCCATCAGTTGCTCCGGGTCCAGTATGGCTATATTAGTTGTGCCCATGACTTCCTTTTTAGTGCTAATCATGACTACATCCCCTGTAGGTGCCCTCTTTACAGCCAGGTTGTGCAAAGCCTTCAGTGAAGCAGTTTTCATCTTTTTCTTATATTCACACGATTCATAATAAGAATCATAAGCAGGCTTGACTGCAATAACCTTCGTTAATGTAGTAGTAATTGCTTTAGCTGCCATCAAGGCTTTGCTTCAGTTATGCAAATGTAAAGATTAAAGTACTGATGATATGTTAATATTCGTACCCTAATCCATTTAAAGAACAAGTAATAATAAACGTCTACATATAGGTACCTCGGGGATGACAACATTGATGAGGTTGGCAGGCCATTGCACATAAGAACTTAAGGATTCTTTCAAATAAGTGACCTCCTCATTAGGAAATGGTACTTTTACTTCCCCATACTCGTCTTTATATAATTGGGACACTTCCACTTTCCTGCATTTGTCACGAAGGGGTATACCATGAACCTTAACTTGATGAAGCCGGTCGTAATTGAACACGTATCCCATGGCAACAACAGCTGTCTGTTTCCCTTGTAAATAGGACAGACGACAAGCCACCTTGCAATCGTCTTTCACGTCAGCTTTAATCAATTAGTACACATACATTCACTACCTTTAATAAATTTCATAAGTAAAAAACGTGTATGATATGAATAATTATAAACTAGCAGCTATTATATTTTTCGGTGTTGAGAAGAACATCTGATCATCAACTACCCTCACTTTATCCTGTGTCACGGCCTTCCTGGCATCCTCTTCCTCTTCAACTGCCTGATATCGATCCTCAGCTCCTACTTCAGTCTCCTTTCCCATTTCCTTCTCCCTTGTCATGTCATCATCGGCTTCTTTCTGTACATTAACACTTGTCCTCATAACACGTACTGATTTTCCAAATCATATAACACATTGTGTATATATAAGACATAAATATTATTACCTCTTTTTCCTCCTCCTCCTCCTCCTCCTCCTCCTCCTCCTCTTTCTTCTCCTCTTGCTGCTTCTCCTCCTGCTCCTGCTGCTCCTCCTCCTCCTCCTCCTCCTCCTCCTCCTTCTCCTCCTCCTCCTCCTTTATGACTACTTGAACCATATCCAACTCATTTTCTGATGGCTTTTCCCCAGTTTCCAACATTCTCACCATCAACCTGGCTATTTTCTGTAGCTATGTAGTAGAAATTAATGTCAGCATATATAGTAATAAATTAATTAGTTGGTTCAAATACAGTATTTATAGATTACCTTCTTGGAATCATCACCACGTCGAGTAGTTTTCCCAAAATAATTAGTGATACCAACATGCGTTCCTACCCCTCTCACACGACCTCGATGCTCTGCTTTTCCGATTGCCCTAGCAAGAATTTCATCACGTCCTTCAAGCTTCCATTTTCCTTCCTGTACTTCCTTCTCACAGATCCTATACATACACATAAAACCATTAAGCAACTCACAATTATATAACTCCGACTACCAGTGGTAGGAATGACATATTTATTCAAACTTAAAATATTCTCTTTGATGTCCTTATCATATTCAATTTCCATCTTTCCATTCTTAGGAGTGTGACCTTCCACCCAAGCGTCGTGGCGACTGAATTTTCCAAGCTTTGCCTACAATTCATTCATCACATTGATATCCTCTCAAAATATGTATGATTACTATGAACATATATAACATTCATCACCTAATAGTCTAATACTATAAGAATTATGTACTTATAAGTTTCTTCTTAATCAATCTATAACCACCTCAAGAGCCATAAAAGACGGTCTTTTTCTTTGAAATGTTCGCCTTGTTCCTCTCACTTATAGCCTTCGTCAAATAAAAATTGTATCAAGAAACGTAAGCATGACCAAACACTAAACTAAGTATACTTCTTTACTTATTATTATTATTATTAAGTTACCTTAAACTTGTCAGACTACCTATAAGCGATATAGTTATCCCAATGGTCCTGACTGACATACGAATACTTCTTTTTTAGTGGGTTCTTGTTCATCTCCCCGGTTTCCTTGTTGAACAAGTGGTTCTCAGCAATCTTTAACTTCAAAGATCTGAGGGCTTCCCCTGTCGTTTTTGAAAGAGTATGAGCTGCAGGTGACAAAAAAGTCCGATTTCCTTTTGTTTTAGCTGCTAGCTCGGGCCTAATACCCGTCTCAACCATATCATCTCTAGCTGCCTTGTTGTCTTTTGTCCTACCCGGAACATTCAGCAGAGTATTAATTATATATCACAAACGTTCTTTTCAATGTGCATAAAATCTAGGTAATGTCTAACCGGGAGGTCACACCAGTACGGAAGTTTGGTAAAAAATATGGTTTTTTTTATAACCACGAGTAGACAACTTAGGTCCCTTATTCCCATACGTTATCTCAATATCTTTCACTTTCCCATACACTTCATGACCATTCAAAATCTGAGGACTCCCATGTTGCTCAGGACACCCATTAAACGCCTTGTGAAGCTTACGATAATGATGATCAGGGCATAACCATCGACGATTTCCCATGTACACATGCTTGAGAGAATGCTTCAAATAATCTGATTCAACATCCCCCCCGACACAATGGGAAAGCCTCTTTCCCATGTACAGTATGTCCAGAAAGATTGTCGTACGTCGTAAAGTCAGTTATTGTACACAATTACATAGCTCTCAGATTGAAACTTTCCTTCTTATAACCATCAAACACTGGTATCCCTCTTTCCCACAGAATCTTCAGACCATCTAGAAGTGGTTCCAAATACACACCTATGTCATTTCCAGGTTGTCGAGGGCCAGATATCAATAAAGACAATATCAGATACTTCCGTTTCATGCAAACCCATGGGGGCAAATTATAGATGGCCAACACAACTGGCCAAATACTGTGTTGGGTACTCATGTTTTCATGAGGGTTCATTCCATCTGTGGACAGCGCTAGACGCAAGTTCCTTGCTTCTTTGGCGAAGTCAGGATATTTAGCGTCAAACTCTTTCCACTGTTGACCATCCGCTGGGTGTCTTAACTTTCCATCTTCAATCCTTCCATTATTATGCCAAGTCAACATTCTTGCATCTTTTTCATTCAAATAAATCCTTATGAACCTTGGTATTATTGGAAAATACCACAACACCTTATCTGGGATCCCTTCCTTAGTCTTATAACGCCATACAGAGCAGCGCATACAATATGATAATTTCTCATAATCTTTACGATACAATATGCAGTCATTGGGACAAGCATGTATTTTCTCATATTCCATGCCCAATTCTCTTAATCATTTTTTTAGCCTCATATGTCCGACTCGGAAGAACATTACTGTCAGGAAGCATGTCACATACCAAAGCTAAAAAAAACGTAAAACTCTTATCATTCCACCCATTTCCCCCCTTCAAGTTATATAACTTTACCACCGCGGACAATTTGGTATACTTCTTACAATCAGTAAATAAAGGCATTTCAGATTGACTCAACTTCTCAATTAAATCATCAGCATTTATTTCCCCATCACCGGTAGCTTCAAAATCATCGAATCCATCATTTTCAGCAAACTTCTCACCTAAAACAACTTCAGGTGTAGGTGAACGATTGTTTACACACACATCATATGCCCCATCCCCTATATCTAAACAAGCAGCTTCAGGTGTATGATTATTTACCTCTACATCAGATTCCCCATCCTCATCCTCTAATTCTCCATGAAAAATCCAACGCCTATAATCTCTACTGAAACTATTCTTTTCTAAGTGTATTTTGACATCTGGGATAGGCCAAACCCTAATATTACCACATCTATTACAAGGGCAGGGGATTGATGAGTGGAGATGAAAATTTTCACTAACGAAATTGTAAAATTCAGCAATTCCATCATTATAAATGGGATCACCAATTTCACCATCAATCATCCAAGTACGACCCATATATAAGCCAGTAGCTATGAAAATGAGATTACCTTTTTTAAGCTATAAAGATTAATGACGGCGACGACGGCAAAGATGACTTGTTCACCATCAGTCATTCTATTATTAATACCTTTGAAATTTTATTTATTTTTAGAGTTGCATAATCTAAGACGGTTCTTATAAGTACCATTGTAATTCTAAAAGCATGCATGAGGTGAATAATGGTCAAACAACCAATAATAATAGGGGGTGCCATTTGTAAACTAAAATCACAAACTTTTTAGTTTTCACAGTGGATCTGTTTTTACAACGGTTATAAGAAACACCGTTGTTAATTGTTGTAATATGACAGCGGCTTTAAAATAACCGTTGTTGATATATGTAATATGATAACGGCTTAACAAAGAACCGTTATCATTTTGTCTAATTATTATTATAACGGTTCCAATTCTTATTATCTTATTATGTCGTTTCCATTCTTTTTTATTATTATAAGTAGAATGCTAGTCATTATAATATTTTATTTGGTGGATTGCATTTGAGTCTAAGGACTTAATTAAAACGTAGTAACAAATAACATAAATAATTAAACTTTAATTCAAATAACCACCATAATCAAAAAACAACTGATAATGTCAGATAATAATTAAAGACTTAATTAGAATCTGATGAAGAATTAGGAGTCTTCATGCCAAATTTCGACATAGATCAAGTCGTAGATCGACTGTTCATCATCAGCGGGTAGCGCAGCTGGTGGAATGGCCTCTTTCTCCCATGACATAGGCACGTTGACAAGAATGTGATGCCTCCTGTAATGTGTCAGTAGACGATGATCAACATGGGTCGCAACCTATAGATAAGGGCCCTTTTGTTTAGCATCTGAATGAAAGTCCTATTTCCCCGCATCTTTCTCCGCAAATCTAGCCCCTAATGTTCTTGCCTGGCGAAAACTGTCATGGCAGTTGGCTTCGTCAAACTAGATAAAAGCGAAGCCTATAAAACCTTGCTTGTTTGTAGACACATGATACACTTTTTTAACCGCGGTGAAACCAGAGTCATGAAGCATTTGCCTCAACCACCAAAAATTAGGGTTTAAACCATTTCCATTTCCATCATATCGAACAGGGAGATTATAGAGAATGCAAGTAAAAGGCTGTGCGTAACGATTACGTGATTGTAGCTTTGATACACCAGCCATATTTTTTTTAGAGAGAAATTTAGAGAGAAATTAAAGAGTAAATGTTTGATAATTTAGATTTTGACCTAAAAGACATATTTATAGAATTATTTTGGTCAAATTGAATATTATTGGTCAAACTGAATATTTATTAAAGTTCTGATAAAGTTTTGCATGCAGTGGTCAAACTGAGAAATCTAATCAAATAATGACAACACTTGAATTGAAAAACCGTTCTTTCATAATTAAAAATGATAACGGTTACAAGAAACTCGTATCTATAACATAACAACTGGTACCACAAACCGTTGTTGGTGCTAATTTAGTAACGGTTTTCGAAACGCCATTTTCTTAAACTGGTAACGGTTGTCTAACAACCGTTGATAAGTGCGATTTTATAACGAGCTTTTGGAAACCGTAAAACGTTTTTGTTAACGGTTTGTTAAGTAGCCGTTGTCAAATTATAATAACAACCGTTTTCGTGGGAAATCGTTATTCGTATTATCGCGGTCTAGGTTTCCGCCAAAATTGGAAAACGGTAATCTAAGTGTCGTTATTAAATGCACTAAACCGTTATGATATGCTCCTTATTGATTGCCAGATTTGGCGTAGTGTACCTTTTGCTTTTGGTATTCCTCTCCAGTAAGCAACCTCTCAATCTCATATACTTCTTGACTTCATGAACCCGTCTCAGCAGCTGGCTCAGATACCAAGGCAATCTCCAGAGGATCCCTGCTTCAACACATAGGAAGACACTCATCAATAGTAAAATCAACAACATCAATACTATGACAAGTTTCTTCTATCATGGGATGTTTTAAAGCTTTTTCTAAGTTAAAAACAATTGTATCATCCCCCACAGCTAAAGTCAGTCTCCCTTGCCTAACATTTATACCGCCCCCGCTGTGTGAAGGAATGGTCTACCCAAGATGATAGGAATTTGGTTGTCCTAAGCTATATCTAAGACAACAAAATCAATGGAAATGAAGAATTTCCCAACTCGAATGGGAACATCCTCCAAAACACCCAATGGGTGTTTAATAGATCGGCCAGCCATCTGCAATGTCATATTAGTAACAGTCATTTGACCCCTGTTTAACTTCTTACAAATATAACAAGGCATGACACTAACGCTAGCTCCTAAATCACAAAGAGCTTTAATAATAACAAGATGACCGATATGACAAGGAATAGAAAAACTCCATGGATCCTTAAGCTTAGGTGGTGAATTAGCTTGCAATACGGCGCTGTACTTTTGAGTAAAAGCAACGGTCTCCACTTCATCAAAGGACCTCTTCCTTGTCAATATCTTCATCATAAACTTCATAAAACCAGGCACTTGAGTGATCAATTCAGTAAAACGAACACTTACCTGCAAGTTCTTCACTACCTCCATAAACCTTCCAAACTGCTTGTCCAGCTTAGACTTTTATTCACGATGCGGAAAAGGTAGTGTAATAGTAATCAACTCGGCTTCCTTTGCTTTAAAATTGATTTTTAAAACACTGTCATCAATCAGAGGGGTGAGTCGATCGAGCCTGGATGTCACTCGATCGAGCACCGAACTTCCTCGATCGAGCCCGGAGCTATTCGATCAAGGAACCAACATTGTTCCATCTTTTTTCTTTTTCTCGCTTTTATTCTCGTCTCGTGTTTCAGTTTCGCCGACTTCTTTTTCATTGTCACTTAGCTCCAAATTACCCAATCCTTTAGGATGCATGCAGGGTACCTCATCTTCATTAGTGGGCAATAATTCTTCATTACTTGGCAATTCTGTATTTTGATATATGGTACCACTCCTCAATTGAATGACATTAGCTTGCTCATGAGCTTTCTTACCTTGAGGAGCAAGATTTCCGGGCTCTTTTGAAGAATTATGAACTGCCATCTGAGCCACTTGGGTATCCAACATGTTATTATGGCAATCTTTGACACCCTCACATACCAAGGTGTCTTACCGAGACAACCCTAGCATGAGAGACATCACCATCTCGGTTGCTCGAGGTTAGTATATAAAAGTTACCAATCCAAAACAACATTTATTAAAGTCTAATAGTTAATGATTACATGTTCCAATACCAAAACCAAAGTAAAAGATTACTAATGTTCAACAACTACAACTGAAAGGTAAATCTCATGACAGCGGAAGCTATACTTGAGTGATGACTCCCCATCTCGTCCCCATAGCTAGTACTCATCATCACCTGTCACAATCTTCTCACAATCCCCGAATGGATCACCAAATATTAATAAAACAACAACGGGGTCAGTTTACTGTATAATCAACATAAGACAAGTACGATAAGATAAACAGCTGATCATCATCCACCTCCACACCCAATCACAACATGTAACTGGCTACACACTAACGTGTGTAGCCCTGCAAGTGGGGGACCGCAGCCGTACCCACCTAAGCCCCGCTCATAAACGAGCGATAACCCTGTCCATTAATGTGCACATCCCCTCCCGTGGCGGGTTCCACAGAGGGCAAAACTAGGGCGTGAAGCCATTCCCACAACTGACTCCACTCAACCGGGGACACACCTCACGAACATCACCATAAACCATCACAACTCCAACACCCAACTCCAATCCAATAACAGCAAATAATCACAATATCAATCGTACAACAATCACAATACAATCTTAAATCAATTAACAGTGAACCGAGTAGGGAAACCCTACCTTAGCACAAACTGCAATGAGATACACAAGCAAGCTAGGAAGGCTCCTCTACGAAGTCTTCACCTAACCACAATCACATAATACCAATTACCATATGCCAAAACCCCTTTTCCCCAAATCACAAATTAGGGCAAACTCTAAAAGATAAATCAATGGAACCTATGAAATAACTGGCTTGCCGACACAATCAACGCAACGAAAGATGAACTAGTCTCACGAACGATCCGCACACTTGAGAGAGAGATTTGGAGAGGATTATAGTTACGTTGTTTGCTTAGGTTTTGTTAAAATGATTACAAACTGTAAATCGCGTTTTAAATAACTCTAATCCTTTCTCAATCAAACCGCGAAAATAATACCCGTCAGACCGGATACTCGGTCGAGTATAGAGTATACTCGACCGATTATCCTCTACTTGGTCGAGTATTCCCATACTTGGCCGTGTATTACTGGGTAGTAAGCTGTCCAGAAACACACAACACACTTACTCGGCTGAGTAACAGACTTAGAAAACCGTGGTATTACCGTCTTCCCTCCTTAAAAAGAACTTTGTCCCTGAAGTTCACACTATAATACACACAAAACCAGACCAACAACTACAACACAATTTCCCAACAACTACTAACAGAACCAACAACTCCCACTACATACAAAAAAACACCCAACATAACTGACAAGATGACACAAACATAGCTAAACCAACTCAAACTAACTCAAAACAAGCATGCGACCATCTCCTACCCCTCTAAAAAGACAACGGTTACGTCCACGTAACCAAACATACCTGATCAAAAAGGTGGGGAAAACGCGCTCTCATAGCCTCCTCTGGTTCCCATGTAGCCTCTTCCACATTATGGTTAGACCAAAGCACCTTAAGTAAGACGGGCTCTACATTCCTTTTCTTGCGAACTGTGCGGTCTAAGATCTCTTTAGGAAACTCCGCATAATATAAAGACTCATCAAGCTCTATGTTCTCAACCTCAAGCACATGTGTGTGGACAGCGGGCCGCCCACGGGGGCGCTTGGGAGGAAAAGAGGAACAAGCGTTTGCATTTTTGTATGGAGTCGCCACCAATTTTTATGGGAAATTGGAACCGTTCGAATACCTCGTGTCATGTCAAGACACAAAGTAGAGACATGAACACTAAGCAATCGTTACCCTTAGCATTTTATGTCTAGAATGACTCTCGTGGATGCCAATGAACACGGGTGTTCACAGATATCTGGAGTAAGGGGTGAGGGTACGTATTAGGAAGCTCTTTTGATCGAACACCTAATCCCGCCCGCCTCGATAGCGGCCTCTACTAATGATTAGGGAAGTTATTCATACTTGATATATCGTCGGCTATATGCATGCAATGCAACATCCAAGTTTTAATCCTAACATGTGAGAATTAGACTAAGTCGATTGACACGTAATTAGCATACAATTGGGTCGAAGTAGGAATTTAATTCTCATTTACATATGAAAACATACAAACAATAAAAGAAATATAATAATTATGAATTACAATAATTACATTGGAATAGGCGATTTATGTTGAAAATACCTTTAAAACGGATAATTTAAGAAAAAGGAATAAAAGAACAAAATTAACGAACAGGAATTAGCGTGATATTACGGATAATAGTTAGTTAATATGTAGACTAATTAAAGTAGGTCAAGGCAGAAACGGAGTTCAGAGACAGAACTCAGCCAGGAACAGGCGCAGCAGAGCTGCGTCCCTTGGAATAGGCGCAGCAGACGCTGCGTCTGTTCCGTGGCTCAGTTCTGGCTGTGAAGCCGTAATTGCAAGCCGTTAATGTTAATTGGTGATTTAATGATTAATTAAATTATTTACTCGGATGAAAGTGATTAATAGGTTATTTAACATATGAATGGGTCATGAAAGCAGTAAAACATGTGTGAGACGGATGCAAACGAATTAATACAAGATGGAATAATGACAGAAGTGAAAAATATTAATGAGTCCAACAAATTAATTCAATTGATTAGGTTAGATACGATGGATTAGTGACGAATATGCGACGATCATGTGAATAAATAGATGAAAACTATATCAAAGACGAATTCCAGAAACTCAATATGAACAAATTGAATCTCCATAACCCGGAATTGAATTTAATGACGAAAACCCGCAAATATTGGATTATTAGGGATTTAAGTCGGATTTGTGATGAATTAAACATGTTAATGATGATGATAAATATACATGTGAATTATATACTATTATGACGAATAAAACGAAACAATCAAAAGGATTTTGACGAAGAACAGAGGACAAACGAAGAAAAAAGGAAGCAGGAACTGCGGCAGCCTCACGAAGAGGCGCAGCAAGAACTGCGCTCCTTCGAAGAGAGGCGCAGCGATTCTTTGCGTCCTTTCTCGACGGTTTATGGAAATCCGTAAAAAGAGGTTTTAAAACATGGTTTTAGAAATCGGTTTTAATGGTATTTTCGACGTAAACCTTACAATGATGATACAATAATTAAAATACAATAAATAAAAGAGATTATACACCCTCAGACTTACATGTTGACGAAACGAGAAGGACTAAGATATCGATTAGTGATGCTCGACGCGAATGCAAAGAAAGTGCCCTCGTAAGAGGAAAACGATTAATTAATTAAGTTGATTATTGTGTAGTTGGTCAAATTGGTCGGTCATGCAAACGGGGAGGCTGGTAATCAGAAAGATCCGAGCTTACGTGGTCGAAAGTTCAAGCATGTAGACGCCAAAAAGTAAGAACAAAGTCTAGAATGCAAAGGGAGAAGAGAAGGGCGGACACTCGCGTGAGAAATATGAGGAGCGAAGGCTCCTATTTATACTAATCACGTGAAGGAATTAGGGTTTCGGAGACTCTTTGGAAGTGAATCTCGGAAAGATATGAAAAAGATACGAGAAACATGCGAGAAAGGGCACGGGAAGAGGCGCGGCGCCATGCGTCTCTTGGAAGAGGCGCAGCACCTGCTGCGTCTATTCCCAAGTGGTTTCCTCCTGCAGAAGAAAGATCTCCGTGTTTGAGTTATGGTAGGACGGAAATAATTCGGTTTTCCTTAATATCTTATGTGAATATTACGGGAAATTGCTTACTAAAAGATAAAATTTATGAAATATGGAATAGAAATATCCGGAACATTCGAACATTCGACTCGGGATTTAACGGTTATCAGAAAATGGAGATGGTTTTAGGCCCGGACTCCGAATGTACTCTAATTACTGTCAAAACGACCGTATCGGGACGTAGATGACAACTAAGAGGTAGACATTAATATTTGAGCAATCACTTGACGATAATCTTACGAATTGTCACAAATCGTTCCGCGTATCAAACATGCGGCCCAATCATCACCGGGTGGTTTGCGGGAGGTGCAGAAATGAGGTATCTACAGAGCCCCCACTTTGACTGAGGCTTGGACAAGGCGAAAGTCAAAGTATAGCCATCAGGTCAATCGAAGATTATAACCTGACAACTATGGCGACGCAAGGCGGCTCAAGGGGTCTGAGCCAAGGACCTGTCGTCGGGAACATTTTAGAGTCTGTCGACTATCGGGGAGGGTCTTTTAAAGTCCATTAGACTATGTAAGGAGGCTCGCCAGCCATAAGAAGAGACCATACCTGAGACTTCTTCTCGAGATGCTTCCGGGGTTGCGTAGGAGCAAAGGTTAAGACCTAAGAGCTAAGGATGAGACCTAAAAGATAAGTAAGGATTGGTACTAGGGTGTGGGACCCTAAAGGAAAGCATTGACGGGAAGGAGGCCTAAAGTAAGTTCAACTTAAGGGCAACTAAAGCTTGGGTATAGGAACTCTATTGGTTTAGGAACTTCTGAAGAACGACACCTTTGTCGCACTCCGCGGGGAAACAAGAAATATTGTGAGTAGCAGGACACAGGCGGGAACTGCTGAGGAAAAAACTGTTTGGGTAGTCTTCGACAAATAATTGCGAATAGCAGGACACAGGCGGGAACTGCTGAGGGGAAATCTACTTAGGTAGATGTCAATCCTCGTGTCTTGAGAGAGATAGTACGTCCGCTTACTCTCGCTAGAGACACGATTGGGAATTATTTTTCTTGTCGTGAGAGGGAAAGTATATCCGCTTACTCTCGCTGGAGGCATAACGAAGGTGTGTCGAATTCTGTGAAGGAATGAAAAAGGTCTTGGACGGGATAAATAATACGCAACAGCCTACTGCGGGCTTGGAAACGCGGGCCGGAACGAAAGAAAATCGCCAAACGGACCAAAAGAATGAAGTAGCATCGGGGAAGAGGCGCACCAAAGATAGGCCCACAATTAACGAATTCATAACGAATTTTTGAAAATCCGTATGGAGGGAACAAAAGAAAGAGGCGCAGCAAGAGCTGCGTCTCTTGGAAGAGGCGCAGCGCCTGCTGCGTCTATTCCCCAAATTGATTTTCCTGCGTAAAAACGCGAAAATCAGGAGGCTTTGTATTCATTTGCTCGAAACATAAATCACTCATTTCTCTCTCAAATCTTCACCATTTCCACCAAGGTTCGATCCAAAAGCTTGCATTAATCATGACTAATCGAGGTATGTGTCTTAATCTTGCATTAATCGTCTACATTTGTCCAATTTTGAGCCGAAAAAATTAGGGTTTATGACCCATTTAATCGAAAATTTGGGGCTTTTCCCCCAAACGCATTTGCCTTGTCAAATTGACATTAGAAATGGATAGTAGGTAATATTAGGAACATAACCATGTATTTGTTTCGAATTTTCATCAAGTTTTGAGCCTTCGAGTGAATTTTGAGACGGTTTTACAGCTAAACCGTAAATTGCTTCAAAAATAGCCTTAGGATTGCCCATTTGCGATGAAACTTGATATTTGGGATCCTTGAATGATGGGTAAACTTTCTACCATTTCGGAACTTTGGTTTTTGACAGCTTTTTCAAGGCACTTTTCTAGGGCATAATCGCCATTATAGCGAAATGCTGCCGAAATTTCGACTCGAGCTCGGAACTAGACTTCAAACTAGACTTAACTTGACCCTAATTACCACATGAGTGATCGGGTCGGTGGGGATATGGCCATAGATGGCGAGAAAAGAGCGGTTTCAGGGCTTTGAAGGCTCGAAAATCTCTTAACCAAGGCTCGTCGTCACGTGACGCGGCCTAAATTTGCTTTAATATTACAGGTGATGAGGCTTCTACTTCTGGGAGAGCTCCCATGGAGATCGACGCTGCCACTGTCGAGGATCCTTTAGAGCAGGCCTTCACTGCTGCGGTGATGGCTGCTGGAGACGAGTTTCACGAGGAGGAGGCCGTTGAGGAGGAGGAGACCCCGAGATGGGCCAGTCGGACTAGGAGGTTGTCAGCTGAGAGGGGCTCCCGCGTGGGCTGAGACTTGGGAGAGCAGGCACCTGGTGTGGGCTGCAGAGGGTCACCTGTCCTACAGGACGGTGAAGAGTCTGGTAGATAGGAATTCACTACTCATTACCCATCCTCTTTCATTCTTTTATTCAAATTTCTTTCAAACTTCATTCAAAACTAAAGATAACTTTGTTTTAAATCATAATAGGAGGCCGGGAACATCAGGTCGTTCTCGGGTTACACGACAGCGATAGAGCACTACGAGCGGCTGTCGGCGGAGGAGAGGGCCATGATCGAGCGTGGAGCGTTTGGTCCTTTGGTTCAGGTTTGGAGGGATATCGCGAAGAGGAAGTTGCGGGCTAACCTTAGCCTGGTCCGCGCTTTCTTGGACCGATTCTAGGATACGACTTCCACGTTTCACATGCCTTTTGGTGAGGTGGGAGTCACTTTGGAGGACTACGGCATGATTTCTGGTCTGCCGTGTGGGACCGAGGAGGTGGTGTGGCCGGAGACTGCCATGAGGGCGGATTCGGGCGAGGCGAGGAGAGTGATCGGTTGGAACTTGTCGCCGAAGGCTGTTACAGTACCGGGTTTGATACCCAGTTCTTACGTTCGAGACTACTTTGCGGGGAAGACCCTGGCGCTGGTGACGATTGACGGGAGGGAGACGGCTCCTCCTCCCTGTACACCTGAGCAGAGGACTCGTCTGTGGCTTTGGTGGTTTCTGTCTTCGATTTACCTCGGAGACAAGGGCGAGAGGCTGTCGACGAAGCTTCTTCCCTTCCTTTCTGACCTGAGTTCCCTAGGACGTTGGGACTAGGTCACTGCTGGTTTTGCGGTCCTCATCCGCTTTATGAGGGCCATGGTTCGTCCGGAGTTGATGGAGAATGGGACTTCTCCTGGTGCTGTCGGACCTGGACTACTGCTGGGGGTATGAACCTACCTTTAGACCAAAGTAAATTCCTTTATTTATCAAATCACGAAAGATCATCATTGATTATTCTATTTTACAGGCGTGGGTGTACTCCTACTTCCCGAGCCTCACGCCCAAGAGGACAGACCCGCTGGAGAGGGCCTATCCCGTCATGAGGGATTGGGTGATGTGCCGAACGAAGAGCAAGCGTTCTTCTCACAACGTCTACTGGCGGGACGTGAACGCTCTTCAGCTGAGTAGCGTGAGTATCTCATTTATATTCACTTGCTTCTTATATTCGCTTTTAGTTGATCATAGGAATGATCCTTGTTTTATCTTGTCACAGTGAGTGCCCAGACCTTGGGCGGAGTACGCTGGAGCGCCTCCTTTCCTGGCTGAGGTCCTTCGACCTAGGAGCTCGAGCCGACTGCTGTTGAGGACGTCGATGGGTCCTGTATGGTACCTGGGCGAGCGTTTGGCTCGTCAGTGCTCACGGGACGTGTTGACGGTTCCCGTCGATCCTCCCGGGACGATGTTTAGGGAGCCTTATGAGGCTGAGAGGGAGGCGGACTTGGCTGGTGCCAGTGGTGACGACCTTCTTCTCCTTGGCGAGGACTACTCGACGTTCCTTTACGGGAGGTTGGCGTACTGGCCGGTAGTGGTGAGTATCTTTTATTTTGATTTGATTTTTGAGAATCATGATGAAAGATCATCGATTGTTGAGAACCATTTGTCTTTGTAGGAGGTCGAGGCGGCGGGCATCGAGCCCCCAGAGTACCCCGAGACCCTCGAGTACACTGACGCGACCGGGAGGACGACGATCTCCGAGCGCGTGACTTCGACGTAGAGCCGTGACGGATCTTGGCTGGATGATTGGCAGCATCTGATTCGGAGGGTGAGCCTCTAACTTGTGTAACCTTTGTGTAAGAACACATTTGATTGAGTTTGTTCAATTGTTGAGAACTTCTTTTTGAAAATGCAGGTTGCGCCGTCTCGGTTCGTGGCGTTGTGGAGGGTGGCCAACCGGCTGCGAGTTCTCGCCGTCGAGGCACTTTGTCGTGGTCGAGGTCGTCGGTATGAACCTTACGCCTATTTCGTTTTTGATTTTTGACTTTTCTAATTTTGCTCGAAACGATTGACATGAGCCAATTTATTGTTTACAGGGTGACCACGAGTCGGAGCGAGAGTTGGCCCAGTCCCGGGAGGAGACGTCTCGCTTGTTGAGGGAGCTCGAGGTTCGGGATGCCGAGATCGCCGTTCTTGTGGCGAGAGTTGCAGAGTTGGAGGGCGCCCAGCAGTAGTTTTGTGTAGCTTTTGTCGTATTTTGCACATTTGTACATTGATTTTGAACATTTTTGGACTTTGTTTGGGGCTCGAGCCCCCAGCTTGTTGTACATTTCCTTCATTTGGTATATATACGATGGCCTGAGCGCCTTTGCTATTGGATTGTGTTGCTTGTACCTGCAGGTTAGTTTCGAACTGGTTTGGTAGATGACGGTTTACGCCGTCATGCTGCCGAAAATTACATAGAAAACATGCAAAACATACATTTGTATATACATATGGCCTTGATTAGCGCAAAATGAGAGACTCGAGAGACTGCAAAAAATGCAAAAAATTTGCCGAAAATGACCGGACGGTAGGGAGGGTTACCCCCTAAAAAAAAGAAAAAAGGAAATTTATAAGTTAGAAATGTAGAAATGAAATTAAGGAATTAATATGTACATGTTTGAAATTTATAATGAAAGTTATTTCCTGAAAAAGAAAATGAAATTTATTTCCTAAAAATGAAAATGTGCACATGTGGTAAAATGGCGAAATGTCGATGTCGTCTCGAAATGCGTGCCCGCTGAATTAGGAAACTTGAAACATGGTAATCTTCCCGTATTTACCAAAATAATAACCCGTAGGAATAGGAAATTATTCGCCATGGAATTAGGAAAGATCCAACGCGGAAAATCACGAAGTGGCGAGGAAGAGGCGCAGCATGAGTGCGTCCCTTTGAAGAGGCGCGGCAGTCTGCGCTTTGTTCCCAAGCTGTCATGTTCTGACGGATTTTTGGAAACAGCAATTAGTATAAATAGAAACGTCGATAGAGCTTTTATT
Source organism: Silene latifolia (assembly GCF_048544455.1). Classification (NCBI taxonomy): domain Eukaryota; kingdom Viridiplantae; phylum Streptophyta; class Magnoliopsida; order Caryophyllales; family Caryophyllaceae; genus Silene; species Silene latifolia. The sequence goes on from NW_027413701.1 coordinate 1,758,698, forward strand.
CACACAAATCTTCCGTCTCTTCTTCGTCTATTTACATAAAATTCTCAAAATAATTTCTTCATCATGAATACTTTGGAGATCCGCTTGAAGGAATGGACCAATGAATTTTCAAATATGGAGAAGCATGATATGGGCTCTTATAATTTTAGGTCGTTGTTGAGTTTGAAACTCATCAAGGTTGTGAAACCGTTCTTGGATGCTTGCCTTGACTACTGGGACCCAAACTATCATGTTTTTGCGTTCCCTGGGGGTGATATTTGTCCCTTTCCTGAAGAAATTGCTGCTATTAGTGGATGGGACCCCGAACATTTGCCTGCTATTCCTTCTACTTCTCAAGGGTACAAAAGCAAATTTAGAGATTTGCTCGGATTGACTAGGCTTGAAGTGGACCGTCTAGTTACCTCAAAAGGTGTGAGAATGTTGGACTTCATAGATCGATTCATCAACAGGGCTGACCCCACCGTTTCTCATGTTGCTAGGCGGAGGGCATTTGGCTTTTGCTTGTTGCATGTATATGTCTTTCAAGGGCATGTTGATGAAGACTTGAGAGGTGATCCCCGTCTTCTGGGCCTTGTTGAGCAGATGGAGCTGCGTAGGAGCCCAGCTTGCTTATGCTTAGGAGAGATTATTTTGGGCTTGGATAATAGGAAATCAAACCGTGATCTGCCATTCTTGGGGAGTCCCGTCATTCTGCAGGTAGAAGACATCTTTTTTCTTCTTCTTTATTTTTTTTCGTTTTTTTCTTCTTCTTTTTTTCGTTTTTTTTTTTTATTTTTCGTTTTTTTTTATTTTTTTTTTTTCGATGTCTAATACCTGCTTTTGGTAGGTTTCGCTTATGGAACGGCTCCGATTGATCGAGCCCCCAGTTCATGCGCATTCCTATCATGCTCGTTCGATTGCGATGAGGACGCGATTGTACATGGTGGACTTCACCCGGGTCTGTGATTATTGGAAGAACAAGCTGAAGAGTGATGATGGCCCGTTGATCAGGTGGGTCGTGCCGTGGTGGCACCTTAAGTCCGTCACTAGAGTGTCTTCTTTGGATCCCACTAGGTCCGTGCGCATTCCTGGATTGGAGTTTATGGTGTGCATCTTCCCGGAAAGGCTAATGAGGCAAGTTGGGTTGAAACAGACTATCCCGAGGCTTGATACCGTCCCGCAGACTGTTATGGCACTTACTACAGAAAGCCGAAGAGAATGGGCTATTAAATGGGCCCAAAGAAACATGTGGTTCTTGAATTTCTCCGCCAATGCTTTATGGGTGTCGGATTCTCATCTGAGATGGAGAAAGGCTACCACTCCGGAAGAGCGCGTGAAATTGAGGAAGCGCGAGCCCATCGACTACAAGGTGCGCGAGGGAGAGAAAGAGAAAGAGAAGCATCTGACAGAGGGAGAAGAAGAAACCGGGTTTCAAGTCATTCATCCTTCGAAGAAACCAAAGACTATTCCTGTCGCGGAAATGGTGATTGGCAAGAATAGAAAAGCTAGACCTCGAGAAAGACCGTTGGTGATTAGGTCTGAAGTGGCGCAAGAGCGTCCGGCTCGAGGTCGTGACAAGAAGTATGACAAGAATGACAAGGGCAAGGGGAAGATGGGGGAATAGCCCGAGTCTTTATTTATTATTTGATTATTATTATTATTGTTGTAATAAAAAAAAAGGTGGGGTTTTTAGAATCCTAGCCTATTCTATTTTTATTATGTAGCGTACTATTATTATTAGAAAATGAATGAAATAAAAAGGTTAAATGGTTATGAAACCGTTGTGATTTTCTTTTTTATTATTCTTGTCGAATTTCAAATGCAATGCAAATGTCCTTCTATTTACATTTTAGATATGATGGGTTGAATCCTGTGAAGGATTGCCTACGTATTCACTTTAAAAAGCGAAATCAAACCCTTGCGCGTAGTTCGAGTAAATGTAAAAGAATAATTGTTCTAAGCAAGAGCTTGTAATGAACTTAGAAAAGAAGCATGAGCTTTTGCTTACTCTGAAGGTGCGAATTTAGTTTATTTGATGATACGACGATGACGAATTTGTCAAAATGCAAGAGCATAGTGACATTAGCTTATTTCAGCTTGGCCAGGGGCCGTTTATTTAGTGCCACAGGAGCGACACGTGGGGTTACGCCAGACGCGTTGTTTTGTTCCTATTCTAGGCATAGTATCGTTTCAGTTGGTCAAGGTTTGTTGGGTTTGAAAACCCATTCCCGTCTAGGTCTGTGATTCTTACCGCACCCCCTGGGAGTATGGATTTGACTAGAAATGGTCCGGCCCAATTAGGTTTGAATTTTCCCCGTGGGTCAACTGGTAAAAGTGCTCTAACCGATTTGAGCACTAAGTCTCCTTCTTTGATGTTCCTTGGCCTAACCTTTTTGTTGAAAGCCCGTTTGATACGTTCTTGATATGTTTGGACATTATGCAAGGCGCGCAGCCTACGTTCATCCAGGAGGATGAGTTCTTCATATCTATCCCTTTTCCAATCGGCTTCCGGGATTTGACTTTCGTGTAAAATACGCAAGGATGGTATTTCTAGCTCGACTGGTTGTACAGCTTCCATGCCGTAGGTCAAATAGAAAGGAGTAGCCCCAGTAGGCGTCCTGAAAGATGTACGATACCCCCATAAAGCAAAGGGTATCTTGCTTGGCCAATCTCTATAGTTGTCGATCATTTTCTTGAGGATCGTGACAACATTCTTGTTTGCCGCCTCTACCGCGCCATTAGTCTGTGGTCTATAGGGCGAAGAGTGGTGATGCTTAATCTTGTATTTGGCTAGCAATTGCTCGGTCTCAGCTTGGAAATGTGATCCATTATCGCTAATGATCTCATGTGGGCATCCATACCGACAGATGATGTTGTTTTGTATGAACTTTGCCACATTTTTAGCTGTAAGACCAGTGTAGGAAGCCACTTCTACCCATTTGGTAAAATAGTCGATTGCTACTAGAATGAAACAGTGACCTCCTGTTGCGGCTGGGGTTATCTTCCCGATTATGTCAATTCCCCATGCAGAAAACCGCCAAGGAGATGTCATTGTATAGAGCAATGAAGGAGGGACATGTTGCACATTCCCGAAGATTTGGCAATTGTGGCAATGTCTTACGTATTTGATGCAATCGGATTCCATTGTGGTCCAATAATATCCCAAACGTGTGATTTTCTTTGCCATCATGGGCCCGCTCATATGAGGACCGCATTCTCCGTCGTGGACTTCTTCCATCACCTTTCGTGCCTGTGAATGATCGAGGCAACGTAGGACTACACCAAGAGGTGTTCTTTTGTATAATTCTCCTTGCATGAGAACGTATTGGGAAGCTAGTAGGCGTATAGCACGTTGTCCCCTCTTGTCCATATCTGGTGGATAGGTACCATTAAGCTTAAAATTCAGGATCGGTTGGAACCATGGTTCCTGTGCGATTTCCTCTTCATCGGTGATTTGGTGGACATAAGCCGGCTCTGACCGTCGTTCGATGCACAAAGGCATTTCCACCATGTGATCTGGCATATTAATCAAAGATGCAAGTTTCGCAAGAGCGTCTGCAAATTGATTTTCTTCCCGAGGTAGGTGTAGGTAGGTTACGTGATCAAAGAATTGGGCGAATTGGTCTATTATAGCCTGATAAGGTGCTAGGCTTTCGCTTCGGATTTTCCAAGATCCTGTAACTTGGTTGATGATCAGTGATGAATCCCCATGTACTCGGAGGTTTTTAATGCCTAAACTTACTGCCGCTTGTAGTCCAATGAGACAAGCTTCGTATTCTGCGGCATTGTTTGTCACCTCGAAGTCGAGTTTGACAGCAATTGGTGTATGCTCGCCTTCAGGAGAAATGAGCAACACTCCTATTCCAAATCCTCTTAAATTCGATGCTCCATCAAAGTACAGGTCCCAGGAGTCTACCTCAGTTTGGAGTATATCCTCGTCTAGAAATGACCAAGTATCTATTGTTTGTGCGTCATTGATAGGATTTTCTGCGAAGAATTCGGCGACGGCGCGACCTTTTATAACTTTCAGTGGCACGTATTTGAGGTCGAATTCTGAGAGCATCAGGGTCCATCTTGCTAGACGTCCATTGAGGACGGGTTTCTCGAAGAGGTATTTGACTGGATCCATTTTTAAAAATATATCTTGACGGAGTAGCTAAGCATGTAATGGCGTAGCTTCTTCGTTGTCCACACAAGAGCGAGGCATGTCTTTTCGAGTTGTGAGTATTTGCACTCGTACTCCAAGAACTTCTTACTAAGGTAGTAGATAGCTCTTTCTTCACTTCCTGATTTGAGCCGCATGGCACCCATGGCTGTTTCGGTTACTGTGAGATATAAACCAAGAGGTTGATCTCGTTGTGGTGGCATGAGCACTGGTGGTTTAGCCAATATCTCCTTGATTCGATCGAATGCCTTTTGACAATCGTCATCCCACATGGTGTGGTCTGTTTTCTTGAGTTTCTTGAAGATAGGCTCACAAATCATCGTAAGTTTCGATATGAATCGACTTATGTACTACACTTTTCCCAGGAATCCTCTGACTTCTTTTTCTGTTTGAGGTTGTGGCATTTCGATCAGAGCTTTGATTTTGGAAGGATCTATTTCTATACCTCGTTGGCTAACGACGTATCCCAGGAGTTTGCTAGATGTTACCCCGAATGTGCATTTCTGAGGATTGAGTCTCATGTTTTACTTTCGTAGCCTTGTGAAGAACTTGCGAAGGTTCGCAATATGCCCTTCTCTTTCCTTGGATTTGACAATCATGTCGTCTACATATACCTCAACTTCTTTGTGCATCATGTCATGTAAGAGTGTAGTTGCGGTGCGTTGATATGTAGCTCCGGCGTTGATCAATCCGAACGGCATTACCGTATAGCAGTAGGTTCCCCATTGGGTGACAAATGCGGTCTTATGCATATCTTCCAAGGCCATTTTGATCTGGTTATAACCCGCATACCCATCCATGAAGGATAGTAATGCGTGGTCTGCAGTATTGTCCACCAATATGTCGATGTGAGGTAGAGGGAAGTCGTCTTTTGGACTTGCTTTGTTTAAGTCCCTAAAGTCAACGCAAACGCGGATTCTCCCATCCTTTTTGGGTACGGGTACTATGTTAGCTACCCAGTCAGAATACTCGGAAACTTTGATGAACCCGGCTTTGAATTGCTTGTCAACTTCTTCCTTAATCTTTAGAGCCCACTCCGTTCTCATTCGTCGAAGCTTCTGTTTCACAGGTTTGAAACCCGGCTTAATCGGAATCCTATGTTCAGCGATATCCCTGTCGATTCCTGGCATATCCTTGTAGGACCAAGCGAAAACGTCTTTGAATTCATTTAGGAGATCTATGAAATCGGCCCTTTCGGTAGAGCTCAAGGTAGTCCCTATCCTAAGTTCCTGGGGTTCTAGTTCGGTTCCTACATTGATGGGTTCGGTGTCTTCTATTACTGGTCCCCCTTCCCCTTCCTGCATTATTTCTTTGGCTACGTAGGAAGGTATTTCGATCGAGTCTGGGTCTTGGTCATCCTCAGTATCATCGTAAACAGAATTGCACTCAAGATAACACAAAGAGTAAGCAGAACCTGATTTATTCATATTAAAATTTGAGTAAAGTTGGAACAAAGAATCCAACTGATCCATGGTCAGTGGCGGCAAAGGGACAGTGGTTGGGGCATTTCCCGAACTATTGTGACTACTCGAGGCTAAGCTAGGAGAAACGAAGGGAGAGGGGATGACGACAGGAGTAGACTCTCTAATGACTTCTCTAGACTCCGACTCTGACTCCGACTCCGACTCGAGCTCATCGTCTTCTGGTTCTACTTTGAACATCTCTCCTTCTCCAGTGGTGAGCTTGAAGAGTCTTCCTTGATTGTTGGTCCATTTGATAGATTTTATCCATCCTTTCTGCTGTTTTGTGTCGGTTTCTGTGATCAACGCGGTGGGGTTGAAGCGATCGTCTTGAAGTATCATGGTAATGATCTCATCCTGCGCGGCCCTAACGAATCGATCCTCTCCAACCAATAGGCTAACAGCTTGTTCGTCTAAGCAAGGTGCTTGACGGGTTTTGACGGTAGGAACCGTTTCTGGAGGGATGAAGTAGCAATCGTGAAAGATCTCGATTCCGGCTAACTTCCTCTCGAGATAATGCCAAGGTTCGGGAAATCCGTGAAAGAGTTCTAGACTTCCTTCTTGAACAAAGTACCCATTTAAAGTAGGGAGATAGGGCCTCATTTGGACTCCTACGTGCTTGCGGTTTTGGACTTGGGCGAGCATTTCGAGAACCTCCTCTTTTGTGGGTTTGTACCCTAGTCCAAGTGGTATCCTTGTTGAGTTGCCTTCCTTGTATGGTGCGAAGGTATTCTTCCGAATAGGGTTCAAGGGCATTTCAGGGAAGTATCCCTGGGATTTGAGTATGTGGTTGACCACCAAGTTAGAGTAGGGATTGTAGTATAAGGGTGCCAACTCACTTTCTATGACACTTACACTTTGGAAGCCCCCAATTTCGTATACGGGATCCGCAAGGACTTGATTGTTCGATTGTTTTTCGATTATTGCCTTGATGGGTGACGAAGTGATCGTCACTACTTTGCCATTTAGTGGGATCTTGATCTTTTGATGAAGGGTGGATGTTACCGCTTTGGAAGCGTGAATCCATGGCCTTCCCAGAAGTATGTTGAATGAAGCTTCAATGTCCACTATTTGGAAGTTAACCTTTCGTTCGATTGGCCCTGTGGCTATGGTTAGGTTAGCAAGTCCTACTACTTTTCGTCGTGTACCGTCATATGCACGTACACCTTGATTGGTAGGGGTCCAATCCGACTCTTTCATGCCTAGCTTGTATGCCGTTTTGAGGGGTATGACGTTGACCGCGGAGCCATCATCCACCAAGGTCATTGGCACATTCTTCTTTAGACAAACGACAGTGATGTATAGAGCAAGGTTGTGACTAGCGCCAAAAGGTGGCAAATCTTCGTCCGAGAAAGTAATAGGATTACTTAGCTTCGGTGATTCTTGGAAGACCAAGTTGACTACATCTTCAGGAGTGGAGTTATGTGCTACATTTAGCTTGGTCAGAGCTTGTAGTAAAGCTTGGCGATGTGGGAATGAGCTTGCTATTAATTGCCAGACTGAAAGATCAGCCTTTGTTTTCTGTAATTGCTTGAGCAAATGATCAGTGGAGTCATCTTCGTTGTCATTTGGTGTGATGACGTTGGTTGGACCATTTTGAGTAGTGCTTTGATATGGGCGACCCGAACGAGTTAGGTGATCCACATCTTGGTCTTCACCTTTTTGGATTATTTCTTTGACTAGGGAGTTTTCAATGAGATACTCGTCCTCATCATCATCGGCCCAAACCCCATTGATTGCAGCTAGTTCCCTCATTCTCATGATGTCATCTTCTAGTCGTATGATTTGATCGACTAGTTTATCAACCACGATAATTACTTCTTGCATAGTGGTATTTTGAGAGAAGATTAGTGGCACATGTTCTTCGGGTATTGCGTTGGGATCTCGTAGAGTTGTCACCACATTTTCTAATTCCCAAACTTGTCTATCTACACTCCTTGCCCATGTGATGAAGTCGGAAATGGTAGGGGAGATAGTAGAGTAGAGCCCTTCATTCTCAATTGCATGAATTTCATTTTCGATGGGAGAAATGAGGTGTGAGCAATCTAAGATAGATTAATCACTTATGATCACTAGAACTCCAAGAGGATTCTGAGTGTTGTTGGGCTTACCCCCCGGCGGTATTGGCAATCGACCATCTTCAATCATGTCTTGAAGCACGTTTTTCAACTTGTAACATTTTTCTGTGTCGTGCCCTTTGCCCCTATGGTATTCACAGTACGAATTCTCGTCCCAAAACTTGGACTTCCTCTCGGGTTCGGGAGTAGGTCCAATGGGTTGGAGTTTACCTTGCTTCATTAACCTTTTTAGAGCGTTAGAGTAAGTGTCCCCAAGGTTTGTAAATTTACTTGATGGGGTAGTTTTCTTGGATGGCTCGAGAAGGTTAACTTCATCGGTCTTGCTAGTAGAGCCGTATGAACGACTTGTGGACCCTTGATATCCTCGACCTACCGTTTTGGACAAGAGTCCTTTACGGATGTCATCTTCAATCCTTGTTCCTAGTACGGTCAAGTCCTTGAAAGTCTTGATGTTTTGGTATCTCAAATGATTGGCATAGATGGGCTTGAGATTATCCACAAACTTCTCCACAAGAGTAGCCTCATCCGGGCGTTCAACTAGTTGAGTGCTAGTCTTCCTCCACCTACTTAGGAAGTCGGTGAATCCTTCTTTGTCATTTTGGGTAAGAACCTCTAGAGTACGCATGTTGACTTGGATCTCAGCATTATCCGCATATTGCTTAGAGAACTCGATTGCGGCATCTTCCCAAGTAGCAACCTTCTTGTGATCTAAAGAGTAGAACCATTGTCTCGGGATGGTATCAAGAGATGAAGGAAAGATCCTTAAGAACATCTCGGGTTTGATGCCTTTGATAGACATGTAATCCTTGAAGGCACGGATGTGGTTCAAAGGGTTCTCGTGTCCCTTGAACTTAGGGATATCCGTCATACTAAAGTTAGTTGGCAATTTGGAATTGACGGCCTCATACTTGCAATTGTTTTCCCTATAAATGTCATCACCCTTAAGGTACATCAATTGCTCCTCTAGGTATTGGAGTCTTTTCTCAGCAACAGTCATCCCTATGGGAGGATTCTCATCCCTAGACTCATCATCGGAGTTACGTAGTACTTCATCTTCAAGAGGAGGCAACCTTCCCTCTACGGCATTGATACGGCCTTCGATGAGCTCAAGGCGGTCATAGGTTTGTTCTTGGGTAGCTTGCATTTGGGCTAGCGCGGCTAGGATTCGATCATTACCATTTTAAAGTTGGTTGAAGTTCGTTTCATCACTTGATCCGGGCATCTTGAAAACTGGATAAGAGACCGGCGACGAATCAAAACACGATCGACCATTCTAACACACTTGCTAAAAGAAGAAATGCTTTGACTCGTGAAGTGGGTGTGTGCCACTTGTGTTGAGTGAGTTTTGAAGAAAGACAGGGTCTTTGAAAATGTGTGTCCTAGTCAACTATAGTGTAGTTGTAGGAGTGGACTCGAAGTGAGGTTTTGAAATGGGCTTGTGACCCGAATTTTGACACGACAAACGGACAGAGTTTTGACCGGATTTTGCGCTAATTAAAAGCCTTGTTCGAAATTTTTGTTTAAAAAGAAGGGTTTTGATTTTTTGAAAAATCGTCATGGTTTCGTTTAGAAATGGTGATCACGTAAGGTATACATATTTATACAAGCATTATAACGGGATACTGAGTGCATTTAAAAGGGATTTGGTTTAAAAGGTGGGTTGCCATACCGAACCATCAAACCCGAAGTCTGTGGAGAGGCTCGTACCAAACAAGAGTAAGGTCGATTCCTAGTCCATTTCCTCAAGTAGTGAAGGCCCTTGATACAAACAAGAGTAAGCATCATGGTACGGATGACGTCAATCGCTATCCATCCTTAGGCCCAAATAAGAATTAGGACCGTTTAGACGGGACGATTGGTCGAAAGGGTTGGGTTGGGCCTAAGAAGGCCGAATAAAACGGTCTAGGACGACCGAGTTATGAAAACCGACAATTGTCTTGTACAAATTATTCCCTAACCTTGTTCAAGTTTCACCCTTGCTACACGTAAGTGTATTATCCCCAGCGGAGTCGCCAAACTGTGGACAGCGGGCCGCCCACGGGGGCGCTTGGGTAGGAAAAGCGGAACAAGCGTTTGCATTTTTGTATGGAGTCGCCACCAATTTTTATGGGAAATTGGAACCGTTCGAATACCTCGTGTCATGTCAAGACACAAAGTAGAGACATGAACACTAAGCAATCGTTACCCTTAGCATTCTATGTCTAGAATGACTCTCGTGGATGCCAATGAACACGGGTGTTCACAGATATCTGGAGTAAGGGGTGAGGGTACGTATTAGGAAGCTCTTTTGATCGAACACCTAATCCCGCCCGCCTCGATAGCGGCCTCTACTAATGATTAGGGAAGTTATTCATACTTGATATATCGTCGGCTATATGCATGCAATGCAACATCCAAGTTTTAATCCTAACATGTGAGAATTAGACTAAGTCGATTGACACGTAATTAGCATACAATTGGGTCGAAGTAGGAATTTAATGCTCATTTACATATGAAAACATACAAACAATAAAAGAAATACAATAATTATGAATTACAATAATTACATTGGAATAGGCGATTTATGTCGAAAATGCCTTTAAAACGGATAATTTAAGAAAAAGGAATAAAAGAACAAAATTAACGAACAGGAATTAGCGTGATATTACGGATAATAGTTAGTTAATATGTAGACTAATTAAACTAGGTCAAGGCAGAAACGGAGTTCAGAGACAGAACTCGGCCAGAACAAAGCAGCAGAGCCGTCCTGGGAATAGCGCAGCAGACGCTGCGTCATTCCGTGGCTCGATTCCGTCGTGAAGCCGTAATTGCAAGCCGTTAATGTTAATTGGTGATTTAATGATTAATTAAATTATTTACTCGGATGAAAGTGATTAATAGGTTATTTAACATATGAATGGGTCATGAAAGCAGTAAAACATGAGTGAGACGGATGCAAACGAATTAATACAAGATGGAATAATGACAGAAGTGAAAAATATTAATGAGTCCAACAAATTAATTCAATTGATTAGGTTAGATGCGATGGATTAGTGACGAATATGCGACGATCATGTGAATAAACAGATGAAAACTATATCAAAGACGAATTCCAGAAACTCAATATGAACAAATTGAATCTCCATAACCCGGAATTGAATTTAATGACAAAAACCCGCAAATATTGGATTATTAGGGATTTAAGTCGGATTTGTGATGAATTAAACATGTTAATGATGATGATAAATATACATGTGAATTATATACTATTATGACGAAGAAAACGAAACAATCAAAAGGATTTTGACGAAGAACAGAGGACAAACGAAGAATAAAGGAAGCAGGAACTGCGGCAGCCTCACGAAGAGGCGCAGCAGGAACTGCGCTCCTTCGAAGAGGCGCAGCAGTTGCTGCGTCCTTTCTCGACGGTTATCTACTGGAAATCCGTAAAAAGAGGTTCTAAAACATGGTTTTAGAAATCGGTTTTAATGGTACTTTCGACGTAAACCTTACAATGATGATACAATAATTAAAATACAATAAATAAAAGAGATTATACACCCTCAGACTTACATGTTGACGAAACGAGAAGGACTAAGATATCGATTAGTGATGCTCGACGCGAATGCAAAGAAAGTGCCCTCGTAAGAGGAAAACGATTAATTAATTAAGTTGATTATTGTGTAGTTGGTCAAATTGGTCGGTCATGCAAACGGGAGGTGGTACTCGGAAGATCCGAGCTTACGTGGTCGAAAGTTCAAGCACGTAGACGCCAAAAAGTAAGAACAAAGTCTAGAATGCAAAGGGAGAAGAGAAGGGCGGACACTCGCGTGAGAAATATGAGGAGCGAAGGCTCCTATTTTTACTAATCACGTGAAGGAATTAGGGTTTCGGAGACTCTTTGGAAGTGAACCTCGGAAAGATATGAAAAAGATACGAGAAACATGCAGAAAAGGGCCTGGGAAGAGGCGCAGCAGCCACTGCGTCTCTTGGAAGAGGCGCGGCACCTGCTGCGTCTATTCCCAAGTGGTTTCCTCCTGCAGAAGAAAGATCTCCGTGTTTGAGTTATGGTAGGACGGAAATAACTCGGTTTTCCTTAATATCTTATGTGAATATTACGGGAAATTGCTTACTAAAAGATAAAATTTATGAAATATGGAATAGAAATATCCGGAACATTCCAGAACATTCTGACTCGGGATTTAACGGTTATCAGAAAATGGAGACGGTTTTAGGCCCGGACTCCGAATGTACTCTAATTACTGTCAAAACGACCGTATCGGGACGTAGATGACAACTAAGAGGTAGACATTAATATTTGAGCAATCACTTGATTATAATCTTACGAATTGTCACAAATCGTTCCGCGTATCAAACATGCGGCCCAATCATCACCGGGTGGTTTGCGGGAGGTGCAGAAATGAGGTATCTACAATGTGATGGATCACTCACATTCTTACGAAGCTGTGAAACATGAAACACATTGTGGACTCGATCTAAAGCTGGTGGTACAGCTAACCTGTAGGCCACCTCACCTATACAATCCAAGATATCATACGGACCGATAAATTTCTCGCTTAACTTACCCTTCTTTCCAAACCTCATCACCCCTCGCATCGATGAAACTTTCAAAAGGACTTTGTCACCCACTGTGAACTCGATGTCCCTGCGGTGCAAATCTGCATAACTCTTTTGGCGATCCTGAGCTGCTTTCATCTTTTGACGAATCAATCGAACTTTCTCAATCATATCTTGCACCATCTGTGGTCCTAAAACCACTGCCTCTGCACTGTCATCCTAACAAACTGGACTTCGGCACTTCTTGTCATACAAATCCTTGAACGGTGCCATTCTTATACTGGTGTGATAGCTGTTGTTGTAAGAAAACTCAATCAAATCCAGCCTATCTTCCCAGCTTCCACCAAAGTCCATGGCACAAGCCCTCAACCTATCCTCGAAGGTCTTGATAGTCCTCTTAGTCTGACCATCTGTGGCAGAATGAAAAGACGTACTCATCTTTAAGGTCGTACCCATCAAATTTACAACTCCTGCCAAAACCGCGATATAAACCGCGCATCTTGATCCGACACTATATCCTTAGGCACACCATGTAACCGAACCACATGCTTTCTGGAACCCAAAGCTAGCTGTATCTTGGTCCAAGTATCCTTCATCGGAATGAAGTGAGCTGCCTTAGTTAAACGATCGATGGTCACCCAAATCATATTGTTACCTTGCTAGGTCCTTGGTAACCCCACAATAAAGTCCATAGAGATCGACTCACACTTCCACTCGGGTACCTCAAGTGACTGAATCTTACCTTGTGGTCTTTACTGCTCACCCTTTACCCTCTGGCATGTCAGACACTTAGTCACGAACTCGGCCACATCCCTCTTCATGTTAGGCAACCAAAACGTTTTCTTGAGGTCCTTATAAAGCTTGTCACCTCCTGGGTGAACTGAATAAGGAGTGCAATGAGCCTCTGTCATGATTACTCTACTTAACTCTGCATCATTAGGGACACACCATCTCTCATCAAAACGAACACTCCCATCTGTGTGGATAGAAAACCTGGAAACTGTGCCACTCTCCACTCTTGACTTCCATTCTTGGATCTTTGGATCAAGCTCTTGTCAAATCCCCTGACGGTATCCCCTTTCCGAACTATATAGACCCATCTTGGACATCTCATCCCTTAGCTTCAGCAAAGACATAGTTGTACACAACGAATGAACACTCTTCCTACTCAAAGCATCTGCAACAACATTAGCGTTACCCTCGTGATAGATGATCTACATGTCGTAGTCCCCAATCAGCTTCATCCATCGTCTTTGTCGCATGTTAAGCTCCTTCTGAGTGTATATATACTTCAGACTCTTATGATCTGAGAACACCTTAAAAGTTGCCCATAAAAAACAACGGCACCCAGCTCTAAATCATGAATAGGATAGTTCTCCTCATACGGCTTCAACTGCCTCGAAGCATAAGCTATAACTTTCCCATTTTGCATCAAAACACATCTCAAACCATTCTTTGAAGCATCGGTGTATACTTCAAAGTTCTCACAACCCTCAGGTAAAGCTAGGATAGGAGTTGTGGTCAAACGCTCCTTTAGGGTCTGGAACGCCGTCTCACAACTCACATACACCGAAAACTAGTCTCTTTCCTCATCAAAGCTGTCATAGGCCTCGCGATTGTAGAAACGTCTTTCACGAACCTCCTGTAGTAACCAGCTAAACCCAAGAAACTCCGAATCTCAGAAACATTCTTCGGTGATTCCCACTTGGTCACTGCCTTAATCTTGCTAGGATCCACCGACACACCCTCTTTAGATATCACATGACCCAGAAAAGCCATTTCCTCTAGCCAAAACTCCACTTGGATAGCTTGGCATATAGCTGATTGTCTCGCAAAGTCTGCAAAACTAATCTCAGATGCTCCTCATGCTCCTTATTAGTCTTAGAGTAGACTAAGATGTCATCAATGAAGACAACCACAAACTTGTCCAAGAACGGACTAAAAACCTGGTTCATAAGATCCATGAAAGTTGTTGGTGCATTCGTCAAACCAAAAGACATCACTATATACTCATAGTGACCATAACGCGACCAGAAGGCTGTCTTAGGAATATCCTCATCTGCTATCCTCAACTGGTGATAACCCGGCCTCAAATAAATCTTAGAGAACACCCATGCGCCACTCAGCTGGTCAAAAAGATCATCAATCATTGGCAAAGGATATGTTCTTCACCGTGCCATGATTCAGCTCTCTGTAGTCGATGCATAGCCTCATGCTCCCATCTTTGTTTTTCACAAACAGCACGGTGCTCCCTGATAAGTCCATTTTATATGCACTTTAACCCCATATTTTAGCTTTATTTTACATTCTAATGTGCACTAATATTAGTGTTATCGAGATAATATTGCATTCTAGTTGTATTTGCATGGTTTGTCATATTTTGTAGGTATTTGAGCTTTAGGAGCATAATTCTACATATTTTGCAAACACTAGAAGCATGGCTAAATAGAAGAGCATGATGGACCAACCAAGAGATGTTGAATGGATTTGCATGGTAAAAGTTGTGGATTAAAGTGAAGAAATGCAAGACAAAGCCAAGTAAAAGTTAAGCCCAAAATGTAAAGTCCACAAATGCTACTTAGGATTCTCAACTTAGGATGCTCTTTGGAAGGTCTTAAGGTGCCAATTAACACATTCAACCGGAGATTAAAGAGGCATTAAGGAGTTGCATTGAGATTCTTAGAGCATTTAATCAAGGAATTAAGAAGACAAACCCGGATAACCACGCCCCCGGTCGGGGCTGGCAACCCCGATCGGGGTTGACCCTCTTTTGGACTTTTACTTTATGCCCCTATTTTCTTATAAATAGGGGCCTTAATCCGTCATTTGGGATATCTTTTTCTCACGTCTTATATTCTCTATAATAGCCTTAAGCAATATTTTCTCTCATTAGTTTTCACATTTTGTTTTCAATATTGTTAAGCATTTAGTCATCAAACATTTGGTTATTTATATATTCAAGCATTTGGTTCTACTTTGTTCTTCCTTACAAGTTCATTTCCATTATGGTATTCCTATTTCTAGTTTACTATTTTACATTTCTATTTAGTTATCGCATAGTTTATCATTTGAACTTTTATTATATCATATTATTATTATTCTTATTATATGTTTCATCATTTAGTTTACATCATTTCTACAATTATGTCTAGCATTTTATTCAACAAATTTTGTAGTTTATATTTTAATATGAGTAGCTAAATTCCTTACTCTAGGGGCTAGGAAAGCCATGCAAAATCAAATATTTAAAATGGTAAATTAGGTTGATATAATATTGTCTAATTATTTTTATCACATGTTTCCATCGCCATGTTTAATCTTTGTTTAAAGGCCTTATTCATTGATTAAGTTTGTTCATTCGTTCTAAAAGTCGAGAGGCATGGAATTGAATTAGACTAAGCATGTGTAGTAGGACGACCTAGTTATAAACGAGAGTTTCTCTAGGACCCGGTCTATGGTTGACACTAATATCGTAAGGTGGGTGTCTCTAAGCCTGAACAATTGACAATGTTATTATTACCGAGTTTATCATGATCATATGTTTACCTTTGCATATGTGACCCGACTCCCCTAGACTCCCTTTTATCATATAGTTTACATCTTAATTTTTCTTAGTCATCAAACCAACAACAAACAAACAAAACTAAATCGACCTTGATAAAAATTTTTCCATAGCATTTCACATCCGTCTCCTGGTGTTCGACCCCTATTGCTACATTAATGTGTGTCTAGGGTAATTATCTTTGCATATGTACACGATAAGCCTAACACTCCCCACGGTGACACACTAGGCCGGATATACCCCTTGTCTAACATATCATGTAGCTGTTTCTTCAACTCTTCCAGTTTTTTGGGTGTCATACGGTACGGTGCTTTAGATATAGGACATGTCCTCGATTTATGCTCCACATTGAAGTCGATATCTCTCTTAGGTGGTAACCCCGGTATCTCATCTGGAAAGACATCACTAAACTCTCCAACCACATGTATATCAGATGCTGTCAGCTGCTCCGCTCGCCGATCTCTTACTTGGCAAGGAATCAAGGGACACCTCTTCCTCAAACATGACTTTAAGGTCATTACAGCGATGAACTTACACTTTGGCCTCACAACAAACCCCTTATATGACACTATAACACCCTTGGGACCCTTCAAGGACACTTTCTTTTGTCGGCAATCTATCTTATCATCATACTTACCCAATTAATCCATCCCGACAATGACCTCGAATCCATCCATAGGAAACTCTAACCAGTTGACTGCTAAATATATCTCCCCTACCAACATGGAAACATTTCTATACAACTTAACACAAGACACCGACTCTCCCAAAGGTATAAACACACTATCATTTACAAACTCATACTCCCTCAAACCCATAGATAAGGCATGACCCTTAGACACAAAGGAATGGGTTGCCCCAAAGTCAAACAAAACGAAAGATTGTATATTATGAACAAGAGAGGTACCAGTAAGCACATGAGCATCGTTCTCAACTTCCTGTTTTCCCATCATAAAGAGCTTCCCGCTTTTTTTATGCCCTCCTCCTTGGACCGAGGTGTTTGAAGTAGTCGCCTTAGCTGTCGAGTTCTGAGTCACACTGTTGTTTGGGCACTGATAGGATCCTCCACTGTTGCGGTTGAAACCGTCATTGTTGTTGTTCTGCCCTCCACGGTTACCCCAAGACCCAGACGGCCCGTTTCTAGCAAAATTTTGGCTCGGAGCCTGAGAGAAACTCCCCTGATAAGCTCCCAAAAATCCTCCAACTTTGGCATTGGTGCAGCCATGCCTCTTGGGACCCACTCCACCACAGTTGAAGCAAGTAAGGTTGTAGTTGTCACTAACACTCCGACCACCACCTCTCCCCCATTCTCGAGATCTCCCTGAAAACCCATATCATCCAGAAAAAGCCCTAGACTGCCCATAGTTGCTCTTCTTGTGACCTGACTGATTGCCACTTTCACTCTATGCTTTCCTCTTTTCTATAGTTATTTCATTAGCCTCCTTGGCCAAGTCTACTAACCTCTCGGCAAGTCCATCCCGTGCATAGACCTTCTTTAGATCGTTAAGAACTCCAGCTGGTAACCTGTTTATGATCTTAGGAGCCAACCCCTTTTCGAACCAAAGAGCAACACCTCGCTGACCCAGATGCAATGCATATTTCTGCATATCGGGACAACTCAAGGAACCAATGATAGTACTCTGTGACAGTCATATCGTTAGACATGGTGAAGGAATGAAACTCAGATCTCAACTTGTAATGGATGTGCTCCGGCACAAACTGTTCCCTCATAGCACTCTTCAGACCTGTCCATGGTTTAGCATCGAGCCCCTCGTCCTTGTAGTATGCCCTTTCATCTTCTTTCACATTCTGCCACCAAACTGCAACCTCACCTCTCAGGTAGTACACCACCTGCTCAACAGCCAACTCCGTCGGACACTTCACAACCTCAAGAAGACTCTTCATCTCTCGATGCCAGTTATCAAGCAGCTTAGGTTCTCCGGTGCCCTCATAAGTCGATGGGTTGAAGCGGGCAATGATGGTGCTCAGGTGGGTTGCGTCCACCGGTTTCTCAGCCCCCTTACCCCCATTCTTAAGAGCCTCAAACAGTGCATCATGTTGTTCAATCATACGGGCTACCTCATCTGTGGTCATCTCAAATGCTTGGATATATGTTGCTGACCTCTTTGGCGGCATGTTGAGATGATAGAAGCAAGGAAATGTAAGCACATAGCCTACAGCTCAAAATAAACATGACCCTCCGCCAAAGAAGTACTCAGCCGAGTATGGTGAGATACTCGGTCAAGTATGGACTACACGGTCAAGTACAACTATTACTCGGTCGAGTGTTCCACTCCAGTAGCCAACGACAAAAACACAGACAACATACTCGGTCGAGTATGCCTCACTCGGTCGATAATGCCTTATTACTCGACCGAGTGATCACAACCAGTAGCTACTACTACTTATATCCCAAACAACACTCGGTCGAGTACCCACCCTGCTCGACCGAGTCATGCCAAAAACGAGTTATAAACTATCGTAAACATGCATTTCTATAAGAATATACACATATAGACCACTACCCTTTTAAAAGCCATAAACATATAACATGCTCAACATACCTCATGCTCAAGATTTATCATATACAAATTCCCAATTCACCTTTCATATACTACCATGTTCTACATATTTCATCATTTCATCCAACAACTTCACAAGATTCAAGCTACAAGTACTACACACATGACTCGGAGTACAAACAGTTCCCACGGCGTCCCCATGTGACCGGCTCGAGATCGTAAGGGCCTTAATGCGACTTCGGGACGTCTCCCAAGTCTTTGCGGTAAATCCAAACAACTCTTCATGGGTTCATTTTATTTAGACTCCCTATGTTCATTGGGTTTATTAGTTTTGGGTTTCAGAATCGTCACTCTGATACCACTTTGTGACACCCACACATACCAAGGTGCCTTACCAGGACCACCCTAGTATGAGAGACCATCACCATCTCGGTTGCCCGAGGTTAGTATATCAAAGTTACCAATATAAAACAACATTTATTAAAGTATAATAGTTAATCATTACATGTTCCAATACCAAAACCAAAGTAACTAATGTTCAACAACTACAACTGAAAGGTAAATCTCATGACAACAGAAGCTAGACTCGAGTGATGACTCCTCGTCTCGTCCCCATAGCTAGTAATCATCATCACCTGTCACAATATATTCACCATCCCTGAATGGATCACCACAGATTTACAAAACAACAATGGGGTCAGTTTACTGCATAATCAACATAAGACAAGTACGATAAGATAAACAGCTGATCATCATCCACCTTCACTCCCAATCACAACATGTAACTGACTACACACTAAAGTGTGTAGCCCTGCTAGTGGGGAACCGCAGCCGAACCCACCTAAGCTTCGCTCATCAACGAGTGATACCCTTGTCCATTAATGTGCACATCCCCTCATGTGGCGGGTTCCACAGAGGGCGAAACAAGGGCGTGAAGCCACACCCGCAAGTGACTCCACTCAGCTGAGGACGCACCTCGCGAACATCACCATCAACCATCATAACTCCAACACCCAACGCCAATCCAACAACAGCAGATAATCACAATATCAATCGTACAACAATAACAATACAATCTTAAATCAACTAACAGTAAACCGAGTAGGGAAACCCTACCTTAACACAAACTACAATGAGATACACAAGCAAGCTATAAAGGCTCCTCTACAAAGTCTTCACCTAAACACAATCACATAATAACAATTACCATATGCCAAAACCCCTTTTCCCCAAATCACAAACTAGGGCAAACTCTAAAACATAAATCAATGGAACTTATGAAATCAAAGGCTTACCGACACAATCGACGTAACGAAAGATGAACTAGTCTCACGAACGATCCGCGCACTGGAGAGAGAGATTTGGAGAGGATTAGAGTTACGTTGTTTGCTTAGGTTTTGTTAAAATGATTAGAAATTGTAAATCGCGTCTTAAATAACTCTAATCCTTTCTAAATCAAACCGCGAAAATAATAATACCCTCGACAAAGGATACTCGATCGAGTATAGAGTATACTCGCCGAGTATCCTCTACTCTATCGAGTATTCCCATACTTGGCCGAGTATTCCTGGCGCATAAACGTACGTGAAACACACGACACACTTACTCGGCCGAGTAAGCCATATTCGGTCGAGTAACAGACTTAGAAAACCGTGGTATTACACAATCAGCTCAGAAATTTGAGCCGTCTGCTTTTGTTGCATTGACAAAGTTTGTTGCAAGAGATTTCTCAACTCTGCCATCTCATTATTTGGAGGTTGTTGAGGAGTTTGTTGAGGAGGTTGTTGATAATGATTATTAAACTGCTGACCTCCTTGATTTTGCCTTTGATATCCTCCTTGTGGTTGATTACCACGATTTTGAGGAATTGTATATGAGTTTTTCCGTGGTTGTTGCGGCTGTGGATTTTGCACATTCTGACTAGACCATTGAAGGAAAGGGTGCTCCTTCGTTCTTGCATTGTAAAGACTAGAGAAAGGTGTACCTTGCCAAAAAGATTGATAGGCATTAACCTTCTCCAATGTGCTCAAACACTCAGCTGCATTATGCATCCATGTCACATCTAGCACAAGACTCCTCCTGTTGACTCATAGCATGAACTACCTCTTTATTACCCAAAGATTGGGTAGTCTTCATCTCAGCAATTTGGGCAGAAATAGCCTCTAACTGTGTCGCAAGATTGTTATCTCCACCATTCCCACGTGTACTTCCTCTAGGAATTCCATACTTGGCAGTATGGGTATTAGCAATCTGATCAATTAACTTCCACGCGGTATCATCATTAGTGTTGTCCTAAAACCTCACATTAGCTAAAGAATCTAGCAAAGCACGATGATTATCATACAACCCATTGTAAAACTGGTTGCAAAGAAGCCACTTTTGAAAGCCATGATGGGGAACTGGACGGACCAAACATTTGAAGCGAACCCATGCTTCATTCAAATATTCAGTAGTTGTTTGTTTGAAGCTGGTAATCGGATTTCTCAATGTGTTAGTCTTCTGTGGTGGAAAGTACCGCTTGTAGAAAGTAAGAGCTAGAGTATTCCAGTCAGTAACTCATTGATCCTCCATATCCAAATCTCGCAATCACTCCGCAACACCATCTTTTAGAGAAAAAGGAAAGAGCACCTGCTTTACCTGATCTTGTGTTACCCGAGTAGTTAAAGGGATGGAACAACAATAGGTAACGAATTTCTCCATATGTTTTGCAAGGTCTTCAGTAGCTCCACCTCCAAATAAATTTCGTTCTACCAAATTGATGTAAGTCGGACGAATCTCAAAAGTTCCATTGTCTGAGGTAGAAAGCTTGAATCCTTTAGTGATGGAGGCCAAAGTAGGCTTGGAATAACTTGCTAAAGTAGGCATGATGGTAATCTCAGGAACTGGAATTTCAAGATTAGAAGTAGTGTCCTCTTCAAAGGACTGATTTTCTGAAGTAGTAGAATGCTTCGTCTCAATGTCAACTATACTCAAGTCTTCTACTTGACCCACTTCTTTCTAAAACTTTCATCTGTAGCGAAAAGTCTTCTCTGGCTCGGGATCTATTAGAAGAATCCCAGACCTAGTTGACCTGGGCATACACAAAACTAACAATAAAAGTGTGAGAACGATCTCAAGGAACTAGGTTCCCCGAAACAAAAAGATAAAATAAAAACAAACAAACAAGAAAATTGTTGCCTCCCCAACAACGACGCCAAATTTGATAAGGATAAAGTCGTATCACCTCAATCAAAATAAATCTATCTCAGTACTAACAAAATAGCTAGAGGTAAGACAGGTATTGAATCCACAGGGAGGCGGTAAAATTCAGTTTGCTAATATTAAAAGTGTCTTAAAGGTAACAATTTTATGGGGGTTTTGTTTGTTTGTTTTCTAACAACTAATAACAAGTAAATTAAAAGATGTGTAACAATAATATTAAAGAGTCTAGGATTCCGGTTCACTAGGTCAATTATATGGGGTGTATCTTAATCAATTGTTAGGTCAATCAAACTATCTAAGGTCACAAGATTGATTAATTCTATTATGCCCTTTAGATTAAGTCTAACATGCAATCGCTAATATTAAACAGAATCTATCTGATTATCGCAGCCTATATTAATTCTAAACATGTCGGTGAAAGAATTAATTCCCTACACTAATTATAGACTCATGCCTTAAATCATATAATTAGAAGAAGAACAATAATCAAACGATAGTTTTAACGATATTACTAACAATCAATTAGTAATCCCCTTTCTAATCAACCTAGATCCCCTTCATCTTAGCTGAATGATTTAGCTACTCATAGTAAATTGATCAACAACAATAAAGATGGATGAAAACATAATTGAAGACATGAAACAATAATAATGAATTAAAAGCATAAAACTTGAACAATAAATTATGAAGAACGATTAGTACCTAATGATTAATGAGGAAAGATTAAAGATCTAAAGTATGAAAGCTTAGAGTATTTCAGCCGTACGAAAAGTAATAAAAGCGTAAAAACATAAACCCTACGAGTTTAGAATATATATTACAAACAAGACGTGTTTTAGGAAAATACGGAAATAAGTCCATCAAAGAAGATCCTCGATCGAGCCTCGACATACTCGGTCGAGGAGGGTTACTCGATCGATCCCTCATGTACTCGATCGAGGAACCAAGTGCAACAGCTTTATTTCGTCTTATCTGCTCTTCTTATCTTCAAGTCTCCTCGTTTCTCGTGCCATGCCCCGTGTACTCCGCAATGCTTATCTTTACTTGATTCATCTCGTAATGCGTCATTTCTCCATTAAAACATAAAGTAGCGACAATATCGACATTTCACTATAAAAAGCATATAAATAATATAATAGGCACAGAAACAGTATCAAAAAAACATGAAAGGAGTTATAAAAGTGTATATAAAAGTGATACATCAACTATTATATTTTCTGGACACTTATAAGGATGGTCTTCCATCTTTATTCTACCGATGTGGGACATGAATTTGCACCCTAACAATCATCCCCTCAAACTAAGGACCATCATCTTGACTCAGACCTTGACCTGGCCTCTATGGAGAACTCCCACACTTCTACAACCCCAACTTCTAGACACCCGAAATATCACAAGTCTTGATAACCTCCCCTTAGCCAACACCCCATTCTACCACGAGCCATGTCCTGCACCACATGTCACCGCCTGGTCAAGTGAGTGTCCCCAAATGCTCCTGAGCCTGCATGTCCATGTGCCCCAACAGTTTCTGGGATCGGTGTTTGCCTCTACAAGACCTATGACGTATCCATTTAACCTTGGGCCGGGTTTGCTCAAGGACTCACCCCGAGCTAGGAGTTTCATGCCTTACACTGTACAACTTCAAGTCTTGGGCCTGCTGATGCATCCCCGTGTCTAGTCCAAGTCGAACCTTGGGCTTTGATACCACTTGTTGTGCGGAAGTGTGAATATCCCGTGTTGGGCCTCTCCTGCACCGATGTCCATTGTCCATAATAGTAAGACATTGTCCATTTTGGGCCAAGCCCTCACGTATTTACTCTTGAGCTCATTATCAAAAGGCCTTGTACTATTATATTTTCTGCACACTATCTTCAATCTTTATTCTGTCGATGTGAAACATGAGTATCCTCACAGTTACAAATGACCGTGCATAGCGTTTCCTTGATGATTTCGTTCTTTTTACTTCCATTTCCTGCAAGTGCTTGATGTGCAATGACACCAAATCAGTCACTTTTCTAAGGGTACCTTTTGGGTACTGATTTCTAATCGGCTGTGAATCGAGTAGCTTTCTATAAACTCAGACCATGCTGTCTAACCAAATACGAAGGACACCAAGTTTGGTGGAAAAATCTGGTTGTGACGATACTTGAAGAATTATAAAGTTCAAAAAAATACTCTTGAAGCCCCGAGACGATCGATTTAACCGCATTTACGAACGATCATGTTTACATTTTTCAAAAATATGTGACGATGCTTGGAGAATTATAAATCACCTCTTGAGATGAAATTGGATCACAGTAGTAGAAGCCGCCAAGGTTTTGGAAATAGGAATGCATTAAGATACCGTTTAATGCGAAAAAAAATCGCTATATAATTAGTAAATTAGGTAACTCAGGTATTTTTCTCCATTACAAATCATCACAATATTAGATTTTTGGGGGTTTGAGGAGAGTATGGTGACGGAGAGGGTATAATGGAGGGAAAGAATACATGTGCATTTTTAGTATTTGATATTATTTAACATGTGTAGTCTTTTTATTTAATTTTAAAAAAAAATCATTTGTTCTTTTTTCCTTTATTATACCATTTCTACCGACCACTTCAACACTATATACTAAATCCAGAAACCAAGGGACTTCAATATAATTAAAGAAAGTTATACAAATTAATTATACTACTAGTATTGGTGTCCGGCTTCGCCCGGGCTACCTCTACCTACCGTTCAATTTTTTTTTTCATTAAATAAAATTACTTAAAGTTGCTTAACCCATAAATTTATCATTAATATATTTTTCTATGACATATTCTAAAATTACGATGAAATAAATTTTGAGACAAATTCACTACTTCCGCTATTAATATTTTACTGTTATTAATGAAACAATAGTATTAACATTTCACTACTTGCCCGTAATCATTGTTACTTTCACTACTCCTACCATAACTATTGTTACTGTCACTACTGCCGCATTAATATGATAATTTCACTACTCACGCTGTAATTATTGTTACTTTCACTATTGTCGCATTAATATTGGTTATTTTACTACTCCCGTTGTTTCTACCACTTTCACTAATCTCGCCGATAATATTGTTACTTATACTATTCAAATGAGTGATTACTATCATATTAGTGACGAAGTTACTTTTACTGCTTAGCCATGCAATTTTAAGAGGATTATATATTTATATAAATATATTACATATATGCGTTAAATTAAATTCGAAAGAGTTATGCAATATTATATATTATGGAATCTAACTCTTGAATTATTTATAACCTACTTATATTATATTTTTTTATGTTAAATAATTAATACATCCAATAAACTATGAAGTTTAATAAAATTGCATAAATTTTAAATTTAATATATAATTTTATGATTATAATAATTAATACCATAAGTGTGCATGTTTATACTAATTAATTATTTTATTTTAAGGAAATTGACCATGTTCTAGTATTCTATAAATATTTAGGAAAATTACCAAGCATCTTCTTTCTTTTAGTTTCCTTGAAATTGACCATCTTAATTAATTATTTTAGTTTAAGGAAATTGACCATCTTAATTAATTATTTTATTTTAAAGAAATTGACCATGTGTTAGTCTCTTACTAATGTTTAGGAAAATTACCAAGCTTTTATATAATTTAATTTTTACCTAAATTATATAATATTTGCATTGAGATCCTTTAATCGGGTCCATCACACGGTGCTAGTGATTTAAAACTATATAGTATAATTAATTTGTATAACTTTCTTTAATTACATTGAACTCCCTTGGTTTCTGGATTTAATATATAGTATTGATATAGTTTTAAATCAATAGCACCGTGTGATGGACTCGATCATGGGATCTCAATGCAAATATTATATAGTTTGGGTTAAAATTAAATTATATAGAAGTTTGGTAATTTTCCTAAACATGTTCAATTTCCTTAAAATAAAATAATTAATTAAGATGGTCAATTTTCTTAAAATAAAATAATTAATTAAGGTGGTCAATTTCAAGGAGACTAAAAGAAAGAAGATGCCTAATTTTTCTAAATATTTATAGAAGACTAGAAGATTGTCAATTTTCTTAAAATAAAATAATTAATTAGTATAAAAATGCACACTTATGATATTAATTATTATCACAATAAAATTATATATTAATTTAAAATCTATGCAATTTATTAAACTTTATAGTTTATTAGATGTATAGAGATGTTAATTATTTAACATACAAAACTATAATAAGTAGGTTATAAATAATTCAAGTTAGATTCCATAATATATAATATTGCATAATTCTTTCGATTTGATTTAATGCATATATGTAATATATTTATATAAATATATAATCCTCTTAAAATTGCATGCATAAGTAGTAAAGGTAATTTCGTCAGTAAAAAAAAGAATTGTAGTAATATTGGATATAGTTATACGATAATAATCACTCATTTGAATAGTAAAAGTGAGATGTAGAAACAACGGGAGTAGTGAAATAATTTATTAATGCGGCAATAGTTAAAGTAAGAATAATTACGGCGGGAGTAGTCAAATTATCAATATTAATGCGGCAATAGTGACAGTAACAATAATTACGGCGGGAGTAGTGAAAGTAACAATGATTACAGCAAGTAGTGAAATGTTATTACTATTATTTCATTAATAAGAGTAAAATATTAATAGCGGGAGTAGTGAATTTGTCTCAAAATTTATTTCATCGTAATTTTAGAATCTGGTATAAAATTAATGATAAATTTATGGGTTATGCAACTTTAAATAAGTAGAGGTAGCCCGGGCGAAGCGATCACCAATACTAGTTCTTATATATTTTATGTGGTTTACTTCTAAGGTATTCCGGAGCCTTAAATTTTACTTTGATTTTCAAAATCGTTTTAATCTTTATTCTCGATTTAAATTTCAAGTTTTTATAAAAAAAATACTGGACTTCGATTTTAAAACCTATAAGTTTATCTTGACTTTGTATTATGTTTCGCTCTCCCTTTTGTTTTTCTTTGTTCCCTTTTCTTTTCTTTTTTTTCACATTTTGAGGTGTGCATTCACCCGTAGGCGATTCTAAAGGATGATTCATGTCAGCCGACCCCAAATCATTTTGAGATTATGGCTCTGATGTTGTTGTTGTACAAATCATCACAATCAAGATTATTGGCAAAGCACAACATTACCTCTCTCAATCACTTTTATATGCAGAAATGCTGATGCATTCACCTTGAATAATTAATTTTCCAGAGAGTACAAGCACAACATCCTCAACGCCTTAAAAGGGCCCACGTCATTTTCCAGGGTCTAATAGTTAATACAGACGACGAAACTGTACAGTGCAAATCAAACAACAAAAGAGCATGGTCAGAAACTACCTCCCCCATCAGACTGCTGAGTTGCTGACTATTGGGTTTGTTTACTTCAATGCTCAGAACCACGTACACTTTCAAAAATAGCATAATTCTCCCTTGAAGATTATCTGTTAGCTTCCGCTTTTATCAGGGGAAAATTGAAGACCATGCAAAATAAACTCATTCAACTTGTTAGTCTATTTTATTTCAATACGACAGTCACTTGATGCCCTTGGAAGCTTCGACAAATTCTTCCTTATCTGCAGTTCTTCTCCCATAACATCAGAGTGAAAACATTCACGAACGATCAACTTCTTCAAGACTTTCGCATTTCTAAGAAGATGCCCTAAAAGTAATAACGAACCCTCATGACCACAAAACTCATGCACTTCGATCACTTGAGCATGGCATGAAAAACCGATGAGCGAGTCACTTGGAGGTGACACTGGATCATAGGAGCAGCAATGAAGACCCTAAAAAGACCATACGAATTGAAACAGTGAGAAAACTCTGTAACCAATTCCTTAGGACTTAACAAAAAGTATACTTAGTTAATGCTAACCTGTTCAAAGATGACAGTTGTTAGTTGAGGAGATTTGTCAAGCAAGCTTGTCACATATTTCCATGAATCATAAGGAATGTAGCAAAGGTGTAATCTTGACAGGCTACGAAAATCAGGCATTTGCTCGTGATAAGCAAGCCGAAGAAGTAACTGTATCACGAATAAAATTTTAAAATATGAAACTGATAAAAATTTGTAATTTCAACATTCATTAGAATTTGGAGCAAGCGACTCAGGAGAGTGTCATTGTTGAACGACAAAAAAAGGCGGGAAACACAAATAACATATATATACCTCTACTGAGTCGGACAAAAGATGTAATTCTGTTGTTTTATAGGCAGCAGCTCTGAAAATATCACTGTCATTCTCGAGTAAATGGTCCTCTGCATGGCAGTTAAAGTGTAGCTCTACCTCGACAAAAGAGCACGAGTATTTCCACGAGGGAACTATTTTTACACCATCATTGCAATTGTAGGCTAAATATGCCAAATTAGGGGCATCAATCTCAAACAACCCATCATGAAAAGAGCAATATTTTAGTGTGAGCACTTTGAGTAGCCCAGTACAAATACTAACATGGCCACTAGCATACGATTCACAAGACTCGAGAGTCAATTCTTCAAGCAATTCACAGCTAGAGAACAGTCTTTGAATTGAATCATAATCAACAAACCCAACGAAATCCAGATAAAGAATTCTGAGGCTCGGCAACCAGGTTGACAGAGGAATTTCGATCACGTAATACTCATAACCTATCACACTCAATCTCACAAGTGTGTCGCACATAACAAGGCCATCTGGTAGCCCGCCATCAGCAACCTGATAATGAAGCTCTTGAACACCCTTTTGTACCACATTACTAACCCAAGCATTCAAATCTGATTTACCATAGGTGCCTCCACAGAACAACTTAAATTTCTTGATGTGTGCGATTTGATGCAATTCCAGGACTTTATAAACAAACTTCCTAAACCTTCTTTTTTGTCCTGTTTCAATTTTATTTCTTTCTCTTGAATCACCAAAATACGGTGCATCATCAAAAGAAAGACAATCAGTCAAAGTGAAAAGGTACCGCCATCTCTTTGATAGAATACTGGTGCTAACAGCACACTTTGTTGGCAGACACGAAAGAATCTGACACAGGAGTTCATCAGGTAAACTACTAATCCTATCGAAAAAACTTTTACCAAGTTTCTTAGTCGACTCCATGGCCTTTAGAGGGCTCTTGCTTGAAATGAATGCAGGTGAATTACGCGGATACAAATGCTTGTAAATTTGTAATGCAGTACACTGATTTCTTCGAATCGCGGAATTTTGCCTAATTAGAGTACAAATCAACAAACACCTAATCAATGAAACTTGCTCATGCTTCAAGTAGAATACCCACAAACTCAAATGAAATCAAATTATCAATAATAATCACATGCGAGACAAAAGCACAGTAATTTCTTCTCCGTTTGCTTCAACCTTAATGTTCCGCCTTTCTCAAGGCGGAACAAGAGGAATAGTTGGGCAGTCGCCCCACCAAACAACGAAAAATTCGAAACTTTACTCTATTGTATTATTACTAATTCCCCCTATTTTTCACCTCGTCTAATTTAAAATGCTGGTTCCGCTACTGATCCTTTCCGAACAATAACCAAGCAATTAAATAATCAATTTCAAACTAACAGCTAACGTCATACAATTTCAAATTAAGCATACAATTGGGGTAAGAGAAACGTTGAATAAGTAAGATTTCTAGCAAATTTTTATAACTGCGCTCTTGATTACAGTTTAGAGTACTGAAATGAAACAAATTCAAGGGTAATTAAAAAAATGATCAAAAACAGTATAATCAGCAAAAAGAGGATAAACAATGTGAAAAAAATGAAAGAAATTAGTGTACCTTTTTGTGTACTGATTTAGGGTTACAGATTGAATCTTCGGATATAAGATTCTAGTTCTCCTTGAATACATTTCAGAACTCCATTAATGGAGTTTTAGCTTCTTCAGCAAGGGTTAAGGTCACTCGAAATGTACTCACGGAGTCACGGTTACTTGGTAAACGTTCATGTATGTCGGGGTAGTGTAGGGCCTTGGGGTGAAAGTAGACCTTGTAATGGCTCATTTGGATTGGGTTAATTCGGATCGGATAATTTTCCGTTATTAATTATCTGAGTTATTTTTGGGTGGGGTACTCTAGAGCGTTCATTTCCAATTGGAATTTTGCCTTGAATGAGTCACTTGGAGTTAATTTCGGGTTATTTTGGGTCAATTCGGGCCGAGTCATTTTAAGTTTACCGGTCAAATACGGATCACACTTTCGGATCTCGAGTAACCTTATTGGGTCAGGTCAGCTTATCCAGGTCTACATAAGTATCATATTTGTGTGATTTGGATCGTGAAAGACCTTAATTATGCTGAGGGTTGAGCTTGACCCTCACAATATATATTTAAGCAGGGAAGTGGCAAATTACCCCTTAAGTTTGATTGTAGTAAATTAGCCCCTTAACTTTACTTCTAATACATTACACAATTACATTGCAGGGTGAATAATGAGAAAAAGGATTGACATCAGATGTATTATATCATATTTAATGACTTTTTGAGTTTTTGTGTATTTTTTCGAGTAGTATAGAGTTTATAAATTACATTTTAGTTTTATGATGTCAAAAATCAAATTTTTTTGAGTTCATATGTTATTTTATTTGAGTTATAATGTAACTTTTTGAGATTAAAGTTTAAGTAAATAAACTCAAAAACTTTATAATAAAACTCAAAAACTTTATCTTAATGATCAAAACTATACCATCTGATTTACTACATCAGATGTATAATCCACTTACTGGTGAATAATTAGTTATCATTAGAGAGCATATAAAAGTGTTGAAAATAAAAATCGAAAGAAGTTAAGTTCGTTACCTTTTGTATCCTGGTTTGGACTAATACAATGTTGTTGATTGATTTTGTAATACTACGGTTTTATGTGTCTTAGGGTACTCTATCTAGTGGGGCTTACTCTGTCGAGTAAATATGTTTTTACGCAAAACAGTAGTCTGTCGGATGGGTACTCGATCGAGTAAGCTTGGCACTCGATCGAGTAAGGGCCACTCGATGGAGTAAGTGACTTACTCGATCGAGTAAGTCGGTTAATGGGTGATTTTCGACGGGTTTGTTAATAATGCGGATTGATATATAAGATTTCCGTCACCTTTTCCTTAAACACTTTTTGCAACTTAAAACACACAAGAGAAGATTAAAGTTACGTTCTTTCATCCTCGCCGCATTATTAGCAAATCCCGGAGGTAGGAGTGTCGGTTTTCGTCGTTCTTTACATCTTTGTGATCCTTGTGTCGAGGGTAAGCTTTACATATAATTTTTATACTGTTTTGTTAAAGTTGGTTAAACCCTAATTGGGTGATTTGGGGGTTTTGGGGGTTTGTGTAAATATGGTTGTGATTGTATGTATATATAGAAGGGGGATTCGTTGAGGAGAGATTCTGAGTTAGCTGCTTGATCGTCTATTATCGGCGTTATGCATTCCAGGCAGGGTTTCCCTACTCGGTATTAATTACATGGCATGGTTGATATTGATGTTATTTGTATTGTTGTTGTTGAGTGATTATCGTATTGGATTCTGATTTGGTGGTTGTTGATAGAGGTATTGTGATTACTGTATAACTGTCTATGATCTTCGGGATGCATCCCTAGCTGAGTGGAGTCACTTGCGGGAGTGGCTTCACGCCCTTGATTCGCCTTCTGTGAAACCCGCCACAGAAGGGATGTGCACATTAATGAACATGGGTTTATCGCTCGATGGAGATGAGCGGGGCTTAGGTTGGAATGACTGCGGTCCCCCACTAGCGGCGAGGAGTACCTGTTGCGATGGGTACTTTGGCAGGGCTACACACTTTAGTGTGTAGTAAGTTATGTGGAGATTGGAGATGGAGACTGGGATTGTGTGAGCTGTTTGTATAATTGTTTCATTGTGGCTTTGTTTGTGTAATTAGTACCGACCCCGTGAATTGTTTTAAAAACTGTGATGATTGTAATACCCAGTATATTTAAGGACTCTGTTGACCGACCCTGTTGACCAAGAAAGACATTAGGGAAGAATATGTGAGAGACTATGATTGGAATATGTATCATATAGGAGTGGTTACTCGACCTAACAGAGGCTACTCGGTTGAGTATTATCTATACTCGACCGAGTAGAGCCTACTCGGCCGAGTATGCCAGTACTCGACCGAGTATGGCTGCTGTTGACGCGTTAATATAAAAATGCAAGTCGCGAGACTCATTTCATTTCTCATTTTCTCGACAGTTCCTCTTTCTCAAACCCTAACCTACCACTCTATCCTATCACCCCTACCTCCATACACTCTCATGTTTATAGCCTACACCTCAACCATGGGAAGGTCGGGATTTGCTTAGGAAGGATGCGCGTGGTGGTCATCGCCCATGTCACCGTCGGTTCGCGTTATTAGGATGCATGTCGGAGTCTTGCTTGGCTATATGTGGATGCTTTTCATGATTGGAAATGAGGTAGGGTTTCCCTACTCAGTTACTGTTAAATGATTTAAGATTGTGATTGTATTGTAATTGTTGTTATCTGCTGATCATCGGAGTATGGGTGTTGTGGTGATGTAGTTGTGTTGTGACGGTTGTGGTGTTGTGACAGCTGTGATGTTGTGGTGTTGTGATGATTGTGTTGATTGTGGTGGAGTCACTTGCGGTAGTGGCTTCACACCCTAGTTCGCTCTCTGTGGAACCCGTCACGGGAGGGGATGTGCACATTAAGGGACAAGGATATCGCTCGTTGATAAGCGGGGTTAGGTGGGGATTGACTGCAGTCCCCCACTGGCGGCGAGGATTATCTGTTGCGATGGGTAATCTCGCCGGGCTACACACCTCGGTGTGTAGTCGGTTACGATGTGTGATTCCGGAGATCGGAGATGGTGGATGATCAGCTAGTTGTTTGTCTTGTTGTCTTATTAATTATACAGTACTGACCCCGTGTTATGTTTTCAAAACTATGGTGATCGATTCGGGGATGGTGAGTAGTTGGTTTAGTAGGTACATAGGGTCTTTTTCTGCTGGGCATAGAGGGAGTCGAGTTATCACGCTTCTGGTCTAGATATGCAGAGATATGAGTAATAGTGTAGTCTTTATCATCCTTGTGATGGGTTATGTATATGGTTGTAAAGAGTACTTATATATAAATTATAATGTTCTTTTATTGTCTATTTGATCTAATACCTCGGGTAACCGAGATGGTAACACCTTCATATTCTGGAATGGTCCTTGGTAAGACATTCCGGTATACGGGGGTGTTACAAAGTGGTATCGGAGCCGACGATTTTGGAACCTGAACCAATGAATCCAATGAATATAGGGTGTCAAACTAAAATGAACCTGGTGTATGTGCGTTGGGAGCCCCAGCCGATGCTTGATTTTGAGTGAATAGGCGCCCTCATTTGAAAATCATGGCCCCATCGTACTTAAGCCAGTCACGGGAAAAAGGGTAGCTAGAAGGAGTCGTTGCTTAACGATTGTTGTTGCGTGTATATGTGGATAGAATAATGTGCATCAATGTGAGGCTAGCATGTAGAGTCTATGGTAGTGGAGAAGTCTTCGATTGATAAATGGATTTGCTGAAATGTTATGAATGTTTAGCTTAATGGGAGCAGAAAATAAATTGTGGAATGCGTAGAGTTGTGGTGGTATAGATTAATCTTTGCAGGTGAAGCAACTAATAGATATATGTGTATGCTTATGTTGTAATTGTCGTAATAATGAAGTAAGGAATAAAGGTGGAAATGTTGATTGAATGGTAATGGATATGCATAATTCGTGTTGATACATGTTTATGTGGTAGAAGTAAGCTCTAACAGTGACGAGCCGATTGCACGGAACTCCAAACTATGCTACTTGTTTTGAAGGTGCATTAAAATTCAAAATTTCATTTCTGTTTTTTTTTTACACTCGACCGAGTAGAGACGCATACTCGACCGAGTAGGCCACACTCGACCGAGTGCTCATTTTTGTCAGATTTAAAATCGCTACTGTTCTTGAAAACTCGACCGAGTATTCAGAATACTCGACCGATTAGTAGACACTCGGCCGAGTAAACCATTACTCGACCGAGTACTGCTTTATCGGGACTCATCCAGGTTATACAAAAAACCCTATTTCGCTCATTCCTTTCTTATTTCCGCCTCCCACTTCTTCTTCTCCTTCTCTCTAAAACTCCATACTTTTTATCTCTCAAGCTCTTGGGTGATTTCTTGGTGGATAATTGTTCTTGCTTGCCAAAAATCTATTCAAGGTAAGGTTTTAACTCAATTTCCTCCTTTATTATCAAAGATATGGTATGATTTTGCCAATATTTCGAATTGCCATCATGAGTAACTGAAATCAAGCCTTTTTTTTGGGATTCTTTGAATTTAATTGCATATAAACATCATTTATACCGTTACTAGAGCAATTTCATGGTTTAAATTGAATTTTTAATTTTAGGGTTAGCTAAAATCGAAAAATTTCATCTTTTGTTTGATTATCATACCGTTGCAAGCTTCTTGATGTTGGTAATGATGTTTTGAATAAAATACTTGGTGTTTTGATGAGAAAATTTGTCTTAAAAGTTCGTCTCAAAATTGTATACAATCGAAAAACAGTCCATCTTTGGCAAAATTTTTGGTGTGTCAAGTACCCTTGTTAAAACTTGTCTTTGCAGTATGGCGAAAACCAGAGGTTTAACATACAAGAGGACCCGTCCTAATGCCCAATTCGAGACGGGTCAGTCTAGCAATGAGCCCGTGGTTCCACCGGTGGAGGCATATCCATCGGTAATTTTCTCTGATTTTAAGCAGCGCAAGGCTTTCTTAGCTCTTTTGAGTCGCCCTTTTCGACCCACCTGTTGTATAAACCTCGATATTCTAGAGACCTTGGGGATTAAGGGAGATATATCTCATATCTTTGAGATTTTGGGAATGGAGGGGTTATACCATTTGAGGAAGAAGTCCTACCCCCACCTGACTTTGGAGTTCTTGAGCTCTTACAAGTACGATGCAAAGGGGAAGACTGTCTCCTTCCGCCTCATGAATGAGGATCACGAGCTGACTTTGGATGAGTTTACGGGCCATTTGGGTTTAGAGGCTGAGGGGACAGGATAACTTAGTCATGTAGCTAAGAACAGTGGTGCACCTATCTACCTTCCTTACTTGACTGGTCGACCTGCCCCTAGTGCCAATGCCATGTTGATCAATGATATACAGCACGTGACTCTTCGCATGTTCTTGAGGATGATGACTTGTTTGCTGTAAGCGAGGGATGACGTGATCAAGCTTAATTCTCATGAGGTCATGTTACTTATGTCGTACCTTAACCTGCACCATAGGGAACCGTTCTATTATAGTGCTCCGGGGGTAGTTTGCTCTAGTA
Source organism: Silene latifolia (assembly GCF_048544455.1). Lineage (NCBI taxonomy): Eukaryota > Viridiplantae > Streptophyta > Magnoliopsida > Caryophyllales > Caryophyllaceae > Silene > Silene latifolia. The sequence continues at coordinate 1,793,555 of NW_027413701.1, forward strand.
TTGAGCGCATGGCACAGTCCCCGAACCGACACGTGGCTTGCGGGGCCATATTGACCCGCCTAGCTCAGCGTCTGACAGATTTTGAGGCCCCATCTCCATCGGGGGATGAGTATGTTGAGACTGTTCCTACCATGAACGCTCAGTATTGGTGTCAGAACAGATGGTTGAGGAAGATGGCTGATGGGTCATATGCCTGGAGAGTGAGATGATCTATGTGGATGGTACTTCCCGACCCTGCCCGTCTCCCTGTTGTCGATCACTTAACTGAGTGAGAGCCTTGCAGTGTACCCAGACCTGAGCCTCAGACCTATCTGATTGATCCCACCATTCTCCTGGACTTACCTGAGCCTACCACAGCGCCAGAGGGACAACAGGCACCTCCCCCACCTCGTGAGCGCCGTGGCGTCAGGCAGTCTAGGGCAGACTTGGTCGTGACTGAGCCCTCCTACTCCGCCCCTAACTTCTACCCTCACCAGTACTCGCCCTATCCCACCGTGCATGACCCTAGGATGCAGGTGAGTGATTTGACTGAGCGGATCTCCACCACATTGGTGCTTCGCAACATGCACGAGATGGTCCTTAATCATGGCATAGGGGCACAGTTAGCACAGCCTGTTTGGTGGAGAGGACCTGGAGTGGACACGGGAGTCTTCCACAGCTACGGAGTTGATCCCAGTTTTTGGAGGCCACCGGAGGAGACCGAGTTTGGCTGCCTAACAGGACCGCGGGGAGCCAACTATGACAGCCAGCTAGGAGGGGACTACTCAGCAGCAGCAGGTTTTCAGGGAGCAGCTAGCTCGAGAGCAGGTACTTATGGCGCAGGTGGTGATGAGAACATGGAGGAGGGCCCTGGCTTTTGCTCCTTTTGTTGTATTTCCTGGATTTGTTTCATTTGTGTTGGATACTTATCTTTCAGATTTATCTTTTACTTTTGGATGACTGTACTCGGCCGTAAGGCCGTTACTTATGTAGCATACTATGAGGTGGCTTGCTTGACTTGGATATGATTTGTAGTGTAGTAGTTGTGTTGTTGCAGGTGAATTCGTGGAGGAAGTGTGTTTTAGGGCTGGAAAAGCTCTCTGCGTGTAAAAATTCGACCGAGTATAGGTACTACTCGACCGAGTAGAGCTTACTCGGCCGAGTATGCTATTATACTCGACCGAGTAGAGCTTACTCGGCCGATCAGCCACTCACATTCGGCCGATTATTACTGTTACAGAAACTTCTTGTGTTTCATATTGTTAGATCATCAGATTTCCTTTGGGATATTTATATGTCAAAGCTTGTGGGTGCCTAATAGTGTCGCTTAGCGTAACCAATTGTCCCCGTACGAAGTGCGATCATGTTATAAGTATGTATGTGCTTGGATAACACGTCAAAATAAGAATGTTTTGTCACCTTGCCATGGCTAACATGAATGATTTCACATTGTTCAAAGTACTGAAATTGGGTGTACATATATAAGTTGTGTGGGTCATGATTATATAATGACAAGAGAGTATTGTAGCTGTCACGAGTCCTATACATATATATGTTGGGTCATCTAACGCAATCTTCTGTGGTGTCTGTGATTGATTATAGTTATAACAGGTCAAATTAGATAAGTGGAACTCAATGGCTATAACGTTGTAACATGAATTACGTGACTAAATAACAGATAATTGATAAAGTTACTATTATTCAGTAATAACATCTCGAGAAATATACTACCTAATTTCCGTCAGATTCCGTTGCTATGAGTTGTAGTTGTGTAATGTCATAGCTTAGGTTCCGTCAGCATGAATCAATGTTGGTTGCAGTTTGCGAGTAATGTCAGTAGTAGGATATATATGTCAATTTGAATCGAGGAAGCGGTTTAGTGGTGAACTTCGGGGACGAAGTTCCTTTGAGAGGGGAAGAGTAATGTCGCAAAAACAAATGATGAAATTATGTCTATATTATTGAAATCATATTTATGTTATAGTGTTTTGGTACTTTAGTGGCATTTTAAGTTATATGATCGTTAGTGGCTATTGTGCAGTTTCGTAAGATGGTGTAGTACGGGCAATGGGATTATGTATAATGAAACATATGTGGTATGGGATAGGAACATATTTTGCTGTGAATCTATGATAGAATTATTTGTTGTATGTTTTGTAACTGATAGTTGTTGGCCGGTAATACATGGTAGTATAGTTTTGTGGTCGTATGGACGTTTGTCTGAATAATGTGATGTAGTGGTGGTATAAATGATGGCCAAAGTCCGTATTTCTTCATGTATGTGGATCGTGTTCATAATGCGTAACCTCGATGTTGGAGTCGTGTGGGCTGAACTTCGGGGACGAAGTTCTTTTTAAGGGGGGAAGACTGTAATACCCAGGATATTTAAGGACTCTGTTGACCGACCCTATTGACCAAGAAAGACCTTAGGGAAGAATAGGTGAGATACTATAATTGGAATAGGTACCATATAAGAGTGGTTACTCGACCTAGCAGAGGCTACTCGATCGAGGATTATCTATACTCGACCGAGTAGAGCCTACTCGGCCGAGTATGCCAGTACTCAACCGATTATGGCTGCTGTTGATGCGTTAATATAAAAATGCAAGTCGCGAGACTCATTTCATTTATCATTTTGTCGACAGTTCCTGTTTCTCAAACCCTAACCTACCACTCTCTCCTATCACCCCTACCTCCATACACTCTCATGTTTATAGCCTACACCTCAACCAATGGAAGATCGGGATTTGCTTAGGAAGGATGCGCGTTGATACCGCCGTTTCAGTACCAAAAATAAATACCTAAGTACAACTAACAGAAGTCAGCGGTAAGTAGGGTCGATCTCCACAGGGAGGCGGTCACTATCTACTTGTCAACTCGGTCTGTCTAAGGTCACAATCGGGGGTTTTGAGTTGTTTGACTAAACTAAACAAGATTAAAGGTAAGAAAAATAAGGATAAGAGGAATTAGCAATAAAGGAAGAAAACTAGGATTGTCGGGTCACCAACGAACATCAGTTAATTGCAGTTAAGGTCACATATCAGTCGATGTGTCGGTCTAAGGGGCAACGAATATCTCCTTCCAGTCTCAATTCGCCCTAAAATACTATTAGCTGAGCTTTCGCCCTCACTAAGGCATCCTATTGTTCACTGCAGGTCTCACCCCTTCAACCTTCTGGTCTAGGTCAAGGTTTACCAAGGTTAAAAGGCTAAATGCATCGATTCAAATAGCTAGATACAGTTAAATGCGGTGATTAACAACATAGACTTAACAACAACGAACGATCTATAAACCTAATTAGCAATTAACAACGATTCATCGACTCCTCTAAATCCTAGCAGGGGAATTAGCTAGACATGAATAAGAAAAGAGCAAAAGATAAGAAAGAAACAAACATTGCAAATTAAATAAAGTGAGTAAAGGGGAGAGAGAGAGGGAGAGAGAGAGAGAGAGAGAGAGAGAGAGAGAGAGAGAGAGAGAGAGAGAGAGAGAGAGAGAGAGAGAGAGTTACAGATTAAGATCCGGCAACAATAGAGAAAAGAGGTATTTAACAGTGAAAGGAGAGAAGGAAATGTATCATAAGTGGTAGAAGCGTCGTCCCAGTAGTCTCTAGGATGATTATGACCTAATCCCGACTTCTTTTATTTAGGGAAGCGGGATTTTACAAACTTAAACCTAATCACGGGATAAAAATCCAGAGTATAATAGCCAAATACTCGATCGAGGACTTATATATCACTGGATCGAGCAAACCCAAGCTAAAACCTCTCGATCGAGTACTTTAGGTACTCGATCGATCACTTATCAAAAAGGCACCATTCGATCGAGTAGAAAAAGGAGTCGATCGAACACAATTGTACTCGATCGAGTACTTTCCAGCGCACAATTCCTACTTCGCGCACTGAACTTCAAACGACTACCATTTCTTCGTTACTTGGGCAAACAGGGCTTTCCGGTGGCGTTAGCTAAGAGGACAGGCTTTCACCTGCAATTGGAATCACCTGGAAATCAGTTGTAGAACTCGAGATATGACTCTTCAAATTAGGATCTAGCAATTTGAAGTTCTTCCTTTGCTCGCCTAGCTATCTTACTTCTTTGCGCATCACAATTAGTAGTTTCCAAGCTCCGACTCTACTCATCTACTAAATGCATGCATATGGACATGTTTTAGGCTTGATTATGCTCCTTTCCGGTTCATACCTGTAAATAATACAAAAGAAACCAAATTAGACAATTCGGGGGACATTTGTAGCTAAACACTACACAAAATGCGTGCAAATAAAGTACAAAATACCTATATAAAATGCACGCATCACGCGTGGTGCTCATCGCCCGTGTCACCGCCGGTTCGCGTTATTAGGATGTATGTCGGAGTCTTGCTTGGCTATATGTGGACGCTTTTCATGACTGGCAATGAGGTAGGGTTTCCCTACTCAATTACTGTTAATTGATTTAAGATTGTGATTGTATTGTAATTGTTGTTATCTGCTGATCATCGGAGTATGGGTGCTGTGGTGATAGTGGTGATGTGGTTGTGTTGTGACGGTTGTGGTGTTGTGACAGCTGCGATGCTGTGGTGTTGTGACAGCTGCGATGTTGTGGTGTTGTGATGGTTGTGTTGATTGTGGTGGAGTCACTTGCGGGAGTGGATTCACACCCTAGTTCGCCCTCCGTGGAACCCGTCACGGGAGGGGATGTTCACATTAAGGGACAGGGATATCGCTCGTTGATGAGCGGGGTTAGGTGGGGATTGGCTGCGGTCCCCCACTAGCGGCGAGGATTATCTGTTGCGATGGGTAATCTCGCAGGGCTACACACCTCGGTGTGTAGTCGGTTACGATGTGTGATTTCGGAGATCGGAGATGGTGGATGATCAACTAGTTGTTTGTCTTGTTGTCTTACTAATTATACAGTACTGACCCCGTGTTATGTTTTCAAAACTGTGGTGATCCATTCGGGTATGGTGAGCAGTTGGTTTAGCAGGTACAGAGGGTCTGTTGCTGCTGGCCATGGAGGGAGTCGAGTTATCACGCTTCTGGTCTAGATATGTAGAGATATGAGTAATAGTGTAGTCTTTATCAGCCTTGTGATGGGTTATGTATATGGTTGTAAAGAGTACTTATATATAAATTATAATGTTCTTTTATTGTCTATTTGATCTACTACCTCGGGTAACTGAGATGGTATCACCTTCATATTCTGGAATGGTCCTTGGTAAGGCATTCCGGTATATGGGGGTGTTACAGTGATCCATTCGGAGATGGTGAGCAGTTTTTGAACAGGTATGAGAAGATACGCTTGGTTTAGCTGGGATGAGTCACCACGATGCAGTCTTAGAGTCTTCCACTGTTTTGAGTTAGTCGTTTAATACTTTTTGGATTTGAGAACTTGTATTGTACTTTTACCAGTTATGGCCTTTGGACATGTATTCACTTTAAACTATATTTCTAGTTAAATATGTTTCTTCATTGTCATTTGATTATCATTGTCTTGGGGAACCGAGATGGTGACGTTCTCATACCTTAAGTGGTCCTGGTAAGGCACTTGGAGTATGGGGGTGTCATAAAGTGGTATCAGAGCGACGATCCTGAAACCTGTAACCAATGAACCTAATGAACATAGGGAGTCAAACTAAAATAAACCCGGGGTAGAAGTTGTAGGTGCTAATGCAAAGACTTGGGAGACGTCCTAAAGTCGTGAACTCGCCCTACAATTTTAAACCGGTCACATGGGGTATGTGTCGGGCTCGTTATGTGTTATTCTTGTGCTTTGCATATCTATATAGTAGTATGTGGTGTGAATCGGTGGATGTATGCATGTGGAGGATGGGAGATATAAATTGAAGGCTGATAATGACATGAATCGTATGTGGATTGATTGAAAACATGATGTTTAGTTTATAATGTGGCATGTTAGATTTATGAAAAGTGTTTTGTTGATATATATAAATTGATGCGTAATTACATATGTTGTTGTTGTCGTTTTCCTAAGAGTATAGAAAGTTGGGAGTGTGAGTTTAACATGCGGGTAGTGTATACGAGTCTGCATGACTCAATCGAGTGGGGGGGACTCGATCGAGTAGGTGAGAGGCTCAATCGAGTGGGTTTGACTCGATTGAGTAGGTAGTTTTACGTTTTCTGGGCAGAAGCAAGTTTTTGGGCGCTATATCGAGTAGGTGGTGGCACTCGATCGAGTAGGGTCGGCTCGATCGAGTGGGTAGTCAGCTCGATCGAGTATGTTTTTGGGAGCTTTCTGGTCAGGTTCTAGAGTCGAGGCACTCGATCGAGTAGAGGGGGTAACTCGATCGAGTAACCTCAACTCGATTGAGTGGGTTAAGGGGCTCGATCGAGTAGGTTCTATACAGGTCGTATGCGTGTTTGAGGTGTGGGATGTGTGTGTTTATGTTTACCTTTCTCTTTTATAGTTACAAGATGCCGCCAAATAAGAACGCTTGGTATGCTAGAGCAGAGAGTATGACCATTAATGATATAGTAAAGATGTTAGAGCACCAGGATGCTCTCACCGAGGCCTTGAAAAGAGTGGGAAAGGACAGAGATGTTGATCCCTCCAAGATCAGCATTCATATAGCGAGGTTCACTCCTAAGGAGTACAAGGGGACGGGGGCGCCAATATTGTTGGATAATTGGCACAAACAAATGGAGAATATGCTCAACCTGGTTCATTGCCCATATGAGCTTCGAGTGGAACAGGCTGCGTTCTACTTGAGGGAGGCAGCTGGTGAGTGGTGAGACAAGATAAAAGTGAGTGCTTTGGATATATATCTGAAACATGGGTTACAGGCGATACCTTGGGATGAGTTCAAGAAAGCTATGAGGTGTGAGTTTGTGCCTGAACATGTGCGTAGTAAGTTGAGGGAGGAGTTTGATGATTTTAAGATGACCTCTGAGATGACCGTTGCTGAGTACTACCATAAGTTTAACGAGAAGTCTAGGTATGCTGAGGACATGTGGCTGAGCTAAGAGAACTTGGCATTGAGGTTTGAGAAGGGGTTGACCCCCAAGATTATGGAGAAGTTACCGGTGGGAGCTCTTACTGATGTGAAGGAGGTTTATGAGCGTGTTGGGAGGGCTGAGAGGTTAGTTGAGATGACCAAGGAGAGAGGCTCTAAGAAGAGGAAAGCTGAGAGTGAGGGAGGTGGTCAGTCCAGTTACAAGAAGGGTGGCCATAACCAAGCAAGGGCATATTCATCGGGATCGAGGTTTCGTGTTGGGCCTTCCTATGGGCGTGGTCATGAGAGTGGTAGTAGCAGTTGGGGTATGACCTGTTTTAACTGTGGCGGTGTGGGCTACAAGAGGCATGAGTGCACCAGTGCTGTGAGTGGGGGTTTCCAGAGACCGTCACAGGGGAGTTTCTCTTAGGGTCCTTCGCAGAGCTATGCTAGTAACAGGCCGGCTGGGTCGTGGAACAACAGGGGTGGTCAGAGTAACAACAACGGTGGGGCTAACCGCAATGGCGGTAATTCATACTAGAGACCGGCGACGAACAACAATGATATAGGACCATTTTGCACTCTTTTTCCCTCTATTTTCATGCATATTCGACCCCATTTAAGGCGGTTTTGTACCCCCTTTACTCTCGATTGTAGTCCCGATTCCCTTCACTATGACACTTTGGCCCCCTTGCAGAAATTGAGGCGGGAACGGGCGAAATGAAGCTAGAAAGACGGGATTTCCAAGCTATGCATGAAAGATGAAGGAAATTGTGCTGAGGAGTACCCTCAGCCGGTAGGCCGGCAGCCGGCCAGCCGGCTGGGAGTACATTTACAAGGAAAATGAAGGAAGAAGTGTGGAGAAGCATCCCCAGCCGGTGGCCCGGCGGCGGTCGGCATTTACTGGGAAGTCACATTCTTGAAGAAACAAAGGAATTGGAAGAAAGTTACAGAATCTCCCATCAAAGGTCAAACGGCCGCCAAGCCTACCGGGAGTTCCTCCAAGGCAAAAAGTCAATCTTCAAAGTCAAAGTGCCCCGGCCCGGTCGGTGGCCGGCGGCCGGTTGACCGGCCGTGCACACTGATGACTTCAAAACTTGTTCAAAACTTCCAGAGATCTCCCAAGTTAAAGCACCGCGGCCGGTTGGCTGACCTACGGGGAGCGCACACACGTGTTTCAAAGCCCATTTCAATTTCTGTCCTAATCCTTGTAGAACCTATAAATACACCCTCTTAAACCCTTTTGTACACACAACCCTAGATCCAGAATTTTTACCCTTTCAAGCTTTAAACTTTCTTAATCTCTTGGTTAATCTTTCCTTAATTAAAGTAGTTCTTCAGTCAATTAGTGATTGAATTTGGGTTTGTAAGAAGATTGAAGGATTTCCTTCTTTATTATTTCTATCCAAATTCCTCTTTCACTATTTTGTTGGTATTAATTCTCTCCCTATTTTCATTTGTTTACATTTTGTTCTTCTTTTATGTTTGTTTGATTGCTTATGTTAAGATTGTTGGTGTTGTTTGTTTGTTGTGTTTAATTTCATCATTGTTCATCTTTTCATTGTTGATCTTTCCTTTGTTTCTCTTTCTTTTGTTCATCCTTGGGTAGTTGTCCTCAAAGACTTAATCTTTGAGTTGATTTGGTTAAAGATTGTGTCTTTAGGCTTAATCACTCTCATTATTAGATTAAATCATCTTACCTTACACCCATTGTTAGATTGTTGCATGTTTAGTAGTGAATTTCATCTTCCCACCATGTTTATCACCAAAGTTTCCATCTTTATTGTTTATTTTGCAATTAGGACCATGACTAGTGAGTAGTCTTCCACTAGGGCTCGGTTTGACCCAACATGAGTAATTTCATTAGTTGAATTTCATAAAGGCTAATTATTTGGGGAAATTGGTGAGGGTAGTTTAGAGGATTGACTTGGTTTATGGGCCGATTTTTGGGTAGTGTCGATTTATGACCCTTGTTCACCAACGAGAGTTGGTTAGGTTGTGATTTGGATACCCATGATTTGACCCTATTGTTGACCTTGGTTGAGACCGAAAGGGAGAACCGGGGTAGAACACCTCTAATCTAGCGTTTGAAATCGACCCTCGAGAGAGGGAGTGGGATGACCCGGGAATTGACGGGGCTTAATGACCTTAGCAAATATTGGACTACCTTGGGAATAATGCATGTTTTTGGGGTAGTCGGGTATTGAGTTAGGGATTCCGACCTACGAACCCGAGAGGGGGGTTGGTGGGTAGCACTAGTGTCCTATTTCGAACCCGAGAGGGGGGTCTTAGGCGAATTAGAGTCGTCACCTCCTCACCTAACTACCCTTGTGATTAGCCTAGAGATTTGATTGTGTGGAATTACGAATTGTTTGGGGAGAACCGAGTCTTAGGCTTTTAAATTATTTGATTTCCATCTATTTATTTTGTCTAGCTCTTTCTCTTATTTCTTTAATTGATTTGATTTACCTTGTTGTTAGTAGTCCTAGTACCTTCATCCCTTATTGTTGACTTAGCTAAACGATAGGATTAGAACAATTAGTAATCTTTTCAACTCCTTGTGGGATCGACCCTTAATAGTGTACAACGATAAAATCGTGCACTTGCGAGGTATAGCTTGATACCATCAAGTTTTTGGCGCCGTTGCCGGGGAGTTCGGCTAGATATTAATTGTTTTCATTCTTGTTTAGACTAAGTCTTTTGTTACTAATCCCTCTCTTGAGTGTGTAGGACTTTTTGCATGAGAAGGAGAACTCGAAGAGGTCATCCAATACGTCCGATTGACCACGAGATCGAAGCAACCGCAAGAAGACTAAATTCACTTCGTAGAAGAGGGCTTATAGAAACACCGATTCCTCAAGAAAATCCAGTAATTGAGGACCTTCAAGAAGAACAACGGGTCTTTGAAGCTTTCGAAAATCCTTTTGCAACACCGGAAACGGAAGTAACAATGGCCGCGGTTCCTATGAGAGATAACTTGGCTCCGAAAAAGGTGGTGAATCCGAGTATTGTGAAGCCACCTATTCAAGCCAACAATTTTGATGTGAAAGCCACCTTGCTACAACTTGTCCAAGGGAATCAATTCGGAGGAGGAGCCACCGAAAACCCCAACGAGCATCTCAACGAGTTCTTGGATAGTTGTGACATGTTCAAGGCCAATGGAGTCACGGAAGACGCCGTACGCCTTAGGCTTTTCCCTTACTCTTTGAGGGGAAGTGCCAAGGAGTGGCTTAAAAGTTGTGAACCCGACTCTCTTCGGACTTGGGATGATGTCTCTAAGGCTTTTCTCAACAAGTACTTCCCACCCCAACGAACCGCAAGAATCAAGAGTGAGCTCCAAGGGTTCACCCAACAAGAAGATGAGACCCTTTATGAAGCATGGGAGAGGTACAAGGGCCTCCAAAGGCTATGTCCTCACCACGGCATTGGAGATGATGAGCTCATCAACAATTTCTATGAAGGGTTAAACAATGATATGAAGATGAACCTTGATTCCGGCTCGGGGAAGGGAGCTTTGGATAAGATAGACCACAAGACGGCGAAAGAGCTTATTGAAGAAATGGCTTCTCGTACCTTTCATTGGAACAATGATAGGCACAAGAGGAAAGGGAAGTCAACGGTCGAATCGGCCAACAATGTGGAAGTGAAAGAGATGATAGAAGAGCTTAAGCAACAAGTTGCCTTGATGAGCTCAAGCAAAACATCTAGCAATTCTTCTATGAGGAACCAAGTCTATAGTTGTGAGCTTTGTGGAGACCAAGGACACCCACCCAATGAGTGTCCTTTGGTGGTTGGAGATGGAAGTGGTATGGAGCAAGTGAACGGGATATGGGAGTCTAGTCCGGCCAAGCAAGCATTCAACAACAACCAATATCACCCCGGATTGAGAGCCCACCCAAACTTCTCCTATGGCTCTCAAAATGTACAAAACCCAACCTTCCAACAAAAGTCACAACAACCAAACTTCCAAACTCAAAAACAAAACACTACATTCAACCAAGGTCCACCGGGGTTCCAAGGGAGAACCTTCCAACCAAGACAACAACAATTTCAACCACTCAACCCACCAACCAACCCACCTTTCCAACAAACCACCCAACCTTTCCAACAAACCACCCAACCTTTCCAACAAAACACCCAACCAAAGTCAAGCTTGGAACTCATGATGGAACAATTGATGACTTCCCAAAACCAACTTGTCAATACTCAAACACAATTCATCAACCATTCCACTCAAAAACATGACGAGACAACCTCATCCATCAACCAACTTAGGACCCAAATGCAAGCTTCTCAACGGATGACGGACAACCAAATCTCCCAATTGGCTACCCAAATGAGCCAACTACAAGCCTCCCAAGGTAAATTCCCGGGTAAAACCGAGGAAAATCCGAAAACCATGAATGCTATTCACTTGAGGAGTGGTAGAGATTTGGAAGACCGGGAATTTGTCAAGAAAAGGAAGAGTAGTAGACCGGGCAATGTCATTGAACCTCAAATGGTGGTTGAACCTCCTAAGGTAATTGAAGAAAAGGAGGGAAAAGATGAGCTTGTGGAAATTGTTGTGGAAACTCCAAAAGTGATTGATGAACCGACAAGGGTGGTTGAAGAGCCTCAACAACAAGTGGTAAGAACTTATGTACCACCGGTTCCCTTTCCACAAAGGTTGGCAAGAGCCAAACTTGAACAAAAGTATGGGAAGTTCATGGACATGATGAAGGGTATCAACATTACCATGCCTTTCATTGATGCCGTAAAGGAGATTCCAAGCTATGGCAAGTTCTTGAAGGAGCTTATCTCAAACAAAAACTCTTTGAGCCCAACAACCACGGTGAGCTTATCCAAAGAGTGTAGTGCAATTCTCATGAATGAAGCTCCTCAAAAGCTTGAAGACCCGGGGAGTTTTTCCATACCTTGCAGGATTGGGACCGTGCACATTGAAAGGGCTTTGTGTGATTTGGGGGCAAGCATTAGTCTTATGCCCCTCAAAATTTTCAAGAAGTTGAAGGGTTATGAGCTTTCACCAACAAGGGTTTCTCTCCAACTTGCGGATAGGTCGGTAAGATACCCTATTGGTCTTGTGGAGGATGTCCCACTCAAGGTGGGGAAACTTGCATTTCCATGTGATTTCTATGTTATGGACATCCCCGAAGACTCAAATATTCCCATCATATTGGGGCGCCCATGCCTTGCTACGGGGGGTGCCATGATTGATGTGAAGAATGGGAAGCTTTCTTTGCAAGTGGGTGAAGATAAGGTTGAATTCTCCTTGAACAAGGCTATGAAAGAGCCTTCGGAAGAAAAGTCTTGTTATATGATTGATGTGGTAGAAGAATGGGTTGATATGAAGAAATTTGATGAAGACAAGGGTTTGCAAGGGTTCCTTGAGGGCAAGGTAAAGGATTGCAAGGAGCACCGGGAGTACGCTTTAGCTATGGAAGCAACAATTGAAGAAGACCCGGAAAAAGAATTTGAAAGTTTGAGAAGAGATGATAAGAAAGAGGAGAGATCCACGCCTCCTCAAGTGGAGTTGAAACCTCTTCCTTCTACTCTTAAACATGCTTTCCTTGGCCCTAATGATAATTACCCTATTATTGTCAATAGTGCACTCAATGACACCGAACTTCAAAAATTACTTGATGTTGTGAAAAAATACAAGGATGTCATTGGGTACTCAATTGATGATATCAAGGGGATTAGCCCTTCTTTTTGCACCCATCGCATTCATTTGGAGGATGAGAGTGCATCTTCCATTGAGCCTCAACGCCGCCTTAACCCCGCTATGAAAGAAGTGGTTAGGAAGGAGGTGTTGAAGCTCTATGATGCAAGCATAATATACCCTATCTCCGATAGTGCGTGGGTGAGCCCGGTGCATGTTGTGCCGAAGAAGGGCGGGGTCACGGTAGTCACCAATGATAAGAATGAACTAATTCCAACAAGAGTCACAACCGGGTGGAGAATGTGCATAGACTATAGGCGCCTAAACAAGGCAACTAGGAAAGACCATTTCCCCCTCCCTTTCCTTAACCAAATGTTGGAAAGACTTGCCCAACATTCTCATTTTTGCTACCTTGACGGGTTTTCGGGATTTTTCCAAATCCCGATTCACCCTAATGACCAAGAAAAGACCACATTCACGTGCCCATTCGGCACCTTTGCTTATAGGCGCATGCCCTTTGAGCTTTGCAATGCGCCGGCCACATTTCAAAGATGCATGCTAGCTATATTTTCCGAATATGTTGAGAATATCATGGAGGTGTTTATGGACGACTTCTCGGTCGTAGGCACCTCATTTGATGGATGTCTAGCTAATTTGGGTAAGGTCTTGAAAAGATGTCAAGAGAGTGGTCTAGTCTTGAATTGGGAGAAATGTCACTTCATGGTGACATCCGGAGTTGTTTTGGGTCATGTAGTGTCAAGTAAGGGCTTGGAAGTCGATCAAGCCAAGATTGAAGTGATCAAAACACTACCCCCTCCCACTAATGTAAAAGGAATTCGGAGTTTTCTTGGGCATGCCGGTTTTTACCGGAGATTCATTAAGGATTTTTCTTTGATTGCCCGACCTTTAACTTTGTTGCTTGGAAAAGATGTGCCGTTTGAATTTACTAATGAGTGTTTGGATGCATTCAATAGGTTGAAGGAAGCTCTCATCACCGCTCCAATCATGCAACCTCCCACTTGGGGAGAACCTTTCGAATTGATGTGCGATGCTAGTGATGTGGCGGTGGGAGCGGTGCTAGGACAAAAGAAGAATGGTAAACTCCATGCCATATATTATGCAAGCAAGACTTTGGATGATGCTCAATCACATTACACTACCACCGAAAAGGAGCTTTTGGCGGTCATATATGCCATGAACAAGTTTCGTTCTTATTTGGTGGGCTCTAAGGTAATTGTGCACACCGATCACACGGCGTTGAGACACTTGCTAATCAAGAAGGAGTCAAAGCCCCGCTTGATTCGGTGGATACTATTATTGCAAGAGTTCGATATCGAGATTAGAGACAAGAAAGGTGTAGAAAATGTGGTAGCCGATCATCTTTCTCGGCTACTACATGTCAAGGATAAGGATGGATTGCCGATTGATGACACATTACCGGATGATCAACTATTCGCACTAGCTTTGATGGATACCCCGTGGTACGCGGACTATGTAAATTATTTGGTATCCGGGGTCATCCTACACGGTTATGATTCCCATAAGAGAAAGAAATTCTTCCATGACCTTAAGCAATATTTTTGGGAAGAACCGTGTCTCTACAAAGCTTGTGCCGACGGGATAATTAGAAGATGCATCCCCAATGAAGAAGTTCAACCCATAATCTCTCATTGCCACGACATGCCAAGTGGAGGGCATGGTAGTTCACGAAAAACCGCCGCGAGGGTGCTCCAATGTGGATTCTTTTGGCCTTCCCTATTTCACGATGTGGCCACCTACGTCAAGAAGTGTGACAAGTGTCAAAGAAGTGGTAACATTTCAAAGAGGCATGAAATGCCAATGAACTACATACTTGAAGTGGAGGTATTCGACGTATGGGGCATTGACTATCAAGGCCCTTTTCCCTCATCAAATGGGAATGAGTATATCCTTGTTGCGGTGGACTACGTGAGCAAATGGGTTGAAGCAATTCCAACAAAGACTTGTGACGCAAAATCCGTGACCAAGCTCATGGAGACAATCATATTCCCCCGGTTTGGAGTCCCACGGATTGTGATTAGTGACCGTGGAACTCATTTCCGGGAGAGGACTCTTGATGCTTTACTCAAGAAGCATGGGGTGCAACATATTTTTTTTTTTTTTTTTTTGGTGAAATGTTAATTTCATTAATGAATCATATAGCAATTACAGCCGTTTGTTCACCAACTTACAGAAGACTCCAACCGAATACTTGCTCACATCACTTCTCAGTTAGCTAACTCATACATCATTTAAATCTAATACACCACTCATTATCTAATCTATGAGGGACAGTACAAATCTTCAGATTAGCTCGTGCCTTAACCTGTTGCTGCACCATTCTGAAAAGCATTCTTGGGTGCCAGACCAGCTGCTCCACGCGACATTTATTCCTCATATTCCAAATCTGATACACCAGAGCTACTACCACCATCTGAATCAGTTTTGTTTTCATCAGCGACCTATGCTTCAGTCTGCAGCACCACTTTATGCAATCCCTGACTGGTATGTCACTTTCCAACCAGTCATTTATCAAAGTCAAGCACATCTGACTATACCTGCATTCAAAAAATAAGTGCTCTACAGTCTCCACCTCCTCACCACACAGCTCACAACCACCATCATTGATTACTCCAAACCTCACCAATCTATCCTTTGTAAGTAACCTGCCCAGAACTAACAACCAGGCAATGAAAGAATGTTTAGGCCAATTCATCCTATTCCAAATGACAGGGTACCATTCCACCTTCGCATGCTCTCCTACCAACCATCTATAACCTGCATCAGGCCTATAAGCATTTCCATCAGGAGCCCAGATGCCTGCCTCATATCCTGGCTTCAACTTTTCCTTCACTTTACATATTTGCCTCCAAGTCCAGCTGGTATTCATATTAGGAATATACTCAAACCAGTCCTGTTGCTTCATATATACATGATGCACCCAACGAATCCATAAATGATCCTCTTTGCATGCTAACCACCATGTATATTTGCCTATCAAAGCAGTATTCCAAGCCATACAATTAATAACCCCTAACCCACCTTGCTTTTGGTCCTGACAAACTTTATCCCAAGCCACAGCAGGTGCTTTATGGTACTGATCAACACCCTCCCATAAATAATTCCTACAAATGCTCTCTATCCTCCTTATAATACCCTTAGGTATAACAAAAATCCTTGCCCAGTAAGAATGTAACTGTGACAGGACTGACTGTACTAAGACAAGTCTTCCAGCATAGCTAAGCTTCCTAGCCCCCCATCCTCTGATTCTGTCCACCATCTTTTCCACCAGCTTTGAGCAATCCCCAATAGAAATTCGCTTGTATGAGATAGGTATCCCAAGATACCTAAACGGGAAATTGCCCACCCTAAATCCAGACATCTGCACAATAACCTGTAACTCTTCCCCTTTGATTCCATTACAATATATTTCTGACTTATCCTTATTCATCTCAAGCCCTGATGCAACTGAATGGGGTGCAACATAGGCGGAGCCTTGTCTATCACCCACAAGCTAACGGCCAAGCCGAAATCTCTAATCGTGAAATCAAGATGATCCTCGAAAAGACCGTGAGCCGGTCAAGGAAAGATTGGTCTACCAAGCTCAACGATGCATTGTGGGCTTACCGGACCGCCTTTAAAACACCAATAGGAACTTCACCGTTCCGGTTGGTGTACGGTAAGCCTTGTCATTTACCGGTTGAGTTGGAGCACAAGGCACATTGGGCCATCCGTCTACTTAACTTTGACTTAAAGAGCGCCGGGGAGAAGCGGCTACTTGACCTCAATGAGCTTGAAGAATTCCGACTAGAGGCTTATGAAAGCTCTAGGTTGTACAAGGAAAAGACCAAGCGGTTCCATGACAAAGCTATTATAAGGAGGGAATTCAAGGAGGGGGACTTCGTTCTCCTCTTTAACTCAAGGTACAAGCTCTTTTCGGGAAAATTAAAGTCAAAATGGTCGGGGCCTTTCACCGTGGTCCGAGCTTTTCCCTATGGGTCGGTTGAAGTTTCCGATGGAGACCAAACATTCAAGGTAAATGGACAACGGCTAAAGCACTACATTGCCGGAACCCCTATTATCAAGAATGTGAGCTCAATTGCCACTTTTATTCCAAGTTATTGATTGTCATTCATAACTTCGTCGAGCCTACGACATAAAACAAGGGCGCTTCATGGGAGGCAACCCATGCATCTTTGTATATATCTTGCATTTAGGAAGAATTTGAGGAATTTTGGATGAATACTACTTGTCAATTTGATTGTTGTCGGTCATGATTGTTGAAGATTTGGGGTTTTTGTTTGATGAACAAGCGTTTGACCATTTATTGGCCTTTATCCGACGTCCCGAGTCGGGTTTGAAAGTCGAAAACGCGGAAATCTAGGCCAATAAATGATGGGAACTGGAATAAGGGTAAATTGGAGAAAGTATGAAGGAGTGTATTCCCAGCCGGGTGACCGGCGGCCGGTCTCCTGACCGGCTGGGAAGTTTCTGTAAATTCATACAAATTTTGGAGAATCTTTAAGGAAGAGTACTCCCAGCCGGCAGGCCGGCAGCCGGTCCACCGGCTGGGAGTGCGTATATGTGAGGAAATGTATCGAATTGGTTTGAAGGGGAGTCCCAGCCGGCAGGCCGGCAGCCGGCCCACCGGCTGGGGATGCTTATGTGCGTAAATTGGGCAATGGGTGACCTCCCAGCCGGGTGACCGGCGGCCGGTCTTCTGACCGGCTGGGAGTCTTCTGATTCCTTTTCGAAATTTTTGAAAATTACACGAACTCCCAGCCGGGTGACCGGCGGCCGGTCTCCTGACCGGCTGGGAGCACACTGATCGTGTTTTTAGAACAAAAGTCACCCAAATTCCCTCATTTTTTCGACTCCTTCTTCTCTCATCCCTCACTCTTAACCCTAACCTCCCTCCCTCATACCCACCATCAACCATTTCCATCACCCCCTACCACAACCTCAACCCCCAACAACCCCAACAACCACCTCACCCTCCTTCCTAACCTTTCACCCACCATCAAAATCTCACAAAATGGCCCCAAAGAAAAGAGTGAGGAGAGGGGACTTGGCACTAGAGCAGGCGGAGGCGGTAGCGGCGGCGGCGACCGACATGAGCTCCGATCCCGACTTCCCGGATCTCCAATTCACCTCCATAACAATGAAAGGTAAATTCGTTCTATTCAAACGGCGCCCCATTACCCCTACCCGATTTATTGATAGGCAATCTATGCGGGAACTAGGATTAGATCAAGTTACTCTTGACTTATTTGATGGGGTGGGAATGAAAATGATGTATGGAATTCATGAGCGGACCTATGTCCGTCTTACTTGGGAGTTTTTGAGCTT
The DNA here is from genome assembly GCF_048544455.1 of Silene latifolia. Lineage (NCBI taxonomy): Eukaryota > Viridiplantae > Streptophyta > Magnoliopsida > Caryophyllales > Caryophyllaceae > Silene > Silene latifolia. The sequence goes on from NW_027413701.1 coordinate 1,811,509, forward strand.
CCTCCGTCTTGACAAACATCGCCAAACCCAAAAGGTAGCCTTTTTGCACTTTAGATTGATGAACAAGGACTACTCCTTGACCCTTCCGACCTTCGCATCCCATTTTGGGCTTGACACTAGCCCTCCTCACAAGGCACCCGAGACATTTGACCATGGGGCCTTATGGAAGGCTGTTACGGGTTTAGATGATGTTAAGGGGGTCAAGAGAGCCGCCAACACTGTCCACAATGCGGCTATCCGGGTTTGGCATAGGTACATGGGTTGGACCATCTTTGGCCGAGAGGAAAATCATAATTTCAGAACGGAGGAATTGGAAATTCTCGGCTCTTACCTTCGTTCCAACCCAACTACTTTCAAAATTGACATTGCCCACCATTTGGCCCTTACTTTACAACGGCTTAGCAATTCTCCGGCCTCTAATACGGCCGTTGTCGTGGGTGGACTCATCACCCATTTGTTGAAGAGGCTCAATCGGAGGGTCAACTTGGGTGGCTTGCGTTCTATGATTGGTGATACAATGTTGTTCAAAAATTATATCCACCACAACCTCGGTTGGTTGAAGACCAACCCGAATGATGGCCTAGACTATTGGCAAATTCGGGTTGATGGAGTTGATCGAAATTCTATCCCTCTTCCCAACCCCGACAAAATGAAAGTAGTGCCTAACCAAGAATATTACTTGCTTGAGATTGAAAATCTTGAAGATCCCTCCATCCCCCAGCAAATTAACCCTAACCTTCGGTATGCTCGTGGCCGACCCATCATTCCCGCAAGGTCCACCTTGCGGTATGCCACACCGACTACTCCTTTTGTCCCCGGCCCCTTGTAACAAGGAGAGGGGTCCTCCAGTCAACAACAACAACAATCGCCCCCTCTCCATGCCGACCTCATTTCCTTCATGGCGGAGATGAAGATTAATATGACAAACGCCGCACATGAGCGGCATGGGCTTCAACAAAGACTTGACCGGATTTACTATGACCATTCTCTTGGTCAATTCCCGGTCTATGATGATTGTATGAGGAACCAATACAAACACCCCTCCGGCCTTCACCCCTCCTACTATTTATTCCCGGATGGTGGACATCCGGAAGATGGGACCTTCAAGTACGGGGATATTAACCTGCGGCCCGACTATTTTAGTGCCCCGGTCTTTCCCACCCCGCCTACCACCCAAGGGGAGGGACATGACGCGAGATGGTTCGGGGGTGCCCCTTCAATCTTCCAAGAGGGCGGGTCTAGTGGTGCCGGAGGGCACCCGGAGATGTTTGTTGGTATGAGCCAAGCCATGGAGGATTTTAGCTCGGATGTCCACTTGAACACGGACGATTTCATCCGTGACTCCGAGTTCGGGGCAGTTCAAGGTGATGGTGATGGTGATGGTAATGATGATGATGGAGAAGGTGAGGGTGATGATGACTTTGAGTAGAGCCTAGTAATGAGGGCTCCACTTCTTCTCCCCTTTTCAATCCAAATGACAAGTACGATCCCTCCCTTTTATCCAAATTTCTCATTCATGTTTAAATTTTTCGCATGCATTTAGTTGATAAAGCATTTAGTTGCATCATATAGGATTGCATTAGATTTCAATTTTGTAATATATCGTCACATTTAGAAATTGCATTCACTTAGCATAATTTGTATTGTCACTTCAATTTAGCATATAGAATAGAGCATGCATTGCATTTTCAAAATAAAAACCAACTAAAAATTGAAAAATGACAAAAACACCAAAAACATGTTATTTTCTTTCACTAATTATGCCCTCCCATGTCTATAAATAAGTGTGGGGAGGGCCTAAAAAAAAAACAACAAAAACATGTCTTTTAATTTGTACTCCCTCCACACATTTATTTCCATTTGGAAGTAATGTAAATAAATAAGTGTGGGGAGGGAGTTTTCATATCAAAAAACCAAAAATATGTCCTTTTAATTTTTTCAAAACCAAAAATCACAAAAATATGTTATTTTCCCTTTGAAAAATCAAAAATCAAAAAATATGTTCATTTATTTCCCTTCTCTCCCTATGCTTTTGTCCATTGAGGACAATGTACATCTCAAGTGTGGGGAGGGAAATATCCACTCTTGTGCATATTTGTTTATATTTGTAAATGTTTATAAATTAGAGAAAATGCCTAAAAATCGAAAAATTTCGGAAAAATTCAAAAAATTGCATTGTATATATATGTTTTGTCTAACCTTTTGGCTTGGCACATTGACCACTTGAGGCAAAAAGGAGCTAGAAGACCGCTTGGTATAATCCTTCCTATCTATTGCTCCTTTTACTATTCTTTCTTTTTGGTATCTTTGATATTTTGAAGGAGGATGGGAATTTTGTTGCTTTGGGTGTCTCCTTGGGAGACCGTTTGGAATTTTGGTGTTGATGTGCTGCTAGGTTTAGCCAATTTGTTGCACGTTTCATTTCATGTTTGTTTGAATTTCCGCATGCATTTGTTCACATGTAAATACTTGTTGCATTTCTTTCTTTTGCATTGAGTTTGTAAATAAGCTTTTAAGGAAGAACATGGTCAAAGGAAGGGAACCAAGTACCCCCATGATGAACTAATGTGCCCAATCGTGCCTTTCCCCTCCTCGTGACTCGCACCCGTGGCCTCTTAGTTAGCCGAGGAAGGAGGGCTTGACCAAAGAGTTTAGACCAACCTTGTGAGACCTAGGGCCGTAGACTAGACCTTTGGCTCGACTTAGCTACTCAAGGGTAAGGATAGAGCCTCCTAGGGTGGGTACATTCATACCCCGCCCTCATCTAGGTTTGAGAGTAGGCCTCCTCGCGAGGCGTGTCACATCACTACGCATAAGTGTGTCGCATCGTCCTTAGACCATGAAATTGCATTACATTTTTGTGCACATAATATGAAGCAAAAAAATCAGTTTGTATGAACCTCACAATAGCCAAATAGCCATGTTTTCTCCCTTGCATTGATTTCCTTTTTGATTCACCCCTCTGAGCCTTAGCCTATTCCTTTTGGCATACCCACTAAAAGAGCTACATCCCAAAAACACCCCTCCTTAATCAAGAATGGGTCATGATTTGTAGAAGTGTCTAGGTGGTGGAGTCGGAATTTGGTGATGGACGAAGTACATGTCCATTGGGTCGAAAATTTTGTCTACATTTGGTGTTGTATATAAAATAAGAGGTAAATTGTAATGAAAAAGCAAAATAGAAAAGAGAAAATGTCGTGAAAAAATGAAAAATAGTAAGTCATGTTGTATATATGTTATAAAGAAAAGAAAAAAGGCAAAGCAACACCCCAACTCATCATTTAATGGGGTAGAAAAAGCCGTTGCTAAATAAAAAGGGGCAAATTGATGTTTTTCCAAAGATGAGTCGGGTTTACACATTTTTTGCATGGCTTGGGAAACCGAGTCGTTGTTACGGTGTAGACGTTACCATTTGTTGAAATAAAAGGAGTTTTATCAAATTTTTCCTACTTGAGTTGGGTTCATGCAATTTTTGCATAGTTTTGGTCATCATTGCTATGTTAGGGCATAGACGTGTCTCATGTGTTGCAATAAGAAATGGGATGTGATGTGTCGACGATTCTTGATTTGAGCCCCACATGTCCAAATGGTGCTTGCACCAATCCCGTTTCGGCCTTCTCCTTAGCCCCGTTGAAACCCTTGCTTCATGTTTTGTGCATTTTTCCCATTGTTTGCATTTCATTGGACATAGGACGGTTTTACACATTAGATTGCGGGCACGTTTTCGCTAGTCGAGTTAGTTGAGTGATTTTGGATTGCTTTTTGTCACAAAAATCACCTTGTTCTTTAATTGAGTGACGAGCGAAAACCGTGAGGATGTCGTTGCCTTGGTCCCCTTAGTCATGGGTCCTTTGGTCGAATCTTGTGTCGGCCTTGTAATTCTCGGCGGACTTGCCCTTTCTTCCCTTTCCCCGCTCTTGAATTTGTTTCTTGAGCATTGATCACACAAGGGTTGCTTTTGTCACATTTAGGGGGTTGGCACCTCAATTGGCACTTCTGAGACGGTACTCCCGACCGAGAACATGTTTTGTTATTTGAAAAATCCGACCACTTAGATGAGGAAAGTGGATCATTTTGTTAGATGCATTCTATTTGTTGATTACGTGCTTTCATGATGAATGTGTCAAAAGTTTTGTAGCAAGACCCAACTTGCCTTGCAATAGGGCACCCTCCCCTCATGGGTGTCAAATTGTGAGTTGAAGGGGCGTTGAGTGCGCTAATACTCGATCGGCTTAAGTAATAGTTTAGTTGAGTGATGCTTATATTGTGCATCCACTCTCCATATCTATCATAATAATGCTTTGTGCAATTGGTTGAGGACTTACTCGGGGACGAGTAAGGTTCAAGTGTGGGGAGGTTTGATATAGGACCATTTTGCACTCTTTTTCCCTCTATTTTCATGCATATTCGACCCCATTTAAGGCGGTTTTGTACCCCCTTTACTCTCGATTGTAGTCCCGATTCCCTTCACTATGACACTTTGGCCCCCTTGCAGAAATTGAGGCGGGCAGGCGAAATGAAGCTAGAAAGACGGGATTTCCAAGCTATGCATGAAAGATGAAGGAAATTGTGCTGAGGAGTACTCTCAGCCGGTAGGCCGGCAGCCGGCCAGCCGGCTGGGAGTACATTTACAAGGAAAATGAAGGAAGAAGTGTGGAGAAGCATCCCCGGTAGGTGGCTTGGCGGTCAGTCGGCCATTACTGGGAAGTCACATTTTGAAGAAACAAAGGAATTGGAAGAAAGTTACAGAATCTCCGGTAGGTCAACGGCAGCGGCCGTGAATGGCTAGCCGGCTGGGAGTTCCTCCAAGGCAAAAAGTCAATCTTCAAAGTCAAAGCTGCCCCAGCCGGTCAGTGGCCGGCGGCCGGTTGACCGGCCGTGCACACCTGATGACTTCAAAACTTGTTCAAAACTTCCAGAGATCTCCCACCGGCCCATTAACCGGCGGTTGCCGACCGGGAGCGCACACACGTGTTTCAAAGCCCATTTCAATTTCTGTCCTAATCCTTGTAGAACCTATAAATACACCCTCTTAAACCCTTTTGTACACACAACCCTAGATCCAGAATTTTTACCCTTTCAAGCTTTAAACTTTCTTAATCTCTTGGTTAATCTTTCCTTAATTAAAGTAGTTCTTCAATCAATTAGTGATTGAATTTGGGTTTGTAAGAAGATTGAAGGATTTCCTTCTTTATTATTTCTATCCAAATTCCTCTTTCACTATTTTGTTGGTATTAATTCTCTCCCTATTTTCATTTGTTTACATTTTGTTCTTCTTTTATGTTTGTTTGATTGCTTATGTTAAGATTGTTGGTGTTGTTTGTTTGTTGTTGTTAATTTCATCATTGTTCATCTTTTCATTGTTGATCTTTCCTTTGTTTCTCTTTCTTTTGTTCATCCTTGGGTAGTTGTCCTCAAAGACTTAATCTTTGAGTTGATTTGGTTAAAGATTGTGTCTTTAGGCTTAATCACTCTCATTATTAGATTAAATCATCTTACCTTACACCCATTGTTAGATTGTTGCATGTTTAGTAGTGAATTTCATCTTCCCACCATGTTTATCACCAAAGTTTCCATCTTTATTGTTTATTTTGCAATTAGGACCATGACTAGTGAGTAGTCTTCCACTAGGGCTCGGTTTGACCCAACATGAGTAATTTCATTAGTTGAATTTCATAAAGGCTAATTATTTGGGGAAATTGGTGAGGGTAGTTTAGAGGATTGACTTGGTTTATGGGCCGATTTTTGGGTAGTGTCGATTTATGACCCTTGTCCACCAACGAGAGTTGGTTAGGTTGTGATTTGGATACCCATGATTTGACCCTATTGTTGACCTTGGTTGAGACCGAAAGGGAGAACCGGGGTAGAACACCTCTAATCTAGCGTTTGAAATCGACCCTCGAGAGAGGGAGTGGGATGACCCGGGAATTGACGGGGCTTAATGACCTTAGCAAATATTGGACTACCTTGGGAATAATGCATGTTTTTGGGGTAGTCGGGTATTGAGTTAGGGATTCCGACCTTCGAACCCGAGAGGGGGGTTGGTGGGTAGCACTAGTGTCCTATTTCGAACCCGAGAGGGGGGTCTTAGGCGAATTAGAGTCGTCACCTCCTCACCTAACTACCCTTGTGATTAGCCTAGAGATTTGATTGTGTGGAATTACGAATTGTTTGGGGAGAACCGAGTCTTAGGCTTTTAAATTATTTGATTTCCATCTATTTATTTTGTCTAGCTCTTTCTCTTATTTCTTTAATTGATTTGATTTACCTTGTTGTTAGTAGTCCTAGTACCTTCATCCCTTATTGTTGACTTAGCTAAACGATAGGATTAGAACAATTAGTAATCTTTTCAACTCCTTGTGGGATCGACCCTTAATAGTGTACAACGATAAAATCGTGCACTTGCGAGGTATAGCTTGATACTATCAAACAACAACAACCAGGGGTCGGCTGCTAAGCCGTCTATCTCAGCTAGTACTGTCCAGGGAGGTGGGCAGAAGACCAGTGGCAAGCTGTTTATGATGGAGAAGAAAGCAGCTGAGGATGATGCTCATGTTATCACCGGTACATTTCTTGTTAATGGAGTTTTTACTTTTGTTTTATTTGATTTGGGAGCGTCACAGTCGTTTGTATCATCGAGTCATGCTAAACGGTTGGGTTTGAGTGAGTATGAGTCTATGAGAGAGGAAGTTTTTATACCTTCGGGTGAGTCTATATCTTGTGGGAGGTTGTATAGAGATGTGTCTATGATAGTTGGGCAGGTTGATCTACCAATAGACTTGTTAGAGTTTCCTTTGGAGGATTTTGAGATGATTGTGGGTATGGATTGGTTGGAAAAGTACAAGGCTAAGATAGACTGTCATCAAAAGAGGATTTCATTGAGAGGTCCTAAGGGGATTAGTGTGTCTTATCGAGGGTTTGTTGTCAAACCCAAAGTCAAGTTGATTGCAGCAGTGACCTTGAAGTCCTATCTGAGGAAGGGATGCCCATTGATCTTATGCCATGTGAGAGATCATAGAGTGGAGAGTCCGTCAGTTGAGCAGATACCAGTGGTGGGAGAGTTTTCAGATGTGTTTCCAGAGGACATTCCGGGGTTGCCACCGAAGAGAGAGATAGATTTCAGTGTTGAACTGAAATCGAGAATGGGGCCAATCTCTAAGGCCCCGTACCAAAGGGGTCCTAAGGAGTTGGAGGAGCTAAGGAAGCAGCTGGATGATCTTATTGAGAAGGGATACATTAGACCTAGTGTATCACCGTGGGGAGCACCAGTTCTGTTTTTGAAGAAGAGAGATGGGAACTTGAGGTTGTGCACCGACTATATAGAGCTGAACAGAGTGACAGTAAAGAACAAGTATCCTTTGCCAAGGATAGATGATTTATTTGATCAGTTGAGCGGTGCAGCAGTCTTTTCTAAGATTAATTTGAGGTCGGGTTACCATCAGGTGAAGATTAGGGAAGAGAACATACCAAAGACATCTTTTACATCGAGGTACGGTCATTATACGTATGTGGTGATGCCGTTTGGGTTATCTAATGCACTTGCAGTGTTTATGAATTTGATGAACCGGGTCTTCAGTCAGTTCTTGGATCGGTTTGTGGTGGTCTTTATAGACGATATCTTAGTATTTTCTAAGACTAAAGAGGAGCATGAGGAGCATTTGAGGATAGTGTTGCAGACTTTGCGAGAACATCAGCTGTATACAAAGTTGTATAAGTGTGAGTTCTGATTAGAGGAGTTTGTCGTTCTGGGGCATGTAATTTCAAAGAAAGAGGTAGTTGTGGATCCTGCAAAGATTGCGGTAGTTACCAAGTGGGAAGCACCAAAGAATGTGGAAGAGATCAGGAGTTTCTTGGGTTTGACAGGGTATTATCGGCGGTTCATGAAAGATTTTTCTAAGATAGCTAGACCTAAGACAGCTTTGATGAGAAAAGAGAACAGGTTTCGTTGGGATGAAAGTTGTGAGACGGCGTTCCAAACATTAAAGGAGCGTTTAACCACAGTTCCAATCTTAGCATTATCTGAAGGGAGTGAGAACTTTGAGGTGTATACAGATGCTTCAAAGAATGGGTTGGGTTGGATTGTGTGTTGATGTAGAATGGGAAAGTAATTGCCTATGCTTCATGGCAATTGAAGCCTTGTGAGGAGAACTACCCTACTCATGATCTGGAGTTGGGTGCAGTTGTGTTTGCTCTCAAGATTTAGAGGAACTATCTTTATGGGGTGACCTTTAAGGTGTTTTTAGATCACAAGAGTCTTAAGTACATCTTCACTCAAAAGGAGTTGAACATGAGACAGAGGAGGTGGATGAAGCTGATTGGTGATTATGACATGAATATCATTTACCATGAAGGGAAAGCTAATGTGGTTGAAGACGCCTTAAGCAGGTGGAGTGTGCATTCTTTATGCACAGCTATGTCTTTGATGAGGTTGAGAGATGAGGTGGGGAAGATGGGGATACATATGATCCTGAGAGGGGATGCTAGAGGGGATTTGACGGTGGAGCCGGGCCTTTATGATGAGATTCACAAAAAATAGGCTTTGGATCCCAAGATTGAGGAATGGAGAGATGGAGTAGAGAAAGGGACAGTGTGTAGATTCTCTATTCATACAGATGGTAGTGTGATATTTGATGGGAGATGGTGTGTTCCTAGTGATGAGGAGTTGAAAAAGATAATCATGACAGAGGCTAATTGCACACCATACTCGGTACATCCAGGCGGTGACAAGCTATACAAAGATTTGAACAAGACTTTCTGGTGGCCGGGGATGAAGAAGGAAACAGCTGAGTTCGTGGCTCGTTGTTTGACTTGTCAGAGAGTGAAAGGGGAGCAGCGACGACCACAAGGTAAGATTCAGTCTCTTGAGGTACCTGAGTGGAAGTGGGAGTCCATTTCTATGGGTTTTATAGTGGGTTTGCCGAAAAGTCAGCATGGTAATAACATTATATGGGTTATAGTAGACCGACTGATGAAATCAGCTCACTTTGTGCCGATGAAAGACAATTGGACCAAGATGCAGTTGGCTTTGGCTTATAGTAAGCATGTGGTTCGTTTGAATGGGGTGCCTAAGGATATAGTGTCAGATAGAGATTCGAGGTTCATATCACGGTTTTGGAAAGAGTTGCAGGAGATGATGGGGACTACCTTAAAGATGAGTACTGCATTTCATCCTGCGACAGATGGCTAGACGGAGAGAACCATCAAGAATTTAGAGGACATGTTGCGAGCTTGTGTTATGGATTTTGGTGGTAGTTGGGAGCAGAGGTTGGATTTGATTGATTTTTCTTACAACAACAGCTATCACACCAGTATTGGCATGACACCATTTTAGGCATTATATGGGAGGAGATGTAGGAGTCCGATCTGTTGGGATGATAGTGCTGAGGCAGTTGTTTTGGGACCACAGATGGTAAAAGAGATGGTTGAACAAGTTAAGCTGATTAGGCAAAGGATGAAAGCGGCCCAGGATCGACAAAAGAGTTATCCATGTTAGAACACATTAAGTTGATGATACCAAGTCCTCTTTGTTATTTGATTGTTTGCTTTTAGTTGAATGATTAGTGATTGAAGCAATCAAATGGAATTTCAACAATGATTCAAGATGATCAAGATAATAAAGAAAGTCAAGACAATGATATTTTCTAAGCCTTAGTCGAAAAATGTAAGAGTAAGTGTAACATTCTCATTTAAGTCAAGTTATGGCAAAACCATGCAACAGTACGATGTACTGTGGTTTCTGGTACTACCGTATGGAGGATGTCTTTCGACAAAATGTTTTAAGTGTTAAAACTTTGCAAATTTCAAACCTTAAACATTTGAATTTTCAAAAGATTGAAAACAATCTGAAATTTTTGAGTCACAAATCCACTTGACTAAGCCTCTAGATTTGTGCAAATACCTTTTACTTTAATGGTAAGGAAGACTTGTCAAACTTCTAAAGTAAGAAAAGTTTTTTGCCATTTTAGTAAAAGGTCACATGTTGAGTGTAGTAGCTTAAGTTTTCTGATTTCTTAAGCCCCAAGCCTATAGTCTAACACTTACCATCACTCAAGGCTACTATTTTTATATTTGATTTAGTTTTCCTAAGTTGTACTTACCTAAGACTAAATCCACTATAAATAGAGTGTCTTAGTCTCATTTATTTCTTAAGACTTTCCAAAGAATTTATTGTAAAACATTGCAAATCATTTGTGCATTTAAAGCTTTGTTCTTCAAGTGTTTGCAAAACGTTTTTCAGATTTTTAAAGTCTTCATTTGTTTTCGAAAAAGCTGTAAAACCTCCAAGTATCAGTTCGATGTACTGTGACATAGTGAGTTTGTTCCATGATTCTCGTGTTAGATCTTAATTATGATCTCCATGTTCATTTAGTGAACTCTTGAGATTCAAGATTCTGTAACACCTTGAGATAGAACCCATAAACTTTTGAAACGGAGTAGCTTTAAGTTTTAGTACAACCGGAGTAGGTTGGCGAGTTATTTTCATTGTAAGGGGTTTAGTAAGTTTGAGTAAATTTCTAAACAAGCAATAAAATAACGGTTGGACGTAGGCCTCGGAGTAGAGGCTGAACCAATTTTTAAAATGTCGTTTGTTTGTTCATTTACTTTTACGTTCTTTCACTTTGCTATTTCTCGCATGTACCTAATCAAGTTTTGTGTTACAGTCACCTATACTGTGACATAGAACTGTTGTACCTTCTTGTGAACTTACATTCAATTAAGTCTCTCAAGTTTTGTACTTCGATATTCTTCACTTAAGTTAATCAATTAACCAAGTTAAGGATCAATTTTTTAAAAGGTACACCTAATTCACCCCCTCCCCCTCTTAGGTGTTTATCATTCTTAACTCTTCAATTGGTATCAGAGCCTCGTGCTCTTGATATTGGTTAAATCCAAAGAGTTGATCCTATAGTTATGGACGATTCAAAACACACTAAGTATCCCATTTTCAAGGGAGAAAACTATGCCTGGTGGAAAGATCGCATGGAACACTATGTCAAAAGTGCGGACTATAAATGTTGGTTAATCATTCAAAAGGGTCCCTTCAAAATCGAAGTGACTAATGCTGATGGCACTAGTACCTTGAAACGTGAGGATAAGTATGTTGAGGCCGACTATAAGAAAATCGAGAAAAACTCTAAGGCCATGTCCATTCTTCAATATCGGATTGGTGACCAAGAGATTAATCGTATATCTGGACGTGCTTCGGCCAAAGAGATTTGGGACACCCTAAGCCTTGTTTATGAGGGAACATCACAAGTTAAAAAAATACCGTATTGATCGTCTCATGCAATAGTATGAGATGTTCAATATGGAAAGAGACGAGTCAATCAATAGTTTGTCTTCACGTTTTTCATGTATTGTCAATGACCTTAAGAGTTTAGGTAGAAGTTTTCAATCCGAGGATTTAGTCCGTAAAATTCTTCGTAGCTTAACTGAAAAGTGGCAACCGAAGGTTACGGCTATTGAGGAAGCTAAGGACCTTTCATTGCTCACCCTTGATGAACTTATGGGCTCACTTATGGCTCATAAGTTAACTCTCATAAAACGTTCTAGTGAAAGCTCTAAAGGGAAAGGACTCGCTCTTAATGCTCTCTCAAGTGATGAGGAGAATGAAGATGACGAGTTTGCAATGTTCACTAAAAACATTGTTGGCATGATAAATGGCCGAAACTCTAAAAGGTATAGCAATAATTCTAGCAAACGTCGTTTTCCTAGGAGAAGGTCTAATTCCACTGTTGGTTGCTTTAAATGTGGTGACAAAGGTCACCAAATTAAAGAATGCCCAAAGTGGAACGATATCAAATCTAAAGAAAAACGTGATTCTGTTAAACGTGAGTATAAGAAGCAAAACACCGTTGCATTGTCCACGGCCGAAAGTGAATACGTGAGTGCCGCTCTATGTTGTGCACAAATTCTTTGGGTACGTCAACAATTGCATGATTATGGCCTTATTTTCGAGACTTATCCCTGTATTTTGTGACAATACTAGTGCAATCAATATATCAAAGAATCCTATACAACACTCACGAACTAAACACATCTACATACGACATCATTTTTTACGTGATCAAGTTGAAAATGGTAATATACGTCTAAGATTTTGTAAAACGAAAAATCAAATTGCGGACATTTTTACAAAACCGTTGGAAAGAGAACAATTCGTAAGACTTCGATCGGAAATTGGTTTACTAGGTGACATTTAGCTAAAATAGATTATTTTATTCAATGATTGACTAGAGGTTGGATTTATGTGTTAACAAATTTGGCTAATCCGTTTAATGCATGCAAATTTGTGACACCCTCAGAAATCGCGGAAAAGTAAACACGTAATTTCTAAATAAAAACTGCATGGATATGTTTGTAATAGGTTCATTATAGTAAAAACCGGTAATTTTTAAAACCTGAACCTGTTATAAAGATATCCAATTGGAAGGTGTCAAACATGCAAGGTCCAAATTAAATCTCATGAATGAAACATCGCTAAAGTCGCGAAACAAAATTATACAACCCAAATATGAGAAAGGGAGACATATGTCCCTAAAATGTATATGACATAAAAAGTGTATAAGGGTCACAATAAAATAAAACCAATCTAGGTCCCAAGGTTAGTTTGCTCGCTAGCTCGTCCATGTACCCCATATATGCATCACCTACCTGTCAATCGCATTTTATACAAATACGAAACCACAGTCAGTGGGGAGTAACTCCGAGTTCTCCCAGCCACGAAATGTCATAATTAATATAACATGTAAACATAAGAATATGAATACGAATCACACAATGCCTTAGAATATATATGCTAGACAGTCGTGCTTATCATGTGAACAACAATATAACAACACATAGTCCTAGCATGTGAATACTAGACCGACTCATACTACACTATCATGTGAATCACATAACATCCAGGAATCCAAACTCTATCAACCATAGCCGGCTTGCATCTCACCTTCTATGATTCATAGAATCATCAAACAAGAAAGGACAATATATCAAAGACAGGCATAAGTTCTTAGCACGGTCAATAGTCACTTTGTAACTCGAGTCTATACCACGAGGTAGGGAAGGTAATCGAACCGGTATCCTGGCTCAGAGGTTCTATAAAAACATGGCCAAGACACAACACAACCCTAGTCCTAAATCAAGGAGACCTAGACATGCGGATACACACCACCGCACCCAAGACCCACAATTTTATAAAACCATGTGAGTACCCTAAGGAGTCCACCAAAGGGTTGGCTAGTACTTAAGTGGCCACTTACTCTCAAAATAAGTAACGAGGTCATGCCCCAACTTGGATATAAACCCACCAAGTCAGAACACAAAGGCTATTGAGCAGTTAACATACACTCGTCAAAGACTATAAAGACCTATCTATGATGAAGGCCGAAATACTCACCTAGGACCTAAATAAAACCAATCTAGGTCCCAGCTTGAATACTTTAGCCCACACCACAGAAGACAAGTAGGACACCCAATTAACCATAAGAGAGGCAAAGAGTCCAAACTTGCACACTCAAATGATCATACACACCCTAGCATATGAAAGGTTACGCAAGAGCATATTCAGCTGACAATCCAACAATATCTCCAATATCAATAATAATCCAAATTCATTAATCGTTAATCTCATAATTCATGAGAACAAGCTAAAATGGCAACAAGGCAAGAACACTCAAGTATAAGGCAACCAATTCATCCAACAACCAACATGTGAAATGATAATCACAAATATTAAGGCATCAACATAAAACATCCAAAAACAACCAATCTCACCTCAAAGACAAACCCTCGACCCGAGTCCCGCGACGGGTCATCGGTCAAATCGAGGCTGACCGGTTTAAACCTAGTTTGACCAAACTCGTTCGGTCAATCTGGCCCAGCTCAGAGTCTTGGCCTACTTTGGCCCAAATCACAAAATTTATCGCAATATTATTCTCATGCTATTTCCAATTTCTATCATGTGAAAAACGAAAGTAACACATTATCAATCACCTAAACACTTAACAAACAACAAGCACAACATCAACTACTAATGTGACATTAATTCGTCGAGTAACTCGGAATAGTTACCTTACGCTAGCAAAGAGACAAGTAATAACTTGAGAAAGCTTCTAAAACCCAAAATTACTCTTCATCTTCAACCACATATGAGGCACCTAAAATAATTATGTGAAAGGACGATATTAACGAATTATCTTTATATAAAAATATGAGACGGAAATTAATTTAATTATATTTTAAATAAACCAAACTAGCGTCAAAACAAATTATAGACACGGCTCTAAAATTATTATGACAACCTCAAACTCGGCCTAACCACCAACTACACATGGCCTCAAACTCGTGACTTAGCTAGGCCCGCCTAGGCCATTTGCTAAGCTACGACCAAAGGCCACAACTAGGCCACCGCAGCTACGACCAAAACAACCAGCTACTACTCCACCTAATGGACCACCCAACCATAAACAAAGGAAAGGAAGAAAGGGGAAAAACAGGGGTATGAGTACCCCGTGTCCAACCCAACACCACCCCTTCAACTCTCCCTCCCCCACGTGCTGCTAAGCGACAAAGAACCATCCCTACCAACACCTATTATGGCTGACCAGACAGGCCATTTCTACCGCCTTCCACCATCCCAAAACAGTCCTAGCAATGTATACAACCATCTCCAAGTTTCAACCAATATTCATCCCAAAACAATCCCTGCATGTCAGTATACACCGTCTTAAATATACCACTTACTAACTAGCATCCCAAATGATCCCTAGAGGCCAGTATACACCGTCTTAATTATAAAACAGACTAACCAGCATTCGAAATAAACATATTTTACAAGTAATATCGAGTAACCTATCATAGTTACCTTTTTCCGATTGAACTAATCATTTATGACTAACAAATCTTATACAAGACCGTCTATCTTAGCATCTACAACCGTCTTATAATAAATAAAGTTGAAAGTATAAATTGCGTTTGTAAAAATACATGACGAAAATGAATTTTACTTACAACGGATTGACGAGAACGACGAGAGGAGCGCTATGGAACAAAAATAGTTGAAAACGGATGACAAGCGGAGCACCAGGACGGATTATAGACAAAAGTTGAAGAAGGAACAACAGAAGGAAAAAGAAGGACGAAGAAGAAGAAAAGAAGAAAAGAGACGTGGGAAAAATGAGACAGCAGCCTGCTAGCCTGCTATTTATTATACGTATCTTTCTTCATCGTTAAGTAATTTCGCTCGTTTTTTTTTTTAAAACCGTCTCGAGTTAATAAAATCGGTTTTAGTAAAAGTTTCAGTAATAAAACGGAATCAATAATAAATAAATTTAATGAGTGAAAATAAAATAAACTCAGCCAGCTAACGGAAATAATAGGAATTCGATTCGAATCGGAGTTATTAACGATTTTTACTAAATTAGCGGAGTTTAACGAAATTTGTTCATTTATCAAAATAAATTCAAAATGGTTAACTCGATGACTTTTTTTTTTCTAAACCCAATTCGTGTTGTCAAAATAGGGTAGGTCGAGAAAGGTTAGTCTCACCAGTAGAAATGTGACGGTCTATAGCTAGACGGAAATTGAGATGGAAGTTATTATTATTACCGTCACTATTATTATCCGACCAAAATACGTATACATTTATTCTCATATAAATTATGTCCCGAAATATAATTTAATAATACGTACTTTAAAAATATTCTTTTCATTAAAATCGTGCTTGAAAGGAATTAATAAAATTAAATAATTTAAAAATATAAAATAAGGTGATTAAACGGCTAAATTAATTTTAAATGTCAAAATTGGAAATTCGCGGGTGTTACAAATTGGTCGAGAAAAACAAACATCAAAAATTTTCTTGTACATTTGAGTTAATAGCATTGAGCCACTAAACCACTTTATGTCAAATCACCTAAAAGCCTACAACCTAGACTTAACCTCTCAACACTCAACCACCCACTTCCCTTGTTAACCACACCAACCCACATTTATTCTTCATGTTTCCATGCTAAAACTCCTTATTATCCACTAAACAAATAACCTCCCCTTTTTTCGAATTCCCAAACCGTCAAAACCCTTCCCTTGATAATAATTCAAAATGTCCTCAAAACAAAGGTTTTCTAAAGAAGTCCTTCAACTTAGAAATTCATTCAATCCAAAATACATTGCCAAAAAGAAAATGTCTTTCAAACCCGCTGCCAAGACTGATGAGACCACCTCTGCCACTGCCAAACCCACCGTTGCACGAAAGAAAACAACCGCCAAAAGAGGTGGTGGTCGGGGCAGAGGAGGTCGTGGCAGGAGACCTCCAATCTCGCTCCACTTGACTGAAGAGGTGGATTTTGACACTGATGAGGAAGAATCCGATTCTAAGGGAACCGAAAAAGATGAAGAAATTTACAAAGTGAGTGATGTTGTAAAGTCAAGTGAAAAGGAAGGTCAATAAAGTGAGATGAGAGAGGGGGAACTTGAAGGTGAAAAATCAAAAGAGAGTAAAGAAAGTAAGGGAAAATCAGAGGGAGATGAAGAAAAATCAAAAGAAAGTGAGGGAAAATTAGATGGAGATGAAGAAAAATCAAAAGAAAATGAGGGAAAATTATATAGAGAAGAATAAAACTCAAAAGAAAATGAGGGAGATTCAAAGGAAAGTTCGAAAAAATCAAAAAGAGGAAAGAAAGTTTCGAAAGAAAAGAAGGAGAAGAGTGTTGATGTTCATGCAGAAAATAATGATAATGATGGTGATGTGCTCTTAAAAGACTTGGTGAATGAACATTTGGAATATGATGTGCCGGATAAGGCAGATGCAACAAGCACTCCTATTGTTGAAGAGGAAATCAATCCTAATATTAAGAAAATTGATGAAAACCCAAAAATTGATCCAAAGAAGACCGTGCATGTTAAAGAAGTTGTTGATGTTGAGGATCATGGTGATGCCGAGCAAGTGTTTGATGATGGGCTTAACCCATTATTCTCAAAACCCGCATCACGAACCCGGTCTAAGCGAAAGATGATTGAGATCTTCGGTGATGATGATGATGTGACACTGGAGGCATCCCCACAAAAAACCAAAGCCACTCAAAGAAAAAGGGGATCCGGTTCAAAGACCAAGGCAATCAAGAAACCTCGGTATCATCAAGAGTTGCCAAGTGTGAATGAAGATGAGATGATTGAGGAGAAGGTTCCTCTGAACACATGCATGGACCTTGTTATTGCTCCTTTTGGCGAATCATTCAAGAATGACGTCCTCAACCATCTCAATTCTCTTGATCTCCCGGATGAGACTCTCAAGCTATGCCACGGTATGCTGATCTGTTGCTTTCACAGTGGAAGGAGATACAAAACATCTTGGTATGATACTTCTCTTACCTTCAAATACTTCAAGGAAGCTATGTATGCACAGGGTAGGGTGAATCTGTTGGACAAGTATAGTCCCATGTACTTGTCCGAGATCATTCAATTCTATGTAACAGTCAAGGTAGATGTTGCATCTGGAACTCTTTCCGCCTACATAAATCAGAAACCCTTTGTCCTTACAATTGACCAACTTGCTGCCCACCTTGATGTATGTAATGTCGGGCTTACCTCCTTTCCCAAACGTGACTGGGGAGAAATTGATGAGGTCACATCCACCTAAGTCATGAAGGTTCTTCGACCTTAGGATAACAATGGCCCAACCAACATCTATGCCTTTGAACTAACCGCACCCATTAGGTTCATCTTTAACCTTGTTTTCTGCAATCTTGTCCCAAGCAACAATAGCCGTGGGAGATGCTCACTCATTGATATGCTCCTTATCTGATGCGTGTCTTTTATATAAGGTTTTCACCTCATTTTTACACGCATTTCTGTGCTTTTTATGTAGCATCTGGCTACAAATGCCCCCGAATATTCTACTTTGGTCCGTTTATTGTAATTTGCAGGAATTAACCAAAGAGGAGCTAAATCGAGCCTTAATCGTCCCAATTGCACGCATTCATGGAAAGAAGGAGTGGAGCTTGGAAATCTAACAATTGGAAGACGCGTGAGCTGAGTTTGGAAAGCATTTCAAAGTCCTAACATGCTTATATAGCTCGATCGAGTGGTTTTTCGCTTCGATCGAATGCTTTACACACTCAAGATTGGTCGATCGACCAGTTTAAGGAGTCGATCGAGGAAGTTCGCAGCGCGTGCTCGATCGAGAGGTTGTTCTAGCTCGATCGAGTGATTTGGCGTTCGATCGAGTAATCTTTCTACTCGATCGAGGGGTTTTCGTGTACTTTTGGTTTATTTCCGCCTAATCTTTTATGGGCTTTTGTAATCAGTCCATAGATTAGGTTTAAGACGATTTTGCAAAGATAAGACTGAGGAGAACATCACGTTACTCCTATCTCTTGACTACGCATACATTTCGATCGCTACTTCATCACTTGTTCTTTGGATTTCTATTCTCTACTTGCTACTCGGATTCGGTATTATCAATCTAGTTTATTTCTTGATCGCATTTACTGCTTTTAAATCCTTTTTCTCTTTGCTTTATAATTGTTCAATCAGTCTCTTAATAGATTATTCATCATGCTTAGTTTTAATTATTTGGTTATTGTGATTGTTAATCCGACGATGCTAAGACTATAGGGGACCCATGATTTGAAGGGAGAGTAATCGACTTACTAGGTTAATGCCAGTACCGTCTTTGTTGTTTAAGTGCTACAAATAATTGTAATTGCCTAATTGAGTCGACACAATTAGACCCTTATTCTTAGTGGACCTTAACTTGGACCGAAAGGTTGGAAGAGGCAGACTAGTAGCGAACAATAGAGTATTGCAGCGAGGGCGAAAGTTAAACTGTTTACACTTTAGGGTGAATTAAGGACCGAAAGGTGACGTTCGCTACCCCTTAGACCATATTTGCATTGATCTGAGACCTAGATTACTCGACCAGATGATTATGGTGAACCGTTTGTCTTAGCTATTCTCTTTTATCTGTTAAACTCCTTCCTTTTATTTCTCTTTTCCTTATTCTCTTAGTTTAGAAACCACATTTTATAACCCCCAAATTGGTTACTTAGACGAACTTAAATTCAGCCGACAAATTCCTACCTCTCTGTGGATTCGACCCGACTTCCCTAGCTATATTAGTTAGAACCAGTTGGTTATTTTTGACAGGTACGCGACAGACGTGTCAAATTTTGGCGCCGTTGCCGGGGAGGTGGCGCAATTTTGTTGCTTTAATTAAGTTTGTCTTTTGTCTCAAGGAATTTATTCCTTGAGGCTGATCTCATTCTCTGCAAAGTTTTGATCAGTTTTGCAGATTAGCTGTTGCTTCGAAAGTTGATTGACAATATGCCTACGATTACAGAGCATACGGAGCCATGTGGTAGATGTGGCGAGGAAGGGCACGATCTTTATGAATGCACGACAGGTGTAGAGCGCGCCCTTGCATATAAGAAGTACAAGCAGGGAGTTCCTTTCTCCCAGCTATATGAAGAGATAAAGAGCGTTTCTACCCTTTCTACGCCAGTACCACAACCGGTCTCTCCCTCTGCAAGAGAAGAAATTGCTGAGTTGAAATCCATTATGATGAGTATGTCAAAGATGTCACAAAATCGAAACGGTTATATCGGAATTGAAAGAACAACTCGCGCAGTTGACACACGCGACAGATCAAGCCAAGTTTCTTCCAATTTGCGATCCAGTCAGTGCAATGAACTTTCAAAATGACCCTCCTCATGAAGAAGACGAGGTTTTGGCAGCTAATGATGACTCAGATGATGATCTAGACGAGCTTTTGCATGAAATACTTGCTGCGTGTGCAGTAACCACTCGATCGAGCAACTCATCTACTCGATCGAGCGGTTCTAATCATCCAGTCACTCGATCGAGTGACAATGGCGGTCGATCGAGAAGTACAGAACTCCAAGTTGGTCGATCGAGTAACTATCTTGAAGAAAACACTCGATCGAGTGTCAAGACAAAGCCGATCGAATGAAATTGAAGAAGAAACGGTCGATCGACCAAAGAAAAAGTACTCGACCCGATCTTTGTAAGTGGCGGGAATCCTAATTTATTATCCAATACCGCCGCCGTGTCATCTTCCCCTGCTGTGGAGACGTCACGCATTGATAAGGGTAAAGAAAAGGTTGCAGGACCGCTCATCGCTACCAGAGTGCCCTTCCCAAGTCGTCTGAAGGACGCAAGGATCGAGCAACAGTACGGTAAGTTTGTGGACATCGTGAAGAACCTTCAGGTAACTGTCCCTTTTTCGAAACGTGTTACTCAGGTACCCACTTACGCTAAGTTTATGAAAGATATCGTGACGCGTAAGAGGAATTTGAGCGAATTTGAGACAATTTCATTTATGGAAGAGTGTAGTAATCTACTGTTAAATAAGGCCCCTCCAAAAATGAAATACCCGGGCAGCTTTTCTATTACTTGTGTCATAGGTAATATGGTTATTGATAAGGCCCTTTGCGATTTAGGTGCCGTGTCGGTGTCATGCCCCTTCCGTCTGCAAGAAATTGAAGATGAGTCACTTCAAGGTGACTAACATTACCCCTAGATGGTGATAGATCTCGTTAGGAGACCTTTAGGTGTCTTGGAGGATGTGCTGTGAAAATAGGCAAGCTTTACATCCCAAGAGATTTCATTGTTTTGGATATAGCGAGGACACCCGGACCCAAATTATTTTAGGAAGACCGTTTCCTTTGTACAGTGGGGCCGTTATTGATGTCGAACAAGGGCGTCGACTCTTGCAGAGGGGATGACGCTATCACATTTAGTTTGCCAAGATTTTTAGCCCACCCAATGATAGAGGACACATGTTATTCGGTCGATATCATTGATGAGTCTATTTATGACTTCCGGTCGGGTTCTTTTATGAAGGACCCACTGGAAGCTCTCATGCTTTTTGATGAGCGTGCGAGATAGCCCGAGAGGACGATGAAGTCTGCGTTGGATTTGCTTGTTGATGATTTATACGAGCATGACGGGGAGCAGGTGGAACAAATGACCAAAGACTCTTTGCTCCATTGAGGTAAAGGTACCGGAACGTAAGCCTCTCCCATCTCATCTTAAATATGTCTTTCTAGACGATACGGAGCAAGATTCAGTCATTGTTAGTGCCAAGCTTAGTGATGATCGGTGACTTCTTTGTTAGTCAGACTTAAGAAAAACGGGAAAGCAATGGGCTATTCACTGGATGATATCACGGGGATTAGTCCCGATATTTGTATGCATGGGGATAGAGTGGAGGAGGATCACAAACCTTGCGACAGGGTCGGCGTCGGTGAACCGGAAGATGCAGGATGTTGTGATGGCCGAGGTAATGAAGGTCACTGGATGCGGTATTATTTATTCTGTAGGTAATTCTAGATGGGTAAGCCCAGTACAGGTAGTCCCGAAGAAAGGAGGGACAACTGTAGTTAAGAATGAGAAGAATGAATTAATACCTACCCGAGTAGTGACAGGTTGGCGGATGTGCATAGACTACAGACAGCTGAATGCCGCCACTAAGAAAGATCACTTTCCCCTTCCTTTTATTGATCAAATGGTAGAAAGGTTAGCTTCTCATAAATTTTTCTGCTATTTAGATGGGTATTCAGGGTTCTTTCAGATCCCTATCCACCTGCACGATCGGCCAAGACTACATTTACCCGTCCTAAGGGCGTTTTTGCATATCGAGAATGCCTTTTGGTTTTTGTGCAATGCCCCGCCACCTTCCAAAGGTGTATGATGGGGATATTTTGGAGTATATTGAGTCTATCATGGAAGTTTTTATGGATGACTTTAGTGTATATGGAAGTGATTTTTCCGATTTGTCTGTCTAACCTTGAAAAAGTGTTCAGTATTTGTATTGAGGTTAATCTTGTCTTTGAATCGGGAGAAGTGCCACTTTATGGTCAACGAGGAGTTGTCTTAGGGCACTTGGTTTCGATAGGGGAATAGAAGTTGACAAAGCAAAGGTGGAAGTGATTCAGCAATTACCACCTCCTGTTAATGTTAAGGGGGTGAGGAGCTTCCTTGGGCACGCCGGCTTTTATCGCCGGTTTATCAAGGATTTCTCCAAAATTGCTAAACCACTCACACACAGCTTTGCTTAAGGATGCCCTTTTTGTGTTTACGATGCTTGTCTCTCGCTTTTAACAGGTTAAAGCGAGGCCTTAGTCTCCGCGCCGATCATACAGCCTCCCAACTGGGACTTGCCGTTCGAGATCATGTGTGACGCGAGTGACTATGCACTAGGAGTGGTGCTAGGCCAGAGGAAAGACAAAGCCTTGAATGCTATTTACTATGCGAGCCGAACTCTGGATGAGGCTCAAGTGAAGTACACTACTACTGAGAAGGAGCTGTTAGCTGTAGTTTATGCCTTAGAGAAGTTTCGCACTTATTTAGTTGGGTCAGAAGTCACTGTTTTTACTGACCATGCAGCTTTGAGGCACCTCCTTGCTAAGAAGGAGGCAAAACCACGGTTACTGAGATGGATACTCCTCCTTCAGGAGTTTGATTTGCAGATTAAGGACAAGAAAGGAGCTGAGAACGTTGTAGCTGATCACTTGTCGCGACTGATGCGACAAGACGGGGAAGATTCTCTACCTATTGATGATTCTTTTCCTGACGATACTTTAATTGCTGTTATATCGTCTATTGTTGACCGAGAACCTTGGTATGCAGATATAGCTAACTTCGTTGTCAGTGGCGAGCTGCCGCCTGATCTTTCTCATCAGCAAAAGAAGCGTTTTCTATATAACGCTAAGCAGTACTTCTGGGACGATCCTTACTTGTTTAAGGAATGTGCAGATGGTCTCTACAGACGGTGTATTCCGCAGTGGGAGACCAAAATAGTCCTGGAAGGCTGTCACTCCTCTTCATATGGTGGTCACCACGGTCCATCGCGCACCGTGGCTAAGGTACTTCGATCTGGTTTTCTTGGCCTTCTTTGTTTCGACGCCAAGTCTTTTGTTTCACTTGTGATGCATACCAACGATCGGGAATATTTCGAAGAGACATGAGATGCCACAAAACGGCATCCTAGAGGTTGAGGTTTTCGATGTCCGGGGCATTGATTTCCAAGGACTGTTCCCGTCCAGTAAAGGTAACAGGTACATCTTAGTAGCTGTAGACTATGTGTCAAAATGGGTTGAGGCAATTGCTTCACCTCACTGTGATGGTAAGACCGTGATAAAGATGTTCAAAAAGATCATATTCCCCCGTTTTGGTGTCCCTAGGGTCGTCATTAGTGATGGGGGGATGCATTTTAAGGAAAAGAAACTCACTTCCATACTGTCTAGAGTTGGTGTCCAACACCGGCGTGGTTTGGGGTATCATCCCCAAACTAGTGGTCGCAGAGGTCTCTAATCGTGAGTGAAAGAGATCTTGTCTAAGGTAGTTTCTAAATCACGGAAGGACTGGAGTCTTAAGCTAGATGACACATTATGGGCTTATAGAACTGCCTTTAAGACACCAATTGGTGCATCACCTTATAGGTTAGTTTATGGGAAATCGTGTCACTTACCTGTTGAGCTGGAATGTAAGGCCTGGTGGGCAATCCGTGAGCTTAATTATGATCCTAAATTGTGTGGTCAGAATCGTCTTTTGCAGCTAGATGAATTAGAGGAGTTTAGGCTTAATGCCTATGACAGCTCGCGCATTTACAAGGAAAAGACGAAGAGATGGCATGACAAGAGAATCCTACCTCGGGAGTTTCATGTGGGGCAGAAGGTGTTCTTTGTTTAATGCCCGTTTGAGACTATTTCTGGCAAGTCAAGTCCGGTGGAGTGGTCCATACACGGTGACAGCTGTTACCAAATTTGGATCCGTGGAGCTTGAAGATTCCGAGGGTCATAGATTCAAGGTGAATGGCCAATATGTGAAGCATTACCACGAGGCGAATAAAGCAGACAACCGCGTTGAAGTCTTGCGCTTCGACGAGCTCGACGCGCCAGTTAATTGATACCAGAAAGGTCGTGCGGGACCTCTTAAACCAGCGCTCTCCGGGAGGCAGCCCGGACAGTTTTAATTGTACTTTTGTTGAACTATTTGTTTTTTTTTAGCTTTACGTTGAACTTTAGACGCTGTTTATGAACCCCCCTCTGTATTTTCCTTGCTTTTAATGCGTCTTTTGCAGGTTAAAGTACTCGATCGAATGACTTTGTGTTCGATCGAGCACTTTCTGATGCAGCTGTTACTCGATCGAGGGATAATGTCCTCGATCGACCAGATCCAAACCCGTGTTACCTCGATCGAGTGATCCGTCATTCGATCGAGCTCTTCCAATACACCGGTTCACTCGATCGAGCTGTCCCAGGCGCTCGATCGAGTAGTTATGACCTCCATTTCTTTTTTTACGTCTATGGAGCATTTGCTCGACTTTCTTTGACCTCCCATGTTCATGGTCGGTTTGGGGAGGTCCCTCCTTATGACGTTTTGTAAGTTTTCGACTCGTCTCCTTTTTCCTTTCAACGCATTTCTTTCCCTATTTTTAGTACAATGAGGACATTGTACGGTTTGGTTTGGGGAGGTATGCATCCATATCTGTGTCTGCATGTTTCTTGCATTTTTGCTTGCACGTTTATTTATTCTCGCATGCATTGTTGTTTGAATTAAAAAAAAAATCATATAAAAATCATAAAATTCAAAAAAAAAAATTTCAAAAAATTCATGTTTAAATTGAGTCGGAACGTTTGAACATTGACGCTACTTTGAATCCTTACTTGAGCCCTGCGTATTCTTGACATTTAGTTGGCATGATTATGTGCATAATCTACGAGTTTTTGTTCCTTCTTTATCTGAACGAATAGACCTGATTCATTACGTCGGCAAGCTACATTACATTCTGAGGTTAGAGCTTTATAAACTGGTGACATTCATGACCGGTTTCATTTAGGATGTGAGTAGTACTCTCTCTAAGACATGTAACATCAATTTGCATAAGCATGAGTCTAGTCTTCTTAATACCTGTATGCATTCGGTCTGTGGATGGTGACACGTGTTAGGAGAGGCAGTCCCCCTTATTTCAGTCTACCCATGAGCCTCACATAGCCAAATTGCCTTTTTTGTCCTATCAACTACTTTCTATAATACTTCCTACCCTAGCTGAGCTAGTAACGAGTAGTTCTTGGAATGTTTTATTGCAATATGGTTATTTTATCTGATTTCAGAAGATGGTGGAAAGATTGAAGGGAAAGAAAAAAAAAATGTTGAATTGAAGAAAAAAGAGAACGAAAAGTGCGAAGAAAGAAGAAAAAAAATATAGAAAATGAAAAATTCGAAATGAAAAAAAAAAAAAAGAATGAGAATTGCACAATGTTTCACACTCCACGCTTTATTTATATTTTATGGGGAGTTGACAATTTTTGGTGTTTTGTGAGTTTAGTGCATAATTTTGCACCGTTTCATCTTGCTGTTATGAGTACGAAGTTGGGATGCAGTCTATATTTGGATCCGTTGTTGCTAGCCTGGCTATTAACCTCACATATCCAAACTCATTTTAGCCCCTTCTTACCCATTACCTCACTAACCCAAATGTAAGTCCTCGGCACGTGTCTTGGTCATTAGTATGGTTGGAATGCATATGTACGGTTGTAGAGACTTTATTCATGTTAACTGCATGCATGTTCTTATAGGTCGAGTTAGGTGAGTGTCTTGCTTCTTCCTATCTTTCACATATATACTCACCTTGTGCCTGATTTTGAGTGACGAGCGACCCGTGAGAGTCCGACATCTTTGAATCTTGCAAGGTCGACGGTTCAGTAAGCTTGAAACATTAATTTAACTCGTTTGCACTTTTCAGTCGCCATTTTGTCATTTTGTTGCATTAAATTGGTTCTAGTGGATGATTTGTAGCTGATGCGTTGGTCCCGTTCCATTGTTCACCCTTAGTTGCATTCATATTTGCTTGGGGACAAGCAAAGGTTTGGTTTGGGGAGATTTGATGCGTGTCTTTTATATAAGGTTTTCACCTCATTTTTACACGCATTTCTGTGCTTTTTATGTAGCATCTGGCTACAAATGCCCCCGAATATTCTACTTTGGTCCGTTTATTGTAATTTGCAGGAATTAACCAAAGAGGAGCTAAATCGAGCCTTAACTGTCCCAATTGCACGCATTCATGGAAAGAAGGAGCTGGAGCTTGGAAATCTAACAATTGGAAGACGCGTGAGCTGAGTTTGGAAAGCATTTCAAAGTCCTAACATGCTTATATAGCTCGATCGAGTGGTTTGCTGCTCGATCGAATGCTTTACACACTCAAGATTGGTCGATCGACCAGTTTAAGGAGTCGATCGAGGAAGTTCTGCAAGCAGTGCTCGATCGAGAGGTTGTTCTAGCTCGATCGAGTGATTTGGCGTTCGATCGAGTAATCTTTCTACTCGATCGAGGGGTTTTCGTGTACTTTTGGTTTATTTCCGCCTAATCTTTTATGGGCTTTTGTAATCAGTCCATAGATTAGGTTTAAGACGATTTTGCAGTATAAGACTGAGGAGAACATCACGTTACTCCTATCTCTTGACTACGTACATTTCGACTGCTACTTCTGTCACTGTTCTTTGGATTTCTATTCTCTACTTGCTACTCGGATTCGGTATTATCAATCTAGTTTATTTCTTGATCGCATTTACTGCTTTTAAATCCTTTTTCTCTTTGCTTTATAATTGTTCAATCAGTCTCTTAATAGATTATTCATCATGCTTAGTTTTAATTATTTGGTTATTGTGATTGTTAATCCGACGATTATGAGTAGCTAATTTCCTATGCTAAGACTATAGGGGACCCATGATTTGAAGGGAGAGTAATCGACTTACTAGATTAATGCCAGTACCGTCTTTGTTGTTTAAGTGCTACAAAT
The DNA here is from genome assembly GCF_048544455.1 of Silene latifolia. Classification (NCBI taxonomy): domain Eukaryota; kingdom Viridiplantae; phylum Streptophyta; class Magnoliopsida; order Caryophyllales; family Caryophyllaceae; genus Silene; species Silene latifolia. The sequence continues at coordinate 1,838,330 of NW_027413701.1, forward strand.
AATTGTAATTGCCTAATTGAGTCGACACAATTAGACCCTTATTCTTAGTGGACCTTAACCTGGACCGAAAGGTTGGAAGAGGCAGACTAGTAGCGAACAATAGAGTATTGCAGCGAGGGCGAAAGTTAAACTGTTTACACTTTAGGGTGAATTAAGGACCGAAAGGTGACGTTCGCTACCCCTTAGACCGTCATCGCATTGATCTGGGACCTAGATTACTCGACCAGATGATTATGGTGAACCGTTTGTCTTAGCTATTCTCTTTTATCTGTTAAACTCCTTCCTTTTATTTCTCTTTTCCTTATTCTCTTAGTTTAGAAACCACATTTTATAACCCCCAAATTGGTTACTTAGACGAACTTAAATTCAGCCGACAAATTCCTACCTCTCTGTGGATTCGACCCGACTTCCCTAGCTATATTAGTTAGAACCAGTTGGTTATTTTTGACAGGTACGCGACAGACGTGTCATTATCCATCACATTGTCAAACACAAACCCATAAACCTCCCTTGCCTTATGTTTCACCGAATTCATGAGATGTCCACTGAATTTCAAAGCGGCAATTTCGACAAAAATGCCGTAGTGCCTTACGGTATGTGGCTCTCTATTACCTTTATGAAGGAGGGGTTAGTGTTGAAGGGAAGTCCCGCAATTGAGAAATTGAGTGATGAAATGACACCGGGTTTTCTATCTAGAATGAATTTGGAGATTAAGGATGAGAAATTGGAGCGGAAAAATCAGTCGGGTAGTGGTGCTACAATGGGGTCTACTATTGAATTGGATGTGGTGCTAGCAAAGTTAGATGAACTTCTTGGAGTTGTCAATCGTTTGGTCAAGGAACATGGCAAGTTAGGGGATGAGGTAGGTGATCTTCGTACCATGAATGAAGATCTACTTGAACGTCTTGATGCTAAGAAGCCGAATTCCTCCACTTAATCTCATGCCTTCCTAACCCGTCTATCTCTTATTGAACGTTGGCTCTTTGTTGTTTTAAGACTCTTTTGCACTCTTTGGATGCTTGTGTGTTTAGTTTGCTTGAACAATTTGTGTGTGTTTTTAAATCGTGTTGCTAAACCTTAAACATGTTTTTCCTCCCTTGATGATGTCAAGAGGGGGAAGTAGTTCAAACTATGCTTATGTGTGATCTTTTAACTCTTAGGCTAACGTTCACCGTGATTATGTCTTAGCTTCCATGATTAGATGTTTTACTTTGGCCAAGCATGTTGCACCCTTCGATTACCTTGATCATGTTTATGAATTATGTGTATGTTGAAATGACCAAAGACCGACTAATCATGGGCTAGGGGGAATATCACACATGTTTGGACTTGTCATCATCAAAGGGGGAATTTGTTAGAACACATTAAGTTAATGATGCCAAGTCCCCTTTTTTATTTGATTGTTTGCTTTTAGTTGAATAATTAGTGATAGAAGCAATCAAATGTAATTTCAACAATGATTCAAGATGATCAAGATAATCAAGAAAGTCAAGACAATGATATTTTCAAAGCCTTAGTCGAAAAATGTAAAATTAAGTGTAAAATTCTCATTTAAGTCAAGTTATGGCAAAACCATGCAATAATACGTTGTACTGTGGTTTCTGGTACTACCGTATGGAGGATGTCTTTCGACAAAATGTTTTCAGTGTTAAAACTTTGAAAATTTCAAACCTTAAACATTTGAATTTTCAAAAGATTGAAAACAATCTGAAATTTTTGAGTCACAAATCCACTTGACTAAGCCTCTAGATTTGTGCAAACACCTTTTACTTTAATGGTAAGGAAGACTTGTCAAACTTCTAAAGTAAGAAAAGTTTTTTGCCATTTTGGTAAAAGGTCACATGTTGAGTATAGTAGCTTAAGTTTTCTGATTTCTTAAGCCCCAAGCCTATAGTCTAACACTTACCATCACTCAAGGCTACTATTTTTATATTGGATTTAGTTTTCCAAAGTTGTACTTACCTAAAACTAAATCCACTATAAATAGAGTGTCTTAGTCTCATTTATTTCTTAAGACTTTCCAAAGCATTTATTGTAAAATATTGCAAATCATTTGTGCATTTAAAGCTTTGTTCTTTAAGTGTTTGCAAAACGTTTTTCAGATTTTTAAAGTCTTCATTTGTTTTCGAAAAAGCTGTAAAACCTCCAAGTATCAGTTCGCTGTACTGTGACATAGTGAGTTTGTTCTATGATTCTCGTGTTAGATCTTAATTGTGATCTCCATGTTCATTTAGTGAACTCTTGAGATTTAAGATTCTGTAACACCTTCAGATAGAACCCATAAACTCTTGAAGCGGAGTAGCTTTAAGTTTTAGTGCAACCGGAGTAGGTAGGCGAGTTATTTTCATTGTAAGGGGTTTAGTAAGTTTGAGTAAATTTCTAAACAAGCAATAAAATAACGGTTGGACGTAGGCCTCGGAGTAGAGGCTGAACCAATTTTTAAAATGTCGTTTGTTTGTTCATTTACTTTTACGTTCTTTCACTTTGCTATTTCTCGCATGTACCTAATCAAGTTCTGTGTTACAGTCACATATACTGTGACATAGAACTGTTGTTCTAACACCCCGGCCCAAACCGGGTCGGGAGCGGTTACTTATGATAGCTCACCAGGCTGTGTACATGGCCCACAGATCAACACGGGTCCTTTATAGCGCATTTTATCCTCACTCGTGCGCATCCCGGAAACCTTCCCAGGAGGTCACCCATCCTAAGACTACTCTCAGCCAAACACGCTTAACTTTGGAGTTCTTTCATATGGATGACCATAAAAGAAAGTGCACTTTGTTGATATGAGTAGTACTTCCAATCCCTTTAAGCACTAGTCATTTAAGCCTATCACTGGACCTCTTCAATTACCGTGGGGTGTTACAGTTGTACCTTCTTGTGAACTTACATTCAATTAAGTCTCTCAAGTTTTGTACTTCGATATTCTTCACTTAAGTTAATCAATTAACCAAGTTAAGGATAAAATTTTTAAAAGGTACACCTAATTCATCCCCCCCTATTAGGTGTTTATCGTTCTTAACTCTTCAATGCAGATCTACATCGCCGGGACATAGAGTTTCAGGTTGGGGACAAGGTTCTTTTGAAAGTGTCTCCTATGCGTGGGGTCATGAGATTCGGTAAGATAGGTAAGCTGAGCCAGAAGTATATAGGACCATATGAGATCTTGGATCGTGTGGGTGAGGTTGCTTATCGGTTATCGTTACCGTCTTCCTTAGATAAAGTGCATAATGTGTTTCATGTGTCTCAGCTGCGAAAGTATGTTAGTGATCCATCACATGTGTTAGAGGTAGAGAACATCGAGCTGGATGAGTCTTTGTCTTATCTTGAGGTGCCTAAACAGATTCTTGATCGGAAGGTTAGGAAAACTAGACATGGTGAGACAGTGTTGCTTAAGGTTCTTTGGTCTAACCATGAGGTTGAGGAGGCTACATGGGAGGCATAAAAGGCTATGAGGGAGCGGCACCTGTCTCTTTTTGATCAGGTATGTGCGATTAAGGGGACGTAACCTTGTTTCTTTTAGGGGAGGTAGGAGATGGTCGCATAAAGTTTTTGGCATGTTTTATGTTGGTTTTGGTATAGTTAGTAGTTGTCTTAAGTCGGGTTGAGTTTTGTTGGGAGGTGTGTTTTGGAGTTGTGTGCGTTGAGTTTTGTTTATGTTGTTGTGTCGGGTTGGTGTTAGTGTATTTTTGTTTTGTTGTGGTTTTAACTTTGGGGACGAAGTTCTTTTTAAGGAGGGAAGACTGTAATACTACGGTTTTATGTGTCTTAGGGTACTCTTGTAGATACCTCATTTTTGCACCTCTCGCAAACCACCCGGTGATGATTGGGCCGCATGTTTGTTACACGGAACGATTTGTGACAGTTCGTAAGTTTATCGTCAAGTGATTGCTCAAATACTAATGTCTACCTCTTAGTTGTCATCTACGTGCCGATACGGTCGTTTTGACAATAATTAGAGTACATTTGGAGTCCGGGCCTAAAACCGTCTTCATTTTCTGATAACCATTAAATCCCGAGTCAGAATGTTCTGGAATGTTCCGGATATTTCTATTCCATATTTTATAAATAATTCACAATCTTTATCCTTTGGTAAACAATTTCCCGTAATATTCACATAAAATATTAAGGAAAACCGAATTATTCCGTCCTTCTATAACTCAAACACGGAAATCTTTCTTCCGCAGGAGGAAACCCCTTGGGAATAGACGCAGCAGGTGCTGCGCCTCTTCCAAGAGACGCAGTGACTGCTGCGCCTCTTCCCAGGTCCTTTTTTGCGTAATTTTCGTATCTTTTTCACATCTTTCCGAGATTCACTTCCAAAGACTCACCGAAACCCTAATCCCTTCACGTGATTAGTATAAATAGGAGCTTTCGCTCCTCATATTTCTCACGCGAGTGTCCACCCTTCTCTTCTCCCTTTGCATTCTAGACCTTTGTTCTTACTTTTTGGCGTCTACGTGCTTGAACATTCGACCACGTAAGCTCGGATCTTTCTGAGTACCAGCCTCGTTTGCATGACCGACCAATTTGACCAACTCCACATCAATCAACTTAATTAACTTAATCGTTTTCCTCTTACGAGGGCACTTTCGTATTTGCATTATAGTTCGAGTCGAGCATCGCTAATCGATAACTTAGTCCTTCTCGTTTCGTCAAACATGTAAGTCTGAGGGTGTAAATCTCTCTTTTATTTATTGTTATTTATCTTTTTGTAACTACTATTGTAAGGTTTATGTCGAAAATACCTCCTTAAAACCGATTTCTAAAACCGTGCTTTAAAACCTCTTTTTACGGATTTCCAGAAGACAAACCGTCGAGAAAGGACGTAGCAACTGCTGCGCCTCTTCGAAGGGACGCAGCACCTGCTGCGCCTTTTCATGAGGCTGCCGCAGTTCCTGCTTCCTTTCTTCTTCCTTCGTCCTCTGTAATTCGTTCTTTCGTTTCTTTTTTGTTTGTTTCGTTAATTTTTTGATACCATCATAATTTCACATGTATATATTATTCATCATTAACACGTGCAATTCATCATTAAATCCGACTTAAATCCCTTATAATCTCATATTTGCGGGTTTTTGTCATTAAACTCAATCCGGGTTGTAGTAATTCGATTTGTTCATATCGGGTTTCTGGAATTCGACCTTTGATATATTTTCATCTGTCTTTTATCATGTTCGCCATTAATTTGTCATTAATTCATCATGTTTAGTTTATTTCATTCACCTATGTCACTAATCAATCATTCGTTCATGTAAATAATCCGTCTTTAATCCGTCTCATCCATGTTTATCGCTTTTATGACCATTAATCACATGTAAATAACCTGATGATCACTTCCATCCGAGTAAATATATTAATCAATCCTTAAAATCACCAATTTATATTAACGATTTACAGTTCCGGCTTCACAGCCAGAACTCACCCTTGGAACAGACGCAGCATCTGCTGCGCCTCTTCCAGAGGGCGCAGTCCTGCTGCGCCTGTTCCAGGATGATTTCTGTCTCTGAACTCCGTTGTTGCTTGACCTAGTTTAATTAGCTTACGTATGATCAACTATTATTCGTATTATCACCTTCTGACTCCTTCGTTAACTCTCTTAATCCTTTCTTTTATTCGTTTTTTCCAAATAATCCGTTTTAAAGGTATTTTCGACATAAATCGCCTAATCCATTGAAATTATTGTAATTTTTATTATCGTAATTTTCCTATTGTATTTATCTTATTTTTTGTATCATTTGTATGTTTTCACATGTAATTGAACATTAAATCCTACCTCGACATTAATTGTTTGCTAATTACGTGTCAACCGACTTAGCCTAATTCTCACATGTTAGGATTAAAACTTGGATGTTGCATTGCATGCATATAATCGACGATATATCAAGTATAGACAATTTCCCTAATCATTAGTAGAGGCCGCTATCGAGGCGGGCAGGATTAGGTGTTCGATCAAAAGAGCTTCCTAATACGTACCCTCACCCCTTACTCCAGATCTCTGTGAACATCCGTGTTCATTGGCATCCACGAGAGTCATTCTAGACATAGAATGCTAAGGGTAACGATTGCTTAGTGTTCATGTCACTACTTTGTGTCTTGACATGACACGAGGTATTCGAACGGTTCCAATTTCCCATAAAAATTGGTGGCGACTCCAACAAAAATGCAAACGCTTGTTCTCTTCCTCCCAAGCGCCCCCGTGGGCCCCCCCGCTGTCCACAGTTTGGCGACTCATTGGGATAATACACTTACGTGTAGCCAAGGGTGAAACTTGAACAAGGTTAGGGAATAGTTTATACAAGACAATTGTCGGTTTTCATAACTCGGTCTTCCTAGACCGTTTCATTCGGCCTTCCTAGGCCCAACCCAACCCATTCGACCAATCGTCCTGTCTAAACGGTCCTAATTCTTATTTGGGCCTAAGGATGGATAACGATTGACGTCATCCATACCATGATGCTTACTCTTGTTTGTATCAAGGGTCTTCACTACTTGAGGAAATGGACTAGGAATCGGCCTTACTCTTGTTTGGTACGAGCCTCTCCACAGATTCGGGTTTGATGGTTCGGTATGGCAACCCACCCTTTAAACCAAAACCCTTTTAAATGCACTCAACATCCCGTTATAATGCTTGTATAAATGTTTGTACCTTACGTGATCACCATTTCTAAACGAAACCATGACGATTTTTGCAAAAATCAAAACCCTTTTTTTAATCAAAAATTCGAAAAGGCCATTGGATTAGTACAAAACCCAGTCAAAACACTGTCCGTTTGTCGAGTCAAAATTCGGGCCACAAGCCCATTTCAAAACCTCACTTCGAGTCCACTCCTACAACTACACTATAGTTGACTAGGATACACATTTTTAAAATTTTGTCCTTTCTTCAAAGCTCACTCAACACAAGTGGCACACACCCACTTCACGAGTCAAAAACATTTCTTCTTTTAGTAAGTGTGTTAGAATGGTCGATCGTGTTTTGATTCGTCATCGGTCTCTTATCCAGTTTTCAAGATGCCTGGAATCAGCGAAACAAACCTCCACCAACTTCAAGATGGTAATGATCGAATCCTAGCCGCACTAGCTCAAATCCAAGTTACTCAAGACCAAGTGTATGATCGCCTTAACACCATCGAGGGCCGGATCTATGCCGTAGAGGGGAGATTGCCTCCTCATGAAAGTGAAGTAGTAGGTGACTACGCGGATGAATCCAAGGACGAAAATCCTCCCATGGGGCTGACTGTAGCTGAGAAAAGACTCCAATACTTAGAGGAGCAATTAATGTACCTTAAAGGGGATGACATTTATCGGGAGAATAATCGCAAGTATGAGGCCGTCAACTCCAAATTGCCAACCAACTTCAATATGACGGATATCCCTAAATTCAAGGGGCGCGAAAACCCTTTGAACCACATCCGCGCCTTCAAGGATTACATGTCTATCAAAGGCATCAAACCCGAGATGTTCTTAAGGATCTTTCCTTCATCTCTTGACACCATCCCGAAGCAATGGTTCTACTCTTTAGATCACAAGAAGATCGCTACTTGGGAAGATGCCGCGATCGAGTTTGCCAAGCAATATGCTGATAATGCCGAGATCCAAGTTAACATGCGCACTCTAGAGGTTCTTACCCAAAATGACAAAGAAGGATTCACCGACTTCCTAAGTAGATGGAGGAAGACTAGGACCCAACTAGTTAAACGCCCGGATGAGGCTACCCTTGTGGAGAAGTTCGTTGACAATCTCAAACCCATTTATGCCAACCATTTGAGATACCAAAACATCAAAACTTTCAAGGACTTAACCGTACTAGGGACAAGGATTCAAGATGACATCCGTAAAGGGCTCTTGTCCAAAACGGTAGGTCGAGGATATCAAGGCTCAACAAGTCGTTCTTACGGCTCCACTAGCAAGACTGATGAAGTTAACCTTCTCGAGCCATCCAAGAAAAGTACCCCACCAAGGAAATTCACAAACCTTGGGGATACTTACTCCAACGCTCTTAAAAGGTTAATGAAACAAGGCAAACTCCAACCCATAGGACCTACTCCCGAACCTGAAAAGAAATCCAATTCTGGGACGAGAACTCATACTGTGAATACCATAGGGGTAAGGGGCATGACACAGAGAAATGCTACAAATTCAAAAATGTGCTTCAAGACATGATTGAAGATGGTCGACTACCAATACCGTCGGGAGGTAAACCCAACAACACTCAGAATTCTCTTGGAGTTCTAGTGATTACAAGTGACGAATCTACCTTAGATTGTTCACACCTCATTTCTCCAGTTGAAGATGAAATCTATGCAATCGAGAATGAAGGGTTCTACTCTACTATCTCCCCTACCATTTCCGACTTTATCACATGGGCAAGGAGTGTGGATAGACAAGTTTGGGAATTAGAAAATGTGGTGACAACTTTACGTGATCCCAATGCAACACTCAGGAGCATGTGTCACTAATCTTCTCTCAAAACGCTACTATGCAAGAAATAGTCGCCGTGGTTAATAGACTAGTCGACCAAATCATACGACTAGAAGATGAAATCATGAGAATGAGGGAACTAGCTACAATCAATGGAGTTTGGGACGATGATGATGAGGACGAGTACCTCATCGAAAACTCCCTAGTCAAGGAAATAGTCCAAAATAGTGAAGACCAAGATGTGGACCACCTAACTCGTTCGGGGCGTCCATATCAAAGCACTACTCAAAATGGTCCAACCAACGTTGTCACACCAAATGATAACGAAGATGACTCCACTGACCATTTGCTCAAGCAATTACAGAAGACGAAGGCTGATCTTTCAGTCTGGCAATTACTAGCGAGCTCATTCCCACATCGCCAAGCTTTACTGCAAGCTTTGGCCAAACTAAATGTAGCACATAACTCGACACCAGAAGATGTAGTCAACTTGGTCTTCCAAGAATCACCAAAGCTAAGTAATCCTATTACTTTCTCAGACGAAGATTTGCCACCTTTTGGCGCTAGTCACAACTTAGCTCTTTACATCACTGTCATTTGTCTAAAGAAGATCGTGCCAATGACCTTGGTAGATGATGGCTCTGCGGTCAACGTCATACCCCTCAAAACGGCATACAAATTAGGCATGAAAGAGTCGGATTGGACCCCTACCAATCAAGGTGTTCGCGCATATGATGGTACACGACGAAAGGTGGTAGGACTTGCTAACGTAACCATAGCCACATGGCCGATTGAGCGAAAGGTTAACTTCCAAATAGTGGACATCGAAGCTTCCTTCAACATACTCCTAGGAAGACCTTGGATTCACGCTTCCAAAGCAGTGACATCCACCCTTCATCAAAAGATCAAGATTCCACTAAATGGCAAAGTGGTGATGATCACTTCGTCACCCATCATGGCAATAATCGAAAAGAAGTCGAACAATCAAGTCCTTGCAGATCCAGTATATGAACTTGGGGGCTTCCAAAGCATAAGTGTCATAGAAAGTGAATTGGCACCCTTATACTATGATCCCTACTCCAACTTGATGGTCAACCACATACTCAAAACCCAGGGATACTTCCCTGGAATGCCTTTGAACCCTACTCGAAGAAACACCTTCGCACCATAGAAGGAAGGCAACTCAAAGAGGATACCACTTGGATTAGGGTACAAACCCGCTAAAGAGGAGGTTCTCGAGATGCTCGCTCAAGTTCAAAACCGTAAGTATGTAGGAGTCCAAATGCGACCCTATCTTCCTACCCTAAATGGGTACTTTATTAAAGAAGGAAGTTTAGAACTCTTTCACGGTTTTCCCGACCCTTGGCATTATCTCGAGAGGAAGCTAGCCGGAATCGAGATCTTTCACGATTCCTACTTCATCCCTCCAGAAATGGTTCCTACCGTCAAAACCCGTCAAGCACCTTGCTTAGACGAACAAGCTGTTAGTACGTCTATTGTTCGAAGAAGATCGATTTGTTAGAGCCGCGCAGGATGAGATCATTACCATGATACTTCAAGACGATCGCTTCAACCCCACCGCGTTAATCACAGAAACTAACGCGAGTCAGCAGAAAGGATGGAGAAAGTCAATCTAGTGGACCAACAATCAAGGAAGACTCTTCAAGCTCACCACTGGAGAAGGAGAGATGTTCAAAGGAGAACCAGAAGACGATGAATTCGAGTCAGAGTCGGAGTCAGAGTCGGAGTCTAGAGAAGTCATTAGGGAGTCTCCTCCTGTCGTCATCCCCATTCCCTTTGTTTCTCCTAGCTTAGCCTCGAGTAGTCACGTGGTTCGGGAAATGTCCCAACCATGTCCCTTTGCCGCCACCGACCATGGATCGGATGGCTTCCTTGTTTCAACTTTTCTCAAACTTTAATATGAATAAATCGGGTTTCGCTTACTCTTTGTGTTATCTTGAGTGCAATTCTGTTTTACGATGATCGAGGATGACCAAGACCCAGACTCGATCGAAATACCTCCTTACGTAGCCAAAGAAATACTACAGGAAAGGGAAGGGGGACCAGTAATAGAGGACACCGAACCCATCAATGTAGGAACCGAACTAGAACCCCAAGAACTTAGGATAGGGACTACCTTGAGCTCTACCGAAAGGGCCGATTTCATAGACCTCCTAAACGAGTTCAAAGACGTTTTCGCTTGGTCCTACAAGGACATGCCAGGGATCGACAGGGACATCACCGAACATAGAATCCCGATTAAGCCAGATTTCAAACCTGTAAAACAGAAGCTTCGACGAATGAGAACGGAATGGGCTCTCAAAATTAAGGAAGAAGTTGATAAGCAATTCAAAGCCGGGTTCATCAAAGTTTCCGATTATTCGATTTGGGTAGCCAACATAGTACCTGTACCCAAAAAGGATGGGAGAATCCGCGTTTGTGTTGACTTTAGGGACTTAAACAAAGCAAGTCCTAAAGATGACTTCCCTCTACCACACATCGACATATTGGTGGACAATACTGCAGACCACGCATTACTATCCTTCATGGATGGGTACGCGGGTTATAACCAAATCAAGATGGCCATAGAAGACATGCATAAGACCGCCTTTGTCACTCAATGGGGAACCTATTGCTATACGGTCATGCCGTTTGGATTGATCAACGCCGGAGCTACATATCAACGCACCGCAACTACACTCTTACATGACATGATGCACAAAGAAGTTGAGGTATACGTAGTCGACATGATTGTCAAATCCAAGGATAGAGAAGGGCATATTGCGAACCTTCGCAAATTTTTCGCAAGGCTACGAAAGTACAACATGAGGCTCAATCCACAGAAATGCACATTCGGAGTAACGTCTGGCAAACTCCTGGGATACGTCGTTAGCCAACGAGGTATAGAAATAGACCCTTCCAAAATCAAGGCTCTGATCGAAATGCCACAACCTCAAACAGAAAAAGAAGTCAGAGGATTCCTGGGAAAAGTGCAATATATAAGTCGATTCATATCGAAACTCACCATGATTTGTGAGCCTATCTTCAAGAAGCTCAAGAAAACAGACCACACCATGTGGGATGATGATTGTCAAAATGCATTTGACCGAATCAAAGAGATATTGGCTAAACCACCAGTGCTCATGCCACCTCAACGAGATCAACCTCTTGGTTTATATCTTACGGAATCAAAAAGCTTGACCATGGGTGCCATGCTAGCTCAAACTGTAGGAAGTGAAGAAAGGGCTATCTACTACCTTAGTAAGAAGTTCTTGGAGTACGAGTGCAAATACTCACAACTCGAAAAGACATGCCTCGCTCTTGTGTGGGCAACGAAGAAGCTACGCCATTATATGCTTAGCTACTCCGTCAAAATATACTCGAAAATGGATCCAGTCAAATACCTCTTCGAGAAACCCGTCCTCAACTGACGCCTAGCAAGATGGACTTTGATGCTCTCAGAATTCGATCTCAAATACGTGCCTCTGAAAGTAATAAAAGGTCGTGCCGTTGCCGAATTCTTTGCAGAAAATCCCATCAATGATGCACAAACAATAGATACCTGGTCATTTCCAGACGAGGATATACTCCAAACTGATGTAGACTCCTGGGACCTTTCCTTTGATAGAGCGTCAAACTTAAGAGGATTTGGAATAGGAGTGTTGCTCATTTCTCCTGAAGGCGAGCATACACCAATCTCTGTCAAACTCGACTTCGAGGTGACAAATAATCTTTGCGAGAATACGAAGCTTGTCTAATTGGACTACAAGCGGCAGTGAGTTTAGGCATTAAGAACCTCCGAGTACATGGGGATTCATCCCTGATCATCAACCAAGTTACGGGATCTTGGAAAATTCGAAGCGAAAGCTTAGCACCATACCAAGCTAGAATAGACCAAGTTGCCCAATTATTTGATCACGTGACATATCTACACGTACCTCGGGAAGAAAATCAATTTGCAGATGCTCTTGCAAAACTCGCATCTTTGATTAATATGCCAGATGACATGGTAGAGATGCCTTTATGCATCGCACGACGGTCAGAGCCAGCTTATGTACACCAAATCACCGATGAAGAGGAAATCGCGCAGGAACCCTGGTTCCAAGCAATCCTAAATTTCAAGCTCAACGGTACCTATCCACCGGATATGGACAAGAGGGGACAACGTGCTATACACCTACTAGCTTCCCAATACGTTCTCATGCAAGGAGAGTTATACAAAAGAACACCTCTTGGTGTAATCCTACGTTGCCTTGATCATTCACAGGCACGAAAGGTGATGGAAGAAGTCCACGATAGAGAATGCGGTCCTCACATGAGTGGGCCCATGATGGCAAAGAAAATCACACGTTTGGGGTATTATTGGACCACAATGGAATCCGATTGCATCAAATACGTAAGACATTGCCACAATTGCCAAATCTTCGGGAATGTACAACACGTCCCTCCTTCATTACTCTATACGATGACATCTCCTTGGCCATTTTCTGCCTGGGGAATTGACATAATCGGGAAGATAACCCCGGCCGGAACAGGAGGTCACTGTTTCATCCTAGTGGCAATCGACTATTTCACCAAATGGGTAGAAGCGGCTTCCTACACTAGTCTCATGGCTAAAAATGTGGCAAAGTTCATACAAAACAATATCATCTGTCGATATGGTTGCCCACATGAGATCATCGGTGATAATGGATCACATTTCCAAGCTGAGACTGAGCAATTGCTAGCCAAGTATAAAATTAGGCATTACCACTTTTCGCCCTATAGACCACAGACTAACGGCGCGGTAGAGGCAGCAAACAAGAACGTTGTCACAATTCTCAAGAAAATGATTGACAACTATCGAGATTGGCCAAGCAAGATACCCTTTGCTTTGTGGGGATATCGTACATCTGTTAGGACGCCCACTGGGGCTACCCCTTTCTATTTGACTTACGGCATGGAAGTTGTACAACCAGTCGAGCTATAGATACCATCCTTGCGTATTTTACTCGAAAGTCAAATCCCAGAAGCCGATTGGAAGAGGGATAGATACGAAGAACTCGTCCTCCTGGATGAACATAGGCTACGCGCCTTGCATAATGTCCAAACATATCAAGCACGTATCAAACGAGCTTTCAACAAAAGGGTTAAGCCAAGAAACATCAAGGAAGGAGACTTAGTACTCAAATCGGTTAGAGCTCTTCAACCTGTTGACCCACGGGGAAAATTCAAACCTAATCGGGCCGGACCATTTCTAGTCAAGTCCACACTTCCAGGGGGTGCGGTTAGAATCACAGACCTAGACGGGAATGAATTTGCCAACCCAACAAACCTTGACCAACTAAAACGGTACTATGCCTAGAATAGGAACAAAAACGCGCCTCGCGTAACCCCACGTGTCGCTCTTGTGGCACTGAATAAACGGCCCCTGGCCAAGCTGAAATAAGCTAATGTCACTTTGCTCTTGCACTTTGACAATTTTAGCGTCCTCATATCATCAAATAAACTAAACTGCACCTTTAGAGTAAGCAAAAGCTCATGCTTATTTTCTAAGTTCATTACAAGCTCTTGCTTAGAACAATTATTCTTTTACATTTACTCGAACTACGCGCAAGGGTTTGATTTCATTTTTAATGAATACGTAGGCAATCCTTCACAGGATACAACCCATTATTTTTAAAATGTAAATAGAAGGACATTTGCATTGCACTTAGAATTCGACAAGAATAATAAATAGAAAATCACAACGGTTTCATAACCATTTAACCTTTTTTATTTCATTCATTTTCTAATAATAGTACGCTACATAATAAAAATAAAAATAGGCTAGGATTCTAAAAACCCCACCTTTTTATTACAACAATAATAATAATAATAAATAATAAATAAAAACTCGGGCTACTCTTCCATCTTCCCTTTGCCCTTGTCATTTTTGTCATATTTCTTGTCACGACCTCGAGCCGGACGCTCTTGCGCCACTTCGGACCTAATCACCAACGGTCTTTCTCGAGGCCTAGACTTCCCATTTTTGCCAATCACCATCTCTACGACAGGAGAGGTCTTCGGTTTCTTCGAAGGATGAACGACTCGAAACCCGGCTTCCTCCTCTCCCTCGGTCAGATGCTTCTCCTTCTCTTTTTCCACCTCGCTCACCTTGTAGTCAACGGGCTCACGCTTCCTCGATCTCTCGCGCTCTTCCGGAGAAATAGCTTTCCTCCGTCGCAGATAAGAATCCGACACCCATAAGGCATTAGTAGAAGAGTTCAAGAACCATACGTTTCTTTGAGCCCATTTAACGGCCCACTCCCTTCGGCTCTCTGTAGTAAGCGCCACGGCAGTCTGCGGGACGGTATCAAGCTTCGGGATCGTCTGTTTTAGCCCAATTTGTCTCATCAGCCTTTCCGGGAAGATGCACACCATGAATTCCAAGCCAGGAATGCGCACAGATCGGGTAGGATCCAGAGAAGACAATCCAGTGACAGATTTGAGGTGCCACTATGGTACAATCCACCTAACTAAAGGGCCATCATCATTCTTCAGTTTGTTCTCCCAATAATTGCAGACTCGGGTGAAGTCCACCATGTAAAGCCTGGTCCTCATTGCAATTGAACGAGCATGATAAGAAGGAACGTGAACTGGGGGCTCGGTCAATCGAAGTCGTTCCATAAGCCAAATCTACCCAAAAGCAGGCATTAGACAAAAAAAAACGAAAAAAAAGAAAAAAGAAAAAAGAAAAATATGCGTTCTTTTACCTGCAGAATGACGGGACTTCCCAAATATGGTAGGTCACGGTTGGCTCTCCTATTATCCAAGCCCAAAAGGATCTCTCCTAAACATAAACAAGCTGGGCTCCTGCGCAGCTCTATTTGCTCAACAAGGCCCAGAAGACGGGGATCACCTCTCAAGTGTTCATCAACATGCCCTTGGAAGACATACACATGAAACAAGCAAAACCCAAATGCCCTTCGCCTAGCAACATAAGAAACAGTGGGGTCGGCCTTGTTAATGAATCGGTCAATAAAGTCCAACATTCGCACTCCCTTCGAGGTCACTAGACGGTCCACCTCAAGTCTAGTCAACCCAAGCAAGTCTCTAAATTTGCTTTTATACCCTTGCGAGGTAGAAGGAATGGCAGGCAAGTGTTCAGGGTCCCACCCACCAATCGCAGCAATTTCTTCAGAAAATGGGCAAATATCACCTCCAGGGAACGCAAAAACATGGTAATTCGGGTCCCAATAGTCAAGACAAGCATCCAAGAATGGTTTGACAACCTTGATAAGCTTCAAACTCAGCAATGACCCAAGATTATAGGCGCCCATATCACATTTCTCCATGTTGGAAAATTCGTTGGTCCATTCTTTTAAGTGAATATCCAAAGTATTCATGATGAAGAGATTATTTTGAGAATTTTATGTAATAAGACGTAGAAGAGACGAAAGAATTGTGTGAATAAAAGCTCCATCGACGTCTCTATTTATACTAATTTCTGTTTACAAAAATCCGCCAGAACGGAACCACCTGGGAACAGGCGCAGCACCTGCTGCGCCTCTTCAAAGGGACGCAGCTCGTGCTGCGCCTCTTCCTCAGCTTGATTTCTGTGATTTTCCGCGTTGGGTCTTTCCTAATTCCGTGACGAGTAATCTCCTATTCCTACGGGTTATTATTTTGGTAAATACGTGGAAATTACCATATTTCGTGTTTCCTAATTCCGCGGGCATGCATTTCGAGACGATATCAACATTATTTTAGGAAATAATTTTCATTTTAATTCATTGTTTTAGGAAATAATTTTCATTACAATTCATTTCAAAATTTATATGTTTATTTCATTCATATTTCTTTCATTTCTTTTTTCATTTCATTTCTAACCTATAGGTTTCTATTTTTTTTTTTTAGGGGGCAACCCTCCCTACCGTCCGGTCATTTCCGGCAAAATTTTTGCATTTTTGCGTGCTTTTGAGTCATTCGTTATGCGCTAATTCAAGCCATTTATATATACAAATGTATGTTTTGCGTGATTTCTATGTAAATTTCGGCAGCATGACGGCGTAAACCGTCATCTACCAAACCTATTCAAAACTAACCTGCAGATACAAGCAACACAACCCAGCAGCAAAGGCACTCAGGCCATCTTATATACAACCAAAAAGGGAAATGTACAACAAACTGGGGGCTCGAGCCCCAAACAAAGTCCCGAATGTTCAAAATGAAGGTCCAAAATGTACAAATGTGCAAAATACAGCCAACACACAAACAAAAAAACTGCACAAAACTACAGCTGGTCGCCCTCCAGCTCTGCAACTCTTGCCGCAAGAGCAGGAATCTCGGCGTCTCGAACCTCGAGCTCCCTCAACAAGTGAGCAGTCTCATCCCGAGACTGAGCCAACTCTCGCTCCAGCTCGCGGTCCCCCTGTAAACAACAAAATTGGCTCATGTCAATAATGTCAATCGTTTCAAGAAAAGTTGGAAAATCAAAATTCAAAAATGAAACAGGCACAAGGTTCATACCTGACGGCCTCGACCACCGACAAGTGCCTCGACGGCAGTAGCTCGCAGCCGGTTGCCCACCCTCCATAACGCCACGAACCGAGACGGCGCAACTTGCATTTTCATAAAAAGAACTTCTCAATAATTGAACAAACTCAATCAAATGTGTTCTTACACGAAAATTACACAAAATTAGAGGCTCACCCTCCAAATCAGATGCTGCCAGTCGTCCAGGCCAGCATCTGTCACAGCCACGTCAAAGTCACACAGCTCGGAGATCGTCGTCCTCCCAGTCGTGTTAGTGTACTCGAGGGTCTCGGGGTACTCTGGGGGCTCGATGCCCGCCGCCTCAACCTCCTGCAAAACCAAATATTTCTCATTAATCGGTGATCTTTCATCGTAGTTTCAAAATCAAGTAAAGAAGAAGAATAGAGATACTCAGCACTACCGGCCAGTACGCCAACCTCCCGTAGAGAAATGCCGAGTAGTCCTCGCCAGGAAGAAGGAGGGCGTCACCACCGACGCCAGCCAAGTCAGCCTCCCCCTCCGCCTCGAAGGCTCCCGAACATCGTCTGGGAGGATCGACGGAACCGTCAACACGTCCCGACAGCACTGACGAGCCAAGCGCTCGCCCAAGTACCACACAGGACCCATCGACGTCCTCAAGAGCAGCCGGCTCGAGCTCCTAGGTCGAAGGACCTCAACCACAAAAGGAGGCGCTCCAGCGTACTCCGCCCAAGGCCTGGGCACCCACTGGGACAAGAAAAACAAGGAATCATTCTTATGATCAATTAGGAGTAATATAGAAGCAAAATGAATATAAGTAAGATGCTCACGCTATCTAGCTGAAGAGCGTTCACGTCCCGCCGGTAGACACCGTGAGAAGAACACTTGCTCTTCGTCCTGCACATCACCCAATCCCTCACCACGGGATAGGCCTTCTCCAGCGGCTCCGTCCTCTTGGGCGCGAGGCCCGGAAAGTAGGAGTACACCCACGCCTGTGAAGCAAGATAGTTAACAACGATCGTTCGTGATTTGATAAAGAAAGAAATTGATTTTAAGTCTCAATGAAGGTTCATACCTCCAACAGTAGTCCAGGTCCGACATCGCCAGGAGAAGTCCCCTTCTCCATCAACTCCGGACGAACCATGGCCCTCATGAAGCGGATGAGGACCGCAAAACCAGCAGTGACCCAGTCCCAACGCCCTAGGGAGCTCAGGTCAGAAAGGAAGGGAAGAAGCTTTGTCGACAGCCTCTCTCCCTTGTCTCCGAGGTAATCAAAGACAGAAACAACCAGTGCCACAAACGAGCCATCTGCTCAGCTGTACAGGGAGGAGGAGCTGTCTCCCTCCCGTCAATCGTCACCAGCGCCGGGATCTTTCCCGCGAAGTAGTCTCGAACGTAGGAGCGGGTACCAAACCCTAAGATTGTGACAGCCTTCGGCGACAAGTTCCGGCCGATCAACCTCCTAGCCTCGGCCGAGTCCACCCTCATGGCGGTCTCCGGCCACTCCCGGCCCTCGGACCCACACGGCGGACCAGAAATCATGTCGTAGTCCTCCAGGGTGACTCCCACCTCACCAAAAGGCATGTGAAAAGTGGAAGTCGTATCCCAGAATCGGTCCAAGAAAGCGCGGACCAGGCTAAGGTTAGCCCGCAGCTTCCTCTTCGCGATATCCCTCCAGGCCTGCACCAAGGCACCGAACGCTCCACGCTCGATCATGGCGTGCTCCTCCGCCGACAGCTGCTCGTAGCACTCCATCGCTGTCGTGTAGCCCGAGAACGACCTGATGTTCCCGGCCTCCTATTGTGATTTGAAAAAAAAGCTATCTTTAGTTTTTTTCGAATGAAAATTGGCAGAGATATGAACAAATAAACGAAAGAAGATGAGTGATGAGTAGTGAATTCCTATTTACCAAGCTCTTCACCGTCCTGTAGGACAGGTGACCTCTGCGACCCACGGCCAAGTGCCTACTCTCCCAGGTCTCAGCCCACGCGGGAGCTCCTCTCAGCTGACGACCTCCTCGTCCGACGTTGGCCCGTCTCGGGGCCTCCTCCTCCTCAACAGCCTCCTCCTCATAGACCTCGTCCCCAGCAGCCATCACCGCAGCGGTGAAGGCCTGCTCCAAAGCCTCCTCGACGACATTAGCGTCTATCTCCATGGGAGTCCTCCCAGAAGTAGAAGCCTCATCACCTGCAACATTAAAGCAAATTTAGGCCGCGTCACGTGACGACAAGCCTTAATTAAGGGATTTTTCGAGCCTTCGGAAGCCCTGAAATCGCTTTTTCTCGCCGTCTTTGGCCATATTCTCACAAACCCGATCGCTCATGTGGTAATTTGGGTCAAGTTAAGCCTAATTTGAAGCCTATTCTTGGGTTCAAGTCGAAATTTCGGCAGCATTTCGTTATAACGGCGATTATGCCCTAGAAAAGTGTCCTGAAAAAGCTGTCACGAACCAAAATTCCGAGATGGTAGGAATTTTACCCATCATCCAAGGGTCCCAAATATCAAGTTTCATCGCAAATCGGCAATCCTAAAGCTATTTTCGAAGCAATTTACGGTTTAGCTGTGAAACCGTCCTAAATTCGCTGAAAGGCTCAAAACTCAATGAAAATTCGAAGCAAATACATGGTTGTGTTCCTTATACTACCTATTATCCGTTTCTAATGTCAATTTGACAAGGCAAATGCATTTGGGGGAAAAGCCCCAAATTTTCGATTAATTGGGTCATAAACCCTAATTTTTTCGATCCAAAATTGAACAAATACAGAAGAATAATGCAAGAATGAGACGCATACCTCGATTAGTCATGATTAATGCAAGCTTTTGGATCAAACCTTGGCGGAAATGGTTAAGATTTGAGAGAGAAAATGTGTGATTTGTGTTTCGAACAAATGAAGTAATCCCTCTGTTTATCGCGTTTTTACGCAGAAAATACACTTTGGGGAATAGACGCAGCAGGTGCTGCGCCTCTTCCTTGTGTTCCCTCCATACGAGTTTTCAAAAATTCGTTATGAGTTCGTTATTTGTGGGCCCATCTTTGGTGCGCCTCTTCCCCGATGCTATTTTATCCTTTTGGTCCGTTTGACGATTATCTTTCGTTCCGGCCCGCATTTCTAAGCCAGTAGCAGACTATTACACGTTATTTATTGCTTCCAAGACCTTGCTTGTCACAACGAGCATTTATTCTTTCACAGGTGTTTTGACACGCCTTCATTATATTTCCCCAACGAGAGTAAGCTGATAGACTTTTCCTCTCGAGACATGAAGATTAATTCCCGATTATGTTCCCCAACGAGAGTAAGCGGATAGACTTTCCCTCTCGAGACATGGAGATCAACATCAACCCCTATCTTTTCCGAAGTTTGTTCGAAGCTGAACACGAACAGATTTCTCCCTGCCAGTTCCCGTGTCCTGCTACTCACAGTATTTCTTGTTTCCCCTCGGAGTGCGATAAAGATGTCGTTCTCCATAAAGTTCCCAAACCAATAGAGTTCCTACACTCAAGCCTTATTTACCCTTTAGTTTAAACATATATTCGGGCCTCCTTCCCGCCAATGCTTTCCTTTTAGGGTCCCATACCCTAGCACCAATCCTTATATATCTTTTAGGTCTCACCCTTAACTCCTATGTATCTCCGGAAGCATCTTGAGAAAGAAGTCTCAGGTATGATCTCTTCTTATGGCTGGCGAGCCTTCTTACGTAGTCTAATGGACTTTAAACGACCCTCCCCGATAGTCGACAGACTCTAAAATGTTCCAGACGACAGGTCCTTGGTTCAGACCCCTCGAACCGCCTCGCGTCGCCATAGTCGTCAGGTTGTAATTTTCGATTGACCTGATGGCTATACTTTGACTTTCGCCTTGTCCAAGCCTCAGTCAAAGTGGGGGCTCTGTAGATACCTCATTTCTGCACCTCTCGCAAACCACCCGGTGATGATTGGGCCGCATGTTTGTTACGCGGAACGATTTTTGACAGTTCGTAAGTTTATCGTCAAGTGATTGCTCAAATACTAATGTCTACCTCTTAGTTGTCATCTACGTGCCGATACGGTCGTTTTGACAGTAATTAGAGTGCATTTGGAGTCCGGGCCTAAAACCGTCTTCATTTTCTGATAACCATTAAATCCCGAGTCAGAATGTTCTGGAATGTTCCGGATATTTCTATTCCATATGTTATAAATATTTCACAATTTATATCCTTTGGTAAACAATTTCCCGTAATATTCACATAAAATATTAAGGAAAACCGAATTATTCCGTCCTTCTATAACTCAAACACGGAAATCTTTCTTCCGCGGGAGGAAACCCCTTGGGAATAGACGCAGCAGGTGTTGCGCCTCTTCCAAGAGACGCAGTGACTGCTGCGCCTCTTCCCAGGTCCTTTTCTGCGTAATTTTCGTATCTTTTTCACATCTTTCCGAGATTCACTTCCAAAGACTCTCCGAAACCCTAATCCCTTCACGTGATTAGTATAAATAGGAGCCTTCGCTCCTCATATTTCTCACGCGAGTGTCCGCCCTTCTCTTCTCCCTTTGAATTCTAGACCTTTGTTCTTACTTTTTGGCGTCTACGTGCTTGAACATTCGACCACATAAGCTCGGATCTTTCTGAGTACCAGCCTCGTTTGCATGACCGACCAATTTGACCAACTCCACATCAATTAACTTAAACGTTTTTCTCTTACGAGGGCACTTTCGTATTTGCATTATAGTTCGAGTCGAGCATCGCTAATCGATAACTTAGTCCTTCTCGTTTCGTCAAACATGTAAGTCTGAGGGTGTAAATCTCTCTTTTATTTATTGTTATTTATCTTTTTGTAACTACTATTGTAAGGTTTATGTCGAAAATACCTCCTTAAAACCGATTTCTAAAACCGTGCTTTAAAACCTCTTTTTACGGATTTCCAGAAGACAAACCGTCGAGAAAGGACGCAGCAACTGCTGCGCCTCTTCGAAGGGACGCAGCACCTGCTGCGCCTTTTCGTGAGGCTGCCGCAGTTCCTGCTTCCTTTCTTCTTCCTTCGTCCTTTGTAATTCGTTCTTTCGTTTCTTTTTTGTTTGTTTCGTTAATTCTTTGATACCATCATAATTTCACATGTATATATTATTCATCATTAACACGTGCAATTCATCATTAAATCCGACTTAAATCCCTTATAATCTCATATTTGCGGGTTTTTGTCATTAAACTCAATCCGGGTTGTAGGAATTTGATTTGTTCATATCGGGTTTCTGGAATTCGACCTTTGATATATTTTCATCTGTCTTTTATCATGTTCGCCATTAATTTGTCATTAATTCATCATGTTTAGTTTATTTCATTCACCTATGTCACTAATCAATCATTCGTTCATGTAAATAATCCGTCTTTAATCCGTCTCATCCATGTTTATCGCTTTTATGACCATTAATCACATGTAAATAACCTGATGATCACTTCCATCGGAGTAAATATATTAATCAATCCTTAAAATCACCAATTTATATTAACGATTTGCAGTTCCGGCTTCACAGCCAGAACTCACCCTTGGAACAGACGCAGCATCTGCTGCGCCTCTTCCAGAGGGCGCAGTCCTGCTGCGCCTGTTCCAGGATGATTTCTGTCTCTGAACTCCGTTGTTGCTTGACCTAGTTTAATTAGCTTACGTATGATCAACTATTATTCGTATTATCACCTTCTGACTCCTTCGTTAATTCTCTTAATCCTTTCTTTTATTCGTTTTTTCCAAATAATCCGTTTTAAAGGTATTTTCGACATAAATCGCCTAATCCATTGTAATTATTGTAATTTTTATTATCGTAATTTTCCTATTGTATTTATCTTATTTTTTGTATCATTTGTATGTTTTCACATGTAATTGAACATTAAATCCTACCTCGACATTAATTGTTTGCTAATTACGTGTCAACCGACTTAGCCTAATTATCACATGTTAGGATTAAAACTTGGATGTTGCATTGCATGCATATAATCGACGATATATCAAGTATAGACAATTTCCCTAATCATTAGTAGAGGCCGCTATCGAGGCGGGCGGGATTAGGTGTTCGATCAAAAGAGCTTCCTAATACGTACCCTCACCCCTTACTCCAGATATCTGTGAACATCCGTGTTCATTGGCATCCACGAGAGTCATTCTAGACATAGAATGCTAAGGGTAACGATTGCTTAGTGTTCATGTCACTACTTTGTGTCTTGACATGACACGAGGTATTCGAACGGTTCCAATTTCCCATAAAAATTGGTGGCGACTCCAACAAAAATGCAAACGCTTGTTCTCTTCCTCCCAAGCTCCCCCGTGGGCCCCCCGCTGTCCACAACTCTATCGAGTGGGGCTTACTCTATCGAGTGGGGCTTACTCTGTCGAGTAAGTATGTTTTTACGCAAAACAGTAGTCTGTCTGATGGGTACTCAATCGAGTAAGCTTGGCACTCGATCGAGTAAGGGCCACTCGATTGAGTAAATGACTTACTCGATCGAGTAACTCGGTTAACGGATGATTTTCGACGGGTTTGTTAATAATGCGAATTGATATCTAAGATTTCCGTCACCTTTTCCTTAAACACTTTTTGCAACCTAAAACACACAAGAGAAGATTAAAGTTACGTTCTTTCATCCTCGCCGCATTATTAGCAAATCCCGGAGCTAGGTGTGTCGGTTTTCGTCGTTCTTTACATCTTTGTGATCCTTGTGTCGAGGGTAAGCTTTACATATAATTTTAATACTGTTTTGTTAAAGTTGGTTAAACCCTAATTGGGTGTTTGGGGGTTTTGGGGGTTTGTGTAAACATGGTTGTGATTGTATGTATGTATGTATAGGAGGAGGATTCGTTGAGGAGAGATTCTGAGTTAGCTACTTGATCGTCTATTATCGGTGTTTGCATTCTAGGTAGGGTTTCCCTATTCGGTCTTAATTACATGGCATGGTTGATATTGATGTTGTTAGTATTATTGTTGTTGAGTAATTATCGTATTGGATTCTTATTTGGTGGTTATTGATAGAGGTATTGTGATTACTGTATAACTGTCTGTGATCTTCTGGGTGCGTCCCTGGCTGAGTGGATTCACTTGCGGGAGTGGCTTCACGCCCTTGATTCGCCTTCTGTGGAACCCGCCACAGAAGGGATGTGCACATTAATGAACATGGGTTTACCGCTCGATGGAGATGAGCGGGGCTTAGGTGGGAACGGCTGCGGTCCTCCACTGGCGGCGAGGAGTACCTATTCCTATGGGTACTCTGGCAGGGCTACACACTTTAGTGTATAGTCAGTTATGTGGAGATAATTGGAGATGGAGACTGAGATTGTGTGGGCTGTTTGTATAATTGTTTCATTGTGGCTTTGTTTGTGTAATTAGTACTCACCACGTGAATTGTTTTAAAAACTGTGGTGATCCATTCGGGGATGGTGAGCAGTTTTTGAACAGGTATGAGAAGATACGCTTGGGTTAGCTGGGATGAGTCACCACGATGCAGTCTTAGAGTCTTCCGCTGTTTTGATTTAGTCGTTTGATACTTTTGGGATTTGAGAATTTGTATTGTACTTTTACCAGTTTTGGCCTTTGGACATGTATTCACTTTAAATTATATTGCTATTTAAATATGTTTCTTCATTGTCATTTGATTATCATTGCCTCGGGGAACCGAGATAGTGATGTTCTCATAGCTTAAGTGGTCCTGGTACGGCACTTGGAGTACGGGGTGTCACAGATTTAGGGCTAGACTCAACTATTGGAAACATATTCCTACGGAGTATTATATAACTATTTGTTAAACATACTAGTTTAGCTCTCGTGCAATATATGTACGGTATTTAAAAACTTTAACTTTTTAGTATACTCCGTATTATTTATGGATTTTAAATTGACAATTCACTTCTTTGTTTATGTTTCTTATCACTTCTTATCATTAAAAATCAATGAATTTTCATCGTACAGTTAGTTTAAAAAAAGTATACAGTTTTTTTTATCATATAATAATGGAGATAAATTTATGTAGATTGTGAAATAATATAAAATGTTTTAAATATAAATTTATTAAAAGATAGTGCCATTAATCACCTATCATACCGACAATATATGCTAAAAATATTACGGTTTATTTTAGAAAAATGGGTTTAGGCGGGAAAAATGAGAGTTTCACCTATTCATTTATAAATTTATTAAAAGATAGCGCCATTAATCACCTATCATACCTACAATATATGCTAAAAATATTACGATTTATTTTAGGAAAAATAATGGTTTAGACGAAAAAATGAGAGTTTCACCTAGTAAATAGGGGATTCCCGTCACACGAAGTGAACTAGGGACGTCTAAGGCCATCTTCAGCCATGAGTGAGGAATCGACCTTCTGGTTTTATTTGGTGATCAATATTACAAGTTTTATTGATGCATGGAAATATGGAATCCAATTTAAATCTTGGAAGTATAGTATACTTGTGACTTGTGAAGTTGTGCATTCGTGTTTAAGGCCTCATTTTTTTTTTCTGTGAAATACAGTGCCTCTGTTTATTTTAAAATACCCGCGAATGAACTCATATGTCAAATGTTCACGCCAATGCATACATATGTGACTAGTTATTGTAAATTTGTTTGTCTCTATGCTCGAAGCCTCATTTTAACAGACATTTTTTTTAGAGAAGTAAAGAGATATATTACACCAAATAGGTTTATCGATGATGTGAGCTATCCTAACCTATTAACACTCTTAGGACAATAGCTATGAGAAAAACAATGACATTTTTTTTACATTTTATGAGACGGTGAATATCCCCTATGATAACTGTAATGTTCTACACTAATTCCTGCAAGCCTGTGGTTTGAGTAACCAAATTGATGCATTGATGCATCGCATGTTAGAAAAACAAAAGTGTAAAAACTGTAAACTGCGTGCGGTTATTGAACCCGCGACCTCCGAAATAATAGATTTAAAATGAACATATTCCAAATCACCATAATTAAAACGAACGAAACCAAATCCTCCGTCATATGCAGCTTCTAAAATAGCAGAGCATTCTTCTTCTTAAGAATCAACAAACCGACTAATAAAATCAAAGGCCTGAAATATGGTAACGGATATTCGTAGAGTTGTTAGTTGTTACCTGATAAAGTTTAATAAACAGTCTCTTGAACCTCTCGGAAGCAGCGACAGAGCAGTCTTATGCACAATCGATTTCTTTAAGACTCGTGCAGTTCCTTAGGCTGTTTACGTTTTCAAAATAGAAGGAATTTTGCGAAATGCCTCAAAAGGGAAAGTCTATTAGTTCAATACAACAATCACTTGAAGCCTTTGGAAGGATCAACAAATCCTTGCTTATCTGCAGTGCATTCTCCATGTCATCAAAACCATAACATTTACGAACAATGAATTTCTTCAAGACTCTCGCATTGATAAGAAGATGCCCTAGAAGTAATAACAAACCCTCAGGACCGCTA
This sequence comes from Silene latifolia, assembly GCF_048544455.1. Classification (NCBI taxonomy): domain Eukaryota; kingdom Viridiplantae; phylum Streptophyta; class Magnoliopsida; order Caryophyllales; family Caryophyllaceae; genus Silene; species Silene latifolia. Next base: position 1,864,659 of record NW_027413701.1, read on the forward strand.
AAGTAACGCACTTCGATCACTTTGACATGGCATGAAAACGGTACTAAAGTTTCATTTGGAGGTGGTGCTGAAAAACAACAGCAGCGATGGAGACCCTGAAAAAGAAAGTAACATATGAATGAAGAAGTGAGAAAAAAAATCACTAATCGATTAGTTAAGTTTTAATAACAAGGGTATATATATTTAGTTGAGGCTACCTCTTCAAAGACGACAGTTTCAAGTTGAGGAGATTTGTCAAGCACGCTTGTCACATATTTCCATGAATCATAAGAGAAGTAGGAAAAGTGTAATCTTGAGAGGCTATGAAAATTAGGCACTTGCCCTATATCGCCTGTCATAAGCAGACACTGTACAATGAAAGAGACAATATGAAAAACATGTTAATTCATTTCAATGAATTCATATACTAGAGCACACTAATATCGTTATAAATAGACAAAAATGTGGGGAACACAAATCATATACTTCATAGATACCTGTACTGAGTCAGATAGAAGATGTAATTCTGTGATTTTATCGGCAGCGGTTCTTAAAATATCACAGTTATTCTTTAGTGAACGATCACCATAGATTGAACGGTCATTTGCCTTTGAGTTAAAGTGTAGGTCTGCCTTGACAAGAGAGCGTGAATACTTCCACAAAGGAACAATTTTCACACCACAAATGCTATAATATGTTAAATATGCTAACTTAGGGGCTTCCATCTCAAATAATCCATTGCTAACATAACAATGTATTATTTTTAACACTTTGAGTTGTCCTAAAGAAATATTTACATGACCCCTAGCCCAAAATGCACAACACTTGAGAGTTAATTCTTCGAGAAATTCACAGCTAGATAACAATCTTTCCATTGAATGATAATCAACAAATCTAATACGATGTAGGTGAAGAATCTTAAGGCTCGGCAACCACGATGATAGAGGAATTTTCATAGCATGGTTTGGATTCCCTCTTACCTTGAGGTTCACCAGTGTTTTGCACATTACAAGGTCATCTGACAACCCACACAACCCATTTTCATTATTAACCTGATAACGAACCTTTTGAACTCCCCTTTGTATAGCATGTTTAACCCATGTGTTCAAATGTGATTTATCATAGATGGCTAGACAGACTAGACTAAATTTCCGGATGGGTGACATTTTATGCACTTTTAAGACTTCATAAACAAATTCCTTAAACCTTTTTTTTCTAGCCGGTTCTATTTCCTTAATTCCACCACCCTGGTATTTGATAAATGGTGCATCATCAAAAGAGAGACAATTAGTCAATGTAAAGAGGTAACGCCATCTCCTCGATAGAATACTTGTTCTCACAGCATTCCATGTTGGTAGAAACGAAAGTATGAGAGCGAGCAATTCATCTGGTAAATTACTGATTTTATCCAAATGATGCTTACTTCTTCGGTCTTCTACATCTTCACCAAGTTTCATAGATGACTTCATCATAGCCTTTACCAGAATCAACCTGATATGATGACTTCATAATATCAATATAAAAGATTATTTGACAAAGAATCAGCAAAACACCTAAGCAATAACTTTGTTGATGTTTGAAGTTAAGTCCCCACATACCCAAATAACGATAATAATACCATACAAGATGATGAAAGCACACTAATTTCGCGTCCTCGTACTTCAAGCTTACCAGCATTAGTTTTTTTGCAAGATCGTTTTAAAACAAGACGTGAAAATCGTTAAAAGCCACTGTTTTAAACTACAGAAATTCTGGTGTAAGACGTCTTACACAAGAAATTGTATCAAGAAGACGTCTTACACTAGAAATTGTATCAAGCTTAATGTTCCTTGAAATTTTATATCAAAAGTTTCGATTTTTTCGTTTCTTGTGTACACTATCGTATTACTCCGTACTTCATTGGCAAACACGTAGTACCCTATTGACTAGTTAGTAAACTACAAGTAACTTTTAACCTCAAGAACAATTCACTATTACAGTACAGAGTGAATTAAATTCTAGTGATCGATGCATATCAAATACGAGTAATAACCATGCACCATAATAGTATAATACGATCGATGTAATACGAATTCGTACCATGCACGAATCGATTTTCTATTCATTAGGCAATTAAGCGAATCCGGCACCCAACAATTGAGAGCATAAACAAAGTTTAGGAAAAAATTCGATAGAGATTTACTGTACGCACCTCTTTCTATTGTGGATTCCTGGTTTGGACTAATGCGATCTTAATTTAGGGCTAAAGACTTAAATATCGTCGGAAACAAACTGCTATCATAGTGTATTTTCCAACTTATTGATAATTTTATATGTCATTCCTATAATTTTTGCCCGATTTGTAAACATCGTCAACCTTTTATTAACTATTGTCGACGTTTTCATTCCTAAAGACGATAATGCCCTTTGCACATTTACAATCATTTCTCTCTCTAAATTATTTTCTCTCAAATTCTACTAAAAACCAACTACATTTCGATCTCTCATCTACATTAAACCAATTAAAAAATGTTAGAAATTAACGCACATCGACTAGAAAACTTAAATAATTTTAAAAAATCGGCAAATAAACGTATTACACGGTTTTTTTTTAAAAAAAAAAAAAAGAACTAGCTAGCCAGGGACTAAATGTTGAGATTCAATAATCGACCATGGACCAAAATGTGGAGACTCATCGTCCGACCATGGACGGACGTTGAATCCGCAACGTGTAACCATGGGCTAACGTCGGAATTCAACGTGTAACCATGGTCCAAACGTGGGAATCCAACGTTTGGCCATGAACAACGTATTTTTTATTTTATTTTTTAGTTCACCATGGCCAAATGTTGGATTCCCGCGTTTGGACCATGGCCAACGTTGGGTTCCCACTATTGGTCCATGACTTTTTTTTATTAAGAATGGGTAAAATCCGGCGACCTACAGCAAGTAAAGTCCCAAAAAAAAAAAAAAAAACAGAAGCCTTGCATATTGGGTTCAAGCACCAACCCTCGGAGCCCTTCTTTCCAAAATCCTTTGTTCCTTCCATGATCACAACGATTTCCAGTTGTTCAACCATTCCTCCAACGTACAAGGTATATTTTCCTTCCATGATTTGCACCACACACCGACCCTTAAAAACAATTTATCCATTATGTAGGGCCAGCAAGGCATCTTGTTCTCAAAAATAGCTTCATTTCTCACCTCCCATATAATCGTCACTATAGCAATGAAAAATGCTTCCCAGAGTCGTTTCTCAAATCCAACAAAATGAGAGTTATTCCATACAAGAAAAACATCATCAATCTCCAAGGGACAAATCCAAGTCACCCCCCACACGTCACAAGTATCAGTCCATAGTTGCCACGAGAATTTACAATGCAATTGAATAGGTGATAGACGGTCTCCAAGCACTCACCACAAAAAATACATTTACTTTCATCCCAATTCATTACTTTCCACTTCAGTATCCTATCTGAATGTTTGGTCCATGGTTGAACTTTTGGTGCACAAATTTCAGATTTACGCAGAAAAATCGCAATATTTTCTATTACTAAGTCAATACCCGACGTAAATCATCGAATAGATTTAACAGTGCGCAAAAAAAAAAAAAATTAACCAAATAATGAAGCAATTAAGTTGTTTAAGTACTGGTGATTCGGGATCCGTCATGTTAATTCATCTTGTTAATTGCTGTTGGTTTTTTTCAATCTTATCTATATTAATACAAAAAACAATACTCAATCCTTAGCGTGCCACGTCATTAATGCTGCTTTTTTTTGAAATTCATGTTATGGTGGGACCCGTGAGTGTGCAATGTATTTATTTCTTCAGATTCAAACGTGCGATAAATTCCGTCTTACAACAAATTCTATGAAATAATATTATGAAAAAATTCTACGAATTAATATTATGAAATAGTTTTATATATTCCGTGTAAATAAAATTTATAACATATACACAGAATGAATTACAAATGCGAGTAAATGAAATTGAATTACAGAGTACATAATTTTTAAAACAAAATTACATATAATAATAAAATTACATAATTTCAAGAAGGAATAACATTTATATACGCGATCGAACATAAAACGCAAATGAATTGCATACATATGTTAAAGTTGATTATAAGATTATATTTGTTTTATCCGGATGTAAAGTTTTTTATGTATGCAATTTTTATTTAGAAGAGTAAATTACGTTATTTCCTTATAAACCAGTGTATGTGAACACGTGTTTGTAACAAATTTAAACATAAATTATGTAAATCGTAGATTTAGACCAACTAGATAAGTACAATAGAAATGCAAAAACAAATATACAATCTAAAAACATTAATACTGACCCAAATACATACCCGTGCAATTTTGCACGGGTTTAAAACTAGTTTAGTTGATATTTACAACAATTTGAGAGGACTTTTTTTAGAGAGAGAAAGTAGTATGTGAGTGTAAGGGTAATTATCGTCTTTTTTTAAAAAAAAAACGTCGTCAATGAAAATCACCCCTCATTTTTTGCCTGTTTGGACGAAATTTGGTTTCACTAACCTGCCTGCTAAATATCGTCGACACATTACTAATTATCGTCGACAATTTGTAATGACTTTCCTAATCTACCCCTCACTCTAAAGCTCCCATATATTAACATTTTTTTTCAAGTACGACATTTCCGTCACCACCGCTTCAATTCCGTTAGCAAATTCAAGAAATCGACGACAAGTAATCTAAACTAGTTTAATTTTTAAAAAATTTGTAATTAGTTAGTAGATTTAGGTAGTTTAGAATAGAATCGTTATTGTTAGAACGGATTAGCGATTATCGATTACCGCACCAAAAATTAATCTACGTCAGAAAATGATTTTTTTTTTCAAAAAAAAAAAAAAGAAAAAAAAAAATTCCGGACGAAAAACATTTTCGTCCAAACTAAGGTCCAGACAAAGAAATTTTTCGTCCAGACAAAAATATTTTTCGTCCAGACCCAGGACCAGACGAAAAATATTTTCGTCCGGCATTTTTTTTTTTCCGGACGAAAATATTTTTCGTTTGGACCTGGGTCTGGACGAAAAATTTCTTTGTCCGGACCTTAGTCTGGATGAAAAATTTCTTCATCCAAGCCATTTTTCAACAATTTTGTTTTTTTTTTATTAATTTCCGTCTTAAATTAGTTTTGAGTGCGTGGATCGATAATCGTTAATCCGTTCGTCAAATCATAAACTTGAAACGTAAACATATCTCTTGAACATCGTTACTAGCTTGATCGTTGTTACCGTCATTAGTCGATATGTTTAAACCGTTCTAATCGAAAAGTTCGTAAATTAAAGTACGATTTTTTTTTTTGCAAAAACCATCTTTTTTGTTTTAGAAAGATTAGAGACAAGACAAATGAGTTAATGGGGGGCAATATTGGAAAGATGTGTTAATTGTCGACGATCTTTAGCACGACCCTTCACTAAATCCACCTGCCTATTTGGCCCAACCCGACCTAAACCGCACATATGAGTTGTTTGGCCCAAGCAAGACGAAAGCGGCTCTGTTTGAAGACAACGTCGTTGTCTGGTGTGGTGTTGGTTTTAGCTGTACCCAACAGGAGTCCGGTTTACCTGTCCCATCAATTTGTCCCGCTCTCTATTCCATCCACCAAAAATTGACATATGACAAAAATTAAAACAAAAATTAAAAGATCACGTGCATCTCTTCACTTACCAAACCACTGAGCTTCCTCTACCACGCACAAACCAGAAGCGGCAACGACGTCGATTCCAAATCCGACCACCTTCCGGCAGCTGCTCTTTCTCTTTCGTGCTCCATCTCAACACCCACCACCGACAGCTACTCCTTCATTCATCGCTCACGACCAGAATAAATTGTGCTCCTTGTGTTCTTGGTGGTTCGACCACCATAGCAGCGTCACCACTACTCGCTAACATTCGAAGCAGCTCCGTCGCAACCAAGTTCGGACCAAGCACTACAAGTGATGCTCCTCTGACTCCAACTCGACAATAGCACCCTCGCCTATATGCAACTCCGTTCGACCACCGACAGTTTGCGCCTATCACTTACTTCCGACAACCACCTTTGCTTCTCAGAGCATCCACATTGAAGAGTATGTACTCTTCCTCTTATTTTCTTTCTTTCCCACTATTTTTTTGACACCTCACATCCTCTTTCATCCAACTCATTTTCCACTATTTCCATCCTCTTTCTATTTTTTTCCCACATCAAAGAGGATCCTCTTTATTTTTTCTTTCATATTTTAATTCTTTTTTAATATTAGTTGATGTGATAATTATATAAAATAAAATGCATATGCAATAATTTGATAGGGGAGTGGACACAAGAGCCAAGGTTGTACTTCCTCTAAAAATAGAGGAAGTCTTCCTCTTCCTCTTTCAAAGAGGATGTTAAAATTAAGGGTAATGATAAATACAACCCACCGGGTTGTATTTAAGAAATCAAAAGAGGAAATAAATTCTTGATATATGCATTAAATGTATTGATTAATGTGTAATTTAGTTCTTAATTCCTAAGTTAATACCCAAATTAGAAGGTATTTAATGCTTAAATACAACCTAGTGGGTTGTATTTAGCATTACCCTAAAATTAATCCCACATTGAAGAGGATATCCTCTTAGAAGAGAGAAGGTGCTAAGAGGATGCACCATCCTCTTCAATGTGGGTGCTCTCATATCAGCATCACCTTAGTGCTCTCCCGTCACCGAACAACCACCATTTTAATCATCAATTATGAACTCGGCACCGAAACTCTAGACTAATTCGCACCCATCTCAGGCAGCCGCCCTCGAGACCAATTCCGGTGGTTGAGATCTGGAAATATTTTGATGAGAGAGAAATGGGGAGAAGATGGAGTGATACGGAGGAGATGAGCTAAGAGATGCACGTGACACTTTTGCTTATTGTTTTATTTTTATTTTTATTTTGCCAGATGTCAATTTTTGGTGGATGAGAGAGAGAGAGTGGGACAAATATATGGGATAAGTGATCCGGACTGACCCAACAGGCCAACACTACTATCAAAGGTTTAACTCAAACAACAAAGGATAAATAGTAAAAGAGAAAAAATTAGATTTTACACTCTTTTGAAATGCATCTCCTAAAATTACTTTCTTTTAAAAAAAATTCTAAAATTATTCCCTTGCGTTGACCCCATGCAAGAAATTGCTCCCATTTTCCAATGCGTAATATTCCGACATATTTTGAATTTTCCGTCTATTTCTCTATATTCATGACGAAAATGGCCCTCAAACCACTTGGAAGCAATTTCTTGCCTGATGTATGAAGAAAAGTCTGGCGATAACAATCTATGGTCGATTATTAATGCCATTGATAACACTTTATTTTACTCGTTTTTTACCTCACATTTTATTTCTTATTTAGTCAAATTAGTACCCTAATTAGTGATTATTCACTCATTTCGGAATAAAATAGGATATTAGCTAATCTTATCATAGTTGTTATCTATTTATATTATATGTCGGATTTTGGTACTTCCCTCGTATATTTTATTTGTGTAGGTGTTGAACTCGAATGAAAACCGAGTAACACTAATGGGTCAAGACCGAGAGTGAAAGAAAAGCAAATGAAGCTGTTAAGTGGAATTCCAATGATGATTAGTTGTGGGTGTGGCTTGTTGATTTGGGCCGAAAACATGGGTCTTTTGCTATATCCATGTCTCCACTTGTCCAGGCATTCTTACCAACGAATGAGAAGCAAAGCCCAAGTTTTTGTCCTCTTGCATTCACATGAAAACGAGAAAAGAGGGGTCCGCAGAGAGCCATTCATTTTTCTTGTTCTTGGTTTTCAACTGGGCAGCCGTCTTTGGCTAGACAGAGAAGTCGAAAGGCAGGAAAGCAGTAGAAAACAGTAGGGTAGTAGTCAAAAAATAAATCCATTTTATTCTTCATTTATTCACATCTCATAATTAATTTAGGGCAGAAATTAGTGTTAAATGAGTTCAAGTTTCAATCTTTTGTAATCCTATTTGAAGATCTATGTTCATTTTCCCATTTAATGCAAGTTTGGTATCATTTCTTCTCCCCCTTTCTCTTATTATTATTTAATTATTGTTATGTATTTAATTAGTTTAACTACTTTAATTAGTCCAAGATTTAGTCTTTATTAGTCTTACCTTGTTTAATGTTAGTTTACTCATGTTTATTAGTCATTAAATTTGATTAAAGTCTCAATCTTTATTGTTCTATTGTTCTTAGCACCATGTTTAGTATAATTAAAAATGTAATTAATGTTAGATTAGTAATGAGTAGTGAGTAGTATTTTTACTAGGGTTTGATTAATCCCTAACATGCCAAGTTTACATAATTAAATCCCATTTTGACTAGTTGTTGGGTAATTAGTTTGGGTTAATTAAAGGATTTGACTTGTAATGTTTTATTTGGGATTGTTGTTGACTTTTGACCCTTGACCGTCAACGGGAGTTGGCTAGGTTGGGAGTCGGCTCACCTCACTTAAACTAGTTGCCAACTCGAGTTGAACCCGGGAGGGAGAACTTGAGGAGGGTGCCTTTAATTTTCGGTTTGAAATCGACCCTTGGGAGAGGGAGTGGGATGACCGGGAATCTATCGTAGTCTTAATGACCTTGACCAATATTTGAGTTGGGGAAATCAAGTCATGAGCCCGGGAGGGAGTTGAGTCGATACTACTAGTGTCCTATTATGAGCCCGGGAGGGAGTTAATAGGCGAATTAGAGGCGTTTTCCCCTTGACTATTACCCTAACGATTAATTAACGGGATTTATGATGGTAGATGGGCATGTTAGTGGATAAATCGGACCCTAGGCTTTCCTTATTGCTTAAATCTTTATTTCATTACTTGTTTATTTAGTTTAGTAATCTTAGTTAGTTTAATTTAGTTAATTAGTTTAATATCAATCAATCTCATGATCCGCGTTGCTAGCTTGTAATCTAAGACAAAACTAGTACTCAAACTTGATCTCCTTGTGGTTCGACCTCGACTACCCTTACTAGTTGAGTTAAATTGTTTGATCGGGTACGACGACCTCTACCCCGTTATCAAAATGGCGCCGTTGCCGGGGAGATCAACGGATTGATATTAGTTTAGTCTTAGATTTGTTAGACTATGTATTTTGTTACTTGTTACTTGTGATACGATGGCTAGTTTTCATTTTCCCCAATTTGAGCATGAGCCGTTTTATTGTTATTTTGATAGGCTTGGTGAATATGTTGGTCAATTTGATAATTGTTTTGAAACATGGGAACTTTGCCTTGTTGTGTATTATGGCATGAACCAAGAGACTTGGACCATAGTGAACTATATGTGTGGTGGGCAATTCATTGATACAAATTATTTGGAGAATTGGGAACTTTTTAGAAGGTTGGCTAATGACACATACCAATGGGATTTGAATACCCCGCCTCCTAAATCTAACCTTGAGATCATGATGGAACAATTCATTGAAACAACAAACCAATACATCGACACTCTTACTCATAGTTCAAGTGATTTGGAAAATGTTAGTGATGTCTTGAGTGATAATGATAATGGTTTTGTAGAGTCTTGTGAATTTGTTCCTAATGATAATGTGATTGTGTCTCATGATTCTCCCACCTTTGAACATGAATTGAATGAATCTTCAATGTCTTTGTTGGAAAATGATAACATGTTTAATGGTGATAATTTTGTGGAGTCTTATGTGCTTTCTCATGATGATAATATGTCACCTCTTGATGATATTATTGTGCTTAATGAGTCCTCTCCTTTGGTCCAAGATGTGGTTGAGCAATTTGACAAGTGTGAGCTTGAGACTATGTTGTCTCACGATAATTATGAGTTGAGTGACTCGAGTGATACACTTGTTATGGATGTTGTTGAGCAATTTGGCATATGTGAGTATGAGAGCATGTCCTTTGAGGTAGACCATGAGATGGAGGAGTTGAGTAAAGAGTGTTTTGAGGAGAGTGGTACTTTCAACGAGTCTTGGGAAAAAGAGAGTCTAAACATGTTTGATGATAGTCTTGAGGTGAAGTGGGATGATGATATTGTGGATATTGTTTCTTTCGGAGAACCCACCTTTGAGAGATTTTTCCAAGAACCCTCGGTGTCTATCCTTTTTATTGAGGTTGATTCTCTTATTCCCATTGATTTTCTTCCTCTTGACTTTCTTACCCCATCTTACGAGCTTATGATTGAGGAGTGTGATAATATTTCCGAAAAGGTTGTTATGGCTCCTTATTTAGCTCTTGAGGGTTGCTTGAATGAGAAATTTGAGGATAAGGAGAAGGATGAAGTGAAGGGCAAGGAGACTAGTGAAGTCTCCAATGTTGTTGATTGCCCAAGTGGTTTGGAGTTTGATCACCCTCCTCCCACAAGGGAGGACATGTTTTACACCATTGAATTTGAAAGTGAGGTGGAGAATGATCAAACTCTAGATGAAAGGAGGAAGCTTAAAGATGTGAGCTTAAATGATGATGGGAAGGCGATGAGTGGCATTGCCCATAGATTTTGGGATCCCGGATAGTTTTGGGACCAAGCTTAGGTTTGGCGGTTTCCTTTAAACCGCGCTTCTTGGGAGGCAACCCAAGCTTTTTATGCATTCTTTTTCCTTTTGATAAATTTTTCTAAAAATCCAAAAACATGTTCTTTTCTTTGAAAAAAAAAAAAAAATTGAAAAACCAAAAACATGCATTTAATTTCAATTTCCTCCACACATTTGTTTCTTTTTGAAACACGGCAAATAAATAAGTGTGGGGAGGAAATTCTATTATTTAAAAATACAAAAACATGTCTTTTATTTTTCTTTTTTCTTCCCTACATTTCGTTCCATCGAGGACGATGTAAATTTTAAGTGTGGGGAGGAAAATATCCATCTTGTGTATATTGTTTATATTCGTACATATATTTACTTGTAAATTTGAGGAAATTTCAAAAATTGCCTAAAAATTAAAAAATTTCAAAATTTTCAAAAATTTCAAAATTTTTGCATTGTTTATATTATATATATTGCATTTGTCCTAACTATTTTGATAGGCAACACATGAATCATCGGAGAAGACGCTTGGTAAAATTCTTCCAATCCTTTCTCCTTTATCCTTCCTTTTCTTTTTGTATATATAAGCATGGAGGAGGACGGGATATTTGATGTGGGTGTTCCTTTTGGGAACCGTTTTGGATATGTGTGTGTTGTTGGTGTGCTGTTAGGACTAGATATTGTATGCATTTAGACTAGACATGTATATATGTGTTCACTCTTGCATTCACATAGCTTGTTCATATGTGTAGTTTGCATCTATACACGTTGCATTTCGTTTGTAAAAATTTGCATGAGTCTAAATGTGGAGGGCGTATGTTGCCAATGATGATAATTTGTTTTGCCCATGTCATTTCCCTCTTGATAGCTCGTACCTCTTGATGACACATGTTAGGGTTTTTGCTTGCAAAAACCCGGAAGTCTAGCTTAACAATCAAGTTGCGACCACCTTGTGAGACCGTATTAGGCCCGAGACTTGACCTAGGCTTGACATAGCTACTAAAATGTGAGGATAGAGCCTCCATATGGCCGGCCCATCAAACCGGTCCCGTTTAGGTTATGAGAGTAGTTCTCCTTACGTGGTATGTCATGTCAAAACGCATAAGTATGGTGCTCATTCCTTACCGTAGAAGTGTCGGTGTGCATATTGAGACAATTTTGTTCAAATAAAGTAACCTCACTATAGCCAAATAAGCTTTTGTTATGCCCTTGAGTCAATTGTTTCCTTTTGTTAACCCATTTTGAGCCTAAGCCTTATCATTTCTATTGCCAACAAAATAACTACATCCCATAAACAACTCACCTTGGTTTAGTAGTTCGTCATTGTGGTTCTTTTGTGGAGTATATTTGGGTTGAAATTTTGACTCTCCTTGAGGTGTATGATCTTAATGCCACATGAGTGAAATGTAAATTTTGGCTACTTTTGTTTAATAAGAGGTGAACAAGTCGTGAAAAATACAAGAAAGAAAATCAAATAGAAAAGAAAAAAAAATGAAGAAGAAAAACAAATAGAAAAGGAGAAAAATGAAATGAAAAACAAAAAGAAAAGAATGTATATTTTGTGCCAAATAAAGGGTTGGTAATTTGCAAACTGAGCTTGTTTTGAAGAGTATTGAATAATTTTTGAAAATTGCAATCTTGCCATATTTTGTGGAAGAATTCATTTGCATGGGTAGAGTTTAGTGGATTGGTTAGATGTGGCGACTACTCGATCTTTAGCCCCACATTTCCTAAAAACAGGTGTTTGCACCAACCCCTTTTCACCGAACCCAAGCCCCATTTCAACCCGATTGTCTCTTGTATGTGCATCATTTGGCATTTCTCTTGCGGATATTGGATGGAGTACCATATTAGATTGCGGGCATGCTTCGCAAGTCGAGTTTAGGAGAGTGATTTTGGCTACATTTCGTCACAAAAACCACCCCGTTCTTTCATTTGAGTGACTAGTGAAACCCGTGAGAGTCGGTCTTTGGTCTCCTTTGGTCAAAGGTTTGATATGGAGTCGAATCTTGTGTGTGTCGTGTCATTCTTGGGAGTATAGCGAAGTGCTTCCCCTTTCCCGCCTAGAATTTGTTTCTTAGGCACTCTGTGTCGTCAATGTTGGCTACTTGAGCTAGAGTTAGGGGATAGACACCTTGGTGAGACCTTGAGATGGCATCCTCCACTAATGACTCTCTTTGTTCGGTTTTTTAAAGCAAAACGGCCGCTTAGATGAGGAAAGCGGCTTTGACTTTTTGTGATGCATCTTATGTGCTATTTCATGCTTAAATATTTAGATGTGTCAAAATTTTCCGCAAGCCCCCACTTGCCTTGCAACGGAGCACATACCTCATTGTGTTTCGTTGTGAGTTGAAGGGACGGAGAAGGCCCGTTAATTGTCTTTCATCGGATATTAGTAATTTAGCTAGTCCATTTATATTAAGGGTCTTAGTTTAATTAATGAGCTTACTCGAGGACGAGTAAGGGATAAGTGTGGGGAGATTTGATAACACTTTATTTTACTCGTTTTTTACCTCACATTTTATTTCTTATTTAGTCAAATTAGTACCCTAATTAGTGATTATTCACTCATTTCGGAATAAAATAGGATATTAGCTAATCTTATCATAGTTGTTATCTATTTATATTATATGTCGGATTTTGGTACTTCCCTCGTATATTTTATTTGTGTAGGTGTTGAACTCGAATGAAAACCGAGTAACACTAATGGGTCAAGACCGAGAGTGAAAGAAAAGCAAATGAAGCCGTTAAGTGGAATTCCAATGATGATTAGTTGTGGGTGTGGCTTGTTGATTTGGGCCGAAAACATGGGTCTTTTGCTATATCCATGTCTCCACTTGTCCAGGCATTCTTACCAACGAATGAGAAGCAAAGCCCAAGTTTTTGTCCTCTTGCATTCACATGAAAACGAGAAAAGAGGGGTCCCCAGAGAGCCATTCATTTTTCTTGTTCTTGGTTTTCAATCTGGCAGCCGTCTTTGGCTAGACAGAGAAGTCGAAAGCAGGAAAGCAAAGAGAAAACAAAGAGGGTAGTAGTCAAAAAATAAATCCATTTTATTCTTCATTTATTCACATCTCATAATTAATTTAGGGCAGAAATTAGTGTTAAATGAGTTCAAGTTTCAATCTTTTGTAATCCTATTTGAAGATCTATGTTCATTTTCCCATTTAATGCAAGTTTGGTATCATTTCTTCTCCCCCTTTCTCTTATTATTATTTAATTATTGTTATGTATTTAATTAGTTTAACTACTTTAATTAGTCCAAGATTTAGTCTTTATTAGTCTTACCTTGTTTAATGTTAGTTTACTCATGTTTATTAGTCATTAAATTTGATTAAAGTCTCAATCTTTATTGTTCTATTGTTCTTAGCACCATGTTTAGTATAATTAAAAATGTAATTAATGTTAGATTAGTAATGAGTAGTGAGTAGTATTTTTACTAGGGTTTGATTAATCCCTAACATGCCAAGTTTACATAATTAAATCCCATTTTGACTAGTTGTTGGGTAATTAGTTTGGGTTAATTAAAGGATTTGACTTGTAATGTTTTATTTGGGATTGTTGTTGACTTTTGACCCTTGACCGTCAACGGGAGTTGGCTAGGTTGGGAGTCGGCTCACCTCACTTAAACTAGTTGCCAACTCGAGTTGAACCCGAGAGGGAGAACTTGAGGAGGGTGCCTTTAATTTTCGGTTTGAAATCGACCCTTGGGAGAGGGAGTGGGATGACCGGGAATCTATCGTAGTCTTAATGACCTTGACCAATATTTGAGTTGGGGAAATCAAGTCATGAGCCCGGGAGGGAGTTGAGTCGATACTACTAGTGTCCTATTATGAGCCCGGGAGGGAGTTAATAGGCGAATTAGAGGCGTTTTCCCCTTGACTATTACCCTAACGATTAATTAACGGGATTTATGATGGTAGATGGGCATGTTAGTGGATAAATCGGACCCTAGGCTTTCCTTATTGCTTAAATCTTTATTTCATTACTTGTTTATTTAGTTTAGTAATCTTAGTTAGTTTAATTTAGTTAATTAGTTTAATATCAATCAATCTCATGATCCGCGTTGCTAGCTTGTAATCTAAGACAAAACTAGTACTCAAACTTGATCTCCTTGTGGTTCGACCTCGACTACCCTTACTAGTTGAGTTAAATTGTTTGATCGGGTACGACGACCTCTACCCCGTTATCAAAATGGCGCCGTTGCCGGGGAGATCAACGGATTGATATTAGTTTAGTCTTAGATTTGTTAGACTATGTATTTTGTTACTTGTTACTTGTGATACGATGGCTAGTTTTCATTTTCCCCAATTTGAGCATGAGCCGTTTTATTGTTATTTTGATAGGCTTGGTGAATATGTTGGTCAATTTGATAATTGTTTTGAAACATGGGAACTTTGCCTTGTTGTGTATTATGGCATGAACCAAGAGACTTGGACCATAGTGAACTATATGTGTGGTGGGCAATTCATTGATACAAATTATTTGGAGAATTGGGAACTTTTTAGAAGGTTGGCTAATGACACATACCAATGGGATTTGAATACCCCGCCTCCTAAATCTAACCTTGAGATCATGATGGAACAATTCATTGAAACAACAAACCAATACATCGACACTCTTACTCATAGTTCAAGTGATTTGGAAAATGTTAGTGATGTCTTGAGTGATAATGATAATGGTTTTGTAGAGTCTTGTGAATTTGTTCCTAATGATAATGTGATTGTGTCTCTTGATTCTCCCACCTTTGAACATGAATTGAATGAATCTTCAATGTCTTTGTTGGAAAATGATAACATGTTTAATGGTGATAATTTTGTGGAGTCTTATGTGCTTTCTCATGATGATAATATGTCACCTCTTGATGATATTATTGTGCTTAATGAGTCCTCTCCTTTGGTCCAAGATGTGGTTGAGCAATTTGACAAGTGTGAGCTTGAGACTATGTTGTCTCACGATAATTATGAGTTGAGTGACTCGAGTGATACACTTGTTATGGATGTTGTTGAGCAATTTGGCATATGTGAGTATGAGAGCATGTCCTTTGAGGTAGACCATGAGATGGAGGAGTTGAGTAAAGAGTGTTTTGAGGAGAGTGGTACTTTCAACGAGTCTTGGGAAAAAGAGAGTCTAAACATGTTTGATGATAGTCTTGAGGTGAAGTGGGATGATGATATTGTGGATATTGTTTCTTTCGGAGAACCCACCTTTGAGAGATTTTTCCAAGAACCCTCGGTGTCTATCCTTTTTATTGAGGTTGATTCTCTTATTCCCATTGATTTTCTTCCTCTTGACTTTCTTACCCCATCTTACGAGCTTATGATTGAGGAGTGTGATAATATTTCCGAAAAGGTTGTTATGGCTCCTTATTTAGCTCTTGAGGGTTGCTTGAATGAGAAATTTGAGGATAAGGAGAAGGATGAAGTGAAGGGCAAGGAGACTAGTGAAGTCTCCAATGTTGTTGATTGCCCAAGTGGTTTGGAGTTTGATCACCCTCCTCCCACAAGGGAGGACATGTTTTACACCATTGAATTTGAAAGTGAGGTGGAGAATGATCAAACTCTAGATGAAAGGAGGAAGCTTAAAGATGTGAGCTTAAATGATGATGGGAAGGCGATGAGTGG
The DNA here is from genome assembly GCF_048544455.1 of Silene latifolia. NCBI lineage: Eukaryota > Viridiplantae > Streptophyta > Magnoliopsida > Caryophyllales > Caryophyllaceae > Silene > Silene latifolia. The sequence goes on from NW_027413701.1 coordinate 1,880,765, forward strand.
CATTGCCCATAGATTTTGGGATCCCGGATAGTTTTGGGACCAAGCTTAGGTTTGGCGGTTTCCTTTAAACCACGCTTCTTGGGAGGCAACCCAAGCTTTTTATGCATTCTTTTTCCTTTTGATAAATTTTTCTAAAAATCCAAAAACATGTTCTTTTCTTTGAAAAAAAAAAAAAATTGAAAAACCAAAAACATGCATTTAATTTCAATTTCCTCCACACATTTGTTTCTTTTTGAAACACGGCAAATAAATAAGTGTGGGGAGGAAATTCTATTATTTAAAAATACAAAAACATGTCTTTTATTTTTCTTTTTTCTTCCCTACATTTCGTTCCATCGAGGACGATGTAAATTTTAAGTGTGGGGAGGAAAATATCCATCTTGTGTATATTGTTTATATTCGTACATATATTTACTTGTAAATTTGAGGAAATTTCAAAAATTGCCTAAAAATTAAAAAATTTCAAAATTTTCAAAATTTTCAAAATTTTTGCATTGTTTATATTATATATATTGCATTTGTCCTAACTATTTTGATAGGCAACACATGAATCATCGGAGAAGACGCTTGGTAAAATTCTTCCAATCCTTTCTCCTTTATCCTTCCTTTTCTTTTTGTATATATAAGCATGGAGGAGGACGGGATATTTGATGTGGGTGTTCCTTTTGGGAACCGTTTTGGATATGTGTGTGTTGTTGGTGTGCTGTTAGGACTAGATATTGTATGCATTTAGACTAGACATGTATATATGTGTTCACTCTTGCATTCACATAGCTTGTTCATATGTGTAGTTTGCATCCATACACGTTGCATTTCGTTTGTAAAAATTTGCATGAGTCTAAATGTGGAGGGCGTATGTTGCCAATGATGATAATTTGTTTTGCCCATGTCATTTCCCTCTTGATAGCTCGTACCTCTTGATGACACATGTTAGGGTTTTTGCTTGCAAAAACCCGGAAGTCTAGCTTAACAATCAAGTTGCGACCACCTTGTGAGACCGTATTAGGCCCGAGACTTGACCTAGGCTTGACATAGCTACTAAAATGTGAGGATAGAGCCTCCATATGGCCGGCCCATCAAACCGGTCCCGTTTAGGTTATGAGAGTAGTTCTCCTTACGTGGTATGTCATGTCAAAACGCATAAGTATGGTGCTCATTCCTTACCGTAGAAGTGTCGGTGTGCATATTGAGACAATTTTGTTCAAATAAAGTAACCTCACTATAGCCAAATAAGCTTTTGTTATGCCCTTGAGTCAATTGTTTCCTTTTGTTAACCCATTTTGAGCCTAAGCCTTATCATTTCTATTGCCAACAAAATAACTACATCCCATAAACAACTCACCTTGGTTTAGTAGTTCGTCATTGTGGTTCTTTTGTGGAGTATATTTGGGTTGAAATTTTGACTCTCCTTGAGGTGTATGATCTTAATGCCACATGAGTGAAATGTAAATTTTGGCTACTTTTGTTTAATAAGAGGTGAACAAGTCGTGAAAAATACAAGAAACAAAATCAAATAGAAAAGAAAAAAAATGAAGAAGAAAAACAAATAGAAAAGGAGAAAAATGAAATGAAAAACAAAAAGAAAAGAATGTATATTTTGTGCCAAATAAAGGGTTGGTAATTTGCAAACTGAGCTTGTTTTGAAGAGTATTGAATAATTTTTGAAAATTGCAATCTTGCCATATTTTGTGGAAGAATTCATTTGCATGGGTAGAGTTTAGTGGATTGGTTAGATGTGGCGACTACTCGATCTTTAGCCCCACATTTCCTAAAAACAGGTGTTTGCACCAACCCCTTTTCACCGAACCCAAGCCCCATTTCAACCCGATTGTCTCTTGTATGTGCATCATTTGGCATTTCTCTTGCGGATATTGGATGGAGTACCATATTAGATTGCGGGCATGCTTCGCAAGTCGAGTTTAGGAGAGTGATTTTGGCTACATTTCGTCACAAAAACCACCCCGTTCTTTCATTTGAGTGACTAGTGAAACCCGTGAGAGTCGGTCTTTGGTCTCCTTTGGTCAAAGGTTTGATATGGAGTCGAATCTTGTGTGTGTCGTGTCATTCTTGGGAGTATAGCGAAGTGCTTCCCCTTTCCCGCCTAGAATTTGTTTCTTAGGCACTCTGTGTCGTCAATGTTGGCTACTTGAGCTAGAGTTAGGGGATAGACACCTTGGTGAGACCTTGAGATGGCATCCTCCACTAATGACTCTCTTTGTTCGGTTTTTTAAAGCAAAACGGCCGCTTAGATGAGGAAAGCGGCTTTGACTTTTTGTGATGCATCTTATGTGCTATTTCATGCTTAAATATTTAGATGTGTCAAAATTTTCCGCAAGCCCCCACTTGCCTTGCAACGGAGCACATACCTCATTGTGTTTCGTTGTGAGTTGAAGGGACGGAGAAGGCCCGTTAATTGTCTTTCATCGGATATTAGTAATTTAGCTAGTCCATTTATATTAAGGGTCTTAGTTTAATTAATGAGCTTACTCGAGGACGAGTAAGGGATAAGTGTGGGGAGATTTGATAACACTTTATTTTACTCGTTTTTTACCTCACATTTTATTTCTTATTTAGTCAAATTAGTACCCTAATTAGTGATTATTCACTCATTTCGGAATAAAATAGGATATTAGCTAATCTTATCATAGTTGTTATCTATTTATATTATATGTCGGATTTTGGTACTTCCCTCGTATATTTTATTTGTGTAGGTGTTGAACTCGAATGAAAACCGAGTAACACTAATGGGTCAAGACCGAGAGTGAAAGAAAAGCAAATGAAGCCGTTAAGTGGAATTCCAATGATGATTAGTTGTGGGTGTGGCTTGTTGATTTGGGCCGAAAACATGGGTCTTTTGCTATATCCATGTCTCCACTTGTCCAGGCATTCTTACCAACGAATGAGAAGCAAAGCCCAAGTTTTTGTCCTCTTGCATTCACATGAAAACGAGAAAAGAGGGGTCCGCAGAGAGCCATTCATTTTTCTTGTTCTTGGTTTTCAATGGGCACTGCGTCTTTGGCTAGACAGAGAAGTCGAAAGGCAGGAAAAAGAGAAAAAAAAGTAGGGTAGTAGTCAAAAAATAAATCCATTTTATTCTTCATTTATTCACATCTCATAATTAATTTAGGGCAGAAATTAGTGTTAAATGAGTTCAAGTTTCAATCTTTTGTAATCCTATTTGAAGATCTATGTTCATTTTCCCATTTAATGCAAGTTTGGTATCATTTCTTCTCCCCCTTTCTCTTATTATTATTTAATTATTGTTATGTATTTAATTAGTTTAACTACTTTAATTAGTCCAAGATTTAGTCTTTATTAGTCTTACCTTGTTTAATGTTAGTTTACTCATGTTTATTAGTCATTAAATTTGATTAAAGTCTCAATCTTTATTGTTCTATTGTTCTTAGCACCATGTTTAGTATAATTAAAAATGTAATTAATGTTAGATTAGTAATGAGTAGTGAGTAGTATTTTTACTAGGGTTTGATTAATCCCTAACATGCCAAGTTTACATAATTAAATCCCATTTTGACTAGTTGTTGGGTAATTAGTTTGGGTTAATTAAAGGATTTGACTTGTAATGTTTTATTTGGGATTGTCGTTGACTTTTGACCCTTGACCGTCAACGGGAGTTGGCTAGGTTGGGAGTCGGCTCACCTCACTTAAACTAGTTGCCAACTCGAGTTGAACCCGGGAGGGAGAACTTGAGGAGGGTGCCTTTAATTTTCGGTTTGAAATCGACCCTTGGGAGAGGGAGTGGGATGACCGGGAATCTATCGTAGTCTTAATGACCTTGACCAATATTTGAGTTGGGGAAATCAAGTCATGAGCCCGGGAGGGAGTTGAGTCGATACTACTAGTGTCCTATTATGAGCCCGGGAGGGAGTTAATAGGCGAATTAGAGGCGTTTTCCCCTTGACTATTACCCTAACGATTAATTAACGGGATTTATGATGGTAGATGGGCATGTTAGTGGATAAATCGGACCCTAGGCTTTCCTTATTGCTTAAATCTTTATTTCATTACTTGTTTATTTAGTTTAGTAATCTTAGTTAGTTTAATTTAGTTAATTAGTTTAATATCAATCAATCTCATGATCCGCGTTGCTAGCTTGTAATCTAAGACAAAACTAGTACTCAAACTTGATCTCCTTGTGGTTCGACCTCGACTACCCTTACTAGTTGAGTTAAATTGTTTGATCGGGTACGACGACCTCTACCCCGTTATCAGCCATGTTCTTGATTTAGTTTACAATACAAATATACAATTGAATTAGACATGAATTTGACCCTATCCTAACAACCAAAGCGTCTTGCTTGTGACGGGCTAATTCCGTCACAAGCTGAAAACCTCTCACAAAAAGGGAGAGGGGATAAGGTGGGGCACCTCAAATGTGCTCCCCCACTCACCTTTCATGGGTATTTTGTGAGAGGAAACGGTATCCGTCACAAGCGTGTGACGGATATCGCCGTCTTCAATGAGAATTTGTGCCTAACAAAATAGTGCGAAAGAGTGGACCGGTTTTAACCTTTGGTAATGAGTATCACTCATTAGCGACACCAAAGTTGAATTGGTGAATACAGAATGTGAGCCAAAGTAGCATCAAATTAGGTTCACCAAAATGTAAACATGAAACAGCTCATAATCTCCATTTAGTACCACAGTTCTAAAAAAACACACAAAATTCAAAAACATCATATCCAAAATCACCACAATCAAAACTAATGAAATCAATCAGTACCTCGAAATCCACTACATCCATCAAACCGGTGTTTACTAAGATATAACAAAGTCACAATTGGGGACTAATGACATAGAAACGATATTCATAGTGTTGTTACTCTAAAAGTAAGTTCGATAAAACAATCTCCTAAAGCCCTCGGAAGCAAAAACAGATCTGCATTAAAGCACGGTTGGTCTCTTTAAGAAATCTGCATTTTCTTGCATGTTTACATTTTTCAAAATATTTGACGGGACTTAGAGAAATGTAAACGACCTATTTGAATGGAGGCCGTAATAAACATACGTGCCCACAAAGGCAATCCACTTTGATCAGTTTGACAGGACATGAATCAGGGATCTCGGGTATAACTGGACATGACATTGGATCACAGTAGAGACAATCATCGTCCTGAAAAACGAATACATGAAGAGAAACATTAGTGCATAAAAACGCTCATTAATTACATAAATTAGGTTACTTAGTATACTTGATTGACTATTGATACTAACCCAATGCAAGTATATAGTTTCTAGTTGAGGAGATTTTTCAAGCAAGCCTGTCACATATCTCCAATCGTCATAAGGACAGTGCTGACCCCCAGAAATGTTTAATTTCGAAAGTTTATGAAAATCAGGCATTTCCTCGAGGTCGGCTTCCATAAGAAGAATCTATACCATGAGTCCATGATCAAGATGTTAGAAATGAGGCAAGGAAATATGTAGGAAAACAAATAACATTATTATCCTTATATATATATATAACTCAATTGAGTCCGATGAGAAACATAAACTTGTGGCTTTACAGGCAGTGGCATTTAGAAGTTCAAGTTCATAATCGAGTGAATCCTCACAATAATCATCTTTACAGTGGTCGAACCGTAACTCTGCCGTGACAAGACTGCACGAGTTGTTCCATGAAGGAATGATTTTCACACCAGTACTGCAACTGTAAGATAAATGCGCCAGATTAGGAGCGTCAAACACAAACAACCCTTTCTCAAAACAGCAGTTGTCTATTGTTAAAATTTTCAGTAGACTACTTGAAATGATAGCATGACCTTCAGTATCACATTTGGAAGAATTGAGATTAAATTCTTCAAGCAATTTGCAGCCAGAAAACAATCTTTTAATTGAATCGTAGTCGAAAAAATCGACATTCTCCAGATGAAGGATCTTCAATTTTGGCAAGAAGGTTGGTAAACGAAGCTTGATTTCACACCCGTTAACTCTCAATTCCAATCTCACTAGTGTTTCACACATCACGAGGTTATTGGGAAGCAAATATCCCTTCTCTACACTAACTTGATAATGAAGATCCTGAACTCCCTTCTGTACAGCAGTACTAACCCATCGATTGTAATCCGAATTATCATAGCTGGTTCGACAGATTAAGCGAAATTTATTGATAGGTAAGGTTTTGTGCAACTCCAAAACTTTATCAACAAATGCCTTAAAACTTATCTTCCGAGCTGCTTCTATTTCCTTGCATTCTTTTGTACTACCAAAGCACGGTTCATCTTCAAAAGAAAGGCATGTCGTCAATGTAAAAAGGTAACGCCATCTCGTTGATAGAACACTTGTGATCACAGCACATTTTGTTGGTAGAAATGAAAGTATGTGACCAAGGAGTTCATTAGGTAATGTGCTGATCCTATCCAAACAATTCCCGCTTCCTTGGTCTTCTACATGTTTGCCAAGTTTCATAGATGACCCCATGTTCTTTTAGGACTCTACCTGAAAATCAATGCAGGCACAACAGAAAATAAGTCAATGCTCGTACATATTCTTTAAAAAAACAGGAGATAGACCAGACCAGACCAGACCAGACCAGACCGGCCCGGTCCAATCCAGTCTATACAAGAAGCATTACGACATAGGAACAATATATTTTCAAACGTCTTCTAAGGCCGGGTCTGGCTTACAATTAGTCTTGCTATAGACGGGTATATCCGTCTATTTTTTTTTTTTTTTTTTTGACAGCATATATCCGTCTATTAAATACAATGAAAGTGGTGGTGACATTTTTTTGCCCGTCTTTCATTATAAACGGATAGTGTCCCACTTGTTGTTTGTCCTATTAGAAAAGTGGTATTGTATTTGGCCCGTCTTTCATTATAGACGGATAATGTCCGTCTATAACGAGAATTTGTGATTGATTGTTTTCCTGCTTAAGGCGTTGGGAATGTTAAGAGCGCCGGCCTAAGCCGCTACATCTACGGAGGCGATTGAGTAGTGCTCGCTCAAACCTATGTTAATCCATCGCGTGGTCACATAGTCCAAATCAAAAACCGACTCAATTCTTTTGTCAAAAGTTCTAATGATCAACAATACAGAGGTCATATAAATAATTAAATTTCAGGGGAATCAAAATCTTATTATCAAAATAAATTGACATTAACGGCAAAACCCCAAACAATATAATTCAATTATTAAAAAAACCAGAATAAACTAAATTAAAATTTAGGAGAAATTAGTGTACCTTAATCCTTGTTGAGTGAAGACTGTATGTGAAACTATTAGGATATTAGGCTAGGCCCATTAGGGTTACAAGATATGGCGGCTATCGTCTAGGGTTTATGTGTGACTTACACGTAATTTGTTATTGATAATAATGTGTGACTTACATGATTATGGCAAAGGTATTTATAATACCTCTCAACTTAGAATCTTAACCCTAATTTGGCTAACCCTAATAGTAGCCGGACCTAGTATAGGCCCAATCTCCTAATAGAAACCCTTGTTCGTTCTTATGTGAGAGACTGTATAGAGTATATCAAAAGTCTTCTTTAGTGTTCTTACCAAAAGTAGGGGCTACTTAAAAACAAGTCCAATTAGGGGTTGTTTGGTTCGCGCGTGGGTATGGATTTGGAATTAGGAATTATATTCGAGTGGTATGGGTTTGGAACTTGATTCCCCATACCATGTGTTTGTTTCAATTTTGGGTGGAATGAGATCGAATTTCATCAAAGTTAAAAAAATCTAAAATACAACATTAAAAATAATTATTTTTGATACTAAAAAATCATGAAAATGAAGAGCTAATTAAATAAATGTAAAAAAAATTTCATTTAAAATGTTCCACTTAAGTTTTTTTCATATTTTTTGATTTTATTACTTGATACCCATGGGTATCAATCTCATACCCACCTCCCCCTTGGGTATGAGAAACCCATACCTCATGGGTTTGAGGTATGGGTATGAAACCTCTATTTTTGCCAAACAAACACTTGGTATGGGTTTTACTTATTCCAAACCCATACCTCATACCTTTATGAGTTGAACCAAACACCCCCTTATTTCGAGGTCATTTTGTGTACGGGTTATTCGGATTTGCAAGGATTAGGGCTAAGTCATGTCGGCTTGTCTGGTTATTTTCGGGACAACTATTTTCAAGTTATTTATATATAAAAATCATTTTTCTAATAATAAATATTCGGGTCGGGTTATACTAGGTCATTCATTCGGGTACGGGAGGTAGATCTGGCAAATGGGACAACCAGGTCGGGTTTGGGTTGATCAAGTTTGGGATGGAAGACTTCGGGTCGGGCCATATTATTTCAGGTTTCGGATCAACTATTATCAAGTTTTTATAGATAATAATTAGTTTGCAACAATACACACATTTCACATTTGGGTCGGGTTTGTAACATTCCGTTCGATGTTTATGAGTGTCTTGATATTGGTTTTTCTAGTGGATAATATGTTTGTGAAACGGAGCTAGTGGCATTTGTGGATGGTAGTTGGTAATGTATGGAGTTAGTGTTGAGAGAGGCTATAATGTGGTGGATACGATATCGTGAGTCATGTTGTGGAGGTAGACATAGTTGGTGGAGTTGGCGTTAAGAGTTCATGTTTTATAGATTGGGGTTTCGTTTTGAGTTCTTAGTTGCGTTGTTGTGTCTTGGTCGAGTTTGTATGTTTGTTTTAAGTATGGGTTGAACTTCGGGGACGAAGTTCTTTTTAAAGAGGAAAGACTGTAATACTACGGTTTTATGAGTCTCTGGGTACTCTATCGAGTGGGCCTTACTCTGTCGAGTAAGGGTGTTTTGATTTAAGAAACAGTATTCTGCCTGTAGGGTAATCGATCGAGTAGCCTGGGTACTCGATCGAGTAAGTGGCACTCGATCGAGTACGTTAGTTACTCGATCGAGTAAGTGTGTTTTACGGGTTTGTTTTGACGGGTTTTGTTACTAATGCGGGATTAATATAAAAAGGTTCCGCCACTTTTCTTAAACACTTTTATCATCCTAAAACCTTTCTAGAGAAGATTGAAAGTTACGTTCTTCGCATTCATCGCATTAATGGCAAATCCCAAGGCTTGGTTGGTCGGATCATCTTATTCTTTATATCGTTGCGATCGTCGTGTCGAGGGTAAGTTCCTTGTATCATTTATATTGGGTTTCGTTGAGTTTCTTTAAAACCCTAATTGGGTAACTTGGGGGTTTTGGGAGTATTGTTGATGATTGTATTGTGATTGTATGATTGTATGTTTGATAGGAAGTGATTTCAGTGAAGGGCGATGTTGGTTAGCTGATTGTGACCGTCTGTGGATTGCTGTTCCAGGTAGGGTTTCTCTACTCGGTATTAATTACATGATTTGTGGTGATTGTGCTGTGTTAGTGATTGTTGATTGATTCAGACGGTTGGTGATTTGATTATGATTGTTGTTAAAGTATAATGTTGGTATTGTGACGGTTGTTGAATATTATCGTTGTTGATTGTTGGTGATTGTATCTGTCTGTGATCTTCGGGGTGCGTCCCTGGCTGAGTGGAGTTACTTGCGGGAGTGGCTTCACGCCCTTGATTCGCCTCCTGTGGAACCCGCCATAAGAGGGATGTGCACATTAAGGACGGAACATGGGGTTTATCGCTCGATGAGATGAGCGGGGCTTAGGTGGGAACGACTGCGGTCCCCCACTGGCGGTGTGGAGTACCTGTTGCGATGGGTACTCTGGCAGGGCTATACACTTTAGTGTGTAGTCAGTTGTGTGGAGATTGATGATGGAGACTGGGGATTGATGTGTTGATTGGGCTGCTTGGTATTTGTAACACCCCCATACTCCAAGTGCCTTACCAGGACCACTCAGGTATAAGGATGCCACCATCTCGGTTACCCGAGGTATGATAATCATAAGACAATGAAGAAACATACTTAATTAAATAAGTTTAAGTGATTACATTACAAAACCAACTGAAGCAAAATACAACTGTTCTCAAACTATAAACCAACTGAAAGGAACTGTCCTAACAAACACAGCGGAAGACTAAAGACTCTGATATGTGATGACTCCATCCCCAGCTAGATCCCACGCGTATCCAAGATATACCTGTCAAGCAACTGCTCACCACCCCCGAATGGATCACCACAGTTTTTAAAACATTTAAACGGGGTCAGTACTAATCACACAACTCAATATACATCAACAATAAGATAAACAGACAGCTGAGCTGTCACACACACACACACACACACACACCACCAACCAATTCCCATCATCTCAATCGACCGTCCACTTTGGACCACCCGCCGATGGGGACCGCACTGCCGTTCCCACCTAAGCCCCGCTCATCGTACGAGCGATAACCCTGTCCCATTAATGTGCACATCCCCTCCCGTGGCGGGTTCCACGGAGGGCGAAACTAGGGCGTGAAGCCACTCCCGCAAGTGACTCCACTCAGCCGAGAACGCATCTCGAGAACCATCAACAACCAATCACAATCACAATCACAATCACAATCATCATATCAAACAACTAATTACAGCACATCACCAATATCCCATTATGGGACTAATACTGAGTAGGAAATCCTACCTGGAAAGCACAACACGCAGACGGTATCTACAGCTGTATCAAAACGGCTCCTCTACGAATTCTCCTCCTATCATACAGCACATAAAGACTACACATCACAAACTACACACCAAAACCCCCAATTCCTAAATTAGGGTTTAACCAATCTTAACAAAACATTATAAAAACTATATTAAAAGCTTACCCTCGACGCAAGGAATCCAACGACACGAAAAACGACAAGAACCGACCGTCTGAACTCCGGGAATTGCTAAGAATGCGATTAGGAAGATGAAGTGGCTGCTTTCTCTCTTAAACGGGGTTTTAGGTTTTGTAAAAGTGAATTAAAACAATGACGAATATGTTTAAATACCTTAATCGCATAATTAACAAAACCCGAGAAAACTTCCCCGTAAAACCGGAAACTCGATCGAGTACTCAAGGTACTCGATCGAGTACCCCCTCACTCGATCGAGTACCCCAGCTACTCGATCGAGTACCCAACAGGTCAGAAACTATTTTATTTCGCAACTTGCCCTTACTCGACAGAGTAAGGGCTACTCGATAGAGTACCCCAAGACTTATAAATACGGAGTATTACAGTCTTCCCTCCTTAAAAAGAACTTCGTCCCCGAAGTTCAACCCATACATAAAAACAAACATACTAACTCGATCAAGACGCAACAACGTGACTAAGAACTCAAAACAAAACTCCAACCCAAACATGAACTCGTAACACCAACTCCACTAACTATTCCTACCTCCACAACATGGCTCACGATATCGTATCAACTCCATTATATCTCTCTCAACACTAACTCCATACCCTACCAAAATACTCATAACATCAAACGGAATGTTACATTCTACCACCATTAAAAGGAACTTCGTCCTCGAAGTTTACTCATACACATAACCTCATCATCCAACTGTCAACACTAGTGAAATATTCTCACACTCCTAAACATCACGCTACTACAAGCACGGTCATGACCTTTAATAAAATTAACCACAACACGAATCAACCTTTTATTCGACATCAAGACTCCAACTTCCAGATATATTACCATATGCACACCCATCAACATCTCTTTTATCACATCCTACACCTCTTAAGATAAATGTTACGTCCTCGTAACTCACTAATACTAAATCCTAGATACATCTCATTACCCTCTTTACCACCACATGTGCAAGATAACCGTTTATAAACCAAACACTCACCATTCTTATATTCAAGGCTCCCATACATAAACATTTCTCATTCCTCAACTCATTCGGCATAGCACCTAACCTATACCATAAACTCGTAGCAAAGTCACCATACTAACTCTCCATTATTACTGCAAAACAACATACCCTTCTATGTAAAGCACCTACCTCCCAAACGCATAACTCGCGATCCCCACTCGTTACGTACACGCACACTAGATCCTCAAGTTCTTTCTTCCATTACCGCAAAACTCATACACAACTTAACATGTCACTAATTCCCAATACCCTACACTCACTGTCTCAACAAAAGATTATGAACCACCTGCATCTTTCGGGTCATTACCACACATGTTCTACGACTCACTTGCCATTACCATGTCTACTGAAACCTTAACTAGACCAAGATCATAATTATTGTAACAACCTCTCACAACCGTGTCCCATTAACAGAATGTCACTATACCATGACAACAACGAAAACATATACAACTCTCTTTATATTAAACTCTACCCTCCTTCTCAAATTGAAACTTGTAAGAAACATTAGCAAACAAAACAATAGTCTATTTGTCCAAATGAAACGCACAGAAACAACAACAAATAAAACAACAATCTATGTATGACTGGTATGTACTTTCGAAACTCGAATCATAATCATCCCACCTACTCCACCACAACCGGTGACGGCATCACTACACCGCCACCAACAGCCACACCGCAGTGCGAAAATACCCGCATCACAATACTAAATAACGTGCCCGGATCACCACCCGAGGCACCACAACCACATCGATAGACATCACAGCTACATACAATTCTCACTAACACTGACTCAAAATAACTTCTCAGACAAGAAAACTTATTCAAATCCACTTTACCAATTCAAAAAGCAACATATTATATGAATTAAACAGATAACCTCATGAATATCATCCCCTTACCATATCACAGATTAACATGTATCGTGAATATATACAAACATAACTAGTCATGCCAAAACAGTCAAACTATTTCCTTTTAAAACATCATTCCATCACGCTATCGTATCCCACATGTATTACCGAACATTCAGATAACAACTTTATAATTATCATATCATACCACTTCTTGTGAGGTCAGAACCTCACACAAACATTTATATATAACATAGACCCATAATCACATCCAACCAGTCAATCCTGATCACGTAAGTTACCACTCAACATAGGCTACCTGTCGCCCGAGCTTAACTCGTATACACCTCATAACATATTCTCCCTTTCGCATATCCATCATCCTCTGCCAAATGTAGCCACACCATTAATACTCAACTACTAACAACCGCCTCATATAACCACATCTTATACTCTTTCATAACCATACTTATCAATCTTGTCCCTACAAAATCAAGCTCTTTTGAATTGCTACCCTCTTAATATACCATCACTTCTTAACCATTAGTCATAAACCATAACACCACCACTGTTCGGACATCAAACCTCTTTTACTCATCTCTAAACATCACGATTTCTTTCTTATCTTTGGTTAACATTCCAAATAACTATCCTCAAATTCACCAATCAAAATTACATCAACATCATTCCCAATACTATCTTACTCGCATTTTCATCTAACCCTCCACCAATTATCGATTATCGTGCAAATTCTCCACTAACTTCTTACTCCCTTAATTCCTCGAAATTCATGATTAATCACGTTGTCCTGAAATTTCTGTACAATTGTTAACTTACTTATTCTTTATAGTATCGTACATCCCGATGATTCCTTACTTTTATATCACATAACTCCGGTGAATATTTTTTTTTTTTTTTTTCAGCTTACTTTTATCCTTCTTTTCTCTTCATACTCAACAATTCCATTTAATATCTCAACTCCTATTACTGCTACCTAACCCCTTTAGTGCTCCAATTACCTTCTCATCGCTCCAAAACTCAAATCTCCCTATTTCATGTCTATATCATCTCATTCTTTCTTACCTTGGATCCTTTCTCATCACTCCACCCACTCACACTTGTCACTAATTTGTCCATAAAAATCAACGTTTAATGTTCAAACCATTACATCTCCCTTTTTACATCTCTAGAAATCAAAATTCTTTTTATATCGTTAATCGTCCAATGAAATCACACATTAGTTTCGTCTCTCGATAACACAAATTTCCAAACTCAGTCACTATCTGCAAATCCACCTCGCGACATGTCTCCATTAAGTTCACTATATACCACTCTTCTCAATTCCTCTAAAATGACCTTTCATTACATATATTCTTACTCAACACTATTCCTAACCATCTCCCTCCATAATTCGTTATACATCTCAGATTGTTACGATCCGCATCCTTTCTTTCAATCTTTTCATTCTCACGTTCCATATACTCACATCATCCCCTGCCCACATTCACTTACTTTTACGTTACCCAACACACACTCATATCACTCATCTTATTTCATCTCAGAAAACATGCTCTATGTTTCAATTAAGCCATAACAATCTTCCTTTTCTTTTTCCATTATCTATCACAACACATATATCCCATGTCCTCCCACCAAATTCCTACTCACCACAGGCGTCACTCACTTCACCATAAGATTGGGTAACTTACGTATCAAGACCAACATACATGTAAAACAATGCGTAAAGAAGCAATATAACAACTTTGAATTAAACAAAATATGCAACGAATTCAAAAGATAAGCATATGACCCAAAACAAGGGTCACTAGATCGAGTACAGGCCACTCGATCGAGTAGGTCAAGATCAGAAGCACGTAAAACAAATCACCAGGGCTACTCGATCGAGTAACTAACGTACTCGATCGAGTGCCCCCTTACTCGATCGAGTACCGAGGATACTCGATCGAGTACCCCAATTCTCAGCACTGTCCAGTTTTCGTAAAACAGTCATAACTCACTCATTTCTTGGTCGTTTTGGGCGTGTGACCTATCGTTAGAATCGTAAAAGGACAAGCTATCACCTCCAATTGGAATCACATCAAAATCATTTATGAATCTCAAGTTATAACAGTTTAAAGACAACCTCTTTATAATCGAAAAACACAACTACTTGATTTTACTTCCAAATAACTTAAACAACAACCAAGCAAACAAAACCAGTCCAAAACTCATAAAACCAGTATTCATAATCATATGTTACTATTTTCAAAAGCCAAACAACAACATTCATCATGCACATAACTTATCTAATTTGCCAATTATGACTTACCCACATGTTTTTATTCTATCACTTTTCGTAAACAAAATCACAAATACATTACATCAAGTCCCCTATTCACATGTCACTACCACGATGATTCATCTTTTCCACTAATTCATCCATCATACCACATATTTATCCACCATATTCGTTCAACATATTCACTCAAAGACATGTTCAATTCACACTCCCAACCTTCTGTACTTTTACTCAACACGACAACAACAACATGTAGACTTACACATCGCTTTATATATATATATAGACAAAACACTTTTCCCTTACATAACTATAACATGCCAAATTACATGTATCAATCATTATACTTTCATGCTTTACAATCCACCAACATATAATTCACGTCATCATCATCAATTCATGCAACATACTACTACATAGATACACACAAAGACACAATATGCACATAACGATCCCGACACTTATCCCATGGTGACCGGTTCAAAATTGTAGGGCGAGTTCGCGACTTTAGGACGTCTCCCAAGTCTTTGCATTAGCTCCTACAACCTTTACCCCGGGTTCATTTTAATTGACTCCCTATGTTCATTAAGTTCATTGGTTACAGGTTTCAGGATCGTCGCTCTGATACCATTTGTAACACCCCCATACTCCAAGTGCCTTACCAGGACCACTCAGGTATAAGGATGCCACCATCTCGGTTACCCGAGTTATGATAATCATAAGACAATGAAGAAACATACTTAATTAAATAAGTTTAAGTGATTACATTACAAAACCAACTGAAGCAAAATACAACTGTTCTCAAACTATAAACCAACTGAAAGGAACTGTCCTAACAAACACAGCGGAAGACTAAAGACTCTGATATGTGATGACTCCATCCCCAGCTAGATCCCACGCGTATCCAAGATATACCTGTCAAGCAACTGCTCACCACCCCCGAATGGATCACCACAGTTTTTAAAACATTTAAACGGGGTCAGTACTAATCACACAACTCAATATACATCAACAATAAGATAAACAGACAGCTGAGCTGTCACACACACACACACACACACACACACCACCAACCAATTCCCATCATCTCAATACTGACTGTCCACTGGACCAGCCCTGCCAGTGGGGGACCGCAGCCGTTCCCACCTAAGCCCCGCTCATCGTACGAGCGATAACCCTGTCCCATTAATGTGCACATCCCCTCCCGTGGCGGGTTCCACGGAGGGCGAAACTAGGGCGTGAAGCCACTCCCGCAAGTGACTCCACTCAGCCGAGAACGCATCTCGAGAACCATCAACAACCAATCACAATCACAATCACAATCACAATCATCATATCAAACAACTAATTACAGCACATCACCAATATCCCATTATGGGACTAATACTGAGTAGGAAATCCTACCTGGAAAGCACAACACGCAGACGGTATCTACAATTTGTATCAAAACGGCTCCTCTACGAATTCTCCTCCTATCATACAGCACATAAAGACTACACATCACAAACTACACACCAAAACCCCCAATTCCTAAATTAGGGTTTAACCAATCTTAACAAAACATTATAAAAACTATATTAAAAGCTTACCCTCGACGCAAGGAATCCAACGACACGAAAAACGACAAGAACCGACCGTCTGAACTCCGGGAATTGCTAAGAATGCGATTAGGAAGATGAACTGGTCGCTTTCTCTCTTAAACAGAGTTTTAGGTTTTGTAAAAGTGAATTAAAACAATGACGAATATGTTTAAATACCTTAATCGCATAATTAACAAAACCCGAGAAAACTTCCCCGTAAAACCGGACACTCGATCGAGTACCCAAGGTACTCGATCGAGTACCCAAGGTACTCGATCGAGTACCCCCTCACTCGATCGAGTACCCCAGCTACTCGATCGAGTACCCAACAGGTCAGAAACTATTTTATTTCGCAACTTGCCCTTACTCGACAGAGTAAGGGCTACTCGATAGAGTACCCCAAGACTTATAAATACGGAGTATTACAGTATTTGCTTCATGTTGGTTTGTATCGTGTAATTAGTACTGACCCCGTTTAAATGTTTTAAAAACTGTGGTGATCCATTCGGGGGTGGTGAGCAGTTATTGAGCAGGTACGATATGACGCGTATGGGATAACTGGGATGAGTCATCACGTGGCAGTTAGAAGTCTTCCGCTGTGTCAGACGATGTTTTATAACTTTGATAGTTTTAGCAGTAGACCGTCTGAGAATCTTGTATTTCAGTTTAACAGTTTTGGTTTTGATCATGTAGTCACTTTAAATTATATTGTTATTTAAATTATGTTTCTTCATTGTCATTTGATTATCATTGCCTCGGGTAACCGAGATGGTGACGTTCTTATACTTAAGTGGTCCTGGTAAGGCACTTGGAGTATGGGGGTGTCACAAAGTAACTTTTGGTCGTATACTCAAGAACAATAGGGGGCCAATGTGCAATAGCGAATACAGAAAAATTTCTTTTCGGGATCCGGATTAATATTTAAAATCTATATACACATAAAAAAGTTATAAATTTATTTTTTTAGCCTGAAAATTAGACAAAATACGCAAAAAAATTTTCTGTTTCCGGTGTCCGCACACCCGGAAATGGCCTTAGTAGATCCGCCGCTGCCAATGTGTCTGGGAGGTCTCGTTCATTATTATCAAAGTTGAGAACAGAGGGAGTGAGGGAGTACTAAACGTAAACATATCATTGACACTTAGAACTACATTATGCACGGTCGATTTCTTTAGGTTACCAACCTGACATTGTTGGGTTTATGCCTTGATTCTGTTAGTCGCCGCTTCGAACGACTATGCGGGGGGGTCTGTTATTAGGCTAAGTCTGTCTTGAGCCTTTATTAGATCATTTTGTATTAGGTCTTAGAGAGTATTAATGTATTATATAAATACTCTAAGCCTCTACCTAGAGGTCATGCTTATCATACCGTCTGAATCTGTAATCTGAAAACTCCTTACATATCAATAAAACTCTCTCCCTTCTGCCCTGTGGGCGTAGCTAACACACTGTTAGTGAACCACGTAAATATATGCGTTTTATCTCTTTATTGTTCTTTATTTGTTCTTTCTTGCTTCCGTTGTAACAACATTAATTTCCACAAAGTACAAATACAACATTACTTCGATGCCTTAAAAAACTTTCCGATTTTCCAACGATTCTAATACTCCGATGTTACTAAAAACAAACCGCATTGTACGAATCACCCAACAAAAGAGCATGATCACAATCCCGAACCTATCTCCTCCAACTAAAAGACTCTCATATGTGTGAAATAACCACATATTTTCAATAAATTCATTATAATATGAGCAAATAATATAAAACCAAAGAGTTGTTTTACTTATAATTAAAGAGAAAAATGAATAAGCAACTTCTTTTTCTTCTCTTGAAAAGTTTTCTTCAGTCCATTTTCTTGCTTTATTTTCTACCTTCTTTAAGATATGATTGTCTTAACTCTCCAATTTAGCACCGGAGAGTTACTTACAATCAATACATCTTTAGCTTGAAGGTTAAAGATAAACATGAATTTAAATAGAAAATATTTATGAGATTTTAATCACATGAATTTTTTGGAAGTATTTGGTTTTTGGTCTCTTTCTCCAATTTCTGTGTTGGTTTGGAATGGAGATCTGAATTTTCGATTGTTGAATGTTGGTTGTGGAACGTGATTATTTTGGATCCGAGCAAAGTCAGTCGTTCCGTCAGGTGATTTTTAAAACGCTGTTTTTGCTGTTTAAAGGGAGGGACCCAAGTAACTCGCATTATTATTTGGTCGGCTTCTCTTTGCAATTTCAAGGTTTTTGTTGCATCTGCTTTACTCATTGATCTTCTTCGAGCAAGCTTTAGTTTTTCATAAAGATCTTTGCACATTATTATGTGTATGTTTGTTTTTTCCGGATCATTTTTGGTCTTTTCTTTTTCTTTTGGGCTTGATTTTGACTTTCTTTTGAGAGTTTTCTTTTTGCCCTTGGTTTCTTGGTTCTTCTTTGGTAATTTGAAAGGTTGTCTTTCTTTTACCGCTTTCATCCGCGAGGATGTTATAGGTTGATTTCGATTAACCTAGTTTCCTTACCTCATCAAAAAAAAAAAAAAAAAGAGAGAGAAAAATGAATAACATGGAAAAGTACGTCAGGGAGTTATTACACTATTTTATTAGTTCAATACAACAGTTGTTTGAAGCCCTTGGAAGTTTCATAATCAAACTCTTGTTTATCACATCACTATAGCAAATATAGCAATGACATCGATGAACGAACAATTTTTTAAGGAATCTAGAGTTTCTAAGAAGATGCTCTAGACGTAACAACGAACCGTTACTGCCACAAAATTTACGCACTTCTATCACTTGAGCATGACATGAAAACGGTTCACTTGGAGGTAACGCTAGATAATGACTACAGTGAAGAAGGCCCTGAAAAAAGAACATAATATGAAGATGTAAGAATAAATAAGTAAATAACGCAAATGAACCAATTAGTAAAGAGTTAACAAGGTATATATGTATGTACTTAGTTGATGCTAACCTCTTCTAAGATTATAGTTTCGAGTTGAGGAGATTTGTCAAGCAAGCTTGTCACATATTTCCATGAATTGGAATAAATGTAGCAAAGGTGTAATTTTGACAGGCTATGAAACATAGGCATTTGCTCTTGATAAGCAAGCTTAAGAAGAACCTGTAACATGAAAATCAATTTAATTATACGAATGTTGAAATAATGAGCTCGCTCACAACTAGACCTAGTAAAACTGGTTAACGGGCCGGGTTTGGGTCGGCCAATTCGGGTCGGTTTAGTTCAGGTCTCTCATTGATTTCGGGTCAATTCGAGTTTTGGGTCTGTTTCGATTCATGCGGGTCGGGTTTTTTCGGGTTGGGTTATTTTCGGATCAATGAATAATAGAGAAATATCCATTTCAAGTCTTTTCGGTTCAACTAGAGTTATATTGTGTCGGGTCATTTCGAGTTTGGTGGTTTCAGATCGGGTCCATTTTCGGGTCGGATCAGTTACGGGTCAAGAAAGCTTGGGGCATGTTCAGGTCGGGTCGGGTCAATTCGGGTTTTCGGGTCACTTTCGGGCGATGTAGTTCGGGTCACTTCGGGTCTCGGGCCAGTCTTTTCGAATCGGGTTGCTTTTACCTGCTCTACTCACAACCTCCCTTACCCCGACATTTGTTAGAGCCATCGGGCAATGTTACTGTTGAAAGTAAAAAAAATTTTGGGGAAATATATATCATATGCTCGTATATACCTCGACTGAACCGGAAAAAAAGATATAACTCTCTAGTTTTATAGGCAGCGGTCTTAAGGATTTCACCATCAGACTCTACTGAGTAAGAATATAAAGAATATTGTCTCCAGCTGAAGCTTAGCTCCGCCTTGACAAGAGAGCAAGAATGTTTCCACGAAGGAAATATTTTCACACCAATATTGCAATTGTATATCAAATATGCTAAATTAGGGGCGTCAATCTAAAAAAAAAACCATCCTTGAAATTGCAATTTTTTATTCTTAGCACTTTGAGCTGTCGAGTAGAAATTATACCGTGACCACTGGTATACGAAAGACAAGAATAGACGGTCAATTCTTCAAGCATTTTCGAGCTAGAAAACAATCTTTGCATCAAAAACTGATCAAAGAACGTAACATTATGAAGATGAAGAATCTTGAGGCACGGCAACAAGGCCGATAAAGGAATTTTGATAGGAGAATACCTATAATAACCACCCGTAAATTCCAATCTAACCAGTGTCTCGCACACTACGAGTTCATCTAGTAGCTCGTCATGCAAATTATTAAACTTATAACGAAGCTTTTGAACACCCTTTTGTACAGCAATACTAACCCATGCGTTCAAGTCAGATATTTCACAAGTGTGTTGACATACTAGGCTAAATTTTTTGATGGGTGAGATTTGGTGCGATTGCAAGACTTTATAAACAAATTCCTTAAACCTTTGTTTTTTTGTTATGATTTTATCATACTTGCGATCACATGTTTTAAAAATTAGGGTTTGTACCATCAGGCCTGATAAAAGGGGCACATCCAATTCGAGTTCAAATCGAGTTAAATAAGTCCGGTGTTATTTGGGTTAACTTTAGTCTCGTTTTGAGTTTGATTCCATTCGGGTTTGTTTCGGTTAGCCAATTATTCGGTTTGTTTTATCTTGGCTTAGGTATGGAGGGAGCATTAGGTTAATATCAGATCGAACTTGGAAGTAGCGGGTTTGTATTGGGTGTCCATGAATTGACTTAATAAATTCATTAGTATATTTTTCAGCTGGGATGTTATAATTCAAAGTGACATTACTAAATAAAAAAAATCATAAAATTGAGTGCCTTTATAAGAAAATAGTTCGGGTTGATCAGTTTAGTTAGTATCTTTCAGATGTATTCAAGTTCGAGTTTCTTTCGAGTATGTCAAATTCAGTATAGTTTCAATTTGATTCAAATTTACGCATCGATTTTTCAATTTTTAATTTCTATTTTGCAAAGTCTAGAATACTAGCGATAACATGCCAATTTCTCCCGGAGTGAACTAATGATGATTCTACAGTATCAAAACAGCAGAATTGTTCAGTGACAAAAAACGGATGGTGAATTAACCACACCTTTTCCATTAAAACCATTATATATATTGTTAGACCACACTTGGTTGATGATGCCAAGTTTCATTGTCATTTAATGTTTTGCTTCTTAGTTATTGTTAACAACATTTGAAGTTTACAATCACTCATCAAGATGATGCAAGAATGATCAAGACGAAGAATTTCCCTAGCCTAAGTCAAATGTTGTAAACGAGGGTGTGTAACATACTCAACTTGTCAAGTGACAGCAGAACCATGCAACAGTTCAATGCACTGTTGCATCTGATATAACGGTGGAGATAATTTTACAAAGAAAAATTTCAAGCTTACAAATGTTTACAATTTCCATTTCAGAAATCTTTTAAGCAAAATTATAAGAGTAACATGCTTTATCATATGAAAAATATCTAAGCTTTTGGATTCAAAGAAGTACATATACTTTACCTTAAAAAGGGGAACTTTGAACTTAAGGAACTATGTCCTTTGCTTTATCATCAAATCTTTCATAGTTGTTGAAATCTTTTCATTGAGCCTTGTGTAAAAGCAAATCAGTTACACTACTTTAAAATCATTTAAAATAATGAAAAGTTTACATCATTTCCAAAGCTTAGATTTTTATAATATTTTTTCTACTCTTAGGGTACATGTTCCTTGCCTATATAAGGAGCTCTCTACCTCATTCAAAACCAAGACTTTTAAGAGCACTTTATTGAGTAATCTTTGCAAAGCATTTCAGAGTCAAAAACTTCTGTTTTTCTTTAAGTATTTGCAAAAACGTTTTAAGTCTTAAAGTCTTCAAATGTTTTCAAAAGTGCTGAAATGTCTCCATGTATCAGTCTGTTGCACTGTTGCATAAAGAGTATGTTCCATGATTCTCGTGTTTAGGTCTTAATTGTAATCTCCACGTTCTTAAGTAAACCACTGAGATTCTGACTCTGTAAACCGTTGAGATAGAACTTAAGTCTTGAAGCGGAGTAGCTTTGAGCAAAGGAAAGTCTTGAAGCGGAGTAGTTTCAAGCAATTGCAACAGGAGTAGGTTGGCGAGTTATTTTCATTGTAATGGTTTAGTTAAGTTTGAGTAAATTTCTAAACAAGCAATAAAATAACGGTTGGCCGTAAGCTCCGGAGTAGGAGCTGAACCGATTTTTAAACATCGTCTTGTTTGTTTATTTACTTTTACGTTCTTTTATCATTCGACTTTTATTCATTAATCTTTTGCCAGTCTTTGTGCAACGATCACTCACTCATATTGCATATAGACTGCTTTGTACCTCTTGTGAACTTACAATTCATTAAGTTTCTCAAGTTTGTACTTAATAGCTCTTACTTGTGTTAGTCTCTAACCAAGTAAAGGAGAAATTTTTTAAAACGTACACCTAATTCACCCCCTCCCCCTCTTAGGTGTTAATCGTTCTTAACTCTTCAATTGGTATCAGAGCCTCGTGCTCTTGATATTGGTTAAATCCAAAGAGTTGATCCTATAGTTATGGACGATTCAAAACACACTAAGTATCCCATCTTTAAGGGAGAAAACTATGCCTGGTGGAAACACCGCATGGAGCACTATGTCAAAAGTGCGGACTATGAATGTTGGAAGATCATTCAAAAGGGTCCCCTCGATATCACGGTCACTAATACCGATGGTACTAGTGCCCCTAAAGACGAGGATAAATATGTTGAGGCTGATTATAGAAAGGTCGAAAAGAACTCTAAAGCCATGTCCATTCTTCAATATGGCATTGGTGAACAAGAGATTAACCGGATCTCCGGTTGTACCACGGCCAAAGAAATTTGGGACACCCTAAGCCTTGTTTATGAGGGAACGTCACAAGTTAAAAAGTATCGTGTTGATCTTCTCATGCAACAATATGAGATGTTCAACATGACAAGAGAAAAGTCAATTAATAGTTTGTCTTCTCGTTTTTCTAGTATTGTCAATGACCTCAAGAGTCTAGGTAGAAACTTTGAATCCGAGGACTTAGTCCTTAAAATCCTTCGTAGCTTAACTGAAAAGTGGCAACCGAAGGTTACGGCTATCGAGGAAGCTAAAGACCTATCACTCCTCACCCTTAATGAACTAATGGGCCCACTCATGGCTCATGAGCTAACCCTCATGAAGCGTTCTAGTGAAAGCTCTAAAGGGAAAGGACTCGCTCTTAATGCTCTCTCAAGTGATGAGGAGGATGGAGATGACGAGTTTGCAATGTTCACAAAAAACATTGTTGGAATGATTAATGGTCGAAATTCTCAAAGGTACAACAACAATACTAGTAAACGACGTTTTCCAAAGAAAAGATCAAGTTCCACAATTGGTTGCTTTAAATGTGGTGACAATGGTCACCAAATCAAAGAATGTCCAAAGTGAAATGACATCAAATCTAAGGAAAAACGTGACTTTGCCAAAAGAGAATACAAAAGCAAAGTGATGTCGGCTATTTGGGGAATGTCTGATTCCGAGGAGGACGATGTCCTTGAGGAAGAATTAGATGCCAAATTGTGCCTTTCTTCTCATCTCAATAAAGATGTTCCAAAGTCATCAAAAAAAGAATACGTCAAATGTCTTATGGCTCACTCAGTTGATTCCGGTTCAGATTCTGAAAATGAGGTAAATAATCTCAAGAAAAAGGCTCGATCTTTCTCCAAAGACAAAGTTTGTCTTCTTTTAGACCAATTTATTGATAAGTGCCGTGTCCAAAATAATAAACTAGAAGTTATGCAAAATGAAATTGAGGACATAGCTGAAGAAAATGTCAATTTAAAAGAGTGTCTAAATGAAGTTGATCAACCTAGTTTTTCATTGAGTCTTGAAAAAGAGATTAAAAAGTTCCGAAAACAGAATCTGTTTCTAGCTAAAAGGGTCGATGAAACGCATGCAACAGAGCACTGCACTGTTGCATCTGTGTCCTCACTAACCAAAGAACGCGACCAACTCTTGATTGATCTACCAACATGTGAAAGTCAAAAAGATGATCTTGTCAAAATTGCTGAAATATTGAACGACGAGTCAAGTCATGTTAAAAGTGCTTTGGATCGAGTGCAAAAATCAAACGATGACCTTCTTGTTCAAATTGAAACTCTGAAAAAGGCTGAACAAACTCATGCAACAGATGATGCAACTGTTTCATCTGAGTCTAAAAAGGAAATAGAGACTCTCACAAAAGATGTGTCTTCATTAACTAAGGAATGCGACTCTCTGGTAGCTCACCTCACTTTGAGTAAAAAAGATAATAAGCAACTTGAGCAGATTGGCTTATTACTAAGTGATGAAGTAAGACATGCTAAACACGCTTTCGACAAAGTAGGTCAATTAAATTTTAATCATCTTGCTAAAATTGAAACACTAACCAAAGAGCTAGATGAAGCTAAGATGTTTTACTTAAAATGGGAAGGAAGTCAGAATGTTTTGGAGTTTCTTCTAAAACAATCACAAGAATATGAAAACCGTGCAAAGAATGCTGGACTTGGTTTCAAATACAACAGTCACACGCACTGTTGCACTCGAAACCATGACCCAAGCAAAACTGATTTTCGAAGAAGAAAGTACGCTGGCCTTCCCGAGTACATCATTTGCAACTACTGTGGTAAAACTGGTCATGAATTTAACGGTTGTGAAAAAAGAGTCATTGACTTAGAAAGAAGTACTAAAGTGGCTAAACAAATTTGGATTAAAAAGGAAAAAGTCAAGAAAGTCGTTGTCAAGAAGGAACCCAAGCTTGTTTGGGTTCCTAAACTAAACGTTTGATTTCTTGTAGGCATTAGCGAGCGGCAGCAGCAATTGGTACTTAGACAGTGGATGCTCTCGTCACATGACGGGAGATGAAAGCCAATTCCTTTCGCTAGAAGCCTACGATGGTGGCATGGTGACTTTTGGTGACAACAAACGAGGTGAAATCATTGGTATTGGAAAAGTTGGTAAGTCAAAGTCACTATGTGTCGACAAAGTGTTGCTTGTCAAAGGTTTGAAACACAATCTCCTAAGCATATCACAATTGTGTGATCGAGGTAACATCATTGAATTTCTTGCTAGTGAATGTAGAATAATTGATGGAAAGACTAGAAAACTTATTCTTGAAGGAAAACGTGTCAAGGATGTTTGCATGACTAACTGTAGATACCCGTATTCGTCGATATTGGAATTTATAGAGAACCCGACAAACACCCGATGATGATAGGACGCCATGTATCTTCTAGTTGGCATTGTCATTATTTGGGCTCGTTTTACGATGTAGAATGAGCGTTGTCGACGGAGTATTTTATTAATTTAAATGATATTTAAATTAAAGCTTTTTTTAAGGTAAGTTCATTTTATTTTATTTTGAATTTATTTTCTCGAGTTTATTTTATTGAAAATAAAATAAATAATTGTTTTGAAAAATCATTTTATGAGTGTATTTGATTTGAAAAATCGAATTTGAAAATCGAAAACTCGTTTTAACCACGCGTTTTGGAGCTCGATTACAGCTCGGTTTTTGAGCCCGTTTTCTTTGCGAGTTGGCACGAATCTCGCGAGTACACTAACCAACCTAAGCCTCTACCCATCCAACCCCAGTTCGAACCCCCTTAACCACGGCCCAAATCCCATCCCAAATCCTCCCCAAACAGCCCGCGTAATAAGCAGCCCCCCCCCCCCTATTTTGCGTGCTCAAACCCGAGCCCAAAACCCGCTCCAAATACCACCAAAACCCGTGCCCATTAACCCTAACCAATACCCTAGTATCCTACCCATATTACTTTAGCTTAACCACCAATAAAACCCCTCACAAAACCTCTCAAACCCTCACAAAAGCTGCTGGACAGGAGCTATGTGCAAACCGAGCCCGTCTGCCTCTCCCCTCTAAAACCCTACCTTAACTCCTTATAAATACCCCCCCTTTGCCATACATTCATTCCTCTAAGTTCTCCATACATACTACCTTCACTTACAAGCTTTAAACTCCAGAAACAAACCCTAATTGCCTCCCAAAAACCCTCGACAAAACCGACTTACAAACTGAGAATCAGTTTGTGTGTCCTCTTTGAAACCGTTTGTTCAACCATCAAACCTCCATTAAAATTCAAGTTTCTTGTTCCAAATTAACCATACAACATCCATCCACACATTAGACAAAGATTTACGAGCCAAATTGCCCTTGAGAGTACACGAATTCCCTCGAAAAACAGAGTGTTATACACTCTGTTTTCGCGGCTTTTCCTGTCTGTCCAGTTCTGTTTGTGCTCGTTTTTCGTGCCCAATAACTCAAAACGATCAGGGATTGTTTTAAGATCTCTGTTCTACTCTCTTTCTAGTTTTCAAAACATCTTTTAAATCGAATTTTCACCGTGAAACGAGAGAGAAATCGCAGTTTGAAAGTTGCTGTCCAGATTTGAAAAAAAACGTGTTGTTTGCTTTGTTTCTTCGACGACGACGGCCTCTCGAGATAAAATCTACCATCGATTACGACCCAAGATGGTGTCAACGATACATGTAGGTTGAGGGCGCATCAAATCCTCCTCTTTCTCCCTTTTATTTCATTTTTTATGTTTGTTTTCCTATAGTTCGTTTTTGTTTGTTTATCGTTTTTGTTTATCGATTGTTATCGTTAACTACGAAACTAGTTTAGTCCGAGTATGAGTTAAAGTACCACCATGAGCACCCGCGTTGACTTGAGATGGGAAAGAAACCGCTACATCAGTCGGTCATACACCCCCGTCTCATTTACATATCCTCGTGTTCAAGGTAGGGCATTAATAAAACGAATTCTGACTTCGCTCTTCGCTTTTGACCCCTCTCTTCTCTTGTGTGATTCGACCTACCCCTGGACCATTTACATGTTAGTATGACCTCTGATTGTTTACATGTTAGTTGCATCTAAATCGACATAGAAACTTCACATGTTAGGGTTTTCGAAAACAATGTTTGCATATCATATATCGTAGTAGCTATGACCTTGTTTGAAATCCGACACTTGACTTAGTAGAGGCCGTTATTGACGGGCGGGGTTAGGTGTCCTTATGGGCTTCCTAACACGTACCCTCACCCCTTACTCAAGATCTATGGTTTGTGGATCCGTCTAAATACCATTGGATTACGAGAGTCATTCAAATCGAGTGATATAGGGTACAAGTCTTTATCTTTAATCACTCGTAGTCGATTGGCTTTATGCTTTTCGATGAAAGGTGTAAAGTTGACTTGAACGGTTCCAAGTTCCCATAAAACTTGGTGGCGACTCTAATTTGTCTTAATTCGATTCGAAAGAACCTCGAGTCGATTATGCCTAGTGTGGATCCCGCGGACGCAGTTCCCGAGGGCCTTGTCCACAGTTTGGCGACTCCGCTGGGGAAAATAGGACTAGTTACACTTTGTTTCTAGGGTCTTTTCCTCCGAGGTGAAACTTGAGAAGAAAGTGTTGGAAAGTAAAACATTTATCATAGTGCTACGATTCATGCATAAACCCTTAAGGATTTTCCCGGGCCGTCCCAGCGTTTCTTTGTGATGCGTGGGGGGCGACGTCCCACTATGCCAGGAACTCGCACATTGCTTGCTTCCGCTCCGCCTCGCGTGGTTCTTGATGGTGGGGATGCTCTTCTAGGTACTCTACCTAAAGGCCCTTGCTCTATAAGACCGCAAAAGGATGGAGGGCATATACCTTCTTGTAGAAGACTTGCCGAGACTTAGAGATGTCTAGGAGCATACATCCTTATAACATGAGAATGACAATGTGCAAGGTGTTTTCCGAGTCTTTTCAAAATTTTCCATATCGATTTCAAAACCGAACTTTTGAACAACTTACTTTCAAAATAGCATGGTTTTAAAAAAAACGCGGAATGCTGCCCAAATAGGACTAGATTTTTCGGCCCAAAATGAGCTTTTATAGCCGGCATGCTGCCCATTTCAAAACTCACTTTCAAATCAATCCTTCGTTTTTCAAAATCAATCCAAAATGCCTCTCGAACCTTAACCAAGCATGAAATGCGTTGAGTCGTGTCCGGGTCCTGGCCGTGTTTGGCCAGGCGTGTTTTGTTTCTAAGAGTCTAGAACACGACCTTGTTGGGTCACCCAAGCTCACCTCTTGGGCTTCGAGTCATGTTGGTCGGCCTTTTGGTCTAGGATAGTCCACATAAACGTCCAAGCTAGGCCATTTAGGGCGTTTCACTTAAACCCAAGGACTATGTTGGTCCAATCACGAGTTTAGTCACACCTAGTCTATGTCAAGTTCGGTCTAAGACCCAAGTCATGAGTCTTTATGTCAAGCACCCTCCACATATGAGCTAGACTGGTTCATTTCAAGGTTTGAGTCGAGTCATGGTCTATGTAGGGTAGAAAACCCAAGTCACCTGATGTCATTCACACATTTGACCCCTCCCATATGGACCATGTGGTTCATTTTCTGGGTCTGAGTTTGTCGTCGATTCCATAATTCAAATCATTTGTCAAGTCAATGTTCACTTGGGTCTAAGACCGCTTTGTCCATTTCTGAGCCTGAGTTATGTGATCAAGTTCATTCAATTCATGTCAAGTCAAGTTAGGTCGAAGACCCGAACCAATTTGATTTAACCTTTCACAAACGAACCACCATAATTGTTTCAAGTCCATCCATGTCACGTCGACCTCCATTTGGGTCGAAGACTCAAATCCACTACCAATTGCATTGAATCCTTCACGAACGAACCACAATGTTCATTTTCAAGCCAAGTCTTATCCAGTCCGTTTGCATCCCGAGTCGTTCAATAGAGTGAAACCTCTACCAGTTTACAAATAAAGTCAAAACTTTGTCAACTCCTGAACCCGAGTCACATAGTTTTTTCCTAAAGTCAAAACCGAGTTGCAAAAGTGGGCCATTTTTTCAAATCGAGCATCTGATTCGACTCTTGAAAAGAGAAAAGTTCAAAATCGAGTTTGACAATTACAAGTCCGAATTTCTATTTGAGTCTTAGTCCGAGTCGAGTCTAAGATTTGTTTTCCCACAACTATTTCAAACTCCTTTTAGTATCAATGAAATTGATCCCGATTCCAGTCCTGTTTCCATCATCAAATCATTTCAAAATTCACAACGCACTCGAAGGGTTCTCTATGGTAGAAACATGTATTCCGTTGTAAATGGTAGGATACTTTAGGATCCCGTGTCGTTTCCTTTACCTATTCCATGTCTGGCGGTAGAAAACCTCCATCTGAACCAATGCTTATGACAAGCTTTTAGATGATTCTATGACGAACCCGAACTAGCTCCTTGTTTCCCCTATCGATGATGGAAGGCAAGCCTTTTCCCCATAACATCATCCCCTCTCGAAGAGAGAAGAGACCGACCCGTTGTAACAAGGATTTGTTAATTCTAACCCAAATTAGTTGGCGAAGCCCAGTTTTCAAGGTGTATCCATTTATGACTAAGAGAATGAATAGAAGATCATTTTCAAAGAGAGAAAAAGATGAAAAAGAATGAAAAGATGAAAAAAAAGGATGAAAGAAAAGAAAAATGAAAAAAAGAAAAGTGATGAAAGAAAAAGGAAAAAAGAAAAAAAGAAAAAAAAGATGTTGAAGTTATTGCAGAATGCTTTTGGTTGAATGTCGAAGTTACAGAGGCCAGAAGTCAAGTCAAGTACCCATAGTTGAAGTTCAATGGGCGAAGCCCAAAAGCTTAAGTAGTAACCTCTTTACCCCTAAGTCCTTCCTGAGACAGTTACAAGGGGATAGTCGGGAATTTTGAGAATCATTCCGCTTGTGTTGTTACACCCATCCTTTAGGATCCAGACATGGAAACTTGAACCCACATCATTTTTCCAACCCATTTGCACTCGGGTTTCATCAAACCTGAGACACCATTTCCAACCACGTTATAAGCCATAGCCCTTGGCCTTAACACCACAAAATGAACCTTCAGAATGACGGTCAACCATTCCAACTTTTTATTACCAAGCTCCACATCCCAAAGAACCACAACCTTTTGTACCAACCCTAGACACGGGATTTAACAGTACCTTACAAGCTAGAATGGGATACGACATGATATCTTAGGTGAAACCTTCGAGTGTGTACACACAATCAAAATGCCATGTTTATGCACCATGATCGAACTACGTCGGATTTGATTTCGCTCCACGCGAATACGTAGGCAATCCTTCAGAATAAGGGATTCAATCCACTCATCAACCAAGTTGTCATCTTGTCGGTTTCTTACGGGTTTTAACCAAGTCCAAATGAAGCCACCTTTGTTTGAGTCGGTCTTAGCACTCGATGTAGGCTAGGATAAGGATATAGGTTCAGATAAGTAGTGTCAAGTCTAGGAATGAGCTTTATCTAACAGTTTAGGCAAAGATGCTGAGTCATATAGATGTGGGTTTGTATTGGGAACAGAAAATATGAAAAACCCGCTGCAAAGAAAGAAGGCGTGGAAGAAAAATAGTAAAAGCCCGCTGGAAAGAAAGAAGGCGGTGGCAAGAAATGATGAAAACTCGCTGAAAAGAAAGGAGGCGAGGAGAGGAGTGACAGGATTGAAGGAAATGTAGATCTATATACATACTAACATACTCATATATGTTAAATTAATTTGTCATAAAATTATATATGGATTTTATGCATGCAAACAAATGATAAAATAGAGGAGAAATCATGTTCTTACAATGTGATTTCGATTCATATGGGAACAAAAGAGATCTCCTTCTCTTTTGTTCTTGAGCTCTCCAAATGGAAGAACAAGGATTCAAATGTAGAATCTCTCCCAAAAGCATATACCCAAGGAATACATCTTAATAACCAATATTATTTAGATCTAGTAATAATATTAGTTTTTTCTATAAAATTGATACAAAATAAATTGTATTTTTGCTCTTGAAAATTTCGGTCAAGAGATGGAGTAATTTTTTGTGAGTTTATTTCTCTAGAATTATCATAAATTGTAGAGATTTTTTGATGAACTTTCTTACACTAGAAAATTGGATGGGAAGAATGAATTATCATCAAAGAGAAAAGCTCTTCTCTCTTTTTTTGTGGAGTGGCCGAAAATTAGGCTTGGGTAGGATGCCCAATACCTTTTCTTTTTGCTCTTCTCAAAAGCTTTGGTTTTGCATGCCTACTTGTTAGCTTTTATCATTGTGTTTATACTTAAACAATTAACACAATTTCCACTAACTCCCTCCATTTATTTCGGTACACTCACATAAAATGGATGAGTCCATTTTATTTGTGATTTTGTCAATATGTCACATGTGACATATTTCATGGCATCTTATTTATAAAAATGTATTTTTAACCATTAAAAATCAACATATTAATAAAATATGTCACTTATAAAAATTATCATTGTAATTCATAATTACTTGTACCAAAAGTGTTTTCCGAATTATAAATTACAACATTCTGTTATTTATAATAAATTATTCATTCCGATTCAATTGTTTCTGTAAACAATAATTTCATCTAAGTAATAAAATAATTCGATTACTTAGACCGTGTCTCATTTAATCATATTTACAATAAGATACGTAAATTATACTCACAAAATCATCCGTCAATTTTAAGCAATTTAATTAACTCGTACGATAGTATACGATTAATTAAATAATCAATTAAGAGTATTTCCCTATAGGTATGACCTAAGGGGATCAATCGATCACCACCGCCGCACGAGTGAATAATGTCAAACTCTAGTCAGCCAATCATTACCGATATGTGTGGACCAGTTGACTGTAAAATATTACATCCCATATGTATTCTTAAAATGAGATTTAATAATGATATTTAAATCATGTGATCACACTATTGTTGAGGACACATTTCCCAACAATCTCCCCCTTGTCCTCGACAAGTGTGCGTCACCAATTCTCTTGTCCTATTACTATCTCCCACTCAATGCAAGGTGTCTTTCGGGTCGTACTTGCAAGTGATCATATCGAGAGTGGTTTCCTTGATCTGGAGAATAACTGATTGACCGGATTTATCCACTCTGGATACTATCCGAGCGTGGCCACGCATTTCCAGTTCATTACTCCTCGAGTGGCCCTGAGATATTGTTTTAACCCTGACAAGGGGATGGACAATTCCTATCGCACTCATTCCCTTCGACTAGCCACAACCATCATAACCCAAAATATGCCCGTTTGACCCCATTTACGAAGGTCGTAGTAACACAAATCAAAGTTAATCTGAAACTGTGCCATCTTAGGTGAATAGTCTTTAGTCAAAAGAATCGACTCATTAGCATACTATAGTAGCTCTTGCCACGACCAGGCTATATAAATTTGCCAGAACTCTATAAGCGGTCATTAGGCCCGACAAAAAGTTCCTAACAGTCTGCCTATGTGATCGACTAGTCATCTCACATGACTCTATGGCATTTGAACTTGCCATCAATCGCATCACACTCTAGTCACTTCGAGACGTCACCTCATACAAGTGACTATGGGCGAATACAATGTTAATCCGTGTTCACTTTAACGGGGTTCAATTGTCACTACAACCCGCTTGGATGTAACAAAGTATAAAAGGAGTTTTTAAAGAAAAACTCGAACGACAAATGCGATTATCACATATGAATAGTCAATGCCTGATTACTATTTCATATTCTATAATCTAATTTGATCTTGCATGTGGTTGTTAATTTCAATTCAATTGAAATGACATGACTCATCATGTTTAGCCTTTGAAAAGGCTTTGGTTAGTAGGTTTTATCAATTTCTTGTACCTTACTCAACCTTACTACATGCTCGTTTTCCTTTGTAATGTATACATTTGCATTACAAAACTTTCTGAGTACGTGTCGAGATCCAATCAAGACATAGGCCCTCTAGCCTAAGAATAGCTCCCTTTGTTTTCACAAAGTGTGCGGGACTCATCCTCTTGCACATCTCATGATTGCAAGTGTACTCAATTTCCGTTATAAATATCTCTCATTGTTCTTTATTGCCTAGAACGATTCTAGAAAATCTACTTCTTAATTAACATAGCCGCAATGGTATCTTAACCATCCTAATGTGTTTTGATTATGGTTTTGTCGGAAACCATGCGCAACCTCAATTGTCAATTGTCACTTTTGTAACACCCTTACACAAAATTGCATCATAAACACTTGCTTTACTTCCTTAATGCTTCTGCATGCACTTAAGGGTAATTATTATGGCTTACTTGGCAAAGATTACTTAAATTCGATTTTGAAAACAATTCATCATACTCAAAGTATATGAAGTGTTATACATCATTACTTTTAATTGATTCGGCAGCGGAAGCAAATGGAATCAATCAAATATGTTCAATTTAATTGAACTAGTCATGAATCTTATCAACATAAGACTTCTTACTGACGCTAATATCATGTGGATTTATCTTCATAAATCCAGATATTCAAGATGTATTTTAATACTCCAAAAGTCTTAAATCATTCTCAATGATCAATATGTTATCCACATATCGGACTAATTAAAATTTCCGTAACTCCCACTAAACTCCATGTATAAACACAACTTCTCGACTTATCGAGAAATGTTTTATCTCATGATCAAAAATGTTGATTCCAACTTATTGATGTCCTACTTAAGACCATCTCTTAAGTTGCACATTATCTTAGGATTGCAAGAATCTATAAAACTCATGACATGTATTGAATACATTCCTTCTTTTGAAGAAGTGGGTTTTAGATTCACATGCTGTATGCGTATCCTCATAATGAAACACAATCCCTAAGAAGATCCAAATAGACTTAAGCATTTCAATTAGTGCAAAACCCTTTGCAACCAATCTTGCCTTGAAATCTGTCTTTATTAGTGCAAAACCCTTTGTCACTAATCAAGCCTTTTATTTCGGATTCTCATGGCTCTAAGCCTTGTATTGAGTTGTGACTTAAACACTCTTATGTAAGTCATTTGTTCATTACTTTCTAGAAGTAATCCACTTGAATCAAATAATTTCTTTTGTAAGTTATAAGCTCTTTACTTTCTTAAAAGTAGCATGAATTCATCATTTTCAACAAATGACGAATTTAACCTCCTAGGTTTTAAAGAAACAACATCCTACAAAACGTCTCATGTAGCCAAGAAAGACCAGTTTCTTGTGACATAACATTCTTTGTGGCTCTTGAATAATTCTTGAATAATTTCTCCCACTCTGTCTTCTAAAAATAAACTTGTATTTTAGAAAGACAGCTCCACGAGCCACAAACCCGTCGTACTCGTGATAATTGAAAAGGAAAAATGAGCATTTGTTTCTTGTGAAAACTTACAAACATGGTACCCTTACCATTTCATATCTCATATGATTCGATTTAGTGGAAAAATAATTTAGACAAAAATGATAAAATCCACAAAAGGATCAAGTAACTCAAAGTAACTTGATTGAAGTCCAAACCATATCGAATAGCGTTTGATTTCTTATCCAACCACACATTATTCCATAATGCGTGATAAGAGAGATTAACTTGTGATACTATATCACATATCCTTTGGCTTACATCAAAGTCTTCACTTTGATAATCCCTTCACGACTAAATCGTAATTTCTTTAACTCTTTAAACTTCTTTAAAGATTTTTTTTTATTTACCTTATTAAGTTTCACATTAAGGTCAACTTAAATCGTTGGTAAAAGAGAATGATCAACCTATTATGGATGAATGATTTACAACCTCGATCTCCTTTTCAACCAAAAGGCACGAGACATCTTGCTTTGAATACAAGATACGCATATACCATTACCAATCTAATGGTTTCAAGAGTACTCGATAACTCTTTGCGTTCATCATTCCAAAATTTTAAGGTTTAATCTTGGGTTACCAATTTGAGTCTTGCATCATCTTCATGATATATCGTTCTAGTTTGGTTTAGAATATTATCACCTTGATAATGGGCTAGCCATATGTCAAATCGTGGTGTAAAGGGTCACAAAAGTGAAACCTCTTTTGTATCTTAACAAGTATGTATTCTTATTTAGAGTTTATG
Organism: Silene latifolia; assembly: GCF_048544455.1. Taxonomy (NCBI): domain Eukaryota; kingdom Viridiplantae; phylum Streptophyta; class Magnoliopsida; order Caryophyllales; family Caryophyllaceae; genus Silene; species Silene latifolia. The sequence goes on from NW_027413701.1 coordinate 1,916,186, forward strand.
TACTTAATAGTCATAATTAAGTACAACTTTAAATCCAAAAACTAGATTGAGTACACAATTACTCTATCTCTCGACATTATTGTTGCTAGTCGTCATATTCTAAGCATCCTATGTATCAAGTACAATGATGAAAACCTCCATTGGTTTCTAATATTGACGAAATAGTACTACCAATATTTTATGTTTAATCAAATAAACATTTAACGAAGAAGGTCCCATTAGATGTCCCACAACTAACTTGTTGATTCTTCAATAATTTGGGGTAGTTTCCTTTCTAGTGTCCAACATTTAAGACAATGGAAACTTTATCGGTCGGAATTGATAGGTTTAGTATCGTCATTCTCAACAACTTTACCTTTAACATTACCTTGTATCAATTCCATTATTATCTTTACTTCTTGAACCTCGTCCTCATCTTAACGGTTTAAGAGAATGCTCCCACTTAATTCAATGAGTCTTTACTTAGAGAAGCAAAGTTGAATCTTATGAAGATTACTCTTCATTTGTTCGTTTTAGTCTTAAAACTTTTATTGAAGTGGTTGCGTTATTTTGGTCAATTACGAATTCCAACAAATCTAATTACCAAACAATTTATCGCTTCAAGATACTTAATTCAATTAAGTATATGAATAACAATCCATTGCAAGTAGATGTGTTAGTCAAGAATCAAAAACCTGTTTGATAGTGAATAACTTTAATCTATACTCTTTACAAGAGATCCTTAGCAATGGTTCATTTGAGGTTTTAGAAGCAAATTCATATTTGTCTTTAGTTACGATATTTTAATGGAGATTTGAATCAAAAACGAAATGATATCGTATATGAATTGTGGTAAAGAAATAGAACAATATGATAACGGAATAGAGGAAAACTTAACATTTATCGTTTTATTAATACTTGTAAATAACAAGTAAATCATTTACATAGTGACCTCTACCCAACTATGATAAATGATTCCAAGATCCAAATTCATATTAACTTGGGCACGGGGTAGCCGATGAAACCCTTATCAATATAACTCGATGGATTAACTCTTTAATCGATTCTACTTTTAGAACTGTCGGTCAATAAAATTACTCTAATATTTATCTATAGCCCAAAACACATCAACAAGGGCACGGAGTAGCCGATGAAACCCTTATCAATAACTTTTGTTGAGTTCAATCCAAATTTCGAATAAATGTGTTCATTATCCAAACCCACATTAACTTAGGCACGGGGTAGCCGATGAAACCCTCATCAACATGAATTCGGTGGATAGACATTTATCACCCACTTCCCCTACGTAACAAGGTTTGTACCCCGGGGTAGCCGAGTGCACTCCCTCGCGAAATAGGTTTTCATGGTTTCTACTATTTGGTAAGGCTATGTCTCAATTAATTGTTTTAGCGAGAGGTCATGTCAATTTATTATCTATCACGTTTTAAGTGAACTAAAGCGGTGAACTACGATAATTCTAATTGACACGGTCGATAAACTCGATAAAAAGACAATGCATGTTTAGTTATGGCGATTTAGCAATGCATGTGACATAAAATAAAATGCAAGCATAAAAGTAAATAAATCCTAGTATGGCCTTTCCTAAAATAGAAAAACTATTTAACTATTACATTTCGGAAACCAACTCCATTGGTCCCTTGAACTTCGGTTGTGACACGCATCTCGAGGTAACACCGTCTTTATGTATCGCCATTCTTGAAGAAATCCGTCTTTGGGAACTCCGGAATGAATAAAATTACATAATAAATTACATAATTGCCTATTATACATCTGTAACTAAAATAAAATAAATCTATTAAATTACAAAACGGTGATACGAGATCACAATAAAATTACAACCGAATCGATATTCCCATACATTTCGGGAAATACCAATTAAAATCTAAGGCCATACTAAGTAAAAATACATAATTCAAAATTACATAAATTAAAATTATGACAATCATAAAGAAAAAATGCAGCATTATAATATGTATGAACATGCTCCATTTTATGCTAAATCGCCTTTAATTAGCCAATATCGTATATTACTCGGTTTTTACGGATTTGCGTGATTTCAACATTTTATAATCACAAAAATTACATAAATTCATATTTATGCATAAGTTAATTACCCTAACCTCTTAGGACTCAAAATTTAGTCTTCACTAATTATTTGACCATAATTAACTCATTATTTCTAAAATTGTTCATTAATGGACCAAAAATTACAAAAAATAAGCTATAAACTTCAAATAAATCACAAAATTTCAAATAAATTTGAAATTTGAAATTTAAACTCATGAACATTCTGGAAAAATACCATGACACTCATAATGTTCAAAATCTTAGGTTAAAAATTTCGAAATTTTCCGGAAAAACAATGTTGCGGTTTATCGATTTTAACTAAAATAATCATAAAACATGAGAAAAATTATATTCATTAACTTTTCAATTTTAGATCTGAAAAATGATAATAAAATGCAACATTTGATGTTTTTCCTAAGTCATAGATTATGTTTTATTAATTTTTGACTAATAATGTCACTATTTATGCTATTTTTCTTCAAAAATCCATAAATCATGCAAAAAGACTTCTTTATAGCCAATTATTTTACACACATCTTGTAAAATTGCATGTGACAACATATTAAATTTCTATGACCAGATTCGAAATTTAACTCATATTAACCTATTTTTCACCTAAATCCGAATTTAATAATGAAAAATCCATTTTTCGAGCATAACAAGTCCAAAAATTATGAAAATTTACAGGTTATCTGAAAATAATATATGTGACAACATATCCAAAAATCACTGGAAAATTCGAAGTATAGCAAATTTTAGACCGAAAATGACATTTTTACTCATAAAATCATATTTAAATGCCATTATTGTATAATATGAACAATAAAAATCCGTAAATTAACCAAAAATATCCTAAAACATTTTAGGATCAGAAATATTAACATGCATGAATTAATTTCGTGATATCTCATAATAACACAAATTTTACAAGTTTTATATGTTATTCTTATAACTCGGAAAAACTTTTAACCGATTTGCATGCAAAAACCGTGGCTCATGATACCGATTGAAGGAAATGTAGATCTATATACATACTAACATACTCATATATGTTAAATTAATTTGTCATAAAATTAAATATGGATTTTGTGCATGCAAACAAATGATAAAATAGAGGAGAAATCATGTTCTTACAATGTGATTTCGATTCATATGGGCACAAAAGAGATCTCCTTCTCTTTTGTTCTTGAGCTCTCCAAATGGAAGAACAAGGATTCAAATGTAGAATCCCTCCCAAAAGCATATACCCAATGAATACATCTTAATAACCAATATTATTTAGATCTAATAATAATATTAGTTTTTGCTATAAAATTGATACAAAATAAATTGTATTTTTGCTCTTGAAAATTTCGGTCAAGAGATGGAGTAATTTTTTGTGAGTTTATTTCTCTAGAATTATCATAAATTGTAGAGAGTTTTTGATGAATTTTCTTACACTAGAAAATTGGATGGGAAGAATGAATTATCATCAAAGAGAAAAGCTCTTCTCTCTTTTTTTGTGGAGTGGCCGAAAATTAGGCTTGGGTAGGATGCCCAATACCTTTTCTTTTTGCTCTTCTCAAAAGCTTTGGTTTTGCATGCCTACTTGTTAGCTTTTATCATTGTGTTTATACTTAAACAATTAACACAATTTCCACTAACTCCCTCCATTTATTTCGGTACACTCACATAAAATGGATGAGTCCATTTTATTTGTGATTTTGTCAATATGTCACATGTGACATATTTCATGGCATCTTATTTATAAAATGTATTTTTAACCATTAAAAATCAACATATTAATAAAATATGTCACTTATAAAAATTATCATTGTAATTCATAATTACTTGTACCAAAAGTGTTTTCCGAATTATAAATTACAACATTTACATTATTTATAATAAATTATTCATTCCGATTCAATTGTTTCTGTAAACAATAATTTCATCTAAGTAATAAAATAATTCGATTACTTAGACCGTGTCTCATTTAATCATATTTACAATAAGATACGTAAATTATACTCACAAAATCATCCGTCAATTTTAAGCAATTTAATTAACTCGTATCAGTATACGATTAATTAAATAATCAATTAAGAGTATTTCCCTATAGGTATGACCTAAGGGGATCAACTGATCACCACCGTCGCACGACAGTAATGTCAAACTCTAGTCAGCCAATCATTACCGATATGTGTGGACCAGTTGACTGTAAAATATTACATCCCATATGTATTCTTAAAATGAGATTTAATAATGATATTTAAATCATGTGATCGCACTATTGTTGAGGACACATTTCCCAACAAGGATGTTCCCAACAAGAGTGATGTGTGATGTCTAAGTGTTCTCATAAAATCAGTCTGTGTTTAGTGTCTGGGCGAAGCCAACGCTGTTGCTCTGTGAGTTTAATCCTCCTTGTCAATGCCAAGTGATCTTGATTCCCACGTGCCCTCGGGAGCACGCCCATGCCATACGATATCTCCGTCCCAAGTCCGACGGCCTTGTGATTTCCATTTGCCATTTTTTGGCGCCAGAATGGCCAATTTACATTTCTACCCCCAACAAGTCAACAATTGAATTAAAACCCGGGCACACTTAATGTTTTATTTTCCTTTTTGTTTTACGGTAGCGGGCTACGCCCACATGGTTTACGGGTCATACAGAGTGTCTGAGTCGTATTTCATGCTCACTCATCAAGGTTCTATATTTCAGAATTCCGAAATTTCAAAAAAAAAAAAACTTTTTGCAAATTATGGATAGATGATCCAAGTAGTACAAATCTCAAAGTTCAAAATCAAATTTTGGGTCGACGACCTAACATCTAAATGATTCGTTTCAAATTCAAATTTCGGGTCGATGGCCCAATTATTCAAAATTTTCAACATGTTCAAATTTTGGGTCGATGACCCAGTCTTTCAAATTCAATTTCAGGTCGACGACCCAGCATTCCAAAACTTCAACTTCAAACCTCGGGTCGATGGCCTAACATGCTAAGTGATTCAAAATTCGGGTCGATCGCCCAATTATTCAAAATTTTCAAATTCCATTTTCGGGTCGATGACCCAATCTTTCAAATGATCTAATTTTAGGATCGATGATCCAAATGTGCTTATGTGATGATTATTGCTAGTACGTTTTTGTGCTTCAAATGTAGCAGGATATGCTTCAACTGGGGGCTCTAAAGTCTTCGACTTTAGAGCCATTGCAAACTGGGGGCTCTGAAGCCGTTGGCTTCAGAGACCATTATCAAGATGTAAAGGATGACGTCCACCAAGAATTCAATTCAATTACAAGAGTAAGAAATGGAAGAATTCCATAGCTGAAAGCAAATGATGAAAGCGGCGTCAACCTCCTCGGAAAGTCCCGTCCCATTTGAGCACCTGCCAGCAAATGATAAGCTTTGGGCAAGTGTCAACAGATGATGAATTTTGGACAAATGCCAGCAGATGATAAACTTTGGGCATGTGTCAGCAGTTGTCGAACTACGACGCGGGTTTGATTCCGTCAGAAACGGATACGTAGGCGCCTAAGGATAAGGCTCAACCCACCATAAATGCAATTTTATGGGTCGACGACCAACGATGATAATTTGACGCAACAGAAGCAAGAGTTAATCCCCGACGAAGTTTCAGGTATGATCTCTTCTTATGGCTGGCGAACTTATATACGCAAGTCTAATGGACTATAAACGACCCGCGGAATCCTCAGGTCGAGAGAGACTTGGGGTATACTTTGACTTTCGCCTTGTCCAAGCCTCAGTCAAAGTGGGGGCTCTGTAGATACCCGTATCCGTCGATATTGGAATTTATAGAGAACCCGACAAACACCCGATGATGATAGGACGACATGTATCTTCTAGTTGGCATTGTCATTATTTGGGCTCGTTTTACGATGTAGAATGAGCGTTGTCGACGGAGTATTTTATTAATTTAAATGATATTTAAATTAAGAGAAAATTGTTGATTACAGCCTTTTAAAAATCACTTTTTGAAAATTACAGCCTTATATAATTTTTTTTGTAAATTACATCCAAAATATTACTTTTCTTCTAAAATTGCACCAACTTGAGGATTTCGGTGAATTTTGATGATGTTTTGATGTTGTTTGGGTTGATTAATTGGTTCGTGTTAAGGAGAGGTAAGACATTTGAGTAAGTAGGCTCTCAAATAATAAAGGGTATATCGGTAAAACATCATCAAAATTCACCGAAATCCTCAAGTTGGTGCAATTTTGGAAGAAAAGTAATATTTTGGATGTAATTTACAAAAAAAATTATATAAGGCTGTAATTTTCAAAAAGTGATTTTTAAAAGGCTGTAATCAACAATTTTCTCTTAAATTAAAGCTTTTTTAAGGTAAGTTCATTTTATTTTATTTTGAATTTATTTTCTCGAGTTTATTTTATTGAAAATAAAATAAATAATTGTTTTGAAAAATCATTTTATGAGTGTATTTGATTTGAAAAATCATTAATTTTAATGTGTTAATTTGATTTGAAAAATCGAATTTGAAAATCGAAAACTCGTTTTAACCACGCGTTTTGGAGCTCGATTCTGACTCGGTTTTTGAGCCCGTTTTCTTTGCGAGTTGGCACGAATCTCGAGTACACTAACCAACCTAAGCCTCTACCCATCCAACCCCAGTTCGAACCCCCTTAACCACGGCCCAAATCCCGTCCCAAATCCTCCCCAAACAGCCCGCGTAATAAGCAGCCCCCCCTGTTTTGCGTGCTCAAATCCGAGCCCAAAACCCGCTCCAAATACCACCAAAACCCGTGCCCATTAACCCTAACCCATACCCTAGTATCCTACCCATATTACCTTAGCTTAAACACCAAGAAAACCCCTCACAAAACCTCTCAAACCCTCACAAAAGCTGCTGGACAGCAGCTATGTGCAAACCGAGCCCGTCTGCCTCTCCCCTCTAAAACCCTACCTTAACTCCTTATAAATACCCCCCCTTTGCCAAACATTCATTCCTCTAAGTTCTCCATACATACTAACTTCACTTACAAGCTTTAAACTCCAGAAACAAACCCTAATTGCCTCCCAAAAACCCTCGACAAAACCGACTTACAAACTGAGAATCAGTTTGTGTGTCCTCTTTGAAACCGTTTGTTCAACCATCAAACCTCCATTAAAATTCAGGTTTCTTGTTCCAAATTAACCATACAACATCCATCCACACATTAGACAAAGATTTACGAGCCAAATTGCCCTTGAGAGTACACGAATTCCCTCGAAAAACAGAGTGTTATACACTCTGTTTTCGCGGCTTTTCCTGTCTGTCCAGTTCTGTTTGTGCTCGTTTTTCGTGCCCAATAACTCAAAACAATCAGGAATTGTTTTAAGATATCTGTTCTACTCTCTTTCTAGTTTTCAAAACATCTTTTAAATCGAATTTTCAACGTGAAACGAGAGAGAAATCGCAGTTTGAAAGTTGCTGTCCAGATTTGCAAAAAACGTGTTGTTTGCTTTGTTTCTTCGTCGACGACGGCCTCTCGAGATAAAATCTACCATCGATTATGACCCAAGACGGTGTCAACGATACATGTAGGTTGAGGGTGCATCAAATCCTCCCCTTTCTCCCTTTTATTTCATTTTTTATGTTTGTTTTCCAATAGTTCGTTTTTGTTTGTTTTTCGTTTTTGTTTATCGATTGTTATCATTAACTACGAAACTAGTTTAGTCCGAGTATGAGTTAAAGTACCACCATGAACACCCGCGTTGACTTGAGATGGGAAAGAAACCGCTACATCAGTCGGTCGTGTTAGGGTTGGTGTCCTTAACAGTTAGTGCAAGGACTTATAAATCTCTAAAAGGATCAAAGGGCATACTTTTGGTATTATTATCAGTTGATCCACGTTTATCAATAACGGTTGGCTTGCTAGATAAGTTTGACGTTATTGTCATACAGATGGCGGTGATCAACTGGTCCCTAAAAGTCACACCTATAGGATACGTTTGAGAGATGTGACGGTATGAAAATACAGTCATGTAGATGCCAATTTTGACTAACCAGTTAGTCTGAGTTATTTGACTAGTAATTAGTCAAAATGTGATGTTGAGATATTATATTTAATACGGATTAAATATCATGGGCTAAGGCGAATTAACCAGTTAATTCGTAAAATTAAATATAAGCGTTTTATATTTGATTAATGTATATTGAATTTAATTATACAATATCGTCTTTGTCGGACATGTATTAATACTTCAACTAACCCGTGTTATTAGTTGATGTTCTAATAGCCGATAACCGATGACGATAAGTAAAAACCGCGTCATATACACTTAGCGAGTTTTGGACCGGACCGCGAGCTTAAGTGAAGAGGAAATTAAAAAGCCCGCGAGCTCTCCTCTCACTCGGTTTGGCCGAGCCTCACATAGACAAAAGGAGAGTTTCTCCTCTTGTCTAACCTAATTCATTTTGCCAAAAAATGATTAGGGTTTTGGAGACATTTTTTTCTCTGAAACTCAGATCTCACATCTCGAAAACCTCACAACAAGTTCTCTCAATATTGCAAGGCAATCAGAGAACACCTTGTAGCACAAGGGCATTTCTCAGACGGTCTTGGGTGCAACAATTAGGAGGAAATCTCTGTTGATTTCTGTTCTTTACGCCGTGCATCAAAGGACCCGAGGTTGATTCTTATTCCTTATCGTTTCTCTATTGTTTTTATGTTTTATGACGATATTCGCATGTTAAATTTACGTTATAGTCCTAAATTTAAAGGGTATTATACGGATATTTACCCACAAGTGGTATCAGAGCGAGGCCACGTAAATTTTCATTGTGATTTTTCATAAAAACGATTTTGAAACGACTGTTTTGTCTCGAATACCGTGCCATGTATACACGGCTTGTTTTTTTTTTATACCGTGACATGATTTTACACGGTTGTTTTGTGTGATTTTCGATTTGTTCTTTTACATATTGTTGTTTTATACAGAGATTATAACAATATGTCAAGTTTTGTCAATTGTTAAATTTGTTTTGATGCGTTTTTGATCAAAATTGCATTTGATTTTGTATCGACAACTGTTTCGCGAGGGTTTTGTATTTTCAGATTTTTGACCTCGATCGAGCATGTTTTTACTCGATCGAGTGCTTTTTCTGCCTTGTTTTTGTTCGATCGAGTCCTGCATTTGTACTCGATCGACCCTTTCAAAAACCCCTCTCCTTTCGATCGAGATGTCCTCGTACTCGATCAAGCAGATTTCTTGATTAAAGTACTCGATCGACCACCAGTTGATCGATCGAGCATTTTTGTTTGGCAACCCTCTCGATCGACTTGCGAGTTCGATCGATCGAGCCATTTTGTTCCTCGATCGAGCACTTATGTCCCTGGATCGAGGATTTTCTTTTGATGACTTTGAAAATTTATTCCTTTTGCTTTAAATTTTCTTTTGGCTACAAAATGTACATTATACGGATATTGTACACTCGCTATGATTGTGAAACGGTTCACACACGTACCATTAAGTTATTTTAAAGTGTATTTAAAGTAACGGATTGTAATGGATTAAAATTAAATGATAGAAGTGGTTTTATCACATGAATTTTAATCATTAAAAGGTGGTTTGGATAATTTTAACATAATTACGGAATTATGTCACGAATGAATTTGTTTTTAGTTGATGCATTTTTATTTATCGTTAATTTTGAATCCTTGTGAATGCCTTTTATTACGTATTTAATTTTGCAATCAGTTGTAACTTAGTGTGGCCTTAGTAGAACGTGTTACCGTAATGATGGAACACGGTCTTGGTTGTATTTTGAGATCTCGTATCTCCGTTTTGGATTTTTCACTTGTAATTACAGTTTTAATTAGAATGTAAATAGGTTTATATTTTGTAATTTTAAATTGTAATTTTTGAGAAGACCAAAGATGGAGACCGGATGCTCACTCCCGCTACTTGGATCAAGATGGAACATCAAGACAAGCTTTTCGGGTCCAACGGTGGATTCCAAAGTTGTATTATGTTCTTTTACTAGGATAGGCCACACTAGGATTTTTTTATTTACGTATTGCATTCTTGTATTTTATTTTTCGTAACGATAATATGCATCATATTCCGCCTAAAAACCAAACCACCTATTTATTGCATGAAAACTGACACATATAGAGGTCACGAGTTAGTTTTCATTGACATTCTCATGTCACACGTTTTTTAAGCCATCACCCAAATTGATTCATTCACGCAGACGCTAGTTATTCGTTCACTTAAAATGAATTATAATTAAGTTGATGGGATCTTCCTCGTATAAACAAAAATTGAGAACGGTCTTTATAGGTCAAACTCCAATGAGTCCCTTCTTCGTCGGTAGGCATAATATGACCCCTTCTACGTCGGGTAAGTTGGAACCGATTGACCTATTTTATCTCAACACTATGGTCACTCGTACGATCCTGTGATTATGGTGGACTATAGATAGGATTTACAGAAATCTATCGACCGAGAGTTCTTACGGAAGAATTAGCTAAACAGTTGGCTTATCAATTTACGGAAATTGAGTCTTGGGATCACTTGTATCATTTTTGAGGGAGATCAATTATGCAAGTGTAATGAGTCTACATGTTAAAATGAATTTTAAATAGACTTAAATCACCTCGATGAGTTGCTTATTTCGTTTTGTTTTTCCTTTCTTTTTCAGTGTAGATCACGACTTTTAAACTGCTTAATAACAAATGGCTGGTTCTACTGATAACCCAATGCCAAGTGCCACATTGGACCGTGAGTCCGGCCGGATCTTCATGAATCGGATGAATCGGTCTACTCGATCAAGAATGATGGATCAAACTTCGCGGGACCGGGAGGCGGCATTACGGAATGCCGCCGCTGGCGACGGGAAGCTCAAATATCTCTTGGAGCCCATCCCGGCAAACCCAGGTCCCACGGCTAGAGCTGCTGAAATCACCAAGTTTAATGATTTCTGTATGGAAGCGGGTGCGATTAAAAACGTACTCATTTTTGCAATGGAACCCAATTTGCAGAAACGCTTCATAGGCCATGGTGCAAACAAGATTTTCACCACGCTCACCAAGGAATTCTCGAAAGCACCGAGAATCGTGACCTATGAGCATACCACTCGCTTCTTTGATGCGAGACTCCAGAAGGGCCAACCTGTTAGCCCACACATTCTCAGCATGATTGAGAATGTCGAGAAGCTGGAGACCTTTGATTGTAAAATCAGCGAGAACATTGTTATCGACCGCATACTTCACTCACTCCACGATGGTTATTCGCAATTTAGAGCGAATTACTATATGAATGATTTGAAGAAAACTCCCCATGAACTGCACTCCCTCCTCGTACAGACCGAGAAGGACATGAAGTTCAGTGGGAGCATGAAACAGGATGTTCTCGTTGTGACAAACAAGAGAAAGGGTAAGGGCAAAGCTCAGGCATACCTAGCAGTAGGTAAGGCGAAGTTCAAGAAGTCGGGTTCAGGTAAGAGTGGTCCTGGTGAGTCGAGCAACTCATCAGGCGCGACAAAGAGCAAGAATGAAAACATGGAATGCCATCATTGCCACAAGACTGGGCATTGGAGACGCACATGTCCTGTTTATCATGAGGACTTAAAGGCAGGTCGTGTTAAACCTGTTGGTATGTCCTCCTCTTCTTCTACTTTTATTCATATGATTGAGATTAACCACGCAAGTTACGGAACTTGGGTACTTGATACTGGTTGTGGTTCTCATCTGTGTAATCATGTGCGGGGGCTCCGAAACATCGAACCCCTCGTAAAGGGTGAGGTGGACTGCGTGTCGGGAATGGAGCAAGAGTGGCTGCCATCTCAAAGGGGACATATGTGATCCAGCTTCCTAGCGGATTTGAGTTATCATTATATGATTGCTATTATGTACCCAGTCTTTCGAAAAACATTATTTCGGTTTACGCACTTGACAAACTTGGTTTTTCATTTGTAATAGAAAATAATACTTGCATTTTCTCATTACACAATATGATTTCTGACAAGGCGAGTCTCCATGAACGGAATTTATGTTTTAGATCGGACCACCGAAATATTACACGTAATGAATAAAAAGTTAAAGGTTGGTGACAAAGATCAAACGTATCTATGGCACTGCCGTATGGGACACATTAATGAGAAACGCGTAAAACAGCTCATTAAACATGGAGCTATCTCGGCCTTTGATTTTCAATCATTTGGCACGTGTGAATCATGTCTCATCGGTAAGATGACTCGTATTTCCTTCAAAGGTGTTGGAATGCGCGCTGCTGACCTATTAGGACTCATACACACGGATGTATGTGGTCCTATGTCAATCACCGCACGAGAAGGCTATAGGTATTTCATCACTTTCACGGACGATTTAAGTAGATATGGTTATGTCTACTTAATGAAGCACAAAAGTGAATCCTTTGAGAAATTCAAAGAATACCAGAATAGGGTGCAGAACCTATTGGGTAGAAAGATTAAAACACTGCGTTCGGATCGTGGTGGCGAGTATCTTTCTCACGAGTTTGATCAACACCTAAAGGACTGTGGGATTGCCCTACAGTTAACTCCACCTGGAACACCTCAATTGAATGGTGTGTCCGAACGGAGAAATCGAACACTACTTGATATGGTTCGATCCATGATGAGTCACACGATTTTACCTGATTCATTATGGGGTTATGCTCTTTTGTCAGCCGCTCTAATACTTAACCGAAGTCCGTCTAAAGCTGTTGACAAGACTCCATATGAACTATGGAAGGGAATGGTCCCTAACTTGTCCTTTATACGGGTTTGGGGCTGCGAGGCTTATGTCAAGTGGAGACACGAGGATAAGCTCGGCCCGCGATCGGTCAAGACATACTTTATAGGTTATCCTAAAAGAACGCTTGGTCATTACTTCTATTCGCCAACCGAACAATACGTTTTTGTTGCGGCTAGTGCAACATTCTTAGAGAAGGAATTTCTCGAGAATGCAAAGAGTGATAGAACCTTCGAACTGTCGGAGATTCCAGAACCAAACACCGAGCAATCATTGGAGGAACCGATTCCTTCAATCCCGGCTGCGGTGAATATTCCTGAGGAACCTAGGAGGTCGGGAAGAGTCTCTATTCCTCCAGACAGATACATTGGTATGGTCGAGGAACATGACATAGATGACGTTCTACTCTTAACGAGTAGTGAACCCGCAACCTATAAAGGTGCCATGACCAGTTCTGACTCTAGGCTATGGCTTGAGGCCATGCAATCCGAGATGGACTCCATGTATGAGAACAACGTGTGGGATCTTGTTGACTTACCTGCTAAGGTTCGTCCCCTTCAATGCAAATGGCTTTACAAGATAAAGCATTCTGTGGAAGGTCAACAAGATATCTACAAAGCACGACTAGTTGCTAAAGGTTTCACCCAAGTGCCAGGTTTGCACTACGATGAGATTTTTGCACCCGTAGTCATGCTGCGTTCCATTCGGATTATCTTAGCGATTGCCGCTTTTCATGACTATGAAATTTGGTAAATGGACGTGAAAACCGCCTTCTTAAACGACTTTTTGGAGGAAGTGTTGTACATGGTACAACCTGACGGTTTCATCGATCCAGTACATCCTAAGAAAGTGTGCAAACTTAAGCGTTCCATTTATGGACTTAAACAAGCATCAAGGAGTTGGAATCATCGCTTCGACCAAGTGATAAAAGAAAATGGATTCACTCGATCGGTCGAGGAACCATGTTTATATATCAAGTCGAGTGGGAGCAAGATTGTTTTCCTAATATTGTATGTTGACGACATACTCCTGATTGGGAATGACATACCTCTCTTAACTTCGGTGAAAGTATGGTTGAAAAACCATTTCCAGATGAAAGATCTGGGAGAGGCACAAAGAATTCTAGGCATCCGTATCTATCGAGATAGATCACGACGTATGTTATCTCTCAGTCAGGAGTCTTACATAGACAAAGTCCTAGAGAGATTCAGCATGACTAACTCCAAGAAGGGGTTTCTTCCTATGGCTCCAGGGGTGCATTTGAGCAAGTCTCAGGCACCAGAGACACCGGAAGAGAAAGAGCGCATGACACGGATTCCTTATGCTTCGGCTATAGGATCAATCATGTATGCCATGATATGCACACGTCCGGACGTGACATATGCATTGAGTATGACAAGTCGATTCCAACAGCATCCAGGTGAACCACATTGGCTGGCTGTCAAGAACATTCTTAAGTACCTACGGAGGACTAAAGATTGGGCATTGACTTATGGAGGCGAACAAAAGCTATGCGCAACCGGTTCTGTGAGATGCTAGCTTCCAAACGGATCGAGATGACTCGAAATCTCGGTCTGGATTCGTTTTTACTCTTAATGGCGGCTAGCGATCATTTGGAAGAGTTCGAAACAAATCTGTTACAACAGATTCTACGATCGAGTCCGAGTACTATGCCGCGTCGAAGCTACAAAGGAAGCGATATGGATGCGTCAATTCTTACATGGACTATCTGTAGTGCCTAGTTCGAATGACCCGATCACCATCTATTGCGACAATAGTGGTGCCATCTTCCAAGCTAAGGAGCCAAAGTCTAGCAACAAGTCTAGACATGTACAACGGAAATCTCATCTAATCCGGGATTACGTGGAGCAAAAGGAAGTAGTGATAGAAAAGATTGCTACAGATGATAACATAGCAGATCCTCTCACTAAAGCATTACGACAAGATAAGCATGAAGGGCATGTTAATTCCATGGGAATTAAACGTGTTCCTAAGTTGTAGTACTCTTTTATGGATCAGATTCATTCGCTTTTGTACTCTATACAACATCATCGTTTTGATATTTTATATATATTTTGTTTTTCATGTGGATTTGTACGACAAATTTTGAACACCACAAAGTGAACTGAACAAACATTATATTTTTCGGTCCTTAATTGCCCACATGAGCTGATAACTCTGGCAATTATTTTGTGACGTTGGTTGATGGTGGGTTCAACGAGCCATAAGTCAACCGGTTGACTGACCAATCATAGAGGCGAGTTATACGGATATCTCGTAGGACACCATTGTGACATCGACGTGGAGTCCTAAATGTTTTATAACATTCGCTGCCCGGTCGTGGATAGGACTTCCATGGTGATCCTAAGAGTCGATTCTTTTGACTATCGACTGTCTCTTGAGACTACGGCAGATTTTGGGTGACTTTGGTTTCTTTCTCACGGTCATCCGTAATGGGGGCCAAGTGGATTTTTTCGGGTCATTTCATCGTGCTTAGATCGGAAGGAGTCGAGTTGAAGGAAATATTCAGCCTTTATCAGTTACTCGATATTTCTCAGGGCCACTCGAGGAGTCAGAATCGAAATGCATGGCCATGCTCGGATACGGATTCGTTTTATCAGTTAAGTTACTCTCTAGTCGGGGAAACCACTCTAGATACAGATCGATTGTAAAATACGACCTTTGCGGATCCGGATCTGCAAATTGTTTTACATTGAGTGGGAGAAATTTTAAATGAATATGAGAATCGGTTATCGCACATACACTTGTACGGACAAGTGGGAGTTTGTTGGAGCTTGTGTCCTCCAGTTAGTGCGGATAACGTCATTGCACATACACTTGTACGGACAAGTGGGAGCTTGTTGGGGTTGGTGTCCTTA
This sequence comes from Silene latifolia, assembly GCF_048544455.1. NCBI lineage: Eukaryota > Viridiplantae > Streptophyta > Magnoliopsida > Caryophyllales > Caryophyllaceae > Silene > Silene latifolia. The sequence continues at coordinate 1,931,848 of NW_027413701.1, forward strand.
ACAGTTAGTGCAAGGACTTATAAATCTCTAAAAGGATCAAAGGGCATACTTTTGGTATTATTATCAGTTGATCCACGTTTATCAATAACGGTTGGCTTGCTAGATAAGTTTGACGTTATTGTCATAAAGATGGCGGTGATCAACTGGTCCCTAAAAGTCACACCTATAGGATACGTTTGAGAGATGTGACGGTATGAAAATACAGACATGTAGATGCCAATTTTGACTAACAGTTATTCGAGTTATTTGACTAGTAATTAGTCAAAATGTGATGTTGAGATATTATATTTAATACGGATTAAATATCATGGGCTAAGGCGAATTAACTTGATTAATTCGTAAAATTAAATATAAGCGTTTTATATTTGATTAATGTATATTGAATTTAATTATACAATATCGTCTTTGTCGGACATGTATTAATACTTCAACTAACCCGTGTTATTAGTTGATGTTCTAATAGCCGATAACCGATGGCGATAAGTAAAAACCGCGTCATATACACTTAGCGAGTTTTGGACCGGACCGCGAGCTTAAGTGAAGAGGAAATTAAAAAGCCCGCGAGCTCTCCTCTCACTCGGTTTGGCCGAGCCTCACATAGACAAAAGGAGAGTTTCTCCTCTTGTCTAACCTAATTCATTTTGCCAAAAAATGATTAGGGTTTTGGAGACATTTTTTTCTCTGAAACTCAGATCTCACATCTCGAAAACCTCACAACAAGTTCTCTCAATATTGCAAGGCAATCAGAGAACACCTTATACCACAAGGGCATTTCTCAGACGGTCTTGGGTGCAACAATTAGGAGGAAATCTCTGTTGATTTCTGTTCTTTACGCCGTGCATCAAAGGACCCGAGGTTGATTCTTATTCCTTATCGTTTCTCTATTGTTTTTATGTTTTATGACGGTATTCGCATGTTAAATTTACGTTATAGTCCTAAATTTAAAGGGTATTATACGGATATTTACCCACAGGTCGTACACCCCCGTCTCATTTACATATCCTCGTGTTCAAGGTAGGGCATTAATAAAACGAATTCTGACTTCGCTCTTCGCTTTTGACCCCTCTCTTCTCTCGTATGATTCGACCTACCCCTGGACCATTTACATGTTAGTATGACCTCTTATTGTTAACATATAACTTGTTTAGATGACATTAGATCAATTTAATAACCTAATTAGACACGTTAGGGTACATCGACATAGCTTTAAAAATCAACTAACAATTCTGTAACCTAATTGAACGCATCTCTCTCTTTCACATAATTTATCGCTAGTATAAGAGTGCGTTATTAGCACCTTCTTATTAAAACTCGATGAGTTAACTTAATTAGCGAACTTGACCTAATTCGACCCTTTAGGCCGTGTAGAATACACCTCGGCGTGACATCATCTCAATCGATCAACGTCGTTTCTAACTCGTTTTCTAGCCCGCTTTCGAACTTGTTTCGCAATCAATTGATCTAACTAATGAACCTGACCTAGGACCTAGGGTAGCCGTGTCTAGAGTGGCCATGGATTGGCCGTGTCCTTTGGTCTTTCTTGTTTCGTTTGTTTTACATCGTTTGTTCTTTATTGTTTTGTCGCTTGTAATTTATCGTTTGTTCATCGAGTTGTAATTTTCAAGTTAGCTTTCTTTTATCGAGTCAAAATCTCTTCCAAAAAGCTTAGTCTTGTTTGGTTAGATGGTTGTGCCCCAATGCATGTAAGAGCGTAGTAAATCGCATGTTGTTTAAAGCAACATGGCCCGATTTATGCTAATGCATGCTTTGGTGTGTGACCCAATGTCTAATTCGATAAGATTAAGTGAAAGCACACATTACGAGGAGTGACCCAAGGCCGTGAGTCATGTAAGCCATGGGCCACCCCTTTGTGCACGTTTTCCTAGGCCGAATGGCCGTGTAATGTGTCGTGTACGGTTTTGTGTATAGCGTTGTATTTTAGATCGAGTTGTATCTTTAATTTATCGTTGTGTCGGCATGAAATGCCTGGGTTGTAATAGGATAGATCCCAACGGCTCCCCCATTCCCCCTAAGCCTTGTTTGCTTTGTTTTGTATGTTGTTAGATCAATCAACCCACATGCTAAATTACAACTTTGACAAAGTTAGTTTAGTTGCATCTAAATCGACATAGAAACTTCACATGTTAGGGTTTTCGAAAACAATGTTTGCATATCATATATCGTAGTAGCTATGACCTTGTTTGAAATCCGACACTTGACTTAGTAGAGGCCGTTATTGACGGGCGGGGTTAGGTGTCCTTATGGGCTTCCTAACACGTACCCTCACCCCTTACTCAAGATCTATGGTTTGTGGATCCGTCTAAATACCATTGGATTACGAGAGTCATTCAAATCGAGTGATATAGGGTACAAATCTTTATCTTTAATAACTCGTAGTCGATTGGCTTTATGCTTTTCGATGAAAGGTGTAAAGTTGACTTGAACGGTTCCAAGTTCCCATAAAACTTGGTGGCGACTCTAATTTGTCTTAATTCGATTCGAAAGAACCTCGAGTCGATTATGCCTAGTGTGGATCCCGCGGACGCAGGTCCCGAGGGCCTTGTCCACACTAACCTATATTCATTGTCGGGTCAAACATTATCATGCATGAGTGTTCAAAAGAATGACCCTTGGCTTTGGCATAAACGACTTGGTCATGTTAATGCTAAAACACTTAATACCCTCAAAAGACTTGATCTAGTAGATGGCATTCCTAACATCAAATTTGAGTTTAAATCACTTTTTGAAGATTGTGTTAAAGGTAAACAAGTAAAATGCTCCTTTAAATCCAAAAATATTGTTAGCACTTCCTTACCTCTTGAACTTATTCACATTGACTTATGTGGACCAATGCGTGTTGTTAGTAGAGGTGGAAGTCGCTACATTTGTGTCATTGTAGATGACTTTACAAGATATGTTTGGCTTCTTTTCCTAAGTTCTAAAGATCAAACTTTTGACGAATTCTTAATTTGGGTTAAAAAGGTCCAAAACAAATTTGGTTATAAACTTGTCTCCTTGAGATCCGACCATGGAACCGAATTTGAGAATTTGTCATTTGAGTCTTATTGTAATGAACATGGTATTAGCCATAACTTTTCGGCCGCAAGAACCCCTCAACAAAATGGGGTTGTGGAACGAATGAACCGAACTCTTGAAAATATGGCTAGGACCATGCTCATTAGCTCTAAAGTGCCAAGAAACTTTTGGGCAGAATCCGTTAACACATCTTGTTATATCTATAATCGTGTCATGATTAGAAAAATCATCGAGAAAACCCCTTATTAATTACTACGAGGAAGAAAACCTAACATCTCACATTTAAAATGCTTTGGTAGTAAATGCTTTGTGCACAATAATGGAAAAGACAACCTAGGCAAATTTGATGCTCGTAGTGATGAAGGTGTTTTTGTTGGTTATTCCGATCATAGTAAAGCTTACAAAGTGTATAACAAGAGAACCATGAAAATGGAGGAAAGCGTTCATGTAATATTTGACGAATCTAGTCTCTTTGTTTCAAATACACATGTTAATGATGAAGAGGATGATGAGGATGACGATGACTTTGAAATTGGAATGATACGACATGACATGGATCAAGTAGTGGAAGAGGCTGAGCAACAGTTGGAGCCACTGTTGCTTGAGGAGGCTGGCCAAAATTCACGGGGAACTAACCCTCCCTTATCTCAAGGTGGAGCTAGCTCATCCAGGGGGAATGAGGATGCAAGTGAGAAACCTGCTCAAACAGAAACTAATGAAGAAGCAAGTGAGCAACCACCTCAAACTGAAACCGATCCACAAACACCCTCACAAAATATTCCCTATGCAACAGTCACATCAACTGTTGCATCAGAACCAAATGAAACAAACGAGGTCTCCAACACTCTCGTTCCAAAGAAATGGAAACATCAAAGTTCTCACCCTTTATCAAACCTAACCAGTGACCTAACCTCTGGAATCAAAACCAGATCTTCGCTCCAAAACCTTTGTGCTTTTGATGCATTCATATCACAAGTTGAGCCCAATAATATCACAATGGCATTAACGGACGAATATTGGGTAACTGCTATGCAAGAAGAATTGGAGCAATTTGAGAGGAATAAGGTATGACATCTAATCCCTAGACCATCTCAACGTACAGTAATTGGTACGAGATGGGTCTTCCGCAATAAGCTTGATGATGTTGGAGAAATAGTAAGGAACAAAGCTAGACTAGTGGTGCAAGGTTTTAACTAACAAGAGGGAATCGATTATAATGAAACCTTTGCACCGGTAGCTAGGCTTGAAGCCATACGTATGCTTATAGCTTTTGCATCTCATATTGGCATAAAACTTTTTCAAATGGATGTCAAAACCGCTTTCTTAAATGGATATCTTGAAGAAGAAGTTTTTGTCAAACAACCACCGGGCTTTATAAACAATGAGTTCCCCAACCACGTTTTCAAACTTGATAAAGCACTTTATGGTTTAAAACAGGCTCCCAGAGCTTGCTATGATAGGCTTTCAAAGTTTCTATTGGAAAATGGTTTTTTACGTGGTTCGGTTGATAAAACATTGTTTATCAAGTCACAAAGATGCGATGAATGTTGCTTGTGCAAGTATATGTCGATGACATTATTTTTGGTGCAACAAATGACGTCCTTTATAAATACTTTTCGGATCTAATGACTTCTGAATTTGAAATGAGCATGATGGGAGAACTTGGATTTTTCCTTGGTCTTCAAATCAAACAAAATGAGAAGGGAACAATGATCGATCAACAAAAGTATTTGAAGAAAATGCTAAGTAAGTTTGGGTTGACTAATGCTACACCTTATGCTACACCAATGGTTTCTAAACACAACCTTGACAAAGACGAAAATGGTAAGAGTGTTAGTGAAAAGGTGTATCGAGGTATGATCGGTTCATTACTTTATTTAACCGCTAGTCGACCCGACATACAATTTAGTGTTTGTGTATGTGCCCGTTTCCAATCAAATCCTAAGGAATCACATTTCAAAGCTGTCAAACGGATTTTTAGGTATTTGATTGGAACACAAGGTCTATATCTTTGGTACCCAACTCATTATGACATTGATCTTGTAGGATTTTCGGATGCGGATTATGCGGGGAGCTCGTTGGATAGGAAAAGCACCTCGGGTATTGCTACATTCTTAGGACCGTGTCTCATATCATGGGCATCCAAGAAGCAAAATACCGTTGCTCTATCCACGGCCGAAAGTGAGTATGTAAGTGCCGCTCTTTGTTGTGCTCAAATTCTTTGGGTACGACAACAATTGCGTGATTACGGTCTTATTTTCGAAACCACTCCCATATTTTGTGATAATACAAGCGCAATTAACATCTCGAAAAATCCAATACAACATTCACGAACTAAACATATTGACATAAGACATCATTTTTTACGTGATCAAGTTGAAAAGGGAAATATTTGTCTTAGCTTTTGTAGAACGGAAAATCAAATAGCCGACATTTTTACAAAACCGCTTGAAAGAGAACAATTCGTAAAACTTCGGTTGGAAATTGGTTTATTGGGTGATATGTGACTCATATTATTTTACTTTCCTAAATGATTGACTAAAGATAAGGACATACATGTGGTTACCCTAATTGATTATTAATTTACTACATGCAAAAGTATGGGTCGGAAAATATGAATAATTATGCTTGCACTTGAGTTGTTTTTGCATTAAGCCACCCAACCCACATTCTAAAATCAAACCTCTCCACTTATCTTATGTCACTAAAACCATCCAAATCAACACTTCAAAAATGCCTCCAAAACCCTCATCCAAACCGAAACTTAAATGTCTTCAAGATTCAATGACCCAACGAAAAGATCAAAGAAACAAATGACTTCGTCCACCAAATCCGCTGCCATACTTGAAAAGTTGGGAAGCACATTTGTTGAAAAACCTATTTCCTTAAGCAATCAAGATTATATCTCCTCCCAAATCTGATGCCACAGTCCATGCAACTGTTACATGAAAGAAAATCACTACTCTAACTGAGGAAGATGACCAGAATATTGGGGTTGAAAATGAAGATGAAATCCATAAAGATGTTGGAAATTTGAATGATGATATGTTCAATAATAGTCTTGACCCATTGTGCTTATCACAAGCCACTAGTGAGAAAATCGTCGAAATAATTGATGATAACTTGGAGGAAAACAAAGATGACAAGCCCATTCTTATATCAAGTTTGTTCAAAACAAAGAAACCAGGTTCAAGATAAAAACAAAAAAACAAAAAAAAACAAAAAAAATTGCTGAAGTAAGACGTTCTCTGCAACAGTCAATTTGAATGTTGCATCTGGTACTTTTTCAATTGACTAGTAATGCCTAGACCTGGCAAAATCAACCCGGCCCGATTGACCCGACCCGAAAAGGTTGACCCGAGACCCGAAATCGACCCGAACTGCCGCACCCGAATGACACCCGAAGTCCGAATTGACCCGACCCGACCCGAAAATGACCCGAGCTTTCATGGACCCGTAACAGACCCGACCCGAAATGCCTGACCCGAAACCACTCAACCCGAAAAAGACCCGACAAAATATAACTCTAGTTGACCCCAAAAGTCTTGAAATGCCTTTTTTTCTCTTAATTATTGACCCGAAAATGACCTGACCCAAAATAACCCGACCCGCTTGACCCGAAATAGACCCGACAAACAAACCCGAAACAGACCCGGAATCCGAAATGACCCGGCCCGACATGAGCTAACCCGAAAATTTGAGAAACCCGAAATGGCCCGACCCGAAATGGCCTGACCCGAACCCGACCCGTTAACCCGATTTGTCAGGTCTAGACTAATGCCATAAAGCCTCATGATGAATTTGGGAAATTTCGTACTTTCAATGGAGAATTCTTGGAGAATAGGCAAACATTTGAGAGGGAAAGTCACGAGGATATTGATGATGCTTGATTAACCCCATTTCTAGCCCACTTATCCATTACCTTAACCCATTATCCATAATCTTAACCCTTTTTTGGCTTAATGTTCTTCAACCTCTTTTGAAAACCGTACTTATTTTATTTGTTGAATCTAGCCTTGTTGTTGTTAAAGTAATGTCAAATTGTGTCCGTCACTATGTTTGTCCTTCCTTGATGATGTCAAGAGGGGGAAGTAGTATAATTATGTTTTATGTGTGACCCTTTAACTCTTAGGCTTGGGTTCACCGTAATATGTTTTGCTACCATGATTATATGTTTTACTTAGGTTAAGTAATTTGACCCTCATTCATTGATCATGTTTTATATGTTTTATGTTGAATGTTTAAAAGACCGCCTAATCATGGGCAAAGGGGGAACATCACACATTTTTAAACTTGCCATCATCAAAGGGGGAATTTGTTAGACCACACTTGGTTGATGATGCCAAGTTTCATTGTCATTTAATGGGTTGCTTCTTAGTTATTGTTAACAACATTTGAAGTTTACAATCACTCATCAAGATGATGCAAGAATGATCAAGACGAAGAATTTCCATAGCCTAAGTCAAATGTTGTAAACGAGGGTGTGTAACATACTCAACTTGTCAAGTGATAGCAGAACCATGCAACAGTTCAATGCACTGTTGCATCTGATATAACGGTGGAGATAATTTTACAAAGAAAAATTTCAAGCTTACAAATGTTTACAATTTCCATTTCAGAAATCTTTTAAGCAAAATTATAAGAGTAACATGCTTTATCATATGAAAAATATCTAAGCTTTTGGATTCAAAGAAGTACATATACTTTACCTTAAAAAGGGGAACTTTGTCCTCCTTAAGTTAAGGAACTATGTCCTTTGCTTTATCATCAAATCTTTCATAGTTGTTGAAATCTTTTCATTGAGCCTTGTGTAAAAGCAAATCAATTACACTACTTTAAAATCATTTAAAATAATGAAAAGTTTACATCATTTCCAAAACTTAGATTTTTATAATAATTTTTCTACTCATAAGGTACATGTTCCTTGCCTATATAAGGAGCTCTCTACCTCATTCAAAACCAAGACTTTTAAGAGCACTTTATTGAGTAATCTTTGCAAAGCATTTCAGAGTCAAAAACTTCTGTTTTTCTTTAAGTATTTGCAAAAACGTTTTAAGTCTTAAAGTATTCAATTGTTTTCAAAAGTGCTGAAATGTCTCCATGTATCAGTCTGCTGCACTGTTGCATAAAGAGTATGTTCCATGATTTTCGTGTTTAGGTCTTAATTGTAATCTCAATGTTCTTAAGTGAACCACTGAGATTCTGACTCTATAAACCGTTGAGATAGAACTTAAGTCTTGAAGCGGAGTAGCTTTGAGCAAAGGAAAGTCTTGAAGCGGAGTAGCTTCAAGCAATTGCAACTGGAGTAGGTTGGCGAGTTATTTTCATTGTAATGGTTTAGTTAAGTTTGAGTAAATTTCTAAACAAGCAATAAAATAACGGTTGGACGTAGGCTCCGGAGTAGGAGCTGAACCAATTTTTAAACATCGTCTTGTTTGTTTATTTACTTTTACGTTCTTTTATCATTCTACTTTTATTCATCAATCTCATTTGCCAGTCTTTGTGCAACGATCACTCATCATGTTGCATAGACCTGCTGTACCTCTTGTGAACTTACAATTCATTAAGTTTCTCAAGTTTGTACTTAATAGCTCTTACTTGTGTTAGTCTCTAACCAAGTAAAGGAGAAAATTTTTAAAAGGTACACCTAATTCACCCTCTCCCCCTCTTAGGTGTTAATCGTTCTTAACTCTTCATATATAGTTCAATACAACGGTTGGGGAGTTGTTATACTAATTTAGTTCAATACAACAGTCGCTTGAAGCCCTTGGAAGGTTCATCAAATCCTTGTTTATCTGCACTTCATCCTTCATATCATTACAGTAACGCCATCCGAGAACTCTCTTGAAAACAATCAATTTCTTCAGGAATCGCGTGTTTCTAAGAAGATGCCTTAGAAGTAACAACGAACCCTTACAGCCACAAAATTTATGCACTTCTATCACTTGAGCGTGACATGAAAACGGTAATAGAGATTCACTTACAGGTGACCCCGGATGACTACAGCAGTGACGAAAGCCCTGAACAAAGAACATATGAACAAGTGAGAAAAAACTAACTAAACAATTTATTGTTTACTTTGATTAAAATATCTGTCATAAAAAAATAGAAAAGGTAACCAAATGAATTAACTAACCAATTATTCCCTTCACCAAATTATTTGTTAACCTTTGATTATTGAAACGTAGGGAGTAGTATAGAATTAACAAGAGTACATACTTAGTTGATGCTAACCTTTTCAAAGATGACAGTTTCGAGTTGAGCAGATTTCTCAAGCGACGTTGTCACATATTTCCAAAAATAAGAAGGGAAGCAGCCAAGGCGTAATTTTGACAGGCTATGAAACTCGGGCATTTGCTCTTGATCAAGACGCTTAAGAAGAAACTGTAACATGAACCAAATTTAATTATATGAAAGCTAAAATAATTGATTGACTCACAACCTCTACTGACCTAACTCCCTTACCCTGAATTTTGTGATAATTTTAGGCCATCGGGCAAATAGCATCGTTGAAATAAAATACTCCCTCCAATTCGTTATAATGTTTCCCTTTGCTTTTGGCACAATACTTAAGGAATACTATTAAAAATGAATAAAGGACATTGGTGGGGTTGGTGTTAGGAGAGAGATGGATTAATAGGAGTTAAATAAGGAGTTGTGGGGCTAAAACTAAATAAGGAGTTGTGGGGCTAAAACATTAAGAAAAGTAATAAAATAGGAGTAAAAGAGTTGTGTGGGGTTTGGTTATAGGAGAGGAATGAATAAAATAAGAGTAAAAGTTAGCAAAAAAGGAAAGGGGAACATTACTTGAATAATCCGTTTCGGAAAAGAGGGAACATTATAGCGAATAAGAGGGAGTATATATATACCTCGGCGGAATCAGATATAATTCTGTGGTATTATAAGTAGTGGTCTTATAGATTTCAAGGTCATACTCGAGTGAGTAATAAGCTTGTGTAGTTAAATATGCTAAATTAGGTGCATCAATCTCAAACGAAACTTCCTTAAAAGAGCAATTTTTTACTGTTAGCACTTTGAGTAGTTGAGTAGAGATAATAACATGACCACTTCTATACGAACCACAAGAATCGAGGGTCAATTCTTGAAGCAATTTCGAGCTACAAAACAATCTTTGAATTGAAAACTGATCAAAGAACCTAACACGATCCAGATGAAGAATCTTGAGGCTCGGTAACGAGACTGATTGAAGAATTTTGATCTCATACTAGTTATAACCCAACAATTCCAATCTCACTAGTGTTTCGCACGCTACAACTCCATCTGGCAGCAGACCATGCCTCTCATTAACATCATAATGAAGCTCTTGAACACCCTTTTGCACCACATTACTAACCCATACGTTCAAATCTGATATATCATATATAACTGCCTCGACATCTTAGACTAAATTTCTTAATGGGTGACATTTGATGCAATTACAAGAATTTATAAACAAATTCTTTAAACCTTCTTTTTTGAGCCATATCGAATTTCTTACATCCTTGCGAAGTAACAAAACACAGTGAATCGTTGAAAGAAAGACGATTAGTAGTCAATGTAAATAGATACCACCATCTCGTTGGTAGAATACTCGTGCTCACAGCACACCTTGTTGGTAGAAACGTAAGTATGTGACCGATCAATTCATCAGGTAAATTACTAATCCTATCAGAAAGACTTTTACATCCACGTTCCCTAGACGACGTCATAGCCTTTACACGTCTACCTGAAATGTAACCAACAATAAAACACCTAATCAATGATATTTATTCATGGTTCAAGTAGAATACAAATAATAATAAGGCAGGATGAAACCATGGTAATAACGGAAACTTTGAAAATTTAAAAGAAATGATCGACTTTGAGTTATTTCGATTGGGTATGGATGGAGTGTTGGGTTAATAAGGTCGAAATGCTTTTATAAGAAAAGCGAACTGATTCTGCCTCATTGCACATCAAGCAGTTGCAGGAAATAGAAATGAAGAAGAACGAAATAATCAAGGAAACGCTGTGCACGCTGCATTGTAACACACCTACAGTACCTTTAGAAAAGCGACCAGCCGACCACCAACTAATCCACACATGATGTTCAAATTATCATGTTCCAAATGAAAACTAGTGCTAATCCCCATTTTGCGATTGTTCTAAATGTCAACCAAGTTTCATACCTGAAAGTAATGCAGGCCGAATTATGGGATAAGTGGATAACCATGCTCGTTAGTAAGTTGGTATATAAGAGAATCAGGGGTACCATTCGGACAAGCCTTTATTAGACCAGCCCGTTCAGCGTGTAGCCGAGTTGTGGGAAAGTCTTCTTGCCAACATTGTTCGAGTCATGTTCGAGCTAAGGTAAAGAAAAAGTCTCTGTTAATGGTTAGGCGTTTATCTATTTTTTGCAGGTTTACGGAAACAAAAGCTTTGAAGATGGTTGCGGGTTCTAAGAGAAAGAAGGAAGGCTCGATCCTATTTAACCATCATCCTCCGTTTAAAAAGCGTTGTCTCTGTGTTGTTAATTCTGTTTGTAATATTAGTTACGTTAGTTGTGTTTCTAGTTTAGGGGTTTGTAGTGGCCCTCGGTTTGCTTTGTAACTGGTTTGTATATACTCGGTTTTTATGCTATCTATAAAAATAGTACACCTTTGTCTAAAAAAAAAACTTGTTGGGTTCCTTTGATTGATGATAACATGCCCATTTAATGTGTGTTATCTTAGTTTACCTTTTCAGGATTTATGATTAAATCAAGCTTGCATTAAGAAGTGTTGAATTGTTAATCACCCAAATGTATTGAGTCTTAGGCGTCATCTAATGTACAAGTTAGAAAGTAGAGTATTTTAAAGAAATAGAAACAGTCAAGACCACTGTTACTTTCACAAGTAACAACAGCCTGGACCATTGCCTTGATTCGTAACACTTGGAACTTCTTTCTATCTTTAAAAAGTCATTTACGTGCCTTGTATTTTAAAAGATGACTTTCAGATTTTTGTAAGGATTTGGCCTTCTAGAAAAAGTGGTTTGAGTAATTATCATTTCAAATTGTTTCCTCTTTGTGCAAATTTGACTCTTTGGTCTTTCATAAAATAAGGATTGCTTTTTGCCATTTTTGTGAAAGCTTGTCATCGTGTGACTTGTTTTCCACCCATTGTTTTCTGAAAACTTATGATCTCTTTTGGATAATTTCAAACACTCTTTCTCTCCTTTGCCTTTTGAATAAGAACCCTCTTTTGTGCAAGTTTGGGAAGTTGTTGAACCTCATCACATGTGATGGTCTTTGATTTTTAAAACCCTAACAACCCACCTTGCTTGCTCTCCCTATAAAAGGTGTGACAACGGGTAAAAACCGTTGTAAAAACAAAAAGCGGACGTTGTTAAAGCGGCCGTTGTAAAAGGTATTGTAACACCCCCTCATACCAAGGTACCTTACCAAGGACTACTCTAGCATGAAAGGCTGTTACCATCTCGGTTTCCCGAGGTTAGTATATCAAAGTTACAATTTCCAAACAACATTTATTAAAGTATAAAGAGTTAGCGAATACATTATCTCAAACCAACTCAAACTAAAAGTGTAAGAACTTCAATACAACTGAAATCATTGACGGCTAAACTCGTAACGGCGGAAACTAGACTCGAAGTGATGTCTCCCCATGTCTGTCCCACAACTAAACATCTCCATTACCTGTCATATCTGCTCACCATCCCCGAATGGATCACCGCAGGTTTTACAAAACAACAACACGGGGTCGATTTTCGTGATAATTCAAATAAGACAAACAAATAATGTAACCGGCTGATCATCCTCCATCCCCAGTCTCCCGATTTCACACATTAACCGACTACAGACCGAAGTGTGTAGTCCTGCCAGATTACCCATCGCAACAGGTAATCCTCGCCCCAGTGGGTGACCGCAACCCATCCCCACCTAGTCCAGCTCATCAACGAGCGACTAACAATCCCTGTCCCTTAATATGCACATCCCCTCCTGTGACAGGTTCCACGGAGGGCGAACTAGGGTGTGAAGCCACTCCCGCAAGTGACTCCACCACAATCATACATACCACAGCATCACAGCTGTCACAACACCACAACCGTCACAACACAACCACATCACCACCGTCACCACAACACCAACACTCCGATGATCAGCAGACAACAATCATACACAATACAACAAATATCTCAAATCAATTACACAAGAACTGAGTAGGGAAACCCTACCTTTTCGCAATCTAAGCACACATAAGCAATCAATAGCAATTCCTCATGACACCGTCACCTACATACAATAATCACATAATTCCAATTACACATTGTACGATCCCCATATTTCCCAATACCATATATATACAATAACCCCAAAGGAATACAAATGACATGGAAGTGAAACTTACCAACAGTAGAATAAGAGATTATACGCAAGGACCACGACGATTGCACACGCCACGAGATTAGGGGATGATTAGGGAGTGATCGTAAAATGATTAGGGTTGGAAATGATGTTTTAGAAATTGACGTCGAATATAAAATAACCCTAACATTCCCTAATCAAACCGGTAAAATAACACTCGCCAGACCGAATACTCGGTCGAGTAAAGCTATACTCGGCCGAGTATCCTCTACTCGGTCGAGTATTCTCCATACTCGGCCGAGTATTCCTCGGCAGAACCAAAACAGACTTCACAATTAACACTACTCGGCCGAGTAGGCTCTACTCGGTCGAGTACTTATCTTATAAAATCCGTAGTATAACAGTCTTCCCCCCTTAAAAAGAACTTCGTCCCCGAAGTTCCAACCCAACCTATAAAACATGGACACTTAACACCAACTCCACAAACCACTCTTCCTTCCACAACATGGCTCACGATATCGTCTCAACTATAGCATAGGCTCCCAATACTAACTCCATAACATTACCAAATAACCACAATATAATGTTGTCAACCTTGTCTCACTTCCATAACACTCAATATCACTCAATCCACAAAAGAAGATCGACCATCAAAACGGAATGTTACATTCTACCATCCTTAAAACGAACTTCGTCCTCGAAGTTAACTCAAACACATAAACATCATCTTCCAACTGTCAAAACTACCGGACTCATAATCATCATCATTCAATTGTCAACACTATTGAAATATTCTCTCATTCTTAAACACCGACCTACTACAAGCACGGTCATGACCTTTAATAAAATCAAAACAAATATCCGTCCTTTATGCTACACCAACACTCTACTTCCAATTATGCTACCATATGCACAACCATCAAAATCTCTTTTATCGCATCTTACTCCTCTTAAGATAAATGTTACGTCCTCGTAACTCGCTAATACTAAATCCTAACTATATTTTCTCATTATCCCCATCACCACTGCATGGCAAAGATAACCACTTATAATTTGAACAGTCGCCATGCATATATCTTAGGCTCTCTTACTTAAACAACTCTCATCCTTCAATTTCGAAATCTTTAACTTAACCCAAAACTTCAAATCTTCCACATTACCGTAACATGACACACCTCTCTATATAAACTATATAAAACTCATATCACCAAAAGCATAACTCACACTCCACACTTGTTACGTACACTCACACTAGATCCTCAAGTTCTTTTCTTTCATTACCGCAAAACTCTTATTAACTTAACATGACACCAATTCCCAATATCCTGCACTCACTATCTAAACAACAGATTATGAACCACCTGCCGCTTTAAGATCATTACAACACCTATTCCACGAATCACTTGCCATGACTATGACTACCGATGCCTCATCTTAAAACAAGATCAAAATTACTGTAACAACTTCTCACAACTGTGTCCCATCAACAGAATATCACTATACCATGACAACAACGAAAACATATACAACTCTCTTTCATATCATACTCTACCCTCATTCCCAAACTGAAACCGGTAAGAAACATCAACAAACAAAACAACAGTCTTTATGTTCAACCAAAACTCGCAAGGAACAGCAGCAAACAAAACAACAATCTATGTTTAACTGGTATGCACTTTCGAAAACTCGTATCATAATCATCTCACCTACTCCACCATAATCGGTGACGGCATCGCAACACCGCCATCAACAGCCGCACCGCAGTGCGAAAATACT
Source organism: Silene latifolia (assembly GCF_048544455.1). Classification (NCBI taxonomy): domain Eukaryota; kingdom Viridiplantae; phylum Streptophyta; class Magnoliopsida; order Caryophyllales; family Caryophyllaceae; genus Silene; species Silene latifolia. The sequence goes on from NW_027413701.1 coordinate 1,947,002, forward strand.
CGCATCACAACACTATGTACCGTGCCCGGATCACCACCCGAGACACCACAACCACACCGATATACATCACAACATACACAATCCCATAAACACTGACCCAATATAACATCTCGGACAAGAAAACTTACTCAAGACTGCTTTACCAGATCACAACACCATAGATCATACAGAATAAATAGACAAGAATCTCATGCATACCATCCATACTTTTCATGGAATAAACATATATCATGAATACACATGCAAGTATAACCAGTCTTGTCAGACCACCCAAACTATCACTTTTGATCATCATTCCATTAAGTTACCGTATCCAACATATATTACAGAACATTCAGATAACAACATTATAACTATCACACCATACCGCTTCTCGTGAGGTCACAACCTCACACAAATATTTATATACATCTTAGACCAATAATCACATCCAACTAGGCAATCCTGATCACGTAAGTTACCACTTGACAATGAATATCTCTTATCCAGACTTAACTCAGGTGTCCTTCATAACATATCTTCTCTTACACACAATTATCACCACCCGGCGAACGTAGCCCTATCATCTATACCCAACTACCAGCGAATACCTCATATATCCATACCTTAAACTCCCTCACAACCAAACATTACTCACCTCCACAAAATCAACCTCATTAGAACAACTAACTTCCCTAAAATTACATCATCCTCAACCACTAATGACAATACTATGACACCAACATCCTTCATGTGACTACTCTCTTACTATCACTTCTTAATATAACAATCCGTTTCCTCCCTTTGGTTATCATCCCAAACAACGAACATCAAATATATCAACAAAAATCACCTCAACACTATTTCCAATTCCATCCTTAATTATATCGTCACCCGACTCACCACCAAAATCTCATATCGTGCAAATTCTTTACCCAACTTTTGCTTTCTTTAATTCCTCGAAACTCATGATTATCATGTTGTCCTGGAACTTCTATATAACTGTAAACTCAAATCCTCATGATAGTATCATACATCTCGACGATTCCATACTTTTATATCACATAACCTCGGTGAACATGTTCCTAGTTTTACTCCCCTTATTCTTTTCTTTTACCCTCGACAAACTCCCTTAATAATTCAACTCTTCATTATTTTTATCTAACTCTCTAGTGCTCCGGTTACCTTCACATTGCTCGAAACTCAAATCCCATTATTTTATGTCGATATCATCTCACTCTTTCTTACCATGGGTCTTCTCTCATTATACTATAACTCCCAATTGTCACTAATCTATCCATAAAATCAACATTTAATGTTCAAACAATTGCATCTCCCTTTTTACATCACTAGAAAACCAAAAATTCATCTCATACCGTTAATTGCCCAAAGAATTACTCACTAGGCTCACATCGTGATATTCCAAATTTCCAAATAAACTGCTATCTACTCATCACGGCATAACTTGACCTCACTATACCCTATTCGTTTCCATCTCTCTATAGCGACCTTTTATCACATATATCCTTAAGCAACTCAATCCAAACCGTCTCCCTCCATAAATCCTTACACATCCCCATACACCACTATTCGTATCACTCATCTCAATCTTTCATTCTCACGTTTCTCTATACTTACATCACCCTTGCCCATATGTACTTACTTTTATATTACTCAACCCATGACTATATCACTCATCATATCTCACAAAACATGCTCCTTGTCTCAATGAGTTCATCAATCTACTTTTTCTTGTTCCACTATCCCTCGCAACCACATATTAACACATGTATTCCTTACCCAACACATGTCCTTCACAAGCCGGAATACTCCTTGTCATAACATCCGGTAACTTACGTATCAAGATCGTCACATATACAAAAGAACGCTTTAAGACCCAAAACATACATGTGTATATACCCTATCACTCAACACAATGTAAGAACATAACCACCGACTCAAAACAAAGGTAGAACATAGCCACCGACTCAAAACAAAGGTAAGAACATAGCCACCGACTCAAAATGACCGTCCACTGAGGTACTCGGTCGAGTACATGGCATACTTGGCCGAGTATAGGACACTTGGTCGAGTAAGGAGACTACTCGGCCGAGTTCACAACTCCAGAAGCTAAACAGATTATCACAGACAGATTACTCGGTCGAATATGGAATACTCGGTCGAGTAAGAAAGATACTCGGTCGAGTAAGGACTACTCGGTCGAGTATCGTCATAGTTCTCAGCACCGTCCAGTTTTCGTAAAACAGTCATATCTCACTCGTTACTTGGTCATTCTAGGCGTGTGACCTATCGTTAGAATCGTAAGAAGACAAGCTATAACCTCAACTTAGAATCATAGTAATATCATATCTATAACTATACTTATGATAGTTTTAAGACAACCCTTCCGTAATCGATCTTCATACAAATCAGATTTCCTAAACCAAAACAATTTGAACATGCATAAGGCAATGACAACAACAAAATATTTCAAGAAACTAGTACATAAGTGAACTATTATCATACCCACATGCAAATTTAAACGCAACATTCATATATATATATATAGACACATGCCCTTAATCACATGCTACTACCAACAAACCAAACATTAACATCATCATGATCATATAAACACATCCTACCTCACATTACATATACTCCAATTATTTCACATTTCGTTAACACAATTAAACAAGATTTTCCATCTATATATGACACTCCACACCCCGTTTCAAAAGCCAAGCAGTAACCACATAACATGCTCCAGGTTCTGTCACACTCAACTACGCACTTCCTTTATCATATACCACCATGGTCAGATCCTTTCATTTCATCCAACAACTATACAAGGCTCAAGTTACAAGTATTACACACACATGACTCAACATACAAAATTTTCTTCCCATGTGACCGGCTTGAGATTGTAAGGGCCTTAGTGCGACTCCGGGACGTCTCCCAAGTCTTTGCGGTAGCTCCAAACAACTCTCCCCGGGTTCATTTTATTTAAACTCCCTAAGTTCATTAGGTTCATTTGTTTAGGTGCCGGAATCTTCAGCTCTGATACCACTTTGTAACACCCCCTCATACCAAGGTACCTTACCAAGGACTACCCTAGCATGAAAGGCTGTTACCATCTCGGTTTCCCGAGGTTAGTATATCAAAGTTACAATTTCCAAACAACATTTATTAAAGTATAAAGAGTTAGCGAATACATTATCTCAAACCAACTCAAACTAAAAGTGTAAGAACTTCAATACAACTGAAATCATTGACGGCTAAACTCGTAACGGCGGAAACTAGACTCGAAGTGATGTCTCCCCATGTCTGTCCCACAACTAAACATCTGCATTACCTATCATATCTGCTCACCATCCCCGAATGGATCACCGCAGGTTTTACAAAACAACAACACGGGGTCAGTTACCGCATAATTCAAATAAGACAAACAAATAATATAACCGGCTGATCATCCTCCATCCCCGGTCTCCCGATTTCACACATTAATCGACTACACACCGAAGTGTGTAGCCCTGCCAGATTACCCATCGCAACAGGTAATCCTCGCGCCAGTGGGTGATCGCAGCCCATCCCCGCCTAGTCCAGCTCATCAACGAGCGACTAACAATCCCTGTCCCTTAATGTGCACATCCCCTCCCGTGACGGGTTCCACGGAGGGCGAACTAGGGTGTGAAGCCACTCCCGCAAGTGACTCCACGACAATCATACATACCACAACATCACAGTTGTCACAACACCACAACCGTCACAACACAACCACATCACCACCGTCACCACAACACCAACACTCCGATGATCAGCAGACAACAATCATACACAATACAACAAATATCTCAAATCAATTACACAAGAACTGAGTAGGGAAACCCTACCTTTTCGCAATCCAAGCACACGTAAGCAATCAATAGCAATTCTTCATGACACCGTCACCTACATACAATAATCACATAATTCCAATTACACATTGCACGATCCCCATATTTCCCAATACCAAATATATACAGTAACCCCAAAAGAATACAAATGACATGGAAGTGAAACTTACCAAAAGTAGAATAAGAGATTATACGCAAGGACCACGACGATTGCACATGCCACGAGATTAGGAGATGATTAGGGAGTGATTAGGGAGTGATCGTAAAATGATTAGGGTTGGAAATGATGTTTTAGAAACTGACGTCGAATATAAAATAACCCTAACATTCCCTAATCAAACCGATAAAATAACACTCGCCAGACCGAATACTCGGTCTAGTAAAGCTATACTCGGCCGAGTATCCTCTACTCGGTCGAGTATTCTCCATACTCGGCCGAGTATTCCTCGGTAGAACCAAAACAGACTTCACAATTAACACTACTCGGCCGAGTAGGCTCTACTCGGTCGAGTACTTAGCTTATAAAATCCGTAGTATTACAGTTATTTACAACGGTTGGGTTATTTACTTAAACCGTTGTCGAAAGTATTCACCACGGTTAAAAGCCGTTGTTGTTGCGTGTAAGCCGTTGTGGAAAGTGTTTCAAAAATTTGGTGGGAATAATATAACAACGGTTGTCATATGTATAACCGTTGTTGTAACTTTCCCTCCAAAATTGTGAAGACTTTTAACAACGGGTATATGCTACATACCCGTTGTTGAAATTTGTAGTAACAACGGTTCTTTGTTTAACACCCGTTGTTGTAACTTTCCCTCCAAAATTGTGAAGACGTTTAACAACGGTTCTTCGTTTAAAACCTGTTGTTGAATATTATGCGCGGTATTTGTGAAATGTATTCACAACGGTTGTTTTTTTAGTAACCGTTGTGAAAGGTCTTCACAACGGTTTTTTTTAGTAACCGTTTTTATTACGAACTCCTAATGTTTTTAAAAATTAAATTTGTTTCATGCCATTCAAAAACCTGTATATATCAGCAGCACCATATACCAGCACCAACATAAATCACAGCTGGGTTCATAAGAACTCAATAGATTCAATTCAACCACAACAGCAGCATCATATATATATATATATATACTTACAAGGAGTTAAATTTACATGAACTAATCATTCCCTAACTTCAACAAAAAATTTACTAATAAGCTGATCTAAACTCTGAGTATCATGCATTTCTATTTTCTAAGACGTATTTGCCCAACATGTCCCTTACCTCGTCTATATCTAAACTTTGTCTTCTTTGAATCTCTTGTGACGGGTTGATTACATACTGCGGAAAAAACAAAGACAAGACATTATTGTAACAACATCAAATACTGCATAGCAACATCATGGTATAGCAGCAAGCAAGACAACATCAGCTCTAATTTAAAAAAAGTAATAAACACATTATTAAATTACTAACCTTTTCTGGAATAAGGATATATCTTCGCCTAATAATCTCCAACATGAACCGACAAACGTAGTATCCACATTGTATGCTATCCGGCTGGCGAGGGACCAACTATTACATAAAAACAAACAGACGAGAGAAGGCTCACATCAGAATCTTGAACTTTAGGTATTGTATTAGTATTAAACGCAAATTTTTGCACTTAATGTATTGTATTTGAGCACGTACCCCTGTTATCGTAATAAAATCAGGGCCATCATCAGAATCTTTCGTGGGTTGATCCTGCTCGTTAGCTCTTCTCTTCTCAAAGGCCCTTTTTTTTTTAAAAAAAAAAAGGAGGCAGAAACTCATTTTTTTAGGGGCAAAAATGAGCTTTTTGCTATAAATAAAAATTGAAACTTAATGTTATTATAAATAAATCAGTATTATAAACTTACTTATTAATCAAGCGCTTAAAAGTCTCGCTTGGTTGATTATGTATAGAGTCTAGCCAAAAAACTTTCTTCTTTGTCGGCATGATTGCTGCTAGCACCCAATGAGTCCTACATCAAGAAACATCATCATTATTAACAAGTACATATATTAGTTATGAAAATGCAATTGTAGGGGGAAACGTAATATTAATTTGTTTATTACCCTTTTTCATTATAAGGGGCAAAAATCAGCTTCTTGGTTGTCGCCAATTGCTGAGCAATATAATCTACCCGCTCTTCGAACGAGAATTCCGGAATAAATAAAGATAAAACATAGGGGCACAGGAATCCGTATTGATCAGATGGAATCTTCTTCTCGGGGATCACTCTCAATTTCAATATCCTACATTATTACGGTATTAATTCCGGTATTTAAAACACTATCTAGTAGTTAGAATATTAGAATATGAAATTATTTATTAAGAAACTTACTTCATCCAAACAAATAGGTGTTGGACATCAATCTGGTCTAGGCCAGCCCAAATGGCTAGCATATCCCATGACATAAGTGCTTCGCGCTCAACCCCTAGAATATCCTCCTCGAGCGGAATAATTATAAATTGCTCGTTGGCTATGCGACGACAAGCCTCCTCATGCAGTTTCCTCATCGTCACCGTTCTTACTTTCTGTATGTAATCCTTCCCAGAATATTTTGTGGAGTTTAAACTCCTAACTTCTTTCAGATCGGGGAAATAATGATTCTTTGATTTTGTGCTACTACCACCAGCCTACACATGTAGATAATTAAAATAATAAAAAATCCAAAGGTAACACATCCTAGTTGGAGTAATAAAAATAAAAGTGTACTTAACTAAATACCTCATCAACCCGCTCTTTCAATGATGAGGTTGTAGTAGCAGGTATGACAGGGGACTTAGGCTTATCAGTGTTTTTTGTCCCCTACACAAAATTACCATGCTTTTTAGAAATACAGAGAAAATATAAATAAAGGGAGCGAGGTTTTTAAAAAAATGGAGAAGTTAATTAAATACCTCATCAAGTTGTTGCCTGGACGAGGTAGTTGGCATGTCCGGGGACTTAGGCTTATCCGCCTTAGCCGGCTTTTCTGTTCCCTACATACAAAAAATTTCCATGCTTTTTAGAAATACAAAAACAAAAAAAAATTAAAGCGAGGTTTTCATAAAAATGGAGAAGTTAATTAAATACCTCATCAATTTGTTGTCTCGACGAGGTAGTTGGCATGTCTGTGGACTTAGGCTTATCCGACAAAGCCGGCTTTTTTGTTCCCTACTGATGCGTGTCATTTATATGATGTTTTACATCTCCTTTTACACGCATTTCAGAGCTCATTTGTGTAGTTTATGCTACATTTCTCCCTATTTCCGTTTACTTCCGTATTTTGTACATTATTGCAGAAATGTGAAGAATTCAACGGGAAATCGAGCCAAATCCGTCCCCGAGTAAGCTGCATAGCAAATGACGTAAAAGAATTGCTTAAGGAACGAGCTTGGTGCGCGATCCAAGGCCCAAAAGACAAGTCCACGAGTTAAAAGAAGTCAAGTAGCAGCTCATCCAATCGATCGACCGTTACCTTCAGTCGATCGACCAATGCTCGGGTTCGAAGCTCTTGTTTCTTTGAGGAGCGATCGATCGACCAGCATTATCAGTCGATCGACCAGATTTCTATTCCAGACGTGAATTAAAAGACCGTGAACTTGAAGCTCGTGAAGTTTAGGTTTAGGAAATAAGATGTTGCGTTAATTGCTATATAACGTAACATAAAACCATCAGTTTAGATATCGAGTTTTTCTATCAAAGTTTTTATCACATACAGTACTTTCAGTTTTAGTTTAATTCGAGTATCTAGGGTTTGGGATATCGATCTTTAACATTGGATTTCTGCCTTTGCTCTTAATCCTTCCTCTTAAATCTCGGTATTCATTCTGCCCTAATTTTAGTTTATTGTTTTACTTTCATTATTAGTATAGAATTGATAGCTAGTGTCCCAAAAGCCAATTATAGTTTTGTCATTGTTGTTATTTACCTTAAGCATGAATTCAGTAATCGTTATGAGTTTAATTGTTGTTTTTACCTTTAGCATGAGTAGCTAATTCTTTAGTGCTAGGATGTAGGCGATTTATGGCATAGGCGGCATTAGATTAGAAAGGACTGTCTCGCGTGTTGGTCGATCGACTGATATTACCAGTCGATCGACTGACCTCGTAGGGTTTTATATTCGTTTTAATTGTTTTAATCTTATATCTGACGAGTTGAATGCATGCGACCAGTTAGATACCCTTTTCGTGACTGACCCATTAGATCGAAAGGTAGGGGAGGTTATTAGACCATCAATTAAATCGACTAGACTGTGCTAAGATCGAAAGATAGACATAGTTTAGACCGTTAGTCACTTTTCAAGACGAAAGTTAGTATGAGTGACATTAGGGACCTATAGCGAGATCGAAAGATGCTATCTGTTAGGAGTGGACCGAGAGGACCTCTTATTTCCCGCCTTACCTGAGTTTGATTCATACCGTCTTAGTTTGCTGCCGCCGAAGCTATAATGACCCGAACATCCTAGTACCCTTCTTTTATCTGTTTAATCCATCTTTTTAGTTTGTTTTCTTTTTTGTATTGCTCTTAGTATAGACCAATTCAATCAACCTCCACAATTGTTACCTTAGACTTTCATTAGACAACTAAAATTTACAGCTGCCTCCTTGCGGATCGACCCTGTTACCACTAGCCTAGGTTAGTCTTAATAGGAATATAAATTTTATCTTTGGTACTCACAGTGACGAGTATCAAATTTTGGCGCCGTTGCCGGGGAGGCAATAGTCCTAATTTTAGTTGTTTTAATTTTAGTCTCTCTTAGTTTAAGGAACATCCGTTCCTTAAACTTTTCTTACTTTTTGTTGTAGTTTCCTCTTATGCGCAGGTCACAGGGTGGTCCACTACTACCATTCGATCCCGAGATTGAAAGATCCTTGCACGTAAAGAGGAGATTATTTCAAGAGCAACAGACAGAGGAAGAGCTGAGTAATCTGTCAAGCTATTACGAGAACGAACTGTTCGAAGATAATCCACCATCTTCGCCCGTTTCCACTTCTTCAGTCGAGACAGTTACTTCTCCAGAAATTTCAGTCATGGCCGAGGAAGCAAGTATAGCTAGTTATTCTGAGCCGACAGCCGCGAACTTATATAAGGGGTTCGAATTACCGGGAGATGCCAGGAAGTTCGAACCAAAGCCTGCCTACATTACTATGGTCGAGAGAAATCAGTTTGGGGGAGCTGCAAATGAAGATGCAGCTAAACATATGGAGACCTTTATTGACTACTGTTGCTCCATACCCCCACCAGCTGGCGTGACCCAAGATCAAATCAAGGAGACCATGTTCATCTTCTCCCTTCGCGATGCTGCAAGGGAATGGTATAGAGATCTGGACCGAGCCGTTCAAGGGATCACTGATTGGAATACATTGGCATTAGCGTTCTACAAGAAGTACTTCTCTGCTTCAAGGACGATCACTATTAGAGCTCAAATCACGGGCTTTAAACAAGGGCCAGATGAGAATTTCCACGAGGCATGGGTCCGATTCAAGAAGTTGGTGCGAACCATACCGCACCATGGGTTCGCAAAGTGGAGTTTGTGCAATCATTTCTACAATGGGTTGTACGATGATCAGAGGGCCATTTTGGATGCTGCGGCCAATGGAAGATTCGCTGAAAATTTGGGAGCAACAAAGGGGTGGAAGATCATTGACGATCTAGCTACCCATAAGGCCGAGTATGGGAATTCGAGAGGGAACCAGAGGAGAGCTGCTGAATCTTCCTCTGTTGCTGCACTTGAGGCTCTCACCGCGAGATTTGACAAGTATGAGCTAGGAGGAGCTTCTAAAGGTGGGATATACCAAGTCAATGCTGTGTAAGACGGTCCTTTCGTCTGCGAGAGATGTGGAACTGAGGGACACGTTTCGAAAAACTGTCCCAGTCCTTTTGAGTCTTGTGCCGCCTTTCAACACTATAGGCAGACCAACACCTACTACGAGCCACCGCATCCAAATTTGAGTTGGAGAAGCCAGAATGTTTTGAATCCAACTCAACCTCCGCCGCAGCAGCAACCATATGTGCCTCCTCATCAAAAGCAACAGCAATATCAAAAGCCTCCTTATGTGCCGCAGCAACAACAAACACAGAATTCTGAGTTTTCTGAGCTTAAGAACCTGTTGCTCAAGGAGTCCCAAGCAAGAGAGGCCGGGATGAAGTTACTAGAGAGCCAAATTGCTCAACTGGCTAGTAAAAGTAACACTCGAGCTCCCGGAAACTTACCTACTCAACCCGAACAAAAGGAGACCCTAAATGCCATCACTTTGAGGAGCGGGTCTACCCTTGATGGTCCTGCCATGGTTGAGGATGCTGTTGAAAAGAATGAGGCAGATCCGAGTCAAGAGAAAGCAACAACGAGCAAAGCAAAGAAAAAGACGTCTGCCAGGAATTTCAGTCGATCGACTGAAGTACCTAGTCGATCGACTGAATTACGGGTTACAGGAGCTTCTGGAACTGTGCAACTCAGTCAATCGATTGAGGAGGGTGGTCGATCGACCAATATCACTGCTGATGTTGAAGAATTTCGTCCTTTAATGCCAAATAATCTACGAGACCACTTGTTTCGGGGTACCACGGTCCCGAAAATTTTGGGGACAGACCCGAGTGCTGATGGGTCAGTCCCGGCTCCGAAGTTCGATCCGATGACGGTTAATGGTTCTCATTTGAGACGGTCTGAGGAAGGGTCTAGCTTCAACAAGGAAAAGGGTATGGACTTCCAGCCAAAGTCCAAGGATGCCGGCGCGCGCGATTTAGAGGAGAGGGCTAAGGTACTCCTTACAGCCCCATACCCGGAGAGACTCATGCCAACCAAGGAACAGGTATCTTTCAGTAAGTTTGAGAAAGTTATTCGTAGCTTGAATGTTCAGGTACCCTTCCTTGAGTTAGTTAACCAAGTGCCAGCATACACTAAGTTTATGAAACAGTTGTTGTCAAAGAAAAAATCACTTGAACATGTTCACACTGTTGCATTAACTAAAGAGTCTTGCTCTTATCTGTCTCACACTGCGCCCCTTAAGTTAGAAGACCCGGGCAGTTTTTCCGTCCCTTGTAGCATAGGTACCTTTTCTATTGAGAAGGCTTTATGTGACTTAGGAGCTAGCATAAGTGTCATGCCCTTGAGTCTAGCTAGGAAGCTTAAACTGACCAGGTTTGCAATAACTGAAATGACAGTTCAGATGGCTGACCGAACTGCGGTCGAGCCTATAGGAGTCCTAGAGGACATACCCGTCCAGATAGGGAAGTTTTTCTTCCCTGTTGACTTTGTTGTCCTTGACATGCCTGAGGATGACCATATTCCTATCATTCTAGGAAGGCCATTTCTGCACACTGCTGGTGCAGTCATAGATGTCGGTCTAGGCACCTTGACTTTCAAGGTTGGGAAACATTCTATTGTCTTTGCCCAACCTGCTAAAAAGAAGGACCCCATGTGGCATGTTACATGTAATACGGTTTCTGAAAAGAAATCGTACTTTGTACTTCCCGATATGCCTACTTCTATTCCTGTTATAACCCCTCCGCCCCAGACTGGGAGCAAAATGGAGGAAGAATCTGTTGCTTTAGACATTGCAGGAGCTGGTTTGGGGAAGGAAGAGCCGTTGGATGCTCCAGCTGCGACAGAGCAGATTGTTTCGAGAGGCGGTCTTGGATGCCTAAGCTATGGAACCGATGAGGAAGTGGAAGATGAGCCAGTCAAGGTGAGATGGTCCGATTTGGAGTCTGACGATTCCAAGGAAGTCCTTGATTGGGGAGACGACGAAGTTGATCAGCTGAGCTCTCCGACGGTCGAAGCTAAGAAGGATGCAGCTGACGAGATGAGCACCATTGAGGCTACCTCTAGTAGCCAGAAGCCGACGAAGTGGGCCATACCGTGGTCCTTCTTGATCAACTATTAGTTGATCAAGCTCGTTATAAACTTCTTTTTATTTGTTTTTGAACTATTTCCTTTTGTTTTTTGTGTGCGCGAAAACTTCGCTTTTATTTCGTTTTGCTTAGGATTTTAAGTACTTTAGACTTTGCCATGGGTTTTGCGCAATTTTGGACGCGTATTATTGTGCATTTGCAGGTATTTAGAGCTTGATGGCTCAAATCATTGGGCAAATACGAAGAAATACGACGCTGCAGCAGTGTTTTCAGTCGATCGACTGGCCTATTTGATCGATCGACTAATCTGCAGGTTTACAGGAGCTACTGTTCACATCCACGTGGTCGATCGACTGGGTTACGTGGTCGATCGACCACTGCTGCTGCTATTTTCGTTCACGACCTCTCCCCTGCTGTGTTTGGTCGATATGCGGACTTAAGGGAGTTTTCTACTCCTCTTTATTTTCCGTCAAATCCTCTATTTCTTCTATTGTCTCATCTGTGCACAATTTTTACGCTTTAAAATTGTTTTCTCGGTTTTATGCGTGGTTTTGTTTGTCTTTTCAGGTCTTTATTAGTAGCACTGCTGGCTACTGAAACCTCCTAGCTCACGCTGGTTTGGGGAGGTTTCCTTTGCTGCGCTTAAAGTCTTGTGAGTTCCCAAGTCTTTACTTTATGTCATTGTGTTTTATTTTTCTTCTCTCGCAAATTCCCATTTCTCTTTTCTTCATTACATGATTTTGCACAATGGGGACATTGTGCGAATTGGTTTGGGGAAGGGTTTTGCGTCGCATTTCATTTGCTTGCATTCACGTTTACATTTCTGTTTGCATTGTTTATTTCATTTGTTTTTTATGTCAAATATTCAAAAAAAATTGAAAAATTTCAAAAATTCCATAAAATGCACGTTTATTTTAGCATATAGGTCGAGTCGGAACGGTAGTATTTCAAGGATGATATTGCCTTTTGCACCTGTTATGCCTAAGCCTTGCTAATTGACATGTTATTAGTAGAATCACATATGCATAGTCCACGAGTTTTCGTTAATTTATCTTGCTGAACCTTAGACTTGACTTTGATTTTTGGCAACCTATGATACGTGCATTTTATATAGTCTTTTTAGCCTATTTTATGCACGTATTTCTGTGTTTTTATCGTAGTTTTATGCTACGAAATGCCCCGAATTGCATACTTTGGAAGTTCTTGTCTTATTTGCAGGAATGAGCCATAAAGTAGTGAAATCAAGCCTTTTACCGCTCATTTAGCATGCATTTGGAGGAAGAGTAGATTTGGAGCGGGATTTATTGCTGTCTTGGGATGCGTGAAGGTGTTTCGGGAGCTAAAAGGACAAGTCAAGTCAAACTAACGAGAATGATGAGCTGCTGAAGTCAAGTTCCACTTGATCGAGTGATTTATTAGTCGATCGAGTGGTTTAGGAGTCAATAATCAGTCGATCGAGCACATTACTTACTCGATCGATCAGTTCCTTATATGCCTTTACTCGATCGAGCACTTTCCTTGGTCGATCGAGCTGTTTTTGAGTCAAGTTCACTCGATCGAGTGATTTAGTTGCTCGATCGAGTGGATATTGCTGATGGGCTGGGCTTTTTAGCTCTAATTCCGTCATTAGGTTATTTGTACTCCTATTTTCTTATAAATAGGAATTAGGATGTCATTAGTTATCATCCAGGGATCGATATACGTTACTTTCTTCTGTCTCTTTCCCTGTCACTTCTGTTCTTTCATTTCCGGATCATTTATATCAGTAATTTATTCTCTCTTTTCTCTCTTTTTATTTAATGTTTATTATTCCCTCTCCCTCTTTATTTATTATTCTTATTAATTTCATGTCTAGCTAAATCCCTAGTATGTTAGGATTAGGGAAGCCGTGGTAGCATGCTTTAATTGTATTAAATAGATTAGCCTTGCGATAAGAATTGTATTAGGCAATTTAATTGTTATCCGGTCGAATGAATGCATGCAGGAGACCAATAAATTTAGTTAACCCCGACCTAGATCGAAAGATTGGAAGGGAAGGCTTGCTTAATTACAATAGGGTATTGCAGTGAGGGCGAAAGTTAAGCTGTTTACGCTCTAGGGCGGTTTAAGGACCGAAAGGTGACGACCATAGCTCTTCTTATCAATAGTCTAATCGTCTTAGTATTCCTGATAGTATAAGATCTGATAGCTGCCACGGTGGACCGACTCTTAGCATACTACCCTTCTCCTTTTGTTAATTTCTCTTTTTCACTTCCCTCGCTTAGTCTCTAGTTAGTTAAATCAAATCAAAACCCCCATTTCTGTGACACCCTGACAGACCGAGTTAAACAGATAGATAGCAACTTAGCCTCCCTGTGGAGATCGACCCTACTTACCGCTGACTTCTGTTAGTAGTACTTAGGTAATTTATTTTTGGTGTAGAAACGACCGCATCAAATTTTGGCGCCGTTGCCGGGGAGGCAATCTATTTATTTATTTGTTTAATTTTATCTGTTTTTTTTAGCCTCAGGGGATTTCTTCCCTTGAGGCCGTTTTAATCTTTTTCCTTGAGTGCTGTTTTGATAGGCCTTACAGGTACTACCTAGACAGTTCTAGGTGAAAGACAGTCAAAGGGAAGGCTTGAGTACCTTTGACCCATCACCGATGTCCCGTTATATGGAACAGCCGGTGATCTGCTACGGGAGATGTGGTTCTGCTGAGCACAATGCAGCTGTAGTTGTGCCGCAACATCCACCCTATCAATGGCCACCGCAACAAGATCCTCCTGATATACAAGAAGAAGAGATTGCGGAGCTGAAATCCTTACTGCAGACACTTGCATCCCAATTGCAAGATCGTGACCGAGAAAGGCAAGATCATGATAGACGCACTTCTTCGCGACTTGAAAAGCTCGAATCGACATTGCTCGTTAGCGGTGAGATACAAGAAGAAGAGGTTGCGAATCGAGGTCTTTAATGGAGATACTTGCATCTCAAATACAGAATTATGATCGAGTAAGGCAAGAGAGTGATAGACGTGCGGATGCTCAAATCATTGAGCTGGAGTCTAAAATTGCTCAGTTAACAGCTGAGTCGGATAATTGGCAACCAGAAGAGGTATACCTTGCTGAGAACGGTTTTTCCCATGAAAAAACCGTGTTGCCCAATGCCGAGGATGACTTTTATGACTCGGACGACGAGTTTCTATCACATTTCATTGCCCCACACGAGGATTTCACAGACGGGAGGAATCACTCGACCGAGTGACTTATACTAGTCGATCGAGTGATCTTCCGGAGAAAAATTTCGATCGAGTGAAATTGCTGCTCGATCGAGTGGAATTCAGGAGGAAGTTGGTCGATCGAGTGATTATTCTGCTCGATCGACTGAGTTGGCCATTGGGAGCTTTGGTTCGTCATTTTGGTTTGATTTGGATGACGAGTCTGACGATGATGAAGGTTACGGTGAACCTCCCTATTCACAAAGTGAGCCGGATACACTTGAAGTGCGATCTACGGGATGGATTCCACTGAGGAGGTTGATGAAGAAGCAGCGGAGTCAGAATTTGCTCCTAGCACAGATGAGGTATTACATTCCTTTGTCAGTGATCCCTTCGTTGAGAGCAACCAACCTGAGGTAGTAAACGGTAATTTTATTATTGTTTGTATATTACCTCGTCTGATTCATGCATGTCCTTTTAATGCTTTACCCCCTCCCATGTGGACATATAATTTAACTGATTTTCACCGCACATGTCATCTCAAAATTGCTAATTTGAATTTAAACCATAATGTATTGACGATCGCTCCCGCGCTCCTTTATTTTGTGGATAAGTTTAGGAGCGTTCATAGGAAATTTCTTCGACTTAAACGGTCTTATATTTTAATTTCCTATTCTGTTATTCCACTTTGGTGCTACTTATGCTGTTGTGTAGCACATGCGCAGCTATTTGACAGGTTGCTGCGCGCTTTGAGCTGTTTTGATTGTAATTAGTTGAGTGGCTCGAAGAAAAGAAGGTCGAGCTGGGACCTGACTGAAACTAGCGCTACCCGGGAGGCAACCCGACGATTTTATTTTGCTTTTTATTTACTTTCAGTTGTAATAAATGGTTTTATACCATAGACTATCTCAGTACGCTTGTCTTGTTAGTTTGTGGGCTGTTTTCATTTGCATTTTGCAGGAACACGCTGGAAATTACTCGATCGAGTAGTTTTTCTACTCGATCGAGCACTTTAGCTGATGGATTCACTCGATCGAGTGAAATATCTACTCGATCGACCACCTGCAGATTAGAGAACCACTCGATCGACCACTATTCCAGTCGATCGAGCAGTTTTGAGCGCCCATGTTACTCGATTAGCCACTATACGACTGCTATCGAGTGCTATTGACTTGGATTAGCTTCCTGAGACGGTTTTCCGGACCTTAGCAACCTCCCATTTCATGGTCGGTTTGGGGAGGTCCCCTTATTCGCGCTATCTTGTGAGTTTTTCCGCATTTACTCTCTTTCTCCTTCAGTTTGCATTTCCTTTCCATGTTTTGGTACAATGGGGGCATTGTACGGTTTGGTTTGGGGAGGTTATGCATCCATATCTGTGTCTGCATATTGTTTTTATTGCATTTCAGTTATCACATTTAATTTATGTTTGCATCGTTGTTTATTTTCATAAAATCCAAAAATCCTATAAAAATTAAAAAAATTGTTAAAAATTCAAAAAAATTTCACGTTTATTTTAGCATATAGGTTGAGTCGGAACGGTAGATTTCAATGATGAAATTGCACTGCAACTGTCTTTTTGTTTAAGCCTTGCATTGAACTGTTATCTTTTAGCTTTGTCTTATTGCATATCTACGAGTTAATGTTAAATTTAGCTGAACGAATAGACTTGACCTGAAATTTTGGCAACCTACTTATAATTTCTAAGGATTAGAGCCTTATAAACTGGTGTCATTTGTGACCAGTTTCATGTAGGATTGTGAGTAGTTACTCCTTGCATAACATGTATCATCAATTTGCACGTTTATGAAATTCAATTGCTTTTTGCTGTCATACATTCGGGTTAGTGGTTGGTGTCACATGCAGGGAGGTGCTTACAATTTTCCTTTATTTCATTTTTACCCATAAACTCCACATTAGCCAAATTTGCCAGTTGACCCTTAGCTACATTCCAAATTTAGCCTGCCTTGTCAAGCTAGTTTAGTGTATGTTTTGCGGTGTATATTTCATTGTATCGAATTTTGGCTCATATCATATTGATTTGGAGTTGGTAATTTATGAAAAAAAAAGGGAGGAGGATGATGAAAAAATGACGTGAAAAAGAAAAAAAAAAAAAAGAAGTTGAAAAAAAAAGAAGAAAAATAAGTTGAAAATAAATAAAGAAAAGAAGAAGAAACCGAAGAAAAAAAATAGAAAGAAATAGAAAAGAAAGAAAAAAAGATGTTGTTTGAGACGGTTTCCGCTCCTATGTTCTATCTTATATCATATGAGGAGTATGTTCAGTTTGGTTTGGTGAGATTTTATGCCAAATGAAGGGCATGTGTTTAATTCATAATTGAGTTGGGAATGGATATGTTTCATATGGTTCTGTTTAGGTACTAGCTTGATCACCTATACCTCCACATTCCCATAAATGTTTTGCCTTTTCCTACCCATTGCCTCACTTACCCATATTTTTGTAAGCCCTCGGCTGTGACGGACCTTGTTTGGTTGGAATGTATGTACGGTGGCTAGAATTGTCTATCATATTAGTTGCATGCATGTTTATGTGGGTCGTAGTTTAGGTGAGCGACTATTTTTCCTTCTCTCTTACATATATATGTTCACCCTTTGCTTCATGAGAGAAAGAGTGACCCGTGAGAGTCCATTATTAAAGGTCTTGCAAGGTCGACGGTTCAGCTTTATTTATAAACATCTTATAACTCGTTTGCATTTGACTGTCTTGCTTTAAGTGTTAGTTTGCTTGTATTAAATTGGCTTAAGTGGGCATTTGTAGCTGGCTCTGAGTTATCCTTTTCCGTTCCTTTAGTTGCATTTTAGTTTACTCGGGGACGAGTAATGGTTTGGTTTGGGGAGATTTGATACGTGCATTTTATATAGTCTTTTTAGCCTATTTTATGCACGTATTTCTGTGTTTTTATCGTAGTTTTATGCTACGAAATGCCCCGAATTGCATACTTTGGAAGTTCTTGTCTTATTTGCAGGAATGAGCCATAAAGTAGTGAAATCAAGCCTTTTACCGCTCATTTAGCATGCATTTGGAGGAAGAGTAGATTTGGAGCGGGATTTATTGCTGTCTTGGGATGCGTGAAGGTGTTTCGGGAGCTAAAAGGACAAGTCAAGTCAAACTAACGAGAATGATGAGCTGCTGAAGTCAAGTTCCACTTGATCGAGTGATTTATTAGTCGATCGAGTGGTTTAGGAGTCAATAATCAGTCGATCGAGCACATTACTTACTCGATCGATCAGTTCCTTATATGCCTTTACTCGATCGAGCACTTTCCTTGGTCGATCGAGCTGTTTTTGAGTCAAGTTCACTCGATCGAGTGATTTAGTTGCTCGATCGAGTGGATATTGCTGATGGGCTGGGCTTTTTAGCTCTAATTCCGTCATTAGGTTATTTGTACTCCTATTTTCTTATAAATAGGAGTTAGGATGTCATTAGTTATCATCCAGGGATCGATATACGTTACTTTCTTCCTCGTCTCTTCCTCGTCTTGTTCTTTCATTTAGGATCATTTATATCGTAATTTATTCTCTCTTTTCTTTCTTTTTATTTAATGTTTATTATTCCCTCTCCCTCTTTATTTATTATTCTTATTAATTTCATGTCTAGCTAAATCCCTAGTATGTTAGGATTAGGGAAGCCGTGGTAGCATGCTTTAATTGTATTAAATAGATTAGCCTTGCGATAAGAATTGTATTAGGCAATTTAATTGTTATCCGGTCGAATGAATGCATGCAGGAGACCAATAAATTTAGTTAACCCCGACCTAGATCGAAAGATTGGAAGGGAAGGCTTGCTTAATTACAATAGGGTATTGCAGTGAGGGCGAAAGTTAAGCTGTTTACGCTCTAGGGCGGTTTAAGGACCGAAAGGTGACGACCATAGCTCTTCTTATCAATAGTCTAATCGTCTTAGTATTCCTGATAGTATAAGATCTGATAGCTGCCACGGTGGACCGACTCTTAGCATACTACCCTTCTCCTTTTGTTAATTTCTCTTTTTCACTTCCCTCGCTTAGTCTCTAGTTAGTTAAATCAAATCAAAACCCCCATTTCTGTGACACCCTGACAGACCGAGTTAAACAGATAGATAGCAACTTAGCCTCCCTGTGGAGATCGACCCTACTTACCGCTGACTTCTGTTAGTAGTACTTAGGTAATTTATTTTTGGTGTAGAAACGACCGCATCAACCTACATCATATTTTCTGAGAATTAGAGCTTATAACTGGTGACATCTATGACCGGTTTATTTAGGAATGTGAGTAGTTACTCCTTATGAGGCATGTTTCCTTAATTTGCATATTTATGAACTTGATCTACTTAATACCTGTATGCATTCGGTCTGTGGTTAGTTGACACATGTGGTAGAGGTTTCCTTTTCTTATTATGCCCATGAACTCCACACTGCCAAAAATAGCCTTTTTGTCCCAATTACTACATCCTACATATAGCCTGTCCTTTGTCAAGCTAGTAGTCTGTGCTCTTGGGATTGTTACTCTTTTTTGGTGGCATATGCTCTGTTGAGATGTTGGTTGGGAAATGAAATAAATGAAAGAAAGGAAAAAAAAAAGAAAAAAATGATTCGGAAAAAGAAAAAGAAAAGTTATGTGCTGTTCATAGCAGTCGATCGACTTCACCTTTTGGTCGATCGACTGAAGATCCGAGGAAGAAGTCAATTCGCATAATTTAATCCTTATCTTTTGGCGATTTTTGCTCCCATGTTTTATTCATATTCTGTGGGGAGTTTATTGATTACTTTTATACTTGGAGTTTGTGAGTTTTGTGCTTGCTATAGCACCGTGTTGTTTATGAGAAAGAAGTTGGATGTTGTCCTTTGGTTCCGTTTTGGTACTAGCTTGATCACCTGTACCTCCACTTTACCATAAAATGTTTTGCCTCTTCTTACCCATACCTCACATATCCCATATATACCTCGGCATGTGTCATTGGTCATCTGTTCGGTTGGAATGCATATGTACGGTCGTAGAGGTCATTTTCATATTTTATTGCTGGCATGTCTTCATAGGTCGTAGTTAGGTGAGAGTCTTTACAAAATTAATTCTTTCTATCCTCTTATATATTCACCTGTACTTGTTTGAGTGATTTGAGCGACCCGTGAGAGTCCAATTTGATAAGTCTCTATGGTCAACGGTTCAGCAGCCTCTTAACGTCTGCATAACTCGTTTGCATGATTCATTTGCTAATTGATTGTTGGTTATGCATTAAATTGGTTTAGGCTTTACAGTTGTCAATTCGCTCTGAGATTGAACTCGTTCCATTAGGTCATTAGATCGAGTCTAGTTCTTGCTTGGGGACAAGCAAGGGTTTGGTTTGGGGAAGTTTGATGCGTGTCATTTATATGATGTTTTACATTTCCTTTTACACGCATTTCAGAGCTCATTTGTGTAGTTTATGCTACATTTCTCCCTATTTCCGTTTACTTCCGTATTTTGTACATTATTGCAGAAATGTGAAGAATTCAACGGGAAATCGAGCCAAATCCGTCCCCGAGTAAGCTGCATTGCAAATGACGTAAAGGAATTGCTTAAGGAACGAGCTTGGTGCGCGATCCAAGGCCCAAAAGACAAGTCCACGAGTTAAAAGAAGTCAAGTAGCAGCTCATCCAGTCGATCGACCGTTACCTTCAGTCGATCGACCAATGCTCGGTTCGAAGCTACCGCTTTTCGAGGAGCGATCGATCGACCAAAGCATTATCGGTCGATCGACCAGATTTCTATTCCAGACGTGAATTAAAAGACCGTGAACTTGAAGCCCGTGAAGTTTAGGTTTAGGAAATAAGATGTTGCGTTGATTGCTATATAACGTAACATAAAACCATCAGTTTAGATATCGAGTTTTTCTATCAAAGTTTTTATCACATACAGTACTTTCAGTTTTAGTTTAATTCGAGTATCTAGGGTTTGGGATATCGATCTTTAACATTGGATTTCTGCCTTTGCTCTTAATCCTTCCTCTTAAATCTCGGTATTCATTCTGCCCTAATTTTAGTTTATTGTTTTACTTTCATTATTAGTATAGAATTGATAGCTAGTGTCCCAAAAGCCAATTATAGTTTTGTCATTGTTGTTATTTACCTTAAGCATGAATTCAGTAATCGTTATGAGTTTAATTGTTGTTTTTACCTTTAGCATGAGTAGCTAATTCTTTAGTGCTAGGATGTAGGCGATTTATGGCATAGGCGGCATTAGATTAGAAAGGACTGTCTCGCGTGTTGGTCGATCGACTGATATTACCAGTCGATCGACTGACCTCGTAGGGTTTTATATTCATTTTAATTGTTTTAATCTTATATCTGACGAGTTGAATGCATGCGACCAGTTAGATACCCTTTTCGTGACTGACCCATTAGATCGAAAGGTAGGGGAGGTTATTAGACCATCAATTAAATCGACTAGACTGTGCTAAGATCGAAAGATAGGCATAGTTTAGACCGTTAGTCACTTTTCAAGACGAAAGTTAGTATGAGTGACATTAGGGACCTATAGCGAGATCGAAAGATGCTATCTGTTAGGAGTGGACCGAGAGGACCTCTTATTTCCCGCCTTACCTGAGTTTGATTCAGACCGTCTTAGTTTGCTGCCGCCGAAGCTATAATGACCCGAACATCCTAGTACCCTTCTTTTATCTGTTTAATCCATCTTTTTAGTTTGTTTTCTTTTTTGTATTGCTCTTAGTATAGACCAATTCAATCAACCCCCACAATTGTTACCTTAGACTTTCATTAGACAACAAAAATTTACAGCTGCCTCCTTGCGGATCGACCCTGTTACCACTAGCCTAGGTTAGTCTTAATAGGAATATAAATTTTATCTTTGGTACTCACAGCGACGGGTATCACCTACAAAAAAAAATAACATATAAATTTAACATATAAAAACATTCAACAATTAAAAATGTAACATATATATAAAGGTATTTTTTCTAACCCCAATTGCTTTCGGCTGCTGAGGCGGAGACTATCGAGCCAAGAAGATGTGAGAATCAGGCCATTGGATGAAACATCCAACCGCATCTCCCAGAATGGTAATGTCGTCACGAACTGGGACAGGCAGTTGAAAGTTTTCATGGCCTGGAAAGACTATAGTTATCTCTACTTTTCTATGATTCGGAAAAGTTTTTCGCCATGAACTACAGTTTCCGCTGCTGATTTGGTGTGCATTTCTACGAGACCCCGACCAACACGCACATATGGATTTTCGAATTTAGGGTCAGTAAGAATAACTGGCCTCTTGTTTACGGCCTGAAGAATATACACATATATTATTATATCCCAAAATTTAATAGAATTCACATAAATTTAACTAATTAAACACTTCATGCATACCTTAATGAAAACAGTGAACTGACTTGAAGGGGATGTATGCTGTTTTCCATCAGCCGTCTTCTCAAGTTGCCTCCCGTTTTCAGACCCATTATTTACCTAATAAAATTAACCAATGGCACGATGTCAGAAGTTATAGCATTAGAGCTGGCAGGGAACACACCCCTTGATCTTACCCAAAAAAAAAAGAAAAGAAAAATCAGGAAGTATTAGGTACCTGATCGGCTTTAGTAGTTACAACTTCAGAAGCATTAGGTACCTAATCTTTCTGAATCTCGTTGACCGATACTTCCTTCTCATGTATTGCCAAGGTAGTAGCGGCTTTTTGACCAATCTGTTGTACCTTATTACCCCCTTTATAAATGACATCCTCCATCATCATCACTTCTTCTTCGGAAAGCTTGCCTCCAGCATTCAACTTTAAGAGTACGGATGCCATTAACTGAAGCTGCGTGCCAAGAATGTAATGTGTCAGCAATTTTTATCCCAACAATAACATGTGAATTGAACTTAAATGAAAATAATAGAATAAATGGTACCATGTCAGCCTTCTCAGACTTAGTCTTCCTTTTCTTCTTTATCGGGGCAGTTGTCCCATAATATTTCGTTACTCCAACCTGTAACGGGACGCCCCTCAAACGACCTGGATGTTCGGGTCTGTTGGAATATGTGTCCTCCGACAATAATGCGATCACGACTGTTGATCATGATGATAACATGTTTAAATCTCATTAAAATGAATACAATTGGGAAGTAATATTGTTACTGTCAACTGGTCAACATATATCGGTAATGATTGGCTGACTAGAGTTTGACATTACTATCGTGTGACGGTGGTGATCAGTTGACCCCCTAGGTCATACCTAAAGGGCAATACTCTTAATTGATTATTTAATTAATCGTATAATGTTACGAGTTAATTAAATTACTTGAAAATTGACGGACGATTTTGGAAGTATAATTTACGTATCGAATTGAAATGTGATTAAATGAGATACGGTCTGAGTAATCAAATTGTATAATTACTCGGATGAAATAATTGTTTAATGTAACAATTAAATTGAATGAATTAATACAATCAGTTGTAATTTATAAATGGTAAAATTTTTGGCACAAGTAATTATGAAATTACTAAGTCGATTTTTGTATGTGACGTATTTTTATTAATGCGTTGATTTTTAATACGTTAAAAATTACATAACAAATTTATGTCACATATGACATGTGACATATTGACAATTGACAAATATAATATGGATTCCATATTACCAAATGGACCGAAATAAAAGAAGAGGATTAAGCTAATTAATTGTTTAATTAGTAGCTAAACATAATGATTGTTTTGCTTTAGTAGCCATGCAAGCCTATGGTGCATTGTGAAGACAAATAAGTCCATGCATTGGCTTCCCTTTACCTCTCCTCTTACACGGTTTTGGGAAGAAAAACTCATCATTGTTTTTCTTATAATTTTACCTAATAATATACTAAGTGTTATGCATTATTATTCATTCTACTCATCATCCAAAATATAAGTTCTAGTGAGAAGAAATTTCCTCCTCTTTTTCTCTCATAAAAACCGAAACATATAAGTGTTTTATAAAAGTTTTTTGGTTCAATTTTCTACCTTGATTAATATTATACTAGTATTTGTAATATTAATTAAATTAAGAGAAGCCTTGGGTATAAAGCTTGGGGAGAGATCTTATACTTAGATCTTGTTCATCCATAGGGGAAAAGCTCAAGAACAAGAGAGAAAGGTGATCTCTCTTGTGCCCAATATAACCGAAATATTGAATGTAAGGACATGATTTCTCCTCTATTATATTATTTGTTTGCATGCATAAAATCCGTTTTAATTTTATGACAAATTATTTAGACATATATGAGTATGTTAGTATGTATATGAATCTACATTTCCTTCAATCGGTATCAAGAGCCACGGTTGTTTGCATGCAAATTGGTTAAAAGTTTTTCCGAGTTATAAGAATAACAAATAAAACTTGTAAAATTTGTGTTATTATGATATATCACGAAATTATTACATGCATGTTAATATTTCTGGTCCTAAAGTGTTTTGGGATATTTTGGTTAATTTTTCGGATTTTTATTGTTCATAATTTACAATAATGGCATTTAAATGTGATTTTATGAGTAAAAATGTCATTTTTGGTCTAAAATTAGCTATACTTCGAATTTTAAGTTGATTTTTGGATATGTTGTCACATATATTATTTTGAGATAACCTGTAAATTTTCATAATTTTTGGACTTGTTATGCTCGAAAAATGAATTTTTCATTATTAAATTCGGATTTAAGTGAAAAATAGGTTAATATGAGTTAAATTTCGAATCCGGTCATAGAAAATTAATATGTTGTCACATGCAATTTTACAAGATGTGTGTAAAATAATTGGCTATAAAGAAGTCTTTTTGCATGATTTATGAATTTTTGAAGAAAAATAGCATAAATAGTGACATTATTAGTGAAAATTAATAAAACATAATCTATGACTTAGGAAAAACGTCTAATGTTGCATTTTATTATCTTTTTCAGATCTAAAATTGAAAAGTTAGTGAAAATAATTTTTCCATGTTTTTATGATTATTTTATTAAAAATCGATAAACCGCAACATTGTTTTTCCGGAAAATTTTCGAAATTTTTAACCTAAGATTTTGAACATTATGAGTGTCATGGAATTTTTCCAGAATGTTCATGAATTTAAATTTCAAATTTTGAATTTATTTGAAATTTTGTGATTTATTTGAAGTCTAATGGCTTATTTTTGTAATTTTTGGTCCATTTATGAACAATTTTGTAAAAATGGGTTAATTATGGTCAAATTATTAGTGAAGACTATATTTTGAGTCCTAAGAGGTTAGGGTAATTAACTTATGCATAAATATGAGTTTATATATTTTTGTGATTATAAAATGTTGAAATCACGCAAATCCGTAAAAACCGAGTAATATATGATATTGGCTATTAAAGGCGATTTACCATAAAAATTGAGCATGTTCATACATATTATAATGCTGCATTTTTCTTTATGATTGTCATAATTTTAATTTATGTAATTTTATGTAATTTTACTTAGTATGGCCTTAGATTTTAATTGGTATTTCCCGAAATGTATGGGAATATCGATTCGGTTGTAATTTTATTGTGATCTCGTATCACCGTTTTGTAATTTAATAGATTTATTTTATTTTAGTTACAAATGTATAATAGGAAATTATGTAATTTATTATGTAATTTTATTCATTCCGGAGTTCCAAAAGACGGATTTCTTCAAGAATGGCGATACATAAAGACGGTGTTACCTCGAGATGCGTGCCACAACCGAAGTTCAAGGGACCAATGGAGTTGGTTTCCGAATATGTAATAGTTAAATAGTTTTTCTATTTTAGGAAAGGCCATACTAGGATTTATTTATCTTTATGCTTGCATTTTATTTTATGTCACATGCATCGCTAAATCGCCATAACTAAACATGCATTGTCTTTTATCGAGTTTATCGACCGTGTCAATTAGAATTATCGTAGTTCACCGCTTTAGTTCACTTAAAACGTGATAGATAATAATTGGCATGACCTCTCGCTAAAACAATAAATTGAGACATAGCCTTACCAAATAGTAGAAACCATGAAAACCTATTTCGCGAGGGAGTGCACTCGGCTACCCCGGGGTACAAACCTTGTTACGTAGGGGAAGTGGGTGATGAATGTTAATCCACCAAATTCATGTTGATAAGGGATGTATCGGCTACCCCGTGCCCAAGTTGATGTGGGTTTGGATAATGGACACATTTATTCGAAATTTGGATTGAACTCAACAAAAGTAATTGATAAGGGTTGCATCGGCTACCCCGTGCCCTTGTTGATGTGTTTTGGGATATAGATAAACATTAGAGTAATTTTATCGACCAAGAGTTCTAAAAGTAGAATCGATTAAAAGGTTAATCCACCGAGTTATATTGATAAAGGTTGCATCGGCTACCCCGTGCCTATGTCGATATGAATTTGGGTCTTGGAATCATTTATCTAGTTGGGTAGAGGTCACTAGAAAATGCATAAAACTTGTTTAAATCATACATTTTTACGAGTAACATTAAAACGACAATTGTTTTACTCCTTATATTTTGTTTTGTAGACCACTTCTTTTTCATAACAAATGGCAACATCAACACCAACTCCTAATGCTACACCACTCGCTAGTTCGTCATGGCTCCGATCCTTTATGGATCGATGTAAACTTGAAAAGAATGGGTCAAATTTCTCCGAATGGGATGCCCAACTCAAATTAGCCGCCGAAGGTGACGACAAGCTTCGTTACCTTACCGAGGCCTCTCCACCCGAACCCTCCACTAGGTCCACCGCGGCCACTAGGGAAGCCTATGAGACTTACCAAAAGGAGTCCGCCGCAATGAAAAATGTCTTAATATTTGCGATGGAGGCGGACCTCCAAAGGAGAGCCTTCAAAATGGGCAATGCTAATGAGATTTACTCCAAACTTGTGACCATGTTTTCACAAACTCCGCGGATCGTCCAATATGAGGCGGCCGCGGCATTCTTTGATCTAGACTTCAAAGAGGGCCAAAAGGTTAGCCCTCATGTGCTCAAACTCATGGAGCTTGTCGAGACCTTGAAAATTCAAAAGGTTGAAATCCCCAAAGAACTCATCGTAGATAGGATTCTACACTCCTTGTCCAAAGTCAAGGCATATGTGCAATTCCGGGTGAATTTCAACATGCAAGACAAGGACGTGTCTCTTGAGGAGTTGCACAAGTTACTTGTGCAAGCCGAGAGGGACATGGGGTTAAATGTGAACCCTCCCAAGGATGTGCTTAACATAAGCACAAAGAGTAAGGGGAAGTTCAAGAAGAGTGGAAGAAAGGGTAAAAAGCAAGATCCCACATTCACCAAAGCTAAGTCTTGTGAAGCTAGCACCTCCAAAGTCAAGAAGGGTCCTCTTGATAAATGCCATTATTGTAATGGCATGGGACATTGGAAAAGAAATTGTTCCAAATACCTTGGTGATATCAAAGCTGGAAAGATCACTCCAGTAGGTAAATGACTAACCTTCTTTTATGTTTCTAAATTCAACTATGGTATTATGATGCAAAGTTGTGATAATGTATCTCCCTTTTTATTGTAAATAGGGCCTCCACCAAGCAAAGACAAGGGAAAAGAAAAACAAGCATGAGAAACCATGGAGAAGCTAAGGATAGCTTTTATGGAGCTTTGTTTTTCATTGTGTTATTTTAAGTAATGTTTTGGATTTTTAGAACTTTAAGTTTCCATGTTTGACATGGAAAGGTATTTTGGATAATGGGTTGTATTTTGGATGATGGTGACTTGGTTTGCAACCCAAGTCACCCGTTTTTATCATTTATCCTTTATGTTCTAAAATTTCATCTTTAAATGCTTGCGTTTTGAAACATAAGATTATTCACTTAAAGTGATCTAATAGACAAATATAATGACGGGTTTCATTATATGTCCACATGCTTAAGGCATGTGTATGATCATTTATAAAGTGATTTTGAGTCTATGAACTCTCTTAAAGGAATGTCAATCACCAAGTACACATATGAATTCAATAACAATTAGTCTACCTATAAGGTAGTTCTCCTTATAATTCAACATCATTAATTTGTGTCTCATATGCTATCTTTGAATGTTTAGTGTATTTATTCTAAAGATAGAGTGGGAGAAAAATGAGGACACAACACACAAAGCAAGATAAAATTGTTTACTTGTGTATATGAAGATCTACGCAAGAGAGAATGATTTGAATAAAGGTATATCTATTTACATAGTATGCCGAAAAGATGAGATCTATGGTTTCAAGATAGTTCTATATGACTAAAGAGACCAAGTGTAGTAATCATAAGAGAATTTTCTCAAGATAACTACACGAGGAGACCAAAAGAAAGTTTTGGAAGGAAAATGACTAATGTAAAGTCTTAACAAGTTTTTGACTAAGTTTATGAAACATTTGACCAATAGTTTCAAACCTTGAGATTTACTTAAGAGCTTAAATGAATCATAGTAACATACTAGTTATGATCAAGTTGCAAGGATTGATATACCGATATCTTCAATGGCCAAAATTTTAACCACGCAGATGTCATGCTTAACCTCACTATGAAAAGGTTAAACCTCCTTCCGAAAGGGTATTTCAAAGGACATATTCTAAATATTGTTTATATTTCAAAATGACATTACTACACATCATTATGACATGAGTGTGTTGGAGATTTAAAATCTCTTTCCGTAAGGTTAAGATAAGACCACTTCAAAATAGGCATTTTGAAAGGATATGATGGGAACATATATGGTTTTATCCTAATAACTTGGCAATGCAATTTATATTTCAATTCCTGATAAATTTCGATTGAGAAGTCAATTTCGAAATGTGTAGAATTGAGTGGGAGTTAAGAAATTCTCATGTGAAGACATGGAATTTAGTGGGAGCTATCATCCTTGAATGTTTACAACTCATCACTCATTAAAGAATGACGAGCTAATACCTTCTTTCATGAAGAAGCTTTTTGAGTTTTCAATTCTGGATGAAAATGGACAATGATGAATCCAATTACATCAAGAGATGTTGGATTAGTATTAAGAGATACACATCATATCAACTTTCACATAGGTTATTCATGTAGATGAAAATGGAATTACCATTAGCAGTCATGGTCGTTCATTGAACCTATGAACGGTTGATCTCATGATTATTAGTAACTAATGTTTCCGCCATTAGAATAATCATATACATGTCCAATTATGAATCATATGCATAAGAGCATGATGATTGATTGATAAGCCATAATAGAAACGTCATGAATTCTCAAGTAGAATCCGATGAGCGATTTCAGTGATTGACGGAATGTTCTATTGTGTGTCAAGAGGTTGCACATATTGTAGAAAATCCGAGCACATATAAGGATTTATGAGAATCCCAAATCTTTCAAGCCTAAAAGGAGAAATGAGAAGTTTATGGAAAGATGCTTGGTTGAATAAGAGGTTATTCAAGATAATCTTTCCTAGTTAAGCTAGGACTTGTGAAAAGTACTAAGCTAATAATCTTGTCAGTTGTTACAAGATTCTACAAAACATATACCTAGTGCATTATGTGTGGATGGAATACTTGATCAGTACAAGTTGTATTATTCATCGCAAATTCGTTCGTTATGAGATGATCGATAAGAAAGTTCTTTCAAGTTAAAGAACCAAAACCAAGGTCGAGAACCTTGATGTGTACTTGGTAAGATTCATGCTATGAGAGAGAACATGAATGTGAAGGAAAATGCAAGTGTAAGAAGTTTGAACACATGGACACATGGGATGTTAAACTTCTATTGCAATCAATGAGTGTTTACACTTATGATATACATCACAAGGTTGTAATATGATATTGACTACCCGAGTGTGATGTCGACATTTGTCGTTTGAGTTATTATTAACTCACTTTGTACATTGTTATATCCAAACGGGTTGTAGAGACAATTGAACCCCGTTAAAGTGAACATGGATTAACATTGTTTTTGCCCATAGTTACTTATATGAGTGACGTCTCGAAGTGACTAGAGTGTGATGCGATTGATGGCAAGTTCAAGTGCCATAGAGTCATGTGAGATGACTAGTCGATCACATAGGCAGATTGTTAGGAACTTTTTGTCGGGCCTAATGACTGCTTATAGAGTTCTGGCAAATTTATATAGCCTGGTTGTGGCGAGAGCTACTATAGTATTCGAATGAGTCGATTCTTTTGACTAAAGACTATTCTCCTAAGATGGCACGATTTGATTAACTTTGATTTGTGTTACTACGACCTTCGTAAATGGGGTCAAATGGGCATATTTTGGGTTATGATGGCTGTGGCTAGTCGAAGGGAATGAGTGCAATAGGAATTGTCCACCCCTAGTCAGGGTTATAACAATATCTCAGGGCCACTCGAGGAGTAATGAACTGGAAATGCGTGGCCACGCTCGGAAGGTATCCAGAGTGGATAAATCCGGTCAATCAGTTATTCTCCAGATCGAGGAAACCACTCTCGATATGATCACTTGCAAGTACGACCTGAAAGACACCTTGCATTGAGTGGGAGATAGTAATAGGACAAGAGAATTGGTGACGCACACTTGTCGAGGACAAGTGGGAGATTGTTGGAATATGTGTCCTCCGACAATAATGCGATCACGACTGTTGATCATGATGATCACATGTTTAAGTCTCATTAAAATGAATACAATTGGGAAGTAATATTGTTAGTGTCAACTGGTCAACATATATCGGTAATGATTGGCTGACTAGAGTTTGACATTACTGTCGTGTGACGGTGGTGATCAGTTGACCCCCTAGGTCATACCTAAAGGGCAATACTCTTAATTGATTATTTAATTAATCGTATAATGTTACGAGTTAATTAAATTACTTGAAAATTGACGGACGATTTTGGAAGTATAATTTACGTATCGAATTGAAATGTGATTAAATGAGATACGGTCTGAGTAATCAAATTGTATAATTACTCGGATGAAATAATTGTTTAATGTAACAATTAAATTGAATGAATTAATACAATCAGTTGTAATTTATAAATGGTAAAATTTTTGGCACAAGTAATTATGAAATTACTAAGTCGATTTTGTATGTGACGTATTTTTATTAATGCGTTGATTTTTAATACGTTAAAAATTACATAACAAATTTATGTCACATATGACATGTGACATATTGACAATTGACAAATATAATATGGATTCCATATTACCAAATGGACCGAAATAAAAGAAGAGGATTAAGCTAATTAATTATTTAATTAGTAGCTAAACATAATGATTGTTTTGCTTTAGTAGCCATGCAAGCCTATGATGCATTGTGAAGACAAATAAGTCCATGCATTGGCTTCCCTTTACCTCTCCTCTTACACGGTTTTGGGAAGAAAAACTCATCATTGTTTTTCTTATAATTTTACCTAATAATATACTAAGTGTTATGCATTATTATTCATTCTACTCATCATCCAAAATATAAGTTCTAGTGAGAAGAAATTTCCTCCTCTTTTTCTCTCATAAAAACCGAAACATATAAGTGTTTTATAAAAGTTTTTTGGTTCAATTTTCTACCTTGATTAATATTATACTAGTATTTGTAATATTAATTAAATTAAGAGAAGCCTTGGGTATAAAGCTTGGGGAGAGATCTTATACTTAGATCTTGTTCATCCATAAGGGAAAAGCTCAAGAACAAGAGAGAAAGGTGATCTCTCTTGTGCCCAATATAACCGAAATATTGAATGTAAGGACATGATTTCTCCTCTATTATATTATTTGTTTGCATGCATAAAATCCGTTTTAATTTTATGACAAATTATTTAGACATATATGAGTATGTTAGTATGTATATGAATCTACATTTCCTTCAGGGTCGACCGATCGCTCTAGCAAGAACGTCATTACGACCACTGAGAGTGAATTTCCC
Source organism: Silene latifolia (assembly GCF_048544455.1). NCBI lineage: Eukaryota > Viridiplantae > Streptophyta > Magnoliopsida > Caryophyllales > Caryophyllaceae > Silene > Silene latifolia. The sequence goes on from NW_027413701.1 coordinate 1,978,762, forward strand.
TTCTTCTACCTCTTTCAATACGTTGTCCTATAATATATTAAATAAACTTCAAATTATATTTGTGACTAAAATAATAAAGTTAGTAATGAACTCGTCTTAATAAAATAATGCTTACTATGTTGGCCAACACTTCCTCATCATATTTGTCACGCGACCGGGATCCTTTAGGCATGTGCCCTGTTTTATAAGTTACATGCCGATCCAAGTTGGTCACTCCCTTTGCCACCTACACATTAACATGGTAACATTTATACATGTAAATGTGTATTAATGCAAGTCCAAGTGTGATTAAAAAAATAAAGTCTCACAGGGGAATAATGCATGCTACTTACGAGGTTCTCTTCTATCTTTCTGTAACCGCCTCGAGAACCATACCATTTCCCCTTCTTGCATGAAATGTTAGCACAATTTCTTCTGCTAACGGCCTTCAAATAATTATATAAAAGCGCAAGTAGATGAGATAATAAAAAGATTATATAAAGGACTCATTAATTAAAAAAATGATAGGTAAATCGTTAAAAGGCGAGGATATTTAACCTGAAACTTCTCAGTAGTTCTCATCTCTTTGAAAAGATCTCATTGTTCCTGACTGATGGTGGGACACTTGTTTGCCGGTGGGCTCTTACGCATCTCCCCCGTTGCCTTGTCCACATACAACCAATCCCTAGCAACGTCACACCTCCACTGCCTGTGGACATCCGCTGCCTTATGCATTAAATACTTATCATGGCTTTCATCGGGTATAATAAAGGCTTCCTTTACACGAGACAAGTATAACTCCGCCAATTTTGGATTCAAATTTCTAACATCATCTAAATGGATAGGCACAAACTGTCTTGTGCGACATCGAATCCAACTGGATAAATAACCCGCATTTGGACCAGTAGGGAAACCCTTCGAGCTCCATGTTATTGTCATCGGGTCTTTAGCGGCTATAGCTGCAAGGGCTTTCGGGCACTTCGTAGCACCCCTCTCACCAGGCTTATTATCCCCAGGCTTATTATTCTTTTGACTTCTTTTCCGTTTTTCACCCATGATAATCCTAAAACCCAAATATGAATGATATAGAAAATGAACAACTTAACAACATACATGCAGAGTATTATCTAAAACCCTAAACCCTAATAGGAATGAAAATTTAAAATAATAGATTGAGCTTCTAAAATCCTAAACCCTAATAAGAGGAGTGAAGTAGATGATGCGGGATGATAAAGATAACAAAGAAGACGAAAAACAAACAGATGCATGAAAAAGAAAAAAGATGATCGTCTTAAAACCCAAATGACGAAACACAAAATTAAAGTGAACATACCTGATGATGATGATGATGATGATAAAGAGAACGAGCAGGATGATAAGGGAAGGCAACGGAATCTGGGCGTCGGAAACTGGGCGACGGCCGACAACGAGAATGTAGAAAGCGAGGAAGAGAGAAGAATAAACTCAGGATACCAACGGTTGAACTGGTGTTGTGTGTGTTTGTGTGGTATGTTGTATGTGTTTGTAAATTAGTTTTCTATTAAGACAAACTATTGAAAACGGGTGCTCAAAGCAAAACCGTTGTTATATGTTAATAACAACGGGTCAATAAAAGTCAACCGTTGTCAAAACTTTATTACAACGGTTAAAATATACCCGTTGTAATATATTTTCACCAAATTTGCGCCAAAATGAAATATGTCAAAAAAGTCAATGGCAGTGGGTAGGGGTACTACAACCGTCGTTGAAAGTAATAACAACGGGTAATGTAACTATAACCGTTGTTGATTGTAATAACAACGGGTAATATAACTATAACCGTTGTTGAAAGTATTAACAACGGGTAATTTAAATATAACTGTTGTTATTGTTGAACCTTTTTTTAAAAAAAAAATTACTGTAATTCCATTACAGTCCAAACCTGTAACAATACATACTGTAACAACAGAACCACCATATACTGCAACATTATTCAACAATTTCAACACCAGCATCCACATCTAATAATAAAATCAAGAAAATAAGACAACACCAGCATGCATGCATACTGCATATCTAAGCTACAGGATTTACCATGCCATGCAAATTTGGGAATTTTTATTTAACAATGACCATTATTGATTTACCAATAAATTAAACCATCAAATTATTGGTCTGAAAATGACTCAAAATGTTGGTCGTCCATATCATTGTGTTCTGATTAACTATCTCAGGATCGGGGACGTTTCTTGGATGTCATAGTTTCTTCGTTAACCCAAATACCTTCACCATGGTCATCACGCATATAGATGCTTTCAGTGTCCTCATGATCAGTGTCAACATCGTCGAAATAAGATACAGTGGTAGAGTGATCCATTCCCTCAAAAACGACATCCTGATCATCATCACCATTATCGGATGGACTACTCCTTCTACTCCTTATAGACAGTACAACAGACCACCTTTTATCCATAGGATCGGTGACATAGAACACTTGTTTAGCTTGGGATGCCATTATGAAAGGATCGTCGTTATTATTGCCAAGCTTACCCAGATTGACCAACGTAAATCCCATCTTATCCTTTCGGACACAATGGAGGTTGTTATCAACCCAGTTACATCGAAACAAAGGCATTGTGAAATCAATGTAATCTATGTTGGAATAAGTGTCCTCCGACAATAATGCGATCACAACCGTTGATCTTAATGATCACATGTTTAAATCTCATTTTAAGAATACATGTGGGATGTAATATTTTACAGTCAACTGGTCCACACATATCGGTAATGATTGGCTGACTAGAGTTTGACATTACTGTCGTGCGACGGTGGTGATCAGTTGATCCTCTTAGGTCATACCTATAGGGAAATACTCTTAATTGATTATTTAATTAATCGTATGCCGATACGAGTTAATTAAATTGCTTAAAATTGACGGATGATTTTGTGAGTAAAGTTAACGTGTCTTTTTGTAATTCGATTAAATTAGATACGGTCTAAGTAATCAAATTGTTTTATTACTTAGATAAAATTATTGTTTACGAAACAATTGAAATTGGATGAATAATTTATTATAAATACAAGTTGTTGTAATTTATAATTTGATAAACCATTTTGGTACATGTAATTAAGAATTACTAGTTGATTTTGTATATGACATATTTTTATTAATATGTTGATTTGTAATATGTTAAAAATACATTATAGTGTTACATGTCATGTAACATGTGGCACATGACAAAATTGACAAATGACAAAATAAAATGGATCCTCCATTTTATATTTATATGTGCCGAAAAATTGGAGGGTTTTTAGTGGATAATTTGTGTTCATTATTTTAATAAGTGAAAACACTATGATTACTACCTATAGATACCTCATTTCTGCACCTCCCGCAAACCACCCGGTGATGATTGGGCCGCATGTTTGCTACGCGGAACGATTTGTGACAATTCGTAAGATTGTCGTCAAGTGATCGCTCAAACAGTAATGTCTACCTCTTAGTTGTCATCTACGTGCCGATACGGTCGTTTTGACAGTAATTAGAGTACATTTGGAGTCCGAGCCTAAAACCGTCTTCATTTTCTGATAACCATTAAATCCGAGTCGAATGTTCGGAATGTTCCGGATATTTCTATTCCATATTTCATAATTTTCATCCTTTGGTAAATAATTTCCCGTAATATTCACATAAGATATTAAGGAAAACCAAATTATTCCGTCCTACCATAACTTAAACACGGAAATCTTTCTTTCGCAGAAGGAAACCACTTGGGAACAGACGCAGCAGGTGCTGCGCCTCTTCCAAGAGACGCAGTATCTGCTGCGCCTCTTCCCAGGTCCTTTTCTGCGTAATTTTCGTATCTTTTTTATATCTTTCCGAGATTCACTTCCAAAGATTCTCCGAAAACCCTATTCCTTCACGTGATTAGTATAAATAGGAGCCTTCGCTCCTCATATTTCTCACGCGAGTGTCCGCCCTTCTCTTCTCCCTTTGCATTCTAGACCTTTGTTCTTACTTTTTGGCGTCTACGTGCTTGAACATTCGACCACGTAAGCTCGGATCCTTTCGAGTACCAGCCTCATTTTGCATGACCGACCAATTTGACCAACTCCACATCAATCAACTTAATTAATTAATCGTTTTCCTCTTACGAGGGCACTTTCTTTACATTCGCGTCGAGCATCACTAATTGATATCTTAGTCCTTCTCGTTTCGTCAAACATGTAAGTCTGAGGGTGTATAATCCTTATTTATTATTGTATTTTATTTTATTGTATCATCAATTGTAAGGTTTACGTCGAAAATACCAATTAAAACCGATTTCAAAACCATGCTTTAAAAACCTCTTTTTTACGGATTTTCAGAAGACTGACCGTCAAGAAAGGACGCAGCAACTGCTGCGCCTCTTCGAAGGAGCGCAGTTCCTGCTGCGCCTCTTCGTGAGGCTGCCGCAGTTCCTGCTTCCTTTCTTCTTCCTTCGTCCTCTGTAATTCATAATGCTTATTTGTTTTCGTTTGTTTCTTGTTAATTCTTTAACGTAATAGCATATTAATTCACATGTATATTATTTATCATCTTCATTAACACGTTTAATTCATCATTTAATCCGACCTAAATCCCAAGTAATCTCATATTTGCGGGTTTTCGTCATTAAATTCAATTCGGGTTTTAGAGATTCAATTTGTTCATATTGAGTTTCTGGAATTCATCTTTGATATATTTTCACCTGTTTATTCACATATTCGTCATTAATTTGTTGTTAATTCATCATGTTTAGTTTATTTCATTCACCCATGTCATTAATCCATCGTTCATTCATGTAATTAATTCGTTTAATTCCGTCTCATCCATGTTTTATTGCTTTCATGACCATTATTCACATGTAAATAACATGTTAATCACTTCCATCCGAGTAAATAATTTAATCAATCATTAAATTCACCAATTAACATTAACGGCTTGCAATTCTGGCTTCACAGCCAGAACTGAGCCAAGGAACAGACGCAGCGTCTGCTGCGCCTCTTCCAAGGGACGCAGCTCTGCTGCGCCTGTTCCTGGCTGAGTTCTGTCTCTGAACTTCCGTGTTGCCTTGACTTAATTATTTAGCTTACGTATATTAACTATTATCCGTATTATCGCCTTAATTCTTGTTCGTTTATTTATTCTTTTATTTCTTTTTCTCAAATTATCCGTTTTAAAGGTATTTTCGACATAAATCGCCAAATCCATTGTAATTATTGTAATTTTATCCATTGTAATATTTATTGCTTTTTATCCTTTGTATGCTTTCACATGTAATTGAGCATTAAATCCAACTTCGACCAAATTGCATGATTAATTAATTGTTCACCGACTTAGCCTAATTTTCACATGTTAGGATTAATTTATGGATGTTGCATTGCATGCATATAACCGACGATATATCAAGTACGAATAACTTCCCTAATCATTAGTAGAGGCCGCTATCGAGGTGGGCGGGATTAGGTGTTCGATCAAAAGAGTTTCCTAATACGTACCCTCACCCCTTACTCCAGATCTCCGTGAGCACCCGTGTTCATTGGCATCCACGAGAGTCATTCTAGACATAGAATTCTAAGGGTAACGATTGCTTAGTGTTCATGTCTCTACTTTATGTCTTGACATGACATGACGTATTCGAACGGTTCCAATTTCCCATAAAAATTGGTGGCGACTCCAACAAAAATGCAAATGCTTGTTTCTCTTTCCTCCCAAGCGCCCCCGTGGGCCCCCGCTGTCCACAGTTTGGCGACTCCACTGGGGATAATACACTTACGTGTAGCAAGGGTGAAACTTGAACAAGGTTAGGGAATAGTTTGTACAAGACAATTGTCGGTTTTCATAACTCGGTCTTCCTAGACTGTTTTATTCGGCCTTCCTAGGCCCAACCCAACCCATTCGACCAATCGTCCCGTCTAAACGGTCCTAATTCTTATTTGGGCCTAAGGATGGATAGCGATTGACGTCATCCATACCATGATGCTTACTCTTGTTTGTATCAAGGGCCTTCACTACTTGAGGAAATGGACTAGGAATCGGCCTTACTCTTGTTTGGTACGAGCCTCTCCACAGACTTCGGGTTTGATGGTTCGGTATGGCAACCTACCCTTTAAACCAAAACCCTTTTAAATGCACTCAACATCCCGTTATAATGCTTGTATAATGTTTGTACCTTACGTGATCACCATTTCTAAACTAAACCATGACGATTTTTCAAAAATTAAAACCCTTTTCTTAATCAAAATTTCGAAATAGGCCATTTGATTAGCGCAAAATCCGGTCAAAACTCTGTCCGTTCGTCGTGTCAAAATTCGGGCCACAAGCCCATTTCAAAACCTCACTTTGAGTCCACTCCTACTACTACACTATAGTTGACTAGGACACACATTTTCAAAAAACCTTGTCTTTCTTCAAAGCTCACTCAACACAAGTGGCACACATCCATTTCACGAGTCAAAACATTTCTTCTTTTAGCAAGTGTGTAGAATGGTCGATCGTGTTTTGATTCGTCGTCGATCTCTTATCCAGTTTTCGAGATGCCTGGATCCAGCGAAACAAACCTCAACCAACTTCAAGATGGTAATGATCGAATCCTAGCCGCGCTAGCCCAAATGCAAGTCATCCAAGACCAAGTCTATGACCGCCTTGAGACCATTAAGGGCCGGATCTATGCCGTAGAGGGGAGATTGCCCCCTCATGAAAGTGAACTAATAGGTGACTCCGAGAATGACTTCAGGGATGAAAATCCTCTCATGGGGATGACTGTAGCTGAAAAAAGACTTCAACATCTAGAGGAGCAATTGATGTACCTTAAGGGGAATGACATTTACATGGAAAATAATCGCAAGTATTATGAGGCCGTCAATTCCAAATTGCCAACCAACTTCAACATGACGGATATTCCTAAATTCAAGGGGCACGAGAACCCTTTGAACCACATCCGTGCCTTCAAGGATTACATGTCTATCAAAAGCATCAAACCCGAGATGTTCTTAAGGATCTTTCCTTCATCTCTTGATACTATCCCAAAGCAATGGTTCTACTCCTTAGATCACAAGAAGGTCGCTACTTGGGAAGACGCCGCAATCGAGTTTTCTAAGCAATACGCGGATAATGCCGAGATTCAAGTTAACATGCGCACTCTAGAGGTTCTTACCCAGAATGACAAAGAAGGATTCACCGACTTCCTAAGTAGGTGGAGGAAGACTAGCACCCAACTAGTTGAACGCCCGGATGAGGCCACCCTTGTAGAGAAGTTTGTGGATAATCTCAAACCCATCTATGCCAACCATTTGAGATATCAAAACATCAAGAGTTTCAAGGACTTAACCGTACTAGGGACAAGGATTGAGGATGACATCCGTAAAGTACTCTTGTCCAAAACAGTAGGTCGAGGATATCAAGGTTCAACAAGTCGTTCATACGGCTCTACTAGCAAGACAGATGAAGTTAACCTTCTCGAGCCATCCAAGAAAACAACCCCACCAAGGAAATTCACAAATCTTGGGGACACTTACTCCAACGCTCTAAAAAGGTTAATGAAGCAAGGCAAACTTCAACCCATTGGGCCTACTCCCGAACCCGAAAGGAAATCCAAATTCTGTGACGAGAACTCGTACTGTGAATAACATAGGGGCAAGGGACACGACACAGAAAAATGCTACAAGTTGAAAAATGTGCTTCAAGACATGATTGAAGATGGTCGATTTCCAATACCACCGGGAGGTAAACCCAACAACACTCAGAATCCTCTTGGAGTTCTAGTGATTACAAGTGATGAATCTACCTTAGATTGCTCACACCTCATATCTCCAATCGAAAATGAAATCTATGCCATCGAAAATGAAGGGCTCTACTCTACTATCTCCCCTACCATTTCCGACTTCATCACATAGGCAAGGAGTGTGGATAGACAAGTTTGGGAATTTGAAAATGCGGTGATAACTCTACGCAATCCCAACGCAACCCCCAAGGAGCATATGCCACTAATCTTCTCTCAAAATGCCACTATACAAGAAGTAGTCACCATGGTTGATAAACTAGTTGACCAAATCATGCGACTAGAAGGTGAAATCACGAGAATGAGAGAGCTAACTGTAATCAATGGAGTTTGGGCCGACGATGATGAGGACGAGTATCTCATTGAAAACTCCTTAGTCAAAGAAATAGTCCAAAATGGTGAAGACCAAGATGTGGACCACCTAACCCGTTCGGGTCGTCCATATCAAAGCACTACTCAAAACGGTCCAACCAACGTTGTCACACCAAATGATAATGAAGAAGACTCCACTGACCATTTGCTCAAGCAATTACAGAAGACGAAGGCTGATCTTTCAGTCTGGCAATTAGTAGCAAGCTCATTCCCACATCGCCAAGCCTTACTGCAAGCTTTGGCCAAACTAAATGTAGCACATAACTCCACTCCTGAAGATATAGTCAACTTGGTCTTCCAAGAATCACCGAGGCTAAGTAATCCTATTAGTTTCTCAGACGAAGATTTGCCACCTTTTGGCGCTAGTCACAACCTTGCTCTATACATCACTGTCATTTGTCTAAAGAAGAATGTGCCAATGACCTTGGTAGATGATGGCTCCGCGGTCAACGTCATACCCCTCAAAACGGCATACAAACTAGGCATGAAAGAGTCGGATTGGACCCCTACCAATCACGGTGTGCGTGCATATGATGGTACACGGCGAAAAGTGGTAGGACTTGTTAACCTAACCATAGCCACAGGGCCAATTGAGCGAAAGGTTAACTTCCAAATAGTGGACATCGAAGCTTCCTTCAACATACTTCTAGGAAGGCCTTGGATCCACGCTTGCAACGCAATAACATCCACCCTTCATGAAAAGATCAAAATCCCACTAAATGGCAAAGTAGTGACGATCACTTCGTCACCCATAAAGGCAAAAATCGAAAAATAGTCGAACAATCAAGTCCTTGCGGATCCCGTATATGAACTTGGGGGCTTCCAAAGCGTGAGCGTCATAGAAAGCGAATTGGCACCCTTATACTATGATCCCTACTCCAACTTGGTGGTCAACCACATACTCAAATCCCAGGGATACTTCCCTGGAATGCCTTTAAATCCTATTCGGAAAAACACCTTTGCACCTTATAAGGAAGGCAACTCGAAGAGGATACCACTTGGACTAGGGTACAAACCCACTAAAGAAGAGGTTCTCGAAATGCTTGCTCAAGTCCAAAACCGCAAGCACGTAGGAGTCCAAATGCGACCCTATCTCCCTACTTTAAATGGGTACTTTGTTCAAGAAGGAAGTCTAGAACTTTTTCACGGATTTCCCGAGCCTTGGCATTATCTCGAGAGGAAGCTAGCCGGAATCGAGATCTTTCACGATTGCTACTTTATCCCTCCAGAAACGGTTCCTACCGTCAAAACTCGTCAAGCACCTTGCTAAGACGAACAAGCTGTTAGCCTGTTGTTCGGATAAGATCGATTTGTTAGGGCCGCGCAGGATGAGATCATTACCATGATACTTCAAGACGACCACTTCAACCCTACCGCGCTAATCACAGAAACTAACACAAGTCAACAGAAAGGATGGAGAAAATCAATCAAGTGGACCAACAATCAAGGAAGACTCTTCAAGCTCACCACTAGAGAAGGAGAGATGTTCAAAGGAGAACCAGAAGACGATGAGTTCGAGTCGGAGTCGGAGTCAGAGTCGGAGTCTAGAGAAGTCATTGGAGAGTCTACTCCTGTCGTCATCCCCACTCCCTTTGTTTCTCCTAGCTTAGCCTCGAGTAGTCACAGTAGTTCGGGAAATGCCCCAACCCTTTGTCCTTTGCGGCCACCGACCATGGATCGGTTGGCTTCTTTGTTTCAACTTTACTCAAATTTTAATATGAATAAATCAGTTCTGCTTACTCTTTGTGTTATCTTGAGTGCAATTACATTTATGATGATGCGAGGATGACCAAGACCCATACTCGATCGAAATACCTCCCTACGTAGCCAAAGAAATACTGCAGGAAGGGGAAGGGGGACCAGTAATAGAGGACACTGAACCCATAAACGTAGGAACCGAACTAGAACCCCAAGAACTTAGGATAGGGACTACCTTGAGATCTACCGAAAGGACCGATTTCATAGACCTCCTAAATGAATTCAAAGACGTTTTAGCTTGGTCCTACAAAGACATGCCAGGGATCGACAGGGATATCGCCGAACATAGAATTCCGATTAAGCCAGGTTTCAAACCTGTAAAACAGAAGCTTCGACGAATGAGGACAGAATGGGCTCTCAAGATTAAGGAAGAAGTTGACAAGCAATTCAAAGCCGGGTTCATCAAAGTTTCCGAGTATTCTGACTGGGTAGCTAACATAGTACCCGTACCCAAAAAGGATGGGATAATCCGTGTTTGTGTTGATTTCAGGGACTTAAACAAAGCAAGTCCAAAAGATGACTTCCCTCTACCACACATCGATATATTGGTGGACAATACCGCAGACCACGCGTTACTATCCTTCATGGATGGGTATGCGGGTTATAATCAAATAAAAATGGCCATGGAAGATATGCATAAGACCGAATTCGTCACTCAATGGGGAACCTATTGTTATACAGTCATGCCGTTTTGATTGATCAACGCCGGAGCTACATATCAACGCACCGCAACTACACTCTTACACGACATGATGCACAAAGAAGTTGAGGTATACGTAGATGACATGATCGTCAAATCCAAGGAAAGAGAGGGGCATATTGCGAACCTTCGCAAATTCTTCGCAAGGCTACGAAAGTACAACATGAGGCTCAATCCTCAGAAATGCACATTCGGGGTAACCTCTGGCAAACTCCTGGGATACGTTGTTAGCCAAAGAGGTATAGAAATAGATCCTTCCAAAATCAAAGCTCTAATCGAAATGCCACAACCCCAAACAGAAAAAGAAGTCAGAGGATTCCTGGGAAAAGTGCAGTATATAAGTCGATTCATATCGAAACTCACCATGATTTGTGAACCTATCTTCAAGAAGCTCAAGAAAACAGATCACACCATGTGGGATGATGATTGTCAGAAGGCATTTGACCGAATCAAAGAGATATTGGCTAAACCACCAGTGCTCATGCCACCTCAACGAGATCACGCTCTTGGTTTATATCTCACAGTAACCGAAACCGCCATGGGTGCCATGCTAGCTCAAACTGTAGGAAGTGAAGAAAGAGCTATCTACTACCTTAGTAAGAAGTTCTTAGAGTACGAGTGCAAATACTCACAACTCGAAAAGACATGCCTCGCTCTTGTGTGGGCAACGAAGAAGCTACGTCATTACATGTTTAGTTACTCAGTCAAAATATACTCCAAAATGGATCCAGTCAAATACCTCTTCGAGAAACCCGTCCTCAACGGACGCCTAGCAAGATGGACCCTGATGCTCTCAGAATTTGACCTCAAATACGTGCTGTTGAAATTTATAAAAGGGCGCGCCGTCACCGAGTTCTTCGCAGAAAATCCCATCAAAGACGCACAAACGATAGACACTTGGTCGTTTCCAGACGAGGATATACTCCAAACTGATGTAGATTCCTGGGACCTTTACTTTGATGGAGCATCAAACTTGAGAGGATTTGAAATAGGAGTGTTGCTCATTTCTCCTGAAGGAGAGCATACACCAATCTCTGTCAAACTCGACTTCGAGGTGACAAATAAAACTGCAGAATACGAAGCTTGTCTCATTGGACTACAAGCAGCAGTGAGTTTAGGCATCAAGAACCTCCGGGTACATGAAGATTCATCACTAATCATCAATCAAGTTACGGGATCTTGGAAAATCCGAAGCGAAAGCCTAGCACGTTATCGGGCTAGAATAGACCAAGTTGCCCAATTCTTCGATCACGTGACGTATCTACACTTACCTCGGGAAGAAAATCAATTTGCAGACGCTCTTGCGAAACTGGCATCTTTGATTAATATACCAGATCATATGGTGGAAATGCCTTTATGCATCGAACGACGGTCAGAACCGGCTTATGTCCACCAAATCACCGATGAAGAGGAAATCACATAGGAACCCTGGTTCCAAGCAATCCTGAAGTTTAAGCTCAACGGTACCTATCCACCGGATATGGACAAGAGGGGACAACGTGCTATACGCCTACTAGCTTCCCAATACGTTCTCATGCAAGGAGAATTGTACAAAAGAACGCCTCTTGGTGTAATCCTACGTTGCCTTGATCATTCACAGGCACGAAAAGTGATGGAAGAAGTCCACGACGGGGAATGCGGTCCTCACATGAGTGGGCCCAAGATGGCAAAGAAAATCACACGTTTGGGGTATTATTGGACCACAATGGAATCCGATTGCATCAAATACGTAAGACATTGCCACAATTGCCAAATCTTCGGGAATGTACAACATGTCCCTCCTTCATTGCTCTATACAATGACGTCTCCCTGGCCATTTTCTGCGTGGGGAATTGATATAATCGGGAAGATAACCCCGGCCGGAATAGGAGGTCACTGTTTCATTCTAGGAGCAATTAACTATTTCACCAAATGGGTAGAAGCGGCTTCCTACACCAGTCTCACGGCTAAAAATGTGGCAAAGTTCATACAAAACAACATCATCTGTCGATACAGTTGCCCACATGAGATCATTAGCGATAATGGATCACATTTTCAAGCTGAGACTGAGCAATTGCTAGCCAAATAAAAGATTAGGCATCACCACTCTTCGCCCTATAGACCACAGACTAACGGCGTGGTAGAGGCGGCAAACAAGAATGTTGTCACAATTCTCAAGAAAATGATTGACAACTATCGAGATTGGCCAAGCAAGACACCCTTCGCTTTGTGGGAATATCGTACATCTATTAGGACGCCCACTGGGGCTACTCCTTTCTATTTGACCTACGGCATGGAAGCTGTACAACCAGTCGAGCTAGAAATACCATCCTTGCGTGTTTTACTCGAAAGTCAAATCCCGGAAGCCGATTGGAAAAGGGATAGATATGAAGAACTCATCCTCCTGGATGAACGTAGGCTACGCGCCCTGCATAATGTCCAAACATATCAAGCACGTATCAAACGAGCTTTCAACAAAAGGGTTAGGCCAAGGAACATCAAGGAAGGAGACTTAGTGCTTAAATCGGTTAAAGCTCTTTTACCTGTTGACCCACGAGGAAAGTTCAAACCTAATTGGGCCGGACCATTTCAAGTCAAATCCATACTCCCAGGGGGTGCGGTTAGAATCACAGACCTAGACGGGAATGAGTTTTCCAACCCAACAAACCTTGACCAACTAAAACGGTACTATGCCTAGAATAAGAACAAAAACGCGCCTCGCGTAACCCCACGTGTCGCTCTTGTGGCACTAAATAAACGGCCCCTGGCCAAGCTGAAATAAGCTAATGTCACTATGCTCTTGCATTTTGACAAATTTGTCATCCTCATATCATCAAATAAACTGATCTGCACCTTCAGAGTAAGCAAAAAGCTCATGCTTATTTTCTAAGTTCATTACAAGCTCTTGCTTAGAAGAATTATTCTTTTACATTTACTCGAACTACGCGCAAGGGTTTGATTTCATTTTTTAAGTGAATACGTAGGCAATCCTTCACATGATTCAACCCATTTATTTTAAAATGTAAATAGAAGGACATTTGCATTGCATTTGGAATTCGACAAGAATAATAAATAGAAAATCGCAACGGTTTCATAACCATTTAACCTTTTTTTATTTCATGCATTTTAATAATAATAATAATAATACATAATAAAAATAAAATAGGCTAGGATTCTAAAACCCCACCTTTTTATTACAACAATAAATAATAATAATAATAAATAAATAATAAAAAGACTCGGGCTATTCCTCCATCTTCCCCTTGCCCTTGTCATTCTTGTCATATTTCTTGTCACGACCTCGAGTCGGACGCTCTTGCGCCACTTCAGACCTAATCACCAACGGTCTTTCTCGAGGCCTAGACTTTCCGTTCTTATCAATCACCATCTCTACGACAGGAGTAGTCTTTGGTTTCTTCGAAGGATGAACAACTTGAAACCCGGCTTATTCTTCTCCCTTTGTCAGATGCTTCTCTTTCTCTTTCTCTACCTCGCGCACCTTGTAATCAACGGGCTCGCGCTTCCTCAGTCTCTCGCGCTCTTCGGGAGTAGTAGCCTTTCTCCATCGCAAATAAGAATCCGACACCCACAAGGCATTTGCAGAAGAGTTCAAAAACCACATGTTTCTCTGAGCCCATTTGATGGCCCACTCCCTTCGGCTCTCTGTAGTAAGAGCCACAACAGTCTGCGGGACGGTATCAAGCTTCGGGATCGTCTGTTTCAGCCCAACTTGTCTCATCAGCCTTTCCGGGAAGATGCACACCATAAACTCCAATCCAGGAATGCGCACAGACCGAGTAGGATCCAAAGAAGACACTCCAGTGACGGATTTCAGGTGCTACCACGGTACAATCCACCTAATCAAAGGACCATCCTCGCTCTTCAGCTTATTCTTCCAGTAATCACAGACTCGGGTGAAGTCCACCATGTACAACCTCGTCCTCATCGCAATCGAGCGGGCATGGTAAGAGAGAACATGAACTGGGGGCTCGATCAATCGGAGCCGTTCCATAAGCCAAACCTACCAAAAGCGGGTATTAGACAACAACAAAAAAACGAAAAAAAAAAGAAAAAAAAAAGAAAAAAAAAAAACGAAAAAAAAAACGAAAAAAAAAAGAAAGAAAAAAGAAAGAAAAAATGTGTCTTTTACCTGCAGAATAACGGGACTTCCCAAATACGGCAGATCACGGTTGGATTTCCTATTATCCAAGCCCAAAACAATCTCTCCTAAGCATAAGCAAGCTGGGCTCCTGCGCAGCTCCATTTGCTCAACAAGGCCCAGAAGACGGGGATCACCTCTCAAGTCTTCATCAACATGCCCTTGGAAGACATACACATGTAACAAGAAAAAGCCAAATGCCCTCCTCCTAGCAACATGGGAAACGGTGGGGTCGGCTCTGTTGATGAATCGATCCATGAAGTCCAACATTCTCACGCCCTTCGAAGTCACTAGACGGTCCACCTCAAGTCTAGTCAACCCAAACAAGTCTCTAAATTTGCTCTTATAACCTTGCGAAGTAGAAGGAATGGCAGGCAAGTGTTCGGGGTCCCACCCACCAATAGCAGCAATTTCTTCAGGAAATGGGCAAATATCACCTCCAGGGAACGCAAAAACATGGTAATTCGGGTCCCAATAGTCATGGCAAGCATCCAAGAACGGTTTAACAACCTTGATAAGTTTTAAACTCAGCAAAGACCCAAAATTATAAGCACCCATATCATGTTTCTCCATGTTCGAAAATTCGTTGGTCCATTCCTTCAAACGAATCTCCAAAGTATTCATGATGAAAAGATTATTTTGAGAAGTTTATGTAATAAGACGAAGAAGAGACGGAAGAATTGTGTGAATAAAAGCTCCATCGACGTTTCTATTTATACTAATTTCTGTTTCCAAAAATCTGCCAGAGCAGAACACCTTAGGAACAGGCGCAGCACCTACTGCGCCTCTTCAAAGGGACGCATCTCATGCTGCGCCTCTTCCCTAGCTTCACTTCTGTGATTTTCCGCGTTGGATCTTTCCTAATTCCATGACGAATAATTTCCTATTCCTACGGGTTATTATTTTGGTAAATACGTGGAAATTACCATACCTCATGTTTCCTATTTTCGCGGACACGCATTTCGAAGCAACATCGACATTTTCGCCGTTTTACCACACTTGCACATTTTCATTTTAGGAAATAATTTTCATTTTAATTTTACTTTCGAGGCAACATCGACATTTTCGCCGTTTTACCACACTTGCACATTTTCCTTTTAGGAAATAATTTTCATTTTAATTTTACATTTCTCATTTAATTCTTTTATTTTAGAAAATAATTTGCAAATTACCGAATTTCAACATTCATATATTAATTTCAATTTCTTAATTCCATTTCTGCATTTCTAACTTATAGATTTCTGTTTTTTTTTTCTTTTTTTAGGGGATAACCCTCCCTACCGTCCGCTCATGTCCGGTCATTTCCGGCAAAATTTTTGCATTTTTTGCATTCTTTTGAGTCACTCGTTTTGCGCTAATTAAGGCCATATGTATATAAGTGTATGTTTTGCGTGATTTCTATGTAAATTTCGGCAGCAAGACGGCGTAAACCGTCATCTACCAAACCTGTTCAAAGCTAACTTGCAGGTACAAGCAACGCAACCCAGCAGCAAAGGCAATCAGGCCATCTTATATACAACCAGAAAGGGAAATGTGCAACAAACTGGGGCTCTCGCCCCAAACAAAGTCCAAAATGTTCAAAATCAAGGTCCGAAATGTACAAATGTGCAAGAACAAAAAACAAACAAAAAAGCTACACAAAACTACTGCTGGTCGCCCTCCAGCTCTGCGACTCTTGCCGCAAGAGCGGCAATCTCAGCATCTCGAACCTCGAGCTCCCTCAGCAAGCGAGCTGTCTCCTCCCGAGACTGGGTCAACTCTCGCTCCAGCTCACGGTTCCCCTATAAACAATAGAATTGGCTCATGTCAATCATGTCAGGCAATTACAAGAAAGTGGAAAATTAAAAATCAAAAATGAAATAGGCACAAGGTTCATACCTGACGACCTCGACCACTGACAAGTGACTCGACGACAGTAGCTCGCAGCCGGTTGGCCACCCTCCATAACGCCACGAACCGAGACGGCGCAACCTGCATTTTCAAAGAGAAATTCTCATCAATTGAACAAACTTAATCAAATGTGTTCTTACGCAAAAGTTATGCAAAGTTAGAGGATTTACCCTCCGAATCAAATGCTGCCATTCGTCCAGGCCAGCATCCGTCACAGCTACGTCAAAGTCACGCAGCTCGGAGATCGTCGTCCTCCCGGTCGCGTCAGTGTACTCGAGGGTCTCGGGGTACTCTGGGGGCTCGATGCTCGCCGCCTCAACTTCCTGCAAAGCCAAATATTTCTCATTAATTGGTGATCTTTCATCATAGTTCTCAAAAGGAAATCAAGTAAAGAGGAAGAGTAAAAGATGCTCACCACTACCGGCCAATACGCCAAACTCCCGTAGAGAAACGCCGAGTAGTCCTCGCCAGGAAGAAGGAGGGCGTCACCACTAGCGCCAGCCAAGTCCGCCTCCCTCTCTGCCTCAGAAGGCTCCCTGAACATCGTCCTAGGAGGATCGATGGGAACCGTTAACACGTCCCGAGAGCACTGACGAGCCAAGCGCTCGCCCAAGTACCACACAGGACCCATCGGCGTCCTCAACAGCAACCGGCTCGAGCTCCTAGGTCGAAGGACCTCAGCCACGAAAGGAGGCGCTCCGGCGTACTCCGCCTAAGGCCTGGGCACCCACTGTGATAAGACAAACAAGGAATCATTCCTATGATCAATTAAAAGCAATGTAGAAGCAAATGAATATATATGAAATGCTTACGCTATCCAGCTGAAGAGCGTTCACGTCCCGTCGGTAGACGCCGTGAGAAGAACGCTTGCTCTTCGTTCTGCACATCACCCAATCCCTCACCCCGGGATAAGCCTTCTCCAGCGGCTCTGTCCTCTTGGGCGCGAGGCCCGGGAAGTAAGAGTACACCCACGCCTGTAAAACAAAATAATCAATAATGATCTTTCAGGATTTGATAAAGGAAAGAATTCATTTTAGTCTAAAGGAAGGTTCATACCTCCAGCAGTAGCCCAGGTCCGACTGCGCCAGGAGAAGTCCCCTTCTCCATCAACTCCGGATGAACCATGGCCCTCATGAAGCGGATGAGGACCGCAAAACCAGCAGTGACCCAGTCTCAACGCCCTAGGGAGCTCAGGTCAGCAAGGAAGGGAAGAAGCTTCGTCGACAGCCTCTCTCCCTTGTCTCCGAGGTAAATCGAAGACAGAAACCACCAAAGCCACAGACGAGCCCTCTGCTCAGCTGTACAAGGAGGAGGAGCCATCTCCCTCCCGTCAATCGTCACCAGCGCCGAGATCTTTCCCGCAAAGTAGTCTCGAACGTAAGAGCTGGGTATCAAACCCGGCACTGCAGCAGCCCTCGGCGACAGGTTCCAGCCGATCAATCTCCTCGCCTCGGCCGAGTCCACCCTCATGGCAATCTCCGGCCACTCCACCTCCTCGCTCCCGCACGGCAGACCAGAAATCATGCCGTAGTCCTCCAAAGTAACTCCCACCTCACCAAAAGGCATGTGAAACGTCGAAGTCGTATCCCATAATCGGTCCAAGAAAGCGCGGACCAGGCTAAGGTTAGCCCGCAACTTCCTCTTCGCGATATCCCTCCAGGCCTGCACCAAAGGACCAAACGCTCCACGCTCAATCATGGCCCGCTCCTCCGCCGACAGCCGCTCGTAGTGCTCCATCGCTGTCGTATAGCCCGAGAACGACCTGATGTTCCCGGCCTCCTATTGTGATTTGAAACAAAAGCTATCTTTAGTTTTGAATGAAAATTGAAAGAGATATGAACAAATGAATGAAAGAGGATGAGTAATGAGTAGTGAATTCCTATTTACCAAGCTCTTCACCGTCCTGTAGGACAGGTGACCCTCTCGCACCCCACGGCGGTGCCGCTCTCCGTGTCTCAGCCCACGCAGGAGCTCCTCTCAGCTGACGACTTCCTCGCCCAACGTTGGCCCGCCTCGGGGCCTCCTCCTCCTCAACAGCCTCCTCCTCATGGACCTCGTCCCCAGCAGCCATCACCGCGGCGGCGAAGGCCTGCTCTAAAGCCTCCTCGACAGTAGCAACGTCTATCTCTATGGGAGTCCTCCCAGAAGTAGAAGCCTCATCACCTGCAACATTAAAGGAAATTTAGGCCGCGTCACGTGACGACAAGCCTTGGTTAAGGAATTTTCGAGCCTTCGGAAGCCCTGAAATCGCTCTTTTCTCGCCATCTTTGGCCCTATTCTCACCAACCCGATCACTCATGTGGTAATTAGGGTCAAGTCCAGCCTAATTTGAAGCCTAGTTCCGGGTTCGAGTCGAAATTTCGGCAGCATCTCGCTACAATGACGATTATGCCCTAGAAAAGTGTCCTGAAAAAGCTGTCACAAACCAAAATTCCGAGATGATAGGAAGTTTACCCATCATTCAAGGGTCCCAGATATCAAGTTTCATCGCAAATGGGCAATCCTAAGGCTATTTTCGAAGCGATTTACGGTTTAGTTGTGAAACCGTCTCAAAATTCGCTCAAGGGCTCAAAACTCAACGAAAATTCGAGACAAATACATGGTTGTGTTCCTAATATTACCAATTATCCATTTCTAATGTCAATTTGACAAGGCAAATGCATTTGGGGGAAAAGTCCCAAATTTTCGATCAATTGGGTCATAAACCCTAATTTTTCGATCCAAAATTCGACAAATATAGACGATTAATGCAAGAATGAGACACATACCTCGATTAGTCATGATTAATGCAAGCTTTTAGATCAAACCTTGGTGGAAATGGTGAAGATTTGAGAGAGAAATGAGTGAATTATGTTTCGAACAAATGAACATAAAACCTCTGATTATCGCGTTTTTACGCAGAAGAAACACTTTGGGGAATAGACGCAGCAGTCGCTGCGCCTCTTCCAAGAGATGCGGCTCTTGCCGCGCCTCTTCCTGGCGTTCCCTCCTTACGAGTTTTCAAAAATTCGTTATGAGTTCGTTATTTGTGGGGCCATCCTTGGTGCGCCTCTTCCCCGATGCTGTTTTATCTTTCTGGTCCGTTTGACGATTATTTTTCGTTCCGGCCCACATTTCTAAGCCAGCAGCAGACTATTACACATCATTTATCGCTTCCAAGACCTTTGCTTGTCGCAACGAGCATTTATTCCTTCACAGGTGTTTCGACACGCCTCCATTATATCGCTCCGACGAGAGTAAGCGGATAGACTTTCCCTCTCAAGACATGGAGATTGGCATCTACCCAAGCAGATTTCTCCTCAGCAGTTCCCGCCTGTGTCCTGCTACTTATAATATTTCTTGAAGACTACCTAATCAGATTTCTCTTCAGCAGTTCCCGCCTGTGTCCTGCCACTTCCAATATTTCTTGAAGACTACCCAAGCAGTTTTCTCCTCAGCAGTTCTCGCCTGTGTCCTGCTACTTATAATATTTCTTGAAGACTACCCAAGCAGTCTTCTTCTCCTCAGCAGTTCCCGACTGTGTCCTGCTGTCTACTCCCGATATCGCATTTTGTTTTTCTCTGGAGTTCCAAAGAAGTCTCAGGTATGGTCTCTTCTTATGGCTGGCGAACTTCCTTACGTAGTCTAATGGACTTTAAACGACCCTCCCCGATAGTCGACAGACTCTAAAATGTTACCGACGACAGGTCCTTGGCTCAGACCCTTTGAACCGCCTCGCGTCGCCATAGTCGTCAGGTTGTAATCTTCGATTGACCTGATGGCTATATTTTGACTTTTGCCTTGTCCAAGCCTTAGTCAAAGTGGGGGCTCTGTAGATACCTCATTTCTGCACCTCCCGCAAACCACCCGGTGATGATTGGGCCGCATGTTTGCTACGCGGAATGATTTGTGACAATTCGCTAGATTATCGTCAAGTGATCGCTCAAATAGTAATGTCTACCTCTTAGTTGTCATCTACGTGCCGATACGGTCGTTTTGACAGTAATTAGAATACATTTGGAGTCCGGGCCTAAAACCGTCTTCATTTTCTGATAACCATTAAATCCCGAGTCAGAATGTTCTGGAATGTTCCGGATATTTATATTCCATATTTCATAATTTTCATCCTTTGGTAAATAATTTCCCGTAATATTCACATAAGATATTAAGGAAAACCAAATTATTCCGTCCTACCATAACTTAAACACGGAAATCTTTCTTTCGCAGGAGGAAACCACTTGGGAACAGACGCAGCAGGTGCTGCGCCTCTTCCAAGAGACGCAGTATCTGCTGCGCCTCTTCCCAGGTCCTTTTCTGCGTAATTTTCGTATCTTTTTTATATCTTTCCGAGATTCACTTCCAAAGAGTCTCCGAAAACCCTATTCCTTCACGTGATTAGTATAAATAGGAGCCTTCGCTCCTCATATTTCTCACGCGAGTGTCCGCCCTTCTCTTCTCCCTTTGCATTCTAGACCTTTGTTCTTACTTTTTGGCGTCTACGTGCTTGAACATTCGACCACGTAAGCTCGGATCCTTCTGAGTACCAGCCTCGTTTGCATGACCGACCAATTTGACCAACTCCACATCAATCAACTTAATTAATTAATCGTTTTCCTCTTACGAGGGCACTTTCTTTACATTCGTGTCGAGCATCACTAATTGATATTTTAGTCCTTCTCGTTTCGTCAAACATGTAAGTCTGAGGGTGTTATAATCCTTATTTATTATTGTATTTTATTTTATTGTATCATCAATTGTAAGGTTTACGTCGAAAATACCAATTAAAACCGATTTCAAAACCATGCTTTAAAAACCTCTTTTTTACGGATTTTTTTTAAGATCGACCGTCAAGAAAGGACGCAGAAGAATCGCCGCGCCTCTTGAAGGAGCGCAGTTCCTGCTGCGCCTCTTCGTGAGGCTGCCGCAGTTCCTGCTTCCTTTCTTCTTCCTTCGTCCTCTGTAATTCAGAATGCTTATTTGTTTTCGTTTGTTTCTTGTTAATTCTTTGACGTAATAGCATATTAATTCACATGTATATTATTTATCATCTTCATTAACACGTTTAATTCATCATTTAATCCGACCTAAATCCCAAGTAATCTCATATTTGCGGGTTTTCGTCATTAAATTCAATTCGGGTTTTAGAGATTCAATTTGTTCATATTGAGTTTCTGGAATTCATCTTTGAAATATTTTCACCTGTTTATTCACATATTCGTCATTAATTTGTTGTTAATTCATCATGTTTAGTTTAGTTCATTCAGCCATGTCATTAATCCATCGTTCATTCATGTAATTAATTCGTTTAATTCCGTCTCATCCATGTTTTATTGCTTTCATGACCATTATTCACATGTAAATAACATGTTAATCACTTCCATCCGAGTAAATAATTTAATCAATCATTAAATTCACCAATTAACATTAACGGCTTGCAATTCTGGCTTCACGTAAGCTTAATCGAGCTAAGGGAATGCAGCGGCGTCTCTTTGTGCCTCTTCCAAGGGACGCAGCGTCACGCTACTGCTGTTCTGCCGAGTTTTGTCTCTGAACTTCCGTGTTGCCTTGACTTAATTATTTAGCTTACGTATATTAACTATTATCCGTATTATCGCCTTAATTCCTGTTCGTTTATTTATTCTTTTATTTATTTTTCTCAATTTATCCGTTTTAAAGGTATTTTCGACATAAATCGCCAAATCCATTGTAATTATTGTAATTTTATCCATTTTAATATTTATTGCTTTTTATCCTTTGTATGCTTTCACATGTAATTGAGCATTAAATCCAACTTCGACCAAATTGCATGATTAATTAATTGTTCACCGACTTAGCCTAATTTTCACATGTTAGGATTAATTTATGGATGTTGCATTGCATGCATATAACCAACGATATATCAAGTACGAATAACTTCCCTAATCATTAGTAGAGGCCGCTATCAAGGCGGGCGGGATTAGGTGTTCGATCAAAAGAGCTTCCTAGTACGTACCCTCACCCCTTACTCCAGATCTCCGTGAGCACCCGTGTTCATTGGCATCCACGAGAGTCATTCTAGACATAGAATGCTAAGGGTAACGATTGCTTAGTGTTCATGTCTCTACTTTATGTCTTGACATGACATGAGGTATTCGAACGGTTCCAATTTCCCATAAAAATTGGTGGCGACTCCAACAAAAATGCAAACGCTTGTTTCTCTTTCCTCTCAAGTGCCCCCGTGGGCCCCCGCTGTCCACACTACCTCACATAGCCTTGCATGCCTATGTTTTCTTGGGTAGAAAAATTAGCCCATGCATTGGGCACTCTAAGGCTCCGTTTGGCACGACACTTCATGTAGCTTATTTGACCAAAGTCGCTTATTTGACCAAAATTTCAGCTACCTGTTTTTTTTGCACGTGTTTGGCAAGTAGCTTATTTGGTCAAATAAGCTACCTGAAATGAAATGCTACCCTAGGTAGCATTTGAGATTTCAGGTACCTGAAATGAGATATTTTCCTTCTTTTACCCCTTTAATTTATAATATTATATAATTATCATATCCTTTTACGTCATTTTACCAAAATCAGCTATTTTTTCAGCTAGTTTGCCAAACACATTTTTATATAATCAGTTACCTTATCAGGTCCTAATTTTCAGCTACCTTTTCAGGTTTCAGTTACCTTTTCAGTTTTCAGCTACCTTTTCAGGTTTCAGCTACCTTTTCAGTTAGTTTTACCAAACAGAGCCTAACCCCCTCCAACCGGTTTATCCAAGAGAAAATGATAGAGTTTTTCTCTATCATTATTCATTCACACTTCAACTCATTTTTTTCTAGTGTTAGAAATTATGATTTTTCCTCTCTACAACTTTGTGAAAAACTTAGAGAAATAAACTCACTAATCTCTTCTCTCTCAACCGAAAAAATGAGAGAGAACAAAAATATTTTGTGTCAAATTTTTAACTAAGACTAATATTGTTACTAGATCAAAATAATATTGGTTATTATGAGTTTTCCTTGGGTATATGCTTTTGGGAGAGATTCTAAACTTGAATCTTGTTCATCCATTAATGGAAAGGTCAAGAACTAACAAGAAGGAGATCTTGTTGGTGCCCATAAAACCGAAATTATCTTAGTAAGGGTTGATGATTTCTTCTCTTTTAATTTATGTTTGCATGCATAAGATTTGTAATTAATTTTATGACTAAATTAATTTGTAACATATAAGAATATGTTTTATAATGAGATAAAGATTTCTAACAAGCGGTATCATGAGCCTTTGGTTGTTTGCATGCAAATCGGTTATAGTTTTTCCGAGTTATACGATTAACATATAAAACTTATAAATTTGTGTTTATTATGATATATCACGAATTTAATTATGCATGTTAAAGTTTCTGGTCCTAAAATGTATTTAGGATATTTTGGTTAATTTATGGATTTTTATTGTTCATTTTATTTAATAATGACATTAAAATGTGATTTTATGATAAAAATGTCATTTTCGGACTAAAATTAGCTAAACTTCGAATTTTCCAGTGGTTTTTGGATATGTTTTCACATATATTATTTTTAGATGACCTGTAAATTTTCAGAATTTGTGGAGTTTTTATGCTCGAAATATGGATTTTTCATGATAAAAATCGAATTTAAATGAAAAATAGGTTAATATGAGAAATATTTCGAATCTGGTCATATAAATTTCGTATGTTGTCACATGAAATTTTATAAGATGTGTGTAAAATAATAGGCTATAATGAAGTCTTTATGCATGATTTATGATATTTTGATGAAAAATAACATAAATAGTGACTTAATTAGTGAATTATTGCTAAAACATACTTCATGACTAAGTAAAAACGTCACATGTTGCATTTTATTACCTTTTTCAGATCTAAAATTGAAAATTTGATAAATATAATTTTTCTCATGTTTTTAAGATTATATTTGATAAATCCGATAAACCGCAACATTGTTTTTCCCGATAAATTTCGAAATTTTTAACCTAAGTTTTTGAATATTATGAGTGTCATGGTATTTTTCCAGAATGTTCATGAGTTTTAAATTTCAAAATTTGAATTTATTTGAAATGTTTGTGATTTATTTGAAGTTTATGGCATTTTATTGTAATTTTGAGTCCACTAATGAACAATTTTAAGAAATATGAGTTAATTATTGTCAATATGTTAGTGGAGACTAATTTTGAGTCCTAAGTTGGTTAAGGTAATTAACTTGTGCATAAATATGATTTTATGAAATTTATTGTGATTTTAAAAGGTTGAATCACGCAAATCCGTAAAACCAATGAATATACGATATTGGCTCCTTAAAGGCGATTTAGCATAAAATTGGGCATGTTCATACATATTATAATGCTGCATTTTATTTATGATTGTCATAATTTTAGTTTTATTTTTATATAATTTTGAATTATGTAATTTTACTTAGTATGGCCTTAGTTTTAATTGGTATTACCCGAAATGTATGGGAATAACGATTCGGTTGTAATTATTGTGATCTCGTATCACCGTTTTGTAATTTAATAGATTTATTTTTATTTTAATTACAAATGTATAATAGGAAATTATGTAATTTGTTATGTAATTTAATTATTCCGGAGTTCCTTGAAGACGATGTCACTCAAGGAAGACGATGCATAAAGACGGTGTTACCTCGAGATACGTGCCAAAACCGAAGTTCAAAGGGACCAATGGAGTTGGTTTCCGAATATGTAATAGTTAATTAGATTTTCTATTTTAGGAAGGCCATACTAGGATTTATTTTATGTTTTGCATTTTATTTATATGTTGCATGCATCGCTAAATCGCCATAACTAAAACATGCATTATCTTTTAATCGAGTTTATCGACCGTGTCAATTATAATTATCGTATTTCACCGCTTTAGTTCACTTAAAACGTGATAGATAATAAATTGACATGACCTCTCGCTAAAATAATCAATTGAGACATAGCCTTACCAAATAGTAGAAACCATGAAAACCTATTTCGCAAGGGAGTGCACTCGGCCACCCCGGGGTATAAACCTTGTTACGTAGGGGAAGTGGGTGATAAATGTCTATCCACCGAATTCATGTTGATGAGGGTTTCATCGGCTACCCGTGCCCAAGTTAATGTGGGTTTGGATCATGGACACATTTATTCGAAATTTGGATTGAGCTCAACGGAAGTATTCGTGACCATAGTCGCATGTGTTCCGGGCAAAAGATAAATATTAATGTAATTTTATCGACCAAGAGTTCTAAAAGTAGAATCGATTAAAGAGTTAATCCAACGAGTTATATTGATAAGGGTTTCATCGGCTACCCCGTGCCCAAGTTAATATGAATTTGGGTCTTGGAATCATTTATCATAGTTGGGTAGAGGTCACTATATAAATGCTTTACTTGTTATTTACAAGTATTTAATAAAACGATAAATGTTAAGTTTTCCATTATTCCGTTATCATATTGTTCTATTTCTTTACCACAATTCATATACGATATCATTTCGATTTTTGATTCAAATCTCCATTAAAACATCGTAACTAAAGACAATTCATATACGATATCATTTCGTTTTTCTTCTAAAACCCTCGTATTTTTCATTGGAAGGATCTCTTATGAAGAGTATAGATGAAAGTTATTCATTATCAAACAGGTTTTTGAGTCTTGACTAACACATCTACTTACAATGGATTGTTTTTTCATATACTTAATTGAATTAAGTACCTTGAAGCGATAAATTGTTTTGGTAATTAGATTTGTCGGAAATCGTAATAGACCAAAATACCGCAACCACTTCAATGAAAGTTTTAAGACTAAACAAACGAATGAAGAGTAGTGTTCATGAATACAATTTTGCTTCTCAAAGAAAAGACTCATTGAAATGAGTGGAAGCATGCTCTTAAACCGTTAAGAAAAGGATAAGGTTTTAAAGAAGTAAAATTAGAATGGAATTGATACAAGGTAATGTTAAAAGTAACGTTATTGAGAATAACAATACTAAACCTATCAATCCCGACCGATAAAGTTTCCATTATCTTAATTGTTGGACGCTAGAAAGGAAACTACCCTAAATTATTGAAGGATCAACATGTTAGTTGTGGGACATCTAATGGGACCTTCTTCTTTAAATGTTTATTTGATTGACATAAATTTTGCTAGTACGACTTCGTCAGTATTAGAAACCGGTGGTGGTTTTCATCATTGTACTTGATACATAGGATGATTAGAATATGACGACTAGCAACAATGATCTTGAGAGATAGAGTCATTGTGTACTCAATCTAGTTTTGGGTTTATATTTATACCTTAATTATGACTATTAAGTGCATAAACTCTAAATAAGAATATAAACTTGTTAAGATACAAAAGAGGATTCACTTTTGTGACCCTATACACCACGATTTGATGTATGGCTAGCCTATTATCAAGGTGATTATATTCTAAACCAAACTAGAATGATATATCATGTAGATGATGCAAGACTCAAATTGGTAACCCAAGATTAAACCTTAAATTCTCGAATGATGAACGCAAAGAGTTATCGAGTATTCTTGAAACCATTAGATCTTATGGTATATGCGTATCTTGTATTCAAGGCAAGATGTCTCGTGCCTTTTGGTTGAAAAGGAGATCGAGGTTGTAAATCATTGATCCTAAATAGGTTGATCATTTTCTTTTACCAACAATTTAAGTTGATGCTAATGTGTTCACTTAATAAGGTAAATAGAGAAATCTTTGAAGAAGTTCAAAGAGTTCAAAGAATCACGATTTTGTCATGATGGGATTATCAAAGTGAAGACTTTGATATAAGCCAAATGAAATGTGATATAGTATCACAAATTAATCTCTCTTAGCACGCATTATGGGATAATGTGTGGTTGAATAAGAAATCAAACGCTATTCGATATGGTTTGGACTTCAATCAAGTTACTTTGAGTTACTTGATCCTTTTGGGGATTTAATCATTTTGTCTAAATTATTTTTCCACTAAATCTAAAATGAATCATATGAGATATGAAATGGTAGGGTACCATGTTTGTAAGTTTTTCAAAAGAAACAAATGCTCATTTTTCCTTACTATAATCACGAGTACAACCGGTATGTGGCTCGTGAAGCTGTCTTTCTAAAATACAAGTTTATTTCTAGAAGACAGAGTGGGAGAAATTATTCAAGAGCCACAAAGAATGTTATGTCGTAAGAAACTGGTCTTTCTTGACATGAGACGTTTTGTGTAAGACGTTGTTTCTTCAAAACCTAGGAGGTTAAAGTTATCACTTGTTGAAGATGATGAATTAGTGTTACTTTTAGAAAGTAAAGAGCTTGCAACTTACAAAGAAATTGTTTGATTCAAGTTGATTACTTCTGGAAAGTAATGAAAATATGACTTACATGAAAGTGTTTAAGTCACAACTCAATACAAGGCTTAGAGCCATGAAAATCCGAAATAAATTCCAAGTGAATTGAGAGATATCAAGCTTGATTGGTGGCAAAGGGTTTTGCACTAGTTGAAATGCTTAAGTCTATTTGGATCTTCTTAGGGATTGTGTTTCATTATGATGATATACATATTACAAGCGAATCTAAAACCCACTTCTTCAATTAGAATGAATGTATTCAATACATGTCATGAGTTTAATAGATTCTTACAATCCTAAGATAATGTGCAACTTAAGAGATTGTCTTAAGTAGGACATCAATGAGTTGGAATCAATGTTTTGATCATGTTATAAAACTTTTCTCGATAAGTCGAGAAGTTGTGTTTATACATAGAGTTTAGTGGGAGTTACGGTATTTTTAATTAGTCTAATATGTGGATGACATATTGATCATTGGGAATGATTTAAGACTTGGAGATATATATAATATACATCTTTAATATCCAGATTTACGGAGATAAATCCACATGATAATTAGCGTCAAATAAGAAGTCTTATGTTGATAAGATTCATGACTAGTTCGATCGAATTGAACATATTTGATTGATTCCATTTGCTTTCGCTGCCGAATCAATTAAATAGGAAATGATGTATAACACTTCATATACTTTGAGTATGATGAATTGTTTCAAATCGAATTTAAGTAATAGTTACCAAGTAAGCCATAAAGATTACCCTTAAGTGCTTGCAGAAAGTGCTTTCAGAAACATTAAGGATGTAATGCAAAGTGTTTTTGATGCAATTTTGTGTAAGGGTGTTACACAAGTGACAATTGACAATTGAGATTGCGCATGGTTTCCAACAAAACCATAATCAAAACACATTAGGATGGTTAAGATACCATTGTGGCTATGTTGTTTAAGAAATAGATTTTCTAGAATCGTTCTAGGCAATAAAGAACAATGAGAAATATATACAACGGAAATTGAGTACACTTGCAATCATGGGATGTGCAAGAAGGATGCGTCCCACACACTGTGAAAACAGTGGGAGCTATTCTAAGGCTAGAGGGTCTATGTCTTGATTGGATCTCGACACATACTCAGAAAGTTTCGTAATGCAAATGTATACATTACAAAGGAAAACGAGTATGTAGTAAGGTTGAGTAAGGTACAAGAAGTTGATAAAACCTACTAACCAAAGCCTTCTCATAGGGTTAACATGATGAGTCATGTCATTTCAATTGAATTGAGATGAACAACTGCATTCAAGATCAAACTGGATTATAGAATATGAAGTAGTAATCAAGTATTGACTACTCATATGATAATCACATTTATCGTTCGAGTTTTTAAAATTGAAAACTCCTTTATACTTTGTTACATCCAAACGGGTTGTAGAGACAATATTGAACCCCGTTAAAGTGAACCCGGATTAACATGGTTGATACGTGCATTTTATATAGTCTTTTTGGCCTATTTATGCACGTATTTCTATGCTTCTATCATGGTTTTATGCTACGAAATGCCCCGAATATGCTACTTTGGGTTATTTTGTCTTATTTGTAGGAATGGACCATAAAGTAGTGAAATCAAGCCATTTACCGTCCGTTTTGCATGCATTTGGAGGAAGAGTGGATTCAGAGCGGGAATTATAGCTGTCTTGGGATGCGTGAAGCTGTTTCGGGAGCTAAAAGGACAAGTCAAAGTCAAACTAACGAGAATTATAAGCTGCTGAAGTTAGTATGCACTCGATCGAGTAGTTTTCTAGTTGATCGAGTGGTTTTAGGTCATATAAATAGTCGATCGAGTGGTTTGCTTAGTCGATCGACCAGTTCCATAATAGCATTTAGTCGATCGAGTGCTTTTCTTGCTCGATCGAACGGTTTTGAGTCAAGTTTGCTCGATCGAGTGGTTTTATTCCACTCGATCGAGTGGATTCGCTGACGGGTTGGGCTTTTAAGCTTTATTTCGTTATTAGGTTTAATAAACTCGCTTTTCCTATAAATAAGAAGACTATAGATCAGATTTGAGAGTCAGTTCTTTGATTCTTTACACTGGAC
The DNA here is from genome assembly GCF_048544455.1 of Silene latifolia. Lineage (NCBI taxonomy): Eukaryota > Viridiplantae > Streptophyta > Magnoliopsida > Caryophyllales > Caryophyllaceae > Silene > Silene latifolia. Next base: position 2,008,779 of record NW_027413701.1, read on the forward strand.
GCTGCTTTCCCTTCTGTTACTTTGTTCCTCTTATTTCCGGATCATTTATTTCAGTAATTTATCTTTCCCTTACTCTTATTTAATGATTATTCCTTCTTTTCCTTTATTTCTTGTTCTTACTTATCTCATGTCTAGCTAATTCCCCTTAATATGTTAGGATTAGGGAAGCCGTGGTAGCAATATGATAGGATTGACTTGATTAGATTAGCCTTGCGATAAGAATTGTATTAGGCAATTTAACTGTCTTTAGGTTGAATGAATGCATGCAGGAGACCAATTTATCTAGTTAACCCCGACCTGGATCGAAAGATTGGAAGGGAAGGCTTGCTTAATTACAATAGGTGATACCTAATTAGGGCGAAAGCTAAGTTAGGAGACCCTAGGGCAGTTTAAGGACCGAAAGGTGACGACCATAGCTCTTCTTATCAATAGTTTAATCGACTCAGTTGACCCGATAGTGTAGCTGCCACGGTAGACCGACTCCTAGCATATTTCCTTCTCTTACTGTTAATTTCTCGCATTCATTTCTCTCTTGCTTTAGTCTCTTTAGTTCAATCAAAACATTTTAAACCCAGCATAGTGACAATAGACAGATAGAATAGACAAGTAGATAGTAAACCGCCTCCCTGTGGAGATCGACCCTACTTACCGCTGACTTCTGTTAGTAGTATCTAGGTATTTTATTTTTGGTACGAAACGACAGTATCAAATTTTGGCGCCGTTGCCGGGGAGGCAAATAATTATTTACTTGTTTAATTTTTGTCTGTTTTTAGCCTCAGAGGATTTTTCCCTTGAGGCCGATCTAATCTTTCCTTTAGTGTTGTTTTGATAGGCCTTACAGGTACTACCTAGACAGTTCTAGGTGAAAGATCGTCAAAGGGAAGGCTTGAGTACCTTTGACCCGTCACCTATGTCCCATTATATGGCACAGCAGGTGATTTACCGCGGTAGATGTGGTGCTGCTGAGCACAATGCAGCCTTTTGCACGGCAGAAAATGACGAAGCTTACGCGTTCCATCAGCGCGGTCGAGTTAGTCAAGCAGCTGTAGTTGCGCCGCCACATCCACCCTATCAATAGCCACCGCAACAAGATCCTCCTGATATACAAGAAGAAGAAATTGCGGAGCTGAAATCTTTATTGGGGACACTTGCATCTCAAATGCAAGAATATGATAGACGCACTTTTTCGCGACTTGGTAAGCTCGAGACTGAAATTGCTCAGTTAGTAGCTGATATACAAGAAGAAGAGGTTGCGGAACTGAGGTCTTTAATAAAGACATTTGTATCCATGAGGCAACTGAGTGCTAGACGTATGGAAGCTCAATTCATTGAGCTGGAGTCACAAATAGCTCAGCTAGCAGCTGAGTCGGATAGTTGGCAACCAGAAGAGGTATACCTTGCTGAGAGCGTTTTTTCCCATGAAGAAACCGTGTTGCCCAATGCTGAAGATGACTTTTATGATTCGGACGACGAGTTTCTATCATATTTCACTGCCCCACACGAGGATTTCAGCGCTGTACAGGAGGAATCACTCGATCGAGTGACTAATATTAGTCGATCGAGTGAATTTCCAGGAGAAAGTGCTCGATCGAGTGATATTTCTACTCGATCGAGAGGAATTCAGGAGGAAAGTGGTCGATCGAGTAACAATTTTGCTCGATCGACTGAGTTGGCCATTGGGAGCTTTGATTCGTCACTTGGGTTCATTTTAGATGACGATTTTTATGATGATAATGGATACGGTGAGTCTCCCCTATTCAAAGCCGAGTTGGATGCACTTGAGACCGAGATTTACGGGACGAATTCCACTGAGGGCGACGAAAGGACAGCTGAGTCGGTATTTGCTCCTACCACGGATGAGGTAATGCATTCTTTTGTCAATGATTCCATCGAGAGCAACCTACCTGAGGTAATTAGCGATAATTTTATTGTTAATATTCAAAATATGCTACCTCGTTTGACTCATGCTATTTCTTTTAATGTTATACCCCCTCGCATGTGGACGAATAAATTAGCGATTTCTCACCATCCTTGTCGTTTTAATTTTGTTAATCTGAAACGAATCCCTACTTTATTGTCAATTGCTCCCGCGCTCCTATATTTTGTGGATAAATTTAGGAGCTCTCATAGGAAATTTGTTAGACTTAAATGCTTATATACTTTTATTTCCTATTTCTTTATTCCACTATGGTGCTACTTATGCTTTTGTGTAGCACATGCGCAGATGTACGATCTAATGCTGCGCGCTTTGAGCTGTTTTGACTGTGATTAATTAGAGAAGCTTGAAGAAAAGAAGGTCGAGTTGGGACCTGTCTGAAGCTAGCGCTACCCGGGAGGCAACCCAGAGTTTTTTAATTTTCATGTTTGTTTCATTTCAGTTGTAATAAATGGTTTTTATAACATAAACTATTTTAGTATGCTTGTTTTGTTAGTTTGCGGGCTGTTTTTCATTGCATTTTGCAGGAACACGCTGAGGATTACTCGATCGAGTAGTTTTTCTACTCGATCGAGTACTTGTGCTGAGAAATCTTCTCGATCGAGCGCTTTATCAACTCGATCGACCACCTGCAAAAAGAGAAACCACTCGATCGACCACAATTCCTTTCGATCGAGCAGTTTTTGGATGCCCTTTCACGTGTTATTGACTTGGATCAGCTTCCTGAGATGGTTTTCCGGGCCTTTAGCAACCTCCCATGTTCATGGTCGGTTTGGGGAGGTCCCTTCTTCGCGCAATCTTGTAAGCTTTCCGTACTTACTCTCTTTCTCTTTCAGTTTGCATTTCCTTTCCATGTTTTGGTACAATGGGGGCATTGTACGGTTTGGTTTGGGGAGGTTATGCATCCATATCTGTGTCTGCATATTGTTTTTATTGCATTTCTGTTATCACGTTTATTGCATTTCCGTTTTCATTGTCTTTTATTTTTAAAATTCAAAAAAATTCATAAAAATTCAAAAATTGTTAAAAATTCAAAAATTTGCACGTTTATTTTAGCATATAGGATGAGTCGGAACGGTTGATTTCAATGATGATATTGCACTGCATTTGTCTTTTTGCTTAAGCCTTGCATTGAACTTTTATCTTTTAGCATTATCTTATTGCATAATCTACGAGTTTATGTTAAAATTTAGCTGAACATATAGACTTGGCCTGAGATTTTGGCAACCTACTTATAATTTCCAAGATTTAGAGCCTTATAAACTGGTGTCATTCATGACCGGTTTCATGTAAGATTATGAGTAGTTACTCCTTGCATAACATGTTCATAATTTGCACGTTTATGAAATTCAATTACTTTTTGCCTGCATACATTCGGGTTAGTGGTTGGTGTCACATGCAGGGAGGTGCTTACAATTTCCCTTTCTTTTATGTTTACCCATTTAACTCCACATTATCCAAATTTGTCTGTTGACCCTTAAGCTACATTCCAAATTTAGCCTGCCTTGTCAAGCTAGTTTAGATTGTTTTTGCGGTATACATTCCATTGTATCAAGTTTGGTTCATATCATATTGATTTGGAGTTGGTAGAAAGGAAGAAGGAAGAAAACGTGAAATAGAAAAAAAAAATGAAAAAGAAAAAAAAAACGTGAAAAATGAAAAAGAAAGAAAAAAAAAAAGAAACCAAAAATAAAAAGAAATAGGAAAGAAGAAAAAAGAAGATGTTTGATGAGACGGTTTCGCTCCTATGCTTTATTTATATCATATGAGGAGTATTATCAGTTCGGTTTGGTGAGATTTTATGCCAAATGAAGGGCATGTGCTTTATTCTATAATTGAGTTGGAATCGGATGTTGTCATATGATTTTGTTTAGGTACTAGCTTGGCCGCCTATACCTCTACATTCCCATAAATGTTTTGCCTTTTCTTACCCATTGCCTCACTTTACCACATTTTTGTAAGCCCTCAGCTGTGACGGACCTTGTTCGGTTGGAATGTATGTACGGTAGCTAGAATTGTCTATCATATTAGTTACATGCATGTTTATGTGGGTCATAGTCTAGGTGAGCGACTATTTTTCTTTCTCTCTTATATATTTATGTTCACCCTTTGCTTCATGAGAAAAGACTGATCCGTGAGAGTCCATTATTAAAGGTCTTGCAAGGTCGACGGTTCAGCCTTATTATAAACATCTTATAACTCGTTTGCATTTGACTGTCTGCTATAAGTGTTAGTTGCTTGCATTAAATTGGCTTAAGTGGGCATTTGTAACTAGCTCTGAGTTATCTTTTTCCGTTCCATTAGTTGCATTTTAGTTTACTCGAGGACGAGTAAAGGTTTGGTTTGGGGAGATTTGATACGTGCATTTTATATAGTCTTTTTGGCCTATTTATGCACGTATTTCTATGCTTCTATTGTGGTTTTATGCTACCAAATGCCCCAAATATGCTACTTTGGGTTATTTTGTCTTATTTGCAGGAATGGACCATAAAGTAGTGAAATCAAGCCATTTACCGTCCGTTTTGCGTGCATTTGGAGGAAGAGTGGATTCGGAGCGGGAATTATAGCTGTCTTGGGATGCGTGAAGCTGTTTCGGGAGCTAAAAGGATAAGTCAAAGTCAAACTAACGAGAATTATAAGCTGCTGAAGTTAGTATGCACTCGATCGAGTAGTTTACTAGTTGATCGAGTGGTTTTAGGTCATATAAATAGTCGATCGAGTGGTTTGCTTAGTCGATCGACCAGTTCCATAATAGCATTTAGTCGATCGAGTGCTTTTCTTGCTCGATCGAACGGTTTTGAGTCAAGTTTGCTCGATCGAGTGGTTTTATTCCACTCAATCGAGTGGATTCGCTGACGGGTTGGGCTTTTAAGCTTTATTTCGTTATTAGGTTTAATAAACTCGCTTTTCCTATAAATAAGAAGACTATAGATAAGATTTGAGAGTCAGTTCTTTGATTCTTTACACTGGACGCTGCTTTCCCTTCTGTTACTTTGTTCCTCTTATTTCCGGATCATTTATTTCAGTAATTTATCTTTCCCTTACTCTTATTTAATGATTATTCCTTCTTTTCCTTTATTTCTTGTTCTTACTTATCTCATGTCTAGCTAATTCCCCTTAATATGTTAGGATTAGGGAAGCCGTGGTAGCAATATGATAGGATTGACTTGATTAGATTAGCCTTGCGATAAGAATTGTATTAGGCAATTTAACTGTATTTAGGTTGAATGAATGCATGCAGGAGACCAATTTATCTAGTTAACCCTGACCTGGATCGAAAGATTGGAAGGGAAGGCTTGCTTAATTACAATAGGTGATACCTAATTAGGGCGAAAGCTAAGTTAGGATACCCTAGGGCGGTTTAAGGACCGAAAGGTGACGACCATAGCTCTTCTTATCAATAGTTTAATCGACTCAGTTGACCCGATAGTGTAGCTGCCACGGTAGACCGACTCTTAGCATATTTCCTTCTCTTACTGTTAATTTCTCACATTTATTTCTCTCTTGCTTTAGTCTCTTTAGTTCAATCAAAACATTTTAAACCCAGCATAGTGACAATAGACAGATAGAATAGACAAGTAGATAGTAAACCGCCTCCCTGTGGAGATCGACCCTACTTACCGCTGACTTCTGTTAGTAGTATCTAGGTATTTTATATTTGGTACGAAACGACAGTATCAAATTTTGGCGTCGTTGCCGGGGAGGCATCTATTTATTTATTTGTTTAATTTTATTTGTTTTTAGCCTCAGGGGATTTTTCCCTTGAGGCCGTTCTAATCTTTCTCTTTAGTGTTGTTTTGATAGGCCTTACAGGTTCTACCTAGACAGTTCTAGGTGAAAGATCGTAAAAGGGAAGGCTTGAGTACCTTTAACCCATCACCGATGTCCCATTATATGGAACAGCAGGTGATTTACTGCGGTAGATGTGGTGCTGCTGAGCACAATGCACCCGTTTGCATGGCAGAAAATGACTAAGTTTACGCGTTCCAGCAGCGCAGTCGAGTTAGTCATGCAGTTGTAGTTGCGCCGACACATCCACCCTATCAATTGCCACCGCAACAAGATCCTCCTGATATACAAGAAGAAGAAATTGCGGAGCTGAAATCTTTATTGGAGACACTTGCATCTCAAGTGCAAGAAAATGATAGACGCACTTTTTCGCGACTTGATAGGCTTGAGACTGAGATTGCTCAGTTAGCAGCTGATATACAAGAAGAAGAGGTTGCGGAACTGAGGTCTTTAATGAAGACACTTGTATCCATGAGGCAGGAGAGTGATAGACGTATGGAAGCTCAATTCATTGAGCTGAAGTCTGAAATTGCTCAGTCAGCAGCTGAGTCGGATAATTGGCAACCAGAAGAGGTATACTTTACTGAGAGCGGTTTTTCCCATGAAGAAACCGTGTTGCCCAATGCTGAGGATGACTTTTATGACTCAGACGACGAGTTTATATCATATTTCACTGCCCCACACGAGGATTTCAGCGTTGTACAGGAGGAATCACTCGATCGAGTGACTAATATTAGTCGATCGAGTGAATTTCCAGGAGATAGTTCTCGATCGAGTGATATTTCTACTCGATCGAGTGGAAATCAGGAAGAAAATGGTCGATCGAGTAATAAAGCTGCTCGATCGAATGAGCTGGCAATTGAGAGCATTGATTCGTCATTTAGGTTTGTTTTGGATGACAATTTTGACGATGATAACGGATACGGTGAATCTCCCTTATTCAAAGCCGAGTTGGATGCACTTGAGGCTGCGATTTACGGGCTAAAAACCACTGAGGGCGACGAAAGGACAGCTGAGTCGGTATTTGCTCCTAGCACGGATGAGGTAATACATTCTTTTGTCAATAATTCCATTGGGAGCAACCTACTTGAGGTAATTAGTGATAATTTTATTATTGTTAATAATCAAAATATGCTACCTCGTTTGACTCGTGCTATTTCTTTTAATGCTATACCCCCTCCCACGTGGACGAATAAATTAACGATTTTTCACCATCCTTGTCGTCTCAATCTTGTTTATCTAAAACGAATCCCTACTTTATCGTCAATTGCTCCGTCGCTCCTCTATTTTGTGGATAAATTTAGGAGCTCACATAGGAAATTTGTTAGACTTAAATGTTTACATATTTTTATTTCCTATTTCTTTAATCCACTATGGTGCTACTTATGCTTTTGTGTAGCACATGCGCAGATGTACGATCTCATGCTGCGTGCTTTGAGCTGTTTTGATTGTGACTAATTAGAGAGCCTCGAAGAAAAGAAGGTCGAGCTGGGACCTGACTGAAGCTAGCACTACCCGGAAGGCAATCCGGAGATTTATTTTTATTTGTTTGCATTTTATTTCAGTTTAAGTTGTAATAAATGGTCCTCGTACCATAGACTATTTTAGCATGCTTGTTTTGTTAGTTGCGGGCTGTTTTCATTTGCGTTTTGCAGGAATTACACTGAGGATCACTCGATCGAGTACTTTTTGTACTCGATCGAGCACGTTTGCTGATAAATCCTCTCGATCGAGCATTTATTTTACTCGATCGACCACCTGCAAAAAGAGAAACTACTCGATCGACTGCCTTTCTTCTCGATCGAGCAGTTTTTGGATGCCCATTCACTCGTTTGACTTGGATTAGCTTCCTGTGACGGTTTTTCGGGCCTTTAGCAACCTCCCATGTTCATGGTCGGTTTGGGGAGGTCTACACTTTATTCGCGCAGTCTTGTGAGTTTTTCCGTATATTTCCCTACACTTTATTCGCGCAGTCTTGTGAGTTTTTCCGTATTTACTTTCTTTCTCCTTTAGTTTGCATTTCCTTTCTATGTTTTGGTACAATGGGGGCATTGTACAGTTTGGTTTGGGGAGGTTATGCATCCATATCTGTGTCTGCATATTGTTTTTATTGCATTTCTGTTATCATATTTAATTTATGTATGCATTGTTGTTTATTTCTCATATAAAATTCAAAAAATTAAATAAAAATTATAAAAATTGATAAAAATTTAAAATTTCACGTTTATTTTAGCATATAGGTTGAGTCGGAACGGTTGATTTCAATGATGAAATTGCACTATAAACTGTCTTTTTGTTTAAGCCTTGCATTGAACTGTTATCTTTTAGCTTTGTCTTATTGCATATCTACGAGTTTATGTTTAAATTTAGCTGAACGAATAGACTTGACCTCAAATTTTGGCAACCTACTTATAATTTCTAAGGATTAGAGCCTTATAAACTGGTGTCATTTATGACCAGTTTCATGTAGGATTGTGAGTAGTTACTCCTTGCATAACATGTTCATTAATTTGCACGTATATGAAATTCAATTGCTTTTTGCCTTCATACATTCGGGTTAGTGGTTGGTGTCACATGCAGGGAGGTGTTTACAATTTCCCTTTCTTTCATTTTTACCCATTTAACTCCACATTAGCCAAATTTGCCTGTTAACCCTTAGCTACATTCCAAATTTAGCCTGCCTTGTCAAGCTAGTTTAGTGTATGTTTTGCGGTATATATTTTATTATGCCAAGTTTGGTTCGTATTCTTTTGTTTTGGAGTTGGTAGAAAGAAAGAAGGAAGAAAAGAAAAAGAAAAAAAAAAAGAAGTTGAAAAAAAATTCGAAAAAAAAGAAAATCAAGAAATAAAGAAAGAGAAACCGAAAAAAAGATAGGAAAAAAAAAAAAAAAAGAAAAAAAAGAAATGTTTGATTATGAGACGGTTTCTGCTCCTATGTTATATCTTATATCATTTGAGGAGTTTTTCTAGTTCGGTTTGGTGAGATTTTATGCCAAATGAAGGGCATGTGCTTAATTCATAATTGAGTTAGAAATGGATGTTGATATATGGTTTTGTTTAGGTACTAGTTTGATCACCTATACCTCCACATTCCCATAAATGTTTTGCCTTTTCTTACCCATTGCCTCACTTTACCATATTTTTGTAAGCCCTCGGCTGTGACAGGACCTTGTTTGGTTGGAATGTATGTACGGTAGCTAGAATTGTCTATCATATTAGCTGCATGCATGTTTATGTGGGTCGTAGTTTAGGTGAGCAACTATTTTTCTTCCTCTCTTACATATATATGTTCACCCTTTGCTTCATGAGAGAAGAGTGACCCGTGAGAGTCCATCATTAAAGGTCTTGCAAGGTCGACGGTTCAGCTTTATTATAAACATCTTACAACTCGTTTGCATTTGACTGTTTGCTATAAGGGTTAGTTGCTTGCATTAAATTGGTTTAAGTGGGCATTTGTAGCTAGCTCTGAGTTATCTTTTCCGTTCCATTAGTTTGCATTTAGTTTACTCGAGGACGAGTAAAGGTTTGGTTTGGGGAGATTTGATACGTGCATTTTATATAGTCTTTTTAGCCTATTTTATGCACGTATTTCTATGCTTTTATCGTGGTTTTATGCTACGAAATGCCCCGAATATGCTACTTTGGTTTGTTTTGTCTTATTTGCAGGAATGGACCAGAAAGTAGTGAAATCAAGCTATTTACCGTCCGTTTAGCATGCATTTGGAGGAAGAGTGAATTTGGAGCGGGAATGTAGCTATTTTGAGATGCGCAAAGAAGTAAGATAGCTAGGCGAGCAAAGGAAGAACTTCAAATTGCTAGTGCCTACTTTGAAGAGTCATATCTCGAGTTCTGCAACAGATATTCAGGTGATTCTAATTGAAGATGAAAGCTTGTCCTCTTAGCTTTCCAACGCCACTGGAATCGTCCTGTTTTCCCAAGTAACGAAGAAATGGCAGCCGTTTGAAGTTCAGTGCGCAAAGCAGGAAATTGTTGCTGGAAAGTACTCGATCGAGTACAATTATGTTCGATCGAGTCCTTTTTCTACTCGATCGAGTAGTTGCATTTTAGGATTTACTCGATCGAGTAGATTTTCTACTCGATCGAGTGGTTTGAACTTTATTTTACTCGATCGAGTGGTTTTAAATCACTCGATCGAGTGGTTTATCCTACGGGCTGGGCTTTTAAGCTTATTTCCGTCAATTAGGTTTAATAAATCCTATTTTCTTATAAATAGGAAGGTAGGACGTCTATTGAAAACTCTCTCTTCTTTTTGTTCCTCTGACTCTTGTTCCGGGGGCTTCTCCTCTCTAATTATTCCGATACACTGTTACTTTGTTCATCCTTATTTCCGGAATTAATTCAGTAATTCATTTCTTCCCTTTTATTCTTCCTTGTTCCTTTATTGCTTTTATTGTTTCTCCTTTTAGTTGCCATGTCTTAGGTTATTAGATTAGCAATTGCTAGTGTAGTACCCCGAGCCATGTGTAGCTAAATCCTTTAATATGTTAGGACTAGGGAAGCCGTGGTAGCAATATGTTAGGATCGACTTGATTAGATTAGTTTTGCGACAAGAATTGTATTAAGCAATATAATTGTTATTAGGTTGAATGTATGCATGCAGGAGACCATTTATTTAGTTACCCCCGACCTGGATCGAAAGATTGGAAGGGAAGGCTTGCTTAATTACAATAGGTGATACCTAATTAGGGCGAAAGCTAAGTTAGGAGACCCAAGGGCGATTAGAGACCGAAAGGGTATAATCGTAGGTTTAAGGACCGAAAGGTGATGACCTCGCTCTTCTTATCAATAATCTACTCGACTCAGTTGACCTGATAGTGTAGCTGCCACGGTAGACCGATTCCTAGCATATTTCCTTCCTCTTACTGTTAATTTCTCTCATTCCTTTCTCTCTTGCCTTAATCTCTAGTTTAGTTAACACAATCCATTCAACCCCCAACTGTGACATTAGACAGATAGAATAGACAAGTAGATAGTAAACCGCCTCCCTGTGGAGATCGACCCTACTTACCGCTGACTTCTGTTAGTAGTATCTAGGTATTTTATTTTTGGTACATAACGACCGTATCAAATTTTGGCACCGTGATTAACATGGTATTCGCCCATAGTCACTTATATGAGGTGACGTCTCGAAGTGACTAGAGTGTATTGCGATTGATGGCAAGTTCAAGTGCCATAGAGTCATGTGAGATGACTAGTCGATCACATAGGCAGAGTGTTAGGAACACTTTGTCGGGCCTTATGACCGCTTATAGAGTTCTGGCAAATTTATATAGCCTGGTCGTGGCGAGAGCTACTATAGTATTCTAATGAGTCAATTCTTTTGACTAAAGACTGTTCGCCTAAGGTGGCACAGTTTCAGATTAACTTTGATTTGGGTTACTACGACCTTCGTAAATGGGGTCAAATGGGCATATTTTGGGTTATGATGGTTGTGGCCAATCGAAGGGAATAAGTGCAATAGGAATTGTCCACCCCTTTGTCAGGGTTATGACAATATCCCAGGGCCACTCGAGGAGTAATGAACTAGAAATGCGTGGCCACGCTCGGAATGTATCCATGGTGGATAATTCCGGTCAATCAGTTATTCTCCAGATCGAGGAAACCACTCTCGATATGTTCACTTGCAAGTACGACACGAAAGACACCTTGTATTGAGTGGGAGATAGTAATAGGACAAGAGAATTGGTGACACACACTTGTCCAGGACAAGTGGGAGATTGTTGGAATAAGTGTCATCCGACAATAATGCGATCACAACTGTTGATCTTAATGATCACATGTTTAAATCTCATTTTAAGAATACATGTGGGATGTAATATTTTACAGTCAACTAGTCCACGCATATCGGTAATGATTGGCTGACTAGAGTTTGACATTACTGTCGTGCGATGGTGGTGATCAGTTGATCCCCTTAGGTCATACCTATAGGGAAATAATCTTAATTGATTATTTAATTAATCGTATGCCGATACGAGTTAATTAAATTGCTTAAAATTGACGGATGATTTTGTGAGTAAAGTTAACATGTCTTTTTGTAATTCTATTAAATTAGATACGGTCTAAGTAATCAAATTGTTTTATTACTTAGATAAAATTATTGTTTACGAAACAATTGAAATTGGATGAATAATTTATTATAAATACAAGTTGTTGTAATTTATAATTTGATAAACCATTTTGGTACATGTAATTAAGAATTACTAGTTGATTTTGTATATGACATATTTTTATTAATATGTTGATTTTTAATATGTTAAAAATACATTATAGTGTTACATGTCATGTAACATGTGACACATGACAAAATTGACAAATGACAAAATAAAATGGATCCTCCATTTTATATTTATATGTGCCGAAAAATTGGAGGGTTTTTAGTGGATAATTTGTGTTCATTATTTTAATAAGTGAAAACACTATGATTACTACCTCACATAGCCTTGCATGCCTATGTTTTCTTGGGTAGAAAAATTAGCCCATGCATTGGGCACTCTAACCCCCTCCAACCGGTTTATCCAAGAGAAAATGATAGAGTTTTTCTCTATCATTATTCATTCACACTTCAACTCATTTTTTTCTAGTGTTAGAAATTATGATTTTTCCTCTCTACAACTTTGTGAAAAACTTAGAGAAATAAACTCACTAATCTCTTCTCTCTCAACCGAAAAAATGAGAGAGAACAAAAATATTTTGTGTCAAATTTTTAAGTAAGACTAATATTGTTACTAGATCAAAATAATATTGGTTATTATGAGTTTTCCTTGGTTATATGCTTTTGGGAGATATTCTAAACTTGAATCTTGTTCATCCATTAATGGAAAGCTCAAGAACTAACAAGAAGGAGATCTTGTTGGTGTCCATAAAACCGAAATTATCTTAGTAAGGGTTGATGATTTCTTCTCTTTTAATTTATGTTTGCATGCATAAGATTTGTAATTAATTTTATGACTAAATTAATTTGTAACATATAAGAATATGTTTTATAATGAGATAAAGATTTCTAACAATTTAGTACCAATATTTCTTGAATAACACCATAATAAAGGCATTTTCCCCAAATAGGCTTTTTGTCTTTTGAAGTAGAAAAGTGCATTGCCTCAAATTCAGAACTCACACCACTATTTTGCATTGTGCTCAACTAATCTTGCTCGCGGGTGTAAAAAGTATATCCATTAATGGCAAAACTGCTGTAAAAGGTGACCCTGGCATTTGGACCTAAACCAAGACGTGGTAACCTAGGATAGATGTCATCACCAGTTTGATTCGTACACTCTAAGACAATATTCCTAAACCACTCTGCAAACGTCTTCGTATGCTCGTTCGCAATCCACTTCTCGGTCTTGTTTGGGTGATCGTATTTGAGCTCATCTTTGTGTTGTTGAATATAAGGTTGCACCTCATCTTCGTTGTTTAGCACATACGTGTGTGCTAAATGCAACATTTCACGTGTCACAATTTTTTCAACCCGGCCCCTAATACCTTTTCCGGTCATCCAGTCACTATGACGATTCTTAGGAACGCCAATCAACTCTTCAGGGGAGAGATGAGCGTAACAATATGAAAGAGCTTCGTCTAAAATAGCGCGTTCAGCAATACAACCTTCCGGACGATACCGATTAGTTGTATACTCCTTGTAGACTTTCATCAATCTTTCGAAAGGATACTGGTATCTCAAGTACATGGGCCCAAGGTACAAAATCTCCCTGACCAAGTGAATGGTCAGATGAATCATGATAGTGAAGAAAGAGGGTGGAAAATACATTTCCAACTGATAAAAAGAGGTTACAATGAGGTCCTGCGATGAATCCGCGTCATCGGGATCGATGACTTTCTCGCATATGGACTGGAAGAAGAGACAGAATCTAGTTATTGCATATCTTACCTTTTCAGGTAAAATGGAACGAATAGCCACAGATAGTAATTGTTGCATCAAAGTGTGACAATCATGTGACTTTAACCCGGTGAGTTTTAGGTCTTGCATCGACACTAGGCTTTTGATGTTAGACGAATAACCATGTGCCACTTTAATTCCATTCAAGCATGCACAGAACTCTTTTTTCTCATTCCGTGAAAGGGTATAAGCTGCTGGCGGTAAAAATGTACGATTACCTCTCTTCTGTGGTGCCAACTCTAGCCTAATACCCATCATTTTCATATCTTCCCTAGCTGCGGCGTTATCCTTTGTTTTACCAGGAACATTCAGAAGGGTATTGATAATATTATCACAGACATTTTTCTCAATGTGCATGAAATCGAGGCAATGCCTGACCTCCAGGTCAAGCCAATATGGAAGTTTATCAAAAAATATGGATCTTTTCTTATACCCACAAGTAGACAATTTAGAGCCGCTCTTCTTCCCATAATCTATCTCAATATGCTTTACTTTATGATAAACTTCATGCCCACTCAAAATTCTAGGAGGTTGACGAAGTTCTTGTCTTCCATTGAATGCTTTCTGCATCTTGCGATAACAATGGTCATGATACAAGAACCTCCTATTTCCTATATACACATACTTACGAGAATACTTCAAGTATTCATACTCGATATCCTCCCCACACAATGGACATGCCTCTTTCCCATGAACTGTGTGCCCAGAAAGGTCGCCATAAGCCGGATAGTCAGATATTCTACACAATAACATCGCTCTCAAATTGAAAGTTTCGTTCTTATATGCATCAAATACTTTTATCCCACTATCCCACAACAATCGCAAATCATCTAGAAGAGGTTCCAAATATACATCTATATCATTTCCAGGTTGTTTAGGGCCGGAAATTAACAACGACAACATCAAATACTTTCCTTTCATGCACACATATGGAGGTAACTTATAAATAGCCAACACTACTGACCATGTACTATGTTGGCTACTCATGTTTCCGTGTGGGTTCATTCCATCAGTGGACAGCGCTAGACGTAAGTTTCTAGGTTCATTGCCGAACTCGGGATACTTAGCGTCGAACGATTTCCATTGCATACCATCTGCCGGGTGTCTTAGCTTTCCATCATTTATTCTTCTTGTTTCATGCCAAGTTAACATTTTTGAATCATCGGGATTCGCATAAATCCTTATGACTCTTGGTATCAATAGAAAATACCACAACACCTTAGCCGGGATCCCTTCCTTATCCTTATAACGCCACTCCAAACATTTAGGGCAATTGGTTAAGTTTTGATATAATTTCCGATACAATAAGCAATCATTTGGACATGCATGTATTTTCTCATATTTCATACCCACTCCTCTTATTAGTTTTTTCGCCTCATATGTCTTAACAGGTAGAACATTACCATCAGGAAACAACTCCTTTATCAAGGCTAAAAAACTAGTGAAACACGTGTCACTCACCCCATTTGCCCCCTTGATATTATACAACTTCACCACAGCCGACATTTTTGTGAACTTACAACCAGGATACGAGAGGTGCTTGGACTCACACAACTTCTCATACATGTTGTTAAGGTCATCCCAATTACTAGTGTCATCACCTACATCTTCAAAAGCAATCGACTCATCATCATTCTCTTCATTATCTATAGACCCAACATTCAACTTCTCTACTTCCAACTCTTCCAACTCAAAAAACTCGGCAAACTCAGGATCATCAGTTAGCCTTTCGTGTACCTCAACATCATCTTCTTCAGAGTTATTCTCTTCCTCTAATGATTCCCCATGAAAAATCCAACGTGTATAGGATCGACTAGATCTCCACTTTTCTAGGTGTATTTTAACGTCCGGAAAAGCCATATAGCTAATATTACCACATCGTTCACAAGGACATGCAATACTAGAAGAACCTTTTAAATTGTTCGAAACGAATTCATAAAATTCAGCTAAACCATCCTTGTAGTTGCGGTCACTCATATTTGCATCAATCATCCAAGTTCGAGTCCTTATTCTACATTCGTAATAATAGGCAACTAATTCAGAAAATACAATAATAGGCAAACAAATAAACGAAATTCAGGAAAGCAATTAAGCTAAATTATCAACAAATTAGATAATAACCCAAAAAATCTTATATCTATAAGCGTTGCTAAGAAACATATATATACCTGATTGATAAACACGATGAGGGAGAGAAGACGGTGACAATAGTGACGGAGATGAAGACAGAGAGACGATCAGGGAGGAATGGAGGATGATATAGTAGCAGTATTAGCTTGTGTTTGTGTTTTGTAGCGTATAGCAGAATAAAGCAATCTGTTGTTCTTAAGATTTTCATAACATTAATAACAACGGTTATTGAGTCTACAACCGTTGTTAAAAAGTATTAAAAACGGGTTCTAATATAACCGTTGTGATTACTTTTCACTAATTTTGCGCCAAATTATTAACAACGGTTAAAATGTATTACAGATTCAACCGTTATTATTAGTTTTTATATTAACAACGGTTTTTCAAGTATGACCCGTTGTTAAAACCAATAACAACGGTTAACAACACAGAACCGTTGTAATTAAGTTTGGTAAAATTCGCGCCATCCATTCTACAACGTGTTTTGATGATTTTCTTGAATAAGCGTTGTTAAAGGGCCGTTGTAGTTGCATGTATTTGTAGTAGTGCATAGCTACTATTACTTTAATATACTAGACTCTCTCACTTATGAACCGTTGATCTTATAAAGTTGTCCATCTCAATTCTTTTTAAGAATAAGCTAGTGGAAACTTGATCCTTATAACGTTCTAAGTTTGTGCGTAGTGTTTAGGACATAGTAGTCTTTAACTCTTTGGCAACCGGAGTAGGTTGCGAGTTAACTTGTTCTAGAACGGAGTAGTTCTTGAACTTGAGTTACAACCGGAGTAGGTTGTTGTCTTTTTATTGTACGGGTTTTTTAGTAGTCGGAGTAGATCACTAAAATTAATCAATAAAAAGTAGATTGGACGTAGGCACTTGAGTTCTTGCCGAACCAATTCAAAAATCTCGTGTTTGATTTTATTTGTTTTATTCCGCTGCTCTTTATTTCGTTTGCATTTCTTTTGCTTAACTTTTGAAGTAACAGTTCCACATACTGTCACATTTAGTCTGCAGTCTGTACTTCATAAACTGAGACAAATAGCTACAGTCAGAACAATTGTTACTTTCATACTTCAGCAAACGTCCATTTTAATACTCGTTTAATTTCTCAATATTATTCGAAGTATTCTCCTATCTCTTTTCTTCCTACAACTTACTTTAAATCAATAAAGTTGAAGTTAAATTTTTTAAATAGTACCTAATTCACCCCCCTCCCCCTCTTAGGTACTTGAATCCATAAACTCAACAATTGGTATCAGAGTCCCGTGCTCTTGATCAAGGCTAATCGCCTTAGAGTTTGATTCGTGGGTAATGGATTCCGAGAAACACTGCAAGATCCCGGTCTTTACCGGTGCGAATTTTGGATTGTGGAAACTCAAAATGGAACATTACATCAAAAGTATAGACTATCAATGTTGGAACATCATCCAAAATGGACCTCTTGTTATTGAGGAAACCGATATCTTAAACAGTTTCACCAAAACGAAAGAGGAAAAAGATTACAATTAAAATGACTTCAAACTTGCCGAAAAGAACTCCAAAGCAATGTCGATTCTTCAACTTTGTGTTGATGAGGGGGAAGTTAGTCGAATCTCTGGATGTTCTACGGCAAAATCTATTTGGGACTCTCTTGTACTTGCTTATGAAGGGACATCCCAAGTGAGAAAACACCGTGTTGACCTTCTCATGCAACAATATGAGATGTTTAGAATATCAAAGGACGAGTCCATAAATAGTTTTTCTTCACGTTTTTCTTGTATTATTAATGAGCTAAAGAGTCTAGGAAGGAATTTCGAGTCCGAGGACATCATTCGAAAAACCCTTCGTAGTCTAACCTCTAAGTGGCAACTCAAGGTCACCGCCATAGAGGAAGCTAAAGACTTGTCAACCCTATCTCTTCATGAACTAATGGGATCACTAATGGCTCATGAGTTTAATCTCGACAAGCATTCTAGTGAGTCCTCAAAGGGAAAGAGTCTCGCCCTCACATCCTCTCCAAGTGATGGAGAATATGAGGAGGAAGACGAGTTTGCTATGTTCTCAAGGAATCTAGGCGGGTTAGTCAATGGTCAAGGAAACAAAAGGTTCACTAATAATTACTCGAAAAAACGCTTTCCTAAGAAATGACCTAATTCCACCGTGGGATGCTTTAAATGTGGTGATAAAACTCACCAAATTAAAGAATGTCCCAAGTGGGATGATATCAAATCAAAGAAAAGAAGAGAAACAGTTAAAAAGGACTATAAACATAGAGTCATGAGTGCAATTTGGGGAATGTCCGACTCCGAGGAAGATGAGGAACTCATCGAGGAGGAACTAGAGGCTAAAATGTGTCTTACAAGTCATCTTAAGGACAAAGTCTCAAAAATCTCAAAAATCGAACACCTAAGATGCCTCATGGCTAATCCCGATGACTCCGAATCCGATTCCGACAACGAGGTAAATCATCTAAAGGCCAAATCTAGAACTTACTCCAAAGAGAAAGTATGTAAGCTTCTTGACCAACTTTTTGATAAGTGTCGGTTTCAAAATGATAAGCTTGAGGTAATGCAAAATGAGATTGAGGAAATTGCTCAAGAGAACTTTAACCTTAAAAATGAACTAAAAGCAACAGACAGCGTCACTGTCATCTCTAAGGCTTATGATGAAGTTAAAAGAGTCAACAAGTTGAACAAACATTTGACTAAAGAACTGGAGCGTCTTAGGATGACCCCCACGGACGTCTCTGACCTTGAAAATGTCAACACTACCTTGGTGATGCAAGTTTCCTCACTAACCAAGGAGCGTGATGTTCTTTTGAAGGACAAATATGCTCTCGAAAATGAAGTATATGACCTTGTGGTTGAGATTGTTGACCTAAGAGAAACAGTGTATGGGACTGTTGCTTCTGACAAACATTTAGACAAGTCCAATGAGAAAATTTAATGTTTGGTCAATGAAAACAAGTGTCTAAAAGGTGAGGTAGTTAGTCTCAAGAAAGAAATAGAGGTTCTTCATGAGAGGCTTACCTTTCTTCAAAAGGGTATGCCCGAGTGTAGAACTTCTAGATCTACTCCTCATCATAGATCCGATGAATTCGTTGATCTAAACAAACGTCTTGATGAGATGACATCTAAAAGTATGAAGAGTCCAAAGAAAAGATCGGATATCTCGTGTCTAAAATCAATAGCCACGCCCATGACTTCATAGTTGAGAAAAGGTTGTCTATAGAAAGTGTAAACAATGATGAACTCAAGAGGGAAAAAGAAAAGAATTTGCATCTCCTCTCCAGAGTCAATGACTTGACTAATGAACTTGTAAGTGCTAAAAACATCACTGAAAAATGGGAAGGAAGTCAAACTGTGTTAAACTTTCTCACAAGTCAAACCGAGAGATGTAGCAAAGTTGCTGGTTTGGGCTTCAAATGGAACAGTCAGACAGACTGTTGCATCCAGAAGCCTAAAACTGATTTTAGAAGAAGGAAATAAGTTGCTCTTCCCGAGTACATTATTTGCAACTATTGTGTTAAGAATGGTCATGTCTTCAATGCTTGTAGAAAAATATTTGATGACATTAACAAGAACATCAAAGTAATAAAGCAAATATGGATTAGGAAAGACACCGTAAGATATGTTGATCACAAAAGGGGACCCAAGTTTGTTTGGGTTCCTAAACTCAAAGTCTAATCTTGTGTAGGGCTTGGTGAGAGGCGGCCGCAATTGGTACTTGGATAGTGGATGCTCTAGTCACATGACGGGTGATAGAAGCCAATTCCTCTCACTTAAAGCATACAATGGTGGCACGGTAAGGTTTGGTGACAATAAAAAGGGTGAAGTAATTGACATTGGAAAGGTTGGTAAGTCACCATTACTTTGTGTCGACAACGTGCGGCTTGTCAAAGGTTTGAAGCATAATCTCCTTAGCATTTCTCAACTTTGTGATAAGGGTAATATTGTAGAATTTAGTGCTAATTTGTGTCGGATAATTGATGCCACTACTCATGAATTAATTCTCGAAGGAAGACGTGTCAAAGACGTGTACTTGACTAATTTGAACACTCTATCCGGTCATACCATGTATTGCATGAGTGTAATGAATAATGATCCTTGGTTATGGCATAAAAGGTTTGGTCATGTTAGTAGTAAAACTCTTAATACCCTTAAAAGACTCGACTTAGTTGAAGGCATTCTCAATATGAAGTTTGATTTTGATAAAGTGTGTGATGAATGTGCTAGAGGCAAACATGTTAGAAGTTTCTTTAAATCCAAAAGAATTGTGACTACATCTCAACCTTTACAACTTCTACATATCGACTTGTGTGGACCAATGAGAACTAGAAGTAGAGGTGGTAGTCGTTATGTGTGTGTCATTGTTGATGATTACTCTAGGTTTGTTTGGACACTCTTCTTAAGCTCTAAGAATGAGGCATTTGATGAGTTTCTAATTTGGTTAAGAAAGATTCAAAATAAACTTAATTTAAAACTTGTTTCAATAAGAACAGATCATGGAACCGAATTCGAAAACTCATCATTTGGTGCTTATTGTGATGACAATGGTGTAGACCATAACTCTCGGCTCCTAAAACCCCACAACAAAATGGTGTGGTTGAAAGGATGAATAGGACCCTTGAAGGTATGGCTAAAACAATGTTATTATGTAGTAAGTTGCCTAAGAACTTTTGGGCCGAAGCGGTAAATACCGCTTGCTACATTCATAATCGTGTCATGATAAGGAGTATCTTGACTAAAACTCCCTATGAATTACTACGTGGAAGAAAACCCAATATTTCATATTTTAGATGCTTTGGAAGCAAATGTTTTGTTCATAACAATGGTAAAAACAACTTGGGTAAGTTCAATCCACGTAGTGATGAAGGGGTATTTATTGGCTACTCCGATCATAGCAAGGCCTATAAAGTTTACAATAAACGAACCATGTTGATTGAAGAAAGCACCCATGTCATTTTTGATGAATCTAGTGTGCTTGGACAGGTACAAAACGTGAAAGAAGATGATGATGATGATGATGATGATGAGTTCGAGATTTGTCTTGTTCGAAAAGATTTTGTGTTCGAGGAAATAGAAGCTCTCAACGCTGATTTGCAACAGCCACAGGGACTGTTACCTTCAAAGGAAAGCTGCAACTCAGGGGGAACACGCGGTACACCTACTGCTGTTTCCTCTCTGGATGCAACAGACCCAACGACTGTTGCCTCCACCTCCAGAATTGAATCAACTCAAAACAGTGCTAATGAAGACCACTCTAAGCAAATGGAAACAATCACTGAGACTGATGCTGCTGAGGGGGAACAAGAAACTATTGTTCTAAAGAAGCGGAAACATCAAAGCTCTCATCTACTCTCTAATCTCACAAGCGATCTCAACTCTGGAATTCGAACAAGATCATCCCTCAACAATCTCGCTCATCTCAATGAGTATTGTGCCCACAATGCCTTCCTCTCTCAAATTGAACCCGCCAATGTAACAATCGCTCTGATTGATGCAGATTGGTTGCTTGCCATGCAAGAAGAACTCAATCAATTCAAAAGAAATGAGGTATGCCACTTAGTCCCTAGACCGCCTAATCATACCGTCATTGGTACTAGGTGGGTCTTTCGCAATAAGCTTGATGACTCGGGAGAAATGGTAAGGAACAAGGCTAGGCTAGTGGTGCAAGATTATAACCAACAAGAAGGTATTGACTACGATGAGACCTATGCACCGGTAGCTAGACTTGAAGCCATACGATTACTTATAGCTTTTGCGGCTCACAAAGGCATTAAACTCTTCCAAATGGATGTTAAAACCGCTTTCTTAAATGGATATTTGGAAGAAGATGTCTTTGTGGAGCAACCACCGGGCTTTGAGGACAATGATTTGCCTAACCATGTTTTTAAATTAGACAAAGCTCTTTATGGTTTAAAACAAGCACCTAGGTGTTGGTATGATAGATTGACTAAATTTCTTATTGAAAATGGTTTTAAAAGAGGCTCTGTTGACAAAACATTGTTCCTAAAGTCACAGTCAGCTGAACTCTTGGTTGTCCAAGTATATGTTGATGACATTATATTTGGTGCAACAAATGAACTCCTATACTTGTATTTTTCGGAACTAATGAAATCGGAGTTTGAAATGAGCATGATGGGTGAGCTAGGATTTTTCCTTGGGCTCCAAATCAAACAATCAAAGGATGGAATCATGATTCATCAACAAAAGTACATTAAAGAAATGCTTAAGAAATTGGGGATGACAAATGGTAGGTCTCATGATACACCTATGGTAGCCGGGCCCAAATTGGACAAAGATGAACTCGGTAAGAATTTTAGTGAAAAGGTGTATAGAGGTATGATAGGCTCACTTCTTTACTTGACCGCAAGTCGTCCCGACATTCTCTTTAGTGTTTGTTTATGTGCTAGGTTCCAAGCAAATCCGAAAGAATCCCATTTTAAAGTCGTTAAACGAATTCTTCCGTATTTGATTGGAACACAAGATCTCTACTTATGGTATCCCTTACATTGTCCTTTTGATCTCATAGGCTTTTCGGATGCGGACTATGCGGGGTGCATGGTAGATAGAAAGAGCACCTCCGGAATTGCAACATTCTTGGGTCCTTACTTGATTTCATGGGGCTCAAAGAAACAAAACACGGTAGCTCTTTCAACGGCCGAAAGCGAGTATGTTAGTGCCGCACATTGTTGTTCTCAACTCCTTTGGGTAAGACAACAACTTCTTGATTTTGGTATTATTTTTGACTCCGTTCCCATAATGTGTGATAACACGAGTGCAATAAATATATCGAAAAATCCTATTCAACACTCTAAAACCAAACACATTGATATCCGTTATCATTTCATTCGTGATCATGTGGAGAAGGGACATGTTAGACTTATCTTTTGCAAAACCGAAAATCAAATTGCCGACATTTTTACTAAGCCACTTGCAAGAGAACATTTTGAGAAATTTAGACTAGAAATTGGGTTAATTAATTGCTTGTGATTTCTAGTATGAGTCTTGCTAATTTCTCTAATTGATTAAACTAAAATGGACATATGTTATTAAGTGTTGTAAGTGCATTCATATCATTTTTAGACCAAAAATTGACACCATACTCGTGAGTCGATAATCACTCAACCTCATATCTAAATTTACGTTTATGTTATGCTACTTTGCCTTTAATTTCGAGTGATCAACTCAATTTATTGGGCCAACTACCTCCACTTACCTCATTTATTGATTGGGCCAATCATCCCTTTAACCCCGTCCTAAAACCCTCAACCCACAAATCCTTTCACCCTCCACTCCCTCCATCTCACCTACCCTATAACCCTTTTACCCACCATGGTCAAAACCTCTTTTAACACCACTATTCCCATCAAACCCACAAAAATGACGAACCCATCTCCATCATCTGACCCACCATCTACCTCCAAAACTATGCCACCTCAAAAAGACTTTTATGCCTTTCCTCGAAATCAAAATCCACTCACAAATCCATCACCAACCTCTAACCCAGAACCTTTAAACCCTCGTCCAACTCCTCTCGCCACTATTCCTCCAACTACGGTCCCATCCAACGACGTTCCAATCTCCACCATGGTTAGGCGTCGAACTCGAGGTGGTCGCAAGAAGGGTATTACTGTCTCAAGCTCATCCACCGAGACCGTCACTGTGGATATTGATCATAATGAAGAAACTCCATGTGATATAAGTGTGAATCTAACAAAACCTACTGATTCCGTTCCGATTCCGGCGAAGAAAGTTAATAAAAGAAAAGCGACAGTTACCGAATCCTCTTTACCCCCAATTTCAAAGAGTGTCGAGCAAAGTGAATTTGACCCCGGATCTACTACTCTAAATCAAACCATTGATCCCCCAGTTAAACCATCCCTTGAACCCCCTTCCAAAAAATCCAAAGCCTCAAAGAAAAAATTGGTGTATCTTTCCCCATCAGATTCAGTGTCACTCACCTCCAAATGGGATATGGCTCGTGTTTGGGAAAAACTTGAAAGCTTGGATATTCCCACCTCTATCTACAAAAATTGTGAACGATTGATGTCACCTAAAGCTATTCACTCTCCTCAGGTCTATAAACACTCCTGGTTTGAGTCTCCTGCTTTTCACAATGTAAGAGACATGATTATGGCTCAAGGGTGGGAAAATCTATTGGAGCTTCGTGAACCCGTGTTTGTCAGTGAAGTGGTTCAGTTCTTTGCAACGGTTCGAGTGGATAAGTCGGGTGATTTTCTCACGGCTAAAGTTAATGGTAAACCGCTTAAACTTTTTCAATCGGATTTTGCTACTGCTCTTAATGTCCCAACCGGAGGTTAAGACAATCTCCCTGCTGAAACTTGGGTAGCCCTACCTTATGCCTCCCCCTTAGCTGTTGCCAAAGTTGTTTGTCCAAAAGCCGTCACTTGTGGTCCCGTTAGCAATACCTCCATACCCCCTCCTCTCCGATTAATCTTTAACATGCTTTGTCGTTCTCTTTACCCTTCGGGTGACGGGGAAAATTGTCCATAGCCCAACAATATCTCATATATCATATTGCAACTCATAAAAAGGTTAATTTGATTGGGTTAATGTTTAAGCGCTTTGACCTTATCTCGGCCAAACTCCGTAAACCCTCCACTAGTGTGCTTCATCTCCCCTATGAAATGTGGTTGTCAATTGTGCTTAAGGCACACGGGTGTTAGTGAGCTCTAGCATGGGGTCCTTGGACATGTGTGATATAATGAGTGATGGTCAAATGGGAAAGATGCTTATCAAAGTGGACAATGATGAACTGATTTCTGTGAAAATTAAGTCGGAACCAGAGGGTGGGTCGTCTAGTCAAGTTGGAACGGGTAGTCAAGTTGGAACGGGTAGTTTACGGGAAATTCTCCAAGCCATTGCTGATTTGAGTGCTTGGGTCAAGCATGATGCTAGTCAAAAGGACGTGGCGCTCTCGGCTCTTACATCCACTATGAACGTGATTCGTGGTGAAGTGGATATTATTTCCACTCTTGTCTCAACTAAGGAGCATGGTGATGATGGTATAGCCGACCCACTGGATGATGACCCCTTGGGTGATGAATCAGATGGTGACCAAGCCTCCTCTCCTTGAACCCTTTTTACCCGTTTAAACTCTTGCCTATCTTTGCCATGCCTTTTTCTTTTGTTTCTCTACCGAATGATCACTCTTAATTTCTTGCTTGGTGGTGTATGTTAAACTTTTTTTAGCCTTGGTGAACTATGGTTAGACTATGTTTAAACCGTATGTTTGTGTTGACCTTGTTATCTTGTCACGTTTGTGTGTGTCTTTTTGTGTTTTCTTATGCGTGCTTGCTCTTGAATGCTTTTGACATCCCTGCCCTTTTTGATGATGTCAAGAGGGGGAAAAGGTAAACTCATGCTCTTAATCTCTTTGCATATTGGTTAACTCATAACAAGGCCTAACCTTCACAACTTTCACTATTGTTTTGGGGCAATGTAAATTTGCCATGGTAAGTTTGATTTAAGTTCTTGCTCCATAAGGTAATATAGTTTCTTCTCTCATATGACCTTGCTTGATTAAATCTTGAAATAAGTTGTTTACATTCATTTTAGGGCTTGTCATCATCAAAGGGGGAATTTGTTGGGTTCCTATGATTGATGATAACATGCGCATTTAATGTGTGTTATCTTAGTTTACCTTTTCAGGATTTATGATTAAATCAAGCTTGGATTAAGAAGTGTTGAATTGTTGATCACCCAAATGTATTAAGTCCTAGGCGTCATCTAATGTACAAGTTAGAAAGTAGAGTATTTTAAAGAAATAGAAACAGTATAGACCACTGTTACTTTCACAAGTAACAACAGCCTAGACCGTTGCCTTGATTCGTAACACTTGGAACTTCTTCTTATCTTTCAAAAGTCATTTACGTGTCTTGTATTTTAAAAGATGACTTTCAGATTTTTGCAAGGACTTGGCCTTCTAGAAAAAGTGGTTTGAGTAATTATCATTTCAAATTATTTCCTCTTTGTGTAAATTTGACTCTTTGGTCTTTCATAAAATAAGGATTGCTTTTTGCCATTTTTGTGAAAGCTTGTCATCATGTGACTTGTTTTCCACCCTTTGTTTTCTGAAAATTTATGATCTCTTTTGGATAATTTCAAACACTCTTTATCTCCTTTGCCTTTTGAATAAGAACCCTCTTTTGTGCAAGTTTGGGAAGTTGTTGAACCTCATCACACACTACTACAAATGAGCACTTGGGCCACGGCTAAATTCGTGGCGCAAGTACTAAATTTCCGTGGCTAAATCATTTTGCCACAGGAATACCTTCCGTGGCGCAAGTGGCCGTGGCAAAGGGATAGCCACGGAAAAAACAAGAACGTGGCTATTATTGAATTTTTGGCCACGGATTTTCTCGTGGCTAATAACTCCCGTGGCCAAAGAAATTTCCCGTGGCGAAAAAATAATTCCCGTGGCAAACAATATATATGAAAATTAAATAAATAAAACGTAAAATAATTTATTTATTTTTCACAATGGGTATTTTATCATATACGGAACCGTGACAATCTAGGTAATTGTTTCGCTAGTTAACTTGATTCATTTGAACGTTATTTCATTTCACGAGTCATGCATTTGTGAGCATCGGAGAGGCTTCCCAGGAGGTCACCCATCCCAACACTACTCTCACCTGAGCACGCTTAACCGTAGAGTTATTTTGATGTGCCACTGAAATTGAATGTTACCTTTGTTGATATAATTAGCACTTTGAATCCTTTTAAGTTTATTTTTTTCTTTCAAATCTTACCTTTAGTATTATTTAATTACATAAATGTTACATGTTTTACATTTTTTTGGGGAAAAAATTATTTTGGTGAAACAATTAAATTTTCGACATTAACCTCCGATTAATGATTTTGACATCATTTTTTTGCCCAAGTCGTAAATCATTTTCTCCAAAAAGTAAAATTAATTGTGTTTTCCTAACATTTTTTTATTTCTTTTGTTTATCGACATACTTATTTTCATTTCTCATGTACTCATTTTTTCGTATATTTTTCTTCGCAAATTCTATTGTATAACCGTTGTACCTGCGATATGAAAAATGAGACCATTTTTTTAGTAAAATAATGACCGCTTTTTATAATTAAAGGTCTTTTTTCCCCAAAGTGATCACTATTAACCAAAAAATAGTCACTTTTTTACCCAAAACCACGAAAAAGATTATTGTACAAAAGAATCGCTTATTTTCCTAAACTGATTTCTCTTTGTTATGATTTATCGTTTCTTTTCTTAAAATATTCACATTATTTGCACATGTGACTTTAAATTATTATAATTTATATATTTTTCCGTGTGATGCGCTCATTTTCAATGAAAAAAAATTTCCCAATTTTTTCTCGATGAAGTTAAATTTTACATAAAATTTTCACGGTACCCTCGAATTTTGACAGATTACATATGGTACCCTTCTTTTAAAATTTTTACATATGCTACCCCTGTATTTACGTTTTTCAGTCTCAGAATACCCTTTGACAAACTTCTGTCATAACGCCGCTACTCATATGCCTTGTGACGCCTTTTTTTGTTATCTAATACACTATCAATTCATCATCTAATAATACCTAAATCCTTATTTTGTCTAATAAACTAACATTTAGTACCTAAATAATATAACAATAACAGCATAACATACACAATTACTCATCAAATTACTTATAGGAGTAACGACGTTATGACGAAATTTTCCCAAAGAGTATTATGGGAATGAAAAGGTAAACACAAGGGCAACATATGTAGAAACTTAAAATAACGGGTACCATGCGTAACCTGGCAAAGTTTCCATAAATTTTATATCAAATTCAAATTTTTTTATAAATATCCTACAAATAAAGTTGGAAATAAAATTTTGAATGAAATAGTTTAACAATATATTAATTTTGGATTTTCAAAGATAGATGGTAAATAACTTTTTTATTCAATTTGATATGCTATATCTTTAAATGTGATACGATTATTTAAGATTGTTATTCAAGATTATAAAGTTTAATTTAAAAAAGTAAAAGAAATTCACGACTTTAATAAACATAGTATATATTAAAACAATTTTTTTAAATTATCAATATTTTGAAAAACCTACAAAACATAAATGTGATCTGTAAAATATCAAAAAATTAGACGATAAACTTTTCTTTGCTTGCATATAAGTTTATAAAATTTTAAAATTTCTTATTAAAGTAAATAAAACAATAAAAAATATTAATTAAATTAATCAAAGTGTTTCTAAATTTTTATATTCAAATGTATTTTCATATTATTATATTTGATTAAATTTCATTCAGATTTAAATTGGAAAAGATACTCGCCACGGGTGTTTGTTTGTTCGTGGCTAAAAAAATATTTGCCACGGAACAATTCGTGACTAAATAAAATTTCGCCACGGGTGTGACATAGGCCGTGGCTAAAATGATTATTTGCCACGTGTGTAGCCTAATTCGTGGCGGAAGTGACTTTTTGCCACGGGAAAAGTTATCCCGTGGCATAATTTTTTTTCCAAAATAATGAATAAGTTTTTCCCATGGCTAAGCCAAATTTAGCCACGAATTATGAGTTCCCGTGGCATAATTCGTGGCGCAAGTGATGATTTGTTGTAGTGACATGTGATGGTCCTTGATCTTTAAACCCTAACAACCCACCTTGCTTGCTCTCCCTATAAAAGGCGTGCCTTATCCCCTCAAAACCTCAAGACTTATTATGAGATTTCATCTAAGTTTGCAAAATTGTTTTCAAAGCTTAAAAACCGAGTCTTTACTTTGCAAAACTTTTAAAAGTCTTCAAGTGTTACAATCATAGCTACTGTTACTTTAATATACTAGACTCTCTTACTTATGAACCGTTGATCTTGTAAAGTTGTCCATCTCAATTCTTTTTAAGAATAAGCTAGTGGAAACTTGATCCTTATAACGTTCTAAGTTTGTGCGTAGAGTTTAGGACGGAGTAGTCTTTAACTCTTTGGCAACCGGAGTAGGTTGCGAGTTAACTTGTTCTAGAACGGAGTAGTTCTTGAACTTGTGTTACAACCGGAGTAGGTTGTTGTCCTTTTATTGTACGGGTTTTTTAGTAGTCGGAGTAGATCACTAAAATTAATCAATAAAAAGTAGATTGGACGTAGGCACTTGAGTTCTTGCCGAACCAATTCAAAAATCTCGTGTTTGATTTTATTTGTTTTATTCCGCTGCTCTTTATTTCGTTTGCATTTCTTTTGCTTAACTTTTGAAGTAACAGTTCCACATACTGTCACATTTGGTCTGCAGTCTGTACTTCATAAACTGAGACAAATAGCTACAGTCAGAACAATTGTTACCTTCATACTTCAGCAAACGTCCATTTTAATACTCGTTTAATTTCTCAATATTATTCGAAGTATTCTCCTATCTCTTTTCTTCCTACAACTTACTTTAAATCAATAAAGTTGAAGTTAAATTTTTTAAATAGTACCTAATTCACCCCATCCCCCTCTTAGGTACTTGAATCCATAAACTCAACAAAACTTTATTAAAGCTATCAGGGTCCGGTAATTGTTCTAATGCTTCTACACTGTTAGTATGTGACTTGTGAGCCACAAAATCAATGTCAGCCTAAAATAAGCACGCAGTCTGACGGCGGGCCGGTAATACACACACTTTTTCGTTATTGAACCAAATGTAATGACAGAGAATAGAGATTAATACGGTATATTTAATATAAAGGGAAAAATGAATACGGTATATTTAATATAAAGGGAAAAATGAATGACATGCATGGTAAAGAAAAATTCGGAGTTGTTGCACTATTTTAGTTCTATACAACAGTTGCTTGAAGCCCTTGGAAGGTTCGTCAAATCGTTTATCTGCAGTACTTTCTTCACATGTTTTGAGCAACGATATTGACGAATGGTCAAGTTCTTCAGGAATCTCGCGTTTATAAGAAGGTGTCTTAGAAGTAACAACGAACCCTCATTAACACAAAAGTTATGCACTTGTATCACTTGAGCATGGCATGAAAACGGTAAAAGAGATTCACTTGAAGGTGAGAATAGTTGACGACTGCAGTAAACAAGGCCCTGAAAACAGAACATATATGATCCAAAAAAAAATTACTAACCAATTAGTTGAGAGTTAACAATATGTATATATGCTTAATTAGTTGATACTAACCTCTTCAAAGATCACAGTTTTAAGTTGAGAAGATTTGTCAACCAAGTTTGTCACATATTTCCATGAATCACAACGGAAGCAGGTAAGGTGTAATTTTGACAGGCTATTAAAATCAGGCATTTGCCACATAGCGTCCGTCATAAGCATACACTGTACCAGAAAAGAATATATGAAAAAAATTACTACGCGGTTTTGAAGTCAGATACCCTCTACTCTTTGGTTCAGGATTATGACGAAGCAAAATAAAATGCCTCTCAGGCCTTGTTTGGATAGGAAAAAAGGAGGGAAAGGAAAGGGAGGGGGAAGGAGGGAAGAGAAAGGAAGGGGAGGGGAGGGGAGGGAGAATGGAAGAGATGATTTTCCCTCCAAATCTTGCCTATGTTGGTGGGGAAATAATTTGCCTTGTAAGAGGGAAATGGAGGGATCCATTTTCCCTCACCTCCAATTCCCTCTAACTTCATTTTGCTAACCAAACAACGGATTTCTCATCCTTCTAATTCCCTCCCCTACCTTTCCCTCCAAACCCCTCAATCCAAACACAGCCTCAACGACTCAACCTCCCTATGGTGTCAAACCCTATTGTAGCGGGAGCGTTTGAGAGCTTGAGGATAAAAATGTGGCAAACACAAATTATGCATATTTATATATACCTGAATTGATGAGTTGGATAGAAGACTTAATGTTGTGGTTTTATAGGCAGCAGCTCTTAAAATATCACGCTCATCCGTGAGTGAACGATCACCTTGTTTACAGTTAAAGCATAGATCTGCCATAACAAGAGAGCATGAATTTTTCCACAAACACTACTACAGATACAGGCTATAACAACGGTTAAAAATCGTTGTTATATAAAAAAGCGGACGTTGTTAAAGCGTCAGTTGTAAAAGGTTTTAACAACGGTTGGTTTTCTTAAGGCAACCGTTGTTAAACATATTAACAACGGTTTTAGGTATAAAAACCCGTTGTGGAAAGTGACTCAATTTTGGGGGGAAAGTTATAACAACGGTTGTAATATACAAAACCGTTGTTATAACTAAAGACAACGGTTTTTTAATAAATACCCGTTGTTGTTTGTTCTTAAAAAATAAAAAATAAATAAATTAAATATTACTAGATGCATGCATAATTACGGCCCGTTATAATTCCGATGCATGCATTATTACTGACATCACTGTGCATATGAACGGACAATATGGAATTAGAAGGGTTAGTAATAAGATTTGAAGCAGCATTGAGAGATATGATGATGATTATGGCACAACTTCCTAACATATATATTAATTAAAAAATAACTTAACCCACACATTGCTTAGTATAAATACATTGCATTATCTTAACTAACATTTCCATTATCTCAATATATACATCTCCAAACCCTAACTGCTAAAACAAACTCCAAATAAATTAACCCTACTTAATCTTTCAAAACAAACTCCAAACTCCAACAAAATGAATGATATCATCCTTAAGACTCTTACTATGATCGAGAACAACAACAGTTTCATCCGCCGGTTGCTCCATAGTGAGGAAAGTTTCAGGAGCTAACTTGCGGATGCTCGGTCCGTACTGAAGGATGCCAAAGAAGATGGCTTGACGGAGCAGCAGCAGTTGCAGCTATATGACGATATAGCAACTGCTGAACGGAACCTCCAAATAGCCAAGGAGGAGAGGACGGATATGATAGAGGAGAATAAGATCCTCTATGAAAATATAAGAATTGCATTTTTATTAATGTAATTTTTTTTTTAATTTATGTATTTATAAATATATATATATATATATATATATATATATATATATATATATATATATATATATATATATATATTAATTATGTTTATCTTGCTTCTTCATCTTGCTTCTTCTTTGTTTTACTAGCTAATTATGCGAACAATACTTAAAGAAATAACATAATGGTCGATAAAAACACATACATGCAAATGAAATAATTAGAAAAAGAAAATAATGACGATGAAACTAACAGTGACGGCGAGATTTAACTGATAATTACAGAACGTAAGAGACGATGAAATCAACAGTGACGGCGAGAAGATAAAGCGACGATGAGAAAGAGAGAAAGAGACGATAAGAAAGTGTGTGTTTTGTGTTTGTGTTTGTCTGCTGTGTTTGTGTATTAAGGTTTGTGTTTTGTGGCTGCAGCAGACTTGTGTTTGTGTGGTTTATAGTATGGAAGGTATTGACAACGGTTATTAAAAAACAACCGTTGTCAAATAAGTTTTAACAACGGTTGTAAATCAACAACCGTTGTCAAATAAGTTTTAACAACGGGTTCCAAAAGCAACCGTTGTGATTACTTTTCACTAACTTTGCGTCAATTTTGCGCCATATTATTAACAACGGTTGTGCATGTGTAACCCGTTGTTAAAACTAATAACAACGGTTTTTATAACCATACCCGTTGTAATTCATTTTATTAAAATTCGCGCAATACATTCTACAACGTCTATTGTGATTTTCGTGAATAATCGTTGTTAATGGGGCGTTGTAGTTGCCTGGATTTGTAGTAGTGAAAGGAACAATTGATGCGTGTCATTTATATGATGTTTTACATCTCTTTTTACACGCATTTCAGAGCTCATTCTTGTAGTTTATGCTACATTTCTCCCTATTTCCGTCTACTTCCGTATTTTGTACATTATTGCAGAAATGAGAAGAATTTTACGGAAAATCAAGCCAAATCCGTCCCCGAGTAAGCTGCATTGCAATTGACGTAAAGGAATTGCTTAAGGAACGAGCTTGGTGCGCGATCCAAGGCCCAAAAGACAAATCCACGAGTTAAAAGAAGTCAAGTAGCAGCTCATCCAGTCGATCGACCGTTACCTTCAGTCGATCGACCAATGCTCGAGTTCGAAGCCCTTTGTTTGTCGAGGAGCGATCGATCGACCAGCATTATCAGTTGATCGACCAGATCTCTATTCCAGACGTGAATTGAAAGACCGTGAATCTTTAAGCCCGTGAAGTTTAGGTTTAGGAAATAAGATGTTGCGTTGATTGTTATATAACGTAACATAAAACCATCAGTTTAGAGAATCAAGTTTTTATCTAAGTTTCTATCACAAATACAGTACTTTGAGTTTTATTCATTCGGGTAGTTAGGGTTTTGAACATCGGTTGGCATTGGATTTTTCCTGTTCTTATTCTTAATCGTTCCGCTGAATCTCGGTATTCCTTCTGCCCTAATCCCAATTTTATTGTTTTACTTTCATTGTTAGTATAGGTTTGATAGTTAGTGCCCCGAAGCCAATTATCGTGTTATCATCGTTGTTATTTACTCTAAGCATGAATTCAATAATCGCTATGAGTTTAATTGTTGTTTTTACCTTTAGCATGAGTAGCTAATTCCATAGTGCTAGGATGTAGGCGACTTATGGCATAGGCGGCATTAGATTAGGGAGAACTGTCTCGCGTGTTGGTCGATCGACTGACCTTACCAGTCGATCGACTGACCTCGTAGGGTTTTATATTCGTTTTAATTGTTTTAATCTTGTTTCTGACGAATCGAATGCATGCGACCAGTTAGATACCTATTTCGTGACTGACCCATTAGATCGAAAGGTAGGGGAAGTTATTTGACCATCAATTAAATCAACTAAACTGTGCTAAGATCGAAAGATAGGTATAGTTTAGACCGTTATTCACTTTTCAGGACGAAAGTCAGTATTAGTGACATTAGGGACCTATAGCGAGATCGAGAGATGCTATTTGTTAAGAGTGGACCGAGAGAACCTCTTTATTTCCCGCCTTACCTGTGTTTGATTCAGACCGACTTAGTTTGCTGCCGCCGAAGCTATAATGACCCGACCATCCTAGTACCCTTCTTTTGTCTGTTTAAATCGTATTTTTAGTTTATTATCTTTGTTTGCTCTTAGACTTAGACAAATTCAAATCAACCCCCACAATAGTTACCTCAGACTGAACTTAAATCAACTAAAGTTTACAACTGCCTCCTTGTGGTTCGACCCTGTTACCACTAGCCTAGGTTAGTCTTAATAGGAGATTATAAATTTTATCTTTGGTACTCACAACGACGGGTATCAACAATTTTAACACCAATATTGCTATCGTATGTTAAATATGCCAAATTAGGAGCTTTAATTTCAAAGAATCCATTATTCTTAACATAACAATGATTAACTCTTAGCACTTAATTTGAGTAGTCCTATAGAAATAGTTACATGACCCTTCGTACACAACTCACAATAATCCAGAGTTAATTATTCGATAAATTCACAGCTAAATAAAAATCTTTCTATTGAATAATAATCACCAAATCCAACTTTATTTAGGTGCACAATCTTGAGTCTCGACCACCAGGATGATGGAGAAAATTTGATATCGTCGTCGTACCCTTTCACTCTGAGTTTTACTATTGTTTTGCACGTTACAAGCGCATTTGGCAACCCGTATTCATCAGCATGATAATTAAGCTCCTGAACACCGTTTTGTATCTTATGTTCAACCCACGCATTCAAATGTGATATATTATAGGTCCCTTGACAAACTAGACTAAATTTCCGGATGGCTGACATTTGGTGGAGTTCCAAGACCTTATAAAGAAATTTCTGAAACGTTTCCTTACTTTTTCCCGGGTATGTGAAACATGGTGCATCATCAAAAGAGAGACAATCAGTCAATGTAAAGAGGTACCGCCATCTCTTCGATAGAATACTTGTTCTCACAGCATACATTGTTGGTAAAAACGAAAGTACGAGACCAAGCAATTCGTCGGGAAGATTACTGATTTTATCCACTCGATCTTCTACATGTTTACCAAGTTTCATAGATGACTCCATGACCTTCACAGGACTATACCTGAAATGTATTGGAGGTAACATTAACGGACAAAGAATCAGCAAAGTATACATAAGCAATAGTAATAGTGGTTCTTAGTCTTGGGGTGATCACTAAGAACCCAAAATAAAAAGTTCTTCTATTGCAGGTAGAAGGTTTTCTTAATTTTAAGAATTGAGTTCCAAAATAAGAACTTGGTTGTTCAAATTTGAGAAACAATAAGCATACTTTGAAAGATGTGGAAGACCAATTACTTATTTTATATTTTTTATTTAAGAACTTTATACAAAAGTTCTTAAACATTGGAACTAATAAAATATAATAATGACATAAAGTTCTTCTATTGCTATTGTTCTAAAATCATAAATCTCATGCTGACAACCGTTTTAAATCACACAGATTCTTGGGCAAGACGTCTTACATTTCTTCAAACAAAATGATAATTCAATTTGGCATTTTGCTTGATTTTGATTCTTTTGGGGGTTTTAATTCCGTTCGTTTTGGTTTAGTTGTAGTTGGTGTTATGGAGAGAGTTAAGATAAGGGTACTTTGGTCATTTATAGGTTAATTCACTTAAATAAGTCGGGGATTAAGAAAAATGAGTGTCGGAAATAAAATACGGTGGGAATTCGGATATATACGGTAAAAAGCGGTGGTAAGTTGTAAAAATCAAAATACATGGTGGTAAGTTGTAAAATACGGAGAATATATGGTGGTAAGTTGTAATTTTTCCTATTTAATTTTATAACTCAAAAGTTTTCAATCTAAATACATGAGTAATCAAGGTAAAATCATTATATTTCGAACCTGATTGTTGTTAGGGGAAAAGGTGATTGCTGCCGTCGGCATTCTTCTATGGAGGATGATGTGGCAGTGCGTAGGGTGACGGTAAACGACGCAAATTTGGTGTTTACAGGGGTTATGGGGTTGCAGACTGAGGAGATGTGGTTCACGGAGATGAGATTAACAGTAGTTAATGAAGCATATGGGAAGGTCAGAAGGTGGTGTACGTTTAATTTTGATTTTATGCTTTTGATGGGCTAATGTCTCCTATTCGTATGCTATAGGACGGTCCTATAGAAGAGTTACTGTATTTAAATATACCATTTGGTTTAAACCAAATTCGAAGTGGGTTGGACCACTACATTGCTGCATGAGTGCATTCTCATGCCTTCAACCCAAATCCTCTTATTAAGGTAGAATTACACTTAACAATTGACATTAGTATCATAGGTAAATTGACGTACCTTTTCCTATACTAAAGACTAAAGAGAGACAAATTCTAAGTCCAATGGTGAAAATAAATATTTTTGATTTTTTCTTAAATGGTTATAAAAAACTATAAACTGAATTATTTTAAAATAATTTTTAACACCTAGACCATATAAAATAAATAATTTTAAAAAAGTCACATAATATTAAAATAATTTTTAAAGTAATTTACAAAAGTCAGAAAAAATAAAAAGAAAAGTATTAAAGTGGTGAAAAAAAAAGGAACAAGATGTAGAAAAATGATGGAATTTTTTTTTAAAATTACTTTTTTGTTTACTTGTTAATGATTTAATTGTTTTATTTCGGGTCAACTTTCGGGTTATCATTTGGTCGGGTCAACAGTCGGGTCGAGTTGGATCAGGTCGGGTCAGTATATGAATCGGGTTGACTCCGGCCAAGGGTCATCTCGAGTCGGGTCTGGTTCGGTTTCGGGTCAAACCTTGATCGGGTTACGTCGGGTTACGGGTCATCATCGGGTGGGGTGGGGTCAGTTTCAAGTTGCAATATTTTCGGGTCCTATTCAGTCGCGTTTGCTAGGGTTTGGGTCGGATCATTTGGATCAGGTCAAATTTATCAGCTCTACTAATAGTCAGCCTATTAACATGAATTTCATCTCATTCTCTACTCTAAGCTTTTTTTCCTCTATCCTTTTGTGGAACTAGGAAAGCTAACATAGGGAGGAACGGGGAGGGCTTTGGTGATGCGGGAGCATTAGAGTATAACGAAAATGAAGTCGAAATGTGTCCCAAATATTTTCGAGTAGAAATGTGCTCAATTCAAGTGAAAATGATAAATATCCAAGTGAATATGATAACTTGGAAAAACAATCGGAACAAGCTGGAGTCGGTTTAGTCTAAATAGTTTCCAAAACTGTTCAAGTCGGCTGTTACACGAGATCAAGGGCTGAAGTCGGTTGAGTAAGTTTTAGAGAAATTTCTCTATAATTCTTAGTTTTCTAAATTCAGCTTTCCTTATTCTAGCAAGTAAACTTTAGGCAGTTGTGTTTATTTCCTAATCGTAGCAAGTTTGTAATAAGGCAATTTTGCCATCATAGAGTCAGTTTCTATAAGTTGTCTTAGTCGAGTTTAGGAAAGAAAATTCGGTCAGCTTAAGGAGAGTTAGGTCGGTCTATTTTAGTAAAAATAAGAGCCATTATATTAAGTTTTAATCATCCAAGTTTTAGAATTAATACAAGAATTTCCTTGTTGTGTGCTTATTACTTGCGAGTTATAAGTTTCTTATTTCTTTCTTGTGAGGGAGAGATTTGAGTGTAAGTCAGAGTCATACAAACCAGTTGTGAGTTGTTACAAATTTCTTGCGAGGAAGGAGTGCAATTTACTTCATATCCAAGTTTTAGTTGAGGGGTTTTGCGAGATTTTCACAACTAATTCATATCCTTTTATATATCGTTTTACTTCCGCTGCAAAATTATTCTAAAAAGTAAAATTGTGGTTATTTTACATCATTTGGCCTTTGGGACGAATCACAAGCAAGCTCAAAAGCCTTATAAGGTATAACTGATACGCTGCTCAAGAAATTGATTAATGAGGAATGGTCTAGACACATTTGGACTTACTTTCTGTGAGACATTGTGAAGAAACCTAAAGTTACACATGTGAGGGTTATCCCACATTGATAAAAGAGGAAAAGAATTACCACTTTATAAGGTAAGGGGCTACTCCCTCTATTGCCAATTGGTTTTAGAGTGGAACCCTCTTGGACCTGTGTTGTTGACTCTTTCTTCTCCGTTCGGGTGTGGCCCAGGTCCGTTGTTGAATATTACAGATATAATCAAATTTATTCAGAGACACATTAGGGTTTAAGTAAATGACCGTGACGAAGGGAGTACAATTTGATTGATGATCACAACAAATGGAGTACAATTTGATTGATAATCACACAATGTGAGCGTAAGTTGTTAAATATATAAGTCACAACATGAACTCTAAGATTTTGAATTACATGATTATCACAAATGTAATTTTATTTTAATCATATTAGAACAAACCTCCGGACAACATGATGATAATAAGCTTTGTTGAATAATAAACCCTTAGTTAAGAAATGAGGTTTCTCTCCCTTTGCCTATAAACCTTTAATGTATGTGTTTGTAATATTTTTGTGATGATCTTTGTGATGGACAAATGTCACTATTTACAGGTAGAGAGAGGACCAAATTTCATAGCATATAACATAATATTAACCTTCCATCAAGGTTTAATTAAGATTGAAACTTACTCTTTGATGTATAACCCTTAATGTTTATTAGCAAATTAATATGAAACATATGTTTTTGAATTGTAACATATTCATTATTTACAAAAGAAAACATCTCTTACTAATGACCATAAAATGAGTAAGACTAATAACATCTTATGTCATGAATTACATAGATGTTTTCTTACAGTCTCCCACTTGGTCATTAGGAAGATATTTTAGTATTTTCATATTAAAATCATAAGGCGCGCATGATATGCTAAAATTTCTTAATTGGTTATCATAAGTGTCTTGGATAATCTAGCGATCAATGAGAGCCATGGCGTGTACATGTTATTTTGCAACATGCTTACTTCCATGTACTACTACATTAATAACTTTCATATCTAGACCATAAGTAAGAGTATCGTAATGGTCACATAATGTCTTGTATAAAAGACTTATTCTGTTCTATTCATCTAATACTTGAGGTGTACACATTAGAAAACAGAAAAGGCAGATGTAAACGTTATATATAGAGCTCAATAATTGTCGTGCATAAATAGAAATCAAATGGCATAATATGGAAATTAGGAACTATCTGTAAGACCCATACTCTCAGTGTGTTTCTGAAAAGTTGGTGCAGGTAGTCCTTTGGTAAATATGTCTGCCACTTGTAAATCTGTACTTATTGATTCAACGACAATTTTCTTTAGTTTAACATCTTGCTTTAGTAATAGGTATTTGAGGTCCATTTGTTTTGAACCTTTTGTTATCCTGTCATGCTTTGAGAAAAATGTTGCAGCTTTATTGTCACAGTAGATAAGTAGTGGCTTAGAGATAAAACTTAAAGCACCAAACTGTGAGACAAAATTATGCAACCATGTTCCTTGAATTGAAGCCTCATAACATGCCACATATTCAGCCATCATGGTGGATCCGAAAAGCAACTCGGATTTTTGACTTATCCATGATATTGCACCTCCACATAAGAGATACACATAGTCAAGAGTGCAAATCCTAGTGTCAGGACATCCAGCAAGATCTGAATCAGAATAACCAGTCACCTGTGGATAACTTTATTTTCTATAGGTGAGCATGTAGTTTCTTGTTCCCTTTAAATATCGCAGTACTTTCTTTGCAGCTTTCCAATGAGCAATTCCTGGGTTGCTTTGAAATCTACCCAATATGCCAACAGCGTGGCTGATATCAGGTCTAGTACAAACTTGTGCATACATCAAACTCCCCACAAGAGATGCATAAGGATACTTTGTCATTTCTTCTCGTTCCATAGGAGTCTTTGGGCACTGCTCAAGAACAAGTTTGTCTCCTTTATGCAGTGGCACAGGACTAGAGGAACAAGTCGTCATGCCAAATCTCTCAAGTACTTTGTCAATATATGCTTTCTGAGACAATCCTAAAATTCCTTATGATCTATCACGGAATATTTCTATTCCTATCACATAAGAAGCCTCACCCATATCTTTCATTTCAAAGTTTGTAGAGAGATAATCCTTAGTTTTACGTAATAAACCAAGGTCGCTACTGGCTAATAAAATGTCATCAACATACAAGACCAAAAATATGAACTTACTCCCACTGAAATTGAGATAAATGCAAGGGTCAACAACGTTTTCAATGAAACCGTAAGCAGTTATGGTTTCATGAAACTTTAAATACCATTGCCTCGAAGCTTGTTTCAATCCATATATTGATTTCTTAAGTTTGCAGATCATGTCTTCCTGACCTTCAATTATGAAGCCTTCAGGTTGACGCATGTAGACTTCTTCTTCTAAGTCTCCATTTAAAAAGGCGGTTTTTACATCCATTTGATGTAATTCTAAATCATAATGAGCTACTAATGCCATGATAATTCTTAGAGAATCTTTTCTTGAAACATGAGCAAAAGTCTCATTATAGTCAATGCCTTCTTTCTGATTAAAACCTTTGAAAACAAGTCGAGCTTTATATCGTTCAATTTTTCCGTTGGAGTCATGTTTGGTCTTAAAGACCCATTTACATCCGACGGCTTTATGGCCTAGAGGCAATTGAACGATTTCCCATACTTGATTACTTTCCATATATTTTAATTCATCTTTCATGGCATCAATCCATTTATAAGAATTAACATCCTTAATGGCTTGTGAATAAGAAATCGGGTCCTGAGTCCCTTGAGATTCTATTAGATAAAGCTCGTAATCATCAGGAATAGCCAATCTCAGTAACTTGAGATTGTAACCCAAGTGGGTGGAACATGGTCATCGTATTCTGTGCCGGATCCAGTGTGGCTATATTCTGACATGCCCTCTCCAAGTAAGGAGTTGACCCATGTGGCTTGAGCGAAGGCTTGTGTGACATGGGTACTATAGTATAGGGGAATGCGTGAGGCTGGCTTTACAGAGCAACGACTACCTCTCGCTCCTGTCAGTGGAAGGATTACATGTCGGTGCCGCCTGGGTTCATTAGCACCCAGATTGCCACGATTCCAACTGGGCCACCATCTTTTACTAAACGTTTTATTCTTTCGCTAGATATATGACCTAGTCTTTCATGCCACACGAAGTAAGAGTCATTTTTGGATGACTTACATTTTATTTCTTTATTATGCAAGGTGAGACAAATTTCAGTTTCAATATGTTTAAGATGAAGTTTATAAAATCCATCTATTAATATTCCACAACCAATAAGGTTAGAATTTTCAAACAAACTGAAATTTTTATTGCCTATTTCAAATGAATATCCAAACTTATCAAGTGCGCTTACAGAAATTAAATTACGAGAAATAGACGGAACATAAAGAGTTTGACATAAGTCTAACTGGTAACCGCTATCTAAAATTAGACGAAAAGTTCCAACAGCTTTAACTGGAGCTTTGTCTTTATTTCCCATAAAAATAAAATTCTCACTTGAATTTGTGGTTTGGATCGCAATGAATCCCTGCATAGAATTCAAAATATGAACGTTAGCACCGGTGTCAATCCACCAAGTAGAAGAAGATACATTAGTAAGATTTGATTCGAAATAACTTACGAAACCCATTGGGTTACCTTTCTTTTCAAACCATGCTTTACGTTTAGCACAATCCGCCTGGAAATGTCCAGATTTCTTGCAGAATTTGCAAACATCATCTTTCTTTTTCTTTTTTAATGGTTGATTAATATCATCAGATTTAGGTGCTGCCCTCTTACGGGATGAATTATTCTTTTTCCCAACTCCTTGATTGAAATGAGCAACTTTAATGCCTTGCGAGCCTTGCCTAGACTCCTCTTGAACCAATTTATTAGTTAATTCATTTAGACTCCACTTTTCTGTAAGTGTTGTAATGAATTTTGAAAGGTTCATAATGAGAAGGTAAAGCTTGTTAAGATAAATTGAACTAGAAAAGCATCATCCATAGTCAATCCCAAATTCTTAAGTTTGACCGCAAGATTTATCATTTCAATGACATGAGCACTCATTGTGCGAGAACCATCAAACTTCATGGTTACAAGATCTGCCATAAGTTTCCCAGCAAGGGATTTGTCTGTAGTCTTAAACCGATCTTCAATGGCTTGCAAGTATTCTTTTGCACTCTCAGTTTTATGTAGGGATGTCTTGATGTTCGTGTCAATTACCATTCGCATAAACATCATGCTAAGTCTGTTAGAATGATCCCAATTAAGGTGGAGTTTATTTTCCTCAATAGTACTCTTATGAGTTAATGGTGCAGGCTTATCTGTAATAAGAGCCTTGTCCAGTTCGAGTACTCCTAAGGAAAATTCAACTTGATCTTTCCATTCTGAGTAGTTAGTTTCATTAAGTTTGATTATAGACGTAACATATGAATTAAGAGTTGATGATACATTAATTGCAAACGGGATACAACAATTTAGTCATAAAACAACACATACAATTAAATTATATAATTTTAGGTTCTCCTGTGGGTAGTCATGTGACACCCCGCGATAACGCGGAAATATAACCAATAAATTAAAGCGGAAATTTGTGAGATTTTTAAAAACTTTTAAGTTACTAGTTAAAGATTAGCACGCGGGTGCCACTAACGAAATGAAACAAATACTACAATAGACATTAATAGGTCATTACAACCCAAGTCTAGAAAGCGGGGAAAAGATATCCCACGAATAAACATATAAGGGGTTTCTAAACTAGAAACTAAGGTCCAAGGGTTTAGTTCTCGCTAGCCCACACGTCTTCCCCACGTAAACATCTTCAAAACCTGTTATTCATGTAAACATGAACGCCACAGTCAGTGGGGAGTAACTCAAGGTTCTCCCAGCCACAATATGTCAAAATGCAGGTAACAAACAACACTTAATCAACATATTAATCATGCGACATATACGAACAGTAAAGAATAAGGAGATATAATGAACAATCATGGTGAAACAGGCATAACACTTTCTTAATAGAATAGGCATGGTATATGAGGATGAATGTACAATCAAGGAATAGAATCACCAACTCAACCCACTCATGTGGACACGACTCAACAAGTGTAAGACATATACTTAGTATGAACTCACAAGACAAACCATCTAGACTCCAACCTCCTGGTAGGACGACGATCATAATACGGTCCTAGTCTAAACCTGGCCAGACTCTCGGGATGGTTGACACCCGATTCGACAAACGATACCAAATCGTATCCAAGACTCGAAACATGGTACACCTAACCGTGCCCGAAAGTCGAGTAACCCCAAATCGGAACCTTGTCACCTAACCGTGACCCCCGGTCCGAAGAGGCAGAAGGAAATTAGCCCAATCCGGAAACATGGCACCTAATCGTACCCAATGGTCCGAAAGGGTAAATAAGGAATGTCAAGTCGTCACACAATGTAAAATGTCACACTTGAGTCACAATAGGAGTAAGAATGATCATGCAAGCATAAACACGATAGAACGTTATATGACACGGGATTACT
This sequence comes from Silene latifolia, assembly GCF_048544455.1. NCBI lineage: Eukaryota > Viridiplantae > Streptophyta > Magnoliopsida > Caryophyllales > Caryophyllaceae > Silene > Silene latifolia. The sequence continues at coordinate 2,051,897 of NW_027413701.1, forward strand.
AATGTCACATTCATACTTATGGCTTGCATCTCACCATAAGTACGGATGGGAACATCAATCCCGACGATCATATCGCAACTAGAGGGCTTATAGCTCACCCCTAGTATCCGATAGGACCGAGACTCTCATAACCGAACAATTAAAGACATTATTAAGAATATAACCATTTAATAACTCACACATGTCTTATAATAAATATTTCATTTTATAAATTAACATGTCGGTTAAATAAAATATAATAAGCGATAATGAATAATTTACGTTATATGAAATATACGGGATAAAATGTGACCAAGTCCAAGTGACCCATTTATGAGCCCAATAATTAAATCATGTGAAATCCAATGAATGGACTAGGATAAGCCCAATAAATAAATTATATGACAAGCCCAACAGAACAAATAAGTAAATGAACGATATTAACTATTTACGCTATTTAACATGTGAGACGGTTATTTAATCATATTTTAAATAAACCAAATTAGCGTCAAAACAATTTATAACCATGACTCACAAGCTATTATGGCAACCTCAACTCGACCTCACAACAAACCACACGCGGCCTCAACCCGTAACTAGCTAGGCCACTGCCTAGGCCACGGCCAAAGCATCGCTAACCTATAGCTGAAGCCAGCCTTTGCCGGCCACAGCTAGGCCATGCCAGCCATTTCTTTGCAGCCATCACAGCAGCCACGGCCAAAGCCATTGCTAGGCCAACAACCCAACGACAACAACCCATTAAGTGAATGTAATTGTATTTGTATAAGAATGAGATGGAAATTCAAATAATTTCAATGACCGAATTTGCGCCATGGGCAAACTAATACTACGACTCAAGACCCAAAACACGGCCCAACCAACCGTCATACCCGGCCTCACAACCAGCCACCATACGGGGTTAACACAACCACAAACACGTACCTAAACTAACTCCCCATACCCGCTCAACACAACCCGAACAACCAGGCCGTGGTCACGCTCACTCCAACTCCAACACAGCTCCTATAAATATTTAAACAGGGCAGGCCCAAGGACCACCCAAACAACCACCAAAACCGAGCAACCTCCACCAAAACGGGACAAGTTTAAGACGGGTTTTATATGTATGAATGAAACGTAAATTAAGACAATAATCCCATATGTACAAGTGACCCAATTTCTACCCAAAAGTACTCCGTTTTACTGACCCGCACCAGGCCATTACGACCTCCCATATACCACTCAAACAGCCTGAAGTGGCCATGAGAAGCCCTTACCCGACCACCATTCACCCCGCCTTAACTTCCACCTCAATGACGGCACAAGTGCGCCCTGTCCCACGCCTAAGGTCGCCCCGAATTCGAACCGTTTTAAGACGAAAACAGAACACAAATAAGCCGAAACCTTACCCGGTTAAGACACCATTCAAGACGAGAAAGATCATACAAACGCCAAATAATATAAAGGTTTAAACTTTAATAAACAAGAACATTTAAAAGGACACATAAGACGGAAATTTCGACGATTGTCGAGTAACCTATCACCGTTACCTTAGCTCTCGAATTCTCGGGTGAAAACTTCCAAGGCACGAGCTTTAATTCAGTATTCGAGGTCCTCAACTAGAAAGGGATGAAAAACGAGTAATATGAGCCACCATAACCGAGTTGTCCTAAGTTGCTCATTTCGAAAGTTTACAAAGCTAAGATTTTCTTACCTAGAAATGAGGAGGAAGAAAAGAGGAAGCCAATGGTATAAAAATGGTGAAATTTGGTTGAGAAATGGAGTCGGGATCGGAGTTTGAAGGGGGACGGGAATGGATGTACGGTGCTCTGATTTTGTTGAGCTGCACCCCCATACTCCAAGTGCCTTACCAGGACCACTCAGGTATAAGGATGTCACCATCTCGGTTACCCGAGGCAATGATATTCATAAGACAATAAAGAAACATATTTAAAAGTAAATAGTTTAAGTGATTACATGATCAAAACCAAAACTAATAAATCGAAATACAACATTCTCGCATTTGTCTCTTTGCTAAAACTATCAAAGCTATAAGACACCATCGACACAAATGGAAGACTTCTAATCGCCACGTGATGACTCATCCGGCTATCCCATACGCGTCATATCGTACTCGCTCAATAATCGCTCACCACCCCGAATGGATCACCACGATTTTTAAAACATTTAAACGGGGTCAAGATTAGTCACACAATTCAATATATCAACAATAAAATAAAAGACGACTTAATAACACACACACACACAACCACACCAATCCCAACAATCTCAATCACCGATCGTCCTTTGGACGACCCGCAGTGGGGGACGCAGCCCCGTTCCCACCTAAGCCCCGCTCATCATACCGAGCGATAACCCTGTCCATTAATGTGCACATCCCCTTCCTTGGCGGGTTCCACGAACGGCGAAACTAGGGCGTGAGATCACTCCCGCAAGTGACCCCACTCAGCCGAGAACGCATCTCGAGAGCCATAGAAACCAATCACAAACACAATCACAATCACAATCACAATCATCGTATCACACAACTAACTACAGCACATCACCAATATCCCATTATGGGACTAATACTGAGTAGGAAATCCTACCTGGAAAGCACAACACGCAGACGGTATCTACAGCTGTATCAAAACGGCTCCTCTACGAATTCTCCTCCTACCATACAACACATAGACGCTACCATTCAAATACTACTCATAAAAACCCCCAATTCCTAAATTAGGGTTTCATCAATCTTAACAAAACATTATAAAAATTATATTAAAAGCTTACCCTCGACGCAAGGAATCCAATGACGCGAACTACGATACGAACTGACCGTCTGAACTCCGGGAATTGTCAAGAACGCGATTAGGAAGAAGACTAGTTGCTTTCTCTCTTAAACAGGTTTTAGGTTTTGTAAAAAGTGATTTAAAACAATTACGAATATGTTTAAATACCTTAATCGCGTAATTAACAAAACCCGAGAAAACTCCCCCGTAAAACCGGACACTCGATCGAGTACCCAAGGTACTCGATCGAGTACCCCCCTACTCGATCGAGTACCCCAGTTACTCGATCGAGTACCCAACAGGTCAGAAACTATTTTATTTCGCAACTTACCCTTACTCGACAGAGTAAGGGCTACTCGATAGAGTACCCCAAGACTTATAAATACGGAGTATTACAGTCTTCCCTCCTTAAAAAGAATTTCGTCCCCGAAGTTCAACCCATACATAAAAACAAACATGCTAACTCGATCAAGACACGACAACGTAACTGAGAACTCAAAACAAAACTCCAACCGACCATGAACTCATAACACCAATTCCACTAACTATTCCTACCTCCACAACATGGCTCACGATATCGTATCAACTCCATTATATCTCTCTCAACACTAACTCCATATGCTACCAACTACCATCCTCTAACGTTGCTAGCTCCATAATATCATCCATTATCAAATCCAAAATCAAGACACTCATGATCATCAAACGGAATGTTACATTCTACCACCCTTAAAAGGAACTTCGTCCTCGAAGCTTACTCACACTCATAAACATCCTCATCCAACTGCCAAGACTATCGAACTCATAACCATCATCATCCAACTGTCAACACTATCCAAATATTCTCACACTCCTAAACATCGAACTACTACCAGCACGTCCGTGACCTTTTAACACTATCAACCACAACATATATAAATCCATATCTTATGCTACACCAACGCTCTACTTCCAAATATACTACCATATGAACAACCATCAAAATCTCTTTTATCGCATCCTACTCCTCTTAAGACAAATGTTACGTCCTCGTAACTCACTAATACCAACCATATCTATATCTCATTATCCTCTGTACCACCACATGTCAGAGATAACCGTCTATAAACCAAACACTCACCATTCTTATATCCAAGGCTCCCATACATAAACATTTCTCATTTGGCATAACACCTAACCTATACCATAAACTCGTAACAAATCACCATACCCACTCTTCATTCTTACTGCCAAACAACATACCTCTCTATGTAAGGCACTTATCTCCTAGAAGCATAACTCACGATCCGCACTCGTTACGTACACGCACACTAGATCCTCAAGTTCTTTCTTTCATTACCGCAAAACTCATACACAACTTAACATGACACTAATTCCCAATACCCTACATTCACTGTCTCAACAAAAGATTATGAACCACCTGCATCTTTCGGGTCATTACCACACATGTTCTACGACTCACTTGCCATTACCATGTCTACTGAAACCTTAACTATTGTAACAACCTCTCACAACCGTGTCCCATCAACAGAAGATGACTATACTATGACAACAACGAAAACATATACAACTCTATGTATATCATACTCTACCCTCATTCTCAACTTAACCAGGTAAAGAAAACATCAATAAACAAGACAATGTCTATCCGCACAAATGAAACTCGCAGGGAACAACATCAAACAAAACAACAATCTATGTATAACTGCTATGTACTTTCGAAACTCGAATCATAATCATCCTGCCTACTCCACCACAACCGGTGACGGCATCACAACACCGCCACCAACAGCCACACCGCAGTGCGAAAATACCCGCATCACAACACTAAATATCGTGCCCGGATCACCACCCGAGGCACCACAACCACATCGATAGTCATCACGACTGCATACAACTCCCATAAATACTGACTCAGAATAATTTCTCAGACAAGAAAAACTTACTCAAATCCACTTTACTAAATCATAACACCACATATTTTATGAACTAAACAGATAATAACCTCGTGAGTACCATCCCCTTACCATATCACAGATTGACATGTACCATGAATACAGACAGGCATAATTAGTCATGCCAAAACAGTCAAATTATTACCTTTTTAAACATCCTTCCATTACGTTCTCGTATCCAACATGTATTACAGAAAATTCAGATAACAACTTATAATTATCACACCATACCATTACTTGTGAGGTCACAACCTCACACAAACATTTATATATGACATAGACCCATAATCACATCCAACCAGTCAATCCTGATCACGTAAGTTACCACTCAACATAGGTTACCTGCCGCCCGAGCTTAACTCATATGCCCCTCATAACCTTTTCCCCCATTCGCACAACCATCACTTCCTGCCAAGTATAACCATACCATTACCATTCAACTATTAGCATCCGCCTCATCTAACCACATCTTATACCCTCTCACAACCATACATATCCATCTGGTCTCTACAAAATCAACCTCTTTAGAATTGCTACCTTTCTAATATACCATCACCCTTAACCACTAGTCACAAACGATAACACTACCACTGTCCGAACATCAAACCTCTTACACTCATCTCTAAACATCATGATTTCTTTCCTATCTTTGGTTGACATCCCAAATAACAAACATCGAATCCATCAACAAAATTACCTCAACATTCTTCCCAATACTATCCTTAATTGTATCATCATCTAACTCTCCGCCAAAAAATCTCGTATCGTGCAAATATTCTACCAACTTCTTACTTTCCTTAATTCCTCGAAACCCATTACTAATCATGTTGTCCCAAAACTCCTCTATAACCATTAACTAACATCCTCATGATTGGTAGCACACATCTCGACGACTCCTTACCTCTATATCACATAACTCCGGTCAACATTTTCTTAGTTTTATTCCCCTCATTCTTTTCCTTTACATCTACAAAATGAATTAACCATTCAACTCCTTATCGCTTCTACCTAACTCTTTAGTGTTCCGGTTACGTTCTCACTGCTCCAAAACTCACATCTAATTATTTCATATCGATATCATCTCACTCTTTCTTACCACAAATATTCTCTTATTATGTCATCAATCACCCTTGCCACTAATCCATCCATAGAATCAACGTTTACTGTTCAACAATTGCATCTCCCTTCTTACATCTCTAGAAATCAAAATTCCTTTCATACCGCTAATTGCCCAAGGAAAACCCACAATAGTTTCATCTCTTAAAAAAAAGCCAAATCTCCACCCCGCGACATGTCTCCACAAAATTCACTATATACCACTCTTCTCAACCCCTTTAAAACGAACTTTCATTATGTATATTCTTAACCCACACGGCTCTTAACTACCTCCCTCCATAATTCTTTACACATCTCAAGTTGTCACTATCCATATCCTTACTCTCAATCCTTTCATTCTCACGTTCCTTAGACTCACATCATCCATTGCCCACATTCACTTACTTTTACGTTACTCAACACACACTCATATCACTCATCCCATTTCATCTCAGAAAACATGCTCGATGTCTCAATTAAGCCATAACAATCTTCCTTTTCTTTTTCCACTATCTATTACAACCACGTATAACTCATGTCCTCCCACCGAACTCATACTCACCACAGGTGCCACTCACTACACCACAAGATTGGGTAACTTACGCGTCAAGACCAACATACATGTAAAACAATGCATAAAGAAGCAAAATAATAACTTTGAATTAAACACAATATGCAACGAATTCAAAAGATAAGCATATGACCCAAAACAAGGGTCACTAGATCGAGTACAGGACACTCGATCGAGTAAGGGACTTACTCGATCGAGTAGGTGAAGATCAGAAGCACGTAAAACAAATTGCCAGGGACACTCGATCGAGTAAGCGGACGTACTCGATCGAGTACCCCCTACTCGATCGAGTACCAAGGCTACTCGATCGAGTACCTACGCATTTCTCAAAGACTATCCAGCCAGAAAGCAGTCATAACTCACTCATTTCTTGGTCAATTTGGGCGTGTGACCTATCGTTAGAATCGTAAAAGGACAAGCTATCACCTCCAATTAGAATCACATTAAAATCATTTATGCATCTCAAGTTATAACAGTTTAAAGACAACTTTGCTGTAATTAGACGGCATAACTATTCGATTTTCTCTTTCAAACACTTAAACGACAACAATGGTAAACAAAACAACTCAATACTCACAGAACCAGTATCCCTAACCACATGTTACTATTTTCAAAAGTTAAGCAACAAATAACTCGATGCACATATATCATTCAACTTACCAATCACATATTACCCACATGTTTTAATTTTATAACTTTTCGCAACACAAAATATACTCATACCTTACGAATCATATTTCCATGTTACTAATGCAACAATATTACAAACCCACTTGGTCACCTAAACATATTCATAATCACAAAATTCATATTCTCATGCAATTGACACCCCATCTTTTCCAATCGGTTCATCTATTTCATCCACAAGTGCATACGATTCCACAATAGACAATTATATGAACTTATTATCTAACTTTACGCAAACAGGATTATAAAAAACAAAATCATGTCACATCCTCTAACCACAAGTTACTAGTATGTACACATTATAAATCATTCATCCTGCACATCATTATTCATCACATATAATCTATTTCCTTTTTCCACCACATCATTCGTCATTCTCACATACTTTTCCAACTATTCCAATTAACATGCTTTCAACCAACAACATACAAAATCACCCTTATACATGCCACACATCACCATATTGTTACACAATTCACAAGATAAACACATAGCGATCCCGACTCATATCCCATGTGACCGGTTCAAAATTATAGGGCGAGTTCGCGACTTTAGGACGTCTCCCAAGCCTTTGCATTAGCTCCTACAACCTTTACCCCGGATTCATTTTAATTGACTCCCTATATTCATTGGATTCATTGGTTACAGGTTTCAGGATCGTCGCTCTGATACCATTTGTAACACCCCCATACTCCAAGTGCCTTACCAGGACCACTCAGGTATAAGGATGTCACCATCTCGGTTACCCGAGGCAATGATATTCATAAGACAATAAAGAAACATATTTAAAAGTAAATAGTTTAAGTGATTACATGATCAAAACCAAAACTAATAAACCGAAATACAACATTCTCGGACGGTCTCATGCTAAAACTATCAAAGCTATAAGACACCGTCGACACGTGAAGACTTCTAAGCGCCACGTGATGACTCATCCCAGCTATCCCATACGCGTCATATCGTACCTGCTCAATAACTGCTCACCACCCCCGAATGGATCACCACAGTTTTTAAAACATTTAAACGGGGTCAGTACTAGTCACACAATTCAATATATCAACAATAAAATAAACAGACAGCTTAACCGTCACACACACACACACAACCACACCAATCCCAACAATCTCAATCACCGAATGTCCACTGGACCAGCCCTGCCAGTGGGGGACCGCAGCCGTTCCCACCTAAGCCCCGCTCATCATACCGAGCGATAACGCTGTCCATTAATGTGCACATCCCCTTCCGTGGCGGGTTCCACGAAGGGCGAAACTAGGGCGAGAAGTCACTCCCGCAAGTGATCCCACTCCGAGAACGCATCTCGAGAGCCATAGAAACCAATCACAAACACAATCACAATCACAATCACAATCATCGTATCACACAACTAACTACAACACATCACCAATATCCCATTATGGGACTAAATGCGAGTAGAAATCCTACCCGGAAAGCACAACACGCAGACGGTATCTACAAGCGTTTGTATCAAAACGGCTCCTCTACGAATTCTCCTCCTACCATACAACACATAGACGCTACCATTCAAATACTACTCATAAAAACCCCCAATTCCTAAATTAGGGTTTCATCAATCTTAACAAAACATTATATAAATTATATTAAAAGCTTACCCTCGACGCAAAGAATCCAATGACGCGAACTACGATACGAACTGACCGTCTCGAACTCGGAATTGTCAAGAACGCGATTAGGAAGAAGACTAGTTGCTTTCTCTCTAAAATGGTTTTAGGTTTTGTAAAAAGTGATTTAAAACAATTACGAATATGTTTAAATACCTTAATCGCGTAATTAACAAAACCCGAGAAAACTCCCCGTAAATGGGACACTCGATCGAGTACCCAAGGTACTCGATCGAGTACCCCCTACTCGATCGAGTACCCCAGTTACTCGATCGAGTACCCAACAGGTCAGAAACTATTTTATTTCGCAACTTACCCTTACTCGACAGAGTAAGGGCTACTCGATAGAGTACCCCAAGACTTATAAATACGGAGTATTACAGCTGCGTTTTGTTGTTGTTGTTGTTGTTTGACGCAAGAAAGGAAGAAGAAAAGAAATGGGGGTGGGTCATACGGGTAGTAGTAATATGGAGTATATATATATATTATAATATATAATAATAATAATAATAATAATAATAATAATAATAATAATAATAATAATAATAATAATAATAATAATAATAATAATAATAATAATAATAATAATAATAATAATAATAATAATAGATATTTTGAAGGTGGGTGAATGTGTTGTTGGTTTTTGATTGGTCCAGATTAAAGTGGGTGCAAAGTGAAATGTGACGGTCTATAGCTAGACGGAAAAAGGTCTCGAGTTTATTTTAACTTGAAACGGAAACTAATATTATTATTGTCGCTATTATTATCCGACCAAAAATATGTATACATATATTATTATATAAATTATGCCTCAAAATATAATTTAATAATACGTAATTTTATATAAATGAGCTTTTATATAATAGGTTTATAAAAATCGTATTTAAAATAAAATTAATTAAATTGAATAATTCAGAGATATATAATAAAGTAATTCAAACGGTTTAATAAATTTTTAAATGTCAAAGAGGGGAAATTCGCGGGTGTTACAAGTCACCTAATTATATTGCATATAGACTTGATACCGTTTAATGGCTATCATAAAAAACATAATTATAATAGAATATTTTTTCTTAATTATTACTCAAATATATATAAATACTATTTGTTTGTGGACAAATAATATATATTCTTGCATTTGACCAATATTTATTATTCGCTTAAGATGAGAAAAGAAAAATGTAGGTTAATATGTTACATTTCCCATTTCTTCAGATGAAATATATAGTTATGTCGTATAACATACAACTACATTAAAAGTACATTATTTTAATGTCATAAAAAATTATTGTTAAAGTAAACATATTATTTATAAATGTTAATTTTAAATAATTACAAAAACATAAAATAATATTTATAACGACATAAACAACGATAATAATAAAATGAGTTGAACATTAGTAAGAGTCGACATTATTAAAATGTTAATAAAAACATTATAATCTAGCTAATATTATTTTAATTATTATTAATGTAATCACGATAATAAAATCGTTTTTAATCTTAAAATTGCGGAATTTAAATAATTATATGTTAACAAAATAGAGTTAATAATGGATCTATTATTCATACATACTATATCAATTTATATAAATCCTTTAATGGATAATCATGCATTCTAAACAAAGCTCTGATACCACATGTTAAATATATAAGTCACAACATGAACTCTAAGATCTTGAATTACATGATTATCACAAATGTAATTTTATTTTAATCATATTAGAACAAACTTCCGGACAACATAATGATAATAAGCTTTGTTGAATAATAAACCCTTAGTTGAGAAATGAGGTTTCTCTCCCTTTGCCTATAAACCTTTAATGTATGTGTTTGTAATATTTTTGTGATGATCTTTGTGATGGACAAATATCACTATTTATAGGTAGAGAGAGGACCAAATTTCATAGCATATAACATAATATTAACCTTCCATCAAGGTTTAATTAAGATTGAAACTTACTCTTTGATGTATAACCCTTAATGTTTATTAGCAAATTAATATGAAACATATGTTTTTGAATTGTAACATATTCATTATTTACAAAAGAAAACATCTCTTACTAATGACCATAAAATGAGTAAGACTAATAACATCTTATGTCATGAATTACATAGATGTTTTCTTACATAAGTACAGTGGCGTAGCTACCTAGTAGCATGGGGTAGCAGCCGCTACCCCAAATCCCGAAAATTTGACTAAGATGATGAAATTTTGCTACTCCATATATCGCTGATATGTGTCAAAGGATAAATAAATAATATGTTTCTAAGGTAGCATCAGAATGTACATGGTCTAGTGGTAAATTATTAGTACATCTCTCAAGAGAGTTAAGTTCAACTCCTACAATAAGCAATTTTGAATATATAATGACAAAACGAGCTCGAACTTCAATTTTTTAGGCTCGCCGAGCCCGAGCTTGAGCCAAAAAAATGCTTAATGAAAGGTCTTAACTACCTAGGATTTGAGGCACCGTCATTCCCGTCAACAACCACGTCAATTATCGCGAAAATATTTTTTTCGTATTTACAAATTGAAAGTGTAGTTCTTATTGAGCAAAAAAAAACGAATTGTTTATAAAAAAATTCTATGTTGTTACTGTGCTCACGGCTTCACGCTACTTTCGCTACCCCAAATTTTCAATCCTGGCTACGCCCCTGCATAAGTATCATCAAATTACTCTCTATATGTCTAATACACACATAAAATTCAAAATCGTCACAACCAAAACTATTGAGATCAATGTCGCAGAATCAATCACATCCATCAAATTGGTGTTTACTAAGATATAATTAACAAAGTCATAAGTAGGGGACTAATGATATTCATAGTGTTGTTACTCTATCTAAGTTCGATAAAATAATCTACTAAAGCCCTCGGAAACATTAGCAGATCTGCATCTATGCACGGATGTTCTCTTTAGGAAATCTGCATTTCGTTGTTTAATTACATTTTTCAAAATATTTGACGGGACCTAGAAAAATGTAAGCGACTTATTTGAATGGAGGCCGTAATAAATACACATGTCCACAAAAGCAATCCACTTTGATTAGCTTGACAGGTTATGAATCAGGGATCTCGGGTATAACTGGACATGACATTGGATCGGCGGATCGCATTAGACGCAACTAAGCTCCTGTAAAACGAATTCATAAAGTGAAACATTAGTTTTTCGGTACCATTGATTGGGACACCTGCCTTGAATTTAATTTACACAAAGTACAACCACAGCGTTACCTCAATGCCGCAAAAAACAATGAGCAACGATGGTGGCTCACACTTCATTTCAATCCCTTCCAATACTCGGAAGCAAATGACCCCTTAGTTCAATACTCAGATGCTAATGATCGTTGGTGTGCAATGGTGTTGATTTAGGTTTCCAGTACAACTGACTCGGACTCGAACTCCATTTTGTACAAATTCAAAATCAGCACAATTAAAACTAATGAAATCAATTTCCTCCCGGATAGAGATTCTATCTAAGTTAAAAAAAAAAAAAAAGTCTCTTAAAGCCTCAAACAACATTTTTCCATTAAAACCATTTTAGTTAAATACAACAGTTAGGGAGTTACTGTTACACTATTTCAGTTCTACACCACAGTCGCTTGAAGCCCTTGGAAGGTTCATCACATCCTTGTTTATCTCCCGTTCGTTCTTCATTTCATTAGAGCGACGCCATTGGCGAACTCTCTTGGCCACAATCAATTTCTTCAGGAATCTCGCGTTTCTAAGAAGATGCCCTAGAAATAACAGCGAACTCTCTTCACCACAAAAGTTGTGCACTTCTATCACTTGGGCATTACATGAAAACGGTAATAGAGATTCACTTGGAGGTAACAGAATTAAGTTCCTTGATCAGAGTAGTGTTTACTAGACATAACAAAGCCGGAATTAACTACAATTTCAAAATAGCAGCATTCTTCAGTAACGAAAGGACTATTTAAAATCATTGGCAACAATATAATAGAGATTCATAGAGTTGTTACGCTATTAAGTTCAATAAAAACGGTTTCTTGAAAGCCTCAGAAGTATCAGCAGAGCTGTATCACAGGAAATGATCGAAAATTGAATGGAGGCCTTAATAAACACACATGGCTACAACCGCATTCCACTTGAATCAGCTTGACAGGACATGAATCAGGGATCGCGGGTATAACTGGACATGACGTTGGATCGCAGTAGATGCAACTTAGCTCCTGCACAACAAATTCATCAGAGAAACTCTAACCAATTTGTATATATATATATATTTAGTTGACGACTTGATACTAACCCAATCCAAGAAGATAGTTTCAAGGTTAGGAAATTTGTCGAGCAAGCTTGTCACGCATAGCCAATCTTCAAAAGGACAGTGACGGCACCCACTGATGTATAATTTTGAAAGCTTATGAAAATCAGCCATTTTTCTAAAATCGGCTTGCCTAAGAAGAACCTGCAACATTCACAAGTTGTTAATAGTTTGAACGAGACAATTATTTCCAATAAAAATTATGTATATACCTCAATTGAGTCCGAGGAAAGACATAAAACTGTTGTTTGATACGCAGCTGTAGTTAGAACTTCAAGGTCATAATCAAGTAAATCTTCACAGTAATCGCCTTTATCGTGGTCAAATCCCAGGTCTGCGGTGACAAGAGAGCACGTGTCGTTCCATGAAGGAATGATTCTCACGCCAAAATTGGAATTGTAAGATAAATGCGCCAAATTAGGGGCATCAATCTCGAATAATCCCTTCTCAAAACAGCAATTATCTACTTTTAGGATTTTCAGTAGTCCAAAAGAAATAATGACATGACCACTATTATCACATTTGGAAGAATTGAGATGAAATTCTTCAAGCAGTTTGCAGCCGGAAAACAATCTTTTAATTGAATCATAGTCGAAAAAATCGACATTCTCCAGGTGAAGGATCTTCAGTTTTGGCAAGAAGGCTGGTAAAGGAAGTTTGATTTCACTCCCATAAACTCTCAATTCCAATCTCACCAGTGTTTCACACATTACGAGGCTATCCGGAAGCAAATATCCCTTCTCTACACTAACTTGATAATAAAGATCCTGAACTCCCTTCTGTGCAGCAGTAGTAACCCATCGATTGAAATCCGAATTATCATAGCTGGTGCGACAGACTAAGCGAAATTTATTGATAGGTGAGGTTTTGTGCAAGTTCAAAACATTATCAACAAACTTCTTAAACTTTATCTTCCGAGCTGCTTCTCTTTCCTTGCATTCTTTCGTACTACCAAAGCACGGTTCATCTTTGAAAAAAAGGCATGTGATCAGTGTAAAAAGGTACCGCCATCTCGTTGATAGAACACTTGTGCTCACAGCACACTTTGTTGGTAGAAACGAAAGCATGTGGCCGAGCAGTTCATCAGGTAATGCACTGATCCTATCCAAACAATCCCGACTTTCTGGTTGTTGTAAATGTTTACCAAGTTTCATAGCCTTTGAAGGTCCCTACCTGAAAATAATGCAGGTCGAATTATGGGATAAGTCGATAACCATGCTCGTACTAACGTTGATATAAGGGAATCAGGAGTCAGGCAGGGGATAACAGTCGGGCTGTCCATTAGACCAGCCCGTTCAGTCTACCAAAAGAAAACGGGTCCGTTTATTGTCCTAAACCCTCTAGACTTCTCATACGTGAGCCGCAAAGTTAGTCCATGTTAACCCAGAACAAGCACGCAATTTGAGGACAGGAAGGTCGGGTCAATACAAGCATTTTTTTGTTATTACCTCTATCAACTGTATCAAGAATTAATCGAAACATTCTTAAGATGTAGGGAGTAAATAATTATAAATGTTACATATATACAACAAGCTATCATACCAAATAACTAAATACGCAGTTCAATCATTCGCTCAGGGGCGGATCTAGGGCTTCAATAATGAGGTTCAATCATTGTTTGAAAAACGATTCAACTAAAAATCTAAATAATTATAAATCGCCCCGGGGTTATATAAAAATGGGAACACATGTTTAACCAAATACAAGTTATTTAATTACTCAATACAACATGATATCAAATAGAAATAGACCCGAAACAAATCAACTATATATATATATATATATAAGATTAAACCATAATAAGCAATAATATAAGTTAAGAATCAGAAGAAATCAATGTATCTCATACCTTAGTAGCGATCGTAAGTTATGTGATCTTGACGTAGTAGTTAAGATTGAAGTATTCCGTAAACCTCCTTGAAATGTAATTTGAAATTCGAAGGCCGTATTGTCATGTGAGACTACTACTGATAGTGGATTAGTAAAATAGCAACTGCTATAGCCTATAGGTTGCGGTTACGGTTTATATTTTCCCGCCTATATAAAACCCTTGTGAAACTGTACTAGAATGATACCCATACGAGTCTACAAAACGATTTTCAACATATCTTTAATTCAAATATATTATAAAAATATTAATATTTTAATGATATTCTTGATTTATCATTGACCCATCGGATCGAGTGGGTTGGGTCAAGTTACGACCCTAAAATAACATTTCATTTTAGATTCGAGTCGTGGGTCAATTATTGACCCTAAAAAACGGGTCAAGTAGACTCGGATCATGTTTTGACAGGTCTGCTGAACTCTATAATTAATATTTAAGTATACTGAAATAAATATAAGTGTTAAATTTGAGTTACTCTTCTTCTATTGGGCCTCGTCCTATATTATGGAGGCCAACAAAAAAGAAGTTGATAAGATAAGATTGTACGTAGGTAGATTAAGGTTGTGTTCTTTTTCGATCAATTTTAATTTAGCTTTTTTAATATCAGTTCATATCACTCTAGTTTAGCTACATTCGATTCAATTCAGCTCATTTCATCTCTACTAAGTTCAGTTTGGCTCAACCTTACTAATGATGATGATGATGATGATATCTATCCGTGCCAAGTCAATTGTTATAATTTGCTTTTTGGCTATTACTCCATATACATAAGTGAAAAGAATCTTTAACATAATTTTCAATCTATAACAAATAACATAAAATATACACATGTGATCTTGTTTGACTGATCCTAATAAGTATATCGAGAATATTAAAATTTTATAATTTTTGCACGTTACATTTTTACATACGGATTTTACTTTTTTACATACCAGTCTTATCTAGAACCTAAGCAAATTAACTTTTCACATACGTATTTTACTTTTTTACATATCAGTCTTACCCAGAACCTAAGCAAATTAACTCTTACATCACTATCCGTAAGTTTTATATTCTCAAATCATAAAATAACTTGGGTAGTGACTAAGGGCCTGTGGAACGATAGGTCGCAAGGTCGGACCTTCTCCCATCATTATTCATTATATATATAAAAGAAGTCCCCTTACCTGCTGATGTGGTAGCCTGAGAGTTCAGGAATTTTAATTTGGAGCTTTCTCATTAAAAGGGTAGAATTGTCCACAAAGTCATATAGTTTAATAATTCACTAAGAAATTGATAGAGTCAAAAAGTGTCGAGTCACTAGGGCCTTCTTAGGCCAAGTATGTTTTAATTAAGGGTCCTTTTGTCGGAATAAAGAGTTAATCTTCCCGTCCCGATGATTGTCATAACTAATGCATTTTGATTCATGTGTGGAGCTTCGTATGAGGAGAGAACCCGGAATCCCGAGCACGAGCACGAGCCTCTAGCCACACTAGTAGACAAGCAATCACGCGGAGACGACCTTACATGAACCAGTTGCGGAGCCGACATTCCTTGATAGGAAGCATGAAGGCTAAGTAGTGGAGAACTCGTGTTGAGGAAGTGAAGAAACAATTCGCATTCAGGCATTTTGGCAGACTGCCACCAGCCACGGCAGTCTGCCACTCAGCCGGCAGTCTGCCGATGTGTTGTACTCGTGACTTTTGTTTAGCCCGTTGGCTTAAATGGAAGCCCAAATTTCCGTATTACCCTAGAATTTCGTGCAGCCCTATAAATAGTTCACATTTTGGAGACCTAAATCTCATCTTGTTTAGCAATTAGCAATAATTCAAAAAGGCTTGTGTGTTAAGAAAACTTGGAATTTTAGGAAGAAAAGTGTAATCTTTGGCTTTGGATGTTAATCTTTCTTCATTTTGTGGGTTGTAACAAGATTATGGAAGGCTGAATCCTTCTTTGCTTGGTGTAATTCATCCAAAGTTTCCAACGTTGGTATTGTAAGACTCTTTTAATCTCTTTTTATTTATCCATTGATCTTTCCTTATGCTTAATGTCTTATGTTGAATGAGTTTATGTTTGGGTTGGCCATCCATGCTTGTTATTTGTTCAACTATTGCAAATTCTAGAGAAATGGTTTAATCTATCTAGGATTGTTTGGAGCAAGCTTGTTGTATGTTGATTTGGTTTAAAAGATTCATGCAATAAGTAGGAAATTTCATGTCTTTTCTCATTTGTATGGTTTAATCTTCTGAGAATTGATCCTAGCTTCTTATCTTGGCACAACTCTTAATGCTCATGTTTGATTTGCATTCATGGTTTAATGAATTGTTGATTAAACTTGAAGAATATACATGAATGGTTTAATTTGTGTATGTTAACATCTTGATTTGAGAGTAGTGGGTGGATAATAAGAAGAGAGTTACAAAAGAGTCAAACTTTATCATTGTTGGTTACTAAGGAAGGATTACATCAAGTCTTCTTTAATATTGAATTTTCTTGCTCACCAAGTGTTTGTCATATTGCTTGTAACACCCCCATTTATTTAAGGGCCTGAACTAGGACTCCTCAGATAAATGACGGTGTTACCATCTCGGTTTCCCGAGGTAGTGAATAACAAATTAAACTCCAAGGCAATTTATATAATATTTTAACTTAATTATTACAAATTCTCCTTTTAAATTGAATTACAAAGCGCGTAAATAAAAGTGAAGTCTTCTAGATGATGATCTAGCTACTAGGTCGTCTGATCCAGTGTCTCACGCCCATCAAGCTCCCGTCCTATCTCTTAAACTCCGTCAAGTCCGCTCCCCATAAAACGGTTCATCACGGTGTTCACGAATACACGGTGGTCAACCACGAGGTTGAGTAGGGAAAACAATAAACAATAAAATATGATATGCATGATACTCCGCCACCTCCATCTCCATCTCAACTCATCACACACATCTCATACCCCGAACGCCCACCATACCGATCCCGGTAGACTATATATCGACCGAAGCCGATCCGCCACTCAACGGTGAGGACACCAGGGCAAGTCCGAGAACCCGCCTGGGCCTTATCACAACATCACATCGTATCTCAACATCGTCACCACCACATCCTCCTCCAACTCCAATGCATATGAAATGCTCAACGGTAATTAATGCAATGCAATATGTATATAAATCATCGAACGATAAATCATAAAGTCATGCCAGTTACCCGATGTTGTGATATCATACTCAATACGGTCAAATCAGTCAATCACATTTCCGAATATAAATGGTAACGTAAATCAACAACCAGGAATCAAGTCAACACAATTCAACAACGACGATAATAGGACAAGTGTATTTCCCTACCTCAAGTGCCGACAAATCCAATTGCTTGTCCCGTAAATAAAGCAATGCATTTGATTATCGATCCTTCACGAATCCGTCACCTAAAACAATTATGATATTTATAATTACTAACTACTAAATATAGAAATCTCCCAAAATAGAACTTTCCCGATATAGTAACTTTCTACTTTAACCAGTCCCGACTCAAAGTCCATCTCTAATTATTTAAACGACTTGGGGATCAAATTAAATAAATTATTTAAATGTCTCGGGAATAATTTATTTAAAAGACTCGGGAATTAAATTAAATAACTAATATGATAAATAAAAGATTACACGAATCATATGATTTCAGAGATACCCGAATCAACTTTAAACAATTCAAACATCCCGACTCAAACCCGTCTTTAATTATTTTAATGCACTCGGGAATTAATTAATTAATTTAGAATACGACCCGATACGAAATATAACGATTAGATGATGAAAAACCCGTTTAAAACCAAAACAGCCCGCATCGCACTACCCCCCTTCCCTCGCACTCACGCACCACCACGCACCACCTCACCACCGTGGCAACCACCAGACCAGTCCCCCACTTCAACCCAGCCACCAGCAAACACCCCCACTGGGGTCGACCCTCGCCGGCGAGGTGAACCACGGCCGTCTTTTGGCCTGGTTCACAGCCGTGCCTCACCAAACACCCCTGATCTCGCCCAAACCACCACCGCAGCTAACAACCATCACCTGCCAACTCACCACTGTCCTGCTCTCCGTCAGCCCGTGAACCCAGACGTCATGGCACCACCATTTCGACCTCCCCCGAGTCCATGGTGGTGCCACCCCAATATAGTCGTGTAAACCGCCTGAAAACCCATATTATAAACCCGTTTCATCACCCCTATCGCTGCTGCCTTTCACAACCACCATTACCACCCTACACCACCCTAACCACCACCATAACACTCGTCCCTTACCACCCATTACCAATACCCCATCAACAACTACTATCCTCGCCTCTCTAAGTCACGAAACAATCACCAAAAACCCGACATCAAATATGAAAAACAGAGGGAGGGTTGAACTCCTTACCTTCCTGCCGCCATAGCTGCCACCACGGCCACCCTAGGTCGTCGACAATGGTCCCTTGCTCGTCCTTGCTGCACCGTCAACCACCTATGCTCTCTCTCTCTCTCTCTCGTTTTGCGTGAGGGTGAAGTTTGAGATGAGGAAAGGAGGGGGAGGCTACTGAGTTTAGAGGGAGGCGGGTTGAGGGATTAGGGTAGGTAGTCTTTAGGTTTAATTAGGGTTAGGGTTAGGGTTAATGGGCTTTGGGTTAATTGGGCTGAAACTGTATTGGGCCAGCTCAAATGGGTCGATGTTTAATTGTTTGGCTCTCCTTTCGAATTCAATATAAAAACCCGTCACAATTAACTTCGCTTGATAATTTAACATAATACTCGACTAACAATTAACCCGACATAATTAGTAATATAAAATGTATAATAATTAATATATAATAATATCCGTTTAATTAATTATATAAAAAAAATACGGGGTATTACAGTCTTCCCCCCTTAAAATGAACTTCGTCCCGAAGTTCGCTCCCATACTCAACAACAGAAAGGTATTGTATATTGTACTTACGGACGTCACGCAATTCTAACATGGTTAACACACTTTTGACTCATCAATTAAACGTAACAAATACGGAATGTTACATTCTGCCCTCCTAAAAATAAACTTCGTCCCGAAGTTTAACTCATCGTTACTTAACCCAACTAACTACGACTAATAATTACCCGGGAACACAGATATATAACAACTATATAGTCATCTGAGAACACCGTCATCTTCCATCTAAATTCCGATCTCAAACTCAAGTAACTCAATAACCATGGTCGCACTGGACCGTAAACATAACTCCCGTAATCATCACTCGGCTCATAGGCCAACTCATAACTCATTACCAGTAGTTTAATCACACTCTCCTTTTTCACATCAATCAACTAACCGAAGTAGGAACAAAACATATAGAACTCATTTGCATAGGTACCCCACAACTAAACATCAACTTGATCAACTATAATCTACAAACAAGTGCAAATTAAACATCAAGATTTTACAATCCTCCCCAACTAAAAACATGGTTACGTCCTCGTAACCTCTGACAACTTTCATATACATATGCAACAAAATCACTCTCAACCACGTGTAACAGGAAAGAATCACAAGATAAGAGATTGCGCATTAACATTAAAGTCGAAACAAGGTTTTATTATGGAAATAACTAATTGTCAACAAGTAAAATTTATTACTAGCTCATGCTTAGCTTAAAAACACAACATCAACCTAAGAGAATCAACAAGAAAGGAATCATGGTTTACACGGTTTCACAACTAAACAAATTTGATGATCAATTATAGACTATGAACGAGTGAGAGCAAAATCAACAAAACAATTTAAGAACTTCTCACAATTGTAAACATATCACAGAAATAGATCTACCACTACTATCTATCACAATCACAGGATCTTATTGACATGTCCATACAACCATTTACTCACTCACTGGTTTAGGTCACGAATTAGGTCGATGAATTTAAGCAATCAACAACATACTCATAATTCGTATTTTAAATTATAAAAATTGTTTGCACGATATCAATTCTGAAAACATGTTTCCTAGTAAAAGTAACTACATATGATCTATGACAACAACAACATCACTTTCATATCCCACATATGTTTCATATTTCAGCAATCATATCTGTCAATTGTGTCTAGCAACTTAGTATACTTATTCTCAGCAAAAACAAGAGATATTATATAAATAGTTTAAACGTATACATTTGCCATCATATACTTTGTAGAACACTAGCTATGATAAAAGATTAGTAACTTGAACAACTTTTCTGATTTGCATGATTGAATAATTGGGCAACTCGTAGGCTCAATTAAATGTAACTATAATGACTATCATTTAAACCAATGCATATCATGTGACTCATCAAAAGAGTTATCCCATTATAATTGTCAACATAGTTATCATAACAATCTGTATTATAATATAATTGATAGTAACGACTCGAGAATATAGATATGCCAATTGTCATGTTATATCAAACAGTTTCCTTTATATCACACCCATACAATTGCAAGAATCACTATAGCATTTTATGACAATATAATAACGAACATGTTCAATAAGGAATAACAACATTGTTTATTATCATGTTATAGTTTTAGGTCCCACTGAAATAATTTAATGTGATGAAGGTAATAAATATAACTATTGGCACACAACTCATATGAAAGACATTAGAACTTAGATGCATCCTACCTGTGTGAACATTTAGACATACTCATTCCTATCTTACATATGTAAACATTTAGACATAATTATTATAATTATTCATGCGAGTATATTAGAACAATCAAATTAACTTTTAACGCCATCAACTTTTACCAAGATATGACAACATAGTTTTATATTTATATATATATCCGACCACCATGCAAATATGATGAACATACTAGAGATATTTCAACATGCCAAACATACATAAAATATGCAACAACTGGACTCGTTTAAAATATTTCACCCTTGATTAAGAATCAATTTAAGCTATCCAATTTTACTCACGCTATCATGCCAACAATGTTATCAACTAAGTTTTAATTTTTATCACTTGTTAAGATACATAACTACTGAACATGCGTGCTACTATCGTCATATAAAGCATTATAAATTTACCTTACTAAGGCTCATGAATTAATCAAACAACTGTATGAAACTCAACCTAGAACACACATTTATAAGTCATGTTTCACGTTGTAACTTTCAAAGATCACGAATAAATAACCGTTCGATTAAAACTTGATTCATATTACTTTTATAAAACACGGAGAGATAAAAACACAGGGGAAAAAGAATTAGGTCTAAAGCACAAAAATTTTATTTTTAAAGAATTTTACAACTCAGTTGGTCCAAACAACCATGTGACAGCAATTGGTCCAAAACTTGGGTCAGTTTGCAAAACCTACCGTTTAATATAGAGTCATCAAGAATTTTCGTGGCTTATCAATTTGAAAACATATGCGAATTTTATGATTGATGGAGTTGGAATTATGCGAAAATGATTAAATACAATTTAAATGAGGATTTTTACAAAATCGTTGGTCAAACATCACTGCACAGAAACTTCCTGACCACAGCCCACTAAAATATCTATTACTCCTAATCCGTATATCCTATATGCATGAAACCAACGCCAACAGGACACTAACTCCCAAGGTTATTTCTCATAAAATTTTCATCCATAGGCAATAAACAGAAGGAAAAAAAAATGGCAGTAAGGTCAATTAAAGAGTAAAATCAACAAAACGAGTTTCAGCACTAAGTCGTCCATTTTCTATGTTCCAAACTCTTACAACCATATTATCGATACTAACCCATCCTAACTTAAATCTCACACTGTACTTTCGTAAACATCTATCCCGTAGAATCCCTTCGCCTATCGATCTACTCCGTACATCTAAATCACGATTGCTATGACTATAAACATGCAATTCAAAAGTGTTTCTAATTACTATCACAAGACTATACTAGCATGGCTTTGGGATCACATAACCGCATATTACTAGACATAATAGTACTATCAACACATCATTCAACATCCAACCAGGTAACTATCATCGACTCGCAATTATTTTCATGCTCACGACTAGCACAACTCTTCGTTGATTATTAACCTGACTCGAAATCTTATTTCTCATTTCCACAACATTTATGATCACGTCATCAGTCATACAAAACACCTACCGTAGCGTGGTCCTGCATAATGGTTAGAATATATGGGTCTCAAGGTATTCATCAACTCGATTATGCAATAATCAATGTATCAATCAGTTAATACTTAGGCAACGATATTTGAATTTCATGTTCAACCTCAAGCAACTTTTCTACCCTTTCTCTCATGTACACTCAGGGTTTCCGGGTCAAACTGAGAGGGCCGCTGGTTCGGTGTGAGGGGGCCCCTAACTCATACCTTACCTTAGTGTGCTCCTAACAGTCCTATCCCGGGGTTCATTTTAATTAGACACATCCTATGTTCATTGGGCTCATTGGTTTAGGCCTGAGGATCGTTCGCTCTGATACCACTTTGTAACACCCCCATTTATTTAAGGGCCTGAACTAGGACTCCTCAGATAAATGACGGTGTTACCATCTCGGTTTCCCGAGGTAGTGAATAACAAATTAAACTCCAAGGCAATTTATATAATATTTTAACTTAATTATTACAAATTCTCCTTTTAAATTGAATTACAAAAACTGACGTAAATAAAAGTGAAGTCTTCTAGATGATGATCTAGCTACTAGGTCGTCTGATCCAGTGTCTCACGCCCATCAAGCTCCCGTCCTATCTCTTAAACTCAAGTCTCGCTCCCCATAAAACGGTTCATCACGGGTGTTCACGAATACACGTGGTCAACCACGAGGTTGAGTAGGGAAAACAATAAACAATAAAATATGATATGCATGATACTCCGCCACCTCCATCTCCATCTCAACTCATCACACACATCTCATACCCCGAACGCCCACCATACCGATCCCGGTAGACTATATATCGACCGAAGCCGATCTCGCCACCAATACCAGTGAGGACACCAGGGCAAGTCTGCAGAACCCGCCCGGGCCTTATCACAACATCACATCGTATCTCAACATCGTCACCACCACATCCTCCTCCAACTCCAATGCATATGAAATGCTCAACAATAATTAATGCAATGCAATATGTATATAAATCATCGAATCGATAAATCATAAAGTCATGCCGTTACCCGATGTTGTGATATCATACTCAATACGGTCAAATCAGTCAATCACATTTCCGAATATAAATGGTAACGTAAATCAACAACCAGGAATCAAGTCAACACAATTCAACAACGACGATAATAGGACAAGTGTATTTCCCTACCTCAAGTGCCAGCAAATCCAATTAAGCAGTCCAGAAATAAAGCAATGCATTTGATTATCGATCCTTCACGAATCCGTCACCTAAAACAATTATGATATTTATAATTACTAACTACTAAATATAGAAATCTCCCAAAATAGAACTTTCCCGATATAGTAACTTTCTACTTTAACCAGTCCCGACTCAAAGTCCATCTCTAATTATTTAAACGACTTGGGGATCAAATTAAATAAATTATTTAAATGTCTCGGGAATAATTTATTTAAAAGACTCGGGAATTAAATTAAATAACTAATATGATAAATAAAAGATTACACGAATCATATGATTTCAGAGATACCCGAATCAACTTTAAACAATTCAAACATCCCGACTCAAACCCGTCTTTAATTATTTTAATGCACTCGGGAATTAATTAATTAATTTAGAATACGACCCGATACGAAATATAACGATTAGATGATGAAAAACCCGTTTAAAACCAAAACAGCCCGCATCGCACTACCCCCTTCCTCGCACTCACGCACCACCACGCACCACCTCACCACCGTGGCAACCACCAGACCAGTCCCCCACTTCAACCCAGCCACCAGCAAACACCCCCACTGGGGTCGACCCTCGCCGGCGAGGTGAACCACGGCCGTCTTTTGGCCTGGTTCACAGCCGTGCCTCACCAAACACCCCCGATCTCGCCCAAACCACCACCGCAGCCTAACAACCATCACCTCCGCCAACTCACCACGTCCCGCTCTCCGTCAGCCCGTGAACCCAGACGTCATGGCACCACCATTTCGACCTCCCCCGAGTCCATGGTGGTGCCACCCCAATATAGTCGTGTAAACCGCCTGAAAACCCATATTATAAACCCGTTTCATCACCCCTATCGCTGCTGCCTTTCACAACCACCATTACCACCCTACACCACCCTAACCACCACCATAACACTCGTCCCTTACCACCCATTACCAATACCCCATCAACAACTACTATCCTCACCTCTCTAAGTCACGAAACAATCACCAAAAACCCGACATCAAATATGAAAAACAGAGGGAGGGTTGAACTCCTTACCTTCCTGCCGCCATAGCTGCCACCACGGCCACCCTAGGTCGTCGACAATGGTCCCTTGCTCGTCCTTGCTGCACCGTCAACCACCTATGCTCTCTCTCTCTCTCTCTCGTTTTGCGTGAGGGTGAAGTTTGAGATGAGGAAAGGAGGGAGGCGGCTGAGTTTAGAGGGAGGCGGGTTGAGGGATTAGGGTAGGTAGTCTTTAGGTTTAATTAGGGTTAGGGTTAGGGTTAATGGGCTTTGGGTTAATTGGGCTGAAACTGTATTGGGCCAGCTCAAATGGGTCGATGTTTAATTGTTTGGCTCTCCTTTCGAATTCAATATAAAAACCCGTCACAATTAACTTCGCTTGATAATTTAACATAATACTCGACTAACAATTAACCCGACATAATTAGTAATATAAAATGTATAATAATTAATATATAATAATATCCGTTTAATTAATTATATAAAAAAAATACGGGGTATTACATTGCTTGTTAGAAAAAAATTGCAACTTTACTTTGTTTTCATGTTACCAATCAACTCAAAACCCCCCTTTTATCTATGTTCATCTATTGTTTGTCATTGTTGATAACCATTGTTTGTTTATACACTTGTCATTAGTATTCAATAGTTTAAAATTCAAGTATTTAGCTTAAAAGTCCTTCTCTTGGGGACCGACCCTTACTTGCATTATATTGCTTTATCCATTAGAGTAATCTAGAGTATAGTTTGGCTTATAAATTTTTAATTTGGTAGTTTAATTCTAGCATTTAACGACCTAGTCTTATTTTCTATCAGAAATAAAGGGTAAATTAGTCATTACGTTTCCATCTTGGTTACAGCACACAAATGCAATTCCCTAAACAAACTCACTCATCTTCTCAAAACACATTTGCCCAGACAATCTTTCAAATTTCTAACCTAACATTATTTCACCATTATACCTGAGAAAGATAATTCAAATCCTCAAAACAAAATCCCAATAGAAATTAGGCTCAAATACTCAAACAATGAGTACTCCTCAAACAATTCTTTCACCGTTGTGATTTGAGGGATAACTTCTACCGAGAGTTGATTAATTTTTCTGCAAACAAGAGCCCGTACGGTGTGGATGTTTGGGGTTTGGTTTGGGTCTTTTCTTTCACCTCTTTCCTTATTTCCAAAAAGAAGCGTGCTTCAGTCTCTCAAACTTCTACTCAGTCCTAACTTCTAACTTATACCCATCCTCTCACCAATGCTCATCAATTCAATTCTCACCTCAAAACAAAATATCAACCACCGTAGCAGCAACAACAACCGCAGTATCAGCAGCAACAACGACAAAAACCACAGCAACAGCAGGATCGGCAAGCGCAGTATTTTAATTGATTGCATGGACGAGTCTTATATTAGCATTGCTTCTCATAAACAGCCGAGATTTGATTAGATAATTGTGGGGAGATCGGGAGAGAAAGTTTGGGGGTTTAAATTATTGAGGCATTAAATTGAGTAGACTTAATTAGGTCATTAGGTCAATTCTGGAAAGAATTTGATTTAGGTGAGTGAAGATGACAACATTAGTTATTTAGTGGTATTAGTGAATTTTTTTTTCTCTCTAAAAAAGTGGTGTAAAAATGATCATTTCAAGTTAACCTACACGTGTATAATGCAACATGGAATACGGCTAAACTACCAAATTGGTAAAAAAAATGAAGGTCATTTGCCAAATTGGTAAACAAACTATAGATTGTGACAAATTGATAAAAAAAAGTGAAGATTTATGACAAATTGGCCAAAAATGTTGCATCTTTCTCAAATTTCTTTTATTCCAAATAAATTGACAAAACTACCCTTGTTCAAATAACTCGATTTGAAAAAAAAAATCTCATCCGCAACTCGTCCTTAGCAACTGGACTATGATCCCGATTTCGAAATAATACAACCTTACCCAAACTCGATTTGAACCGAATATTTTTTCAATTTAATGATTTGACCCAAAAATAATGAAATCCAAAATGGCCTTTATTCAAATGTTGCACAGCCAAATAATCGATTTCGCCACGAATGACTCGTATGTCGTAACTTATAATAATTAATAGTCTAACCAATAAATTTCTCTTAAAATGGCATTATCCTCTTTCTACAAAAGCTAAAGCATTTAAAGGGCTCTGATTGGTTCCCTGATTTTGTTGGAATATGTGTCCTCCGACAATAATGCGATCACGACTGTTGATCATGATGATCACATGTTTAAATCTTATTATATAGAATACAATTGGGAAGTAATTTTGTTACTGTCAACTGGTCAACATATATCGGTAATGATTGGCTGACTAGAGTTTGACATTACTGTCGTGTGACGGTGGTGATCAGTTGACCCCCTAGGTCATACCTATAGGGCAACACTCTTAATTGATTATTTAATTAATCGTATAATGTTACGAGTTAATTAAATTACTTGAAAATTGACGGACGATTTTGGAAGTAAAATTTACGTATCATATTGAAATGTGATTTAATAAGATACGGTCTGAGTAATTGAATTGTATCATTACTCGGATGAAATTATTGTTTAAAGAAACAATCGGAATTGAATGAATTATTATAAATACAATCTGTTGTGATTTATAAATTGGTAAAATATTTTGGCACAAGTAATTATGATATTACTAAGTCGATTTTTGTATGTGACGTATTTTTAATACGTTGATTTTTAATATGTTAAAAATACATAACAAATTTATGTTACATGTGACATGTTACATATTGAGAAATTGACAAAAATAATATGGACTCCATATTATGATTGTACCGAAATTAGTGGGGTATTAGGGTAATATTGTGTTGATTAATTTATTAAGTAAACATAATGATTGCCTAATGGTCTAGCCATGCAAGCCTATGAACATTGTTAAGAGCAACAATTTCATGCATTGGCTCACCCATAAAGCCCCCCTCCACCAGGTTTTTGATGACAAAAACCATCATTGGTTTTTCATCTAATTTTACCTAATATTACACTAAAATAAGTTAGTGAATTCATTCTTATTCATTCATCCAAAATTAGTATTCTAGAGAGATAAAAAGCTCTCTATTTCTCCCTCCATAAAACCGAAATATATAAGTGTTTTATAAATATTTTGGTTCAATTTTCTACTTGATTAATATTATACTAGTATTTGTAATATTAATTAAAATTAAGAGAAGCCTTGGGTATAAAGCTTAGGGAGAGATCTTATACTTAGATCTTGTTCATCCATAAGGAAAAGCTCAAGATCAAAAGAGAAAGGTGATCTCTTTTGTGCCCTTAAATCCGAAATCAACAATGGAAGGACATGATTTCTCTTCTATTATATTATTTGTTTGCATGCATAAAATCCGTTTTAATTTTATGACAATTTAGTTAGACATATATGAGTATGTTAGTATGTATATGAATCTACATTTCCTTCAATCGGTATCAAGAGCCACGGTTGTTTGCATGCAAATTGGTTAAAAGTTTTTCCGAGTTATAAGAATAACAAATAAAACTTGTAAAATTTGTGTTATTATGATATATCACGAAATTATTACATGCATGTTAATATTTCTGGTCCTAAAATGTTTTAGGATATTTTGGTTAATTTTTCGGATTTTTATTGTTCAGAATTTACTATAATGGCATTTAAATGTGATTTTATGAGTAAAAATGTCATTTTTGATCTAAAATTAGCTATACTTCGAATTTTAACTTGGTTTTTGGGTATGTTGTTACATATATTATTTTGAGATAACCTGTAAATTTTCATAATTTTTGGACTTGTTATGCTCGAAAAATGAATTTTTCATTATTAAATTCGGATTTAAGTGAAAAATAGGTTAATATGAGTTAAATTTCGAATCTGGTCATAGGAAATTAATATGTTATCACATGCAATTTTACAAGATGTGTGTAAAATAATTGGCTATAAAGAAGTCTTTTTGCATGATTTATGAATTTTTGAAGAAAAATAGCATAAATAGTGACATTATTAGTGGAAAATTAATAAAACATGATCTATGACTTAGGAAAAACGTCTAATGTTTCATTTTATTATATTTTTCAGATCTAAAATTGAAAAGTTAATGAAAATATTTTTTTCATGTTTTTATGATTATTTTATTAAATTCAATAAACCGCAACATTGTTTTTCCGAAAAATTTTCGAAATTTTTTAACCTAATATTTTGAACATTATGAGTGTCATGGAATTTTTCCAGAATGTTCATGAGTTTAAATTTCAAATTTCAAATTTATTTGAAATTTTGTGATTTATTTGAATTTTAATAGCTTATTTTTGTAATTTTGGTCCATTTATGAACAATTTTATAAAATATGGGTTAATTATGGTCAAATTATTAGTGAAGACTATATTTTGAGTCCTAAGAGGTTAGGGTAATTAACTTATGCATAAATATGAGTTTATGTATTTTTGTGATTATAAAAATGTTGAAATCACGCAAATCCGTAAAAACCGAGTAATATACGATATTGGCTAATTAAAGGCGATTTAGCATAAAATTGAGCATGTTCATACATATTATAATGCTGCATTTTTCTTTATGATTGTCATAATTTTAATTTATGTAATTTTGAATTATGTAATTTTACTTAGTATGGCCTTAGTTTTAATTGGTATTTCCCGAAATGTATGGGAATATCGATTCGGTTGTAATTTTATTGTAATCTCGTATCACCGTTTTGTAATTTAATAGATTTATTTTATTTTAGTTACAAATGTATAATAGGAAATTATGTAATTTATTATGTAATTTTATTCATTCCGGAGTTCCCAAAGACGGATTTCTTCAAGAATGGCGATACATAAAGACGGTGTTACCTCGAGATGCGTGCCACAACCGAAGTTCAAGGGACCAATGGAGTTGGTTTTCGAATATGTAATAGTTAAATAGTTTTTCTATTTTAGGAAAGGCCATACTATGATTTATTTATCTTTATGCTTGCATTTTATTTTATGTCACATGCATCGCTAAATCGCCATAACTAAACATGCATTGTCTTTTTATCGAGTTTATCGACCGTGTCAATTAGAATTATCGTAGTTCACCGCTTTAGTTCACTTAAAACGTGATAGATAATAAATTGACATGACCTCTCGCTAAAACTATCAATTGAGACATAGCCTTACCAAATAGTAGAAACCATGAAAACCTATTTCGTGAGGGAGTGCACTCGGCCACACCGGGGTACAAACCTTGTTACGTAGGGGAAGTGGGTGATGAATGTTAATCCACCGAATTCATGTTGATGAGGGATGTATCGGCCCCACCGTGCCCAAATTAATGTGGGTTTGGATCATGGACACATTTATTCGAAATTTGGATTGAACTCAACAAAAGTATTTGATAAGGGATGTATCGGCCCCACCGTGCCCTTGTCGATGTGTTTTGGGCTATAGATAATAATTAATGTAATATTATCGACCAAGAGTTCTAAAAGTAGAATCGATTAAACGTTAATCCACCGAGTTATATTGATAAAGGATGTATCGGCCCCACCGTGCCTAAGTCGATATGAATTTGGGTCTTGGAATCATTTATCTAGTTGGGTAGAGGTCACTAGAAAAATGCATATAACTTGTTTAAATCATACATTTTTACGAGTATTATAAAAACGACAATTGTTTTACTCCTTATATTTTGTTTTGTAGACCACTTCTTTTTCATAACAAATGGCAACATCAACACCAACTCCTAATGCTACACCACTCGCTAGTTCGTCTTGGCTCCGATCCTTTATGGATCGATGTAAACTTGAAAGGAATGGGTCAAATTTCAACGAATGGGATGCCCAACTCAAATTAGCCGCCGAAGGTGACGACAAGCTTCGTTACCTTACCGAGGCCTCTCCACCCGAACCCTCCACTAGGTCCACCGCGGCCACTAGGGAAGCCTATGAGACTTACCAAAAGGAGTCCGCCGCAATGAAAAATGTCTTGATATTTGCAATGGAGGCGGACCTCCAAAGGAGAGCCTTTAAAATGGGCAGTGCTAATGAGATTTACTCCAAACTTGTGACCATGTTTTCACAAACTCCGCGGATCGTCCAATATGAGGCGGCCGCGGCATTCTTTGATCTCGACTTCAAAGAGGGCCAAAAGGTTAGCCCTCATGTGCTCAAACTCATGGAGCTTGTCGAGACCTTGAAAATTCAAAAGGTTGAAATCCCCAAAGAACTCATCGTAGATAGGATTCTACACTCCTTGTCCAAAGTCAAGGCATATGTGCAAATCCGGGTGAATTTCAATATGCAAGACAAGGATGTGTCTCTTGAGGAGTTGCACAAGTTACTTGTGCAAGCCGAGAGGGACATGGGGTTAAATGTGAACCCTCCCAAGGATGTGCTTAACATAAGCACAAAGAGTAAGGGGAAGTTCAAGAAGAATGGGAGAAAGGGCAAGAAGCAAGCTCCCACATTCACCAAAGCTAAGTCTTGTGAAGCTAGCACCTCCAAAGTCAAGAAGGGTCCTCTTGATAAGTGCCATTATTGTAATGGCATGGGTCATTGGAAAAGAAATTGTTCCAAATATCTTGGTGATATCAAAGCTGGAAAGATCACTCCAGTAGGTAAATGACTATCCTTCTTTTATGTTTCAAATTCAACTATGGTATTATGATGCAAAGTTGTGATAATGTATCTCCCTTTTTATTGTAAATAGGGCCTCCACCAAGCAAAGACAAGGGAAAAGAAAAACAAGCATGAGAAACCATGGAGAAGCTAAGGATAGCTTTTGTGGAGCTTTGTTTTTCATTGTCTTATTTTAAGTTATGTTTTGAATTTTTAGAACTTTAAGTTTCCGTGTTCGACATGGAAAAGTATTTTGGATAATGGTTTGTATTTTGGATGATGGTGACTTGGTTTGCAACCCGAGTCACCCGTTTTATCATTTATCCTTTTAATGTTCTAAATTTCATCTTTAAAATGCTTGCATTTTGAAACATAAGATTATTCACTTAAAGGTGATCTAATAGACAATTATAATGACGGGTTTCATTATATGTCCACATGCTTAAGGCTTGTGTATGATCATTTATGAAGCGATTTTGAGTCTATGAACTCTCCTAAAGGTATGTCAATCACCAAGTACACATATGAATTCAATAACAATTAGTCAACCTATGAGGAAGTTCTCCTTATACTTCAACATCATTAATTTGTGTCTCATATGCTATCTTTGAATCTATAGTGTATTTATTCTAAAGATAGAGTGGGAGAAAAATGAGGACACAACACACAAGGCAAGATAAAATTGTGTACTTGTGTATATTAAGATCTACGCAAGAAAGAATGATTTGAATGAAGGTATATCTATTTACATAGTATGCCGAATAGATGAGATCTATGGTCTCAAGTTAGTTCTATAGGACTAAGGAGACCAAGTGTAATAATCATAAGAGTATATTCTCAAGATAACTACACGAGGAGACCAAAAGAAGTTTTGGAATAAAATGACTAATGTAAAGTCTTAACAAGTTTTTGACTAAGTTTATGAAACATTTGACCAATAGTTTCAACCATGAGATTTACTTAAGAGCCTAAATGAATCAAAGTAACATACTAGTTATGATCGAGTTGCAAAATTGATATACCGATATCTTCAATGGCCAAAGTTTTAACCACGCAAATGTCATTGCTTAACCTCCCTATGAAATGGTGAAATCTCCTTCCAAAAGGGTATTTGCGAAGGACGTATTCTAGATATTGTTTATACTTGAATAATGACATTGTTACACATCATTATGACATGAGTGTGTTGGAGATTTAAAATCTCTTTCCGAAAGGTTAAGATGAGACCACTTCAAAATAGGTATTTTGAAGGGATATGATGGGAACATATATGGTTCTATCTAAGTAACTTGGCAAATGCAATTCTTTATAAGTTCCGATTGAGAAGTCGATTTCGAAACATGTGGAATTGAGTGGGAGTTAGGAAATTCTCATGTGATGACATGGAATTTAGTGGGAGCTATCATCCTTTGAATGTTTACAACTCATCACTCATTAAAGAATGACGAGCTAATACCTTCTTTCATAAAGAAGCTTTTGAGTTTTCAATTCTGGATGAAAATGGACTATGATGAATCCAATTACATCAAGGGATGTTGGATTAGTATTAAGAGATACACATCGTATCAACATATACATAGGTTATTCATATGAATGAAAATGGGATTACCATTAGCAGTCATAGTAGTTCATTGAACCTAAAAACGGTTGATCTCATGATTATTAGTAACTAATGTTTCCGCCATTAGAATAGTCATGTACATGTCCAATTATGAATCATATGCATAAGAGCATGATGATTGATTGGTAAGCCATAATAGAAACGTCATAAATTCTCGAGTAGAATCCGATGAGCGATTTCAATGATTGACGGAATGTCCTATTGTGTGTCAAGAGGTTGCACATATTGTAGAAAATCCGAGCACATATGAGGATTTATGAGAATCCCAAATCTTTCAAGCCTAGAAAGAGAAATGAGAAGTTTTGGAAAGATGCTTGGTTGAATAAAAGGTTATTCAAAAACAATCTTTCCTAGTAAAGCTAGGACTTGTGAGAAGTGCTAAGCTAAATAATCTTGTCAATTGTTACAAGATTCTACAAAACATATACCTAGTACATTGTGTGTGGATCGAGTACTTGATCAGTACAAGTTATATCATCCATCACAAATTCGTTCGTTATGAGATGATCGATAAGAAAGTTCTTTCAAGTTAAAGAACCAAAACCAAGGTCGAGAACCTTGATGTGTACTTGGTAAGATTCATGCTATGAGAGAGAACATGAATGTGAAGGAGATTGCAAGTGTAAGAAGTTTGAACACATGGACACATGGGATGTTAAACTTCTATTGCAATCAATAAGTGTTTACACTGACGATATACATCACAAGGTTGTAATATGATATTGACTACCCGAGTGTGATGTCGACATTTGTCGTTTGAGTTATTATTAACTCACCTTGTACATTGTTATATCCAAACGGGCTGTGAAGACAATTGAACCCCGTTAAAGTGAACATGGATTAACATTGTTTTTGCCCATAGTTACTTATATGAGGTGACGTCTCGAAGTGACTAGAGTGTGATGCAATTGATGGCAAGTTCAAGTGCCATAGAGTCATGAGAGATGACTAGTTGATCACATAGGCAGACTGTTAGGAACATTTTGTCGGGCCTAATGACCGCTTATAGAGTTCTGGCAAATTTATATAGCCTGTTCGTGGCGAGAGCTACTATAGTATTCAAATGAGTCGATTCTTTTAACTAAAGACTATTCTCCTAAGATGGCACAGTTTCAGATTAACTTTGATTTGTGTTACTACGACCTTCGTAAATGGGGTCAAATGGGCATATTTTGGGTTATGATGGTTGTGGCTAGTCGAAGGGAATGAGTGCGATAGGAATTGTCCACCCCTAGTCAGGGTTATAACAATATCTCAGGGCCACTCGAGGAGTAATGAACTGGAAATGCGTGGCCACGCTCGGAAAGTATCTATGATAGATAAGTCCGGTCAATCAGTTATTCTCCAGATCGAGGAAACCACTCTCGATATGATCACTTGCAAGTACGACCGAAAGACACCTTGCATTGAGTGGGAGATAGTAATAGGACAAGAGAATTGGTGAACGCACACTTGTCGAGGACAAGTGGGAGATTGTTGGAATATGTGTCCTCCGACAATAATGCGATCACGATTGTTGATCATGATGATCACATGTTTAAATCTTATTATAAAGAATACAATTGGGAAGTAATTTTGTTATCGTCAACCGGTCAACATATATCGGTAATGATTGGTCGACTAGAGTTTGACATTACCGTCGTCGTGTGACGGTGGTGATCGATTGACCCCTAGGTCATACCTATAGGGCAACACTCTTAATTGATTATTTAATTAATCGTATAATGTTACGAGTTAATTAAATTACTTGAAAATTGACGGACGATTTTGAAAGTAAAATTTACGTATCATATTGAAATGTGATTAAATAAGATACGGTCCGAGTAATTGAATTGTATCATTACTCGGATGAAATTATTGTTTAAAGAAACAATCGGAATTGAATGAATTATTATAAATACAATCTGTTGTGATTTATAAATTGGTAAAATATTTTGGCACAAGTAATTATGATATTACTAAGTCGATTTTTGTATGTGACATATTTTTAATACGTTGATTTTTAATATGTTAAAAATACATAACAAATTTATGTTACATGTGACATGTTACATATTGAGAAATTGACAAAAATAATATGGACTCCATATTATGATTGTACCGAAATTAGTGGGGTATTAGGGTAATATTGGGTTGATTAATTTATTAAGTAAACATAATGATTGCCTAATGGTCTAGCCATGCAAGCCTATGAACATTGTTAAGAGCAACAATTTCATACATTGGCTCACCCATAAAGCCCCCCTCCACCCGGTTTTTGATGACAAAAACCATCATTGGTTTTTCATCTAATTTTACCTAATATTACACTAAAATAAGTTAGTGAATTCATTCTTATTCATTCATCCAAAATTAGTATTCTAGAGAGATAAAAAGCTCTCTATTTCTCCCTCCATAAAACCGAAATATATAAGTGTTTTATAAATATTTTGGTTCAATTTTCTACTTGATTAATATTATACTAGTATTTGTAATATTAATTAAAATTAAGAGAAGCCTTGGGTATAAAGCTTAGGGAGAGATCTTATACTTAGATCTTGTTCATCCATAAGGAAAAGCTCAAGATCAAAAGAGAAAGGTGATCTCTTTTGTGCCCTTAAATCCGAAATCAACAATGTAAGGACATGATTTCTCTTCTATTATATTATTTGTTTGCATGCATAAAATCCGTTTTAATTTTATGACAATTTAATTAGACATATATGAGTATGTTAGTATGTATATGAATCTACATTTCCTTCAGATTTAAGGCATTTTAGTTTCATTTTCTAAAGTTGGCCCACTACTAACTTGTCTCACATTATTTAACCTGATTCTGTAAAAGAATTTTTTTTAAACATGGATAATTAGAATTTGGAGAAAATTAAGTATTTTAAATCATATGAAAATACGATTATCCTACCCCCAAAAAAATTATTAAACAAAAAACGTTGTTTGTTAATTGTTAAAAAAAATCCGAAATTCGTAATAGTTATAAACACAATGAAGATATAACAACAAGAAAAATTATTAAAGGAAATTTGAAAAACGGATATTGAAAACAGAAAAAGGATAATTTTTTGAAGAAAAATATTCTAGCAGATTTAATCAACCAATTTTTTTTTAAAAAAAAAATACATATATGATATAGAAAAGTAATAAAACAAAATTTAATAGAATTATCGCAAGCTATTAACACGAGATCTACGAATTTACAATAATGTCTATATTTTAAGACAAATATTTAACTTTTTCATTTGATTTTTCCTCTTTAGTTTTGTAATCATTAATCATTAATTAGCCATAAAAGGAGATATGCAAGCATTTATGTAATTAATATTGATGAATTTCATAAAATATGAAGGTGGTGATTTTTATTGAGTGTGACTGATTAGGGCGGCGGCGATGGTCTTTTTGTCATAAGGAGGCTGTCGTGACAATAACGAAGCCATCATATATGGTCGGTGTGTTTAGCGTAGTGACAAAAAGAGGTGTTGATGAGAAGAGGAAGGTTGTGCATGTAGCAGAGTTGATGGTGGTGGAGTTACGAGAGCAGAAGGATGTAGATAAGTTTACCCGGAATCTTAGGGTGAATGAGGTATAAGTGGGATCGATTTGGATGACGAAATAATGGAAATAAATGTAGATATGAAGGCTTCTAGATTAACTGAGGCTGAAATTGAAGGGTTAATTGGGCCTTATGTACAAGAAAAAGATATGTAAATATTAAGTAAAATAATATCAAGAAATAAATTGACTTACTCTTAAAATGGGCGAGAATGCTACTATCATATAAATTGGGAGTTTAATTAATTTATTATTAGTAAACTAAAATTATTACTCGTATTATTTTTTTATTTTTTTATTATAAACAGGAACTATTATTATTATTATTATTATTATTATTATTATTATTATTATTAGGCTCAATGTCCATTTTTTTGTTGGGCTTTATAGTTATGACGGTTTGATTTACCATGGTCCAGATAATATAGCGTTATTTTCACTTCTGTCTATGTTATGAGTAGAATATCTCTCTTGCACTTTTTATTAATCTATCTATAATATTAAAATTATGTTATGTTCATTAAATATATACTCCCTTCGTCCAGGTCATTTGTTGTCCTTTCATTTTGACACAAAAACCAAGAAAACCACTAAAAATACCAATTTAACCTTCCACTCGTGAATGTTCCAGCGGGAAACTAACTGTAACACCCCCTCATACCAAAGTGCCTTACCAGGACCACCCTAACATGAAAGGATGTTACCATCTCGGTTGCCCGAGGTTAGTATATATCAAAAGCGTCCGTCCTAAACACATTTATTAGAAGTACTGTAAAGTATTAATGTTTACAACAACCAAAACCAAAACAATTACCGATAAAATTAATTCAACTGGTAACAACTACAAAATCATAACTAAGACTCGTAACTGTGATACTACAACTGGTGGTGACGACTTCCCCATGACCGCCCAAGCTCACCAAAAGCAATACCTGTCAAGTCTGCTCACCATCCCCGAATGGATCACCGCAGGTTTTACAAAACAACAACGGGGTCAGTACCATTCAATCAATATAAGACAAACAAACAATGCAACCGGCTGATCATCCTCCGTCCCCGGTCTCCTGATCTCACACAGTAACCGACTACGCACCGAAGTGTGTAGCCCTGCCAGATTACCCATCGCAACAGGTAATCCTCGCCGCCAGTGGGTGACCGCAGCCCATCCCCACCTAGTCCAGCTCATCAACGAGCGACTAACAATCCCTGTCCCTTAATGTGCACATCCCCTCCCGTGACGGGTTCCACGGAGGGCGAACCAGGGTGTGAAGCCACTCCCGCAAGTGACTCCACCAGAATCACACATACCACAGCATCACAACCGTCACAACACAACCACATCACCACCGTCACCACAACAACCATCCTCCGACGATCAGCAGATAACAACAATTATGAAACAAACACAATCTTAATCAATTAACAGTACTGAGTAGGGAAACCCTACCTTTTTCGCAATCCAAGCACACACAAGCAATCAACTATGATCCTTCACATATCCATAACCTACATAACATAATTATATATAATTACCACCTACTCAATAAATTAATGATGCACATAACCTAGACTCATCATAACTTAATAGGAATATCAACTTAAAGAACTAACACGACTTTTCCTGATTTTCCAGCACATGACAGACTCGGTATAAAATATATAACTAATTCCATAAAAATCGAATGGATGAAAAGCCAATTGGATTGGAACCCCATGAGTCTTAGCTACAAATTATATCTAACGAAGTTTTCTCAAATTCCAAACTTATCAAGGGTTTTCAGACTGATTTCCAAAAGCTGACAGAATCCGTCGCATAAAAAGTATTGATTCATAAAACGAGTTTAAATCATTATTTTTTTAGAAATTCCAAATCATATTGTCATCTAGACTCTACAAATATGATGTATAAAAAAAAGCCCCAAAACTGAATCGACATATAAATTAGGGTTTCATATCATTTTTCACAACCAAATCAGATTCGCGGACTTTTCAGCGACATGTTCATAAATAAATCACCTAGGACAAACCATAAGGAATTTGACTACGAGATTTGGTATGCATAAACTAGACTTCAAATAAACAGGACTCTCTTCTCAAACTTTTCGAAGACAACGAATTTAAAATAGTATAAATAATTGAATGAAATCGACTTACAAACAGGGAAATCAAATTAGGTTGAAATCGATGAGAAATCTTCAAGTAAATGAAGGGCTCGACAAATCCTCTTCCTCTCCCTCTCTCTAGGTTTAGAAATAGTTTTAGAAATGTTAAAATGATTTTAGAAAGCATTTAACTGTTATAAACAAAAACCCTTTGGCCAAAACATAAAATAAACCGTCGAACTCGCTGAACCGGTTTACTCGGTCAAGTGCACTCGGCTGAGTAACACACACTCGACCGAGTACTCCAACTAAAATACGGAGTATTACAGTATTCCCTCCTTAAAAAGAACTTCGTCCCTGAAGTTCGCACCAACTACAAACAACGACGCCTAACATCACATATAATGAACATATTATAACTCATATGCATAACTAGTAAAATCTATGCTAATTCATATAAACTTGAGTAAACTCGGGTTGTCACATTTTATCCCCCATAAAAGAAGGTTACGTCCCCGTAACCTAACTCATATAAAACCACACAGGCCACGCGATATCACGGTCCTTCCATACAAATACAATTCATAATAAAGCATATAAACAACATATGCAACTATACAATTCTAAATAAAACATATAAACAGCATATATAACTATAGTTCGACCACACACGGAAGCTATCATTCCATATAATAAATATGTTACCGCATTGTTTCAAGTAGTAATTACTAATTACTAATGGAAATCCAAATAACCAAATAGAAAAACATAGTATCACGTTACATCTCCCTAAAAACAAACTTCGTCCCGAAGTTTCTTATTCATCTCATATACCTACAGACCCCGGGGTTTAGTGATCCACCACCAATATCTTTTACGATATAACAAACCACAATTCACCACATAAGGTCAATATTTGCGCTCATCTGTCATATTTAACCCGTTCCTAAGAGATTGTAAATCATCAAATCATGTCGAATTTCAGTAACAACTCGTGAATCCCTAATACAAGCCAAAACTCACTTAGCCTAAAAATACCAAAAGGACGAGACTAAATCACTGTTTATGCACATATAATCGAACAATAAACACATGAAATAACACAACCTTTAATTACATATCAATGTTATACTAGTTCAACTAACCGAACATGTTTGACTTAATTATTATGTTACTAATCATGCTTTCCGGCAGAGTTACCAATTTCATCGCAATTATCAAGAATGTACAAGGGATGTAAACAACAAAAGTCATCTTATCGTTACTCATGCTTATTACTTCCATTAAGTTGTACATACATAATATAAGTTGCTAATTCTCGCTATTACGCACAAATTTGTATCCACATTAGTACTACTTGGCAAATAAATTAAAATATGCACATGAATCAATTACACATGTATAACCCGTAATTCCACCTCATGCTCAAACTCGGTACCCGCACATGTTCGAATTATTACTACACACTTGTTTACAAGCACAGTACATACTAAGACAATCATCATTTGCATCATTATTAATAACATGTTCTATGTCAACTCATGTGGATCACAAAATTAAAAGAAAGTGCACACTTCAACACCAATATATTACCATCAATTAACTATCATTCAGTTGCTTACATTATCACATAAACCATCTATTTGCACCGTCAACCATATATTGTCATATCTCTAGACATGTTAGACTAATCTTATACAAATAAATCACTTAATACTTCTGTTTCAACATATTAGCTTCTTATTTGTATGTCTACTCCAATTTACATGATAATTACTAACACCATTAACTCATCGTACATTACTCATGGACTATTATATGAATTACCTCATTCTACAACGATTCATTGAACACCTATTGTGTTCTATCCCATATTTATGCCGATAATATAATAATCAACCATGTAATATATTTGACTCGACCAGACTCGTTAACTTAGGTAACCACAATTTACTTGCACGTAATCACACTTGTTACTATCTAGAATATGTGAAACAATCAATCCACTTAATCAATCCTAGTTATCATTCATGTTCATGCTATTTGCAGACATCGTTATGTAATAAGTGACATATAAGACACGACACCCCCCAATCTTTCAATTTCATCACTTATTCCACATAGACTTATAGGTTCAGCTACTTCTCATGTCACCTAAACATGTTGCCAAAACATAGAAACTAAGACTTCGAAATTCATAGTATAACCTTTATTAGAAACTTATCATCAAACACACATTCACAGGCACTATAAAGCATGCTATAACTTCCAGAATCACCAATAAATAACAACTTAACGAATACATGAGTTTTTATACTTTTTAGAAAATACAGAGAGCCACGGAATAGGGAGAGTTGAAATTAGGTCCAATGCACAAATAATCAATTTATAAGGATTTTCCCAAACTGACGGGTCAAAACATATTGTTATCAGCAATTTGTCACGTTTCAAGGTCAACTTGCAAAAATCATAATTCATTAATGACACATCCATATCAGGTGAGGTTTATCAATATGGAAACTTCTTCGAGTCTACTAATTAGGAGAGTTGGAATCACTCAAAAATCACTCAAATAAAATATTTGTTTTTCTTAATCCGTAACTCGTATAGGCATGAAACCAGCAGCAAATGAGAGCTAAGACACGAGACTAACACATATAAAAAAAAAATTTAGATAACATATCTTAATCACGTATAAATTAGCAGCAAAAACAATTAAGAGGCATAATCTGAGAAATAAATCATCTTTCAAGCTTTATTCTTTGTAGTCCTTTATGCTATTGTACATGTCTTTTCCAGGTACTTAACCAAGCATTTATCAAACACAAAGTAACAAACTTAACATCAAGTATTACAATTGGTCATAAGATTCGGTCACGTAAAACAAACTCGGTCGAGTACATGACGTACTCTACCGAGTACAGGACATACGGTCGAGTAGTGAGACTACTCGGCCGAGTTCACGACTCCAGAAGCTGCACAGGATTATCACAGAAAGATTGCTCGGCCGAATATGGGTTACTCGGTCGAGTATGAAAGATACTCGGCCGAGTAAGGACTACTCGGTCGAGTATATGCACAGTTCTCAGCAACGTCCAGTTTTCGTAAAACAGTCATATCTCACTCGTTACTTGGTCATTTGGGGCGTGTGACCTATCGTTAGAATCGTAAGAAGACAAGCTATCACCTCAACTTGGAATTACAGAAATATCATTTCTAGAACTCGACTTATGACAGTTTTAAGACAACCCTTCCGTAATCGATCTTCATACAAATCAAATTTTCTAAACCAATACAATTTGAACATGCATAAGGCAACAAAAACAACTCAATACTTTAAGAAACCAGTACATAGCTGAAGTTTTATCATACCCACATGAAAATTAAACATGACATTCATATATATAGATGCATGACCTT
This sequence comes from Silene latifolia, assembly GCF_048544455.1. NCBI lineage: Eukaryota > Viridiplantae > Streptophyta > Magnoliopsida > Caryophyllales > Caryophyllaceae > Silene > Silene latifolia. Next base: position 2,094,412 of record NW_027413701.1, read on the forward strand.
AATCACATGCTACTATCAACAAACAAACATTAAGAACATCATGTTCATACGTCATGTACCACTACCCTTTTGAAAGCCACATGATAAACAGTTAACATGCCAATCATATTTCATGCTCAAGTTTAACATCAACAAATTTTCGATACATCTTTCAACAACTATCACGTTCCACTGCCTTCGTCATCTATTCAACCATGCACAATACTCATGCCACAAGTACTTCACACACATGACTCGACACACAACTGTCCCCCCCATGTGACCGGCTTGAGATCGTAAGGGCCTTAATGCGACTTCGGGACGTCTCCCAAGTCTTTGCGGTAGCTCCAAACAACTCTCCCCGGGTTCATTTTATTTAGACTCCCTAAGTTCATTGGGTTCATTAGTTTTAGGTGCCAGAATCTTCGGCTCTGATACCACTTTGTAACACCCCCTCATACCAAAGTGCCTTACCAGGACCACCCTAACATGAAAGGATGTTACCATCTCGGTTGCCCGAGGTTAGTATATATCAAAAGCGTCCGTCCTAAACACATTTATTAGAAGTACTGTAAAGTATTAATGTTTACAACAACCAAAACCAAAACAATTACCGATAAAATTAATTCAACTGGTAACAACTACAAAATCATAACTAAGACTCGTAACTGTGATACTACAACTGGTGGTGACGACTTCCCCATGACCGCCCAAGCTCACCAAAAGCAATACCTGTCAAGTCTGCTCACCATCCCCGAATGGATCACCGCAGGTTTTACAAAACAACAACGGGGTCAGTACCATTCAATCAATATAAGACAAACAAACAATGCAACCGGCTGATCATCCTCCGTCCCCGGTCTCCTGATCTCACACAGTAACCGACTACGCACCGAAGTGTGTAGCCCTGCCAGATTACCCATCGCAACAGGTAATCCTCGCCGCCAGTGGGTGACCGCAGCCCATCCCCACCTAGTCCAGCTCATCAACGAGCGACTAACAATCCCTGTCCCTTAATGTGCACATCCCCTCCCGTGACGGGTTCCACGGAGGGCGAACCAGGGTGTGAAGCCACTCCCGCAAGTGACTCCACCAGAATCACACATACCACAGCATCACAACCGTCACAACACAACCACATCACCACCGTCACCACAACACCCATCCTCCGACGATCAGCAGATAACAACAATTATGAAACAAACACAATCTTAATCAATTAACAGTACTGAGTAGGGAAACCCTACCTTTTCGCAATCCAAGCACACACAAGCAATCAACTATGATCCTTCACATATCCATCACCTACATAACATAATTATATATAATTACCACCTACTCAATAAATTAATGATTCACATAACCTAGACTCATCATAACTTAATAGGAATATCAACTTAAAGAACTAACACGACTTTTCCTGATTTTCCAGCACATGACAGACTCGGTATAAAATATATAACTATTTCCATAAAAATCGAATGGATGCAAAGCCAATTGGATTGGAACCCCATGAGTCTTAGCTACAAATTATATCTAACGAAGTTTTCTCAAATTCCAAACTTATCAAGGGTTTTCAGACTGATTTCCAAAAGCTGACAGAATCCGTCGCATAAAAAGTATTGATTCATAAAACGAGTTTCAATCATTATTTTTTTAGAAATTCCAAATCATATTGTCATCTAGACTCTACAAATATGATGTATAAAAAAAAGCCCCAAAACTGAATCGACATATAAATTAGGGTTTCATATCATTTTTCACAACCAAATCAGATTCGCGGACTTTTCAGCGACATGTTCATAAATAAATCACCTAGGACAAACCATAAGGAATTTGACTACGAGATTTGGTATGCATAAACTAGACTTCAAATAAACAGGACTCTCTTCTCAAACTTTTCGAAGACAACGAATTTAAAATAGTATAAATAATTGAATGAAATCGACTTACAAACAGGGAAATCAAATTAGGTTGAAATCGATGAGAAATCTTCAAGTAAATGAAGGACTCGACAAATACTCTTCCTCTCCCTCTCTCTAGGTTTAGAAATAGTTTTAGAAATGTTAAAATGATTTTAGAAAGCATGTAACTGTTATAAACAAAAACCCTTTGGCCAAAACATAAAATAAACCGTCGAACTCGCTGAACCGGTTTACTCGGTCAAGTGCACTCGGCCGAGTAACACACACTCGACCGAGTACTCCAACTAAAATACGGAGTATTACACTAACTCTCTAAAAAAAGTGGGGCCCTCCAAAGTATATTCCTATCTTGAATGAAACTAACCACCAGAATTGCTTCTAACAAATCCTCCCTCTGTAGGCCTCTATGTTGTATACCGTACATTATTAGTTCCAATGGAAAACATTCAGACTCTTCCAAAGTATTTTCAAGGGGTAGTATAGTCATAGAACCATTTAAAAGCATCCTAAAATAGAAAGGACAACAAATGACTGAGACACCCAAAAAAGGAAAAGGACAACAAATGACCGGGACAGAGGGAGTACATCTTAAAATCTTAAATGACTTGTTAATTTATCTATCAGATTAATTCAATTCTTTTTATTAAAATGCACTTAATTATATAACATATACTCATATTTTACTTGCATTAAATTAGACCCGTTAATATATTAAAACTAGTGTCAACTTAAATTTGCATTACAGATACTAATTGATTCTTTTTTCAAGCTTGTCTTATGTTCTATTATTGTTGGGTCAACTTCCTCTTCATGTTGTCTTGTGCTACACTGTTACGATGTTACCTGATATCTTAAATCTTAGTACAAAGACATGGATGGTAGTCTTTTTTTTAATTATTCCTTAATCTTGTTTGTTATTCAGCTAATAAATAAATAATTTTTGTAGAATCGCTTCTATGGAAAGTCAGTACCCCTTGGATCCATCGACGCGACAATGATGGATCCGAACGCAAGGGGCAGTCTTACCTCCCAGCAGTCGTTAGCAGACTTTGCTAACATCATCCTTAAATTGTAGTCCGAGTGGTCTGTTCAGTACTCCCCCGTAATAGTGTTCGGGGGTTCCTACGCCGACAGTAAATAATATAATCTAATTTCTTTAATTTTCTGTTTCTGATATTGTATTACAAATTTTGTTATTAACTGATTTTCTATATTTTATTTTTTCTTTTACAGTGTTGACGACTTGATTTAGGTTGAAATATCCTCAAGTCGTTAACGGGGCACTAGCATCTTCAGCGCCTGTCTTGGGATCGGTGGATTTGGTTCCCAAGAACCAATACTGCTCCATTGTTAGCCGTGACTTCATGGTATGTCCAAATTTTAATTTTTATTAATTTCTAACAATTTCGTTATTTTATTCATTTTAACGTTCATAACTTTAACCCTAAAGTTTTGAATTTTTTTTCAGGTTGTGAACAAAAAATGCTACGAGTACATTTCCCGTTCGCGGGGAATGATTGATGAGGTGGCAGACCATCCAAACGGTCTTGACAAGCTGTCGAAGACTTTTAACACTTGCGGGTAATTTTTTTCTATTTCAGTTTAGAAAACAAATCTTATCTTAATAAAAACAAGAACATTTAAAGGATTTCTGTGCAGCCACGTTATCATAGCAAGGTTTTTTTATTTTTTTTTTAAATTCCGGAAATACGGGTCCCACAGAGAAAACTACGGAATTAATTACAAAATAACGTCTCTTCTGATGTTATTTGCGAAGTTGTTCGGAACGTACTGATTTAATTATTCGAATACAACAACTAATGTAGTCTACCATGAAATTTTCCAACATTTGGCATTTGGAATGATATAGACTATTTTCGTTAATTCTACAATTATGTTTCTTCAATTTGATTGTAAACCCTTTTCAAATTTGATAACTATTTCCATTTTATAGCGATATTTATATTGTTTGCTTTTTATTATTTCCCATATATTGCATTTATTATATACTACTCCTATATACTATATACTATGTTTCATGTTATAAAACCGAATTTGTGGGGTTTTTATCACATATTTAAAACATGTGCAAGTTTCAATCCCTTGCAAATTTAGCACGTGTTTTATTCTACTATCAATATATAAAAGAATTACAAATTAAAATATCCATGTATATTACTTACCATTTTTTAAATATTTGCAGTGATTTCAGTGATTATAAATTCATACTCATGCAAATTGCACGGGTTGAAAACTAGTTTGTCTTAAACTCAAGACGAGTCAAATAAATATCACTTGTATATATAAAAATGCATACGGATTAGGGAATATCAATATATTTGTCTTATATATACACAAGTGGTATGATACTTGATCCTTCTTATACTTAAGACGGATAGTGCCGTCTTAAATGAAAATTTGTGTCGAGAATACTCGTACTGCCATATTTACCAAGTTTTCAATTTGTGTATATTTGGGTCATTAATTTAGATAAGGTTACTTTGGTCAAATTTAATTGTAAGAATAGTAATTACATAATGTTTTAGTTTTTTAGCCAATTTGTCATAAATCTTCACTTTTTTTAGCAATTTGTCATAATCTATAGTTTTTTTGCCAATTTGGCAAATGACCTCCACTTTTTTTACCAATTTGGTTGTTTGGCCCATGGAATACACAAAACCATTGCCACTTTGCCAGTCTATGATTTGTTATTTGTACAAAAAAAAAAACAAACCAAAACCACTATATACTAAAGAGCATAACTTAAAATGGTAAGACCACCCCCAAGCAAGGTCACCAACTGGGTCGTGACCTTGTCGGGTCACGTTAATGACTCCTTAAACTAGGATTAACAAGTTGATTTTGGTGACCCTGAGTTGAGAATGGTAATGTTGTTGGTGACCCGGTAGGTGGCGGCTTCTGATTGCTTGGATACAATTAAAGAGGACAAACCAAAGCAAATGTCAGCCCCTCCCTGCCATTTCTGCGGAAAATAAAAGAAGAAAGAAAACCAAACAATTTATAAATTAAATTTGAATTACATCTTAAATTGAAATAAAAAAACAGGAGCATATAAAAAAAAGTTTTATTTTTTAATTGTTTGCAAAATGAACTCAATCTTGATATATTTTGACCTATTTTGAAATCGACGACAAAATCAAAATCAAAGACTTAACAAATTTGCAAAAACGATTTCACTAAATAATCAAAAGAATATACCTAAGTCAAGGAAGAAAATAAAAAAACAAGGATTTACCTACTTGTTGAAGCCTTGAAGGTTAACTGATTGTTGATGGTGAAACCCAGTCGTCTGAAGAAATCACCTTCATCAATCTCGCGAAATAAACCCTAAATCTGGCAAAATTGATCCCAATAATTAATCCCAAAATTAATCCCTAAATCTGGCGAAAATAAACCCTAAAACGATCGAAAAAATTAATCCCCACATCGAAATAAAACCCACATCGTTTGGGTTGGTGAGATGAATGTGTGGATAGATGAATAAATCGTTTTTTGTGAAAAATTTGGATCTTGGAAACCCAGAAAATGAAGAACAAATTAATGATTAATTGAAGATTTTGGGGAAAAAAGTGGGTTGAAGACGAAGATTTTGGGTAAAAAAAGTTAATATAATCTGCTTTGATTATTTGATTTGGTTTTGGGGATTGGGAGTAATTATTTTGATAAGGTTGAATTAGTTTGGGGGTAGTGGGTTAAAGACTTAAAGTTACGTTAACCACCTAACTTCTTTTTTTTTTTTTTTTTTCAATTTTTATTATTGGTGTCTTTATTTTTACGATTTCGGTTACGGCCATCAAATATAATCGTTTGAATTATTAACGATGGTTAGACTATATATGTCGGGTGTACTTCAATTTTAACCGTTCGATTGGATATAACCGTTTATCAATGTAATTGTTTTTTACTTTTTTTTTTCTATTTATCATCGGGACTAAATTTTTTATTTTAATTAAAGACATTCATCAAATTTTTTTATTTATCATATTGCAGTATTATTTTTATTACGATATTTACAAAATTAGAAAATTAAGTTATTTAAAATTTGTTAGTAAATAATAATTGAAAAATTAAGAGAGAGATTTTGGTGGGGTAGTGAATGTGTTAAATGATTGGAAATGTTGGAAAGTGGAAAAATGATTGGGTTGGTGACCTAGGTCGTGACCTTCTGCTTGGGAGGGTAAAAGTGGGTCAAGATTAATAAGGTGCGATTAAAAGGAAAAATTTTGGTGACCCGATTAAGGTGACCTTCTGCTTGGGGATGGTTTAAGAATTGTTTTGTTTCTACTTAAATTAGTACGTAAGATGTAAGAATTATTTTTTGTTTAGAGGATTTTATCTTAGTACTACTTAAAAAGATTTCATAATATTTTAGTAACTGTGCATATATGTATTTTTTCTGATCTTTTAATATTTATAAGTTATATTTTAATTTATAATGTCAAAACACAAAATTAACAGAATTTATATGTATACTTTTGAGCAATATTGTATTTTTTTAACTTAATGTCTAAGTGAACAAGCTCAAATTTTTTAAAATAAAACTTATAATCTTTAAAACAAAACTTAAAAACTTTATAATAAAACTCAAAAATTACATAAACAGTTGTACTACATCAAAGGTATAATTTATGAACTGAAAAATATAGTATGCACTAAAAATTTACAAATTCAAATTTTTCACGTTTCACCATAATAAATCCATGGGTAGTTGGGGACTAAGGAAGAATTAGGTGAAATTGTAGAGCTCCAAAGTTTCTTAAGAAAAGTCACAAGAACAAACGACCAAAACCATAATATAGGTGTATAATAGATTATCTACATTAAATAATACTTAAACAATGCTTAATGCTAGCATGTGACAATGACGAAAAAATAACGGAACAGAAAAAAAAAAAAATCAATGTCAGTTTATCTTAAACAATACCGGCAGTGAAATACCAAAAAAAAAAAAAATAGGCTTGCGTAAATAAAAGATAAATTGTGTCGTTTAAGATTCATTTTGCCTAAGATTTTTCTAATTTATGGCTCATTTTTATAAGAAAGATTCAAAAGTTGGATTATTAGTGTTAAAAGTAAAAGATTAAGTTTTTCTTTTCGAAAGAATAGTGAAGGTTGAGTTATTTTGTTAAATTTAACTATTACTAATTAGATATAACTTTTGACTTTCATTTCATAAATTTATTAAATAAATTGTATTTTAAAAATTACTAACCCCCCCATGATTTTTCACGGTACACTAGTTACGTTGTACTGTACTAACCTCGCGCATACACAAAAAGGCTAAATTGGTTGAGATAGCTATTTAGTACAGTATCTATACAGAGAAAGAGGTTACCAAGATCTGTCACTAGCACCATCTGTTACCATTTAGGCATTTACCTATGTCTAAAGTCCTCCACAAATTCTCATTTGTGACATGCACTATCCGTCACTTTGGAGTGACGGATACCATTTTACCTCACAAAGTACCTACTTTTTCTCTCTCTGCAACACTGTTCATGTGATCCCCTTTCTCCACTAACCCATTTTATTACCATTTTTACTCACAAATTATCCGTCACAAATGGTAACCCGTCACAAGGGAGACCAATTGAAAGTCCACAGCTATGGTGAAACCTACTCGGATCCAACTGTGGGCGGAAACTCTAACACGCAACAAAACAAGTACTCAGATCCAACTGTGTGGTCGAAAACTCACATAATAAGCATGCAGTACTACACATACATATTAATTTCTTCCCCCTCCGCCTTTTCACAATGTAAAAGGTTCTTACCTTGGCAAATTTGTTATCTTCTAAAGGCCATACCGAAACCTGATACAATCGAAAACAGGCCTGAATGCTATGTCAGTCTGAGAGATGACTGTCAACTCGGCTGTTCTACCATCAGTCAGACTCACACCACCTGTTCCAGCCACTCGGCTGCCAACTCTATTTCATCAAAACTCCTCTAGGACCGCATAAGAACAGAATTAATTACCACCGGCCAGCCTTTTCAATGGTCCAAGACCTACTCATGTACTCCCTTCATCTCAATCATTTATTTACCTTTCATTAAATACCCCTCACAGAGAATACAAAAGGTAAGCAAATGAATGGGACGGAGGGAGCATAAACTTAAGTTCGTCAAAGACACTGCCAGAATTATAGAAAATGCCATTGAATCAGATGCTTTTTAAACCGCTACAACATTCAATAGTGCCCCCAAGCTGCTTCTTACAGAAACTCCACCACGATTAACATTAACATCATCGGGATGAAGAAAGAAAACCCAGTTACAGCTTTAAAATAGAGAACGGATTCTTTTCCAGCATTTCTCTTTCCAAAAAAAAAATATAAGAGAATGGAAACCCTAGTACACTTCTACACAACAATCTCTTGAAACCCTTGGAAGCATCAATAGGTCCTTACAAATCTCCAGTTCCTCCTCCGGATCAAGACCAGCAATTGTATTAACAACCAACCTCTTCAGGACACCCGCATTTCTAAGAAGATGCCCCATAAGTAACAATGGACCATCATGCCCACAAAAGTCACGCACTTCAATCACTTGGACATGACATGAAAAGGGATCTAGAGGTATATCTAAAAGTGACACTAAGTCATAGTTGCAGTCATTCGGATAGTAGTCATTTGGACAATGACAGCAATGAAAGCCCTAGAAAACAAATTTAACAAAGTGAGAAAGGTACTGCTAAAAGGTAAACAAAAACTAAAAACCGGTTACAACGAAAAACTGTGTCATGCATATTCATGTGGAAGGCAGTCTCACCCAAGCATTTGGGTTAGTTATGAATTAACAAAGCCGTTATTGGTTGATGCTAACCGTTTCAAAGATGAGAGTTTCAAGTTGAGGAGATTTGGCAAGCAGACTAGTTACATATTCCCACACATCATAGCGACAGTCAGCAATGTGTAATCTTGACAGGTTATGAAAATCAGGCATTTGCTCGTCATCATCTAGCTTCAGAAGAATCTGTACCAAGACAAATTTTAATAAATAGAACGCTGAAAATATGTTTCCATTTTCAATACAGCAAAATACTCTATTACTCCCTCTGTCCCGGTCAATTGTTGTCTTTTGGTTTTGACACAAAGACCAAGGATAGAGAAGGCCAATAACTAAATGACAAGTGGAACAAATTGAATGAGAATGATCAAATTACTCACCAAATTCATTCTTAAAATAGAAAGGACAACAAATGAATGAGACACCCAAAATGGAAAAGGACAACAAATGACCGGGACAGAGAGAGTATATGGCTTCAAATTATCATGGAACAAAGTAACATGACTTTAATAAAGTGATTCTTTAAAATGTGAGTTAGAAGTCTTGTTTTTTTTATGCAGTTTCTGTATGGGTCAGCCGTAAATAGCTAGTGTTGTAAACACAAATCAAATACATATACCTGTGCTGAGTCCATTTCAAAACGTAATTTTGTAGCTTTATAGGCAGCGGCTTTTAGGAGTTCACGTTCATACTCGACTGTACCTTCATTCCTATCAAGATCATCATATGCACTACACTTGAAAACTAGCTCTGCCCTTACAAAAGAGCAAGAATATTTCCACGACGGAACAATTTTCACACCAATATTTGAATTGTAAGCTAAATATGAAAGATTAGGGGCGTCAATCTCAAATGTACCAAGCGAAAAATAGCAATGCTCTATAGTTAGCATTTTGAGTAATCCAGTACAATAAATTACGCGACCTTCAGTTTCGTAGTTGCAATATTTGAGAGTCAATTCTTCAAGCAATTCACAGCTAGACAGCAATCTTTCCATTGAATTAGAATCAAAGAATACAATGAGCTCCAGATGAAGGATCTTCAGTTTTGGCAACGAGGCTGATAAAGGGATTTCAATATAAGACCAACCACAATCTATAAATTTCAAATTCTCGAGTGTATCACACATGAAAAAGCCATCATAATCAGGCACATTATCAATACGATCAGTACGATAAGTACGATAAGTACGATCAGCAATCTCGTAATGAAGCTGTTGCACACCCTTTTGTAATACATTCCTAAACCATCGATTAAAGTCTGAAGCATTATAGGTGCCTTTACAGACTAGACTGAATTTCTTGATGGGTGAGCTTTGGTGTAATTCCAAAACATTATCAACAAAATCCTTAAACCTTCGAGTTGCTTCTACTCTCTCATTTTGTTCCGGATGACCAAAACATGGTGCATCATCAAAAGAAAGGCAAGTCGTCAATGTAAAAAGGTATCGCCATCTTGTTGATAGAATACTTGTGCTCACAGCACACCTAGTTGGTAGAAATGAAAGTATGTGACCAAGCAGTTCATCAGGTAAACTGCTGATCATATCCAAATAATGCCCACATATTGGGTCTTCTAGACGTTTACCAAGTTTCATAGGTGGTCTCATGGTCTTTACAGGACTCTACCTGAAATGTAATGCAATTGCAGGCAAAATCAAGGGATAACCATGCTCGTTATACATAAACTTATTGAGAACTGAGCAACCAAGATCATCAGTTTTCCAAAAAAAAGAAATAGTCAAGGAGAACATCTGATCAAATGGATTTTTAGCAATCTTCAGTTGAGTTTGTTGTTACAGAACGATTTTTAACATATTTAATAAAACAGGACATGAACAAAGTAAAAAACTGAACCATATTACCAGTATGTACTGATTGGAACTCCAGTTGAGATTCTTCTTCCTCCTTGATTCTAATGATTTTTTACCAAAAAAAACTGATTGGAACACCAGTCACATTAAGGTGCAATGACTTAGTAGTACTCCACCAAATCTATCGCCGGCTTTGACTTTAATCAACCTTTCTCCTGTTGATATATTTCTCACAAACAATGAACGGGTAAACGAATGATTTGGACGGAATAAATAATAGGTAGAACTTTGCTGTCGATTGATTGACAAAGTCAGAGATTAGGAATGAATGTACGATAGAACTACACAAACATTATATTAACGTGCTATCGACAAAGTCTACGTAGCTAGAGATTAAATGTTAGTAGTAGTCAGTAGTCACAATTCTTAAGATCTTATTCATTTAACAAAGTCTGAACATTTTTTAATACAATGAAGTAAATTGGCAGGAATTTAGTAAATGGAAGGACCATAAAAGTTGAGGAAGAAAAGGTAAGTACCTCAAGCAGCTTCCTACAGAAACTTCACCGCGATTTATAATAGCATCATCAGAGCACAGTCTATACAAAACAGAATTGATCACTAGGTGGCAGGCGCTACTTGAGCCATTCAGGGAGCTAATACGACCTGGCGTAGAACGCTTCGAAGGTTGCATCAAATCTGCATTTACAAGGGGGCAACTCCTTGAATGAACGAAGCAGTTCAACAGTCTAATGGAATGCATATATGTAAGGAAGAAAAACCCGGCCTAGAGGGAGTACTAGGGGGTAAATAAAAGGACCGTCTCAGTAAATATGTGTTTATATCACCAAGTTTGTATATATATAGAAGGGAAGTAATGAATCCGCGAATGCAAAAGGTACCTACCATCTCTTTCAAAAAAAACAAAATGAAATCTAATCACCAAAAAAATGAATCGGCCTTAAACAATGAAATCTAATCACCAAAAAAATGAATAGAGACCACCATCTCTTTCAAAAAAAAATGTACATACCTTACATGGTGAAACCTAATCATTAAGGGAGAACAAGGAGTATAATGAAGTAATGAACTAAAGTACGCAGAATGTTCAACATTAATGAACGTAATAGATAAGAGAGAATGGATAAACTGGTCGCTCTATGTATGATTGTCCAAATTTAACACGATAAGAGGATCACTATTTTCTTTTCAAATCCTTCCATTTCTATCTCTTTTGAATCCTCTAAATAAGTGATTTTTTTTTGCACGAAATTTGTCAGTATTGAGGTCCAATTCTATCTTCGAGATGTTCTTCTTACGCTAGTTCATTTCTACACGACAATCTCTTGAAGCCCTTGGAAGCATCAACAGGTCCTTACTGATCATCAGTTCATCCTCCCAATCAAGATCATCGATTGTATCAACGACCAACTTCTTCAGAACACTCGCATTTCTAAGAAGATGCCCCATAAGTGCCAGTGGACCCACATGTCCACAAAAGTCACGCACTTCAATCACTTGCACTAGACATGAAAAAGGGTCCAGAGGTAAATCTGAAGGAGACAGTGAATCACATAAGCAGTCGTCTGGACAGCGGACATTTGAACAATGGCAACAATGAAAGCCCTGCAAACAGATTCATGAAGTGAGAAAAATACCCTTAAGAAGAAAAAACGGCTACAAATAAAAACACTGTTAAACAGATTCTTGTGTAATGCGTTCTCACACAAGCATTTGGTTTGATAATGAAAAAAGCTATTATTAATTGGTGCTAACCGTATCAAAGATGACAGTTTTAAGTTGAGGAGATTTATCAAGCAGGCTTGTCACATATTCCCACGCAAAATAAGGACAATCTTCAAGGCATAATTCTGTCAGGCTATGAAAATCAGGCATTTGCTCCTCCTCATCTAGCATTAAAACAATCTGTACCATGACCAATATTTATTAATTTAAAGATGAAAATATGTTCCCATTTCCAATGAAGGCAAAGACTCACTACTCTGTCTCTCAATAATGAATCACTAAAGTTTCTACATTTTGCTTCTATTAAAGATGAGTTAGGAGTCATTGCATATTCTCAATGTATTTATGTATGTTTAGTCTGTAAACAGTCCGCGTTACAAATACAGGAGCAAGGCGTTGTGCATACGCCGATTCCCTAGTCCGCCATTTATAGTATTCGTTCAAGTGATAATGTTCCCAATATGTGAGGAATATAAGGGGAATAAGTGGTAAATAAGCGGTAAATACAAATCATATATATACCTGTACTGAGTCCATTTGAAAACGTAATTCTGTGGTTTTACCGGCAGCAGCGCTTAGAAGTTCATGCTCACACTCAACTGTATCTTCATTAGTAACAAGTTCATCATATGCACTGTGCTTGAAAATTAGCTCCGCCCTGACAAAAGAGCACGAGTATTTCCACGACGGAACAATTTTCACACCAATATTTGATTTGTAAGTCAAATATGCAAGATTAGGGGCATCAATCTCAAATGTACCCAACAAAAAACAACAATCTTCTATTTTTAGCACTTTGAGTATATCGCTACTATGAATTGCATGACCTTGAGTTTCACACTCGCAATAACTGAGAGTCAATTCTTCAAGCAATTCACAGCAAGACAACAACCTCTCCATTGAATTAAAATCAAAGAATACGATGAGTTCCAGGTGAAGGATCTTCAATTTTGGCAACGAGGCTGATAGAGGAATTTTAATATAATACCCACAATGTATAAATTTCAATTTCACCAGTGTTTCACACATGAAGAAGCCATCATAATCAGGCAAGAAATCAGTATCGATATAATTAGCAAGCTCGTAATGAAGCTCTTGAACACCCTTTTGTAGCGCACTACAAAACCATCGATTGAAATCTGAAGCATCATAGGTTCCTTGACAGACTAGACAAAATTTCTGCAATGGCGAAATTTCGTGCAAGTCCAAAACTTTGTCAACAAACTCCTTAAACCTTCGAGTTCCTTCAATTATCTCATTTTGTTCCAGATGACCAAAACATTGCGCATCATCAAAAGAAAGACAAGTCGTCAATGTAAAAAGGTATCGCCATCTTGTTGATAGAATACTTGTGCTCACAGAACACCTTGTTGGCAGAAACGAGAGAATGTGACCAAGCAGTTCATCAGGTAAACTGCTGATCCTATCCAAACAATTCCGACTTATTGGGTCTTCTAGATGTTGACCAAGTTTCATAGGTGGTCTGATGGTCTTTGCAGGAGTCTACCTGAAATATAATGTAGGATGAAATAAGGGATAACAATGCTAAAGAAGCGCATTCTAAGGAACCAGGAGACTGCCGGGCGATTAATGCTTTCCCCGTCTCATTTCGGATATTTGAGAGAAGGTTTTGATACTTATTCTCTGCTAGGCTGCAAGAAGCACTCCTTCTCAATCCCATCCCCCGACCAACTTAGACTTGCCAAAATCAAAAATAAACATAAATTACATAATACACCAATTTCAGCATTTTCTCATGTGCTTCCATTTCAGAACTGAAGATAATAAAATGCAAGGGGATTCAGAGGTAACCAACAAAAGAAATTGAACAATACTCTCTCCGTCCCAATCATTTGTTTACCTTTGATTAAAATACCCCACAAAGAATACAATTGGCAAACAAATGAATGGGACGGAGGGAGTTAAAAAGACATAAGCTAAGTGAAAACTGAAAACAGATTACCAGTATCAATATGAAATAATGGGGTTGAGATCCCTCTTCCTTCTTGACCAAAAGCCTGATTGCCAAATTTTGAAGGATTCCACTTGCTTCCTACTAACTTATTAATTCGTTCATCACATATATTGCCGGCTTTGACTTTTGTTATACAAGTTGGCTTTAACAAATTTTCAATGGGACTTGGTATACCCTTACCGTAACCGAACCTCAACACTTGGACACACACCCATGCTTCCTACTTACTTATCTCATTCATGATACGATTTCAACATTAATGATCATAAAGGCAACTTCAGTTCTGTTTTCTCGGTCAGCTTAACGGAATTTATGAGGAAATTTCAGAAAACCGATGATTACAGTGAAATTTAAGCAAGATCAACTTCCTCCATGTCAACAGTGTCAAATTTACGCAAGATCAACTTCTTTAAGGATCCGACATTTCTGAGAAGAAGCCCCACATATATAATGAATACTCGGAGCCACAAAAGTGACTTCATTTGGAGGTGATTCGGAACCGTCATAGTGGTCAAGGCCCTAAAATAGAGAACTGATGAGCTCCTATTTCTATTAAGTTTTGGCACCATTTTGAGATCATTTGGTAACATTTAGGGTGGTTTTTGACGATTTTTACATTGTTTAACCAATTCCGAATGCTTCACCATTTAGCATGAATTCAAGTGAAGATTAAGAAGCCAAGAGATCGAGAGAAGTGTCCAAGGAAGAGCCAAGAACAAGCTTGAAAAAATACCACGAGAAAGCCTTCCAAAGAATCAAAGAAAGCACGAAAGAAAGACGCGTTCCAGGACCAAACTCGCACCGTGCGAGTTTTCCAGGCCCAGAACTCGCACGGTGCGACTTTTCTGGGATTGTTCCCGTTTTGTATTACGGGCTTCTCTTGTGTTAAGCCCATGATTTTTAGGTTACTTTAGACTATATATAGGATGTTTTGTTCTAAGTTAAGACATCTTATGCCACTTTTAATTAATCAAGTTGTAATTTGGGAATATTTTCATATTTTTGAATTGGGTTTAGATCTAAGCATGGAGAACTAATCTCCCTTTCTTAATCCGACTCAAAGGCTTAATCTTTGGTTGTAAGACTCCCTAATCTTTCCTTAATTATTATTATTGTTCTTAATCTCTTGTGTTTAATTGCTTAATTTTGGAATCCTTGTTTGATTATTGTTATTAAGTGTGATTTCCTTGTTACATAATCTTTCCAAGTTCCTTAATTTATTGTTGTTGGGTTTATTAAGTGTGATTTCCTTGTAATCCCATGTTGCAACAACTTGTTATTAGACTAATGAATGTGATTTCTTCTTGGTTTAATTAACATTTGAGAGATTAAGTTGTGATTGCTCATTAATTGTGATTTCATTGTGAGTAATTCCACCTATTAGATTCATATTGCTTCATCTTCTTGTTAATGAATCTATGTGTGTGATTTCCACTAGAGGAGTTGATAAGTTGGGTCAATCATTAAGTGTGATTTCCTTGTGATTGACTTCTAATTAAGGGAATTTGGAGATTTAATCTCACTAATAGGACAATAATATTTGATTAGAAGGATTGATTGAGAGGTTTTGTCAACTAAAGTGCCTAACTTTGGGTCGGGTTAAGTCTCTCTTAAAATTGATTAATTTCCATCTTAAAACTCTCTTACTTGATTACTTGTTGCATACTCTTGTTTGAATTTCCTTTAATTGTCCTTGAAAACTCAACCCCCCCCCCCCTCCCCTTTTTACATATTTGTTGTTATTGTTGTCACAATTGTTCTAATTGCTCTTTTAATTTCACTATTGCAAAACCTATCTTCTCTTGGGTTCGATCTCTTGCTTGCTATTTTCCTAGTTTATAATTAGTGCTAATTAGTGTGTTTAGTGGTATATAAATTGTTAATTTGGCCGTCTTTTAGTGCGACATTTTAGGCGTGTCAAGTTTTGGCGCCGTTGCCGGGGAAGGTAACGGTTTTGCTAGTGTGTTATTTGTGTTTTAGGATAGTTGTGTTAGTTAATCTTTGTTTCTTGTTGTTAGTGTCTTGTTCATCACTTGTGTGAACTTTTTGATTGTGTGCTCTTGTGTAGAGTTGTTTATGGTCAATACTAGGAATTCGAGTGAACCACTTTTTCCATACAATCCGGAGATTCAAAGATCACTTGCTTGGATAGGAGGAGGTATTAAAAGAGGCAACCCGGTTATTGAAGAAATTGATCCCGTTTTCAACAAGACCAAAGAGAAGATAACAACATCCCTTTTGAACAACCCATACCCATACAAATCATCATGGGTGATCGTGAAGACGGGAATCCACACCAAGATGGCGAGAGAGAGAATCCACCAAGGCCTAGAACCATTAAGGAACTTACCGCCCCAGATCTCACACAAGTGCCCTTGTGTATCTCATTTCCGGTCTTGGCGGAAAATGCCACCTTTGAGTTGAAGTCCGGGCTCATTCACCAATTGCCCCAATTCCATGGGCTTAGCACGGAAGACCCCAACAAGCATCTAAACAAATTTCATGTGGTTTGCTCAAGCATGAAACCTAATGGGGTTACCGATGAGCAACTTCAACTAAGGGCCTTCCCTTTTTCACTCAAGGACGCGGCAAATGATTGGCTTTATTATCTCCCTACCGGGAGCATCACCACTTGAAATTTAATGAAGAAGGCTTTCTTAGAAAAGTATTTTCCCGCTAGTCTCTCATCTCAATTGAAGAAAGAAATAAGTAATGTTGAACAAATGGATGGAGAGAACTTGTATGAGTATTGGGAGAGGTTTAAACAACTTCTTTCTAGTTGCCCATACCATGGGTATACCGACCACAACCTTCTCTTGAACTTTTGTGGTGGTCTACTTGAGGATGATGCTAGGATGATTAAAGCCGCTACCTAAGGAGGGATTGAATATATGTCGGTCCAAGAAGCAAATGAGTTGATTGAAAGGTTGGTAGGAAGCTCTAGGAATTTTGGGAGGAGAATTAGGAAGACAAGTGGGACATCCTCTTCAAGGCAAAGCTCCAACCATATGGAGGAGAAAGTTGATTTTCTTACCAATTTGGTGAAGGAACTAACAAAAGGAGGTGGAAGTGCTTCTCATGTGAAATTTTGTGGTCTTTGTAATGATCCAACTCATCCCACCGATGGGTGTCCATCTTTGAAAACGGAGGAGGCAATTGAAGCGGTGAAGGCTATTGGGTTTAAGAAGTTTGACCCCTATTCCAACACTTACAATGAATGGTGGAAATCTCATCCAACTATGGGTTGGGGTGGAAACCAAAACCAAAACCAAAATAAAAAAGGGCCTTTCAAACTCTTCCTTTCAAAAGCCAAATCAAAATCAAAACCAATCACAAAATTCCTTGGAAGAAATGATGAAAACACTTACCATGAATCAAATGGCAATGCAAAACAATACCAAGAAATTTCAAAATGCCGTGCTTCAACAAAACCGACTCACCGACTCTAGGTTTGTTAACCTTGAGACCCAAGTTGGTCAAATCCTCACTATACTCAATTCTCAACCCACCCAAGGATGGAGTCTCCCTTCTCACACCATTCCTCCACCCACCAAGGAACAAGCAAAAGCGGTCTCTTTGAGGAATGGTAGAGAGTTGGTAGAGGCACCCAAGGGTCCTAAGAAGACAAGACCACCTCCTATTGTTCATGAAGTGGAGGTTGTGGTTGAAGATGAAATTGAAGTGGTAGTGGAACAAGGGGAAGCATATACACCTCAACAAGTAAGGGTGGATGAACCGCTTCCGGAATATGAGCCACAAGCTCCATTTCCAAGTGCTTTGAATGATACAAGGATAGTTGACAAGAAAACTTCAAGCCTTTATGATATCTTTCGTAAAGTGGAGGTAAACATTCCTCTCCTTGATCTTCTTAGTAGTGTGCCCAAGCATGAAAAATTTTTGAAAGAGTTGTGCACTACTAAGAGGACCAACAAGGCAAAAAGCATGAAAAAGGTAAGGGCTAGTGAACATGTGTCGGCAATTTTTAAAAAACGGTTGCCACAAAAATGTAGTGACCCGGGCATGTTCATCATCCCTTGTAAAATTGGTGAATTGGATTGTCAACATGCTATGCTTGATTTAGATGCATCTATTAATGTCTTGCCCAATTACCTTTATGAGTCACTCAAGCTAGGGCCTTTGAAACCGACTCGTACGGTCATTTCTTTGGTCGATAGGTCCAATATCTATCCTAAGGGGGTTGTGGAAGATGTCTTGGTGAAGGTGGGGGAAATGCTTTTCCCCGCCGACTTCTATGTGATTGAAATGGAACCCGAGAAAGGCTTCACTCCCATTTTGTTGGGAAGGCCATTCATGAGAACTTCCAACACCAAGATTGATGTATCTAGTGGACGCCTCACAATGGAATTTGAGGGGGAAAAGATTGAGTATAGCATACATGAGGCTATGAAATACCCATCCGAGACTTCATCCTTGTGTTTTCTTGAAATTTTTGAGCCAATTGTGCAAACCGTGTATGAATTGTGCAAAGTTGATGCATTAAATGTTGTTTTGACTAATGGATTGGTTGGAGAGGATACGGGGTATGCTTTGTCTTGTAATTTGCAGGAAACAATCAAGGACCTAGAGGAAAATCCCCCAATGGAAGAATGGGAAGAAAAGGAAGAAATCCGGAAGGCAGCAGCAAACTCGCACCGTGCGAGTTTTCCAGCTCCAGAACTCGTACGGTGCGAGTTCTCCCCTGTCCAGGAAATTTTCTTCCTTTCTTCCAACTTGTTAGAAGAGCTACCAAAAGAGAAACCCGTTCCCTCTATTGTCAAGCCTCCTATTGTTGAATTGAAACCCTTACTAAGCAACTTGAAGTATGCATTTCTAGGAAATGAAGAAACTTTACCGGTAATTATTTCAAGCAAGCTTACTAAGGAGCAAGAAGAGACTCTCATCCGGGTTCTTAAGCAACACAAAGAAGCAATTGGGTGGACAATGGCCGACATCAAAGGCATTATTCCTACTTTATGCATGCACCGAATTCTTCTTGAAGATGAAGCAAAGCCCGCCCGACAACCACAAAGGTGTTTGAACCCCCCAATGATGGACGTTGTGAAGAAAGAGGTACTCAAACTCCTTCATGTAGGTATGATCTATCCTATCTCCGATAGTCAATGGGTTAGTCCAACCCAAGTTGTCCCAAAGAAATCCGGGCTAACGGTAGTCGAGAATCATGAAGGTGTTTTAACCCCCACTCGAGTTCAAAATGGGTGGCGGGTATGTATCGACTACCGTAGGCTCAATGTCGTGACCTGAAAAGATCACTTCCCGCTTCCCTTCATGGATCAAATGTTGGAGAGGTTAGCGAGAAAAGCTTTTTATTGCTTTTTGGATGGCTACTCGGGTTATTTTCAAATCCCAATTGCACCCGAGGACCAAACAAAAACAACCTTCACATGTCCCTTTGGAACGTTTGCCTATAGAAAGATGCCTTTCGGTCTTTGTAATGCTCTGGGAACGTTCCAAAGGTGCATGATGAGTATCTTTTCGGATCATGTTGAGGACTTTATTGAGGTATTCATGGACGATTTCACCGTTCATGGCCAATCTTTTGAGGATTGTTTGAGTCATCTCACTTGGGTCTTGAAGAGATGTATTGATACCAACCTCGTTCTCAACCATGAGAAATGTCATTTCATGGTTGATGAAGGAATAGTCTTGGGACATGTGATCTCCTCTAGGGTGATTGAGGTTGATAAGGCCAAGGTCGATACCATTCGCACCTTGCCTTATCCTACTAACGTGCGTGAAGTGAGATCTTTCCTAGGACATGTCGGGTTCTACCGGCGTTTTATTAAAGATTTCTCCAAGATTGCCGCTCCTCTATGCAAGCTACTTCAAAAGGATTGTGAATTTGTCATGAGTGAAGAATGCAAGGGAGCTTTTGATATGCTCAAGGAGAAGCTTATTTCGGCACCTATAATTCAACCTCCCAATTGGAAAGAACCGTTTGAGATAATGTCGGACGCAAGAAATTATGCCCTTGGCGCGGTACTTGGCCAAAGGGTAGGAAGAACATCTCATGTTATTCAATATGCATCGACAATGATGAATGAGGCTCAAAGAAACTATACAACTACCGAGAAAGAATTTCTTGCGGTGGTGTTTGCTTTAGATAAATTTCGACCTTATATTCTTGGAGCCAAGGTCATCATCTTCACGGATCATGCCGCCTTAAGGCATTTGGTGAACAAGAAGGAGTCCAAGCCCCGTTTGATGAGATGGGTGCTACTTTTGAGTGAGTTTGACGTTGAACTCAAAGACAAGAAGGGCACAACTAATACGGTGGCGGATCACCTAAGTCGAATCGTACAAGAAAAGACTCAAGAAATCTTGGAATCACCAATACAAGCTTCCTTTCCAGATGACACACTCCTAGCATTGTCATCCATTGAGCCATGGTATGCACATATAGTCAACTTTTTGGTCTTACAAGAGTTTCCAAAGGGTCTTTCACGCTCTCAACGGGACAAGATCAAGAGTGATGCCAAATACTATGTGTGGGATGACCCATATATTTGGAAATTTTGTGCCGATCAAGTTATTAGGAGATGTGTCCCGGATACCGAAATCCTTTCAATTCTTAAGTTTTGTAACGAGTATGCTTGCGGTGGGCATTCTGGAGCCAAGAAAACGGCTAGAAAAGTCTTGGAAAGCGGTTTCTTTTGGCCCACATTATTCCGAGATGCTCATGCTATGGTGAAGACATGTGATAGATGCCAAAGAGTTGGCAACATTTCAAAAAGAGGAGAAATGCCACAAACTCCCATGATCTATTGTGAAATATTTGATGTGTGGGGTATTGACTTTATGGGACCATTTCCCGCATCTTGTGGCAATATTTATATACTTTTGGCGGTGGACTATGTCTCCAAGTGGGTGGAGGCTAAAGCCACCAAGACCGATGATGCAAAGGTAGTTGGAGAATTCATCAAAACCAACATCTTTTCTCGGTTTGGTTTCCCAAAAGCCTTGATAAGCGACCGTGGCACACACTTTTGCAACAAAGCCATTGGAGCTCTTCTCAAAAAGTATGGAGTACTTCATAAAGTATCAACCGCCTATCACCCCCAAACCAACGGTCAAGCCGATGTTTCTAATAGGGAGATTAAGGCTATCCTTGAGAAGACGGTGAATCCCGACCGCAAGGATTGGAGCTTGAGGTTGGATGATGCCTTGTGGACGTATCGCACGGCTTACAAAACGCCAATCGGGATGTCACCTTACCGCTTACTTTTTGGGAAATCATGTCATCTACCCGTGGAGGTTGAACATCGAGCTTATTGGGTAGTCAAGTCGTTCAACTTGCAAATGAATGAAGCGGGCCTTCATAGAAAACTTCAACTTCAAGAATTGGAAGAAATTCGGAATGATGCTTATGAAAATGCTTCCATTTATAAGGCAAGAACAAGAGCATGGCACGATAATATGATTTCAAGAAGAGTGTTTCAAGTGGGAGAGAAAGTCTTACTCTTTCAAAATCGGCTTAGACTTTTCTCCGGGAAATTGAGGTCTAGGTGGATGGGACCATATGAAGTGGTTCGTGTCTTCCCATATGGAGCAATTGAAATCAAATGCTTGAAATCCGGGAAAGTTTTGAAAGTGAATGGGCAAAGGCTTAAGCATTATCATGAAGGAATTGAAGTGGGTGAAGTGGAAACACTCCACCTTGTTGATCCAATTTACTCAAATTAATGAAGATGCAACTTTGTCGAGCCATCGACGTTAAATAAACGGCAAAATTTTGTAAATATTTCCTTCCCTTGCATATTTAAAGTCCGCATTGCATTGTCTTTATTGCATTTTTTATGTTTAAATTAATTTCATCCTTTAATTCTCGCATTATAAATTAAATCATTTGCATTTTCATTAATGTTTTTGGCATGTTAGGACGGTTTAATGTGTGTTTTAGTGATAGGATACCAACTCAAGGGCATATGTGAAGAAAGGAAGGAAGAATGATGTGTAAAAGGATTGGCTAAAGTGGAGAATTAAGCAACAAAAAAAGCCACTTCCAGCAGCAAAGTCGCACGGTGCGACTTTTCTGAGAGCCTTTCTCGCACCGTGCGAGTTTTTGAAGAGACATGCATTTCAGCCTCAATTCCCACGACATCCTCATTTGTTCTTCCCCAATTCCTTTAGCATTCACACTCCCTCTTCACACTAACCCTAAACCCCTAAAAATCACCCATCAAAACCTTATCAAATCATCAAAATCAAGCAATTTACCTTCAAGTTTTATCAACTTTCATCTCCCAACATCAATTTGGGCAAGGTAAATTGCAGAAAATTCACAAAACCATCATCATTTTCGACTTAGGGTTTCGAGTAATTGAACAATTGAAGATTTCTGGGTTGCAAATTGGATTGAAGGGACGACTTTAAGCATTTTGGGATAGCATTCATCAACCAACACTACTACAAAAATAGACAAAGAGGACGGTTGAAAACCGTCCTAAAACCTTAAAACAACCGTCCTTAATTCACCCGTCCTCGTTGACTACGATGACGGTTGACAAAAAGTCAAACCGTCTTGTTTGGGTTTTCAGAAGAGGACGGTTGGTGCCTGGAACCGTCTTCTTTTGCATTTTTATGGAGGACGGTTGGTGCCTGGAACCGTCTTCTTTTGCATTTTTATGGAGGACGGTCCTCAGTCTCAACCGTCTTGTTTTAAAGTCATGGCGCGAATAAATTTGGTGCCAACTTCATGACGCTTTGTCATAGAACCGTCTTTACATATTTTTTAAAAAATTAATTTAGCGCCAATTTTTGAATGAAAACCGCCCAATTTTTTGCGCCAATTTATGAATACAACCGCTTTTTTTTTGGCGCCAAGTTATAAAATCAAATCCATGGTCATTTACAACTAAAAATGTGAAATAAAAATTGTTTCATTCATACGCTATACGACAATAGCCGTATAGCTTAAATATTTCCTCCTACAATTCAGAAAATCCAACAAATCTTACATTTATTCTCTAAATCCAACAGAACGGAATAAGTTTGAACCTCTAAAATATGAACTATCGACAATAAGTTTAACCCAAGCACTAACAAGAGTTTTTCCATCTACACACCACACTTTTAAGCTACCTAGATAACATCAAAGTGTTAGCATACTTTAAACGTTGCCATCAAATACTTCCGCCTTAAACTGCAATGCATATGTTGCCCAAATGTCCCGCACCTCGTCAATTTGCTGAACTGAATATATCTTTGGGGCTTTAAACATGAACTACATAAAACCAAAAAACACAATTCTAATTATTTACATATCAACACGTGTAATTTATATAAAACGACGAAATAATTATTGAAACCAAAGAAACAAATTAAAGGACGTACACTTGGAATAATATTAATATATCGTCCTCTGATGATTTCCAACATATATCGGCAGACATAATATCCACATAATACACTTCCAAAGGGTGCGTAGGACACTAAAATAGAAATCATGTCAACTACATTCTACAACTTATAAACAACAAATCCATAACAATGAAACATAGACTATATAATTTAGGAGATAACAATATTATAAGTTCAAGAGGTACCTTTATTATTTTCCATTCAAGCTCTTTTTGCTGACATTTCTCAGGATCCATAGAGTTTATCTTCGTAATTGCCCTGCGTTAAATATATATTAGCTTAATTATATTTATTTTATGAAAATAAATGTAAATCTACGAGATAATTACAATTTCTTAAATCGTATCCATGCTGAACTTACATATTAATTGTATCTTTCAAAAATTCACGAGGCTCTCGAGTTCCAGCCGGATCACACCAATATACTACACTATCCTTTGGATTAATGGCAGCCAACATCCAATGATTACTACAATTTATAAAATTAACAATCAACATCGCATTAATAAGTAGCATCAAACCGGAATAATATAATTAATAGTAGCTCGTATGAAAAAAAAGATACATACCCTTCAAAGTATGGAGCAAAAACAAGCTTTCGCCCCCTTTCACAACCCGTACATGTCATAGCCTTAACAATATAGTCCGACCGATCATCTTCATTTTCAAAACTAGCGAACTTGGACAATGATGTGGGGCACAAGAATCCATATGAGGTTGTACATTGAATACTCACTACTAGTTCAGTTAAATACCTACCAAAAAAAAAATTGATAATTGCTAAATTGTGCATAAATCAGCAAACATATCATAAATCAGTTTAATGATTTCGGAGCATTCAGGTTCTTTCTTTTTAGAATTATCTTCATGTTGAACACAGACAAGAGGGCCTTCCTTCACATCAGTTGAAATAAAGAAGTAAAAAAAAATGTTTTCAGATGGAATCGAACACGGACAACTTGGAAGTTGGGCAAAAGCTTAACCACGGCACAACAACACACTTGCGTTTAATATTGTCTGCTACTTTTATTTAATGATTTTTATACGTCGGTGGCGGGGTAGCATGAGTTGGTCGTCTCCATCGAATTTCGGGTTTGACCAACACCGACAAGCTGCCGGGTCTAGCATCCTTCACCCTCATACCGGTTTGAAGTGTGGGAATGTTAATAGCAAAGACATACCAATCAAAGTCAAAAACAATTTCATAATAATTATTCGAACAAGTGGTTAGTATTGACCTAAGGATCTCATTACAGAACTCTAGGTCAGACTTAAGAGCATAATTAACCAAAACCTTGATAATTTCCGCTAAATTATCAACAGAAACCATAGCCATAATAAGTTTCAAAGATGCAAGCTAATGTTAGGATCCACATCTTTGAACTCTAGGTCAGATTTTTGCAAAGTTGGCAACTTCATTTGAGATACTATGTTAATGATGTTGCAAGTTGTTGAGTATCATTTATGATCCCTTATAAATTAGTATTTGGGATCTTACCAGCTACCATGTATTATTTGACAATATTTTCAATCTCTGTTTTTAGGTTTGGATTCTAAAAATCCTTTAGTATAGTCCCTGTCCTATGGCTTGATCTGCAGTATTCTAAAAATCCTTTAGTATAGTCCCTGTCCTATGGCTTGTTCTTTTTATGGGAGTTTATTTTCTTTCTTCATGTAAAACCAGGCGGTGCTAGTAGCATCGGACTGCAACCCCAAGTCGCTCATTAAGCATCTGCCAAGCTTGGCTACCTCCAGGAAAGTACCACTTTTGTATGTGAAAGATAAGAAAGAAGGTTCTGTGAGGTTGGGTGAGCTTGTTAAGGTCAAAACGGCGATGGCTATCGGAATTAAGGTAATGCGAATCACAATCTTAGTTGTCTAGCTTCTCTGTTTTCCTTTGTATATACATGATTTTTCAGTTTTCATGATAACGATGGTTTGACTTTTAATTTAACAAACATTTCTGTGAGATGAACAATATTTTGTTGATCAAAACACCCCAACAGCACACATATTTTGTTGATCAAACCTCATGAACAAAGCAATGTGTATAAAACGTATTCAAAGATTAGAAATCAAACCTCATGAACAAAGCAATGTGAGAGGCACTTATCTCTTCTTCATCACACCAATGAATAAGGTCTTCATAGCTAAGCATGCATTTCTGTTCACGATGTAGTACATGCTCTTCTATATCCACATTGATCATCGTTGCACTTGTCTTTAACACACGAGCCTCATTTGCCAACTTCTTCAACGACATGGTTCTCCACTTTTGCCTGAACTCAAGACTAACTTTTACGCCAAGAAAACGTGATGTTGTTGGGTCTAAAGGCTTAGTCTTTGGTTGTGTAGAATTGGCTGATTCATGTGCCTCTTCTTCTCGTGCATTTTTCTTCAAAAAGGATAAAAAGAAAGATAAATAGAAACCACTACAATTTTCCATATTTTTCAAGGGAGAGTTTTATGCATACATGCCTCTCTAGCGTGGAAAATATTTAAGGTTGAATATTAAGGTCAGCAATTAACATTACCTCATTAGGACTATGAATATTACTTTGTGGCCATTGAACAAATGAGCTCTTAGCATCATTTAGTATCTCCAAGTCGCCAACGGGCACCGGTAACAAAGCATTTTCGGACCCATTGTACACTTTCTTGATTGTGACTTTTTTAAAACCATCACGTAAGGAGGCGCCGTGAACGGAAACAAACTCCCCATTACGTGACATGTATACCAACGCTGAAGCAACCATCTTTATCGGTTTTCCTGGCAATGATAATATACAACTTTTCCAAGCCTACACAATTCAAATTAATCATAATTTCAAGTATGTCAAATTAATCATAATTTCAAGTATGTCACTCTAATTCGAGCTTAAATCATGTAAGCTAACTTTGATATCAGTCTTCAGAGCAAACAAATTCAAAATTCAAATCACCAAATACATAAATATGATATAGTGGGTGAGATTATAATTTGACTACCTCTAGTGGTGATGTAGAAAAGTTCCGAATGGTGGCCACTGGAGTACGGAAAACCTCATCAGAGAGTGGCTCCTCGAGACGTACGAGATGGCTCACTTGATTTCTCCTTATGAGATGGCTCGTCATCAGGTGACTCCTCTCTAGCTTGTGACTCCTCTCTAGCTTGTGACTGAGACCCCTCCATAGATGCATAGTTTCCTTGTGTACTCTTAGTCATCGCATCTAAGAAACGAGCTAATACTTCTTCACTTGGTCGCTCACTGTTTGCGAACTTCACCAACATCATTTGAGTTTCCTTCAGTTGCTCTTCCAAAGTACTTATCTACATAAGAAAAAATTTGAATAATAAATCAACTTCCTACTGAACACTTCTTCAACTTTTCTCCAACTCTTGAATTCATTAGCTAATGATATAATATAAGTTAACCTTTTCCTTCAACCGTGTTGGAGTCGGGTTTTTGGGAGCTTTCCCAAAATATTCTTTTATGCCTATGCCATTAGGAACTCCTCGAACACGACCAGGATGTTCGGCCTTGCCAAGTGCCTTAGCGAGTATATCTTCTCGTCCCTTGGGAACAAATACACCTGCCTTCACGTCTTTGTTTATTGCTTCCTGCACCAATTCATATAAAATAAAGTAATTGTGTACAAAATTAGCTATATGTATATTAGTTTCAACATTTCAAATGTCATACTAACTTACAATTTTTTTTTTCCACTTCTTTAACATAATCAGTCATATCTCCATTCTTAGACTTGTGAGCCCTTAGCCAAACTAAATATCGATCAACTGTCTCCAATGGGCATCCCTTTGCGGCAAAGTCTGCTTTCTATAAAAAAACATTCAACTTAACTTGGCTAAAATATCAAATAATTGTGAATAAGAAAAGTTAAATCAATTAAAAGATAACTTACGACTTTCTTCTCAACTCCCCGATATCCTCCTCGAGAACCATGGTATTGTGCTTGCCTTTGAGCTGCATTCTTCTTGTTTTTCTCACTAATGGCCTGTTTACATTATATAATCATCAATTTGGAGCAACAAAAACAGTAATGTACATCATCAATTTAGGCTGTTTTGTATCCGTTTATAAAAAAAAAAAAAAAAACAACTTCCAGGGCCAACTGCAGGTACGCAATGAAGACACCCTAATCGTTAAAAGTCACAAATGCTGGCTATCACTGTGCACTACTAAGTGACTTAGTATCTCATAAATATCCTTGATATATCAACTCAGGCATAAAATTCGTCAAATGAGAAAATTATGGGCAGACAGAGGAGTTATGACAAATTAACCATAAAAACCGTAGAAACCCAGAATGAATAGAAGAAAATGAAGGAGGTTTAAGGTAGATGATGGTCATATGAATAATGGGGTTTTTGCCTCCTACTTTAACTTATGTGCTCTGGTTCCTCTTAACATTTATGACCCGGTTCAGCGTACAAGTTCTAGTCGTCCTACCGGTGTTAAATTGCAAACACCACAGCAAATCATGACTAATTTATCAAGTATTTGAAAGCTAGATAGGCTACTCTGACCATGTTCACGTCGCAACTGTTTTTTTTTTTTACAGATAGCACAGCTATTGAAATCAAGCTTTTACTTGGTGATTTTGGGACTGAGTCCTCAACCCCGTATTCTCGCAAAGATTACTTGAACAAAGATAACGTAGAGACATGGACCAAAATGTCGAAATTTATAAATGTAGTGCTCACGATCGGAGAATATTCAAATAAAACTTTATGAGTTGTCACTTGTCGTGATTTCAAAACTTGTCATCACATTCTACTTGGAGTATTGTCATTAAATTACCTTAAATGCATCAGTAGTATGGGAGGCCACAAATGAATTCCATTCATCTTGTGTTATCTGTTTCCACAAGGTCGGTGGTGTCCTCCGGATAGCTCCTGTCTCCTCATCGTATAACCACTCACAGACTAACTTACTCTTCCACTTTCTCCATAACTCTCCTGCCTTACCAAGACACCAATCTTCACGTTCCTTTCTAACTGTGAATGCCCCCTACATTGTCAAAGTAAAACAAAAACAAAAACAGATATTGAGAAAAAAAAATCCTTTGTATAAGAAAACATAATTGATAATAAAAAGTAAGTAATTTTCTACATACTGTGATCATATCTAACATATCTCGTTTTGTCGGCTGCTCCACATCGTCCCATTTTTCAACCGTGCAGCTAACATGTCCCCGAACAGTAATCCCAATCCAACTATCGAACTTAGCAGCCCAATCTCCAATCGGCAAATTCACTCACTATCCCATTCTAACTTAATTGGGTCCTCATCTCTAATAGCTTTTGTTGCTAACTTCAGGACTGATCGACCCCTCTCGTAACGCTTCCCTCTCTTTTTCGTACCTCATTAGATTGGTCGAGTCTGTATTTTCTCTTACTTGTCTTTCTCTTTGGCGTTGTCATTGATCAACCTGCACATAAATTTTTACAATTAGTATTCGTAAATCACAAATACACCGCTTCTCTTTACAAACTAGACAATTGGTGCCAATATAATCTGGGAGCAAAGAAGAAAAGGAAAAAATGCAGGACCAAGTTCTACAGATAAAAAAAGGAAATCGATGAAAAAGATGACTATCCAGTGAAAGTGAATGAGAAGGATGTGTTTCGTGTTGCTTTCTAATTTGTTCTGTACTCAAAACAAGCATGGTAGAGTTGTTTACTCAAACATCAACATAATAAATTACTTAAATAAAATAATGAAATACACGATAAATATAAACGAGAAGGATGTGTGTAGCATTGCTTTCTAATTATTTCTTTGATATACCTTACATTTAAGCAAAAAAACTAAATAACAAAATGAATTACTTAAATAAAATAATGAAATAAATAGTAAACATAAATTTGACTATGTTTACTCAAACATCATCACGGGGACGTTTTTTTGAATTGCTTTCACCGTCAATCCATATCCCCTAATTGTGATCATCACGCGCGTATAAACTCGAGGGGTTAACAATATCAGCGTCATCGAACTGTGATAACTGATGATCAAAGCCCTCAAATACAACATCTTCATCACAAGTATCCACTGCACGCCTACCCCGTACAGATAAAACAACAGACCAATTTTTGTCCGCCGGATCTGTTACATAGAACACTTGTTTTGCTTGACTGGCTAGTATGAAAGGGTCTTCCTTATGACCGACTTTACCAAGATTCACCAACGTGAATCCTAATTCATCCTTGCGAACACCATTATTACTTTCAATCCACTTGCAACCAAATATAGGAATTTCAAATTCTCTGTAATTCAACTCCCAAATCTCCTCAATAACTCCGTAGTAATGCATTTTACTCAAAATTGGATTTTTATCTTTCGAACTAGCAAAGTACATTGCTTCTGCTTCTACACTAACCCCACTATTTTGCATTGTGCTCATGTCATCTTGCTTACGAGTGTAAAACGTACAACCATTAATGGCATAACCAGTATAAGAAGAGGCGGAAATATCTGGCCCATAACAAAGTCTTTTTAATCTGGAAGAGATAGCTTCTGGACATTCTTGCAAGTCTTGAATGACTCGACCCTTAAACCAAACTCTAAAAGTCTTATTGTGCTCACTTGCAATCCACTTCTGGGTTTTATTTCGATGATTATCCTTTAAGAACGCCATGTGTTCTTCGATGTATGGTTGTACCTCATCCTCGTTGTGAAGGACATATGTATGTGCAATATGCCACTTCTCTGTTGTCATATCTTGACAAACATGACCTCTAAGCCCTTTCCCCATCATCCACTCACTATGCCGACTCTTAGGAACCCCAAGTAATTCAGCATCAGATAAGTGAGTATAAAAAAAAGAAAGTGCTTCGTCAATAATTGCACGCTCAGCAATACACCCTTCAGGCCTATATCGGTTAGAAGTATAGGACTTGTACACTTCTATCCCTTTATCCCATAATATTCTCAAATCGTCAAGAAGAGGAGCTAAATAGACATCTATATCATTACCAGGTTCCTTGGGCCCAGAAATCAACAAGGACAACATCAAATATTTTCGTTTCATGCATAAATATGGAGGTAAGTTGTAAATAGCTAAAAGCACCGGCCAAGTACTATGTTGACTACTCAAACTTCCATAAGGATTCATCCCGTCGGTTGATAATCAAAGACGGAGATTTCTGGGTTCTTTGCCAAACTCCGGATACTTAGAATCAATGAACTTCCACTCTAACCCATCAGACGGGTGTCTCAACTTCCCATCATTAGCTTTGGCAGTTTTATGCCACGTCAATAGCTTTGCATCTTCCTTATTCGCAAAAAGGCGTATCAACCTTGGAATTATTGGAAAATACCACAAAACTTTTGCCGGGATACCCTCCTTCTTTTTATACCGCCACTCTTTACAAACCGGACAGTGAGTGCATGTCTCATATTCTTTGCGATACAATATACAATCATTAGGACATGCATGAATCTTTTCATATTTCATACCAATTCCTCGAAGTATCTTCTTTGCCGCATAGGTGCGATTAGGAAGAACATTATCTTCGGGAAGCATGTCTCTCAACAATTCTAGGAGGTCATTAAAACTCTTGTCGCTCCACCCATTTTTAGCTTTCAAATTATATAACTTAACAATTGATGCCAATTTAGTGTATTTCTTGCAGCTCTTATACAATGGCATCTCAGAATCTTTTAACTTCTCTAATACAACACTTATGTCATCCAAATTATTTTCATCAAGGTCTTCTTCATCATCATCATCTATAATATCTTCATCAATATTTATAGACGACTTCTCTACTTCCTCATTCTCTCCACAAAAATCTCCCCAAATATTTTCAGAGTTATCCTCAGACTCATCTGTAACACCCCCATACTCCGAGTGCCTTACCAGGACCACTCAGGTATGAAGACATCACCATCTCGGTTGCCCGAGGTATGATAATCAAATAGACAAAACAGAAACAACATTTATTATAAGTAAGTTAATGAATAAGTACAATCCTCGAAACCAAACTGAAAGTACAATACATTATTCCAAACTGTCTATTCTCAACTGAAATGTAAATAAAACTAAACTACAGCGGAAGACTCTATCGTCATGTCGTGGCCATCCCCTATCCCCGTATCATCTCTATACTGCTCAATATCGCTCACCATCCCCGAATGGATCACCGCAGTTTTACAAAACAACACCGGGTCAAGACTAATCACACAATCAAAATAAATAACAACAATAAGACAAAAGACAATTTGAACTGTCACACACACACACAACACCACCAACTCCCATCATCTCAATATCGACCGTCCACCGGACCAGCCGCTGCTGGGGGACCGCAGCTGTTCCCACCTAAGCCCCGCTCATCGTACGAGCGATAACCCCGTCCATTAATGTGCACATCCCCTTTCGTGGCGGGTTCCACGAAGGGCGAAACTAGGGCGTGAGATCACTCCCGCAAGTGACCCCACTCAGCCGAGAACGCATCTCGAGAACCATCAACAAACACAACCACAATCACAATCACAATCACAATCATCATATCAAACAACTAACTACAAAGACATCACCAATATCCCATTATGGGACTAATACCGAGTAGGAAATCCTACCTGGAAAGCACAACACGCAGACGGTATCTCAAACTGTCTCAAAACGCCTCTTCTATGAACTCTCCTCCTATCATACAACACATAAATACTACTATTCAATTACTATTCATAAAAACCCCCAATTCCTAAATTAGGGTTTCACTATTCATAACAAAACATTATACCAATTACATTAAAGGCTTACCCTCGACGCAAGGAATCAAACGACGCAAACTACGATGCAAACCGACCGTCTGAACTCCGGGAATTGTCAAGAGCGCGATTAGGAAGAAGACAAGTTGCTTTCTCTCTTAAACAGGTTTTAGGTTTTGTAAAAAGTGATTTAGAACAAAGACGAATTGGTTTAAATACCTTAATCGCGTAATTAACAAAACCCGAGAAAACTCCCCCGTAAAACCGGACACTCGATCGAGTACCCAAGGTACTCGATCGAGTACTTCCTTACTCGATCGAGTGCCCCAAACTACTCGATCGAGTGCCCAACAGTCGAAACTATTTTATTCTGCAACATACCCTTACTCGACAGAGTAAGGGCTACTCGATAGAGTACCCCCAAGACCATAAATACGGAGTATTACATCATCAACCGAATCAGAATTCATATTCATTCCCAAACCCGAATCTTCTTCTGCCGCATCAGAATCCTTTTCAATTAGATTAAAACATGTTTCTTTTTCCGTCTCACTAAATTGGATATTTATATCTTCTCTCATTCCTCTTTTTATGGTTCTAGATTCTCCTTGAAAAGTCCAGAGTCTATATTTTGGATTAAACTTTCTCTTCTGTAAATGAATTTGTACATCTGGCAAGCTCATATGCGTCATATTAAGACACATATCACAAGGGCACGCCATACTAGATGTGTTCGTCACATTCTCTCTAACAAAGGCATAAAATTCAGCTAACCCGGCATCATA
Organism: Silene latifolia; assembly: GCF_048544455.1. NCBI lineage: Eukaryota > Viridiplantae > Streptophyta > Magnoliopsida > Caryophyllales > Caryophyllaceae > Silene > Silene latifolia. The sequence continues at coordinate 2,127,543 of NW_027413701.1, forward strand.
TTCTGGGTCACCTTTTTTTGCATCAGACATCCAAGTACGCGCCATATTTATCTATATAGTTAATTATATAGATAAGTCAAATGTCAAAAGTTAGAAGACTAACTGAATACCAAATTGATAAATTCCGACTTCCGAGAATCACATAAATTCTGTATTTCACTTTTTTTTCATTTGAATACGATGATGTGACACAATGCTAATAAAAGAGTGTCAAAAATGATTTGATGGAAGATGAACCTGAGCTAAATTCAAGTATAACAAAGTGTCCACATAAAAGAAAAAATAATTGATTAGAAAAAAAAATAAAGGAAGCGATAATTATGGTTGTTATTTTAGAAAGCGATAAACTCATGTTCCCACACACCTCAAAATTGCCTATCTCCTAAATTAAGTTCGGGAATTGCCTTAATTTACATGATCGGGACTCGACATGATCACCTCCGAATTGACATGATTAATTTTTCTATCCCTTTTTGCAACCTAATTGTTGTGCGAGAATATAATTCTTAATGTAGATCATAGAGTTCTTTCTAGGCTAGCCTTGGAACCGTAAAACAATTAGCATCTCTTGAACAAAGGACCGTTCTACAGTCATAAGACTTCTGTAGATCAATTTTCATCATGAGTCTAGGAGAACAAGCTTTCCTTTTAAATCACTTGATCAGGTCCCGACACATTAGAATATGGGCCACTATATCCCTCCCTTTCACAACGGCACTTTAGGAAGCACTAATGATATCAGGAAGGATAATGCTCAATCTGGTTTGTACAAATGTATAATTTTATATGCACAATCGATGAGTTCTGTTATAATGTTATGTACTTACTGTCTCAATCTGACAATTCTCGCTCAGTCACTTGTAATCAGTATACTGTTTAATGTGTCTGTTAAGTTATTTAATTTAGTTAAGCCTGGTTCGACAGGCGCATTTCAGTATTGACATTCAATATTTACAACCCTCTCGCAAGACGTAAACCGAGAGTAGCTTCGCGCTGTTTCCGGGCCCTTGCCCTTTGGTGTTCCAAACACAGTCAGCCAAGGTAGAACCCAGAGACCATATGTAGCTGTGGCTAGGGATGGGAAACTTCATTATATATAATTTATTTAGTGTGTATATTTCCTTGAGTTACTAGTTCTGTTTACTTTTGACTTAGAATTCTAGTTGAAGTCTCATAGACATCTAGACACGGACATATGATTATCAATGTGCAAGTATTTAAACCACACGAAATATGATAATGATTTGTATAGGACAAATCTTTCCTAAATGAGGGGTTTAATTGGACAAATAACAAATTTATTATATGACAAATAACAAATTTATTATATGAGCATGAAAATGAAAATGAAAATGAAAATGAAAATGAAAATGAAAACGAGAAGAAAGACTTGCTGGAAGAGAGACTGTGACAAACAATCGGGGAAGGTTCGAAAATGATGTTAATTAGGGTAGTGGGATTTCATGTGATGGTTGTAAAGATTTCGGAAGGATAGTTATTGAGTGTTGATAGAGGGTACAATAACATTCTCATATTGGTATATCCTCTGCCAAGAATGATTCTTTTTTATTTAAAATTCAAAGATGTTATTAGCTCGACACTTCCGGTGTTTTTTTTATCTTTGGTGTTTCATTCGAATACGATTGAGTGATTTAATTTTGTCTTGATGAGACACGCCTCTTACTAGACCTCCGAGTTCACAGGCTAAGAACCGTATGCTTGTGAGTTGTGACTCTAAACATGTCATTACATATGTTAATTCGACTCTTCATATCACCTCGGGGAACTCGTGTACTCATGTTTGGTATCCGTACGAGACTCTTCTAAGAATGTTTCTAGGGGTGGAATCTTTGTAGTACCTAGGTTTTCGGGAGCACAGGGAATGCAACATAAAGACCGATTACAAATACTAGGAAGGTTTATAGCAAACAAAGACGATGAACAAGTAAAACATTGACAGAGATGTCATACCAGAAATCAATTTCGAAAACTAAACACACAGATGATTTCACTAGATAAAACATGAACATCAGAATACTAAAATAGACTAATTCATTAAAATGCCAAATTCTACTCCACATTTGACAGAAGTCACAAGTTACTATGTCGGTAATTTAGTATGGAAATGTAACCAACTTTTGATACACAAAATAAATAACCTCAATAAGATCAATGTTGTCGTTGCTGACTGCATAGGACAAATCTTTCCTAAATATGGGGTTACTGAGCCTGGTATTAGGCCTCTGATCCCTACATATTTGTAAACTAATGGTTGAAGAATAGGACCTAAACTTTATTGAAGAATCTAAAAACAATTGTTGCCGTGTATCATTTGCCATAATTCACCAATTTTATGGCAAATGATCATCAATTTCCCATTATAAGGGTTGGTCTCATGATAATCTAACTATAAAACTGTCTTACACGAAAGAGCTTGCAGTAACAAAGATTGATAAATTCAGCAAAATCAACAATTAAACAGATAAGCACAAGCAGAGTAAGGGGATTGGGGATAAGCACAGGCAAATTAACGAAAAATTGGAGCAATAGCACAAGCAGATTAACGAATTCTCTAAAATAAATGCAGAATATGATTGATTTCATTGATTTCATTGTTCAATTATGATAGTTACGAAATCAATTTGTACTAAATAAACGATTTATCAGGTACATAATGAAGAATATGACGATTGACACACACCTCGATAAGGCGATGAACGGCTGGCGGCGGTCGGTGCTAGGCTGTTGCTTTAGGGCGATGATGAATAAGAAGGTCGGGGCGGTGGTTTGCGAGACGCTGGTGGTTGCGTCAGATATGAACGACAGACGATGATGGTAGTTTATGTGCTTTAGGGTATAAGGAAGGGTTTCATGTATATCGCGTATTGTTTGAATAATAAGCAGAGGTATAGCAGGTTTGGGATTTTGGATCATACAAGAAGACGGTCGACTAATATAACCGTCTTGTATTTTAATAAGAAGACGGTTGTATTGACCAACCGTCCTTGTTAGTTTTACAATGAGGACGGTTGTCTCTATTAACCGTCCTAAGTATGTATTCAATAATGGCGCCAAATTTTTTGACTGATATAAGACGGTTCCGTGTCCAACCGTACTCTAAGGGGCGTCCTCTTTGAGTAAAATTGTAGTAGTGCAACAACACAAACAAGGATCAAAGGGAGGTATAACTAACACCTTATTCTTCTCCTTGTCATTCATAGTTTACTAGATTTCGAATTTGAGTGCTTCAAAATTGAAATTTAGTTGTTTAATTGTGTTGAAGTTGTCCTTAAACAATCTTTTAACTTGTGAGGTGTTTTTATTTCAACAAATAACTAATTAACACTTCATTTTTGTAGTGCATATTAGGTGTTTGTTCTTTTGCCTCACCCAAATCTTTTCCACAAAAATTGTGTTTTCTGAAAAATCAATTGTTCTACAATGGGCAAAGGCAAAGCAACCGAGCCTTCCTCTTCAAAAGGACCCAAGGGAGCCTCGGATTATGATGAAAATGAATACTCGGGTAAGGAGGGCCTCCGAGACAAGGCCCTCTCAAATTGGAAGAAGTTTGCTTCGGTGTCAACTATGGTACAAACTAAGTTCCTAGACCACGATGTTCTTTCGGAATTGGGAATGCTTGACTTGACCCGAATGCTCTTGGAAAAAGTTGGACTTGAGACCTACACTAACTTGGCCGCACACACCCGAAGGGGTGTTACCTTTGAGTTTCTATCTTCGTTGGAAAAAGTGAAATTGGGAAGGGACAAGGTCCCGGGGATCAAATTTCGGGCATGCCGCCTTACCCATACATTGACTTATGATGAGGTACGAGAGGCCCTACATATCACCAAAGCCCCCATCAAGGAAAATCTTCACAAAAAATTGATGAGTGCTTTTTGGAATGATATTACGGGAGATGTGCGTCATGGAAACTCAAAGAATACCACCATCCCCAACCCGGTCTTGCGCCTCCTAAGCCGTCATATAAACACCAACTTCTTGGTCATGACCGAACCAACAAAAATGCAATATCAACAAATTCAATGTCTATGGTCGATGACCCCGAAAGGAAGGGGAGTACCGGATTGGGTGTATTTGTTTGTGAGTGGTTGCCTTGAACTACAAAAGAATCCAAAAGGGACCATTTTTATTGGGGGCATGATCGAATTGATTGTACAAAAGACGGGTGTACCATTTCCACCCAATGCTTATGAACTCGATGGTAGTGGTCAAATTGACTACCATTACTTGAAGCACGCCAAAATGATTGAGGTGGTTGATAAAATCACCCCCGTGGTCATTTGGTGCATGGGTGGGCAAAACTCCAAGCATTACATGTACCTACCCCGTCCCTCTAACTCACCCTTGGGTTGGGGGAGTGCACAAGATTTCTACATGCCTCCCGACGATGCCTTTGTGTACCTTTGGGTTGATAGAGCCCAAGTAGTTGAGCCGGAAGAGGATGAGGGAGGAGAGCAACCGCAAGGGGGGGGGGCTTTGACTTTTGGTGACATGCCTCATAATGATGCATCATTTGATGAACCCATGCCTAATGCCCCGTATGATGAGCCTCACTTCACTCCACTCCAAATGCCACAACAAACACAACAACAATATCCTTTTTCGGACCCTCAATTCAACTACCCGGCCTTCCAATCATGGCAAACCAACATCACCAACCGTGTCTCAAACATTGAGTCTACCCTCTCCCAAATACAACTAACGGAGAATGCTCGGTGGGGAATCACCGAAAACCGCTACCACCACTATCAAGAGGATTTGGAAGAGATGCGTTATACTTCAAACGCAACTTTTAATATGGTGGCCGCGATGAATGCTCAATTCATGCATCAATTCCCCACCCAATACCAAGGGTATAGTGAGACTAAGGTTGAGGAAACAAGAGCCGAAATGGCTAGATTTCGAAGAAGAAGAAGAGAATCAAGAAGAAGAGGAGGACCTCCGAACTTTGGAGGTGCCTCAAGCTCACACTCTTGAGTGAGTTTAGGGTGTTCACCTCACACTTTGGGGACAAAGTGAAGATTTAAGTGTGGGGTGGGCATGAGTTGGTATCATGTATATATTGTAATATATTGAATTCCATGCATTGTATTTCATCTTAAAAAAAAAAAAAAAAAAAAAAAAAAAAAAAAAGAGAAAAATCCGGTTAGGATGAAAACCCGAAAGGGCATCCTAGGCAAAAGTGGAAAGTGGCCGAGGCCGGAGTGAAAACCCGAAAGGCCGCTCCGGGCAAAATGAAAAAAAGAGTGCGAGCCACGAGAGTAGAGGTGAGGAAAAGAGCTAAACCGAAAACCCGAAAGGGCGGTTTAGGCAAAATGAGAGAAGTAGGAAAAAAAATTGAAAAAACTTGTGACCTCTTTGAAACCTTGAAATCATGTCACATACATGACTACTTCCATTTGGAGTTGGTGACATAAGTGGCGGAGCTCTAGAAGGCCGGAAGGGTAGGATAGTAGTGTGCCAAGGCTAGGAGGGGGATTCGGAAGCTTACTTTGTTACTAGTGCTTGTCATACTTGTTGTTGGGATTGCGTTGACTTGTATTATGCATTGTTGGAGAGGTTGTGTTTGATTGTTGAGTTGCTAGAGAGTTGTTGAAATGAAGGTGTTTGAGGTTGCCAAATTGATAGATAGGAGAGGCTTTGATGACCATGGTAGCCTTGTATGAACCAAGTGGAGTGATAAGGGGGAGTAATAAGGAGAATGTGATGAGTTTTGGGAAAGGATGAATGGATGAATTGGTGGACTTAGGATAATCTTAGAAGAGGGATGACATAAGGAGGGGGAGTGAGAGAAGAGAGGTTCGTATTGGTGGAATTTGGGTCACTTACTTATTGGAGTTATGAAGGAAAGTGACCATAATCTTAGTCGAGGGATGACATAAGAAGGAAGAAGTGAGATGAAGAGTGGGAAATTAGGAGTGCCCATAATTTCTTGGCCTAGATGGTGATTAGGTTTACTCTAGTTTGCTTGGGACGAGCAAAGGGCTAAGTGTGGGGTGTTTGATGAGCTCCTATTTCTACTAAGTTTTGGCACCATTTTGAGCTCATTTGGTAACATTTAGGGGTGGTTTTTGACAATTTTTACATTGTTTAACCAATTCCGAATGCTTCACCATTTAGCATGAATTCAAGTGAAGATTAAGAAGCCAAGAGATCGAGAGAAGTGTCCAAGGAAGAGCCAAGAACAAGCTTGAAGAAATACCACGAGAAAGCCTTCCAAAGGATCAAAGGAAGCACGAAAGAAAGACGCGTTCTAGGACCAAACTCGCACCGTGCGAGTTTTCCAGGCCCAGAACTCGCATGGTGCGACTTTTCTGGGATTGTTGCCGTTTTGTATTACGGGCTTCTCTTGTGTTAAGCCTATGATTATTAGGTTACTTTAGACTATATATAGGATGTTTTGCTCTAGGTTAAGACATCTTATGCTACTTTTAATTAATCAAGTTGTAATTTGGGAATATTTTCATCTTTTTGAATTGGGTTTAGATCTAAGCATGGAGAACTAATCTCCCTTTCTTAATCCGACTCAAAAGCTTAATCTTTGGTTATAAGACTCCCTAATCTTTCCTTAATTATTATTATTGTTCTTAATCTCTTGTGTTTAATTGCTTAATTTTGGAATCCTTGTTTGATTATTGTGATTAAGTGTGATTTCTTTGTTACATAATCTTTCCAAGTTCCTTAATTTATTGTTGTTGGGTTTATTAAGTGTGATTTTCTTGTAATCCCATGTTGGAACAACTTGTTATTAGACTAATAAATGTGATTTCTTCTTGGTTTAATTAACATTTGAGAGATTAAGTTGTGATTGCTCATTAATTGTGATTTCATTGTGAGTAATTCCACCAATTAGATTCTTATTGCTTCATCTTCTTGTTAATGAATCTATGTGTGTGATTTCCACTAGAGGAGTTGATAAGTTGGGTCAATCATTAAGTGTGATTTCGTTGTGATTGACTTCTAATTAAGGGAATTTGGAGATTTAATCTCACTAATAGGACAATAATATTGATTAGAAGGATTGATTGAGGGGTTTTGTCAACTAAAGTGCCTAACTTTGGGTCGGGTTAAGTCTCTCTTAAAATTGATTAATTTCCATCTTAAAACTCTCTTCCTTGATTACTTGTTGCATACTCTTGTTTGAATTTCCTTTAATTGTCCTTGAAAACTCAACCCCCCCCCCTCCCCTTTTTACATATTTGTTGTTATTGTTGTCACAATTGTTCTAATTGCTCTTTTAATTTCACTATTGCAAAACCCATCTTCTCTTGGGTTCGATCTCTTGCTTGCTATTTTCCTAGTTTATAATTAGTGCTAATTAGTGTGTTTAGTGGTATATAAATTGTTAATTTGGCCGTCTTTTAGTGCGACATTTTAGGCGTGTCAAGAACCACAATCCACAAATGAGGAAATTTCTTAATTGCTCAATATCTACACCAAAAGGAAAAAAAATCAATTATTAGTTGATGCCAACCCATTCAAACAATTTTCTATTCTTAGAACTTTAAGTAGTCTAGTAGAAATCATAACATGACGGCGAGTATCATTATCTAAGATGCTGACATCCTCAAGACAAAGGATCTTGAGTCTTGGAAAGCAGGCTGATAAAGGATCATTTTCAATCCCACAAGTGTTTCACACATGAAAGGAGGCTCATGATCCACCTGCACATTAACTTGATAATCAAGATCTTGAACTCCCTTTTGTACCGCATAACTAACCCATGCATTTATATCCGACTTATCGTAGTCACCATGACAGACTAGACTAAATTTCTTGATGGGTACAATTTGAAGCAATTCCAAAACCTTTTCAACAAAGTTCCTAAATCTCCTTTTTTGAACCGGGTCTATGTTCTTAAGGCATCCGAAACGAGGAACATATGGCCCACCATCAAAACATGGTGTATCGTCAAAAGAAAGAAAAGTCGACAATGTAAAAAGGTAACGCCATCTAGTTGAGAGAACACTTGTACCCACGACACACCTTGTTGGTAGAAATGAAAGCATGTGAGCAAGCAGTTCATCCGGTAAACTGCTGATCCTATCCGAACAACTTCTTGTGTAAATGACATGTTTACCACGTTCTAAAGATGAACTCATCTCTCTACCTGAAATGTGCATTCAAAATAAAGGGATAACTATGCACGTACAATACATTCATACTAAGCAGCAGGGCCGGCCCATAGCCTTGTTTGCTGGGTTTTGTGACAAGGGCCCAACAATGAGAAGGACCCAATCTTGAGAAGACAAAAAAAAAAAAAAAAAAAAAATTCTAAATTTTACGCACGAACCGACAAGCAGAGAAACAACATTGCAGCAACAACTTTATTCATTTTCTACATTTAATTATTATCTCCTCTCTCTCTCTCTATATTTCCAAATCCCAAAATTATTTTTTATTCTAAAATTTCTAGGGTTCTTCAATTACTCTCTTTGTTTAATCGTCTCTACGACTCTACTGCTAGGCTGTTCATCGACTTTTGTTCAATCGTTCACCTATTGCTAGGGTTCTTCAATTTCTAGGGTTCTTCAATTTCTAGGGTTCTTCAATCACTCTCTTTGCCGATCTGCCTATTGCAAACATTCAAAGGAATCAGGGTGTTCTAATCCTATTTCTTTGCTTCAATTTTTATTAAATTATTATTAATTTCAATTTTAGTTATTGAATATTGTCAATTTGTCATATTAATTGTACTGCTGGGGAATTTTGTGCTGCTGTTACATGATTTTTTTTTTTTTTTCCGATTTTTAGCCTTTATTGTTAAATGTTGTTTTGCTATCTTTGTTTGTGAATTATCGATTATCAATGTTGCCTAAAAAACACTTATCCGGATGTGAGAAAAGAAAAAAAAACTTACTGAGGATTTAATAAAATCACAACAAGGTGTTATTCATAAATTTGTATTTGGAAATGTTGTCCCTAGAAATTTGTCTCACCCAAATGAAAGTTTGCACAATTCTATTAATGAAAATTTGTCAAATGATGTGCCAATTGATGTTAATGACAATAATGTTGAAAATGAGTCTAATTTGCCAAATGATGTATCAATGGATGTTAATGAAGATAATGTTGGAAATGAGTCTAACTTGCCAAATGATGTGCCAAATACGTTTATTATTGATATTTATGATCCTATAAATTGGATTAATCTTGATAACAAGACAAGAGATTCTATAGTTGAAAAGGGACCTATAAGAGAATTGGATATTGACTTTCCTCTTGATGATAATAATAGACATTTTAAATATGCTTATTTTTCTAGAAAGATGAACAATGGTGAGATTAGTGATAGAAAATGGTTAGTTTATTCTAAACGTGTTGACAAAGTATTTTGTTTTTGCTGCAAGTTGTTTAAATCAATTACTAGTAAAAGTTTGTTGGCAAATGATGGTTTATGTGATTGGAAGCGTATTAGTGAAAGACTAACTCAACACGAAAATAGTACGGAGCATATGAATAATATGATTATTTGGAATAAAACGAGAGTAAGGCTAGATAAGTGTGAAACAATTGATAAAAACTTGCAGGAAATAATTATGAAAGAAAAAAAATCGATGGAGGCAAGTATTACTTAGAATTTTTTCAGCCGTGAAGTGTCTTGCTACTCATAACTTGGCATTTAGAGGATCTCATGAAAAATTATATCAAGATAATAATGGTAATTTCTTAGGTTTGATTGAAATGATTGCTGAATTTGATGTGGTAATGCAAGATCATGTTAGACGGATTCAAAATCATGATATTTATCATCATTACCTTGGACATAAAATTCAAAATGAACTTATATCTCTTTTGGCTTATAATGTGAAAAGTTCTATAATCAAAATTATCAAAGAGGCAAAATATTTTTCTATAATTCTTGATTGTACTCCTGATATTTTTCATCAAGAACAAATGACTTTGATAGTACGATGCGTGAATATGTCAAATGAAAAAATAAAAATTGAGGAGTACTTTTTAGAATTTTTGGAGGTGAATGATACAATGGGATTAGGACTTTTTATTGAATTACAAAAGGTTTTAAAGCCTCTTGATCTTAATATTGATGATATAAGAGGTCAAGGTTATGATAATGGTTCCAATATGAAAGGGAAGCACAAAGGCGTACAAAAACGTTTACTTGAAGTGAACCCTAGTGCATTATATATGCCTTGTGCTTGTCATAGTTTAAATCTTGCTCTTAGTGATATGGCACATTCTTGTACTAGGGCTGTTTCATTTTTTGGTATTGTACAACGCATATATGCATTGTTTTCTAGTTCGTCAAAAAGATGGAAAATTTTGCTTGATAATGTTCCCGAACTTACTTTAAAATTTTTATCTAATACTCGTTGGGAGAGTCGAATTAAAAGTGTTAAAGCTATTAGATTTCAAGCACCCGAGTTAAGGGTGGCTTTGTCAGTTTTATATGATTCGTGTGATAATGATGCAATGTCAAAGAGTGAGGCTGAAAGTTTGTATAATTCACTTGGGAGTTTTGATTTTTTGCTTGGCATGATTATTTGGTATGAAATTTTATTTGTCATAAACAAAGTAAGTAAGAAATTGCAATCTAAGTCCATGTGTATTGACACCACAATAGTACATGTTGAAGGTATAATATCATATTTTGAGGAGTTTAGAGTTGATGGATTTCTTTCTTGTATTAATATTGCTAAAAATATTGCTCTTGATATGGATGTAGAACCTACACTTCCGACAAAGCGTCGCATTATTAGAAAAAGACATTTTGATGAAACTAATGAAGAACAAAATAAATCGCCTGAAGAAGTATTTAGACTTGAGTATTTTTTGGTGGTTGTTGATATGGCAATTAATTCTTTGAAAAGTAGATTTGAGCAACTAAAAACTTTTGAAAGTATTTTTGGATTTTTGTTTGATTCAAAAAAGTTAAAGTCATTAGATGAAAATGAATTGAGAGAATGTTGTGTAACTTTTCACTATACATATACATTTGATGTTGATTTAAATGATCTTTACTCAGAATTAAAAGTTTTACAATCTACTTTGCCAAATACATTGTTGTCCGCCACTGATATTCTTGAGTTTATCAAATGTGCAGATTGTTATCCAAATGCTTCAATCGCATATAGAATCTTTCTAACAGTACCGGTAACCGTGGCATCAGCCGAAAGAAGTTTTTCGAAGTTAAAGTTGATTAAATCCTACTTGAGGTCGTCGATGTCGGAAGAACGGTTGAATGGTCTTGCAATGTTGTCAATCGAGAAAGAACTTTTGGAAAACATTAATGTCGATGTTATTATTGATGATTTTGCATCTCAAAATGCTCGTAGGCAAAAAAATATACCATGTATTAATAAAGACACATGGTTTTTTTTTATTAATCGAAGTAATTTTTCTAAAAGGGTCCCGTTTTATTATTTTGCCTAGGGCCTCGAAATGTTTAGGACCGGCCCTGCTAAGCAGATATGGCCTGGAAATTAACACCCATTATGGTGGGATTCATATACTATTATACAAATCAGACAGTACCAAGTTCAGAAATCAGAACGTTCGGAGGAAGACTCGATAACCAATCTCTACGACCTAGGTTCCATGGACGAACATGAAAGGTCATGAATTTGACTCAAACCTACAGTGGCGTCTCCAGGATTCTAGTAACGGGGGTGCGGATTTCTACGAAAATTTTTTCATTGAAAATATTATTTTATCACTATTACAAATAATAAAATATTTATCTTGGTCATCCATAACATCAAAACATAACAATTTATATTATCTATAGAATAACACTTAAACATATGGTAATAAAGGTTGCTTAAATGAAATAAATTTTTTTTGAGGTTCATACATTTTTTTTGAGGGAAATTTTGAGGTTCATACATGAATACATCTAAATAGCTAAAAGTAGTAATTAATATTTTCCATCAAAAAAAAAAGTAGTAATTAATATTTAATATAACCCAAGTATGATAGGGGTAATAATGCCATGAATATATGAAATGGGTTAGAAGTTGTAATTAATGCTTGCTTTTTTAGTTGATGAAATGGGCCAATAAATCTCGAAACCCAAAGACCACCAAAAAAATAAAATGCTAGTAGCTGGATTTGAACCTGAATGGCAGGGGGAAGATGGTGGGACTCAAACCACTGCACCAACTAAATACTACTGAAACATATACGCTGTTTGTTTTACTTATTTTTGCAGAAACAGGGGGTGCGGGTGCATCCACTGCACCCCGTGGATACGCCTATGCAAACCTATAACATAACTATTCCATGCTCAAACACAACCTTAATTCTTTAGCAAAAAGCAAATGAGGCAATTTCCAAAGAATCGCAGGTACTATAATTCGTCCATACTCAAATGATGAACAATCAAAACCATCAATTTTACACGCACCAAATTAAAACCAACAGTAATGAAATTTTATCAATAATGCAGTTGATGATTACATTTCAGGGGAATGAACAGAACCCCACATATAAATAAAGTGAAAATTAGGAAGAAATTACCTCTATTTACTGATCGGAATGAATAAAATCTTGGTGTTAAGGTTAAATTGAACTACGTGTGTTCCTCTCATCAAGGTAATTTGGGACACAAATTCTTATTTTGACGGAACGATTCGTCTGAAATGTTAAATAGTGTCTTTTTTGTGTTTGTGACCCGCCAGTTAAGAAAATGGGTAGGATGTGATTTTGTTTTTTATTAATAAATTGTTTGTTAAACATTTATTACTGCATTTTATCATTTCCTAGAGTTGCTACCTATAACCCTATACTAGTTTTAAACCCGTGCAAAATTGCACGAGTTTGTATTTAGGACGGTATGAATGTTTTTTGATAAATATTTTATTTTTATATTTCTATTGTAATTATCTAATTGTTTTATATCAGTGATCAGTGATCTAACTGAAAATGAACATTCTCCACGTAAATATGATGCGTTAAAACCACAACTACCGGGTGAATGTTCATTTCCAGTTACAGACGGAATAACATCAGTAAGAGTTTCACCATATTCGGCATATATGTTGAGTTTATGGATTCAAGTACCTAAGAGGGGGAGGGGGTGAATTAGGTACCCTTTTTAAAAATTTAACTTCAACTTTATTGGATTAAAGTAAGTTAAGTGAACAAAAGAGATTAGATGATACTTTGAATAATATTGAAAGATTGAACAAGTATCACAATTAATGTTTGCTGAAGTATGAAAGCAACAATCGTTTCGATCGTATCTATTTGTCTCGGTTGTGGAGTATTATCTGCAGACCAAATACGACAAAGATGATGAACTATTACTTCTAAGTTTAAGCGAAACAAAACAAACAAAGTTACAATGAATGTTTGTTTGAAGTATGAAAGCAACAATAGTTCTGATGTATCTATTTGTCTCAGCTTGTGAGTATTACAGACCAAATACGACAAGATGATGAACTGTTGCTTCTAAGTTTAAGCGAAACAAAACAAACAAACAAAGTAAGAAAGCAGCGGAATTAAAGAGATAAACAATGAACACGAGTTTTTGAATTGGTTCGGCAAAAACTAAAGTGCCTACGTCCAATCTACCTTTTTATTACTTTCCTTTAGTGATCTACTCCGACAACTAAAAGACCCTTGTAATAAAAGACGCCAACCTACTCCGGTTGCAAAGCTAGTACAAGAACTACTCCGTTCTATGACAAGCTAACTCGCAATCTACTCCGATTGCCAACTCACAACCTACTCCGGTTGTCAAGAGTAAAAGACTACTCCGTCTTAAACTCTTCTAACACACTTAAAATGTAAAGGATCAAGTTTCCACTAACACATTCTTAACAAAGAATAGAGGTGGACAACTTTTACAAGATCAACACTTTTAAGCAAGAGAGTTTAGTATAGAAAAGTAACAGTGGCCACGACTGTAGAAACTGAAAGACACTTGAAGACTTTTAAAAAGATTTTGCAAGAGACACGATTTAAATCTTTAAAACACTTTGCAAAACATGAAAGAATTAATTCAGAAAGTCTTGGGGATTTATGGAAGAGGGACACGGTATTTATAGAGGAGGTGAGTGAAGGGGTTGCTAGGGTTTTGAAGGGTCAAAGGCTTTGCATGTGAGGGACAATAGCAACCACCTAATAACTTGCACCAAAAAGGAGTCTTTTGCAAAGGCAAGAATAGAGAAAGAAGGTTTGAAAGACAACCTTAAATGCTCATGTAATTTCAGAAAACAAAGGATGTGAGACAAGTCACACAAAGACAAGTTAACACCAAAATGGCAAAAAGCAACTTTTGTTTTCTTAAAAACCAAGGGATTGAATTTGCACAAAGAGGAAACATTTTGAATAATTCAAACCACTCTTCATTGGATACTACCTCCTCAAATAAAAATCTGAATTTCTCTTTGAAAAATGATAATCACGTGAAAGCATTTGAGAGAAAAAAGGAAGCTTCAAGTTTTACGAGTTATGGCCTAGTCCACTCAGCTGTTTGCTTGTTGAAGCAACAGTCATCTGGACTGTTTCTATTACTCTGCTATACTTAACTTTCTCACTTGTACATTAGATGACACACGACTAATTACAAAGGGATTAATAACAACTTCAACACTTCTTAATCCAAGCTTGATTACATCATTAATCCTGAAAAGGTAAACTAAGAATACACAAATCAAATGGGCATGTTATCATCAACATAAGGAACCCAACAAATTCCCCCTTTGATGATGACAAGCCCCAAACGAATGTATAAGCAATGTAAACACCTTAATTCAAGATTTTAGCAAGCAAGATCAAATGATAGAGAAGGGACAATATTACCTTACCTTACCATGACAATTTTACATTGCCCCAAACAAGAATCAAGCTAAGAAGGTTAAACAAGCCATTAGTTTAATCAATAAGCAAAGAGATTTAAAGCATGAGTTTACCTTTTCCCCCTCTTGACATCATCAAAAGGATAGGGATGTCACAAGCATTAGAGTGCAGATTTTTCATAAGAGAGCACAAAAAGACACATGGAAGTGTGACAAGGTAACAAGGTCAACATCAACAAGGATTAAACATATGTTAATCAAAGTTCAACAAAGCTAAATAGAGTTTATCATACACCACCAAATGTTCAAAATAACAAGCAAGAGAATAAGTCTTAGAAAGGCACAACCAAGATGGAACAAAATAAAGGGGCACGGGTGTGGGTTAATAGGCCGAGAGGAAATGGAAAGGCTAAGGAGAGGAGGCTTGTTCACCATCCGAGCCACTACCCAACGGATCATCATCCACAATAGCATCTTCACCAATCTCTTTTGTTGACACAAGGGTGGAAATAATATCCACCTCTCCACGGATAAGGTCCAAAGAAGAAGCAAGAGCTGAAATAGCCAAGTCCTTTTGGCGAGCATCTTCCCTAATCCACGCACCTAACTCAGCCACGGCATTAAGCACATCCCGCATATTACCCGTGTTCCCTTGACTAGATGACCCAACTTAGGGTCCTTCTTAATTTTCACAACAATTAACTCATCATTCTCAATTTTGAGCAACATCTTCCCCATTTGCCCATCACTCATGGTATCACACATATCCAACGAACCCAAGCTAGTATTCACTAAAACCCCGTGTGCCTTGAGCACAACCGATAACCACATTCCATAGGGTAAATGAATCAAGCTAGAAGAAGGTCGACGAAGCTTGGTCGAGATAAGATTAAAACGTTTAAACATTAGCCCAACTAGAATCACCTTCTTATGGGTAGCAATGTGATAGATTAAATATTGTAAGGCAATGGTGAGTTTTCCTCTATCACCCGAAGGATAAATTGAGCGACACAACATGTTAAAAATGATTCGAAGAGGAGGTGGGATTTGGGTGTTGCTCACGGGTCCGGGGGAGACAGTTTTGGGACAAACGGTTTGAGCAATGCTAAGAGGGGAGGCATATGGTAAGGCTACCCAAGTTTCAGAGGGAGTTTGTCATAGCCTCCAACCGGAATATTAAGAGCGAAGAGCGAAATCGATTGAGTCGTTTTAGAGGCTTACCGTTCACCTTAGCTGTAACAAATTCACCCGACTTATCAACCCGTACCGTTGCAAAGAATTGAATCACTTCGCTCACAAATACCGGCTCACGCATTTCCAACAACTTCTCCCAACCTTGAGCTAAAACCATGTCACGGACAGAGTGGAAAGCCGGCGGCTCGAACCAGTTTTGATTATACACCCGAGGAGAGTGAATTGCTTTGATGTTCATCAACCTTTCACAGTTTTTGTAAATAGAGGTAGGAAGGTCGAGACTCTCAAGGTGAGCCCAAACAATGGCTAGATCCCACTTCGAGGTAAGAGAGACCGGATCAGAAGGAGCAAGGTAGACAAGCTTTTTCTTTGAAGGTTTCGATTTTTTTCCGGGTAGGTTCATTCGGATTTTCAATTGGGATATCATCAATGGGATTGTCAATGTTACTTTGTTCAAGAGTTTTCAAATTGGGGGTAATTGAGAGGAGGAGGCCTTTTCTTTTCTTTTGTTGTTCTTTTTCGCGGAGTCGAGTCAGGCTCGTCGGATTTCGACGGATTTTCATTCAAGTCAAATTCGGTTTCATCTTCAACATCTTCAACCAAAACAGTAACCGGTTCAGAGGAGGAGCTCGGAACAGTGGAGTTTTTCTTCCGACCACCACGAGTGCGTCGTCCTACCATTGTGGAGATGGGTATGTCGTCGGATGATGGAGGGTCAGTGGGTTTTGGTGATGGTTGAGGGCTAGATGGATCTGGGTTTGTTGATGTCGTGTTTGAGGTTTGTGGGGGAAAGGCGTAAGAAGTTTTGGTGGTGGCATGGTTGGAGTTGGTGATGTAGGCGGGTTGGATGTGACAGGTAGGGAGGTAAATTTTGTGGGTTTGATGGGTGTGTTAAATGAGGTTTTTACCATGGTGGGTTAGGGTAGGTGATATGAGGGAGTTGTGGATTTGGGAGATGAAGGGTTAATGGGTTTAGGCAGTTTGGACGGGTAGGGATAGGTAGGAGTGTTGGGGTAGTTAATGGCCCATTTAATGAGGTAAGTGAGGTAGTTGGCCCATCTAGACAAATTTAATCACTCGAAATAAAAACGCAAGGTAGCATATAATAAACGTAAATTTAGATATGAGGTTGAGTGATTACCGACTCACAAATACGGTGTCAATTTTGGTCCAAACATGATGTCAATGCACTTAGAACACTTAATAACATATATCCAATTTTAATTCAATCAATTAGGGAATTTTGTAAAACTCACACTTAAAAATCACAAACTATTAATTAACCCAATTTCAAGTCTAAATTTCTCAAAATGTTCTCTTGCAAGTGGCTTGGTAAAAATATCGGCAATTTGATTTTCGGTCTTGCAAAAGATAAGTTTAATATGTCCTTTTTCCACATGATCACGAATAAAATGGTGACGAATATCAATATGCTTGGTTTTAGAGTGTTGAATAGGATTTTTGGAAATATTTATTGCACTCGTATTATCACACATTAAAGGAATGGAGTCAAAAATAATACCAAAATCCAAGAGTTGTTGTTTTACCCAAAGGAGTTGAGAACAACAATGTGCCGCGCTAACGTACTCACTTTCGGCCGTAGAAAGAGCTACCGTGTTTTGTTTCTTTGAGGCCCAAGAAGTCAAGCAAGGACCCAAGAACGTTGCAATTCCGGAGGTACTCTTTCTATCAATCGTGCACCCCGCATAGTCCGCGTCCGAAAAACCTATAAGATCAAAAGGACAATGTAAAGGGTACCATAGGTAAAGATTTTGTGTTCCAATCAAATACCGAAGAATTCGTTTAACGGCTTTGAAATGTGATTCTTTCGGATTTGCTTGGAACCTAGCACATAAGCATACACTAAAGAGAATGTCGGGACGACTTGCGGTCAAGTAGAGAAGTGAGCCTATCATACCTCTATACACCTTATCACTAATATTCTTACCGAGTTCATCTTTATCCAATTTGGACCCTGCTACCATAGGTGTATCATGAGGCTTACCATTAGTCATCCCAAATTTCTTAAGCATTTCCTTAATATACTTTTGTTGATGGATCATGATTCCATCCTTTGATTGCTTAATTTGGAGCCCAAGGAAGAATCCTAGCTCACCCATCATGCTCATTTCAAACTCCGATTTCATTAGTTACGAAAAATATAAGTAAAGGAGTTCATTTGTTGCACCAAATATAATGTCATCAACATATACTTGTACAACCAACAGTTTCGTCTGATTGTTGCTTCAAGAACAATGTTTTGTCAACGGAGCCTCTTTTAAAACCATTTTCAATAAGAAATTTAGACAATCTATCATACCAACATCTTGGTGCTTGTTTTAAACCATAAAGAGCTTTGTCTAATTTGAAAACATGGTTAGGCAAATCATTGTTCTCAAAACCAGGTGGTTGCTCTACAAAGACATCTTCTTCCAAATATCCATTTAAGAAAGCGGTTTTGACATCCATTTGGAAGAGTTTAATGCCTTTGTGAGCCGCAAAAGCTATAAGTAATCGTATGGCCTCAAGTCTAGCTACCGGTGCATAGGTTTCATCATAATCAATACCCTCTTGTTGGTTATAACCTTGCACCACTAGTCTAGCCTTGTTCCTTACAATTTCTCCCGAGTCATCAAGCTTGTTGCGAAAGACCCACCTAGTACCAATGACAGTACGATTAGGCGGTCTAGGGACTAGGTGCCATACCTCATTTCTTTTGAATTGATTGAGCTCATCTTGCATGGCAAGCACCCAATCTGCATCAGTCATGCCATTTGTTACATTTGAGGGCTCAATTTGAGATAGGAAGGCATTATGGGCACAATACTCATTGAGGTGAGCGAGATGGTTGACGGATGATCTTGTTCGAATTCCCGAGTTGAGATCACTTGTGAGATTAGTGAGTGGATGAGAGCTTTGATGTTTCCACTTCTTTGGAACAATGGTTTCTTGTTCCCCCTCACCGTATCGATCCACATGCTGATCACATTATTGGCCTGGAAGGTTCTTCATCCTCTTTGTTTTTGGGCTACTTCGAGTTCGGAGGTGGATGCAACAGTCGTTGGGTCTGTTGCTTCCAGAGAGGAATCAGAAGTATCATGTGTTCCCCCGAGTTCTTTGCTCTCCTTTGAAGGTGACAGTCTCGTATCTGTTGCAATTCAGTGCTGGGAACTTCTTCATCCGTGAACACGAAGTCTTTTCGAACAAGACCAATCTCAAACTCATCATCTTCGTCCTCATCATCATCATCCATGTTTTGTACCTGTCCAAGCACACTAGATTCATCAAAAATGACATGGATGCTTTCTTCAATTAACAAGGTTCGTTTATTGTAAACTTTATAGGCCTTGCTTTGATCGGAGTACCCAATAAATACTCCTTCATCACTACGTGGATCGAACTTACCCAAGTTATTTTTACCATTGTTGTGAACAAAACATTTGCTTCCAAAACATCTAAAATATGAAATGTTGGGTTTTCTTCCACGCAATGATTCATAGGGAGTTTTATTTAAAATACTCCTTATCATGACACGATTATAAATGTAGCAAGCGGTATTTACCGCTTCGGCCCAAAAGTTCTTAGGCAACTTACTAGTTAATAACATTGTTCTAGCCATTCCTTCAAGGGCTCTATTCATCCTTTCAACCACACCATTTTGTTGTGGGGTTCTAGGAGCCGAGAAGTTATGGTCTACACCATTGTCATCACAATAAGCCCCAAATGATGAGTTTTCGAATTCGGTTCCATGATCGGTTCTCATTGAAACAAGTTTTAAGCCAAGTTTATTTTGAATCTTCTTTAACCAAATTAGAAACTCATCAAATGTCTCATCCTTAGAGCTTAGGAAGAGTGCCCAAACAAACCTAGAGTAATCATCAACAATGACACACACATAACGACTACCACCTCTACTTCTAGTTCTCATTGGTCCACACAAGTCGATATGTAAAAGTTGCAAAGGTTGAGATGTACTCATAATTCTTTTGGATTTGAAGGAACTTTTAACATGTTTACCTCTAGCACATTCATCACATACTTTATCAATTTCAAATTTTATATTAGGAATGCCTTCAACCAAATCAAGTCTTTTAAGGGTATTAAGAGTTTTTGTACTAACATGACCAAACCTTTTATGCCATAACCAAGGATCATTGTTCATTACACTCATGCAAGACATGGTGTGACCGGATAGAGAGTTCAAATTAGTCAAGTAAACATCTTTGACACGTCTACCTTCGAGTATTAGTTCATTAGTAGTGGCATCAAAAATTCGACACACATTAGCATGAAATTCAACAACATTACCCTTATCACAAAGTTGAGATATACTAAGGAGATTATGTTTCAAACCTTTGACAAGCCGCACATTGTCGACACAAAGTAAGGATGACTTACCAACTTTTCCAATACCAATTACTTCACCATTCTTGTTGTCACCAAACCTTACCGTGCCACCATTATACGCTTTAAGTGAGAGGAATTGGCTTCTATCACCCGTCATGTGACGAGAGCATCCACTATCCAAGTACCAATTGCGGCCGCCTCTCACCAAGCCCTACACAAGATTAGTTTTTGAGTTTAGGAACCCAAATGAATTTGGGTCCCTTTTTGTGATCAACATAACTTGTGGTGTCTTTCTTTATGTCCATTTCTTTTAATGCTTTGGTGTTCTTATCAATGTCATCAAAACGTTTTGTACAACCATTAAAAACATGACCATTGTCACCACAATAATTGCAAATGATATATTCGGGAAGACCTACATACTTCCTTCCTCTAAAATCGTTTTTAGGCTTCTGGATGCAAAAATCGGACATTTGTTCCATTTGAACCCCAAACCCGCATGATTTCTCACATTTCTCGGTTTGATTCGTGAGGAAGTTTAACACGGTTTGACTTCCTTCCCATTTTTCAGTGATGTTCTTAGCATTAACAAGTTCATTGGTCAAGTCATGGACACGTGAGAGAAGATGCAAATTCTTTTCCTTTTCTCTTTTAAGTTCATCATTTTTAGCACTTTCTATGGACAATCTTTTCTCAACAATGAAGTCATGGGTGTGATTGTTGAGTTTAGACACGAGATAAATGATTCTTTCTTTGGAGTCCTCATATTTAGATGTCATCTCGTCAAGTCTCTTGCTTAGATCAACGACTTCATCGGATCTATGATGAGGAGAAGAGCTAGAAGTGCTACATTCGGGCATACCCTTTTGAAAGAAGGTAAGCCTATCATGGAGATCTTCTATTTCGTTCTTGAGACAAACAACCTCACTTTTAAGACACTCATTTTCATTTTCCAACCATTCACTTTTTCTTTTAAACTTGTCTAAATCGTGGTCAGAAGCAACGGTCTTAGAGACTGTTTCTCTTAAGTCTACAACTTCAACTACAAGGTCATAGATCTCATTTTCAAGAGCATCTTTGTCCTTCAAAATGTCATCACGTTCCTTGGTTAGTTGGGAAACTTGCATCACCAAAGTTGTGTTGACATTTTCAAGGTCAGAGATGTCCGTGGGGGTCAACCTAAGACGCTCTAGTTCTTTAGTCAAATGTTTGTTTAACTTGTTGACTCTTTTGACTTCATTATATGCCTCAGAAGTGACGAGAATGATCTGTTGCTTTTAATTCATTTTTCGATTAAAGTTCTCTTGAGCAATTTCCTCAATCTCATTTTGCATAATGTCAAGCTTATTAGTTTGAGACCGACACTTATCAAAAAGTTGATCAAGAAGCTTACATACTTTCTCTTTGGAGTAAGTTCTAGCCTTGGCCTTTAGATTGTTTACCTCGTTGTCGGAATCGGAGTCGGAATCGTCGGGGTTAGCCATGAGACATCTTAAGTGTTCAAGTTTTGGGTTTTTTGAGACTTTTTCTTTACCATGATTTGCAAGACACATTTTAGCCTCAAGTTCCTCCTCGATGAGTTCCTCATCTTCCTCGGAGTCGGACATTCCCCATATAGCACTCATGACTCTATGCTTATAGTCTTTTTTAACCTTTTCTCTTCTTTCCTTAGATTTGATTTCCTCCCACTTGGGACATTCTTTAATTTGATGAGTTTTGTCACCACATTTAAAGCATCCCACGGTGGAAGTAGGTAAATCTCTTAGGAAAGCGCTTTTTCGAGTAATTATTAGTGAACTTTTTGTTACCTTGTCCATTTATCAACCCGGCTAAGTTTCTTGTGAACATAGCAAACTCGTCTTCCTCCTCATCTTCTTCATCACTTGGAGAAGATGTGAGGGCGAGACTCTTTCCTTTTGATGACTCACTAGAATGCTTATCGAGATTAAACTCGTGAGCCATTAGTGATCCCATTAGTTCATGAAGAGATAGGGTTGACAAATCTTTAGCTTCCTCTATGGCGGTGACTTTAGGTTGCCATTTAGGGGTTAGACTACGAAGGATTTTTCGAATGATGTCCTCGGACTCAAAATTCCTTCCTAGACTTTGAAGCTCATTAATTATACAAGAAAAACGAGAAGAAAAATTATTTAAAGACTCGTCCTTTGACATTCTAAACATTTCATATTGTTGCATGAGAAGGTCAATACGGTGTTTTCTTACTTGGGACGTCCCTTCATATGCAAGTACAAGGGAATCCCAAATGGATTTTGCCGTAGGACACCCGGAGATTCGACTAACTTCCCCCTCACCAACACAACGTTGAAGAATCGACATTGCTTTGGAATTCTTTTCGGCAAGCTTGAAGTCGTTCTCATTGTAATTTCTTTCCTCTTTTGTCTTGGTGAAACCGTTAAGAATATCGGTTTCCTCAATGGCAAGAGGTCCATTTTGGATGATGTTCCAACATTGATAATCGATACTTTTGATGTAATGTTCCATTTTGAGTTTCCACCATCCAAAATTCGAACCGGTAAAGACCGGGATCTTGGAGTGTTTCTCGGAATCCATTACCCACGAATCAAACTCTAAGGCGGTTAGCCTCGATCAAGAGCACGAGGCTCTGATACCAATTGTTGAGTTTATGGATTCAAGTACCTAAGAGGGGGAGGGGGTGAATTAGGTACCCTTTTTAAAAATTTAACTTCAACTTTATTGGATTAAAGTAAGTTAAGTGAACAAAAGAGATTAGATGATACTTTGAATAATATTGAAAGATTGAACAAGTATCACAATTAATGTTTTTGAAGTATGAAAGCAACAATCGTTTCCGATGTATCTATTTGTCTCGGTTTGTGGAGTATTCTGCAGACCAAATACGATTAGATGATGAACTATTACTTCTAAGTTTAAGCGAAACAAAACAAACAAAGTTACAATGAATGTTTCTTTGAAGTATGAAAGCAACAATAGTTCTGATGTATCTATTTGTCTCGACTTGTGGAGTATTATGCAGACCAAATACGACAAGTATGATGAATATTGCTTCTAAGTTTAAGCGAAACAAAACAAACAAACAAAGTAAGAAAGCAGCGGAATTAAAGAGATAAACAATGAACACGAGTTTTTGAATTGGTTCGGCAAAAACTAAAGTGCCTACGTCCAATCTACCTTTTTATTACTTTCCTTTAGTGATCTACTCCGACAACTAAAAGACCCTTGTAATAAAAGACGCCAACCTACTCCGGTTGCAAAGCTAGTACAAGAACTACTCCGTTCTATGACAAGCTAACTCGCAATCTACTCCGATTGCCAACTCACAACCTACTCCGGTTGTCAAGAGTAAAAGACTACTCCGTCTTAAACTCTTCTAACACACTTAAAATGTAAAGGATCAAGTTTCCACTAACACATTCTTAACAAAGAATAGAGGTGGACAACTTTTACAAGATCAACACTTTTAAGCAAGAGAGTTTAGTATAGAAAAGCAACAAAGTGGCCACGACTGTAGAAACTGAAAGACACTTGAAGACTTTTAAAAAGATTTTGCAAGAGACACGATTTAAATCTTTAAAACACTTTGCAAAACATGAAAGAATTAATTCAGAAAGTCTTGGGGATTTATGGAAGAGGGACACGGTATTTATAGAGGAGGTGAGTGAAGGGGTTGCTAGGGTTTTGAAGGGTCAAAGGCTTTGCATGTGAGGGACAATAGCAACCACCTAATAACTTGCACCAAAAAGGAGTCTTTTGCAAAGGCAAGAATAGAGAAAGAAGGTTTGAAAGACAACCTTAAATGCTCATGTAATTTCAGAAAACAAAGGATGTGAGACAAGTCACACAAAGACAAGTTAACACCAAAATGGCAAAAAGCAACTTTTGTTTTCTTAAAAACCAAGGGATTGAATTTGCACAAAGAGGAAACATTTTGAATAATTCAAACCACTCTTCATTGGATACTACCTCCTCAAATAAAAATCTGAATTTCTCTTTGAAAAATGATAATCACGTGAAAGCATTTGAGAGAAAAAAGGAAGCTTCAAGTTTTACGAGTTATGGCCTAGTCCACTCAGCTGTTTGCTTGTTGAAGCAACAGTCATCTGGACTGTTTCTATTACTCTGCTATACTTAACTTTCTCACTTGTACATTAGATGACACACGACTAATTACAAAGGGATTAATAACAACTTCAACACTTCTTAATCCAAGCTTGATTACATCATTAATCCTGAAAAGGTAAACTAAGAATACACAAATCAAATGGGCATGTTATCATCAACATAAGGAACCCAACAATATAGATCTCTCACTAAGCGCTCAACAATATCGTACTATCTAGTTTTAAAAAATATTTAAGTTATTTAATTTATTCGACTTACATTATCGTGTTTTTATTATTTAAACAATATTTATTATAACAATTGTGAATTATTTATTAAAAAACTTATTAAAAAAAAATTACTAAAAAATTTGTAACCACTTGTAAATTAAAATAAAATTTATTTATTTGTTTTTTAAGAGTAAAAAAAAATTAAAAATATCTTTAAATGCTTGTTGAAGACTGTATTAACTCAGTTTTCTATCATTGTCACCTACCAATTTCGGTGTGCGCGGCTGATAATTAAGATGTCGAGTTTTATATTCCAAGTACATATGCCATCATTATTGTTTTTTGAAAAAAAAAAAATTGTACCCTGTAGTTTTAAAAAATTATGTTGTGAATTTGTGGTACAATAATATTAACAAAAATACATGTAATTCATTTTTGTAATTCATTTCCGTTTTAAGTTCGATCTCGTATATAACTGTAATTCCTTCCTGAAATTATGTAATTTTGTTTTAAAAATTATGTAATTTAATCACATTTACTCGCATTTGTAATTAATTCTGCGTAAATGTTATGCATTTTATTTACACGGAATGTATAAAATTTTATCATAATATTATTTCGAAGAAGTATTCCATAAGATTATTTTATATAATCTGTTGCGACACGGAATTTAGCGCATGTTCGAAAAGACGGATATCTGAATAATTAGATACGTTGCACATTCATGGGTCCCACCATAACCTGGATTTTCAAAAAAAAAAATGCATTTATGATGTGGCGCGCTGTACAATGAGTATTGTCTTCTGAATTTATATAGATAAGATTGAAAGAAATGCACGGCAATTTTTCCATCACTTCCTAACTTTATTATCATCTTACACCATCCACAACGCACTCTTCACCAATTTTCGTTAAGAGAGTAAAACAATATTAAAATGTAAAAAGTATAAAGCTTGGCAATAATGGTACAGATACTTGGACGAAAATTTCGCCTGTTCGAAATTTGGTGAGAAATCAGAAACTGGGCCTGTAGTTACTTTTGCAAGAGGAGTTCATTTCACTTTTTTTTTTGTTTTTTGTTTATCAACTCAATTGGCCACTCAAAATCTGCCATGTGTCACTCTTCCCAACAGTGCATTTTATTATCAACGGTTATACTTGCAGAAAAATTAGAACGGTAATATTCCAAAAATAATTTATTTTTTTTAAAACCCCTTCTCCCGAAGTTACGAGGCTATGTAGATACCTCATTTCTGCACCTCTCGCAAACCACCCGGTGATGATTGGGCCGCATGTTTCGTACGCGGAACGATTTGTGACAATTCGTAAGATTATCGTCAAATGATTGCTCAAATATTAATGTCTACCTCTTAGTTGTCATCTACGTGCCGATACGGTCGTTTTGACAGTAATTAGAGTACATTTGGAGTCCGGGCCTAAAACCCTCTTCATTTTCTGATAACCGTTAAATCCCGAGTCAGAATGTTCTGGAATGTTCCGGATATTTCTATTCCATATTTCATAATTTTCATCCTTTGGTAAACAATTTCCCGAAATATTCACATAAGATATTAAGGAAAACCAAATTATTCCGTCCTACCATAACTTAAACACGGAAATCTTTCTTCCGCAGAAGGAAACCACTTGGGAATGACAGACGCAGGCGGTCTTTGCGCCTCTTCCAAGAGACGCATGGTCTGCTGCGCCTCTTCCCAGGTCCTATTCTGCGTAGTTTTCGTATCTTTTTCATATCTTTCCGAGATTCACTTCCAAAGAGTCTCCGAAACCCTAATTCCTTCACGTGATTAGTATAAATAGGAGCCTTCGCTCCTCATATTTCTCACGCGAGTGTCCGCCCTTCTCTTCTCCCTTTGCATTCTAGACCTTTGTTCTTACTTTTTGGCGTCTACGTGCTTGAAAATTCGACCACGTAAGCTCGGATCCTTCTGAGTACCAGCCTCGTTTGCATGACCGACCAATTTGACCAACTCCACATCAATCAACTTAATTAATAAATCGTTTTCCTCTTACGAGGGCACTTTCTTTACATTCGCATCGAGCATCACTAATCGATATCTTAGTCCTTCTCGTTTCGTCAAACATGTAAGTGTGAGGATGTATAATCCTTATTTATTTATTTATTTACTTTTTGCAATCATCAATGTAAGATTTATGTCGAAAATATCATTAAAACCGATTTCTAAAACCGTGTTCAAAACCTCTTTTTACGGATTTCCAGAAGATTACCGTCGAGAATGGATGCAAAGAATCGCCGCGCCTATTTGAAGGAGCGCAGACCCATCGCGCCTCTTCGTGAGGCTGCCGCAGTTCCTGCTTCCTTTCTTCTTCCTTCGTCCTCTGTAATTTGTTCTTTCTTATTTGTTTCCGTGGTTTTTTGTTAATTCTTCGTCATAATAGTATAATGTTTCACATGTATATTCTTATTCACCGTTAGCATGTTTAATTCATCATAAATTCGGCTTGAATCCCAAGTAATCTCATATTTGCGGGTTTTCGTCATTGAATTCAATCCGGGTTGTAGAAATTCAATTTGTTCATATTGAGTTTCTGTAATTCGATCTTTGATATATTTTCATTTGTTTATTGTCATATTCGTCATTAATTTGTCATTAATTCATCATGTTTAGTTTATTTCATTCACTCATGTCACTAATCAATCATTCATTCATGTAATTAATTCGTTTAACTCCGTCTCATCCACGTTTTATTGCTTTCATGACCCATTAATCACATGTAAATAACCCATTAATCACTTTCATCCGAGTAACTAATTTAATCAATCATTAAATTTACCGACGAGTATTAACAACACGCAATTCCGGCTTACACACTGAGAATTGGTCGAAAACGAACGCGCAGAATCTGCGTGCCTATTCCAAAGGATTTAGCTCTGCTGCGCTACTGTTCAGTGAATTCTCGTCCCGAACTCCGTTGTTGTTTGACCTAGTTTAAATTAGCTTACGTTTAATTAATTATTATCCGTATTATCACCTTCTGTTGTGTTCGTTAATTTATTCTTTTATTCGTTTTCTCAAATTATCCGTTTAAAGGTATTTTCGACATAAATCGCCTATCCCAATGTAATTATTGTAATTTTCATTATTTCAATTTTCTTTTGTTGTATTTATCATATTTCTTGTATCCATTTGTATGTTCTCACATGAAATTGAACATTAAATCCTACTTCGACCTTAATTGTATGTTAAACTAATTGTCAACCGACCTAGTCTAATTCTGACATGTTAGGATTAAAACTTGGATGTTGCATTGCATGCATATAATCGACGATATATCAAGTACGGATAACTTCCCTAATCATTAGTAGAGGCCGCTATCGAGGCGGGCAGGATTAGGTGTTCGATCAAAAGAGCTTCCTAATACGTACCCTCACCCCTTACTCCAGATCTCTGTGAACATCCGTGTTCATTGGCATCTACGAGAGTCATTCTAGACATAGAATGCTAAGGGTAACGATTGCTTAGTGTTCATGTCTTTACTTTGTGTCTTGACATGACACGAGGTATTCGAACGGTTCCAATTTCCCATAAAAATTGGTGGTGACTCCAACAAAAATGCAAACGTTTGTTTCTTTTCCCTCCCAAGCGCCCCCGTGGGCACCCCCGCTGTCCACAGTTTGGCGACTCCGCTGGGGATAATACATTTACGTGTAGCAAGGGTGAAACTTGAACA
Source organism: Silene latifolia (assembly GCF_048544455.1). Lineage (NCBI taxonomy): Eukaryota > Viridiplantae > Streptophyta > Magnoliopsida > Caryophyllales > Caryophyllaceae > Silene > Silene latifolia. Next base: position 2,155,912 of record NW_027413701.1, read on the forward strand.
AGGTTAGGGAATAGTTTGTACAAGACAATTGTCAGTTTTCATAACTCGGTCTTCCTAGATCGTTTTATTCGGCCTTCCTAGGCCCAACCCAACCCATTCGACCAATCGTCCCGTCTAAACGGTCCTAATTCTTATTTGGGCCTAAGGATGGATAGCGATTGACGTCATCCATACCATGATGTTTACTCTTGTTTGTATCAAGGGCCTTCACTACTTGAGGAAATGGAATAGGAATCGGCCTTACTCTTGTTTGGTACGAGCCTCTCCACAGACTTCGGGTTTGATGGTTCGGTATGGCAACCCACCCTTTAAACCAAAACCCTTTTAAATGCACTCAACATCCCGTTATAATGCTTGTATAAATGTTTGTACCTTACGTGATCACCATTTCTAAACAAAACCATGACGATTTTTTTCAAAAATCAAAAACCCTTTTTCTTAATCAAAATTTCGAAATAGGCCTTCAATTAGCGCAAAACCGAGTCAAAACTCTGTCCGTTTGCCGTGTCAAAAATTCGGGTCACAAGCCCATTTCAAAACCTCACTTTGAGTCCACTCCTACAACTACACTATAGTTGACTAGGACGCACATTTTCAAAAAACCTTGTCTTTCTTCAAAGCTCACTCAACACAAGTGGCACACACCCACTTCACGAGTCAAAACATTTTTTCTTTTAGCAAGTGTGTTAGAATGGTCGATCACGTTTTGATTCGTCCTCGATCTCTTATCCAGTTTTCAAGATGTCTGGATCCAGTGAAACAAACCTCCACCAACTTTAAGATGGTAATGATCGAATCCTAGCCGTGCTAGCCCAAATGCAAGTTACCCAAGACCAAGTCTATGACCGCCTTGAGACCATCGAGGGCCGGATCTATGCCGTAGAGGGGAGATTGCCCCCTCAGGAAAGTGAAGTAATAGTTGACTCCGAGAATGAATCCAAGGATGAAAATACTCTCATGGGGATGACTGTAGCTGAGAAAAGACTCCAATACTTAGAGGAGCAACTGATGTACCTTAAGGGGGATGACATTTATAGGGAGAACAATCGCAAGTATGAGGCCGTCAATTCCAAATTGCCAACCAACTTCAATATGACGGATATCCCTAAATTCAAGGGGCACGGGAACCCTTTGAACCACATCCGTGCCTTCAAGGATTATATGTCTATCAAAGGCATCAAACCCGAGATGTTCTTAAGGATCTTTCCTTCATCTCTTGACACCATCCCGAAGCAATGGTTCTACTCCTTAGATCATAAGAAGGTCGCTACTTGGGAAGATGCCGCAATCGAGTTCTCTAAACAATATGCGGATAATGCCGAGATCCAAGTTAACATGCGCACTCTAGAGGTTATTACCCAAAATGACAAAGAAGGATTCACCGACTTCCTAAGTAGGTGGAGGAAGACTAGTACCCAACTAGTTGAACGCCCAGATGAGGCTACCCTTGTGGAGAAGTTTGTGGACAATCTCAAACCCATCTATGCCAATCATTTGAGATACCAAAATATCAAAACTTTCAAGGATTTAACTGTACTAGGGACAAGGATCGAAGATGACATCCGTAAAGGACTCTTGTCCAAAACGGTAGGTCGAGGATATCAAGGTTCAACAAGTCGTTTATACGGCTCTACTAGCAAGACCGATGAAGTTAACCTTCTCGAGCCATCCAAGAGAAGTACCCCACCAAGGAAATTCACAAATCTTGGGGACACTTACTCCAACGCTCTAAAAAGGTTAATGAAGCAAGGTAAACTCCAACCCATTGGACCTACTCCCGAACCCGAAAGGAAATCCAAATTATGGGACGAGAACTCGTACTGTGAATACCATAGGGGCAAGGGGCACGACACAGAAAAATGCTACAAGTTGAAAAATGTGCTTCAAGACATGATTAAATATGGTCGATTGCCAATATCGCCGGGAGGTAAACCCAACAACACTCAGAATCCTCTTGGAGTTCTAGTGATTACAAGTGATGAATCTACCTTAGATTGCTCACACCTCATTTCTCCAGTCGAAAATGATATCTATGCCATCGAGAATGAAGGGTTCTACTCTACTATTTCCCCTACCATCTCCGACTTCATCACATGGGCAAGGAGTGTAGATAGGCAAGTGTGGGAATTAGAAAATGTGGTGATAACTCTACGCGATCCCAACGCAACACCCAAAGAACATGTGCCACTAATCTTCTCTCAAGACACTACTATGCAAGAGGTAGTCACCATGGTTGATAAACTAGTCGACCAAATCATACGACTAGAGGATGAAATCATGAGAATGAGGAAATTAGCTACAATCAATGGGGTTTGGGCCGACGATGACGAGGACGAGTACCTCATTGAGAACTCCCTAGTCAAGGAAATAGTCCAAAATGGTGAAGACCAAGATGTGGACCACTTAACTCGTTCGGGTCATCCATATCAAAGCATTGCTCAAAGCGGTCCAACCAACGTTGTCACACCAAATGATAACGAAGAGGACTCTACTGACCATTTGCTCAAGCAATTACAGAAGACGAAGGCTGATCTTTCAGTCTGGCAATTAATAGCAAGCTCATTCCCACATCGCCAAGCTTTACTGCAAGCTTTGGCCAAACTAAATGTAGCACACAACTCGACACCCGAAGATGTAGTCAACTTGGTCTTCCAAGAACCACCAAAGCTAAGTAATCCTATTACTTTCTCGATTTAAGATTTGCCACCTTTTGGCGCTAGTCACAATTTAGCTCTTTACATCACTGTAATTTGTCTAAAGAAGAACGTGCCAATGACCTTGGTAGATGATGGCTCCGCGGTCAACGTCATACCCCTCAAAACGGCATACAAGCTAGGCATGAAAGAGTCGGATTGGACCCCTACCAATCAAGGTGTGCGTGCATATGATGGTACACGACGAAAGGTGGTAGGACTTGTTAACCTAACCATAGCCACAAGGCCAATTGAGCGAAAGGTTAACTTCCAAATAGTGGACATTGAAGCTTCCTTCAACATACTTCTGGGAAGGCCTTGGATTCACGCTTCCAAAGCAGTAACATCCACTCTTCATCAAAATATCAAAATCCCACTAAATGGCAAAGTAGTGACGATCACTTCGTCACCCATCAAGGCAATAATCGAAAAACAGTCGAACAATCAAGTCCTTGCAGATCCCGTATATGAACATGGGGGCTTCCAAAGCATAAGTGTCATAGAAAGTGAGTTGGCACCCTTATACTATGATCCCTACTCCAACTTGGTGGTCAACCAAATACTCAAAACCCAGGGATACTTCCCTGGAATGCCTTTAAACCCTACCCGAAGAAACACCTTCGCACCATATAAGGAAGGCAACTCAAAGAGGATACCAATGGGACTAGGGTACAAACCCACTAAAAAAGAGGTTCTCGAAATGCTTGCTCAAGTCCAAAACCGCAAGCACGTAGGAGTCCAAATGCGACCCTATCTCCCTACTCTAAATGGGTACTTTGTTCAAGAAGGAAGCCTAGAACTCTTTCATGGATTTCCCGAGCCTTGGCATTATCTCGAGAGGAAGCTAGCCGGAATCGAGATCTTTCACGACTGCTACTTCATCCCTCCAGAGACGGTTCCTACCGTCGAAGACCGTCAAGCACCTTGCTTAGACGAACAAGCTGTTAGCCTATTGTTCGGAGAAGATCGATTTGTTAGGGCCGCACAGGATAAGATCATTACCATGATACTTCAAGACGATCGCTTCAACCCCACCGCGTTAATCACAGAAACCAACACAAGTCAACAGAAAGGATGGAGAAAATCAATCAAGTGGACAAACAATCAAGGAAGACTCTTCAAGCTCACCACTGGAGAAGGAGAGATGTTCAAAGGAGAACCAGAAGACGATGAGTTGGAGTCGGAGTCGGAGTCGGAGTCTAGAGAAGTCATTAGAGAGTCTCCTCCTTTCGTCATCCCCACTCCCTTTGTTTCTCCTAGCTTAGCCTCGAGTAGTCACAGTAGTTCGGGAAATGTCCCAACCACTGTCCCTTTGCCGCCACTAACCATGGATCAGTTAGCTTCTTTGTTTCAACTCTACTCAAATTTGAATATGAATAAATCAGGTTCTGCTTACTCTTTGTGTTATCTTGAGTGCAATTCTGTTTACGATGATACTGAGGATGACCAAGACCCAGACTCGATCGAAATACCTCCCTACGTAGCCAAAGAAATACTGCAGGAAGGGGAAGGGGGACCAGTAATAGAGGACACCGAACCCACCAATGTAGGAACCGAACTAGAACCCCAAGAACTTAGGATAGGGACTACCTTGAGCTCTAACGAAAGGGCCGATTTCATAGACCTCCTAAATGAATTCAAAGACATTTTCGCTTGGTCCTACAAAGACATGCCAGGGATCGACAGGGATATCGCTGAACATAGGATTCCGATTAAGCCAGGTTTCAAACCAGTAAAACAGAAGCTTCGACGAATGAGGACAGAATGGGCTCTAAAGATTAAGGAAGAAGTTGACAAGCAATTCAAAGCCGGGTTCATCAAAGTTTCCGAGTAGTCTGATTGGGTAGCCAACATAGTACCCGTACCCAAAAAGGATGGGAGAATCCGTGTTTGTGCTGATTTTAGGGACTTAAACATAGCAAGCCCTAAGGATGACTTCCCTCTACCTCACATCGATATATTGGTGGACAATACCGCAGACCACGCGTTACTATCCTTTATGGATGGATATGCGGGTTATAACCAAATCAAGATGGCCATAGAAGACATGCATAAGACCGCATTCGTCACTCAATGGGGAACCTATTGCTATACGGTCATGCCGTTTGGATTGATCAACGCCGGAGCTACATATCAACGCACCGCAACTACACTCTTACATGACATGATGCACAAAGAAGTTGAGGTATAGGTAGACGACATGATTGTCAAGTCCAAGGATAGAGAGGGGCATATTGCGAACCTTCGCAAATTTTTCACAAGACTACGAAAATACAACATGAGACTCAATCCTCAGAAATGCACATTCGGAGTGACATCTGGCAAACTCCTGGGATACGTTGTTAGCCAACGAGGTATAGAAATAGAACCTTCCAAGATCAAAGCTCTGATCGAAATGCCACAACCTCAAACAGAAAAAGAAGTCAGAGGATTCCTGGGAAAAGTGCAGTATATAAGTCGATTCATATCGAAACTCACCATGATCTGTGAGCCTATCTTCAAGAAACTCAAGATAATGGACCACACCATGTGGGATGATGATTGTCAAAAGGCATTTGACCGAATCAAAGAGATATTGGCTAAACCACCAGTGCTCATGCCGCCACAACGAGATCAACCTTTTGGTTTATATCTCACAATAACCGACACAGCCATGGGTGCCATGCTGGCTCAATCTATAGGAAATGAAGAAAGAGCTATCTACTACCTTAGTAAGAAGTTCTTGGAATACGAGTGTAAATACTCACAACTCGAAAAGACATGCCTCGCTCTTGTGTGGGCAACAAAGAAGCTACGCCATTACATGCTTAGATACTCCGTCAAAATATACTCCAAAATGGATCCAGTCAAATACCTCTTCGAGAAACCCGTCCTCAACGGACGCCTAGCAAGATGGACTCTGATGCTCTCAGAATTCGACCTCAAATACGTGCCGCTGAAAGTTATAAAAGGCCGCGCCGTCGCCGAATTCTTCGCAGAAAATCCCATCAATGACGCACAAACGATAGACACTTGGTCATTTCCAGACGAGGATATACTCCAAACTGATGTAGATTCCTGGGACCTTTATTTTGATGGAGCATCAAACTTAAGAGGATTTGGAATGGAGTGTTGCTCATTTCTCCTGAAGGCGAGCATACACCAATTGCTGTCAAACTCGACTTCGAGGTGACAAACAATGCTGCAGAATACGAAGCTTGTCTAATTGGACTACAAGCGGCAGTAAGCTTAGGCATTAAAAACATCCGAGTACATGGAGATTCATCCTTGATCATCAACCAAGTTACAGGATCTTGGAAAATTCGAAGCGAAAGCCTCGCACCTTATCAAGCCAGAATAGACCAACTTGCCCAATTCTTTGATCACGTGACATACCTACACCTACCTCGGGAGGAAAATCAATTTGCAGACGCTCTTGCAAAACTTGCATCTTTGATTAATATGCCAGATCACCTGGTGGAAATGCCTTTGTGCATCGAACGACGATCAGAGCCGGCTTATGTCCATCAAATCACCGACGAAGAGGAGATCGCGCAGGAACCCTGGTTCCAAGCAATCCTGAATTATAAGCTCAATGGTACCTATCCATCAGATATGGATAAGAGGGGACAACGTGCTATACGCCTACTAGCTTCCCAATACGTTCTCATGCAAGGAGAGTTATACAAAAGGACACCTCTTGGTGTAATCCTACGCTGCCTTGATCATTCACATGCACGAAAGGTGATGGAAGAAGTCCACGACGGAGAATGCGGTCCTCACATGAGTGGGCCCATGATGGCAAAGAAAATCACACGTTTGGGATATTATTGGACCACAATGGAATCCGATTGCATCAAATATGTAAGACATTGCCATAATTGCCAAATCTTCGGGAATGTACAACATGTCCCTCCTTCATTGCTCTATACAATGACGTCTCCCTGGCCATTTTCTGCATGGGGAATTGACATAATCGGGAAGATAACCCCAGCCGGAACAGGAGGCCACTGTTTCATCCTAGTGGCAATTGACTATTTCACCAAATGGGTAGAAGCGGCTTCCTACACCAGTCTCACGGCTAAAAATGTGGCAAAGTTCATACAAAACAACATCATCTGTCGATACGGTTGCCCACATGAGATCAATAGTGATAATGGATCACATTTCCAAGGAGAGACCGAGCAATTGCTAGCCAAATACAAGATTAGACATCACCACTCTTCGCCCTATAGACCACAGACTAACGGCGCGGTAGAGGCGGCAAACAAGAATGTTGTCACGATTCTCAAGAAAATGATTGACAACTATAGAGATTGGCCAAGCAAGATACCCTTTGCTTTGTGGGGGTATCGTACATCTGTTAGGACGCCCACTGGGGCTACTCCTTTCTATTTGACCTACGGCATGGAAGCTGTACAACCAGTATGGCTAGAGATACCATCCTTGCGTATTTTACTCGAAAGTCAAATCCCGGAAGCCGACTGGAAGAGGGATAGATATGAAGAACTCATCCTCCTGGATGAACGTAGGCTACACGCCTTACACAATGTCCAAACATATCAAGCACGTATCAAACGAGCTTTCAACAAAAGGGTTAGGCCAAGGAACATCAAGGAGGGAGACTTAGTACTTAAATCGGTTAGAGCTCTTCTACCTGTTGACCCACGGGGAAAATTCAAACCTAATTGGGAATGAGTTTTCAAACCCAACAAACCTTGACCAACTAAAACGGTACTATGCCTAGGATAGGGACAAAAACGCGCCTCGCGTAACCCCACGTGTCGCTCTTGTGGCACTAAATAAACGGCCCCTGGCCAAGATGAAATAAGCTAATGTCACTGTACTCTTGTATTTTGACAAATTTATCATCCTCGTATCATCAAATAAACTAAATTTGCACCTCCAGAGTAAGCAAAAAGCTCATGCTTATTTTCTAAGTTCATTACAAGCTCTTGCTTAGAACAATTATTCTTTTACATTTACTCGAACTACGCGCACGGGTTTGATTTCATTTTTTAAGTGAATACGTAGGCAATCCTTCACAGGATACAACCCATTTATTTTAAAATGTAAATAGAAGGACATTTGCATTGCATTTGGAATTCGACAAGAATAATAAATAGAAAATCACAACGGTTTCATAACCATTTAACCTTTTTATTTCATTCATTCTAATAATAATAGTACGCTACATAATAAAAATAGAAGAGGCTAGGATTCTAAAAACCCCACCTTTTTTTATTACAACAATAAATAATAATAATAATAATCAAATAATAAATAAAGACTCGGGCTATTCTTCCATTTTTCCCTTGCCCTTGTCATTCTTGTCATATTTCTTGTCACGACCTCGAGCCGGACGCTCTTGCGCCACTTCAGACCTAATCACCAAAGGTCTTTCTCGAGACCTAGACTTTCCATTCTTGCCAATCATCATTTCCACGACAGGAGAGATCTTCGGTTTCTTCGAAGGATGAATAACTCGAAGCCCGGCTTCTTCTTCTCCTTCTGTCAGATGCTTCTCTTTCTCTTTCTCTACCTCACGCACCTTTTAGTCAACGGGCTCGCGCTTCCTCAATCTCTCGCGCTCTTCCGGAGTAGTAGCCTTTCTCCATCGCAGATAAGAATCCGACACCCACAAGGCATTTGCAGAAGAGTTCAAGAACCATACATTTCTTTGAGCCCATTTAATTGCCCACTCCCTTAGGCTCTCTGTAGTAAGCGCCATAGCAGTCTGCGGGACGGTATCAAGCTTCGGGATCGTCTGTTTCAGCCCAACTTGTCTCATCAGCCTTTCCGGGAAGATGCACACCATAAACTCCAATCCAGGAATGCGCACGGACCGAGTAGGATCCAAAGAAGACACTCCAGTGACAGATTTGAGGTGCCACCATGGCACAATCCACCTAATCAAGGGACCATCATCGCTCTTCAGTTTGTTCTCCCAATAATTGCAGACTCGGGTGAAATCCACCATGTAAAGCCTAGTCCTCATCGCAATTGAACGAGCATGATAGAAAGGAACATGAACTGGGGGCTCGATCAATCGGAGCCGTTCCATAAGCCAAACCTACCAAAAGCAGGTATTAGACACCAAAAAAAACGAAACAAAAAAAGCGAAAAAAAAACGAAAAAAAAAAGGAAAAAGAAAAAATGTCTTTTACCTGCAGAATGACGGGACTTCCCAAATACGGTAGGTCACGGTTGGCTTTCCTATTATCCAAGCCCAAAAGAATCTCTCCTAAGCATAAACCAGTTGGGCTCCTGCGCAGCTCCATTTGCTCAACAAGGCCCAGAAGACGGGGATCACCTCTCAAGTCTTCATCAACATGCCCTTGGAAAACATACACATGTAACAAGCAAAAGCCAAATGCCCTCCGCCTAGCAACATGAGAAACGGTGGGGTCGGCCCTGTTGATGAATCGATCTATGAAGTCCAATATTCGCACTCCTTTCGAAGTCACTAGACGGTCCACCTCGAGTCTAGTCAACCCAAGCAAGTCTCTAAATTTGCTCTTGTATCCTTGCGAAGTACAAGGAATGGCAGACAAGTGTTCGGGATCCCACCCACCAATAGCGGCAATTTCTTCGGGAAATGGGCAAATATCACCTCCAGGGAACGCAAAAACATGGTAATTCGGGTCCCAATAGTCAAGACAAGCATCCAATAACGGTCTAACAATCTTTATGAGTTTTAAACTCAACAAAGACCCAAAATTATAAGCACCCATATCATGTTTCTCCATGTTCGAAAATTCGTTGGTCCATTCCTTCAAGCGAATCTCCAAAGTATTCATGATGAAAAGATTATTTTGAGAATTTTATGTAATTAGACAAAGCAGAGACGGAAGAATTGTGTGAATAAAAGCTCCATCGACGTTTCTATTTATACTAATTTCTGTTTCCAAAAATCTGCCAGAATAGAGCAACTTGGGAAGGGCGCAAAGACACTGCCGCGCCTCTTCAAAGGGACGCAGCTCATGCTGCGCCTCTTCCTCAGCTTCACTTCTGTGATTTTCCGCGTTGGATCTTTCCTAATTCCATGACGAATAATTTCCTATTTCTACGGGTTGTTATTTTGGTAAATACGTGTAGATTACCATATTTCAGGTTTCCTAATTCCGCGAGCACGCATTTCGAGGCGACATCGACACTTTCGCCATTTTACCGCACTTGCACATAATTTTCATTTTCATTTTAGGAAATAATTTTCATTTTTAATAATTTTCATTTTCATTTTAGGAAATAATTTTCATTTTTAATAATTTCCATTTTCATTTTAGGAAATAATTTTCATTTTTATTAATTCATTTTAGGAAATAAATCTCATTTCGATTTCATTTCATTTATTTCATCATCTCACCTCTAACTTATAGATTTCTATTTTTTTTCTTTTTTAGGGGGTAACCCTCTCTATCGTCCGGTCATTTTCCGGCAGATTTTTTGCATTCTTTTGAGTCACTCGTTTTGCGCTAATTAAGGCCATATGTATATATAAATGTATGTTTTGCGTGATTTTCTATGTGAATTTCGGCGGCATGACGGCGTAAACGTCATCCACCAAACCTGTTCAAAGCTAACCTACAGGTACAAGCAACGCAACCCAGCAATAAAGGCACTCAGGCCATCTTATATACACAAAAAAGGGAAATGTACAACAAACTGGGGGCTCGAGCCCCAAACAAAGTCCAGAATGTTCCAAATGAAGGTCCAAATGTGCAACTGTGCAAAATACAGCCAACAAACAAACAAAAAAGCTACACAAAACTACTGTTGGTCGCCCTCCAGCTCTGCAACTCTTGTCGCAAGAGCGGCAATCTCGGCGTCCCGAACCTCGAGCTCCCTCAACAAGCGAGCTGTCTCCTCCCGAGACTGGGTCAACTCTCGCTCCAGCTCGCGGTCCCCCTGTAAATAACAAAATGGCTCATGTCAATCGTTTCAAGCAAAATTGGAAAATCAAAATTCAAAAATGAAACAGGCACAAGGTTCATACCTGACGGCCTCGACCGCCGACAAGTGCCTCGACGGCAGTAGCTCGCAGCCGGTTGGCCACCCTCCACAACACCACGAACCGAGACGGCGCAACCTGCATTTTCAAAAAAAAAAAAGTTCTCAACAATTGAACAAACTCAATCAAATGTGTTCTTACACAAAAGCTATGCAAAGTTAGAGGATTTACCCTCCGAATCAGATGCTGCCAATCGTCTAGGCCAGCATCCGTCACAGCTACGTCAAAGTCACGCAGCTCAGAGATCGTCGTCCTCCCGGTCGCGTCATTGTACTCGAGGGTCTCGGGGTACTCTGGAGGCTCGATGCCCGCCGCCTCAACCTCCTGTAAAACCAAATATGTCTCGTTAATTGGTGATCTTTCATCATAATTCTCAAAAGGAAATCAAATCAAGAGGAAGAGTAAAAGATACTCACCACTACCGGCCAGTATGCCAACCTCCCGTAGAGGAACGCCGAGTAGTCCTCGCCAGGAAGAAGGAGGGCGTCACCACTAGCACCAGCCAAGTCCGCCTCCCTCTCTGCCTCAGAAGGCTCCTGAACATCGTCCTAGGAGGATCGATGGAAACCGTCAACACGTCCCGAGAGCACTGACGAGCCAAGCGCTCGCCCAAGTACCACACCGGACCCATCGACGTCCTCAACAGCAGCCGGCTCGAGCTCCTAGGTCGAAGGACCTCAGCCACAAAAGGAGGCGTGTCAGCGTACTCCGCCCAAGGCCTGGGCACCCACTGAGACAAGATAAACAAAGGAATCATTCTTATGATCAATTTAAAAGCAATATAGAAGCAAATGAATATAAGCAAGATACTTACGCTGTCTAGCTGAAGAGCGTTCACATCCCGCCGGTAGACACCGTGAGAAGAACGCTTGATCTTCGTCCTGCACATCACCCAATCCCTCACCACCGGATAGGCCTTCTCCAGCGGCCCCGTCCTCTTGGGCGCGAGGCTCGGGAAGTAGGAGTACACCCACGCCTGTGAAGCAAGATAATCAATGATGATCTTTCAGGATTTGATAAAGAAAGGAATTAACTTTGGTCTAAAGGAAGGTTCATACCTCCAGCAGTAGTCCGGTCCGACGGCGCCGGGAGAAGTCCCCTTCTCCATCAACTCCGGACGAACCATGGCCCTCATAAAGCGGATGAGGACCGCAAAGCCAGTGATGACCGGTCCCAACGCCCTAGGGAGCTCGGGTCGAAAGGAAGGAAGAAGCTTCGTCGATGACCTCTCGCCCTTGTCTCGAGGTAAATCGAAGACAGAAACCACCAGAGCCACAAACGAGCCCTCTGCTCAGCTATACAGGGAGGAGGAGCCGTCTCCCTCCCGTCAATCGTCACCAACACCGGGATCTTTCCCGCAAAGTAGTCTCGAACGTAGGAGCTGGGCACCAAGCCCGGCACTGTGACGGCCTTCGGCGACAGGTTCCAGCCGATCAATCTCCTCGCCTCGGCCGAGTCCGCCCTCATGGCAGTCTCCGGCCACTCCACCTCCTCGGTCCCACACGGCAGACCAGAAATCATGCCGTAATCCTCCAAAGTGACTCCCACCTCACCAAAAGGCATGTGAAACGTGGAAGTCGTATCCCAAAATCGGTCCAAGAAAGCGCGGACCAGGCTAAGGTTAGCCTGCAACTTCCTCTTCGCGATATCCCTCCAGGCCTGCACCAAAGGACCGAACGCTCCAAGCTTAATCATGGCCCGCTCCTCCGCCTACAGCCGCTCGTAGTGCTCCATCGCTGTCGTATAGCCCGAGAACGACCTGATGTTCCCGGCCTCCTATTGTGATTTGAAACAAAAGCTATCTTTAGTTTTGAATGAAAATCGAAAGAGATATAAATAAATGAAAGAGGATGAGTAACAAGTAGTGAATTCCTATTTACCAAGCTCTTCACCGTCCTGTAGGACAGGTGACCCTCTGCAGCCCACAGCAGGTGCCTACTCTCCCAAGTCTCGGCCCACGCAGGAGCTCCTCTCAGCTGACGACCTCCTCGTCCAACGTTGGCCCATCTCGGGGCCTCCTCCTCCTCAACAGCCTCCTCCTCATGGACCTCGTCTCCAGCAGCCATCACCGCGGCGGTGAAAGCCTGCTCTAAAGCCTCCTCGACAGTAGCAACGTCTATCTCCATGGGAGTCCTCCCAGAAGTAGAAGCCACATCACCTGTAACGTTAAAGCAAATTTAGGCCGCGTCATGTGACGACAAGCCTTGGTTAAAGGATTTTCGAGCCTTCGAAAGCCCTGAAATCGCTCTTTTCTCGCCATCTTTGGCCATATTCTCACCAACCCGATCACTCATGCAGTTACTTGGGTCAAGTCAAGCCTAATTTGAAGCCTAGTTCCGGGTTCGAGTCGAAATTTCGGCAGCATTTCGTTATAACAGCAATTATGCCCTAGAAAAGTGTCCTGAAAAAGTTGTCACAAACCAAAATTCCGAGGTGGTAGAAAGTTTACCCATCATTCAAGGACCCCAAATATCATGTTTCATCGCAAATGGGCGATCCTAAGGCTATTTTCGAAGCAATTTACGGTTTAGCTGTGAAACCGTCTCAAATTTCATTCAAAGGCTCAAAACTCGACGAAAATCCGAGGCAAATACATGGTTGTGTTCCTAATACTACCAATTATCCATTTCTAATGTCAATTTGACAAGGCAAATGCATTTGGGGGAAAAGCCCCAAATTTTCGATCAAATGGGTCATAAACCCTAATTTTTTCGACTCAAAATTGAGCAAATACGGAAGATTAATGCAAGAATGAGACACATACCTCGATTAGTCATGATTAATGCAAGCTTTTGAATCAAACCTTCGTGGAAATGGTGAAGATTTGAGAGAGAATATGTGAAATTGTGTTTCGAACAAATGAAAATAAGCCTCCTGATTATCGCGTTTTTACGCAGAAAAAACACTTTGGGGAATAGACGCATCAGGCGCTGAGCCTCTTCCAAGAGACGCAGCTCTTGCTGCGCCTCTTCCTTGTGTTCCCTCCATACGGATTTTCAAAAATTCGTTATGAGTTCGTTATTTGTGGGCCCATCTTTGGTGCGCCTCTTCCCCGATGCTATTTTATACTTTTGGTCCATTTGACGATTTTCTTTCATTCCGACTCGTATTTTCTCAAGCCAGCAGCAGACTATTGCATATTATTTATTCCTTTCAAGACCTTTGCTTGTCGCAACGAGCATTTGTTCCCTCACATAATTCGACACTCCTTCATTATAACGAGAGTAAGCGGATACACTTTCCCTCTCATGACATGGAGATTAATTCCCAATCATTCCCCCAGCGAGAGTAAGCGGACGTACTGTCCCTCTCAAGACATGAAGATTAACATCTACCTAAGCAGATTTCGCCTCAGCAGTTCCCGACTGTGTCCTGCTATTTATAATGCTTCTCGAAGACTACCCAAGCATTCTTCTCCTCAGCAGTTCCCGCCCGTGTCCTGCTATTCGCGATTATTTCTCGAAGACTACCCAAGCAGTCTTCTTTCAGCAGTTCCCGTCTGTGTCCTGCTACTCACCTTATTTAGTCCTTACACTTGATCTTCGCTCCTTAGTTCCCATGTACCTCCAGAAGCATTTCGAGAAGAAGTCTCAGGTATGGTCTTTTTTATGGCTGGCGAGCTTCCTTACGTAGTCTAATGGACTTTAAACGACCCTCCCCGATAGTCGAGAGACTCTAAAATGTTCCCGACGACAGGTCCTTGGCTCAGACCCCTTGAGCCGCCTCGCGTCGCCATAGTCGTCAGGTTGTAATCTTCGATTGACCTGATGGCTATACTTTGACTTTCGCCTTGTCCAAGCCTCAGTCAAAGTGGGGGCTCTGTAGATATCTCATTTTTGCACCTCTCGCAAAACACCCAGTGATGATTGGGCCGCATGTTTGGTACGCGGAAGGATTTGTGACAATACGTAAGATTATCGTCAAGTGATTGCTCAAATATTAATGTCTACCTCTTAGTTGTCATCTACGTGCCGATACGGTCGTTTTGACAGTAATTAGAGTACATTTGGAGTCTGGGCCTAAAACCGTCTTCATTTTCTGATAACCGTTAAATCCCGAGTCAGAATGTTCTGGAATGTTCCGGATATTTCTATTCCATATTTCATAATTTTCATCTTTTGGTAAACAATTTCCCGAAATATTCACATAAGATATTAAGGAAAACCAAATTATTCCGTCCTACCATAACTTAAACACGGAAATCTTTCTTCCGCAGGAGGAAACCACTTGGGAACAGACGCAGCAGGTGCTGCGCCTCTTCCAAGAGACGCAGTGGCTGCTGCGCCTCTTCCCAGGTCCTATTCTGCGTAGTTTTCGTATCTTTTTCATATCTTTCCGAGATTCACTTCCAAAGAGTCTCCGAAACCCTAATTCCTTCACGTGATTAGTATAAATAGGAGCCTTCGCTCCTCATATTTCTCACGCGAGTGTCCGCCCTTCTCTTCTCCCTTTACATTGTAGACCTTTGTTCTTACTTTTTGGCGTCTACGTGCTTGAACATTCGACCACGTAAGCTCGAATCCTTCTAAGTACCAGCCTCGTTTGCATGACCGACCAATTTGACCAACTCCACATCAATCAACTTAATTAATAAATCGTTTTCCTCTTACGAGGACACTTTCTTTACATTCGCATCGAGCATCACTAATCGATATCTTAGTCCTTCTCGTTTCGTCAAACATGTAAGTCTGAGGGTGTATAATCCTTATTTATTTATTTATTTATTTACTTTTTGCAATCATCAATATAAGATTTATATCGAAAATATCATTAAAACCGTGTTCAAAACCTCTTTTTACGGATTTCCAGAAGATGACCGTCGAGAAAGGACGCAGCAACTGCTGCGCCTATTCGAAGGAGCGCAGCACCTACTGCGCCTCTTCGTGAGGCTGCCGCAGTTCCTGCTTCCTTTCTTCTTCCTTCGTCCTCTGTAATTTGTTCTTTTTATTTGTTTCCGTGGTTTTTTGTTAATTCTTCGTCATAATAGTATAATGTTTCACATGTATATTATTATTCACCGTTAGCATGTTTAATTCATCATAAATTCGGCTTGAATCCCAAGTAATCTCATATTTGCGGGTTTTCGTCATTGAATTCAATCCGGGTTGTAGAAATTCAATTTGTTCATATTGAGTTTCTGTAATTCGATCTTTGATATATTTTCATCTGTTTATTGTCATATTCGTCATTAATTTGTCATTAATTCATCATGTTTAGTTTATTTCATTCACTCATGTCACTAATCAATCATTCATTCATGTAATTAATTCGTTTAAGTCCGTCTCATCCACGTTTTATTGCTTTCATGACCCATTAATCACATGTAAATAACCCATTAATCACTTTCATCCGAGTAACTAATTGAATCAATCATTAAATTTACCGACGAGTATTAACAACACGCAATTCCGGCTTCACAGCCAGAATTCAGGTCAGGAACAGACGCAGCAACTGCTGCGCCTATTCCAAAGGACGCAGCTCACTGCTTTGTTCGGCTGTCGTCCACAACTCCGTTGTTGTTTGACCTAGTTTAAATTAGCTTACGTTTAATTAATTATTATCCGTATTACCACCTTCTGTTGTGTTCGTTAATTTATTCTTTTATTCGTTTTCTCAAATTATCCGTTTTAAAGGTATTTTCGACATAAATCGCCTATCCCAATGTAATTATTGTAATTTTCATTATTGCAATTTTCTTTTGTTGTATTTATCATATTTCTTGTATCCATTTGTATGTTCTCACATGAAATTGAACATTAAATCCTACTTCGACCTTAATTGTATGTTAAACTAATTGTCAACCGACCTAGTCTAATTCTCACATGTTAGGATTAAAACTTGGATGTTGCATTGCATGCATATAATCGACGATATATCAAGTACGGATAACTTCCCTAATCATTAGTAGAGGCCGCTATCGAGGCGGGCGGGATTAGGTGTTCGATCAAAAGAGCTTCCTAATACGTGCCCTCACTCCTTACTCCAGATCTCTGTCAACATCCGTGTTCATTGGCATCTACGAGAGTCATTCTAGACATAGAATGCTAAGGGTAACGATTGCTTAGTGTTCATGTCTTTACTTTGTGTCTTGACATGACACGAGGTATTCGAACGGTTCCAATTTCCCATAAAAATTGGTGGCGACTCCAACAAAAATGCAAACGCTTGTTTCTCTTTCCTCCCAAGCGCCCCCGTGGGCACCCCCGCTGTCCACAGGCTATTCTGCCGAGTTCCTTAGAGAGAGTTGTCTCGCGCCTAATGTTGTCAGGATCGAGATTCTAATTTTTATCGATGGGGAGAGTAGGATCGAATCGGTAGAATCCGATCGTAGAATCGCAAGATTCTACAAACTCCCTAAATATAATTTTTTATTTGAGAAAAACATATAATTGAAAATTAAAACACTTATTTATTAATATTTATTCATAAAATGTTGGTAAGTAATGATTTTAGTGTCATTGTATGAACATGTTTCTAGTAATTACACGAAATTTGAGTTTACGATGTCATTATATAAAAATATATATTAATTTTTTTATTATGGAATCGGATCGTACGATCGTAAAATCGTAGGATCGTATTATTATTCCATCTCTAGAGATTTTCAAATTAACAGGATCGTAAGATTCTACAACTATGATGGAATCGTAGGATTCAGGATCGGTCAAGCATTTTTGGATCGTAAAATCATATAATCGTTGGATCGAATCGGGATTCTGACAACAATGCTCGCTCCATAAAATAACCACAATTCATATTTTATACCCTCTATAAAATGAATCTAATATCCATATATTTCCTCACACTTCTTTTATTTTTTCTTTACTTAATTTTCTTACTGCAATGTACTATTTTCTATCGTTATTTAAAATAAGAAAATATCCGTGTTAAATAATGACTCGAGATTAAATATTGTAAAAACAAAATGAAAAAAAGTGTGAGTTTCGAATTTATCTTAATTTATATGCAAAAAAACCGTTAAAAAAAATAAAATTGAATTTGCAATAATAACGATAAAAATAATAAATTATAAAATTGAAAATCGAAAATTTTATATGATTGCAAATAATGAAAATGAAGTAAAAATAAATATAGTGTAAGATAGTGGAATGTTGAGGTGGATAGTGTGGGGTATAGTAAAGTATGACAGAGGAGGAAAGTTGAGTATTTGTGTAACACCCCCATATTCCGAGGAGCCTTAATTAGGCCTTCCTTGGCATATGAGGGCATTACCATCTCGGTTGCCCGAGGTAAGTAATCATCAAAAGTCGATAAAAGAACAATTATAGTTATAATACAAGCGTTACAACCAACTAACAAAATAAGATACAACTCATCAGCTACACACTATCTCTATCAGTACTCGTGATGACTCATCCCCGCCAGAACTCCAGCCATCAACAACATCGACACCTGCTAAGACTGACTGCTCACCATAAGGGATCACGGCAGACACATAAACAAACAAGACAACCACACAAGGTCAGTAACTGAGATAAGACATAACGAAACCAACAACAATCACCAACACATTACAAACACAACCACTCACACACAATCACACCCACTCCAATCAATCTCCGTCACCGACTGTCCACTGGACCAGCCCTGCCAGTGGGGGACCACAGCCGTACTCACCAAATCTCCGCTCATCATACCGAGCGATAACCCTGTCCCATTAATGTGCACATCCCCTCCCGTGGCGGGTTCCACGGAGGGCGAAACTAGGGCGTGAAGCCACTCCCGCAAGTGACTCCACTCAGCCGAGGACGCACCTCGAGAACTAGAGACAACCAATCACAGACAGCTGCAATACGACAATAACCAACAAACTGTATACACCAACCGATTACCGCATATACGCTGCCACACAAACACAATTACAACACAACAACCATGACACAACAACCGACACACTAGACCATCCACAGAAACTGAGTAGGCGAACCTACCTTTACGCAACTGCAACGATTCCATGTCCACACACGCACTATCCAACAACCAAGCAACACCTATATATACAATACAATCATCTATTACTATCATTCTAATCCTAACTGAAAACACAAGACACAGATGATGATGAACTACAAAATAAACGTCGAAAGCTGACGGAAAAAAACCGTCACTATGGCATGTTTTCCGTCAGGAATAGCCATTCCTGACAGTTTTTCCGCCAGGAATAGCCATTCCTGACGGTTTTTCCATCAGTATTTAAGCGTCATTACAAATGGCCACAGAAAAAAAAATTCTGACGGCATTTCCGTCACAGATGACACTCCTGACGGTTATTCCGTCAACACAGAACATTTAGGGGTGATGTAGCAAGTTAACAATTTGTTGACTTATCTGACGGAAAAACCGTCAGAAGTGGCTAATCCTGACGGAATTTTCGTCAAATAAGTCAACAAATTGTTGACTTATGTGACGGAAATTCCGTCAGTATTGGTCCAATCCCGAGGTTTTTCCGTCAGGATATATCTGGGCAGTAGCTGAAAACAACAGCTTGCTGCCCAGCCACAATGCGGATTTTGGAATGTTTTTACACACCAAACCTGCAAAAACCAAATACAACCGTCGACCGCCAAGTGAGAATCCATTATCATGTCGACCGCATGAGCGGGAATCAAGAGTAGACAACGAAAGCATCGAAAGAAAAGCAAACACGATTGGAAGACCGAAGTTATTACATAAAAGCTAAAGGTCAAATTTTTACATGTCTCATAAAATAATGTCTTTTACATACCAACTAAACTACTAAAATCCATAATCATAAGTGTCCTAAGGTAGCCTTAACTAAACTACCAACATAAGAACATAGGCGACGGTACTAATAATTACCTAGAGGCTCAATAAAGTCACTACCAAAGCCATGCCCGCCATCCTCATTGTCTTCTCTACGGAAAGAGCGGGCGAAACCGGAGCACGAGGGAGGGGGTTGAGATGCGCGCATCTCAGCCATTGCTTGTTTCATTTCTGCCATTTGCTGAACTTGGAGACGGACTGTTTCTTGAGTGGCGCGCATTTCTTCCTCAAGACTTTGTCGTGCGGCTCGCTCATTGTTTATTTGGGTGGCAAATTGAGTATACTGGGTAGGAGTGTAAGAGAATGATCGACGAGTACCTTTGTTACACGGACGTTCATACCATTGTTCGGCCACTACATCACCGTGCCCGAAAAATCTTCCACGATTGTCAAAACCATCGACCGCTGTGTAGAACGAACGGTACTCCTCTGGAGCCTCTCCAGGGGGCGTTGGTCGACTCATCTCTTCTTGATAAATGGCCTAAAAGAAAAACAAATAAGGAAAAAATAATGTTATATTTAAAAATGAGGAAAATATAATAAATATTAACATTATGAATTAGAGAAATACAATAAATATTAACTTACGTCGGTCTTAGCGGCTCGAGGATTAACCCAGTCCCCCTTCTTGTTTTTCTTGGTCTTTGTAAACAACTTGTATGGTGTGGCCGACTCACCCTGAAAGTAGCATAAAAACGTAAATTGATTATATTCGGCAATCAATACTTGTAACCAATTTGTGAAAAATAATAATTTTGGAGGGAGTATAATACTTACCAATTCCTTGAAAGCATCGGAGCAACTCTTACGGCCTAGAGTATGAGTGCCTAGTGCTTTCCCATCCTTAGCACCCGACATTCTATTTGCCTTATTTGTCTTAGAACTTTTGGCAAATTCAGGGTCTATTTCTTCTCTTTCCTTCAGATTCACCCACCAAGAGAGCGGTACCCAATCGGGTTTGTTCTTTAGATACTTGAGTCCATTAATAAGCTTGGTAATCCGCCTCGTGACCTCCTTTTGCCAATCGGGCTTAGGGTTATACTCTTTATCGACGGACTTCACATGTTTCTATTTCAAAAACAAGTATTTAATTAGTAATAGAAGATGACTTTAATTAATAAAAATAGAATAAAAATTATTAACGTAAAGTATATAATAGGTAACTTTTAAATTACCCTAAACCAATTCCACATCTTCAAACGCTGCGCTTGGCTTGCCTCACTCCATTTGGTGAAGTACTCTTCATCTGAAATGTTATTTGTGAACGACCAACTGACATATTTTTTTATGCACTTGTCATTCCACCTGAAAATTAAAACAAACATATATTGAAAATTTAAATAAAATTATTTGAATGATATATATTTCATAAAGCTAAAAATAAATTTTATAACACTTACCATTTACCATCTGGTTTGTTTTGTGATAGAATTATCTGCATATTATCCGTTTTCGGATTAAATGTCTGAACACCCTCGTCATCATCATTATCAATCTCATCGTTCTCCTCGTTACGGCGACTTCCCCCACTACTGCTCCCTATCAACTTTCGAATGAAACATGTCATATACTAATCATAAACAACAGAAATTGTCAGTTGAATAAAAATCGTTAGTACAAATTGGAGTGTCATGAACAATATAATAAATAAATAATTAACACCACAAATTGGTAGTTCAACAAAAATGAAAACAAAAATGAAGTGTCATGATTAAAATGCTTCAATTTGATTCAATGATTAAAATTCATACATAAAAATGATTTCATTAAAATTCATACATTAATATAGTAGAATTACAACAACTCCCATCACTCATCACTATCACTATCACTATGAATCAAAAGAGGTTCATCATCATCTGAAAAAAAGAATTCCAACTTCTTCATCTTCTTCCCCATTTTCCTCTATTCTATTTTCTTCAACTTCAACTTCATTATCCTCTTCTTCTCCGACATCCCCGTCATATTCCCTTTCACCCATTTCCACAACCACTTCATATTCATCTTCAGTTTCTGACTCTTCCACCAAAATTGGTGAAGATGCGTGATCATTGACAACCACATCCTCTTGGAAGACAATTTCGTCAACAGGAGCATCAACATGTGATCTTGCCTTGATTTTAAAAACTGCGGACCATTGTTAATTACCTTTCTTAGTGGTTGGATAGAGAGCATAACAAACTTGATCGACTTGAAAAGCTGCCACGAATGGGTTATATCCACGAAAATTCTTTTTCTCATTTACATCTACAAGTCCGTATGCCTTATGGATATTAAGTCCTAGCTGAGAATTATCAAACCAATCACATTTAAACAATATCACCTTATAAACCCTTTTCTCGATATAATAACCAAGCTCAATTACTTCATTTAGGGTTCCATTGTAGTCCAAACCTTCTGTAGAATTCACACAAACCCCATTACTTGAGGTAGCTTTCGAAAGATCAACTCCCTCCTTATAAGCTCGAAATTTAAAGCCATTGATAGAATATCGTCTCCACGTCTTCACCTTGCTACTAGGACCTAATGCTAGAGCTACTATTAAAGGGTCCTGTAGATACCCGTATCCGTCGATATTGGAATTTATAGAGAACCCGACAAACACCCGATGATGATAGGACACATGTATTTATTTAGTTGTCATTGTCATTATTTGGGTTCGTTTTACGATGTAGAATGAGCGTTGTCGACGGAGTATTTTAATTTAAATGTTTTTAAACTAAGGTCTTTTTTTAGGTGATTTCAATTTATTTTATTTTATTTTGAATTTATTTTCTTAAATTTATTTTATTGAAAATAAAATAAATATTTGATTTGAAAAATCATTTTATGAGTATATTTGATTTGAAAAATCATTTATTTTAATGTGTTAATTGATTTGAAAAATCGATTTAAAAATCAAGAAAAACTTGTTTTAAACACGTGTTTTGGAGCTCGATTATAGCTCGGTTTTTGAGCCCGTTTTCTTTACGAGTTGGCACGAATCTCGAGTACACTAACCATCCTAAGCTTCTACCCATCCAACCCCAGTTCGAACCCCATAACCACGGCCCAAATCATGCCCCAAATCACCCCCAAACAGCCCGCATACACAAAGCAGCCCCCCTGTTTCGCAGCTCAAACCCGAGTCCAAAACCCGCTCCAAACACCTGCAAAACCCGTGCCCATTAACCCTAAACCATACCCTAATATCCTACCCATATTACCTTACCTTAACCACCAAGAAAACCCCCCATACAAACCCTAAAAAACCCCACAAAAGCTGCTGGACAGCAGCTATGCTCAGATAAGCCCGTCTGCCTCTCCTCCCTTTTACCCTACCTTAACTCCTTATAAATACCACCCCTTCACCATACATTCATTAAGCTAAGTTCTCCATACATACAACCTTCATTCACAAGCTTTAAACCCCAGAAACAAACCCTAATTGCCTCTCAAAAACCCTCCACAAAACCGACATACAAACTGAGAATCAGTTTGTGTGTCCTCTTTGAAACCTTTCGTTCTCCCTTCAAACGTCCATCAAAATTCGAGTTTATTGTTCCAAATTAACCATATAACATCCATCTACACATTAGACAAAGATTTACGAGCCAAATTGCCCTTGAGAGTACACGAATTCCCTCGAAAAACAGAGTGTTATACACTCTGTTTTCGCGGCTTTTTCCTGTCTGTCCAGTTCTGTTTGTGCTCGTTTTTCGTGCCCAATAACTCAAAACGAGCAGGGATTGTTTTAAGATCTCTGTTCTCCTCTCTTCCTAGTTTTCAAAACATCTTTTAAATCGAATTTTCACCGTGAAACGAGAGAGAAATCGCTGTTTGAAAGTCATTGTCCAGATTTGCAAAAAACGTGCTGTTTGCTTTGTTTCTTCGTCGACGACGGCCTCTCGAGATAAAATCTACTATCGATTACGACCCAAGACGGTGTCAACGATACATGTAGGTTGAGGGTGCATCAAATCCTCCTCTTTCTCCCTTTTATTTCGTTTTTTTATGTTGTTTTTTTATAGTTCGTTTTTGTTTGTTTATCGCTTTTTGTTTATCGTTTGTTCTTATTAACTATGAAACTAGTTTAGTCCGAGTATGAGTTAAAGTACCACCTTGAACACCCGTGTTGACTTGAGATGGGAAAGAAACCGCTACATCAGTCGGTCGTACACCCCCGTCTCATTTACATATCCTCGTGTTCAAGGTAGGGCATTAATAAAACGATTTCTGACTTCGTTCTTCGCTTTTGACCCCTCCTTTGTTTCGTGTGATTCGACCCACTTTAGGATCATTTACATGTTAGTATGACCTCTGGTTGTTAACATATAACTCGTTTAGATGACATTAGATCAATTTAATAACCTAATTAGACACTTTAGGGTACATCGACATAGCTTTAAAAATCAACTGACGATTCTGTAACTTAATTGAATGCATCTCTCTCTTTCACCTAATTTCTCGCTAGTATAAGAGTGCGTGATTAGCATCTTCTTATTAACACTCGACGAGTTAATTTAATTAGCGAACTTGACCTAATTTGACCCCTTTAGGCCGTATAGAATGCACCTTGGCGTGACGTCATCTCAATCGATCAACGTTGTTTCTAACTCGTTTTCTAACTTGTTTCCTATCCCGTTTCGCAATCATCTATCTAACCTAATGAATCTAACCTAAGGATTAGGGTAAGCTAGATCGTGTAGGCCGTGTTTGGCCGTGTCCTTGTAGTCCCTTTTCTCGTTATTTTCTCATCTTTATCTCGTTATTTCGTATCTTGTAATTACTTTGTTTGTCGAGTCATGTTTGGTAGTTTGTTTGTAATTTTCAAGTTAGCTTTCTTTTATCGAGTCAAAACCTCTTCCAAAAACCTTAGTCTTATTTGGTTAGATGGTTGTGCCCCAATGCATGTAAGAGCGTAGTAAATCGCATGTTGTTTAAAGCAACATGGCCCGATTTATGCTAATGCATGCTTTGGTGTGTGACCCAATGTCTAATTCGATAAGATTAAGTGAAAGCACACATTACGAGGAGTGACCCAAGGCCGTGAGTCATGTGAGCCGTGGGCCACCCCTTTGTGCACGTTTTCCAAGGCCGAATTGGCCATGTGTCGTGTATGGTATCGTATATAGCAATTGTATTTAGATCGAGTTGTATCTTTAATTTCTCGTTGTGTCGGCATGAAATGCCTGGGTTGTAATAGGGTAGATCCCCACGGCTCCCCCACTCCCATCAAGCCTTGTTTGTTTCGTTTATATGTTGTTAGATCAATCAACCCACATGCTAAATTACAACTTTGACAAAGTTAGTTTAGTTGCATCTGAAACGACATAGAAATTGTTGTCACATGTTAGGGTTTTAAAACGATGTTTGCATATCATATATCGTAGTAGCTATGACCTTGTTTGAAATCTGATACTTGACTTAGTTGAGGCCGTTATTGTGGGCGGGGTTTGGTGTCCTTATGGGCTTCCTAACACGTACCCTCACCCCTTACTCAAGATCTATGGTTTGTGGATCCGTCTAAATACCATTGGATTACGAGAGTCATTCAAATCGAGTGATATAGGGTACAAGTCTTTATCTTTAATCACTCGTAGTCGATTGGCTTTATGCTTTTCGATGAAAGGTGTAAAGTTGACTTGAACGGTTCCAAGTTCCCAAAAAACTTGGTGGCGACTCTAATTTTTCTTAATTCGATTCGAAAGAACCTCGAGTCGATTATGCCTAGTGTGGATCCCGCGGACGCAGATCCCGAGGGCCTTGTCCTGATTTGGCGACTCATTTGGGGAAAAGAGGACTAGTTACACTTTGTTTCTAGGGTCTTTTCCGCCGAGGTGAAACTTGAAAAGAAAGTATTAGAAAGTAAAACATTACTCATAGTGCTACGATTCATGCATAAACCCTTAAGGATTTTCCGGGCCGTCCCCGGCGTTTCTTTGTGATGCGTGGGGGCGACGTCCCACTATGCCTGGAACTCGCACATTGCTTGCTTCCGCTCCGCCTCGCGTGGTTCTTGATGGTGGGGATGCTCTTCTAGGTACTCTACCTAAAGGCCCTTGCTCTATAAGACCGCAAAAGGATGGAGGGCATAGACCTTCTTGTAGAAGACTTGCCGAGACTTAGAGATGTCTAGGAGCATACATCCTTATAACATGAGAATGACAATGTGCAAGGTGTTTTTTCCCGAGTCTTTCCAAAATTTCCATGTCAATTTCAAAACCGAACTTTTGAACAACTTACTTTCAAAATAGCATGATTTTCAAAACGCGGAATGCTGCCCAAATAGGACTAGAATTTTCGGCCAAAATGGGCTTTTATAGCCGGCATGCTGCCCATTTCAAATCTCATTTTCAAATCAATCCTTCGTTTTTCAAAATCAATCCAAAATGCCTCTCGAACCTCAACCAAGCATGAAATGCGTCAAGTCGTGTCCGGGTCATGGCCGTGTTAGGCCGGGTGTGTTTCATTCTAAGAGTCTAGAACACGACCTTGTTGGGTCACCCAAGCTCACCTCTTGGGCCTTGAGTCATGTTGGTCGACCATTTGGTCTAGGATAGTCCACAGAAACGCCCAAGCTAGGCCATTTAGGGCGTTTCATCCGAACCTATGGGCTATGTTAGTCCAATCACGGGTTTAGTCACACCGAGTCCAGTTTAGAATCGTGCCATGACAGTTTGAGTCATGTCGTTTTGTCGAGTCTAAAATGAACCAAGGTCTAAATCCAACCGTGAGTCGAACCTTTGGTTAGTCAGTCTCAAGTCGAGTCTTTGTTTGAGTCAAGTGTGCAGGGGCTCTTACTTTAAATATTGACTCAGTACGGGGTTTTCTTGTAGAAAGGCCGCCAAAAACCCGACGTCAAGCAATGGAAGATGCTGTTAACAAGCTCACTGAGGCCATGAACCTCATGATGACTCGAATGGATGCAAGCGAATCTAAGCTGAGTGAAGATTCCCCTCCATCTACCCCACCTCTGACTGATCTGGAGAAACGGTTCAAGTTCATCGAAGACCGTTTGAAACTCTCCCAGGGGAAGAACATTCACTATGAGAATGCTAGGGCCTATGCCCGATTCAGATAAGTTTCCCACGAACATGGTACTCACCGACATCCCAAAGTTCAAGGGCATCAAGATCCGGTCCACCATGTTAAGACCTATAAAGGGTACTTAGCACTGAAGGGAGTACCTTTGACATGCTCTCTCGAAATTTTTGCCCAATCTACGGATGAACACCCGAAGGCGTGGTTCTATAATCTTGACCTTAAGAACTTCCCCACTTTCGAAGATATTACGGTGGAGTTCGTAAGCACTATCTTGACAATGTTGAGATTCAAACCAACATAAGGACTTTGGAAGTAATGACACGAGAAGGAAAAAAGAGGGTTTTTTGAATTCCTCGCAAGATGGCGCGCTGAAAGCGTGAAACTAGCTAAGAAGCCCGATGAAGTTGAAATGGTAGATAAGTTCGTGAAGAATTTACGATCTATTTACCGTAATGCTCGAAATACAGAATTTTGGTTCTTTCAAAGAATTGATAAGAATCGGGATAAAGGTAGAGGATGATGTCCGAATGGCTGAAGCTGAGAAGCCAAAAGGATACCAAGGGGCCTCGTCATCTAAAGCAAAAGCACCAGCAGCGGCCCACTTTGTTGAAACTGTCAATCTCTTAGATGGACAGTCAAAAAGGCCTCCGCGCCAAGCTCCGAGGGTATTCACCGATATGAGATGCACTTATACATACGCTCTCCAAAGGCTCATAGCCCAAGGAAAGCTGAAGCCTATTGGTTCAACTCCGGACCCTCCCGCTGATCAACAAGGTAAATGGTATAAACCAAATGCCTACTGTGCCTTTCATCAAGGGAAAGGCCATGATACTGAAAGGTGCTATCGACTGAAGCACGAAATCCAAGACATGATTGAGAATGGAACACTCCCGATCCCAACTGTTAAACCAAATAACATCACCAATCCATTTGGCGATCACGCTAACTTTGTTTCTGTCGAAGACGGTGTCGATTATTCACATCTTATCCGCCCATGTCACTTGAAAGGGGTGTTTATCGGGAACATATTTGTGGATTGCTTTGAATCCTTGCTAAACCCGAAGAATGAAATTCAAGTCGGGAGTCTTGCTCTAGAATGTACTCCTCTCGTTAACGAAGTTAATAAAAGACAATTCGATTCACCAACCTCCATCACTAGCGTAGATCCTCAGAGGACTACTTCGGGATGGAGGCAAACCATCACAGGGATCAAGGACCAGAGCCGGGCATCTAAGCTGACAGCTGAACAAGAGAAAGCTCAAGACCAGATTTGAAAATTATGAGTCGGGATCTGTTTTCTTATCTTAGTCGAGTCGAGTCTAGAACTTTCTTTTTTTGAATTTGAGTCGTTTGTTCCGCGATGACCTAGGATGTGTCCTAGGAATCGTTTCTTCGAGTCTGTTAGGCATTTCTCATTCCAATAAAAAGTTGCAGTTTCGTTTCCAAATACGTCTTGTTTCCAATCCTCAATCATTCCGAAACATGATAAAACGCACAACACACTCAAAGGAATCCCTGGGGTAGAAATATGTCCCGTTTTAAAATGTAAGGTACACTAGGATCCTGTGTTTGATTCCTTTACCTATTCCATGTCTGGTGGTAGAAAACCTCCATCTGAACCAATGTTTGTGACAAGCTTTTAGATGATTCTATGACAAACCCGGACTAGCTCCTTGTTTCCCCTATCGATGATGAAAGGCAAGCCTTTTCCCCAACAAAATCATCCCATCTCGAAGAGAGAAGATATCAACCCGTTCTAACAAGGAATTGTTAGTTCCTACCCAAATTAGTTGGCGAAGCCCAGTTTTCAAGGTGTATCCATTTATGACTAAGAGAATGAATAGAAGATCATTTTCAAAGAGAGAAAAGATGAAAAAGAATGAAAAATGAGAAAAAGAGAAAAATTGGAAAAATGAAAAAAAATGAAAAAAAAAGAAAAATGAAAAAAAGATGAAAGAAAAAGAAAAAAGGAAAAAAGATGTTGAAGTTATTGCGGAATGCTTTTTGGTTGAATGTCGAAGTTACGGAAGCCAGAATTCAAGTCAAGTACCCACAGTTGAGGTTCAATGGGCGAAGCCCAAAAGCGTAAGTAATGACCTCTTTACCCTCTAAGTCCTTCCTGAGACGGTTACAAGGGGATAGTCAGGAATTTTGATAATCATTCCGCTTGTGCTGTTACACCAAGCCTTTAGGGTCCAGATATGGAGATTTGAACCCACATTGTTTTCCAACCCATTTGCACTCGGATTTCATCAAATCAAGACACCTTTTCCAACCACGATGTAAGCCATAACCCGTTGGCCTTAGCACCACAAAGCGAACCTTCAGAATGATGGTTTACCTTACGAACCTATTTTTACCAAGCTCCACATCCCAAAGAATCAAAACCTTTTGTACCAACCCTAGACACGGGATACAACGGTACTTTACAGGCTAGAATGGGATATGACATGATACCTTAGGTGAAACCTTCGAGTATGTACACACAATCAAAATGCCATGTTTATGCACCATGATCGAACTACGTCGGATTTGATTTCGCTCCACGCGAATACGTAGGCAGTCCTTCAGAATAAGGGATTCAATCCACTCATCAACCAAGTTGTCATCTTGTCGGTTTCTTACAGGTCTTAACCAAGTCCAAATGAAGCCACCTTTATTTGAGTCAGTCTTAGCACTCGATGTAGGCTAGGATAAGGATAGAGGTTCGGATGAATAGTATCAAGTCTCAGAATGAGCTTTATCTAACGGTTTAGGCAAAGATGCTGAGTCATATAGATGTAGGTTTGTGTTGGGAACAGAAAATATGAAAAACCCGCTGAAAAGAAAGAAGGCGTGGAAGAAAAATAGTAAAAGCCCGCTGAAAAGAAAGAAGGCGGTGGCAAGAAATGATGAATACTCGCTGAAAAGAAAGGAGGCGAGGAGAAGAGTGGCAGAATGTTCCCAACAAAAGTGATGTGTGATGTCTAAGTGTTCTCATAAAATGAGTCCGTGTTTAGTGTCTGGGCGAAGCCAACGTTGTTGCTCCGTGAGTTTAATCCACCTTGTCAATGTCAAGTGATCTTGATTCCCATGTGCCCTCGGGAGCACGCCCATGCCATACGATACCTCCGTCCCAAGTTCGACGACCTTGTGATTCCCATTTGCCATCTTTTGGCGCGCCGTAAGCGCCAATTTACATTTCTACCCCCAACAAGTCAATAATCGAATTAAAACCCGTGCACACTTACGATTTTATTTTCCTTTTTTGTTTTACGGTAGCGGGCTACGCCCACGTTGTTTACGGGTCATACGGAGTGTCTGAGTCGTATTTCATGCTCACCCGTCAAGGTTCGATTTCAAAAATTTCAAAATTTCAAAATTTCAAAAACTTTTTGCGAATTGTGGATAGATGATCCAAGTAGTAGAATCTTTTTGGGTCGATAGCCCAATTATTCAAAATTTTCAACATGTTCAAATTTTGGTCGATGACCCGATCTTTCAAACTCAAATTTCGGGTTGATGACCCAACATTCCAAGTGATGTCAAATTCAAAATTCGGGTCGATGGCCCAATAATTCAAAATTTTCAAATTCAATTTTCAGGTCGATGACCCAATCTTTCATATAATCCAATTTTAAGATCGATGATCCAAATGTGCTTATGTGATGATTATTGCTAGTACGTTTTTGTGTTTCAAATATAGCAGGATATGCTTCAACTGGGGGCTCTAAAGTCTTCGACTTTAGAGCCATTGCAAACTGGGGGCTCTGAAACCGTTTGGCTTCAGAGACCATTATCAGGATGTAAAGGATGACATCCACCAAGAATTCAATTCAATACAAGAGTATGAGATGGAAGAATTCCGTAGCTGAAAGCAAATGATGAAAGCGGCGGCAACCTCCTCGGAAAGTCCCGTCCCATTTGGACACCTGCCAGCAGATGATAAGCTTTGGGCAAGTGCCAACAGATGAATTTCAGACAAGTGTCAGCAGATGATAAATTTTGGGCAAATGTCAGCAGATGACGAATTTTGGACAAACGCCAGCAGATGATAAACTTTGGGCATGTGTCAGCAATTGCCGAACTACGACGCGGGTTTGATTCCGTCAGAAACGGATACGTAGGCGCCTAAGTATAAGGCTCAATCCACCATATATGCATTTTATGGGTCGACGACCAACGAGGATAATTTGACACAGCAGAAGTAAGAGTCAACCCCCAACGAAGTTTCAGGTATGATCTCTTCTTATGGCTGGCGAGCTTATATACGCAAGTCTAATGGACTATAAACGACCCGAAGAATCCTCAGGTCGAGAGGGACCTGGGGTATACTTTGACTTTCGCCTTGTCCAAGCCTCAGTCAAAGTGGGGGCTCTGTAGATACCCGTATCCGTCGATATTGGAATTTATAGAGAACCCGACAAACACCCGATGATGATAGAACACATGTATTTATTTAGTTGTCATTGTCATTATTTGGGTTCGTTTTACGATGTAGAATGAGCGTTGTCGACGGAGTATTTTAATTTAAATGTTTTTTAAATTAAGGTCTTTTTTTAGGTGATTTCAATTTATTTTATTTTATTTTGAATTTATTTTCTTAAATTTATTTTATTGAAAATAAAATAAATATTTGATTTGAAAAATCATTTTATGAGTATATTTGATTTGAAAAATCATTTATTTTAATGTGTTAATTGATTTGAAAAATCGATTTAAAAATCGAGAAAAACTTGTTTTAAACATGTATTTTGGAGCTCGATTATAGCTCGGTTTTTGAGCCCGATTTCTTTACGAGTTGGCACGAATCTCGAGTACACTAACCATCCTAAGCCTCTACCCATCCAACCCCAGTTCGAACCCCATAACCACGGCCCAAATCATGCCCCAAATCACCCCCAAACAGCCCGCATACACAAAGCAGCCCCCCCTGTTTCGCAGCTCAAACCCGAGTGCAAAACCCGCTCCAAACACCTGCAAAACCCGTGCCCATTAACCCTAAACCATACCCTAATATCCTACCCATATTACCTTACCTTAACCACCAAGAAAACCCCCCATACAAACCCTAAAAAACCCCACAAAAGCTGCTGGACAGCAGCTATGCTCAGATAAGCCCGTTTGCCTCTCCTCCCTTTTACCCTACCTTAACTCCTTATAAATACCACCCCTTTACCATACATTCATTCATCTAAGTTCTCCATACATACAACCTTCATTCACAAGCTTTAAACCCCAGAAACAAACCCTAATTGCCTCTCAAAAACCCTCCACAAAACCGACATACAAACTGAGAATCAGTTTGTGTGTCCTCTTTGAAACCTTTCGTTCTCCCTTCAAACCTCCATCAAAATTCGAGTTTCTTGTTCCAAATTAACCATATAACATCCATCTACACATTAGACAAAGATTTACGAGCCAAATTGCCCTTGAGAGTACACGAATTCCCTCAAAAAAAGCAGTGTTATACACTCTGTTTTTGCGGCTTTTTCTGTCTGTCCGATTCTGTTTGTGCTCGTTTTTCGTGCCCAATAACTCAAAACGAGCAGGGATTGTTTTAAGATCTCTGTTCTCCTCTCTTTCTAGTTTTCAAAACATCTTTTAAATCGAATTTTCACCGTGAAACGAGAGAGAAATCGTTGTTTGAAAGTCGCTGTCCAGATTTGCAAAAAACGTGTTGTTTGCTTTGTTTCTTCGTCGATGATGGCCTCTCGAGATCAAATCTACCATCGATTACGACCCAAGATGGTGTCAATGATACATGTAGGTTGAGGGTGCATCAAATCCTCCTCTTTCTCCCTTTTATTTCGTTTTTTTATGTTGTTTTTTTATAGTTCGTTTTTGTTTGTTTATCGCTTTTTGTTTATCGTTTGTTCTTATTAACTATGAAACTAGTTTAGTCCGAGTATGAGTTAAAGTACCACCATGAACACCCGCGTTGACTTGAGATGGGAAAGAAACCGCTACATCAGTCGGTCGTACAACCCCCGTCTCATTTACATATCCTCGTGTTCAAGGTAGGGCATTAATAAAACGATTTCCGACTTCGTTCTTCGCTTTTGACCCCTCCTTTGTTTCGTGTGATTCGACCCACTTTAGGATCATTTACATGTTAGTATGACCTCTGGTTGTTAACATATAACTCGTTTAGATGACATTAGATCAATTTAATAACCTAATTAGACACTTTAGGGTACATCGACATAGCTTTAAAAATCAACTGACGATTCTGTAACTTAATTGAATGCATCTCTCTCTTTCACCTAATTTCTCGCTAGTATAAGAGTGCGTGATTAGCATCTTCTTATTAACACTTGACGAGTTAATTTAATTAGCGAACTTGACCTAATTTGACCCCTTTAGGCCGTATAGAATGCACCTTGGCGTGACGTCATCTCAATCGATCAACGTTGTTTCTAACTCATTTTCTAACTTGTTTCCTATCCCGTTTCGCAATCATCTATCTAACCTAATGAATCTAACCTAAGGATTAGGGTAAGCTAGATCGTGTAGGCCGTGTTTGGCCGTGTCCTTGTAGTCCCTTTTCTCGTTATTTTCTCATCTTTATCTCGTTATTTCGTATCTTGTAATTACTTTGTTTGTCGAGTCATGTTTGGTAGTTTGTTTGTAATTTTCAAGTTAGCTTTCTTTTATCGAGTCAAAACCTCTTCCAAAAACCTTAGTCTTGTTTGGTTAGATGGTTGTGCCCCAATGCATGTAAGAGCGTAGTAAATCGCATGTTGTTTAAAGCAACATGGCCCGATTTATGCTAATGCATGCTTTGGTGTGTGACCCAATGTCTAATTCGATAAGATTAAGTGAAAGCACACATTACGAGGAGTGACCCAAGGCCGTGAGTCATGTGAGCCGTGGGCCACCCCTTTGTGCACGTTTTCCAAGGCCGAATTGGCCATGTGTCGTGTATGGTATCGTATATAGCAATTGTATTTAGATCGAGTTGTATCTTTAATTTCTCGTTGTGTCGGCATGAAATGCCTGGGTTGTAATAGGGTAGATCCCCACGGCTCCCCCACTCCCATCAAGCCTTGTTTGTTTCGTTTATATGTTGTTAGATCAATCAACCCACATGCTAAATTACAACTTTGACAAAGTTAGTTTAGTTGCATCTGAAACGACATAGAAATTGTTGTCACATGTTAGGGTTTTAAAACGATGTTTGCATATCATATATCGTAGTAGCTATGACCTTGTTTGAAATCTGATACTTGACTTAGTTGAGGCCGTTATTGACGGGCGGGGTTTGGTGTCCTTATGGGCTTCCTAACACGTACCCTCACCCCTTACTCAAGATCTATGGTTTGTGGATCCGTCTAAATACCATTGGATTACGAGAGTCATTCAAATCGAGTGATATAGGGTACAAGTCTTTATCTTTAATCACTCGTAGTCGATTGGCTTTATGCTTTTCGATGAAAGGTGTAAAGTTGACTTGAACGGTTCCAAGTTCCCAAAAAACTTGGTGGCGACTCTAATTTTTCTTAATTCGATTCGAAAGAACCTCGAGTCGATTATGCCTAGTGTGGATCCCGCGGACGCAGTTCCCGAGGGCCTTGTCCACAGGACCTTTAATCTATAAGACTATCAATAAAACAATATGTTAATTAATATGTTATATATATATATATATATATATATATATATATATATATATATATATATATATATATATATATATAGAAATTGAATCATATGAGGCACCCTTCTTAGGGTGAGGCAGCTGTACCCATCCTAAACCATTGGATTAAACAACTACAAGTGCCTCAGATGTTGACACGTGTCTCCTTATATAACCCCCAACAAACTCCAAATTTCCCTCACTTCAAACATTTACTCCCTTAACTTTCTCTCTTCAAGTCGTCTAATACAGTGAGCTCCGTCTTTGCCATTCACTCAGATTTCGACGCCATTACCACTGAGCTTCCGTTCCGCCATTACCACTGAACTTGCTGGACCTCCGTTATCATCCAGAAGTTAGGTAATTTCGATCACCTCATTTTAATTTCAATTTACTTTGATTTTCACCTCCATTATCATTCCTTATTTTTCACCCTAATTTTCAATCGACTTATTTATTCCTTAATTTATCGTTGTTCTTATGCAGGTTTTGATCGGTTTCTTAGCATAATCGAGCACAGTAGGAACACATGCAATCTATTGAAGTCGATTTCTCCACTTATTCAAATGTTCCTTTCCGTTATGATCGATTTCAGTTGATTCAATAGTTTTCATTTCAATTCATCGGTACTTTTCATTTTTTCTTCTCTGCCTCATCTCGTTTTTGCCATTATCACTATACTTTCTTTACTTATTAATTGTTTTAATGCAGGTTTTAATCGTTCTTGATCATAATCGAGCAGCGTATGAACACATAAAATCAATTGACGTCGATTTCTCCGCTTCTTTGTAAGGTCCTTCCCTTTTATTTCTATTTTGCTCAGTGATTTACTTGATTTTGTGTGTTTTTGATTCGAGCTTGTTTTTTCTAGTTCTTTTTCTTCGTATGCTTCGTCTCTTCACTTTCTATCCGTAGTCTCTTCTGTTTAATGTTTGCTTCCATAATTTTAGCTAGTTTAAGATGTGTATAGCATTATTATGATGATTTTTGATATTCTTTCATTTTTTAAGTTTTCGCTTTCATTTTGTGTTTACTTGCTGAAATTGTTGTAAAACTTGTGCTTCATGCTGATAATTGCTGTAAAAGTGATGTTTATCTCTGATATATGCTATAAAATAGATGCTTACTTGCTGAAATTGCTGTAAGAATGTGGTTACTTCTTTGAAAGTCTTTTGTAAATTAGATGTTTACTTACTGAAACTGCTGTAAAAATGATGTTTTATGTTGAAAAATTGTTGTACAAATGATTGAAAAATGTTGAAATATGGTGGTTTACTTTCTGAAATTGTTATTAAAGTGAGGTATATTGCCGAAATAAGATGTAAAATGATGTTCAGTTGCTTAGATTGCTGTAAAAGTCATGTTTATATTGCTGAAAAATCCTAATAGATGCGGGAAGAAATATTAAGTGTATCAAATATTCCATATGTGAACTGGAGTAGCTTTTTCGCAGATGATAAGTTAAGGATTCTTGAGATATCTGCAACCAATTATAAAGTAAATCAGCTATTTGCAATTGTCAGTCTGTTCTTTATCTTTTAGGTTTCGGTATTATAGCTTTTGCTTGGGGGTGCAATCTCAGTAGAGTCATCGGACTCCCTTTTTTTCTTTTGCATCGAACTCACTTTGTTGTTGATGTTGATGTTGTTGTTGACGGATGTATTGTTGCAAAGATTAATCTACAATAGGCCTATAGGAACTTAGCAAGCAACTAACTTTGACATGAAGTTTATTTCAGTAGGTCGGCTTTATAAGATCTTGCGGTTTGTCCTTATTTCTTGTTTTTTTTTGTCTTGGTAGTTGTTCATTTACAGAGGTATACATGCTTTATAAGTAGCATTTAGTGTGCATATAATAGATTACTGCTTAAAAATCAAGCGGCTATCAACTTCTCAATTTGTAATAACTGAATCATCTGAATAATCTTTTAGTCTTGAGATGTAGAAACTAGTATTGAGCTATGCTTGATCACCTGGTGTCAAAGTTATTGTCAAGGTTGATGGGGTTTCATTGGTAGAATCTGTGGTAGTGTAAAGAATAGACCAAAAGTAGATTACCTTCATTTGCCTGATTATCGGCAAGCCATAGGTTTCTATTTATATGTTTAACCAGGTTTTTGACTTGAAAAGTTTTGTTAATCTACTGAGGTTTTATTTTGGAAAGCTAATATAATGATTCTTGTCTGGTGTTTGTAGATATGAAGGTCTTTTAGACATCATCCTAGACTAGAAACTAAAACATGTTGGGTACTCCGTATATACTCTTATGTCTAAGTACGAGATATTTTAAGCCTTTATTTCGAGTCCTGTTCCTTGCTTGTCTGTGGAATTTGATTTGGACTCATGTCATTCTTAGCACATCCTTTATTATTTTAGAATCTATTGCACTTAATATGGTTGGCCCTGATAGATGTTTTGTGTTATTCTAATAATAGAGAAAATATTGCCGGTTGTTAAGAATCAGCATTTATTAGTCTGTACCTTGCTTATCTGCAATGCTGCCGCCATGGAGGTAAATTCTTCCAGGAATGCAATAATATTCCATTATTCTAATAATGTATGTAGGTTATGATTGTGCGATCTTTTTTCAGACACTCCCAATTTTCCTGGATAGTTTGGTTACAGCTTGGGGTGCCATCCTCATTTCAGTGACATTAATACTTTTGTTTGGCGAGGTCAGTGGATAAGTTCTTGCTGTGCTAAATCGTTTTGATTCTTGTTCATAAAAGGTTTATTCCCTTCATCCCAATCATTTGTTTATCTTTGATTACAATACCTCACAAATAATAAAGAAGGCAAACAAATGATTGGGACGGAGGGAGTGTTTGTTTCACCTAATGCCTACCATATCCTTTCTCCATTATCTATGTTTTCAATGGTGAATGTTGTAGACTCTTAGAGCGGAGTTTGCTTTGCGATATACACAGTAATAATTTAAAAAAGTTATAGTCTGGTTGAGTACATGAACATATTACTTTGCTGGAGTATTGAAGTTGTTTTTCTTGTGTCATCACAATCAGTCTATTCTCGCTATTCCATAATTTGCTTATGTTCTTTGCACTTGCAGATTATACCGCAATCACTTTGTTCTCGCTATGGTTTGGCGATTGGTGCAACAGTTGCTCCTTTTGTTCGTGTACTTGTTTGGATTTGTTTTCCTATTGCCTACCCCATAAGCAAGGTGGGAGCTTACTTATATCCTTGTTGTGCACTCACTTTTGTCTTGAATGTGATATGGCCTTTCTTGAATATTTTCCTTTGTGTGGCCTACAATATTTATTGATTATATGTACTTTGATTGGTTCACAGCTGCTGGATTTACTTCTAGGGCATGGACATAAAGCTCTTTTCCGTGGTGAGCTGAAGACACTTGTGAATCTGCATGGAAACGAGGTATGTAATTTGTCTGTCTGTAAGTGATAAATTTTCCGTTCTGCACATGTGGGAGCAGAATCTTTAGAACTTGGGATTAAGTTGAAGTTTGATCAACATATTATCATCATAAATTTATACATGACCTTGTTTAGTTGCTCTTGTTACATTGCATTCTTTGATGGTTATCCTACGTGCTTCATTTCGTGATCCTATCATGGTGCTACCCAGTGGAAAAGGTGGGGAATTAACTCATGATGAAACTACAATTATCATTTGGAGCATTGGAACTAGAGAAGACAATTTGGTGATACAATCACTCCAATAGGCCGATATATTTTCGATTGACATCAATGGCAAACTTGATAGGTTCAAAAATTTTGAGCAGCCTTGATTTGACACTTAAAAACATATATAATTTTGTAGTTCAGCAACATCAACTTCAGCATTCAAAACAAAAATAAATTTTATACTTTCTTAAGCTTATGGATGCTCTTCTTTATAGGGACTTGATGAACTCAATAATGGATAACGGTCATAGCCGAATTCCAGTCTATTATGAGGAGCAGACCAACATTATCGGATGTATCCTGGTAAGTTTAGTGTCGATGTTAGCATTGGGTTTTCTATCGTTCAATTTTTGTCAATTGTTGATTGTATGGTTCTTTTATTCTGGCCGTCGTGCTAAAGCGCATTAGCTTGATACGGATGCTTGTTGCTTATTCAATATTAAATGGTGCACGTCATGTGTTCATAAAAAAACAGGCTAATGATCTTAGGGCTAGGACTTGTGAGTTCTCCGTGGTTAATTCTAATACACTCAACGCTCATATTGATAACAACTTTATTGTTGTGTTCTCCCGATCGGATCTTTGTTATCATTTCGACGTGCACTTTAGTTTAGCTTCGCTTGTTTGTTTGTTAGCGTGGCAAATTTTCGAGTGCACTAACAAATTTTTTTTGGCTCGAAATATGACGGAATAAAGCTAAAATGTTTTCACTTCTTTTTATTGTGAAGCAAAGACAATCGAATTCTCGATTAAATTTTCATCGTCGTCATTTGGAAAGTTATCTATATTTTTTTTCTAATTCCATTCTTCACATGAATTTACCTATCACTATCACTTGTGACGGTTTGGATGATTATTATTCGTTCGCATTTGAGTGTCACATATTTGCTATTTCCTTTTACTTGGCATTGAGTTCATGACTATTTATTATTTATTTTAGGTGAAAAATCTTCTCACTTTGTTGACCCGAGGAAGATGAGGTGCCCGTAAAGAGTGTAACAATTCGCAAGATTCCTAGGTTTGTGCCTTTGTGGATATGACTTATGATTCCTGTCTTAGGAGATTACATGCTTATATGAATGATGAATGACGTTAGACGTTATGCGAATGCAATTGGTTGGACGATGCTGATGCTATAGATGCGTTACAGGATAGGTTATTAATTAAATTCTTTGTTTGCTATCGTTGTGTGTACTTGTATAACATGAATTGAACATCATCAGGATGAAATGGATCACTTTAGATTAAGCATTGCACAGGCTGGCATTTTTAATCTCCGATTTAGCAATAAGCAATGGCAGTTTTGACATTTTAATTATCTGGTCACTTAAGCTTCTGAATTGATTTGACCTATATCTTTATTACAGTGAGATGAGAATTTTACTTCTCAAACTACTTGTAGGCCTTAAGATTCAGGTGATCCTGTCAAAAAAGCAGGCGTGGAGTCGTGGACCTCTATTGGGGTTATTTTGAGTTTAGTTCTAGTCAAGATCAGATTGTTGTTCTGGTTAACCTTTTTTTCTTCTAAGTTAGTCATTATTTATCAACTTATAAGGAGTGCCTGTGAACTGATTTGTAGTTCTTCCGGTATCCTCACTTTTGGATTCATTGTATAAGGAAATTAGATAGCATTACTCCGATGCAAGCTGACAAACTTGTTTTTTTGTAGGATGCCTGAATTAATGCCGTTATATGACATCTTGAATGAGTTTCAGAAAAGGCGTAGCCACATCACAGTTGTTACAAGACAATTGAACAAATCATTGATACCGTATGCCAATGGAGATCAGGCAAAGGGTATGTTGTGGATTTCTGTTTTCCAGTCTGATGATCTGCTTGACCGTTGGAACTCCTGGAATTTTGCACAATAGACTCCATCTGAAATTCATTTTATTTGACAAATGGGATTTTCCCGACCTCAATATATATGATGTCTCTGGTCTAGGCTTGTCAAAGCATTTTTGAGTGCTATGTACCAACAAAAAAAAAACATTTTTTAGTGCTAGCACCCAAGGAAACTCTTGTCAAAACAAATAAGCCGATGTTCAATAAGTCATTATACACTTCATGAAGGCACTTAACATATGCTATCTTACTGACTTGGTGAAGTTAAGACTTAAGATTAGCCATCTTCCAAATTTGCTCATCAAACTTGAGCTAGTAACTCAAGCTTGCTCATAGAAGTTTCTCCTTCAAGTTATCATGAATTTCAATTAGTTTTTAGTTAAATTTTCTGTGCTCAACACCCTAGCTATAATTAATAACATAGCCTACCAAGGCTACCACTGATTAATAAATTAACAGACAACGGGTCCGTATAAGGTCAGTTTATCAATATGAGTTTGTTTACCAATAAATTTTATCCCAATGTGAGTTGCCATTTCTTCAAGGGTCAATGTCTGTTAGATGGACGAGTTCCATGTTCATGTTTCTGGACATTTTTATATGCAATGAGCAAGCCCATTAGAATTGAAAGGAGATAAGCTACTTAGACGTAATCTTTTAATTTTTGAATTTAGGTGCAATGGAGGAAGTAAATGTGGTTATTGATGTTGATCAGCAAGTATCAAAGCTAAAGAAGAAAATTACTCTAAAAAAGAAAAGCAACTTGTACAAGTGGAAGTGCTACCCCCACAACAATAAGTCAAACAAGGCACTTGGGACCAAGAAGTGGAATCGGGATATCTATTCAGACATCTTGGAGGTTGATCAGCATCCCCTGCCAAAGCCTGATGAAGAAGACAACGTGGGAGTAATAACTTTAGAAGATGTCATCGAAGAGCTCCTACAAGTAAGATTCTTTTGAGCAACACAAATTAATTTCGGCGAACAATCTATGCAAACTGAGAAAAGCATAAACCTAACAACACTTACCTAATCCAATTGACCCGTCCCAACCCAACTTACGCATCAGGGGCCTAAAACTACAATCTCAGGTAAACCATATTTAATCTGATGAGACCATTAACATGGCTAAAAGTCTAAAACCTTAGTAATGACTATTGAAAATAAGCCTAATGACTCGTACTTAACCAATCTGAAATGCTGTGTCAAGTCTAATATCTTGGTAGTGACTATTGAAAATAGCCCTCATGACTTGTAATCAACCAATCTGAAATGTGTGTCAAGTGGGTAGCCCAAGACACGTTTTGAGCACATACATTAGCACTAGACTGGTTGACCCACGTTTTGACCTTGTTTCGTGAATCCTAGGCCATATATTGTGAAACTTGGTCATAAATGGTCAAAATCTTTATTTTTCTTTTTTCTTATTTTGTGAATCATATACTTATTATTTTGTGAATCTTAGAAATTGTTTTGTGAAACTAGAAGGTAATATTGTGAAATTTGGTCATAAAATGGTCGAAATCACCTATTTTGCTCTTTTTCTTATTTTGTGAATTATAGACCTTACTTCGTGAATTCTAGGCCTTATATTGTGAAACTTGGTCATAAATGATCAAAATCACTTATTTTGCACCTTTTATTATTTTGTGAATCATATAACTTATTTTGTGAATCTTATAGCTTATTGTGGGAAAATAGAACGTAATATTGTGAAATTTGGTTACAAAATGATCGAAATCACCTATTTTGCCTTTTTATTATTTTGTGAATCATATACCTTGTTTCGTGAATCCTAAGACTTATATTGTGAAACTTGGTCATAAATTATCAAAATCACCTATTTTGCTCCTTTTATTATTTTGTGAATCCTATACCTTATTTTGTTAATCATACAGCTTGTTTTGTGAAAATGGAAGGTAATATTGTCAAATTTGGTCACAAAATGAACGAAATCACCTATTTTGCTCTTTTTATTATTTTGTGAATCATAAACCTTGTTTCGTGAATCCTAGGCCTTATATCGTGAAACTTGGTCATAAATGGTCAAAATCGCCTATTTTGCTTTTTTTTCTTATTTTGTGAATCCTATACCTTATTTTGTGAATTTTAGAGCTTGTTTTGTGAAATTAGAAGGTAATATTGTGAAATTTGGTCATAAAATTGTCGAAATCACCTATTTTGCTCTTTTTCTTATTTTGTGAATCATAGACCTTGTTTCGTGAATCATAGGCCTTATCTTGTGAAACTTGGTCATAAATGGTCAAAATCAGCTATTTTGTTCCTTTTATTATTTTGTGAATCCAATACTTTGTTTTGTGAATTTTAGAGCTTGTTTTGTGAAAATAGAAGGTAATATTGTGAAATTTGGTCACAAAATGGTCGAAATCGCCTATTTTGCTCTTTTTATTATTTTGTGAATCATAGTCCTTGTTTCGTGAATCCTAGACTTTATATTGTGAAACTTGGTCATAAATGGTCAAAATCACCTATTTTGCTCCTTTTATTATTTTGTGAACCATATACCTTATTTTGTGAATCTTAGAGCTTGTTTTGTGAAATTAGAAGGTAATATTGTGAAAATTGGTCATAAAATGGTCGAAATCACCTATTTTGCTCTTTTTCTTATTTTGTGAATCATATACCTTATTTCGTGAATCCTAGGCCTTATATTGTGAAACTTGGTCATAAATGGTCAAAATCACCTATTTTACTCCTTTTATTATTTTGTGAATCCTATACCTTATTTTGTGAATCTTAGAGCTTGTTTTGTGAAAATGGAAGATAATATTATGAAATTTGGCCACAAAATGGTCGAACTCACCTATTTTGCTCTTTTTCTTATTTTGTGAATCATAGACCTTGTTTCGTGAATCCTGGGCCTTATATTGTGAAACTTAATCATAAATGGTCAAAATCACCTATTTTCCTCTTTTTCTTATATTGTGAGTCATATACCTTATTTTGTGAATCTTAGAGCTTGTTTTGTGAAACTAGAAGGTATTATTGTGAAATTTAGTCATAAAATGGTCGAAATCACCTATTTTGCTCCTGTTATTATTTTGTGAATCATATACCTTATTTTGTGAATCTTAGAGTTTGTTTAGTGAAAATAGAAGGTAATATTGTGAATTTTTTTCACAAAATGGTCGATATCACCTATTTTGCTCTTTTTCTTATTTTGTGAATCATAGACCTTGTTTCGTGAATCATAAGCCTTATATTGTGAAACTTGGTCATAAATGGTCAAAATCACCTATTTTGCTCCTTTTATTATATTGTGAATCCTATACCTTATTTTGTGAATCTTAGAACTTGTTTTGTGAAAATAGAAGGTAATATTGTGAAATTTGGTCACAAAATGGTCAAAATCACCTATTTTGTTCCTTT
This sequence comes from Silene latifolia, assembly GCF_048544455.1. Lineage (NCBI taxonomy): Eukaryota > Viridiplantae > Streptophyta > Magnoliopsida > Caryophyllales > Caryophyllaceae > Silene > Silene latifolia. Next base: position 2,198,940 of record NW_027413701.1, read on the forward strand.
TATTATTTTGTGAATCCTATACCTTATTTTGTGAATCTTAGAGCTTGTTTTGTGAATCTAGAAGGTAATATTGTGAAATTTGGTCATAGAATGGTCGAAATTACCTATTTTGCTCTTTTTCTTATTTGGTGAATCATATACCTTGTTTCGTGAATCTTAGGCCTTATATTGTGAAATTTGGTTATAAATGGTCAAAATCGCCTATTTTCCTCTTTTTCTTATTTTGTGAATCATATACTTTATTTTGTGAATATTAGAGCCTGTTTTGTGAAACTAGAAAGTAATATTGTGAAATTTGGTCATAAAATGGTCGAAATCACCTATTTTGCTCTTTTTCTTATTTTGTGAATCATAGACCTTGTTTCGTGAATCCTAAGCCTTATATTGTGAAACTTGGTTATAAATGGTCAAAATCACCTATTTTGCTCCTTTTATTATATTGCGAATCCTATACCTTATTTTGTGAATCTTAGAGCTTCTTTTGTGAAAATAGAAGGTAATATTGTGTAATTTGGTCACAAAATGGTCGAAATCACCTATTTTGCTCTTTTTCTTATTTTGTGAATTATAGACCTTGTTTCGTGAATCCTGGGCCTTATATTGTGAAACTTGGTCATAAATGGTTAAAATCACCTATTTTACTCTTTTTATTATTTTGTGAATCATAGACCTTGTTTCGTAAATCCTATGACTTATATTGTGAAACTTGGTCATAAATGGTCAAAATCACCTATTTTGCTCCTTTTATTATTTTGTGAATCCTATACCTTATTTTGTGAATCTTAGAGCTTGTTTTGTGAAAATAGAAGGTAATATTGTGAAATTTGGTCACAAAATGGTCGAAATCACCTATTTTACTCTTTTTAATATTTTATAAATCATAGACTTTGTTTCGTGAATCCTAGGCCTTATATTGTGAAACTTGGTCATAAATGGTCAAAATCGCCTATTTTCCTCTTTTTTCTTATTTTGTGAATCCTATACCTTATTTTGTGAATCTTAGAGCTTGTTTTGTGAAACTATAAGGTAATATTGTGAAATTTGGTCATAAAATGGTCGAAATCACCTATTTTGCTCTTTTTCTTATTTGGTGAATCATATACCTTATTTCGTGAATCTTAGGCCTTATATTTTGAAACTTGGTTATAAATGGTCAAAATCGCCTATTTTCCTCTTTTTCTTATTTTGTGAATCATATACTTTATTTTGTGAATCTTAGAGCTTGTTTTGTGAAACTAGAAAGTAATATTGTGAAATTTGGTCATAAAATGATCGAAATCACCTATTTTGCTCTTTTTCTTATTTTGTGAATTATAGACCTTGTTTCGTGAATCCTAGGCCTTATATTGTGAAACTTGGTTATAAATGGTCAAAATCACCTATTTTGCTCCTTTTATTATATTGTGAATCTTATACCTTATTTTGTGAATCTTAGAGCTTGTTTTGTGAAAATAGAAGGTAATATTGTGTAATTTGGTCACAAAATGGTCAAAATCACCTATTTTGCTCCTTTTATTATTTTGTGAATCATATACCTTATTTTGTGAATCTTAGAGCTTGTTTTGTGAAACTAGAAGGTAATATTGTGAAATTTGGTCATAAAATGGTCGAAATCACCTATTTTGCTCTTTTTCTTATTTTGTGAATTATAGACCTTACTTCGTGAATCTTAGGCCTTATATTGTGAAACTTGGTCATAAATGATCAAAATCACTTATTTTGCACCTTTTATTATTTTGTGAATCATATAACTTATTTTGTGAATCTTATAGCTTATTGTGTGAAAATAGAAGGTAATATTGTGAAATTTGGTTACAAAATGATCGAAATCACCTATTTTGCCTTTTTATTATTTTGTGAATCATATACCTTGTTTCGTGAATCCTAGGACTTATATTGTGAAACTTGGCCATAAATTATCAAAATCACCTATTTTGCTCCTTTTATTATTTTGTGAATCCTATACCTTATTTTGTTAATCATAGAGCTTGTTTTGTGAAAATGGAAGGTAATATTGTGAAATTTGGTCACAAAATGAACGAAATCACCTATTTTGCTCTTTTTATTATTTTGTGAATCATAAACCTTGTTTCGTGAATTCTAGGCCTTATATTGTGAAACTTGGTCATAAATGGTCAAAATCGCCTATTTTGCTTTTTTTTCTTATTTTGTGAATCCTATACCTTATTTTGTGAATTTTAGAGCTTGTTTTGTGAAATTAGAAGGTAATATTGTGAAATTTGGTCATAAAATGGTCGAAATCACCTATTTTGCTCTTTTTCTTATTTTGTGAATCATAGACCTTGTTTCGTGAATCATAGGCCTTATCTTGTGAAACTTGGTCATCAATGGTCAAAATCACCTATTTTGCTCCTTTTATTATTTTGTGAATCCAATACTTTGTTTTGTGAATTTTAGAGCTTGTTTTGTGAAAATAGAAGGTAATATTGTGAAATTTGGTCACAAAATGGTCGAAATCGCCTATTTTGCTCTTTTTATTATTTTGTGAATCATAGTCCTTGTTTCGTGAATCCTAGACTTTATATTGTGAAACTTGGTCATAAATGGTCAAAATCACCTATTTTGCTCCTTTTATTATTTTGTCAACCATATACCTTATTTTATGAATCTTAGAGCTTGTTTTGTGAAATTAGAAGGTAATATTGTGAAATTTGGTCATAAAATGGTCGAAATCACCTATTTTGCTCTTTTTCTTATTTTGTGAATCATATACCTTTTTTCGTGAATCCTAGGCCTTATATTGTGAAACTTGGTCATAAATGGTCAAAATCACGTATTTTGCTCCTTTTATTATTTTGTGAATCATATACCTTATTTTGTGAATCTTAGAGCTTGTTTTGTGAAAATGGAAGATAATATTATGAAATTTGGCCACAAAATGGTCGAACTCACCTATTTTGCTCTTTTTCTTATTTTGTGAATCATAGACCTTGTTTCGTGAATCATGGGCCTTATATTGTGAAACTTGGTCATAAATGGTCAAAATCGCCTATTTTCCTCTTTTTCTTATTTTGTGAGTCATATACCTTATTTTGTGAATCTTAGAGCTTGTTTTGTGAAACTAGAAGGTATTATTGTGAAATTTAGTCATAAAATGGTCGAAATCACCTATTTTGCTCCTGTTATTATTTTGTGAATCATATACCTTATTTTGTGAATCTTAGAGTTTGTTTTGTGAAAATAGAAGGTAATATTGTGAATTTTTTTCACAAAATGGTCGATATCACCTATTTTGCTCTTTTTCTTATTTTGTGAATCATAGACCTTGTTTCGTGAATCATAGGCCTTATATTGTGAAACTTGGTCATAAATGGTCAAAATTACCTATTTTGCTCCTTTTATTATATTGTGAATCCTATACCTTATTTTGTGAATCTTAGAGCTTGTTTTGTGAAAATAGAAGGTAATATTGTGAAATTTGGTCACAAAATGGTCAAAATCACCTATTTTGTTCCTTTTATTATTTTGTGAATCATATACCTTATTTTGTGAATCTTAGAGCTTGTTTTGTGAAACTAGAAGATAATATTGTGAAATTTGGTCATAAAATGGTCGAAATCACCTATTTTGCTCTTTTTCTTATTTTGTGAATCATAGACCTTGTTTCGTGAATCCTAAGCCTTATATTGTGAAACTTGGTCATAAATGGTCACAATCACCTATTTTCCTCTTTTTTCTTATTTTGTGAATCCTATACCTTATTTTGTGAATCTTAGAGCTTGTTTTGTGAAACTAGAAGGTAATATTGTGAAATTTGGTCATAGAATGGTCGAAATTACCTATTTTGCTCTTTTTCTTATTTGGTGAATCATATACCTTGTTTCGTGAATCTTAGGCCTTATATTGTGAAATTTGGTTATAAATGGTCAAAATCGCCTATTTTCCTCTTTTTCTTATTTTGTGAATCATATACTTTATTTTGTGAATCTTAGAGCTTGTTTTGTGAAACTAGAAAGTAATATTGTGAAATTTGGTCATAAAATGGTCGAAATCACCTATTTTGCTCTTTTACTTATTTTGTGAATCATAGACCTTGTTTCGTGAATCCTAGGCCTTATAGTGTGAAACTTGGTTATAAATGGTCAAAATCACCTATTTTGCTCCTTTTATTATATTGCGAATCCTATACCTTATTTTGTGAATCTTAGAGCTTGTTTTGTGAAAATAGAAGGTAATATTGTGTAATTTGGTCACAAAATGGTCAAAATCACCTATTTTGCTCCTTTTATTATTTTGTGAATCCAATACTTTGTTTTGTGAATTTTAGAGTTTTTTTTTGTGAAAATAGAAGGTAATATTGTGAAATTTGGTCACAAAATGGTCGAAATCGCCTATTTTGCTCTTTTTATTATTTTGTGAATCATAGTCCTTGTTTCGTGAATCCTAGGCTTTATATTGTGAAACTTGGTCATAAATGGTCAAAATTATCTATTTTGCTCCTTTTATTATTTTGTGAATCATATACCTTATTTTGTGAATCTTAGAGCTTGTTTTGTGAAATTAGAAGGTAATATTGTGAAATTTGGTCATAAAATGGTCGAAATCACCTATTTTGCTCTTTTTCTTATTTTGTGAATTATATATCTTGTTTCGTGAATCCTAGGCCTTATATTGCGAAACTTGGTCATAAATGGTCAAAATCACCTATTTTGCTCCTTTTATTATTTTGTGAATCCTATACCTTATTTTGTGAATCTTAAAGCTTGTTTTGTGAAAATGGAAGGCAATATTATGAAATTTGGCCACAAAATGGTCGAAATCACCTATTTTGCTCTTTTTCTTATTTTGTGAATCATAGACCTTGTTTCGTGAATCCTGGGCCTTATATTGTGAAACTTGGTCATAAATGGTCAAAATCGCCTATTTTCCTCTTTTTCTTATTTTGTGAGTCATATACCTTATTTTGTGAATCTTAGAGCTTGTTTTGTGAAACTAGAAGGTAATATTGTGAAATTTGGTCATAAAATGGTCGAAATCACTTATTTTGCTCCTGTTATTATTTTGTGAATCATATACCTTATTTTGTGAATCTTAGAGTTTGTTTTGTGAAAATAGAAGGTAATATTGTGAATTTTTTTTCACAAAATGGTCGAAATCACCTATTTTGCTCTTTTTATTATTTTGTGAATCATAGACCTTGTTTCGTGAATCCTAGGCCTATATTGTGAAACTTGGTCATAAATGGTTAAAATCACCTATTTTGCTTCTTTTTATTATTTTGTGAATCCTATACCTTATTTTGTGAATCTTAGAGCTTGTTTTGTGAAAATAGAAGGTATTATTGTGAAATTTGGTCACAAAATGGTCAAAATCACCTATTTTGCTCATGTTATTATTTTGTGAATCTTAGAGCTTGTTTTGTGAAAATAGAAGGTATTATTGTGAAATTTGGTCACAAAATGGTCAAAATCACCTATTTTGCTCATGTTATTATTTTGTGAATCTTAGAGCTTGTTTTGTGAAAATAGAAGGTAATATTGTGAAATTTTTTCACAAAATGTTCGAAATCACCTATTTTGCTCTTTTTATTATTTTGTGAATCTCAGACCTTGTTTCGTGAATCCTAGGCCTTATATTGTGAAACTTGGTCATAAGTGGTCAAAATCGCCTATTTTCCTCTTTTTCTTATTTTGTGATTCATATACCTTATTTTGTGAATCTTAGAGCTTGTTTTGTGAAATTAGAAGGTATTATTGTGAATTTGGTCATAAAATGGTCGAAATCACCTATTTTGCTTTTTTTCTTATATTGTGAATCATAGACCTTGTTTCGTGAATCCTCGGCCTTATATTGTGAAACCTAGACATGATTATGTGAACTCCAGACCTAATTTTGTGAAACTTGTTTATGTGAAACCTTGACCTGATTTGTGAACTTTGTACCTTATTATGTGAAATCTCGACTTGATTTTGTGAAACTTCATTTTGTGAAACCTGGATTTTATTTTGTGAAACCTAGATCTGATTTTGTGAAACCTAGACATGATTATGTGAACTTTAGACCTAAAATTTTGTGAAACTTGTTTTTGTGAAACCTGGACCTGATTTTGTGAAGGTAGGACTTAAATTGGTTAATTTCATAGTAAGAAATACTTGTATAAGCCAATGTGTCATATTTCACATGTACATGAAGTTACTAATATTTTCATGTCTTTGTTACTTGTTGATGCATAATTTAATTTTGGTACAATATCATTATTAGCTCAAAAGGTAGAGCATTGTGCTATTGCACAAGGTGTGGGTTCGAGACCCACATAGATGAACAAATATAAATATACGATTATTATATAATAATTACCATTGTCAATGTATGTCTAAAGTCACCTATTCAAGTCTTAGATTCACAAAATAAGGTCCAAGATTCACAAAAACATGCATAGGGTTCACAAAATCAGGTCCAAGTTTAGATAAATCAAGTAGTCTCACAAGCTGTAACTTAAGAATTTTGTTTGTTATATTTTAGAGACATAGAGTAAAGTATTTGGGCTTTTGTGTGTGAGAAAATATTTGGGCAAAATAAAAGTTATGAATGACCCTAAGTTTTAAGCCCAATAAACATTGAAAATCAGTCTATGGAGGAATATAGTGAGGTCGGCCGCCTCGCCATAATTAGCGGCCTCACCGGATCCGGCCTCTCTCTCTCTCTCTCTCTCTCTATATATATATATATATATATATATATATATATATATATATATATATATATATATATATATATATATATATATTAATAATCTCCATAACTAATGATATGGACAAACAAAATAAATGGATTGGTATATGATAGTATGAGTCAAACGTATTACTTACTTCTTTTCGGAAATATTTCGGATAACTTTTGTCATGTTTGCTCCAAACATCATCAGAGGACATGACATCAGGAAATGTGAGTTTGATATGTGTCTCAAATTCCCTATATATAGCAAGAAAATATTTTAATTATGTATTACCTATAATTTTGATCTTATTTGATAATTAAAAATATATTGAGTAATGACGAAATAATAACTTACTTTTCATAAGGCTCTAACAATTTCCCACAATTCCTTAGCACATAAAAATGAGAATCTTCATACTCTTTCTGACTCAAGTGCCTCTGAATACATTTCCCAGTTGTAGTTCGCATGTCAGCATTGAATAACTCGGGTAATTTCATTGAATCTATGTTGTCATCGGAATTCACACCAACATCTAAATCTTTCGCTTTTGTGTCAATGTGACTTTCAAAATATAGGGAACAAAAATTTGCAATTTCCTCTAACAAAAAAGAATTGCATATGGAACCCTCCACCCGAGCTTTGTTGCCAATCTTTCTTTTTATATGATTAAGAAATCTCTCAAATGGATACATCCATAGATATTGAACAGGTCCTCCAACCTTCGCTTCATAAGGTAAGTGAATTGGCAAATGCTCCATGGAATTGAAGAAAGATGGGGGAAATATCTTCTCTAACTTGCATATTATCTCCGCAATGTTATTCTCTAGATGTTCCATGGAATCAACTCTAATCGTAGAAGTACACAGGTCTCTAAAAAATTGGCTGATCTCAGTTATTGCATTCCAAGAATTAGTTGGGAGCAACTCTCTCAAGGCAACAGGGAGTAGCCGTTCCATAAAGGCATGACAGTCATGACTTTTCATGGAATGCAACACCTTATTTTTATGGTCAACACACCGACTCAAATCTGAAGCATAATCATCCGGGAATTTCAATTTAGCAACCCATTCACATAGAGCCTTTTTCTCCGCAGTTTCTAAAACAAACCTAGATGATATTTGCCGTTTATAACAAAGTTCATTAAAGTCTAGTTTTTCCTTAGGGCCAAATTTAGTTTTACCTGGTACATCCATCATCGTGTTGATAAGTTGTTCGAAAAAGTTTTTTCTCAATGTGCATAACGTCTAGGTTGTGTCGAATTAACAACGTTTTCCAGTAAGGAAGTTCCCAAAGTATGCTTTGTTTCCACCAACCTTCATTATTGTCTTTCAATCTTTTCAATTCTTGATCAGAAGCATCAACTATTTTTGGCAAATCCTTAACGGAATCCCACACTTCATCACCTGTTAATTTCGACGCGGCTATACGATTCTCAGTTTTTCTGTTCTTTAGAAAATGCTTACAATTGTTGCGGAAAGGATGATCAAGTCTTAAGAACTCACGGTGACAATCGAACCAACAAACCTTTTTGCTATTTTTAAGCCAAAAAGATCTATGTTCTTTTTCTTGACAATAAGGACAAGCACGGTACCCACTTGTGGACCAACCGGAAAGCATGTCATATGCCGGGAAATCATTGATCGTCCACATTAATGCAGCCTTTAATTGGAAATTTTGTTTCTTAGAAACATCGTAAGTATACACGCCGGTTTCCCAAAGTTCTTTCAACTCTTTTATCAACGGTTGCAGGTACACATCTAAATTTGTCTTAGGGTTCTTAGGACCTGGAACGAGCAGAGATAAGAACATAAATTGTCGCTTCATACATAACCAAGGAGGTAAGTTGTATGGAGTGACAATCACAGGCCAACATGAGTAATTCCTCCCAAATTGCCCATAAGGATTAAATCCATCTGTACACAAACCAAGCCGAACATTACGAGGCTCACTTGCAAATTCTGGATGCTCTCTATCAAAATGTTTCCACGCTTCTCCATCACTTGGGTGTGCCATTGTCCCCCTTTCTCTTAATCGAGAGTTTCTATGATGCCAACTCATATCACCTGCTATCTTCTTGGTTGCATATAATCGTTGTAACCTTGGCGCAATCGGGAAATAAGTTAACGGCGTACAAGGAATTCGCCTTCCACTTGAATTTTTTGTACTCTTATACCGAGATGCATGACACTTTATACATTCCTCAAGATTAGCATTTTCCTCCCAGAAACGCATGCATCCAGTAGGACATGCATCAATCTTCTGGTAGGGTAGTTGAAGTCCCTTAAGCACATTTTTAATCTCATTAAAATTGCGCGCCATGTCATTGTTCTTTGGAATAATGTCACCTACGAACGACACAAACCTATTCGCGCATCTAAGAGATATGTTATTCTCACATTTGAGTGTTACCAACCTAGCTGCCGCTTGCAATAAACTCATATTACTTCCCTCATACACTGGTTGTGCGGCTTTTTCTAGCATTTTATAGAAGGAAGAAACTTGGGGGTTTGGGGTTTCATAACGCACTTCTTCATCGCTAAGGTCGTCAGGATTCAGTTGCTCCTCCAATATTTGTTCAACATTATCACGTAATGCATTTTCCACGAGCTCACGGTAAGGATTTTCACTAACTGCGATACTACTTGAACTTCGTTCGGTAGGCATTTCCTCACCGTGATACGTCCATACATAGTAATTATCGGCAAAACCATTCGACCAAAGATGATCTTCAACTACTTTTTTCCCTTTAAAAGCTCTGTTATTGTATTTCTTACACGGACATCTTATTTCACCAAAATTCTTATACATACTACTTTGTTCCACGAAGTTAATAAAGTCTTTCACCCCCTTTTCAAATTCATGCTTCGGTTTCTTTTTTTCGTCTAATTTTTCATACATCCATTGTCGTTCTAATATTTTCATGTTTATATATATCTACAATTCAATTTGTTTGTATATATGTCATAAAAACACAATAACAACAAAAAATAATACTCAATAAATATTATCACCAACAAATAACTATTGTCAACAAGTAGTCTTTTTTTTTTTTTGAATTGGGTCCTTATCACTCCAACCTAAACCCATCAATGTACGTTTCAAGTCACTAGCAAACATACACTTGTGATTTATTAATGAGGAAAAAGTTCGGCAGCAATTCCCCTTAGTTCTCCAAATACACAATGTAGAATAAATAATTACTCCACATATGCATTCAGAGAACATTAAAGGAATTGTCACCGAGCTCTTTCCTCATTAACAAATCACAAATACATGTTTACTACCTAAGTGACTTGAACGTACAAAGACGATCCCAAACGGGGACTATTCAAAAATTACTCCAAATGAGTAATTTTTGAACGGGTACTAAGTCAATGTGAACATTAGTTTCAATAATATTAAAAACAAAACATACAACAATGACTGACTACTTTCTTAATAATGTCAATTAACAAAAACTAAGTAACATGACTAATTTTTCATTTTAAGTATTTAATCTAATTAACATTAATTCAAATTATCATTTTAAAAACATTAACATTACACAAAATTTAACAATTCACAAAACTACTACTAACTATTACTAATTAAGCTAATTAAGCTACTACTAACTACTACACAAAATTTAACAATTCACAAAAAACTACAACAAAATGGCTTCTATCCTAATTCAACATGCATCAACACCAACTAATACTAATTAAGATAATTAAACTAATTAAAAAAAATTAATTAACAAAGAGATTAAAAATACCTAATTAATTTTACTAATAAGTAAAAAGGAAGGGTGACCGGCAGTGGTGGACGGCGGCGGTGGCGGTGGCTGCGGCGTGGCGTTAACGTATACAAATAATATAAATAAAGACAAGAAAAGGAAAAAGGAAAAGGAAAAGGAAAAGGAAAAGGAAAAGGAAAAGGAAAAACAAGAGATAAATGACAAAACCTCGGGTGGTGGTCGTCGGCGGCAGAAGAGAGTGGTGGTGGTGATCGGCGGATTTGGGGAGAATAGAGTAAAAATTGATTTGGGAAAAATAATGACGATGAGAATGAGGATGGATGTCGCGGTATTTAAAACACTCCTGACGGAAATACCGTCAGGATTTCGCTTTTTTGGAGAGTTCTGACGGAATTTCCGTCAGATAAGTCAAACTTTTGTTTGACTTATCTGACGGAAATTCCGTCAATACTCTCCAAAAAAGCGGAATCCTGACGCTATTTCCGTCAGGAGTTTTCTCTCAATTATTGCTGGTTGGGCAATAATTGAGGGAAATTCATTGACGGAATTTCCGTCAGAATTGCTTACTTGTGACGGATAATCCGTCAGTATGTGCATAAATGCTGACGGCTTTTCCCTTCAAGAGTAAATGGCGCCTTTGTATTTTTTACGCGCCAGTATTATCTGACGTCCTGTGACGGATATTCCGTCACTAAAGGTCTTGTGACGGATTTTCCGTCACAAGTCCGTCAGTTTTTTTAAATATCTGACGGACTTCAAATTCCGTCACATCTACCGTCAGTTTTCCGCGTTTTTTTTGTAGTGATGACGACATACCTACACGAGGAAAACTTGGCAAAGGACTGCTACCCGACTCAAGCTACACACTCCTAAGGCATAAGGACCTTCAAGGGCTTCCATGGATGACATATGGTGAAGGGAAGAGAAAAGGGCGACATTTAGGTTTAGGAGAAAGAGGCGGAAATGATTTGCGGATTTAACAAAACACGATTATAAACCCTCGCTGAAAACACGCTACTCGATCGAGTGACCCACCTACTCGATCGAGTGGCCCCTACTCGATCGAGTATCTAAGCTACTCGATCGAGTAGCCTCTACTCTATCGAGTACCACCCCTAACTCAAAACACAGGATAACTTTAGTACGCACTTCTAAGGACTATCATTGCTTCCAAGGTCGGTTAATGCTGGTCAACGGGTCCCCGAAAGGGCGGGTATTACAGTCTTCCTCCCTTAAAAAGAACTTCTTCCCCGAAGTTCAACTCACCTAACCAAAGCTCACGATACGGAAACAAAGCGGCATCACAACTCCTCCGACATAGGTCACTATTCTCGAAAACACCATCCCCCCCCCCCCTCCTCCCCCCCCGTGTCATCATCATCAACTGTCTAACGTTCCATATAGATCGACCTCTACAAACTACCACTTGAAATTCCAACCTCACAACACGAACCGGCACAACCAACGATTACCCAACACCTTACGAGATTACACTTTCACTAGCAACCACCATCAACTATGTTATCCAACGATACGGTTCTATTCCCAATACATGACATCATAACTAACTTTCTATGACCGGCTTTTAAGCATACTATTCAACTTTACTTCAACATACAAGTTACTCAACGAACAAGTGCAAACAGTTATAATTTCATACAAGAAATGTAACCAAAGTAATAGAAAACCTTATAAACAAACAATAAAATAATTGCAATATCGGCTTTTTTATTTCGCGACATTACTCTTCCTCTCTAAAAAGGAACTTCGTCCCCGAAGTTCACCACCAAATTACTACACATGTTACTTACTACTTACATCTTGACATATATCCAACCCATATTATTCATTATTGACATTACTCATTAATCATACAACCATTAAACCATTAAAACATGTGCAACCATATTCGGATAACTAGCCACCGTCAAGAATACAAGTATATACCATATGTATTTGTATATGGAAGGACACCACTCCGGTGAAATATAATTAGTAGACATTACGGATGTAAATTGAATGCAATAAGAACCAACTACTACTCCACTATTTGTTATGAATACGCATTCAAAATCCAAACACAACTTCCCACATATGAAATTAACAGTTCAGACATGTTACTAATCATCAATAACCATGTTAAGCACCAAAACATGTAATTATATAACCATTAAACAATTTTATTTAACGAAAAGTTCATGTAACAGTGCTACTCGATCGAGTATACAGGGAACTCGATCGAGTGCCCGCTACTCGATCGAGAGTCTTGGCTAATCGATCGAGTAGCTCTGAGGTCAGAATACCCCATTCCTGTCACATCTGCAGCTACTCGACCGAGTGTGGGGCACTCTGTCGAGTAACCACAGGTCAAAACCTTAGAAATTCCTGTCATAACACCATATATATATATATATATATATATATATATATATATATAAAACGTCACATACGCGTGAGTCGGGATGACAACCCGACCCCCAAAATCCTGTAAACAAGTTCAAACTAAGCCAATTTGGCCTTATGGTCATCCATACAAACCAAAATAAAAGTTTCAACTAAGAACGACTACCATCATCCAACATCATCAACCATAAATAAAACAAAGAAAAAGGAGTATCACTCCTGCTGCTGCTGCTGCTCATCCATCATCTCATCTCCACCACCATCTCCTCCCGAGGTGCCTGCTTCCGATGACCCAATACCCGCATCAACCCCTGCCCCAGCTCCAGGACTCACATACCATGGGGTCAAGCCACCAAAAGTAAAGGACTGTGGTGTCCCCCATGCCGTCTAGTCCACCCCGTAAGAGTGGAAAACCCCACTATAGTCCCCAACTCCGCTCCACCACACGGGGTGTGGTCCCTCGGTCCAAATCCCCTGAGCATACGCCATCTCTTGCATGTTCCGGAGTGTCAAAGTGGATGACACTCTCTCTGCCAAATAGCTCGAACGCGTCTCCGGGGTATCGAGGTAGGGGTAACAAGGAAAAAGGTGTTGATGTGGTGCTGCTGGCCGTGGTCTAGTCTCAGTTGTCTTCTCCCTCACTCGACGAGGTCCTCTTCCCAACCTGGGTCTCTCCTGCACTGCTGCCACGTTCTCCCCCTTCTTCGGCTCGGGCATCACCTGAAGGATCGTGTCATCAATGAGGTATATCTGCAACTGCCGAGGCACATCATCATCCTCCTCCTCCTCATCGGAGTCAACAGCTATCACCACCGGGTCTAACGGCTCTGCCGGTGGGAGATGCTCAGGAGCCGGGATCCTCATCTAGCTCATACCCCACACTCACCAAGCTAGGCTACCGTCAGCTAAAGTTCTCAACCATTTCAGGTCGAGGTAGTAGTCTCTGTCCATAGTAGGCACCGGCGTGGCTAGGGGAACGTACTCAGAAGAAGCCTCAAAGGAGGCTAGCTTCTCAGCTAACCGGGTGGCAAGAGCACCAAAACTCAAGTGCCGAGTGGTAGAAGTAGCCATCAAGGCCAGTCTAGCACAGACCATGGCAGGAGCATTGAAGACCACCCTCTCGGTCCACTCCGGGTTAATATAAGACATCAAAAGTAACAGTTCATGATTGTTCAGCTTACTCATATCCGGTCTCTCATCAAGAAGGTTCGAAATAGAACGAAGGAAGATCCTCAAAGTAACATGTTGAACATCATTAATCAACATGTTGCTGGAGGTGGGAGATGACTTTTCGGAAAGACAAGGCATAAGGCGGCAAATACCGCACTCAGATGGAATCTCACTGATGGAATCCTTGGGAGGCTTGGCCAACCCAAGGTGAGAAGCAAAAAGGTCCATGGTCAACACGAAACTCGTGTTCATAAGACGGAACTCAACAGTTTGTGCAGCTGGCTCGTAATTAAACGAGCTCATAAACTCCAAAGTCAGAAAAGGGTAGGAATGCTTTCTCAACCGATACAACCCCATAAACCCCAGGGTCTCAAATATATGACGGACATCCGTCTCAATTCCCAAGTCATCAAGAAGTGTGGTATCCACACAATGGGTAGGTCTTATCTTGCGTTTCTACAACGCCACAAATATCTCCCTCTGTTTAAAGTCTACAAATACCACCGAAGGGTATTCCGGTACAACGGGTACCACGGGTCCACTACCTTCCCCAACTTCGGGCTGTGAAGCCCTCCCCCTCTTACTCTAACGGGTCCCTATGTTTAGTCTCGACATCTGTTTCAGCATACAACTTAAACAAACTTGCATAGGCACTTAAAACATAGAATTTACACAACTGAACATTGAATAATCATCTAGGTACACACTTTCACCAACAAATTCCCAATTTGATACATAAATTCAGTTTATAGTAACTCAGACGATCTCTATAGCTGTGAAAATTTTAGCATGAATGAATATGATCTACCCGACTACTACGATTATCCAAAACATGGATCAAACACTACTCCACATATATATACTTGCTAACATGTGAAACATTCATATATGTTCATAGAAAGGCAACTTAATACATGCCATCACCAACCTTCAACATTATGAGCAAACCCTTCAATTAAACTAGTCAGACGGTCTCTACAACTGTAACGATTTTGACACATTCATCAAGAATTAACATCACCACTACTAAATTAAAAGTTTAACTCTTGCATATACATTCATATCCAACACAAAATCTCAATTATAGAAAGCGAATTTCAATTTGGGGCACCTTTAAGACGGAGTTTTAAGGCAAGTTTTAAGGTGAAAACCACAAAATCCAACTCCCAACATGTTATATGCAACATATAGTACTCAATTTCATCATCCGACATGTAGAAAACAACCAAAATCAATTTTGATTTTGCAAACCCTAGAAAAATTCGTCCCCAATTTTGCAATTTCTACTCTATTTTTAGCACAATTAACATCAGTAATCATGAAAGGGGAGCATATGAATCACATTACAACAATTACAAGCAATTTTTGTCCATATGAATCAAAATTTTCGGACTATTCTATCATTCTAATAGGTTCAAAGTGATGAAAACATGTAAATAGAGAAGAAATTTATACCTTAATTAGATAGAAAGTAAAAGAACGAAATTAAACAAAGAGAACAACCCAAATCAGTCACCACAACCACAAGAATATGAGAGCTTTTGAGAGATTTTAGAGCTTAGGGTTCGAATAAAGAAGAAAGAATAAGAAGAATGAGAAGAAATAAGGGTTTTAAGAAACCCGTAAAAGCCTCTGTACTGTAGCCTACTCGATCGAGTGCCTAGGGTACTCGATCGAGTGCCTTCTACTCGATCGAGTAGGTGTTATTTCGTCGAGTATCTGCAGAAAATTCCTACACCCCGGCGTCATAGCTTCCTAACTAGATGGAGTGAGGTCTACTCGGTCTAGTAAGCACTCACACTCGGTCAAGTAAGGTGGAGTACTTGGTCAGAAATACAAAATCAGTTGAAGGTTCCTGCAAAACAATATCACGTGTCGATTCCAAACTAAATTCGGAAGTTGTCACTGGTTACCGTATTCACTTCTATATCACCATTACTACTCAAACATATCATACCGTCTCATCAGATAAGATTCATATTATATTACGCTACAACAAATTCACACAACTCGGTTTACCTGCTACTGAGTCATTCATACACACAATTATACCATTGTATTTTGTCTGAATTCGTCTTACTACATGGCTATCAACTTATACTCACGTTAATCTAAAACATATAATTAACGATAAATTCCAACATGTCATCCAAGTGTATTACTATCATATTCCAGTTCAACACATACAAGTTATTCTACACAAATTACTCACCACGCAAGCGGAACTTTCGGCCATTAAACATTGTACAAATTCATCTCTATTTGCTATTTCTCATACTACAACTCAACACTTCTTTAATTATCATCATTATAGCTACGGTAGGGCTTATAAACTCATATAGGATCACCATTACTATCAACCTGAAGCAAACACCAACATGACCATTTTTATACTACGGCATACACCTTTCACGCATTTCTATTAAATAAAACCTATTTACATTTCTCATTATCATCACATATACTCACTCATTATACCAAAACCTCACCATACACGATCCGGGTGCAACTATCACGCCTACATCGATTTCAACAAAGACTCAACCACAGATAGTTCCAACGCAGTCCACATACACGTTAAGCACATACTCATGGACTCCACATCCCCATACTCAGTGACTGGCTTAAGTACAATGGGGCCAAGATTTTGAAATGAGGGCGTCTACTCACCCAAAATCTAGCATCAACTGGGGCTCCCATTACACATACATCAGGTTCATTTTATTAGACTCACTACGTTCATTAGGTTCATTTGTTACAGGTTCCAAAATCGTCGCTCTGATACCACTTTGTAACACCCCCATATTCCGAGGAGCCTTAACTAGGCCTTCCTTGGCATATAAGGGCATTACCATCTCGGTTGCCCGAGGTAAGTAATCATCAAAAGTCGATAAAAGAACAATTATAGTTATATTACAAGCGTTACAACCAACTAACAAAATAAGATATAACTCGTCAGTTACACACTATCTCTATCAGTACTCGTGATGACTCATCCCCGCCAGAACTCCAGCCATCAACAACATCGACACCTGCTAAGACTGACTGCTCACCATAAGGGATCACGGCAGACACATAAACAAACAAGACAACCACATAAGGTCAGTAACTGAGATAAGACATAACGAAACCAACAACAATCACCAACACATTACAAACACAACCAGTCACACACAATCACACCCACTCTAATCAATCTCCGTCACCGATCATCCCTTTGGACCACCGCGCCATGTGGGGACCGCAGCCGTACCCACCAAATCCCCGCTCATCATACCGATCGATAACCCTGTCCCATTAATGTGCACATCTCCTCCCGTGGCGGGTTCTACGGAGGGCGAAACTAGGGCGTGAAGCCACTCCCGCAAGTGACTCCACTCAGCCGAGGACGCACCTCGAGAACCAGAGACAACCAATCACAGACAGCTGCAATATGACAACAACCAACAAACTGTATACACCAACCGATTACCGCATATACGCTGCCACACAAACACAACTATAACACAACAATCATGACACAACAACCGATACACTAGACCATCCACAGAAACAGAGTAGGCGAATCTACCTTTACACAACTGCAACGATTCCATGTCCACATACGCAATATCCAACAACCAAGCAACACCTATATATACAATACAATCATCTATTAATATCATTCTAATCCTAACTGAAAACACAAGACACAGATATGATGATGACGACATACATATACGAGGAAAACTTGGCAAAGGACTGCTACCCGACTCAAGCTACGCACTCCTAAGGTATAAGGACCTTCAAGGGCTTCGATGGGGGACATATGGTGAAGGGAAGAGAAAAGGGCGACATTTAGGTTTAGGAGAAAGAGGCGGAAATGATTTGCGGATTTAACAAAACACGATTATAAACCCTCGCTGAAAACACGCTACTCGATCGAGTGACCCACCTACTCGACCGAGTGGCCCCTACTCGATCGAGTATCTAAGATACTCGATCGAGTAGCCTCTACTCTATCGAGTACCACCCCTAACTCAAAACACAGGATAACTTTGGTACGCACTTCTAAGGACTATCACTGCTTCAAGGTCAGTCAGAGCTGGTCAACGGGTCCCCGAAAGGGCGGGTATTACAATTTGTTGATGTGGTTGTTTTTTTGATGTTTTTTGATGAATTTTGGTTGTGAGTGGAAAGGTGAGGTGGATGTTGAATTGGAGAGAGAATAGGTGAAAAAGTATAGAGTGAAAATTGGTGAATATTCACTGATGCGGGTGGTCTTACCATATTCATTCATCTTCATCAACTCAATTTGTTACTCATCCATAACCTTCATTTGTTCTCTCACTTCAATTTTTGAAAACCTCTCTCTCTATCCATCATTTTCCACTCAAATTAGTTTGTAACAAAAAAAATTTGAAATTCTCATCTTCTTTATCTTATATTATGCATTTTAAGAAAAAAAAAATAAAAATTGTAATCATATTATTGAAACAAGCCAATAAAAATGGGGAAGAAATCTATAGAAAAAAATCACTACAAATTAAAAAAAGTGGGAAATCTATAGAAAAAAAATCTGCACAAACTAAAAAGTGGTTGAGTAAATTTATTTTCTTTACTTTGCATATTTTAATAGTCATTGTTTGAATTATCTTTCTAATGTATTGATTTAAATTATAATGATTTTTTATGTCATGCTTTTGAATGAAACGTGACAAATCTGGGTTATTAAGGGTTTTGTTTCTTACTTTGAATGAAATCTGAAAAAAATGGGTTTTATTTTTTATACTTGTTACTTACGATTTGATCGTTAATTTACTTGTTACTTACGAATATATTCATCAACTTGTGCAATATGTGTTAATGATCGATTGTTTGGATAATATGTGATTATTTGTGGATAAAATGATCGGAGTAGTTGAATAGTTAACATGTTTGATGAATTTGTTGATTTATTGAGTAATTTTTCCAGTGTAATAATGGTAACATTTTACAGCAACAGTGGTAACATACTAACATATTGCACATACAAGTTATTTTTATATGAATGTCTATTTGTTAATTTATTTGTATTGTTTTCTCAGTACCAATGGTGACATTTTGTAGCATCAGTGGTGACATATAAAATGTATCACTAATCCCCCTCTTATATAAAAGTGTGCAAGGTGAAGTTAAGGGTGTGCATTTTTTGGCAAAAATTTGTCGGATGAATAGTTCAACATTGCATTTTGTGGTCTTGTCTTTTTGTGGTTTTGGTGGTGTAATTGGGCCAAGCTTGTTGCCCTTGCATATTGTTTTACAATGGCCTTCCATATTGTTTGACAGTGCATAAGGGGGGGGGGGGGGCTTAACTCTCACTTATTTTGCGTTTCACTGATGAACAGTCCAACTCCAACAATGAACAGTTGGATTTTATGGTTTTTCATCCGTTGATCCCTCTTTGCATCTTTGCATCACTACCCTCCATTTCTCCTCTTACTCATTCCTCCTCCCTCTCACTCTCGCCATATATTCTCTACAGTTTATCAACCCTCTTATCGGCTCATTTCATCCGCTCATTATTGGCAAAGTTGGCCACCTTTTCCAGTAGCCTTTTCCGGCTACCTTTTCTGGTGATACTTATATCCCTATCCTATTTTGTTATCAAAAAGTATAGATTTATAGTTTAAACTTTAAATCATGGCATGACCTATTTTCTCATGTGTTGGTTTTATTTATAGTGTTCGTGTTAAGCCATCTGAGTCATTTCTCCATGGCGGAAAATTATCCACACTCATAGTGGAATCTACCAGTGATGTTGTTCATGCCTTCATAAACGGGCAGCTTATTGGTATCCGACTATCCTCCAAGCGATTTCCCTCTACAAATAAGGATCTTTATTTTCGATCATTTATTAATTGATATAATCTTTTGTAGGATCTGCATTTGAGGGAAAAAAAAAGCCAGAAGATTTAGTTGCAGTAAAAAAGTTAATCTAAAGCCCGAGAGAAACAAAATCGCACGGCTAAGTGTAGCAGTTGGTTTGCCTGTAAGCACTATCTTTTCTCATCTATATATATATATTAAGAATCTATTAATCCTTTTGTCATTCTGATAATGTTTCAAAATTTGATTCCTATAGAATGTAGGAAAGCATTACGAGAATTAGAACACCGGAATTCTCGGACCAGTTATACTGGAAGGTCTTGACAAAAGGAGCCTTATTCTGTCTAAGAAAAAATGGACCTATCAGGTGATCAAATATTGAAGAAATTACGACCTTTTATTTTGTCTTGTATGAGACAGTCACACATGTGAAATCAACCCAAATACTTTTGTATTTCTTATTTAATTATTTGTTAATTGATTGGTCCAATATGTAAAACCGTCTTATTGAAGTTTTGTGACAACCTTTTTATTTCTTGCTTTAATCAAACCTCTTTCTGAAGAATATGAGCTGCTACTGTGCAGGTTGGTCTGAAGGAGGAGTCATGAATCTGGCATCTCTAAATAGTGCTTCCACATTGGGTTGGATGGATAGTAAAACGGCAACCACTTGTGTGGCATAAGGTACGAGGAAATTATCCTCTTATCTTGAGTCTCTATATGAGTTAGCTTTAATTTTTCACCTCGTGGAATACTGTAGGCTTACTTTGATGCTCCTGAAGGAAATGAACCACTCGGTGTGGACATGCACAACATGGGAAAGGGTCAGGTGTGGATCAATGGGGTAAGTATTGGGAGATATTGGACAACTGTTTCCCAATGGCAATGTAACAGTTGCAGCTATACCGGGAGATTCCAACCACTTAAGTGTCAAGTTAGATGTGGCAAGCCCTCTCAGAGATGGTTAGTTGATTACCCTTTTGCCTTAACAATTTAGACCTGCTAAACTGCTCCTTTGAGGCGGCTATGAGTTGGGTTTGCTCAGTCTGGGTCGCTGGGGTTGAGTCAATTCATTCTAGGTCATGTTTTTTAAGGTTTTTTTTTCATTTTTGTGTTACGAACAAAGGTATAATTTCGATTAGTCAATTCATGGTGGGTCAGTTTGGGCCGAGTTATATTAGGTTATTTCACAATATTGGGGCCAACAAAGTTTGGGTTAGTTCCAGTTTGGATTGGCTAAGTTCGAGTATCAGTTTTATTATTTAGTTTGAGTTTACAAACAGGTCATTTTCACGATCTACATCAAATAAAGATCAAAACCCAAATAACATAGTAATACTTTTAATGATCCATGTATCATGTTCCTCGAGCGTGGTTGAATCCCAAAAGAAATCTACTTGTTGTATTTGAGGAAATGGGCGGAGATCCGAACAAAATATCTATTAAGAAGAGATCGGTGAGCACAGTATGTGCACATATATCCGAGTATTATCCGAACATTAAGAGCTGGAAGCTAGATACTGTTGAAAGCTATGGCAGAACACAAGAATTTCTATGTATTCTGTAATGCTATGTTTTCGTATGAGCGTTGCGGTAATGCTATGTTTCTATGTATTCTTTGTATTCATACATTTTTAGCGACGTGCTATCACGAAAAATGATGTTTTACCTGAGTTCAGAACTTTTTGGTTTCTTATCCTCTGCAGGCGTATTTATCCTATGGAATTCCACATAGCTCGCCGAGAAGAGGTGCTTTATTTCATAAGGTGCTACACTTTTATGAAGTAATGAACTACTGAGTAATCGAATCTGATTTCTGGCATTATACTTTAATCATTATAAGTATCAAATCTGATTTCTTGCGTTACAATTTCGACGGTGAATTGACAGGTTTTTCTGGTTAATGCAGACAGGCTACAATATGGGGGGGGGGGGCTGGTCGTATGTGCAAATGCCATAGAGCATTCGATATTCTCCTTCCATACTACTCGAGTTGGAGGGGTAATCGCTTCTAACTTTCATCCTTGACTAACAGATTTATCTCAGAGCAGTTACTTGCTCCAAGATAATAGACTGGCTGTTGATGTGGCTCGAGTTTAGTAAAGGATTGAACACTAATGTAGCTAAATGAGATTTTTTTTTGCAATTACAGTGGCTTGAAACCATACTATCAACTGCATTGAGGAAAAAATGTGCAGAAGAGAAGCAACTCATCAGTTTAAAACTCGGTCATCCTAATTCACAGTCTGTTGTTTGCTTTGCATTGTGCACCGGAGCCTTTTCTGGCACTGTGGTAAGTTTCCTTTTTGAAACAGCACCATATCCGTCTTACACTGTTACCAGTAAAAATTGAATCATACTTATGGGAAGAAGGGAGTAATTAATCCTAATCTCCGTTCTCTTTTCATGGGTACTTTTCTTTCCAGCTCTATCAAGGGCGGAGTTGATGCCGAGATATTTGGCTCTTACATTAGTAATTGGATAAAAGTAAAGCATGTTGCGTTGATCGAATCATGCAAATTGAGAGTGGTATATGTTGCACTCCTTTACTTTCTTTATTTAATTGCTTTATCGAATTTTGTAGTAGCCGGTAAATTCTCTCATTAAAATTGTTTGTCCTCATATGTGAAAGTTACTAATATATTCGATATTTAGTCAAATTATTTAAATAGAAAAAATAAGATATGATTAAATCATTGTATAAGCAAGGACAAGGGGTCCTCATATGCAAGCATTACTAATACGTTTGGTATATTGATGATTGATTTTATGAACTTCTGCTGGCAGGTAAAAGGCTCTGCTTGCAAAACTGAACAGTTAACAAATCCATTCATTGATGAATTGTACGATCAGTTAAGGCAGATATTGAAGGAATACAAAGTTATCGTTCATCATTGGCCAGAATATGTTGTTGTGTTGGAGAATGTAAGCCAAATTCTGTGTTCGTTTTTTACGCAACTTCATAGTCTGCATAATCTTAGTAATGTAGTTAGGAGTAAAATAGAGCAAATTTTGTTCTATGGAAAATTTGTTATAGCCTTATTTAATGATAAACATATGTTAGTCGACCAAACCAATCTAAAGTTCTAAACCCAATAGGCTTCGCCCATTACTATTCTCAACTCTTAAACACACTACTCCACGAATTTCACGAAAATTGTCAGTTGTGTCCTAAAGGACGCTTTTGTAGCTTCAATAGAAATTGTTTACTCTTACCGTTGAAGTGTTAAATTAGAGCCACTCATCCTAAGAAGCATTTTTGTTTTTTGCACCGGACCACTTACCGCTAACTGTTTGATTCAGAAGATTTTGACAACTGAGGGTTAAGTGTTGGATATTATATAAAAATTTTATATAGATTTTTACTCTTCAATGCACCACTTATTCTTGGTTCTTATTTATTTCAGGTCATGACAGAGGTTTAGAATGCTGTAGTGGAGGCCTTGGAGAAGCAATATGTTGATGTTCTGTCACCAGTGAAGGACAATGTTGCCGGTTGGGCCTTAAATATGTTCAGAAGTTTGCCAAAAGAACTGACAGCTATTATTCAGTGCCTTCAGAGGTGATAAGCCATCTTCTGTTTTTGTGTTATCAACGTTGATCATATATCAGATAATAAAATGATGTCTCATATGATCTTTGACATGCCCTTGAAAAGACAGTTGTCATGCGCTCCAAAATTAGTCTTATCGTGTCTATTAGTTGTTATTGATAGTTGCTCAACGAACTCAATTTTGACGCACAGCTGAAGGTGCCGTGGGTGTTCACGGCAGTAAACGTGAAAGAAGAACTAGAAAAAGCAAAGAGGGGATTTCTGAAAACCAACATAATAGTGAAGAAATCAAATAAAGTGTTCTTATCAAAACTTCTCGAGCAAGTAGCAAGAGAAGCACGCAAACGGTCTATTGAAATGGGTTTGTGAAAACGTCAAAAGAAAGCTTCAGCACTCAATCCATCGATGTGCTGATGGTAACAACAGAAAGAAGGCGTCGAAAATCATTGAATGGTTGCCTCACTGTTCAAAATTTAGATATGCTTTCTCACAAGAGCTTGCTACTAAGTCTTGGTGGATATGATGACTATATTAGATCTATTTTCGGATTGTTATAATTTGGCATCTAGTTATTGTATGAAAGAATGTTGTCTTATTTCAATAGTAGCTGGTTGTACAAAACACTGATATACTATAGTTTGTATAGCACATTTCTAATTATTAACTCATCTAAAGTGATACTTTAACTAACACTGCCTTAATCTCTGAAAAGCCAAACATCGAATTCTTCTTGTCTAAAACTTTACACTAAATTGTTGTACATTTAACCTAAATACTCATAACTTCCTTTTTAACTACTTTTTTTAGCAAGGGTATATACGACTTTAATAAATAATTGTTTTTTCACAATCTATTGTAACTGTTTTACACAAGACCGACTCGTGTCACAAGACGGTTTTGTTTTTTTAACTATTTATTGTTACTATTTTACACAAAACTTTACACTAAAACAACCTACGCTTCTTTATCACCTAAGGAACAAGGATTTCATTTTGCAAAATACACAATTGTACCTTGAGAGACTAAAATTTAAACTTTGTATTCAAGTGCTCTCCCTGTTCTAAATGGGAAAATGTGAAATACTACTCATTTCACTCGTAGTCAATTTTCTTATTTTCCATTTAACTAGTGAAATTTTAGAATCAACAAAAAATGTTTAAAAGGACTAAATTGTCTCCGTTCTCGTTTAAAATTTAAATTGCGTCAAATGAAAGAACAAAAAGAGGTTAGTTTTTAAGTATAGATGGATAGCTTGCATAAAATTTTGCAAGACATTGATTCACTAATATAGTATCCCACTTAACAAATTTGCATGAGAAATGTTATGAGAGAGAGTGAAGGAGATAGAGGGAGGAGAAGGAGGTGGTTGAGGTCGCGAGAACGTCGGAGAAAAAATGGAGAAATAAAGACGACAAGAGAGAGGGAAAGGTAGGGGAAATAGAAAGAGGCGTAGAAGGGGTTAGGAGGGAAAGGGCGAGTAGTAAGAGGAGAAAAGGGATGAGGAGTAGTAATACTAGGAACTAAGAAGAGAAATGATTATAATGAGAAATTATAAAAAAAAACTATAACAAAACTCCACTTAAAAAAATTTTTAGGATAAATTACAAATAACCACCACGTATTTGCCTATTTTTACAAATAACCACCTTGTATTAATGTTTTTACAAATAACCCCCATACTTAAGATATACTCCCCAATCCCACCATATATTTGAACCAAGGCTCGTTTTTCATATTTATGACTCGTTAATGAAAAATTTACGCAGAATACCCATATTATCCCCGCTTACTTACCTTCACTAACTTTACCCAAACATAATGATACCGTCGTTTAGTACTAAAAATAAATACCTAAAACAACTAACAGAAGCTAGTGGAAGTAGGGTCGATCTCCACAGGGAGGCGGTCACTATCTACTCGTTATTCGGTCTGTCTACTGTCACACAATGGGGGGGTTGAGTTGATTTCTAAATTAATGAAGGCAAGAGTAGAGAGAAATTAAAGAGAGAGAGAGAGAGAGAGAGAGAGAGAGATGCTAGGATGTCGGGTTATCATGGTATTACACAAATCAGCTAAAGGTGGGTCAGTCGATTTGATGTGAGAAGGGTAAAGGAAAGGTCCTTCCGGTCCGCTATCCGTCCTAAAATACAACTAGCTTAGCTTCCACCCTCACTAGTGTAGTTTATTGCTCATAACAGGTCTATTCATTCCAATATTCCGATCTAGGTAAGAACTTAACCAAATTAACTAATTCAGTTGCATGCATTCAACTAAACGATTATATTTAAATTGTTAATGAAACAATTCTCACATTAAATCTCCTAACCAACTATCGCATTATTGCTATACTACCATGACTCCCCTAATCCTAGCATTAAGAGATTAGCTATGCATAATGAGAACGAGAGCGAAAGATAAAGTAGAAATAAATATAATAAAGAGATAAGTAAGAGAGAAAAAGGATAAAAGGGAAAGAGAGAGTTACAGTGAATTAGATCCGGAAATGAGAGTAACAGTCGTGTTTAACAGTAAGAAAGGGGAAAAGTAATGTATGAAGTGATGCCTAAACCTAATCATGTCTCTCCTATTTATAGGAGAGACAATTATTAAACCTAAGATATTAAAATCACCCGTCAAAACAACTAGACATTTGATCGAACACTTTCATATCACTCGATCGAACAAATCCAAGTTAAAAAATTTCGCTCGAGGACTTTAGGTACTCGATCGAACACTATCAAAAAGAGGCCATTCGATCGAAGACAATAGGTACTCGATCGAACAAGCTAGTACTCGATCGAGTACTTTCCAGCGCACAATTCCTGCTTCGCGCACTGAATTTCAAACGGCCGCCATTTTTTCGTTACTTGAGCCAACAAAGTGTTTCCGATGGCGTTGGAAAGCTAACAGGACAAACTTACATATACAATCGGAATAACTTATAAATCAATTGTAGAACTCGAGATATGTCTCTTCAAAGTAGGCACTAGTAATTTGAAGCTCTTCCTTTGCTCGCCTAGCTATCTTACTTTTTTGCGCATCTCAAAATAGTGATCTCCAAGCTCCGACTTAACTCATCTCCTAAATGTATGCATAGGGACATGTTTTAGGCTTGATTATTCTCCTCTCCGGTTCATACCTGCAAATAATACAAGACAAACCAAAGTAGACAATTTGGGGATATTTGTAGCTAAACACTACTAAATATGCATAGGAATGCATGCAAATGAAGTAAAACAATACCTATATAAAATGCACACATCACATAACATACCCCATATTTTCCCCAATTTTCACAAATCAATTTATGTACTTTTAAACCCTAAATCTCCCAAATCAACTGATCCAATTCAATCGACACTAGAGTACTATTAGTTTGTAATGTAGATAAGCCATTAGCATGCATTAATTCTCTTGTGGGGGTTTGAGTTTCTTGCAAATTAAGTCTACTGGTATACTTTTATGACTAATAAGAGGTTAGAGAAGGGAATTTGCTCTGGGGATGTACGAAGTACAATTTTACTTGTCTTGTGCTGCAACTGGGTTGAACTAAATCAATGCTTTTATTCGACTACAAGAAAACAAGACAAAGGCGACATCGAAGCTACAGTCGCCAATTTGACGACAGAAAAAAAACTCGGGCGACGGAAAACAGTCGCCAATTTGGCGACTGTAGCTTTTTATCCAAAAATCTTTATGAAATCCACGGGCGACCGAAAGTTATCCAATTTGGCGACCGAAAACAGTCGCCAAATTTAGCGACCAATACCCGTCGCCAATTTGGCGACCAAAAACGGTCGCTAATCGCCTGTTATTTTTTTTTTGCCAATTTCTTCACCCCGTCCCCCTTCATTCATTCTATCATCAACCAAAAAAAAGCTACAAGAAACCCGACGACCCGACGCCACCACCAACTACAACGACCACCGGACGCCACCACTCGCCGCCGCCATCCGCACACCACATCACCACATCACTACCGACCCTTTGTTTTTCTTTTTAATAAAGGTTTGTTTTCGACTCAAATTGATTTAATCATTTCAATCCTTCATATTCAATTGTAGTACACATGGCTCGTGGAGGAGGTAGGCAGCGGGGAGACTATAGTGAGGGAGGTAGTAGCTCCCGAGAGCAGGAGGAGGACGTTGACCGTTCTACTACGGAGGTGAGTGAGGAGGAGGAGGAGGTTGCTATACCCCGATCAACTGACGGTAGGATGATCCTTGATCCGAATGGTCTTTGGTAATTTTTTATTCATTCTAGTTTGTAATTTTTTTATTTAGTAATAAATGACGTTTTTTAGACATAGGTTAATTATACATTATTTTTTTTCCTATATAATTATGTTTTTAACATGTTTGATTTCAGGTTTAGAAGTCAAACAGTTGTTCGTGGTGTGACTACTAGCACCCAAGAGAACATGACACACGGCGTTACTTGTTGGAGTAATGCTACTGATGAAGATAAGGAGATGTGGTTCAACAACTTCCGGGTATCTATTTATAATAAAATATAATTTATTAAATATAATTTATTTATTCTAATTACCTTATTATTAATTTGTTTCTCATCCATGTGTTTACTTTTTGTAGCGTGTGTTCTATTGGCCAACCGACCTTGAGCGCCTAGTTTGGCAAAGGTATAATGACATTGGCAAGAAGAGGCTAAGGGACAACATGTATAAGGTGTCTAAGAGGAAGAAGGCGCCATCTTTCATGAAAGGTATTTAGTTTTTTTTAATACCCGTAATTAGTTAAAATTTATTACATATTTTGAAACTATATTAATTAATAATTGATATTTTATTGATTATAGAAGCGTCATATGAGGAATATACCAAGTACCGGAACAGTCCTGAGTTCAAGGAAGCATCGGCTCGGAACAAGATCAACAGGAAAGGAGGAGATAAGGACGCGGAAGTTGAGCCTACTCATTATGGAGGGTCTCAATCTTTTCATGATCGTGTGGTGTTAGATGTAAGTTATTTGTCTTAGCTTTTAATTTAATAGTCTTCTAATTTAGTCTCATTAATTATCATGTTTGAGTAACAATTTCCTTGTTTTTTTTTCCGGAAGACCAAGAAGAATAAGGGCAAGGTACCCACGATTGTTGATCTCTTTGTTGACACTCACGCAAAGAAGACAAGCAAGGGCAAGTTGATCTTCGCGAAGGAAAAAGATCAACAGTTATATGTAAGTGTCAAAAAATAAAAATTTCTTAATGTGTTAAAGTATATGTTTTATCAATTTTTAGATAAGTAACCTCTAACCATTAATGTTTTATCAATTTTTTAGGAACAATTCCTTGTCCGTAGGAAGAACAACCCGGAAATTGATGACAATGAGCTATGGTTTGATCTTGTTGAGGGGTTCCAAAGAGGAGATGTGTATGGAGTCGGGTCGGCAAAGGAGATTTTCTACCCTCCTACAAGAAGAAGAGGGTCAATTTCCTCCCAACAACAACCTTATACCCCAAGTGTCGTAAGTGTGCTCCAAGCTCAATTAGCCGCCAGGGAGAGGCAGGATGCCGAGAGGGAGAGGCGGGATGCCGAGAGAGATGAAGAAATTCGGAGGATGAAGGAGGAAATGGACCGGATGAACTCCTTCTTCGCCAATTGCAACACTGGGTGGCACCCGCAACCAAATGATCCTAGAGATCCTAATTATGGAGGTGGTAGTGGAGCGGGAGCAAGTTTCCCTGTTATGTAGTTTTTTAGAGAACATGTTATTCCCGGATAATGTTAGATGACCAAAACTCGTAGTTGTGTGTATGGAACATGATTTTCTTTATCAAGTTTGGTTGTGTTGGCTTCCCATGTGTTCTCTGCTGGAAGTGTTGGTTTATTTGCAGGTTTTTACGTATTTGGCTAGGTCAAAAACGATTTTTAGGCTAAAAAAAATGTAAATTTGGCGACGGATCTTGGGCATTGGCGACGGGAAACCGTCGCTAAGTTTCTGATCATGAATTAATTTTAGGGTCATTGGCGACGGATACTGGGCAATTGGCGACGGGAAACAGTCGCCAAAATGGCGACCAAAAACAGTCGCCAAATTGGCGACCAAAAACAGTCGCCAATATTGAATTTTTGGAAGTGACGTGGCTTGAACTATGGCGATCAATGACAGTTGCTAATGTGGCGACTAAACACAGTCGCCAACTTTGGCGAAGAGTTTCTGTCGCCCGCTTTAAAAAAATTCCGTCGCCAAAATTGGCGACGAAGTCCTGTCGCCAAAAGCGACTAAACCTAGCTACGAAGTGCGGGCGACGGGCCTTAGTCGCTTTATTCTTAATGGCGACTGTTCTCAGTCGCCTTATATGGTCGCCAATTACCTTATTTGTTGTAGTCACTCCTTGGTTTATGCTTTAGGAGAGTTGTAATTTTAGTTTTAGTTTGTGTCAAAGCAGCGATTTTCTGCAAGAGGATACAGTTCACTTTCCCTCAAAAGGCTTGGAGTTATGTATTGCTTTATATTTGTGTATGATATTCATATTACTGGATATATAGGAGTATTAGATTATTTGATTGAATTGGATCAATTGCTTCATAATCATGATCGATTGAATAAGATCAATTGGTTTGAGGGATTTTGGGATTTAGGGTTTGAAAGTATTAATTGATTGATTTGGGGGAATTGGAAAAAATATTGGGTATGTTATGTTTGGGAAAAGTTAGTAAATGTAAATAAGTGGGGGGTAATATGGGTATTTTGCATAAAATTTTCATCAACGAGTCGGAAAATATGAAAAACGAGTATCCGTTCAAATATACGGTGGTGATTGGGAAGTATACGTTAAAGTCTAGAGGTTATTTGTAAAAATAGAAATACAAGGTGGTTATTTGTAAAAATACGCAAATACATGGTGTTTATTTGTAATTTATCCTAATATTCATTAAATTTTTTGAATTTCATTTTTATTAGTGTTTAACCTCAACATGAAAATAGAAAAGGGGGAGGGGGGAATAGGAAATGGGACAATGAGGATGAAAAGAGGGAGGATGAGAAGAATAAGGAGGCATCAACGTTAAAGAGAAAAAAAGAGGGGGAAATAAGATAACCAGAGGAAAGGGGAGAATACTGATGGGGAAAAGGATGAAGGTCGAGAAAGAGAACAAGGGGAAAAATAGGAGGTAAGGAGAGGAAAATGGAAGGACGTGAGCCATAAAAGAAAGGAAAAACAAGCAAGATTGGGAGGAAAAAGGGGAAAATATGAAGGAGTGGTACGAGAAAAAATGGGAGGAATGATAATATGAGAGCAAGTGGAGAAGGAGGGGAAACAGAGGATATATAAGAGGAGGATGGGGGGCATGGAAGGTATATAGGAGTAGGAAGGGAAAAGGGATGGTGGTCGAGAAAGAGAGTAAGGGGAAAGAAGAGATAAAAGAGAGAGAAATAAAAGGATGCGAACGATAAAAGGATGGGAAATGAGGAAGGTGTGGAGGAGAAATAGGAAATTATAACGGAGTAATACGAGGAAAAATGGGCGAAGGCGTAATATAAAAGCAGGTGGAAGAGGGGGGAGGGGACAAAGGATATATATAAGAGGTTGATTGGGGTAAATGGAAGGTATCTGGGAAAAGGAAGGGGGAAGTTGAGGAGAAGGACCACGAGGATAAAAGGGGGAGGTGGTTTAGGATGCGACAATGTTGGAGAGAAAAGGGAAAGAGAGATAAAATGGACGAAAGAGGAGGAGGAGAAACAAGAAGACGTTGCTGAAACTTTAATAGATACGTGAAATTTTAATAGAAAAAAGTCCCTTATATAAAGAATAAGGGGATAATGTCGAATAGTATGAGTAGAAAAGGGAGGAGAAGCGTAGGTGTATGAGGACGCGAGAACGTTGAAGATAAAATGGTGAAGAGAAAAAGTATAAACGATGAGAGGGGAAGGAATTAGGGAAAGAGGGGAGTAGGAAGGGGTAAGGAGGGAAGGGCGAATAGTATAAGGAGAAAGAGAATTTAGAAAAAGAGGTTGGAGTAGTAATAGGAAGAGAAACGATTAAAATGAAAAATAAAAATAAATAGAAATAAACTCGACTAAAAAAATTATTAACTGCCTTATCATATTTCTTTTACATTAATGTATCTGTTAATAGAGATAATCTTAATAAAAATGTCATTTTCTTGGAAGAAGTATAGGGTAATTGTTGGAGGAGTCACAGTAGAAAGTAAGAAGCCACAAAAATATAAGGGAGAAAACGAATAAGTAATAGGAGAACTAGGATAATAAGATGGAGGAACATAAGGAGACAACAACTTTAGAGAGAGAGAGAGAGAGAGAGAGAGAGAGAGAGAGAGAGAGAGAGAGAGAGAGAGAATAAGGGGAAAAATAGGAGGTAAGGAGAGGAAAATGAAAGGACGTGAACCATAAAAGGAAGGAAAAATAGGCAAGATTGGGAGGAAAAAGGGAAAAATATGAAGGAGTGGTACGAGAAAAAATGGTGGAGAAGGAGGGAAAACGGAGGATATATAAGAGAAGGATGGGGGGCATAGAAGGTATAAGGGAGTAGGAAGGGAAAATGGATGGTGGTCGAGAAAGAGGGTAAGGGGAAAGAAGAGATAGAGAGAGGGAAATAAAAGAATGCGAACGATAAAAGGATGGGGAATGAGGAAAGCGTGGAGGAGAAATCGAAAATGAGAGAGAGAGAGAGAGAGAGAGAGAGAGAGAGAGAGAGAGAGAGAGAGAGAGAGAATAAGGGGGAAAATAGGAGGTAAGGAGAGGGAAAAGAAAGCACGTGAACCATAAAAGGAAGGAAAAATAGGCAACACTGGGAGGAAAAAGAGGAAAATATGAAGGAGTGGTACAAGAAAAAATGGGATGAGTGATAATATGAGAGCAAGTGGAGAAGGAAGGAAAACGGAGGATATATAAGAGAAGGATGGGGGCATGGAAGGTATAAGAGAGTAGGAAGGGAAAAGGGATGGTGGTCGAGAAAGAGAGTAAGGGGAAAGAAGAGATAGAGAGAGGGAAATAAAAGGATGCGGACGATAAAAGGATGAGGAATGAGGAAGGCGTGGAGGAGAAATAGAAAATTATAGAAGAGTAGTACGAGGAAAAATGGGCGGAGGCGTAATATAAAAGCAGGTGGAAGAGGGGGGAGGGGACAAAGGATATATAAGAGGTTGATTGGGGTAAATAAAAGGTATCTGGGAAGAGGAAGGGGGAAGTTGAGGAGAAGGGCCACGAGGAAAAAAAAGGAGAGGTGATTTAGGATGCGACGACGTTTGAGAGAAAAGGGAGAGGGAGATAAAATGGACGAAAAAGGAGGAGGAGAAATAAGAAGACGTTGGTGAAACTTTAATAGAAAAAAATCCCTTATATAAAGAGTAAAGGGGATAATGTCGAATAGTATGAGTAGAAAAGGGAGGAGAAGCGTAGGTGTATGAGGACGCAAGAACGTTGAAGATAAAATGGTGAAGAGAAAAAGTGTGAACGATGAGAGGGGAAGGAATTAGGGAAATAGGGGAGTAGGAAGGGTGAGGAGGAAAGGTCGAGTAGTATAAGGAGAAAGAGAATTTAGAAAAAGAGGTTGGAGTAGTAATAAGAAGAGAAACGATTAAAATAAAAAATTAAAATAAATAGAAAGAAACTCGACTAAAATAAATTATTAACTACCTTATCATGTTTCTTTTTGCATTAATGTATCTGTTAATAGAGACAATCTTAATAAAAAAGTCATTTTCTTGGAAGAAGTATAAGGTAATTGATGGAGGAGTCACAGTAGAAGGTAAGGAGCCACAAAAATATAAGGGAGAAGACGAATAAGTAATAGGAGAAGTAGGATAATAAGATGGAGGAACATAAGGAGACAACAACGTTACAGAGAGAGAGAGAGAGAGAGAGAGAGAGAGAGAGAGAGAGAGAGAGAGAGAGAGAGAGAGAGAGAGAAGGATAAAAGGAGTAATGAGGTAAAAGGAGGAGGACAAGGAGTAGGAGGAGAAAAGGAAGGAGGATAATGTGGATGCGGGGAAGGAGAAGGTGGTGGAGATCCAGAAAGAGGGTAATGGAAAAGAAGATAAGGTAAGAGAACGAGAAATGAAAGGATACGAACGATAAGAGGATATCGAAATAGGGAGGAGAAGTGAAGATATGGAGGAGGAGTATAAGGGAAATAGGAGAAGTAGTATGAGAGCAAGTGGAATAGGAGGAAAAATAAAGAATATATAAGAAAAAAAATAGGGGAACACAAAATATAAAGGGGAGGAAGAAGGAGGACCATGAGTTTTGAAGAGTTGGAGGTGTTTTAGGATGCGGCGGCATTAGGGAGGATAGAGGGAGAAAAATAGGAGGACGAGTTAGAGGGTGAGGAAAGTGGAGAAAAATAAGGAGTAAGAAGGTTTAAGAGGAAAAGAGTTATTATTATGAGGAAAGGGAGGAGGAGGAAGAGTAATTATAATGAAAAAAAAATATTATAGAACAATCTCGAAAAAAAAAAGAATTTATCCATGAACTGTTTCAGAGGTGTGCCAGGGTAGCGCGAGACTAAGCATTACTAGGCGTGTTGTGTTTTCGTTATTCAACGTTCATTTTACCTTCTCGTATTGTTATCATGTTCTTTAAGTCTGCTTGTCATAGAAAAACCTGACTTTGCCATAGAAATCCAATGTTAGCTCAGGCTTGAAACGTCAACAATCAAGATATCTTATTAATTTGGTTTAAAAACGATTTAACTATCAATAAAGTACCATAAAAATAGTTGAAGTTTAGCAACAATCAATGTGAAAAAGAAATATGCTAGGATAAGCATTAAACGTCACCGTTAAAAATATCATGTTATACATTATATTTATGTAGCTGTATATAATTTGAAAAAGAAATATGCTAGGATA
Source organism: Silene latifolia (assembly GCF_048544455.1). Taxonomy (NCBI): domain Eukaryota; kingdom Viridiplantae; phylum Streptophyta; class Magnoliopsida; order Caryophyllales; family Caryophyllaceae; genus Silene; species Silene latifolia. The sequence goes on from NW_027413701.1 coordinate 2,233,156, forward strand.
CACATAAAACGTTTAACAAGACATGTTCATGTTAAAGTAGTGACTTTTCCCACTACTAGTTGTTGTATATTTTTTTTTTAATTGTTAGATAAAAACAGTAGTTGATTTTAACAAAGACTAAACCTCCTTAATCACATGACATCACATAAGGAGTTGCAACAAATTAAATCTAACAAATGAAATTATTTTTACTATCATATGACATTTTTAATTAATCTTGCCATCTAGGCATCTAGCATGCAATAATAAGCGTCTTTTCCCTTTACAAATTATAGGATTTCCAAAACTGATTTCTTGCAGCTCTCTGTATTCCAATGTAAAACCCTGCGGTAAATGGGGACAGAGCAAGTCCCGGTCTCAACAGCATGGAGGTAAAATAGGCTTCATCCTTGCTCTGCCAACTCACATCATCCCAGGCCTTTGTAGCACCATTTGAGCGACAAACAACGACCAACATCTAAGTATCAGCTAATGAACTGCATGTGCAAATGAATATATTCAGCTTAGCCCATTATATATTCTCACATTTGACTTTGGAAGTCAAACAGTGACATATAATGTCAACTTTGATAAACATTTTTTCTGAATGCAAATTGCTACACCTTTAATAAAAAAGGATGAGAGAAAAAGTTGTTAAGACAAAATGAAAGCAAATTAATCCTACCGGCTCAACTCTTTTCATCATTGTTGTTCTTGTTTTAACGGAATTACATGTTATTACAGGATCGTGTTATTCGTGTAGCATATCCTCCCCTCCTCTCCAACCAAAACCCAATAAAAGACAAAACATAGAGAGCTTATAAAGACACAACATACTCACTTGTGTGTCATAAACAGTCTTATGAGAAAGTACCTAAATTCTGAGCTGTAGCCAAATAAAAAGGAACATAACCTCAAGAAAGTCTTTATTCTCTTTTATTTTTCACACAGGGGACCCTGATTTTTACTTGCTTTGACTTTCAAAAAAATTTATCATCTAAGCTAGCTAGCATTAACATCTCCACATTCAACTAAGACGAATACGATAATAACCACCACTAAATGTCTAAAATCCAAGTTCATTTACTTCCGGAAATCAACAAACTACCATGAATTTATAAACAAACACAATTCGAATATCCCACAAAACAAATCCTCTCGGGACAGAATTTAAAACTTATAAGAAATTCAGTTCACTTAATCAAAATCAGCAACTATATTAAAACCAAGGATTAATTAACATGAATAATCCAAACTATTCGTCACCTTCTCATATTACTAATCTAAACTTCATTTTAACCCACAATAAACCTAACTATAGACTGTTCTTCTCATATTAGGCTATAATGACCGGCTACCTGATGAACAAGTTAAATGACCTCCCCTTAAGTCACCTTTCACAAACCCATTAGCCAACTTTTATCTCTCACCATATCACCAGTTCACTACCACCACCAGTACCAGTCACCACCAACAACAACAACAACTACGCCCACCTAATAGACCTCCCTACATCGACCCCCACAACCACTTTGAAAACACTATGGAGAGGACAATCAATGAAAATTAATTAGATTGGATAACACCACCCCACAGCCATTGTTGACGATTATTTAGAGATAGCAATATATTGAAGAATGACAACTTTTATGCAAAAAACTTGCGGAGTATTTGCATTGATTTTCAATAATCCACTTGCTATATATTTTGACAATAATTGATTTCAATCTAATTATTTTTACAATGCTCATGAAGGGTATATTAAGGCATACCATAACACGACTATGACGAATAATAAGATTATGTTGACAATATATCTGTGGAAGATGAACTATGCTGAATAGTTAAATTCAAATCAATAAAGGTGGTATTCTTCAATATATTATCATCTCCAAACATTTTATTCTTCAAGATATTCTTCAATATATTGATTTCTAATAACCCAATTGTTGGTAGAGGAGCACCGTCTTTCAAGGCAGCAACATAGACGGCAACAAGGAGGCGGTCGACAGCATGTCAGTGGTACGGCGCAGCTAAGGAGAAATAGGGAAGGTGAGATATGACTCACGACGGTGCGTCGCCGATGGTGAGCGTTGCGACTGGGGTGTTTGTGGAAGATGGTGGAGGGTGTTATTTTAATGGAAAATTTAAATTTGTAGAAGATGACGAAGGGTGGTGAATTTAATGGTGAAGCTAAGAAAATGAACTATGGTGTTTAAATGGTTAAAGGTCAGATTTGGTGGAAGATGAATGATGGAGTATATTCTTTTTTGTTTTTAAATTGTATGCCACGTCACCTATTACCTGATACAACAGGTTACAAAATATCCGAGTCTGTTACGAGAAGAATGGATTATATAGGTTTATTGTAGGTTAAAATGAAGTTCGGATTAATAAGAGAAGGTGACCAATAGTAGACATAAAAAATAGCAAAGAAAGATATGATCATATTCAACATTTGAATATGCTATTCTACGCATAAAAGCCCGTAAAAATGATTTGCTCGAAAAGGTAAACGCATTTCAACTACCTTCACCCTATAAATGCTTGCTCTCTGGTATAGTTGGTCGCGGTGATATCTACAAACAACAAATACAACCACATGTTTGGTTTAGAGCAAAACTTTAATTTTGATTCATTTTTTCCAAAGTAATTGTTACTCTGTTGTTAAAACTTTATTCAGGCCAAGTGTATTTGTCTTTTATATGTCGTAAGCTCAGTTTATCAAATAAATCCGTACATATTGTATCAAATTGAAACACACAGTATCAACAATTTAAGTTTATTCAGTCCAAAAAGATTTACTTACTTCACATCACTGGGTGAGTGCCAAATGACTTCCTGAACAGCGCCAAAGCCCATCTCCAATCAAGAACTTTATTTCTTCATTAAGTAAGATCAGCTTAACCTAAAAATGAGATGACAATACTTGAGGCATATAATAGCATAAGATAATATTAAAGTACACATTACATAAAAATATAGTAATACTCATATTAGAAAAGATGAACAACTTGACAAAGTTCTGTGTCTGAAACGCCAAGGAATTTTCCTTTCTGTTATCTGCTAAACTATCAAGAAACCACATATTTATCTTATACAAGAAACCTGTTTTTCTAAACTAAACTTAAAGAAATATGTGCGGATTCACTTGCTATGAAGAACAGTGTAATGAATTCTTCCTTCCAACCATTATTCTCTTCCAACTTTAGTGGGTACTGTTGTTATTCTATCTTAGTATGCTAGAATTTCATCAAAAAACTAAAGCAAAAATAACGTTGAATTCACATGGCACAATGCCACAAATCAGAGTACCTGGTATTTGAAACAAAAATTAGGGTAAAGGAGATGACAATTACCTGGTATTTGATACCGTAACCAATGTCGGAAGCTCCTCCTTGCATTCTCGATCAATCAGCCATCGACGCAAACTTCAGCACTGCCTTGTTTATTCCTTTTGAAGAAAATAAAAGTAAAAGATGTTTATGAGAGCTAACAAAGACAAAGGAATGGAAGGTAAAAGTAGAGAGGGGAGGGAAAGGTGAAAAAAAGGAAGGACAGACAGGAAGGGGGAAACGAAGGAGTGAAGTTCTTGGTCTTGTTGTTCATTATGAACAGTCAATAATACACCCTACCTTGGTATATGAACAGTACGCTCCCTTGGAGACTTTTAGAGTAAGGTGGATAGATAGATATGGCAATATATCATCCAGGCCACCATTAAACTTACTTTTTGAGTTTTGACTAAGAAGGGTTATATACCTCAATTTGGTCAAAAGAACATACGTTAGATATGTAACAAGTTGAACATGAAAGTCTAGGAATATACAAAACTCGAGTAAGGGTCTAATGGCCTAGAGTGAGGTTAATATCGTCTTCTCGTTTTTTTACATTACGTGTGGTTTTTAAATTGCAATAGGGTACCATATAATATTTTTAACGGTAAAACGTTCTTAAATGACATAGACGTAAAATTGTAATTTAAAAAACACACTCTAATTAACAAAATTAACTGTATATGAACAGTTTAAAAGATTTTGCATGTATACTATCAATTAACTTGTTGTCTCAACCTTCTTTAGGGGACAATGAAAAGTAAGGTAGAACATGTAAAATAAATGGGAAAAGTTGTAATCTAGATTAATATCAATATACAGTGTTAAAATTGTGTTAAAGGTAATCAATACGGTTTCTTTGTTTAACTGTATACATTGCAATCCATAGTACTCTAGCATCTGTTTATGCTATTATGATTTCTAAGCCTATACGCTTCTTATCTCATAGATTTTCAGAAAATACTTTCAATGTAATCGGCCCTAAAAGGGTATACGAAGTCAATCGAAACTAAGAATGTCCGTTGTCCAGACTTCAAAAATATTTTTTAAAAATATGTTTATCAAGTTGAATATATTATTATACATGCAAAACTATCTTGAGGTACCGTGTGCATCGCGCACGGTGCAACCAACTAGTATACTAAAATGTTATCAGGAGAAGGCAAAATCCAAAGATGGTAGGAGAAAGAGAAAAGGTGTTATAATTGGAAGTGCAAGAGATAATTCTCCAATGGAAGAGTCTTGAACAATGTTACCAGTTTTGTGGATGACAAGTGATGAAAATTTTGATATAAAGTGTTGATATGGGTTATAAAATTAGTAAAGTATATATTATGGATGGCAAAGTGACACTTGCTGTAATATGTTAGTTTGACAGTGGTCCTAATAATTATGTTACCATTTTTATAAAACAATATGTTATCAAAAAAGCTTGATTTTATAATTTTGGTTGTTTAAATCATGAGAAACATGTTTTCAGTTTGTATCATAATATTAGCAACTTCGTATCTTGAACTAAAGAGCAATAAGTAATGACATATACGTAAAGTTGGATGTATATTCTCACAACCATGTTACCATTTTGTTTAACAATGTAACCAATTTTGTGGATGATATTGGTTATGAAATCAGAAAAGTGTAATAATGTTACCTTATTTGTTGCGAATATTATCATAATTAGTTAACTATAAAATATTACCGGTTTAGTTTAACAGTGTTACCAATTTTATTTGACAATGTTACTCACAAATATGTTACCATTTTCACGAACAATGTTATCAGAATGCTTGATTGTATAAATTTGGTTATATATATCATGATAAACATATTTTTGGTTTGTGTCATAATGTTACCAACTTCATTTAATATGTGATCTTAGTTAGTGTACCATGTTAAAGTTACCATTTTATTTGATTATGTTATCAATTTTACATAAAAAAAAGTTATTATTAACATCTATGTGATCATGAAAACTATATTTTCTCAATATGTAGTACAAAAATGTGACCATTGTAACTTACTATGTTACCGCACAATATTTTTATTTTGTAGGTGAAATTATAATGGAGAAGAAAACAAAAATCACGCAAACTAGGTACATATTACATTAGTATGATAACAAAGTTTTTAGAGATCACTTTGAATAATTTAAAAGAAGATATGTGCTTGAGAGTGTATATTATACATATCCCTAAAATGAAAATAAAGTTAAGAACCAATCTAACGAACAAAAATAGATCTATATATATTCTCTTAGTATATAAGAGGATTGTATTCAAAATGGTCACATATAATATTTACCCGTTGATCAACATTTTATTTCTTTGTCAAGGACATTCAAGTTCATTCAAAATTAAATTAACAACAAAACCCCATATTTAATTTCAAGTTCATTCAAAAGTAAGAACAAAACCAAAAGAAAAAAAATCCTAAAACCCCATATTTTTCAAGTTTCATTCAAAAGTAAAAAAATAAAACCCAAAAAAGAACCCAGATTTTCCGAGTTTCCATTAAATGCAAGACATAAAACCATATAATATTCAAAATCAGTACATTTTAGAAATTAATACAAACAATGACCAATCAAATGTCTAAAGTAAAAATAATAAAGCTTTTCCAACATCTTTTTTCCTTCACAGTGATTTATTTGCCATATTTATTCTTTCCTTCTTCTCTGATAGTACCTCCTTGTCATATACTCTTTGTTGCGATATTTATGCGAGATAATTATGAAATAAGATGAGATGAAGATGATTTTAATAATGGGTATGAAATGAAAATCGGACGAGATGAAGCTGCTTTTGGTGGAGGAAAACAAATTGTGAAATGGGTTTTGATATATATAAAATTAAAGAGTAGGTCTTCTGAGAGACGGTCTCTTAATAAACTTTATTGAGAGACCATTGTACAATTTTAAGAAAAAGTGGTACTAAAGGTAATAAAATAGGTACAAATCATGATTAATGATAAAATGGGTACATTTATTATGTAAATAGGTACGAAATTACTGTGTCAGATCAACAATAAAAAGGGTACGAAATACAAATAAAAGGGTACAAAAGATTGATCTCTCAATAATTTATTGAAAGACCGTCTCTCCCAAGTTTTATCGAAAATTGAAATGGGAGGAGATGAAAATGGCGGGCATAAATAATTTTGATAATGGTGTTTCAGTGTTTGGCATGGGTTATTTGTGTTTAATAAATAAGTGCATTGAAAGTCATATATTTTGAATATTTTGCATTGGGTCTGTGTTGAGATTAACTCTCTGCTGTCTGCAGATATGGTTATGGTTAGGGGGAATTTCAAGTGGTTTCCTCCTTTAGTTTTCACCTATTTACTCGCTTTTCTTGGCTATGGGGTTCTGTTAAGCGGGATTTGTGTTACAAAGTGTAGGAGATTACTCTCCTCTGGAGACAGATTTTTGTGGTCTGTTTTCCGCCTTTTCTTTCTACGTCCTTGTGGCGTAAGTGCACTTTGTTTTCTCTCGTTGGGTCAAGGGACTTGTTGGTTTCCAGATAAGGTGTATCACAGCGAAGGAGATGAATCTCCGAGACGCTTTCTTGGGTCTTGTTGTAGGTATTTCTCTGAAGCTGATTTGATTAAGACGAGTAAAAATGAGTTTGTGGAGGCTCGTTGGTTTTCTGAGGAAGATTTTCAAAGCCAAGGAGATGAATCTTCGAGACCCTTTTTTTGGTCTTGTTGCAGGTATTTCCCTGAAACTACATCAATCAAGACAAGTAAAGATGGGTGTTTTCCTTTGGCCAGCGTTGCTCATCCATTAGAGATTGGGGTGGACTTTGAGTTTGAAGCGCGTGTTCCGACTTCCGTCGTACGCCATCAACACGACGTTGTTTACCGATGCAATTGTTACCATGCTTTAGTTTATGTTATTAGTAGTTCTATGGTGTTTTATGTTGTAGTTTATAGGTATGGTGTAGTTAGCCGTACCACTATAATGTAAAACTCTCTTTTCACAGCTGCAAAAAAAAAAAAAAAAAAAAAAAATGTCAATTCACGTCACCTCATTGCCCCCACTACTACAACTTTAGCCGCCTGCATCATTACTGACATATGGGTTGGTTTTTACAATTTTCATAGAATATGGTATCGATCCGACCCGTCTTAACCTTAAGACGGATACCATCCGTCTTAAGTAAGACTTATTGAATTTGGGATTGTGAATCGTCGAAAGTGAGGGTCGGAGAGCAAAATGAGGTGAACTAGTACTCCCGTCTTTTGTTGTCCTATTCCATTTTGAGTATTTTAGTCCATTGTTATTCTTTTTATTTTACGAATGTATTTGATGAGTACTTTGATCATTCCAATTTTGGTTCAATTGTCATTTAGTAATTGACTCCCTCCTCTTTCCTTATTCTTTATGTCAAAAGTCAAAACCAAAGGATTACAATTGACCGCGGAACGGAGGGAGTATTATCTCAACTAGAGGAGTCCTAACTCCTAAGTAAGTTTAGGTTGAAGCCGAAAAAAATAGACCGAATCGGATCTATGCTATGGACCAAACTCGGACCGAATTGATTTATGTCAGGTCCTCGACCCTCAATTTTTGAAGTATTGGTTTTCGATCTTGTTTATGACCGGTTAGTTTTGATCCGGAATAAATGAAACAAAATATAGGTGTTTTGAAACAAAATTTAGGTGTTTTGTTACCAACTTTTGCAACTTATAAGATAATCAAGTATTTCATTTTATAGATTAGACAATATTATAAACTTAATATTGGTGGTTGTTTATATCAAAGATACTTCATTTAACTAGTACTCCATATATTTGATTTAATGAAATAAAATTTTAATTTTTATATGCTTAAAAAATTACAAAAATCATAAATTCGGTCCAAACTCAGTCCGGAGCAAAATATACGAGTTTGGTCCAGTTCAACACTGAATTTTTTAGGTCCAGTCTTCGTTCCACCTAAATATTTAATTCGGTCCGGTTTGGACTGATGCCCACCCCTACTCTCAACCGTTCATTTGTTTATTTACTACTCTCTCCTTTTACAAATGCTCCTCCCATTTACCTTTTCGAAAGTCAAAAGTTTTAAAACTTTGAAACTAAAAAATATATTATTTCATGACATAATTTTTACATAGTTACATTTGTAATAAAAAATCTTCCAAAAAAAAAGTTGTTTTCAACCGATAATTTTAAGATATAAGTGGATAAAACGATGGTCAAAGAGTCGCCTAAGAGACTCTATATAAAGTAAATGGGAGAAACATGTGTAAAAGGAGAGAGTAATATAGACTCCCTGCCATACATGTACGATATTTATAAAATAAAAAATTTTAATGTACAATTTATAAATTTTAAATTGACAATTCATTAATACGAGTATTTTATATCTCATTCTTGTATTTTAATGCTGATGAAAAATTAAAAACTCTGCAAAATTAATACAAAATTTAGGTAGAAAATTATATTTTAATAAAAATTATTTTTTGGGATATTCTATGGTGTACCCTCAAATTTTTCGATTTTCTATGGTGTACCCCTACATTTTTGAAAATTTATGGTGTACCCCTGTAGTCTATACATTAGTCTATACCATGCCCCTATTTAATGTCTCTGATGTGTTAATTTCTTAATTAGCCTATTAAATCGTTTATTTAATATTCCAATTACTCGATAGCCTACTCATTTACTTATTAATTTGCCGAATTACCCATTAACCCACCAAATAGCATACGAATCTAACTAAATATTCATCAAATCTCCATTATTATTTTCTGAATTATAATTGAGGTTTTTAATAGTAACTTGTGCTTATTAAAAGTGATTTCTAATGCTTTTCACATAGAATGGTAATACGACATTTGACATTTTTACTACTTGTGCTTATTTAAAGAATTTATTTTTAGTCACATTTTTTTAGAAAATCGTTTTTTTTTTCATAAAAAGTTTAGAGGTGTTGTTAAATAACGATAGTAGAGAATTATAGAGAGAAGTTAGAGAGAAAATAAGGGAGACAGAAAAAAGTCCTGATGATTACATAACTTGATGTGTCTCGAAATGATCCATGCTTTGGCTTAACTTCTCGATCGTTGATATAGAATTCATCATAGTTAATAAACTTGAATCTTCAATAAATAGAAATCCTTGCTAACTTCAATATCATATTTGTTCGGATATCACAATATGGATATGGTCATTTCATAATAGCTCTTAGATCTTCATTTCAAATAATATCTCCATAATTATGATAGAGTTTCTCCTTAATAGATGATATAACATTTATATAATCCTGAACAAATTATCATCCCAACAACCATGATGACAAGACTATAGCGTAATAATGCGCTTATAGTGCTACCTCGTTAAAAATCTTACTAGGACAAACCCGTTGGGACAAAAAAAAAACTAGTCGAAGCGAAAAAGAGTGTAGCTATTATTCCTTAATTCCTTATCTTAAGGACGATCAATCCGATAATTATAATTATTGAATAAATTATCCAATACCTTTGAGCGGTTTTCTTTGGTAAACCACATGTGTATGAATTGACATTCTCATTGTAGACTTTGACTACATTCTTTTTCAATCGTTATGGTATTTCTTGATCATAAACTAATTTCATATGTTTAGCTAGAAGCTCATCTAAATAATTATCCTCATATGCTCCAACTTCAGGTTGAGACAATAATCATTTTCTTTAAGTAACTCTACAGGAGTTTGAATTTTCCATTTCCGAAATAATCACGATAACCTTCCGATCGTATCGTAGAGGTTCATATATAATCACGAGTTCCCAAAACTCAATTAATAAAACATCATCATTTGATGATCGTTTATAAGCCTGTAAAATATATTTTTCTTTTTAAACATTTATCAAAGTATAACAATATAATTAATTATGTGCATGCATATGATATGTAAATAATTCAAAACAACAAAATAAAACAATGCAATAATATATATATATATATATATATATATATATATATATATATATATATATATATATATATATATATATATTAAAACTAAGATGCAAATGATGAACATAATCTCTAAATACACATGATGATGACTCGATAATGCAAATTGTATAGTTTCTTTTCCAATAATCATAATTTGAATTGACTTCAGGTTAATGAATGGACTTCAAGTCCATGAGCTCATTCATAATCAATGATTATTTGTCGACAATAAAATTGGACTTATTTATAAGATCCCCTTTGTCTAGTCCATTAAACTCCGCGCAAATGCATATCAGTTCCTTAACCATATATATCTATATAATTTCAACATCTCGCGATATTGTTAGTACTCGATTTGTGATATCTAAATATATATATATATATATATATATATATATATATATATATATATATATATATATATATATATATATATATATATATATATATATATATAGAAGAGATCAACTAAGGTCCACATTTATTTTGAGTCCATAAGTTCTATTATGAGCCATTGGATGGAGGGAAATGGAGGGATGAGATCAACCCCAAAAAGTGTGTTTATAAAGCTAATCTCACCATCTCTCTCCTCCTTCACTAATCCACTCTAATTAATCACTAATTTACTTTATATTTCTTTTCCACTCATCCATTTCTCTTTCATCTTACACATTTCATTTCTCTCTTCTCTCAAACTCTAAAAAAAAAACCCAAATAAATAAAAAAAACCCAAAAATCCAAATAAATAAAAAACCCAAAAAATCCAAATAAATCAAAAAACTCAAATAAATCATTCATTCCTCTCTTCCTCATTCACCACCACCCACCACCACCCCACCCGACACCAAATAACCACCCACCCACCGCCGCCACACACCGCCGCCGCCCACCGCCGCTTACTTTTTTTTTTTTTTTTTTTTCAACTCGTTTTTTTTTTTTTTTTTTTTTTTCGTTTTGTATTAATTTGTATGTTTTTAGTTGTTTTTTCCATTTATTATTTTTTTTTGTCTTTTATTTTATTTTAGTTGTCTTTTATTTTGTTAGTTATCATTTTTTAGTCATTTTCTTAAATCTCTTCTTGTTATACTTTTTTTTTTAAGATTTCGTGTTTTAAATCTCGTTTTTTTTTGTGAGATACTTTTTTTTCATCTAAGACAAAAATGGAGTAAAGTTATACAAAAATGAACCAAAGTTATACAAACATATACCAAAGTTATACAAAAAATTGGACTAAAGTTTTAAAAAAATGAACCAAAGTTATACAAAAATGAACCAAAGTTATACAAAAATGGACTAAAGTTATACAAATATGGATTAAAGTTATATAAATATGGGCTAAAGTTATACAAATAAGGACTAAAGTTATACAAAAATGGACCAAAGTTATACAAAAATGAACCAAAGTTATACAAAAATGCACAAGAGTTATACAAAAATGCACCAGAGTTATACAAAAAATGCACCAAAGTTATACAAAAAATGGACTAAAGTTATACAAAAATGGACTTTGGTGCATGTTTGTATAACTCAGTGCATTTTTGTACAACTTTGGTGCATGTTTGTATAACTCAGTGCATTTTTGTATAACTTTAGTCCAATTTTTGTAGAACTTTAGTCCAATTTTTTGTATAACTTTAGTCCATTTTTTGTATAACTTTGGTGCATTTTTGTATAACTCTGGTCTATTTTTGTATAACTTTGGTCCATTTTTGTATAACTTTAGTCCTTATTTGTATAACTTTAGCCCATATTTGTATAACTTTAATCCATATTTGTATAACTTTAGTCCATTTTTTGTATAACTTTGGTGCATTTTTGTATAACTCTGGTCTATTTTTGTATAACTTTGGTTCATTTTTGTATAACTTTGGTTCATTTTTGTATAACTTTAGTCCAATTTTTGTATAACTTTAGTCCAATTTTTTTTATAACTTTAGTCCATTTTTTGTATAACTTTGGTGCATTTTTGTATAACTCTGGTCTATTTTTGTATAACTTCAGTCCAAAATTGTATAACTTTAGTCCAAATTTGTGTAATTTTAGTCCAAAATTGTATAACTTTAATCCATAAGAGTATAACTTCAGTCATAAAATGTATAACTTTAGTCATAAAATGTATAACTTTAGTCGTAAATAGTAAAAAAACCAAACAATAAAAAAAAAATCAAAACATACGTATAACTCTAGTCATACAATGTATAACTCTAGTCACAGTTTGTATAACTCTAGTCATACAATGTATAACTCTAGTCACAGTTTGTATAACTCTAGTCATACAATGTATAACTCTAGTCACAGTTTGTATAACTCTAGTCATACAATGTATAACTCTAGTCACAGTTTGTATAACTCTAGTGATTCAACGTATAACTCTAGTCACACTGTATAACTCTAGTCACAGTTTGTATAACTCTAGTCAATTTTTTGTATAACTTTAGTCCAATTTTTGTATAACTTTAGTCTTTTTTTGTATAACTTTGGTCATAAAATGTATAACTTTAGTCATAAAATGTATAACTTTAGTCATAAAATGTATAACTTTAGTCGTAAATAGTAAAAAATCAAACAATAAATATGAAAAATATGAAAAAAAAAAAATAATAACAAAAACCAAAAAAACTCATAATAACAAAAACAAAAAACCAAATAAGAATAATAAAACCAAAAAACCAACAACCCAACCAAACCCGAAATCTGAAATAAACCAAATAACAATAAAAAAAAACCAAATTTAAATATCGTGTGTATAACTCTAATGCACGTAGTGTATAACTTTAATAGACAAGATGTATAACTTTAGTCCAAAAATTTGTGTAACTTCAATTTATACAATGTATAACTTTAGACATTAATAGTATAACTCTATTTTGATTATTGTATAACTTTAATAAAAAACTTGAATAACAATAATAAAAAACTAACCACTAAGTTAAAAAAAACCAAATAATAAAAAAATAAAAAAATAAACCAAACAAATAAAAACCAAAAACCACAAATCTAAAATTTAAACAATAAAAATCAAAACAAAAAAGTAACCAAATCACACAGGAAAACAAAAAAAAAGAAGAAGAACAAAAAAAGACAAAAATAGACAAAACCATCGAAACAACAAGAAATGAAGAAACCCAGCAAGAAAGCAAGGACAAAAAAAGACAAAACCATCGAAACCCAGCAAGAAACGAAATCGAAAACCCGCAAAAACAAACATGGTACGCAAAAACATGAAAAGACAAAGAAAGTGGGAGGTCGTGAATCAGGGAGAGGAGGTTGTGAGGTCGGTGGCAGGAGGTTGTGAGGTCGGAAATGGTGGTGGGCTCGGGGCTTGCAGATCCGAGAGAAGGAGAAAGAGGGAGGCGGTGGTTGAAGCCGGGTTAGGATATGTGGTGGGTGGTGGTGTGTGGCAGTGGTGTGGTGGTGTTGGTGAGTGAGGAAGGGACGGCGGCGGTAGGAGTGGAGAGGAGACCGGCAGGCGAGTGGTGGAGGGAACGGTGGTTGTGGGTGGTTCGGTGGTTCGGCTGCCATGTGGTTTTTGTATGGTTTTTGTTTTTTTTTGTTTTTTGGGTTTTTTTTGGTTTTTGGGTTTTTTTTTGTTGGGAGAGAATGAATCAGGAGAGAGGGGGTGAATAATTGAAGAAGTGAATGAATGAAATGGATGATGAGTGGGTGAGTGAGTTGGGAGGATTAGAAGGAGGATGGAGTTATACAAATTAGGATGGAGTTGTACATGGATTAGGAAGGGAGATTAGGGAGGGAGCTTTATGGCCATCCATTGAGATGAAATCTCATCCCTCCATCCCTTCCATCCAAAGGCCCTTATAAGGACTTAGGGACTTAATGGATGTAAGGACCTTAGAAGAACCACTCTATATATATATATATATATATATATATATATATATATATATATATATATATATATATATATATATATATATAGAGAGGTAAGATCTAATGAGTCCCTTACCTCATTTAAGTCCTTAAGTCCCTCTAAGGGCCATTGGATGGACTAAATGGAAGGTTGAGATGAATTTGATTAAAGGCCATTAAAAAGAAAAGGAAAAAAATGTGGATGGTTGGATTGAGATGGATGGTTGAGATTGAAAATTACCAAAAAAAAATTACCACTAATCAAATTTCTACACACTAATTAATTTTTCTTTCTCTCTCTAGCCCCTAATTAATCAGTTTTGAGTTTTAGATTTCAGAAGTGTAAATGTAATGTTGTATGAGTTTTACAAGTGTAAATGTGACGGAAATATAATTTTAACATTTTACAAGTGTAAATGTGAGGTTTTACGAGTGTAAATGTAACATTTTAAAAGTGTAAATTTGATTTTTTGTGACGGAAATTTTGAATTTATATAATTTTAACATTTTACAAGTGTAAATGTGAGGTTTTACGAGTGTAAATGTAACATTTTAAGAGTGTAAATTTGTTTTTTTGTGACGGAAATTTTGAATTTATATAATTTTAACATTTTAGAAGTGTAAATGTGATGTTTTACGAGTGTAAATGTAACATTTTAAGAGTGTAAATTTGATTTTTTGTGACGGAAATTTTGAATTTACATAATTTTAACATTTTACAAGTGTAAATGTGATGTTTTACGAGTGTAAATGTAACATTTTAAGAGTGTAAATTTGATTTTTTTGTGACGGAAATTTTGAATTTATATAATTTTAACATTTTACAAGTGTAAATGTGAGGTTTTACGAGTGTAAATGTAACATTTTAAGAGTGTAAATTTGATTTTTTTGTGACGGAAATTTTGAATTTATATAATTTTAACATTTTACAAGTGTAAATGTGAGGTTTTACGAGTGTAAATGTAACATTTTAAGAGTGTAAATTTGATTTTTTTGTGACGGAAATTTTGAATTTATATAATTTTAACATTTTACAAGTGTAAATGTGAGGTTTTACGAGTGTAAATGTAACATTTTAAGAGTGTAAATTTGATTTTTTAGTGATGGAAATTTTAAATTTATATAATTTTAACATTTTACAAGTGTAAATGTGAGGTTTTACGAGTGTAAATGTAACATTTTAAGAGTGTAAATTTTGTCCTTTGAGTGTGAATTTGGTCCTTATAAGTGTAACTTTGTCCTTTACGAGTAAAACATTAGTCCGACTACCAAAAAACGCCACCGTCAACTTTGTCCTTTACGAGTAAAACTTTAGTCCGACTACCCAAAAACGCCACCATCATCGTCCTTCCCCACCAACTCATATCCACAAAAAATATGAGTGCAAATTTATATAATTTTAATGAGTGTAAATGTAAAGAAATACAAGTGTAAATGTTAAGAAATACGACTGTAAATGTTAAGAAATACGACTGTAAATGTTAAGAAATATGAGTGTAAATTTATAGAAATACGAGTGTAAATGTGAGGAGATACAAGTGTAAATTTAAGAGAAATACGAGTGTAAATGTGAGGAGATACAAGTGTAAATTTAAATAAAAACGAGTGTATATGTGAGGCGATACAAGTGTAAATTTAAGAGAAATACGAGTGTAAATGTGAGGAGATACAAGTGTAAATTTAAATAAAAACGAGTGTAAATGTGAGGAGATACAAGTGTAAATTTGAGAGAAATACGAGTGTAAATGTAAAGGAGATACAAGTGTAAATTTAAATAAAAACGAGTGTAAATGTGAGGAAATACAAGTGTAAATGTGAGGAAATACGAGTGTATAATATAGATCTACAAAAACCAAAAAAATTCTAAAAGAAAAAATTGTAAACTAAAAAACCTAGATCTAGAACGAGCAAGCGGGAAACAAGTCCAAACATCAAAAAAAAAAAAAAAAAAAAAAAAAAAAAAAAAAAAAAAAAAAAAAAAAAAACAGAAATGAAATCAGAAAAACAAAAAACATAACAAGTAAAAAAAAAAAAGCTGAAAAACGAGAAAAGCAAACAAAACACCACATATTACACCTTTTCCAAGACCACCACCAAACTTCAAATCTGAAAAAAAAAAAAAAAAAAAAAAAAAAAAAAAAAAAAAAGGAGATGAGGCGGCAGATCTGGGTAGGAGGTGCGCGTGGTTGTGGGCGGCAGCAAGTGTGGTAGGTTAAGTGGCTTGGTGGCGGGTGTTGTGGTGGGTAAAAATTAAACCGCCGCCACTGCCGCCTGTTTCCTCTCCTCCTCTCGTTTTTTTTTTTGTTGCTTGTTGGTGATGGTGGCCGAGGAGGTTTTCAGAGGAGGAGGATGTGGTTGTCGTCGTGGAGAAATGACGATTTGGTTGTCGGCGTGGTGTTTGTTGCGAGGAAGTGAGGTGGCAGAAAAAGAGGAAGCAGATCTGGCCAGAAAAAGGGCGGTTGTTGTCGGGTTGTGGTGGTGCGGCGGAGGAGGTGGTGGGTTGTTGATGAGGCTGGGCTTTTGGTGGGCGTGCGTGGTGGTAGTGGTTGGCTGGGTGGTGGTGTCGGTGGATCGGTGGGCGTGGGTGGGTGGCGGTGGATTGGTGGGCGGTGGAGTCGGGTAGGTGAGGAAGAGGGAGAATTTTTTTTAAAATTATTTGGTTTTTGAATTTTGTTGGTTTTTTTTAGAGGAATTGAGTTTTTTTGTTTTTAGAGAGATGAGAGGGGAGGATAATTGTGTGAGATGAGAGAGAAGTGAGTGGAAAAAGAAAGGTTTTATAGTGAAATTAAGGGTTGATTAATGAGGTAGTGAGAGAGAGTGTTTGACATTAGCATTAATCCCTCATTTTAGCCTTAATCCCCCACTTTTTCCCTTCAATCTCATCCCTTCATCTCATCTTTTCAATGGCCCTTATGAGGACTTATGGACTCAATGAAGGAAGGAGGACTCACTATATATATATATATATATATATATATATATATATATATATATATATATATATATAGAGAAGAGATCAACTAAGGTCCACCTTTATTTTGAGTCCATAAGTTCTATTATGAGCCATTGGATGGAGGGAAATGGAGGGATGAGATCAACCCCAAAAAGTGTGTTTATAAAGCTAATCTCACCATCTCTCTCCTCCTTCACTAATCCACTCTAATTAATCACTAATTTACTTTATAATTCTTTTCCACTCATCCATTTCTCCTTCATCTTACACATTTCATTTCTCTCTTCTCTCAAACTCCAAAAAAAAAACCCAAATAAATAAAAAAAACCCAAAAATCCAAATAAATAAAAAACCCAAAAAATCCAAAAAAATCAAAAAACTCAAATAAATCATTCATTCCTCTCTTCCTCATTCACCACCACCCACCACCACCCCACCCGACACCAATTAACCACCCACCACCCCGCCGCCGCCACCCCACCGCCCACCGCCCTGTTTTTTTTTTTTTTTTTTTTTTTTTTTTTTTTTTTTTTTTTTTTTTTCGTTTTGTATTAATTTGTATGTTTTTAGTTGTTTTTTCCATTTATTATTTTTTTTGTCTTTTATTTTATTTTAGTTGTCTTTTATTTTGTTAGTTATCATTTTTTAGTCATTTTCTTAAATCAAATAACAATAAAAAAAAATGTATAACTCTAGTCATACAATGTATAACTCTAGTCACAGTTTGTATAACTCTAGTCATACAATGTATAACTCTAGTCACTTTGGTTCATTTTTGTATAACTTTAGTCCAATTTTTGTATAACTTTAGTCCATAGTTGTATAACTTTAGTCCATAATTGTATAACTTTAGTCCATTTTTGTATAACTCTAGTCCTTCATATGTATAACTTTAGTCCATATTTGTAAAACTTTAGTCGAAAATTGTATAACTTTAGTCATATAATGTATAACTCTATGCATATGATGTATAACTCTAGGCATATAATGTATAACTCTAGGCATTTAATGTATAACTCTAGTCACAGTATTTATAATTCTAGTCAAAAGATGTAAAACTCTAGTCACAATCTGTATAACTCTAGACATACAATGTATAACTCTAGGCATTTGATGTATAACTCTAGTCAAAAAAAAAAAATAACAACAAAAAAACAAAAAAAATAATATGAAAAATCTAAAACAAATCTAAAAATCTAAGGTCCATTATATATTTGAGTCCATTTTTTTGTATAACTTTAGTCCATAGTTGTATAACTTTAGTCCATTTTTGTATAACTCTAGTCCTTCATATGTATAACTTTAGTCCATATTTGTAAAAAAAAAAATAACAACAAAAAAACAAAAAAAATAATATGAAAAATCTAAAACAAATCTAAAAATCTAAGGTCCATTATATATTTGAGTCCATTTTTTTGTATAACTTTAGTCCATAGTTGTATAACTTTAGTCCATATTTGTAAAACTTTAGTCCAAAATTGTATAACTTTAGTCATATAATGTATAACTCTAGTCACAGTTTGTATAACTCTAGTCATACAATGTATAACTCTAGTCATTTTGGTTCATTTTTGTATAACTTTAGTCCAATTTTTGTATAACTTTAGTCATACAATGTATAACTCTAGTCACAGTTTGTATAACTCTAGTCACAGTTTGTATAACTCTAGTCACACTTTGGTTCATTTTTGTATAACTTTAGTCCAATTTTTGTATAACTCTAGTCATACAATGTATAACTCTAGTCACAGTTTGTATAACTCTAGTCATACAATGTATAACTCTAGTCACTTTGGTTCATTTTTGTATAACTTTAGTCCAATTTTTGTATAACTTTAGTCCATAGTTGTATAACTTTAGTCCATAATTGTATAACTTTAGTCCATTTTTGTATAACTCTAGTCCTTCATATGTATAACTTTAGTCCATATTTGTACAACTTTAGTCCAAAATTGTATAACTTTAGTCATATAATGTATAACTCTATGCATATGATGTATAACTCTATGCATATGATGTATAACTCTAGGCATATAATGTATAACTCTAGGCCTTTGATGTATAACTCTAGTCAAAAAAAAAAATAACAACAACAAAACAAAAAAAATAATATGAAAAATCTAAAACAAATCTAAAAATCTAAAAACTAGATCTAAATAAATAACAACATAATAAGTAAATAACAAAAAAAAAAAAAAAAAAAAAACCAACAACCCAACCCAACCCGAAATCTGAAATAAACCAAATAACAATAAAAAAAAACCAAATACCAAAACCAAATTTAAATATCGTGTGTATAACTCTAATGCACATAGTGTATAACTTTAATAGACAAGATGTATAACTTTAGTCCAAAAAATCAAATAACAATAACAACCAAATAAAAAAAATAAAAAATAAAAACAAAGAACAAAAACAAAACAAAAAACAAAGAACAACACCAAAAACCACAAATCTGAAATTTAAGCAATAAAAACCAAAAATAACAATAATAACAATAACAAAATAATAAAAACCAAATAACAATAATAACAAAAACCAAATAACAATAATAACAATAACAAAACAAAAACCAAATAACAATAATAATAATAAAAACTCATGAGAATAACAAATTATATGCATAAATCTAACAAAAAACCCGTAAATCTAACAAAAACCGTAAATAAAACAAAAAAACAAAAATACAAATAAAACAAAAAACAAAGAACAATGAAATCTTTGGCAAACACAAGGAAATAAGAAAAAAAAACAAAAAAAACAAAAAGGAACCAGTCAAATACAAAAACCAAACGAAAAAAACAAAAACAAACTGTCAAATACAAAAAAAAAAGAGAAAGGGAAAGCGAGGGAGGGAGAAAGGACAAAGGAGAAAGGGAGAAAGGAAGAGCGGGGATGGAAAAAAAAAAAAAAAAAACCGCCGACTAGCAAGCCGAGCCCCCAAACACGGAACACGGCCCGGATGCGGGAAGAAAAAAAAAAAAAATTGAAAGGAGGAGAAGGAGGTATCGGCGGTGTTTGTTGTTGGCGCGGTGTTTGTTGTTGGCGTCGTGGTGGTGGTGGGGACGGTTTGGTTGTTCTTGGCGTCGTCGTCACCATTGGTCGGGTGTTGGGGGGGGTGTTGCGGGGTGTTGCGGGTTGTTCGGGGTCGTGTGGCGGCGTGAATGGAGGGAGTCAGCCGGGTTGTGAATGGTGGTATCTGGGGTGGGGGTAGGTGTGGGGTGGTTTCGGGTTAGAGAGGAGGGTGGGCAAATCGGGTTGTCGGGTCGTTGTTGGTGTTGTTCTTTGGTTGGTTTTGGTTTTTTTTTTTTTTTTTTGGTTTTTTTTTAGTTTCAGTTTGGTTTTTTTTTTTTTTGTTTAGAGAGGGTGGAAGAAAATGAGAGAGAAAGAGTGAATGTGAGAAATGAGAGAGGATGAGTGAATGAAGAAGTGAGTTGGGAGATTAGAATGGTGGAAGAGTTGTACACAATTAGTTAGAGTTATACACAATTAGGGAAGAAGATTAGGGAGGGAGAATTGTAGCCCTCCATTGAGATGTAATCTCATCCCTCCATCCCTTCCATCCAAAGGCCCTTATAAGGACTTAGGGACTCAATGGATGTAAGGACCTTATAAGAACCCTTCTCTCTATATATATATATATATATATATATAGTGTCAAGTTCAAATAAGTCCTTTATATTTTTTGAGTCCATAAGTCCCTCCCACAACCCTTGGATCATGCATGGTGGAAGGTTGAGATTGAAAGCAAGAAACACACTTAACACTAATTAATTTACTTCTCTCTCTAGTTTTAGTAATACATTCACTAATTCATTATCATACACAATTAACACCACCTTTTGTCTTATACTTCAAAGTTTGTGGAAATTTTGTTAACATTTTTCCTGGTTCGGTTTTTTCATTTTTTTTTTAGACAAGTTTTCGACATTTTAAGATTTTACGAGTGTAATTCTAACAGCAAAAAGTGTAATTTTAAGGAATATTTTCGAAAATTTAGCGTTTACAAGTTTAACTTCAATTTTTTCCGAGTGATTTTAACGAATAATATTTTGAATTTTTGTAATTTTATCACAAGTTATAGTAATTTAGCATTTTACGAGTGTTATTTTAATGACAAAAAGTGTTAATTTAGTCAAGGTAAGTGTAATTTCAGTCCAATGAGATTGTTATTTTTAGTCAAGGAGAATGTAATTTTAGTCCAAAAAAAGTGTAATTTTAGTCCAGAAAAGTATAATTTCAGTCCACAGTCCATTGAGAGTGTAACATTAGTCCAATGAGAATATGAGAATATGACCAAGTCCATTGAGAGTGTAACATTAGTCCAATAGAGGTAAGTGTAATTCTAACAGAAAAAAAGTGTAATTCTAACAACAAAAAGTGTAATTTTAACAACAAAAAGTGTAATTTTAGCCCAAAAAAAGTGTTATTCTAGCAAAAAAAGTATAATTTTAGCCGAAAAAAGTGTTATTCTAGCAGAAAAAAGTATAATTTTAACAGAAAAAAGTGTAATTTTAATGGAGAAAAGTGTAATTTTAACAGAAAAAAGTGTAATTCTAACAATAAAAAAAAGTGTAATTTTAACAGAAAAAAGTGCAATTTTAATGGAGAAAAGTGTAATTTTAAAAGAAAAAGGTGTAATTTTAATGGAGAAAAGTGTAATTTTAATAAAAGAAAGTGTAATTTTAACAGAAAAAAGTGTAATTTTAAAAAAAAAGTGTAATTTTAATGAAAAAAGTGTAATATCTTAAAAAAAAGACTATATTTTAAATTTATCTAAGATTAAAATCAACAAATAATCTTAGATTAAAATCTAAGAAAGTGTAATTTTAACAAAAAAAAGTGTAATTTTAACAAAAAAAAGTGTGATTTTAATAGAAAAAAGTGTAATTTTAATAGAAAAAAGTGTAACTTTAATAATATAGAAAAATGTAACTTTAACCGAAAAATGTGTAATTTTAATAGAAAAAAGTGTAATTTTAATAATAGAACTTTAACAGAAAAAAATGTAACTTTACTAATACTAAAAATCTAGTTCATACTAAAAATCATGATAATACGATTTTTTTTTTTAAAAAAATCTACTTTATATTTAGTAGATCTACAAATAAAATCAATAAATAAGAAAAATAAAAAATCAACAAAAATCTACTACATATTCAATAGATCTATTAGAAAATCTAGTTCATAATAATAATAATAAAACAAACAAGGAAAAAAACCGAAATCACAAGAAGATTTTTTTTTTAGATCTGAAAAATAATAGAGAAAGGAGAAGAGGACGGAGGCGGCACGACCATCACTTGCACGACCAACACATGTACCACCACCGCCCCATTACTACCACGACATCTCAGCCACGAAAAAAAAAACGAGAACAAGCAGATCTGTTAAGGAAGAAAGGAAAAAAAAGGGAAGACAGGAGGAGGAGCGTGAGTGGTGCGCGGGTTGGAGGAGGACGGTATTGGTGGGGTTGGCGGTGGAGGAGGCGAGAACGGCACAGGGGAGGGGGGTGGTGGGGCTGGTGGATGTCGGGGTGGTGGAGAGAATGGTGTTGGAGGTCGTAATGGGTTGTGGTGGTGGGTTATGGCGGTGCGAGAGAAGGTTGTGGGGTGTCGTGTGGGGTGGGTGGTGGTGGCCGTGGGGGTGGCAGTGGGGGTGGTCGGGGATGGGTAGTTCGGTGGTGGTGGTGGTGGTGGTGCAAGGTAGTGTGGGTGGGAATTAATTTGGTTTTTTGTTTTGTTAGGATGAGAGTATTATTTGAGTTTTGAATTAATTTGGGTTTTAGAGAGGGAGTAGAGAAGTGAATTGTGTGAATGAGAGAGAAGTTGGTGGAAAAATAAAGGTTATATAGTGGATTAATATTTGATTAGTGTGGATTAGTAAAGTAGAGAGGGGGAGTGTTTAATTAGGCATGCGCATTAATCCTCCTTTTTTTGTTTCCAATCTCAACCCTCCATCTTCCTCATCGATTGGCTCTAAATGGGACTTATGAACTCACATGTAAGAGGAGGACTTACATGATCCTAATACTATTGTTCCGGGCGTAATTCCGGAGCAGATATTCGTTACCACCCTTGGCTTGTAGAATAATGTCTTTGGTTTGATTCTTCTTGTCTTTATCGTTCCTCTCGGCCTCTCCTGCAACAATGGACAAACTGAGGGCTTGGCTTTGCGCCAAGCGTACTCACTCCGACGCTCAAGTCAGTAAACTTAAAGGATTAAGTTGTATGTTATTTAGAGCGATATATTGTAGAGAGATGAGGAAGATAATACCAGTTTTTTGTGTGATATTAGGTCAAGTTGTGGATTAGTTGGATCCTTTCCTCAATGAAGGTTGAGGAGTATTTATAGACTTTCACCTTTTGTCACGTAGTGGCCAAGTGGCCAAGTGGCTATCAGGTGGAAAGACCGTTGTACCCTCGGCCGATGGACCTATGGCAGGCTGGCCGAGGGTCTTGGATATGAGTACGCGGATATGTGTCCCGGCTGGCTGGTTGCCTTGCCGAGACCCAAGTGACAGGCCGGTGGGATGCATCGGCTAGACTGTCTAAGTCGTTGACTTTGCTGTGGATATCTTTGACCTTGCTCAATGTGTTGACTTGGTCAGCGGTGCAGAATATGCCCCATCAATTTGCCCCCAGCGTAGTCTATGCCGTGGTATGGGCTCCGATGTATGTTGAGCGTATATTCTGCGCAAGTATTTTGTAAAATTTTTCTGTGTCGGCTTCTTCTGATGCATCGGCTATTTCTACGTCGGCCTGATCATTCGTAGGCCGTACCATATCCCCCCTCCACATGGATGCGTAAAAGGGCATCCGATGTGGAAAAGAAAGTGACGCTGGCCGAGACCAGGGTTGAGAGTGCCGGTTGTTTTTGATTGCCCCCAGGCCGGTGCTTCCTAGCCTGGTTGATCATGTGGCCGGCGGAGAGCAGGTACCTAGGAACTTGTTGAGGAAGATGAACAGGCGAGGAGATGTGAAAGGGCGTGTTGAAGACGCTTGGTCACTGTTGTATTGATTGATACTCAATCACAGGTAACGATTGACATTCCGCGGTTGCATGTCGACACGTGTATGCTCGGCCGATTGGTTGACGCTTCATGGGCTGTGCCCTGATTGGTCCTTCTTCATGGGCTTTTCTCTATAAATAGGGCAGTTATTCCGTGATTTTGGCCTCCATTTCATTTTCGAAAATTTTTCCTCCAAAATCTTCATCTCTCCAAACTTTCAAGGGCTGCTTTTGTCTTCTTAATTTTTGGAGGATTTGATCCGGCGAGTGTTTTTTCTTTAAGGTAAACAAGCAACTTTTTATTTTTCTTGCTAATAATTTGTTGTGAATCATGTCTTCTGCTGATGCTGGACCTAGTAAACCTGCGTCGGGGGGCCCTAGGTCTCCTTCTCCTGAAGTTGATCCCCAAGTTTTGGAGGAATGGGAAGATGATGATTCCTTTGGTGATCTTGGTGATGATTTTGGTGATGATGTGGAAAGGCCTTGCCCTAATGAGGGGAGGCAGTACGTTATGGACCATGGTGATGCTTGTAAGGTCTGTCTTGACCGTACTTGGACTCATAAGCTCGCCAGTTGTTCCGGCGGGACATTCTTCGAGGGCCATTTTTTCTTTGGTAGGGGATACAAGATTGTTATCCCTGAGGAGGGTCAGGCCGTCTGTTGCCCTCCACCGGGCTACACCGGCGTGTATATGCGACATTTGGAGTACGGGCTCCGATTTCCGCTAAATGGATACGTTATGGCCATCATTAAAGCCATGAACGTTGCTGTTGCCCAACTACACCCGTTGGCTATGAGGACCATAGTCGGCTTCGTCTGGCTTTGTCTCTTCAAGGGAGAGGCTCCAACGGTGAATTTATTCCGCCGGCTTCACCATCTTAAACCATTTTCTGGCCGCGTCGGATGGTACAGTGTGCAAATGGAGCAGGGTTATGTCTCTGTTGACAAACTTTCTTTTTGCAAGGACTGGCAAGGTCGGTGGGTGTACGTTAAGGTGCCGGGTGACTATCCGCTGCCCTGCGCCTTCCAGCACCAAGTTAATTTGCGGTGCGAGACTAAGGCGGAGCATGACAGATGGGTCAGCCGGAAGAAGCTTAAGATGGATGCCAGCAAGGTCCTTCTTACGGAGGATGAGAAGCTGGCGATGAGGCTTTTTGAGGTGGACAAGAGTGGGGTGCCGAAGAGATGGATTCCCCCGACGCAGATCATTCTTCAGGATGAGCCGCTCTGCTATGTCGGCCTCATACCGGCCCTAGCGCAGGGTGAGTGGGGTCGGTGTGAGGCTCGTCACCGCTCTCAATGTTCCTGTTTTTCGAACTTCGATTTATTCTTCTATTTAACTCTTGCTTAGTTTCTTTCGCAGACTACTTCGGACCGGACCTGTTTGAGGATATCCTCCGGAGAATGGGGCTGCACAAAGATAAAACCGTTGCCAACTTGCATCCCAAGGCCCTAGCCCATGACCGCAGGACGTCGCCGAATGATCTCATGGAGCAGCGGCTGAAGAGCTTGAGCAGGGAGGAGGCCCAGGCAAGGGTTGTTAGCGGTGTAGTGCGTCGGACGCGGAAAACACAGTCTTCGGCGGCGATGGCGTCGACCCTGGTTCCACCTCCTGTCCCCCCCCCCCTAAGGAGGTGGAGATTGTTGATATTCCCGATGAGGGGGACTCTGATGCGGAGGGATCTCCCCTCATCCGCAAGAGGAAAGAGACAGCCTCTACTGCTGGCAAGGAAGTGCCTCCTCCGGCCAAGAAGGCCAAGCATGGTACCTATCTATTCTGTGGCTCAAATTTAGCCAGGCTTTCTGATATGCCGATACGCGTTGATACTGATGTCCTTATTAAATTTTTGCAGACCAACCGCAGTCGGCTTTTGCTCTCGTTGGGCAGCATGTGGAGGGCTCCTCTGCGCAGGTTGGTGATCAAGGCGCCACCGTCAACCCTTCGTCCCAGAAGGCTTCCGTCTCTCAGCCGCAGGCTGGTGGTCAAATTGTAACCACCGTCCCTTCATCCCAGAAGGCTTCCGTCTCCCAGCTTATAGAGGAAGGCACGAAGCTAATTAGGGAACTGGCGAGGTGGAACGTGGTTACCGGTGCTCGTCTCATGGAGCAGGAGAAGGCCGTGGCTCGAGCTGTTTACGAGCGTAATGCCACTAAGAAGGTGGCTGCGTCGGCGAAGATGGATCTCCTCAACGAGCAGAGGCTTAGGGGAGATGCCGAGAAGGCGCTCTTGGCTGAGAGAAAACTTAGGGAGGACGCCGAAAAGGAGGTCCTTGCTGAGAGAGCCAAGGCCGAGGCTGCGGCGGCCGAAACTGCGAAGCTGCTGGGGAAGTGCGACCTTGTTCAGAGGCGTGCCGACCTCTATCTCCAGCAGAGGAACGAGTCCAGGGGCCTGTTTAAGGCCCAGGCGGAGGTGATTCGGAGCAAAGAGGCCATCATCAAGCGAAGGAGGAGGACATTGAGATGCTCCAAACCGTCATGCTCCCCAACTTTGTGCGGCGCCGAGTTCGGGACTGTCCGAAGGAGCTGCTAGGGAAGTGATCGGGGAGCTTTTCCCTCTTGATGGTTCCTTCCCGTGGGGCAGATTTGACGAGCTGCTTGATGACAAGCTCGAGGCTAAGGAGAGAGCCGTGGTGGAGGAGGCCAAAGAGGCGGTGAGGGCGAAGTTGGAGAAGGAGGCGGCCGCGGAGAAAGCCGCTCTTGCTGAGAAGGCTAAGGCGGCCAAGGAGGAAGCCGAAAGGATGAGGGCGGCCGATCTTTGCCGCGAGGCCAAAGCCGAGGAGGCGCTAGAAAAGCTCTTTGGCTGCCCATCGAAGAAGATGCGGCTACCGCTGCTAATGGCAGGCAGCAGCAGGCATAGGAGAGCAAGTTTACAGCAGATCTGCTTCAGCTGTTCGGGGGCCAATTATTAGGCCCTTCCTCCCCGCTACCTTTTGGGTGCTTCAAATGACATAATTGTAGCTTTTGCTTTTCTTTCCGTATTTTGTACAACTTTGGTAGGTTGTGTTTCGGCTTATCCCTGTGGGGACGGCCGTCGTCTGTATTCTTTTTACTTGTAATCTTACTTGTAACTTAGCTTTTAATAAGAGTTCGCTTCTTTCGCCTTCGACCTGGCCGAGGCCTTTATCTCATCTTCGTCCGAGTTGTCTTCCTATATTACTAATTGAGCGCCTCTTTTGTTCCCGCCTTGGCTTGGCCGGGGCAGTTTTAGAGTGCATCTCTTAACTGTGTTTCAACGCTTCCAAGGCACTTCGATCGTTTTTGCGTGTGTAAATCGTGCTGGCCGTTACCGTTGCTTGGTAGAGATTGCCGCTCTTGTCGGTATGACAGTGTGAGCCGGCGTCTGTTTCTTGATAGCGTGTTACGTGGCGTCTACCACTTGGAGTGACTGCGACGGCGTCGAACCTCTGGGGGTGACTGCCGTGGCGTCTACTACTTGGGGTGACTGCGACGGCGCCTGATTCTTCATGGAGACTGCCGTGGCGTCTACCACTTGGAGTGACTGTGCGACGGCGTCAAACCTCCGGGGGTGATTGCCGTGGCGTCTACTACTTGGGGTGACTGCGACGGCGCCGACTCTTCATGGAGGCGTCGCTCTTGTCGGTATGACAGTGTGAGCCGACGTCTGTTTTCTTGATAGCGTGTTACGTGGCGTCTACCACTTGGAGTGACTGCGACGGCGTCAAACCTCTGGGGGTGACTGCCGTGGCGTCTACTACTTGGGGTGACTGCGACGGCGCCTGATTCTTCATGGAGACTGTCGCTCTTGTCGGTATGACAGTGTGAGCCGACGTCTGTTTTCTTGATAGCGTGTTACGTGGCGTCTACCACTTGGAGTGACTGCGACGGCGTCAAACCTGGGGGTGATCGCTGCCGTGGCGTCTACTACTTGGGGTGACTGCGACGGTGCCTGATTCTTCATGGAGACTGTCGCTCTTGTCGGTATGACAGTGTGAGCCGACGTCTGTTTTCTTGATAGCGTGTTACGTGGCGTCTACCACTTGTAGTGACTGCGACGGCGTCAAACCTCTGGGGGTGACTGCCATGGCGTCTACTACTTGGGGTGACTGCGACGGCGCCTGACTCTTCATGGAGACTGTCGCTCTTGTCGGTATGACAGTGTGAGCCGACGTCTGTTTTCTTGATAGCGTGTTACGTGGCGTCTACCACTTGGAGTGACTGCGACGGCGTCAAACCTCTGGGGGTGACTGCCGTGGCGTCTACTACTTGGGGTGACTGCGACGGCGCCTGATTCTTCATGGAGACTGTCGCTCTTGTCGGTATGACAGTGTGAGCCGACGTCTGTTTTCTGATAAAGACGGCCGCTCTTGTCGGTATGACAGTGTGAGTCGGCGTCTGCTGCTTCCTAGTCACTGCGGGAAGAACGGACATTTCGATGGAACTTGATGACTTTTCATTTAGGTAAAAACACGCGTCGGGGTGCCCACAGCTGTTTTGGACACCTCCGTCGCTACATAGAGTATTCCCAAGATTACCAGCGCCCTAATGGCCTATCAAAGGCACCACGTCCTAGTCAGCCGTTAGTTACATCCATGAGGTCGTCCTGTTGTAAGGATAGACTCTTCCCTTTTCTGATTTCTTTGCCACTTTGAGGGATTGCATGTTGCATCCTCTGGCGGCTATCTGGACGTTGACCATCTTGTCATTCTCGTCTTTGGAGACGATCTTATGCGCTTCCCCCCGGTCCGAGACATACATCAGTGTTAGGGCCCGGATGGACATTACTGCGTCAGCCTCGCTCAAGGTGATTCGGCCTATGAGGACATTGTAGGCGGACGAGCCGTCGATGACCACGAACTCAGCTAGGACGTTCTTGGCCGCATTCTTTTTGCCGAATGTCACCGGGAGTCTGATTGATCCCAGTGGTACCAGGCCGGCCCCAGAGAAGCTGTACAGTGGATTCGTGCAGGGGCTCAAGTCCTTGACTTTCAGGCCGAGGCTGAGGAAGCACTCCCGAACATGATGTTCGTGTACGCTTTGTGTCGATCGGGCACCTCTTGACCAGGTGGTTTGATATGTCCAAATTGACTACAAGTGGGTGTTTGTGAGGAGCGATGACTCCTTCGTAGTCCTTCCTTCCAATGGTTATATCGGGGGATGCTTGAAGCGAGGGGGGTTTGTGTTGGGCACAAAGTTGATGGCCTGATATAGCTCGTTCAGGTGCCGTTTATGCCCATGAGCGGACCCTCCATTCTCGTTGCCCCCGATGACAACATGGATCACTCCTATCCGTTCGAAGACGGATTTCTTACCTGAACTGTCGGTGTCAGCCTTTTGGCTTTTGGCAACGTACTTGCTGAGGCTCCCCTTCCGGATCAGCTCTTCGATGGCATTCTTCAGATGCGGCGATCGTTGGTTAAATGGCGGTGTGGCCGTGGTACTCACGATCGCTCGTGTCACCGTCGCTTTTTGGCTTGGGGGTCTCTCCCATTTCGGCCCTCGTCTTTGCTCGGGCGAAGACCTCGGCGGTGACATGACGAGAGGGGTTTTTTCACTATACCGCCTCTGGTAGTACGTTCCTGAACTCCACCCGGCGCCCGCCGAGTCCTGTTTCCTGGAAGATTTGTCCGACCGTGACCTATTGTTCTCACGGCGTCTTTCATCGGACCGTGACCCGTTGTTATCACGGCGTCTTTCATCCGGGTTGTCCTCCCGGTGACTCTTCTTTTCTGAGTGCTCGGCCTCGCTGGGGCCTACCCAGGTTTTGTGATAGTCTTCTACCTTGATGGCTTGATCAGCCAACTTTCTGGCGGCGTCCAGACCCAGGCCTCCGCACTTGATGAGCTCATTTTTTAATTCTCCCCTTGGGAGGCCTTTCATCAAAGCCGCCAATTCGGGATTAATTTCTCGAATCTTTGGACCATTCCGTCGAACCTCTTTACATAGCTTCGTAGGGTCTCTCCCCCTCTGTTTGATAGTTAGGAGGTCGACGTCTCCACGGCCCTCCTCTTGTGCAAGAGTATTGGGCCGGAAGGCGTCCCTTAGGTCGGCGTAATAGTATACCGAGCCGTCGGGGAGCCCCTTGTACCAACTTTGAGCCATCCCATGCAGAGTTGTTAGGAAAACTCGGCACCAGACCTCATCGGGCTGCTCCCATACCGACATGTAAGACTCGAAAGCCTCAGCGTGGTCGGCTGGATCACTATCTCCTTTGTATGATAGAGGTGGTAGCTTGAGCTTGGTTGGCACCTGGATCTCTAGGACGTAGGCGCTGAGGGGCTGTCTGACCACGTGTCGAACTATACGCGGCGACCGGCTCCTCGCATTCCTAATCCGGCTCCTCCCCTCGTTGCGGGAAGGACTCCTTCTTCGACTCGGACTTCTCCTCCAACTCTGCTGAGTCGGACTCCTCTGGCTCCTTTGGGGTAAGCCTCGTTCGTGCGGCGGGGACGCTGTCCTCCCATGAGTACGGGAAGGACTTAGGTCTACCGCGCCCACTTTGGGCTCCCCCGGCGACTTGGCTGGATCAGCTTCTCCTAGCGCTCCGTTCAAATTTCTCGGAGTCACATTTTGGGCCCTGGTCTCCTGGACAGTTTCCGCCGCTCTTGTCGGCGTGACAGTGTGAGCAGGCGTACTACTAATTAGGTCTAGGAGCATTTTCAGCTTTGCTACGTCAACCACGTGTCCCATGATGGTGACCTGGTTGGCTGGCAGCGGCGTGTCGGGTATTGATGGCATCCCGAACTCCGGTTGGATTACACCGCCGGTGGAGGGCTGTATGACTCCGGAGTTGTTGAAAGTGTCATCTTGGTAAAATGCGGTTTCGTCGGTTACGACTGCGTCTTGTTGTTTTGACATTTTCTTAGCTTTTTGGGTGGGTTTTTGTTGTTTTTTTTTTGTTTGGGAATGAATGTGACTAGCTTCTAGTGTCTATCCCCACAGACGGCGCCAATTGTTCCGGGCGTAATTCCGGAGCAGATATTCGTTACCACCCTTGGCTTGTAGAATAATGTCTTTGGTTTGATTCTTCTTGTCTTTATCGTTCCTCTCGGCCTCTCCTGCAACAATGGACAAACTGAGGGCTTGGCTTTGCGCCAAGCGTACTCACTCCGACGCTCAAGTCAGTAAACTTAAAGGATTAAGTTGTATGTTATTTAGAGCGATATATTGTAGAGAGATGAGGAAGATAATACCAGTTTTTTGTGTGATATTAGGTCAAGTTGTGGATTAGTTGGATCCTTTCCTCAATGAAGGTTGAGGAGTATTTATAGACTTTCACCTTTTGTCACGTAGTGGCCAAGTGGCCAAGTGGCTATCAGGTGGAAAGACCGTTGTACCCTCGGCCGATGGACCTATGGCAGGCTGGCCGAGGGTCTTGGATATGA
This sequence comes from Silene latifolia, assembly GCF_048544455.1. Classification (NCBI taxonomy): domain Eukaryota; kingdom Viridiplantae; phylum Streptophyta; class Magnoliopsida; order Caryophyllales; family Caryophyllaceae; genus Silene; species Silene latifolia. The sequence goes on from NW_027413701.1 coordinate 2,264,583, forward strand.
GTACGCGGATATGTGTGTCCCGGCTGGCTGGTTGCCTTGCCGAGACCCAAGTGACAGGCCGGTGGGATGCATCGGCTAGACTGTCTAAGTCGTTGACTTTGCTGTGGATATCTTTGACCTTGCTCAATGTGTTGACTTGGTCAGCGGTGCGAGAACATGCCCCATCAACTATATATATATATATATATATATATATATATATATATATATATATATATATATATATATATATATATATATATATAGTACCATTCCTTTTCTATATAGATCATCTATTATCATTCAGATATCTAGCTATGTCACTTCCGGAACATCCAAATTTCCTTACTCCATAGGAGTACCAACTGCCCAAACTTGTCATTTTCTTATTAATTGAAATATGTGAACCGATATGACTCTCACACTACATTTCATGTGTGGTTATTGTTCAGTTTGACAACTAATTTTCGTTACATCAACTTTCGATGACTAATTTATTGCTCGCTATACCTATAGGGCTATCTATCTATAATTAAATCATAGATTTCAATGTATAGAAATATCACATTTTGACAAGGTGACAAAGTGGTATCATAATACATCTTCATAACCAAATGAATACCATCATTTTTAATTCCATGAACCTCTATTTGATGTATTTCATATTGAAAATAAACCGCTGAACTTCAGGTCCAGTTGGGGATAACATACTTGTTTGTCTTTACCAACTTTTTCTTATCACTCTCCCCCTAAGGTGGTAAAAAATATAACCATCTTAGACCTTAATTTCTCATATATCACCGATGAAAATTTATATGAGAATTTTTGTATAATAACAAAATATTTCGGGGAGTAACATACAATGCAGTTGGATTTTAAATGTGCTGAATCACAATGCCCAATTCGTAGATCAACAATTTCGTATAATAACCAATCTCAGCAGTTTAGTGTCTTGCCTTTAATAAAATTTCTACACGAGAGAATTTCATCACTTATTTTCTTTAAGATAAACTTCAAATTTATCAATACAAGTATATATAATAGGAACTTGGATGACCTCAATTGTCACATATGAAGCATTTCATGTCAACTTTCTTAGTTTGCCCAAAATTCATGGCAATCTTTCATAAACGTTGACAGTGTCTCCATAATACACCGATCACACGCCACATATTTTTTAGTTGACTATATTCAGCATGCTAATCTTATGGTTAGCAATATTTATACCATAAAAATTAAAATTAAAATTTTCTATCAACCAAATAAATAATGATGTGACATAGGACATAACAGGTGTCTCATATATGTTGGCAAGACGTAGTGAATACCACCAATAAACATTAAACCGACATAGATAATAAAAAGATACAAACTCATCCATAAGATCACTTTATACCTTGCCTAGGAGCTGAAAAAACAAACATCGTATATTTAACCAATGATTAGCCAAAATCAAGTAAAGATTAAAAATTGCAATTATTTAAGATACTATGTTATGCGTTCAATGATTATAATTAGCCAATTATTGAATCTAATTTCCAAAATGGAATCAATCATGACAAAGATACCAAACAATCGAGGCACAAAATTGAAAACACAAAGTTGTACAGTAGCAAATAATGTAAAAGAAAACGCAACAGGTAACATGGTATTTTACCATTACATGACAAACAATTATGAGAGGGACAAGTTTTTTAATAGAACGCATCAGGTAACAATGGAATTACCATACATCCTAATATTCTAATAATATATACAATGCCCCTCAAACCATTTCCTTTACTCATATACGCATTAACACATGAAATTGTTAAAGAAAGTAGATTTACATAATAAACCATGTATCGTAAGCAACAATTTAACGTAAGTATACACGTGATTGGCTACATGCATGACCAATATAAAACGAAGCCTTGTTGGTTGGATGTTTTAATCTAAATCTAAATACTTCCTTCATTCAATCGTATATTATTTTTCCTTTTCTTATATCGAACTTTGTGTATCTGAGTGTCACATGAATTTTCACGAGATATTTTTTCCTTTAATAAGATATTTCTTTTATGAGATATTGTCATTTCTTTCAATCAACAAATTTTTGCTCAATAAGGCCACACCATTAAGCTCAGTTAAGGCTTCTTTACTTGGCTCATCAAATGCCACATTATTAGGCTCAATTTAGGCCGCAACATTAGGCTTATCATAATGTCATGTTCTCGATTTCTGTCACCGACAGAGCCTTTATGAGATGTCACATTCACTTCCAGGAATGGATCAAATTTTATATCTCATTATACTGTTCAACATCAAGTGAACAAGAATTAATTCGCAAATAAATTTGTCTTTAAAAACGACCGCTTTAAACTCATTTGCGGTTCAAAAACACAGTTGTGAACTTCTGGTCAATAGTATTTACACGTGGACTTCTCTGGCCACTTGCAGTTATACAATAAGAATATATTGTATTGATGAGACAATGTTAAATTATTACGCACCTTTAAACTTTGAACTTCTGGTCAAAGTTATAATATGGACATATCTGCTCATCTTTATAAAATAAATCTTATGAAGCTTCAGGTCCAAAATTATATGATATGTCCGTTTTTAAAACTTCTTGACCACATATATAAAACTTAGTGTCCAATAAAATACATAATGATAAAAATTTTATATATACACCATAAATATAATTATACGTAAATAAAAACTGTCAAATAAATATCATACTTGCAAAATTACAAGATTGCTTGCAAACGGACATGGTTTACTATGCTGATTTCGTTGACTTTAATGGCTGTTGTTCTTTATTTTTTTCTTTTCAATAATGCCGTGTTCACAATTGTTCTTACTTAATTTGCTTTATTTATGTGTAAATTAGATCATATCTTTGTACATCTCAATAAATAATTATGGAGTATAACGGAAATGTACCTTAATTAGCGGAATAAAATAATTTTAGATTTGATATGAACCTCCTTATTATCAGATCTAGTATGAACAAATTAAGACTATTTGTAATACCACTGTTTTCTAAGTCTGTTACTCGGCCGAATATGGCTTACTCAGCCGAGTAAGTGTGTTGTGTGTTTCTGGACAGTCTACTGCCCAGGAATACTCGGCCGAGTAGAGGATACTCGGTCGAGTATACTCTATAATCGACCGAGTATCCAGTCTGACGGGTATTAGTTCCGCGGTTTGACTTAGAAAGAATTAGAGTTATTTAAGACGCGATTTATAGTTTCTAATCATTTTAACAAACCTAAGCAAACAATGTAACTCTAATCCTCTCCAAATTTATCTCTCAAGTGCGTGGATCGTTCGTGAGTCTAGTTCATCTTTCCTTGCGTCGATTGTGTCGGTAAGCCTTTGATTTCATAAGTTCCATTGATTTCTCTTCTAGGGGTTTTGCCCTAATTTGTGATTTGGAGGAAAGGGGTTTTTGCATATGGTAATTGGAATTATGTAATTGTTCTTAGGTGGAGAATTCGTAGAGGAGCCTCTCGAGCTTGCGTGATTGTCTCATTGCAGTTTGTGTTAAGGTAGGGTTTTCCTACTCGGTCTACTGTTAATTTATTTAAGATTGTATTATGATTGTTGTACGATTGATATTGTGATTATCTGTTGTTGTTGGATTAGAGTTGGGTGTTGGAGTTGTGATGGTTGATGGTGATGTTCGCGAGGTGCATCCTCGGCTGAGTGGAGTCACTTGCGGGAGTGGCTTCACGCCCTATTTTTGCCCTCTGTGGAACCCGCCATAGGAGGGGATGTACACATTAATGAATAGGGTTATCGCGGGGCTTAGGTGGGTACGACTGCACTCCCCCACTGGCAGGGCTACATACTTTAGTGTGTAGTCAGTTACATGTTGTGATTGGGAGTTGGAGGTGGATGATGATCAGCTGTTTATCTTTTCATAATTGTCTTATGTTGATTATGCAGTAAACTGACTCGTTGTTGTTTTGTAAATCTGTGGTGATCCATTCGGGGATGGTGAGAAGATTGTAACAGGTGATGATGATCATTAGCTTTGGGGCGAGATGGGGAGTCATCACTCGAGTCTAGCTTCCGATGTCATGAGATTTATCATTCAGTTTTAGTTGTTGAACATTAGTAACCTTTATTTTGGTTTTGGATTTTGGAACATGTAAACATTAATCAGTTATACTTTAATAATTGTTGTTTTGGAATGGTAACTTTGATATACTAACCTCGGGAAACCGAGATGGTGAAGGTCTCTCATGCTAGGGTAGTCCTGGTAAGGCACCTTGGTATATATGTGAGAGTGTCACACTATTAATTCCTCTTCACTCAGTTGGTCAAGACTCGTGCTGATAACGTGTTGTTAAATAAAGATAGTAGAGAATTATAGAGAGAAGTTAGAGAGAAAATAAGGGAGACATAATTGTATTCTTATTGCATTAGGAGGGGGTATATATACACATACAATACGGGTAGAGTTTTCATAAAATAATATACTCTAAAATATTCTAAGATATGGACATCTATATAATAATATTTCATAACAAGAGGCAAATTTTCCATACTATTATTGTGAGCTTTGTTTTCTGTAAATACTTCAATCCAGGGGCGTTTTTGGTGGAGTTCATGGGGTGCAATTGAACCTCATTGATCTTTAGGAACAAATATTATGAAAGACAAGTAGGAGCATAAACTTGAGAGTGGACTAGTGGTTAGAGTATGACTACATGAATCAGTGTTTATGACTTCGAATCTCATCGTGGATAAGTTTTTGCTCTCCTCTTAGTAGCCTCGTTTGAAGCCTCCGACATTAAATATTGTGAGTTAAATTCAATTAATGTCTAAGCTTCTATTTTTCAAGGGAAAATATACAGAATGTACTAGTTAAAGTTTTCTTGTGGTTTTTAAAAATAAAAATTAAAGGCTGAGACAGTCTATCTTTATACAATTTTTATTGTTACGAAATTAGTTTTCATGAGAAATTTAATCTTACAATTTTTATCAAATAGATATTTGTATAAACACGTTAGTATTACCGGTATAATGAATATTGTATCGTTGAAAAAAAATTGTTTATAAACTTGAACCCCCATTGTTAAGGAAATATGAGGGGAACGATAATCTATTAGCTTTGGTTTGAATGGCCTTATATAGTTACATCATACGATAACAATATCCCGCAAATTAGGCTAGGATATCGCTATGACTACCATAATAATAGCAACAATAAGATTACAGAATAATATAAATCATATATTCCTAATACCCCCCTCAAGCTGGAGAATGGAGATCAAGAGTGCCCAACTTGCGAAGAAGAGTAAGAAATTGTGAGGCGCCCAATGCTTTGGTAAGAATTTTTGCGAGTTGATCTTTAGTAGAGACATGTGATGTAACGATAAGGCCCTCGGTAATGGCATCGCGCACGAAATGACAGTCAATTTCAATGTGTTTCGTGCGCTCATGAAAGACCGGATTACTTGCAAGTTGAAGGGCGGATTGGCTATCGGAGAAAACGGCCATAGGCCGAGACAATGTAACCCCGAGAGCTGTAAGGAGCTCTTTCAACCACTTCAATTCGCTAACAATATTTGCCATAGAACGATATTCAGCCTCCGCGGATGACAAAGAGACTATGTGTTGTTTGCGGGTCTTCCACGAAATAGGGGAGCCACCTAAAAAAATATACCACCCTGTAACGGACCATCGGGACAGCGAGCAAGCACCCCAATCGGAGTCACACCAGCCGGTAATGGTGAAGTCACTATCGGCCCGTAGCAAAATTCCTTGACCCAGACTGCTCTTGAGATAGCGAACGACGCGTAATGCGCCATCTATATGCTCAGCATGAGGACGATGCATGAAGCGCGAGAGAATGTGAACGGCATAAGATAAGTCGGTACGAGTGACCGAGAGATAAACTAACCGACCCACGAGACGGCGATAGGATTCGGCATCCTGGAGAAGCTCACCAGTAGGCTCATCTAACTTGTGGTGTTGCTCGATCGGTGTAGTAGCGGGTTTGGACCCAAGTAATCCCGTTTCGGAGATAATGTCAAGAGCATATTTGCGCTGAGAGACATAAATACCCTCAGTGCTGTGAGATACCTCAAGCCCCAAAAAATACTTCAACACTCCCTGATCCTTCATATGAAAACAAGTCCCCAAATATTCCTTAAATTTTACAACAGCGGAAGAATCATTACCAGCAATGACTAAGTCGTCAACATAAATAAGAATGAATAGATGAACTTCGCCTTGCAGGTAAGAAAATAATGAATAGTCGGAGTAAGACTGGGTGAAACCATAAGATTGAGAGCAGAAGTGAGTTTAGCAAACCAGCATCATGGAGCTTGTCGAAGGCCATAAAGTGACTTCTTGAGACGACAAAACTTACCTTCCTTACCTCGACTGAAACCAGGGGCAAGCGCATATAAACTTCTTCAGCCAAATCGTCGTGTAAAAAGGCATTATGAACATCCATCTGGTGTAGCTCCCATTTATTAATAGCTGCAACAGCGAGAAAGGCACGAATTGTACCCATTTTGACGACCTGAGGATGACTTTGGAGAACTAGGTGTGCTTGAGGACGGGGACGAACTGTTGACGGTGTCGAGCACATAACCGCTCAGACGGGAATTAGGAAATTTTAACTGGCGCCCTCTACCCATTTCGGCAGCTGAGGAAGTGGAGGAAGCAGCTGTGGTGTCGATTGTATCAGTAGCAGAAGACGGGTTAGTGGCGGTAGTGGCTGAACCCGTACCCGTGACATCTGCGGGAATGACTACGGAGTCATCCGACCCATTAAAAGGCTCATCGGTGAGAGGCGGAGCACTGGCCGAACCGGTTTCGGGGTGGGTCGAAGGAGCATCATCAGTAAATGGAAAAATACCTTCATGAAAAATGACATCACGCGACACATAGAAAGTCTTGGTATCGAGGTCATAGAGCTTCCAACCTTTCTTATTACTCGGATAGCCAACGAAAATACTTTTCCGACTCCGTTTCTCAAATTTGTCGCCATTGGTGTTTTGATTGTGGGCATAAGCTAAGCACCCGAAAATTCGCAAATTGTCATATGAAGGGGCAACACCATAAAGGCACTCATACGGTGTCAAATTATTTAGCAAGTGAGACGGTGTCCTATTAATCAAATAGGCAGCAGATAAGGCACATTCGCCCCAAAACATTTTAGGTAAATTAGCTTGGAAACAAAGGGCCCGGGCGACATTCAAAACATGACGATGTTTACGTTCGACCCGCCTATTTTGCTGTGGTGTACCGACACATGAAGTTTCAAATTTAATGCCATGTTGGAAAAAATAACTAGCCATGCTATGGAATTCTGTGCCATTATCACTCCGAACATTTTTAAGAGACTTGGAAAATTGAGTTTGAACCATATGAATAAAACTCATGAACATGTCGGTGACCTCAGTTTTATCAAGTAATAAATAGACCCATGTTGCACGAGAGTAGTCATCCAATATTGTCAAAAATATTTTGGACCACATGAGGAAGCAATACGATATGGCCCCCAAAGGTCACAATGAATTAATTCAAAGAAATCCGATGCACGCTTATTATTCAAAACAAAACTGTCACGATGTTGTTTAGCCAAATGACAGGCATCACAAACTGTATCTTTATTAGAAATTAAACTACTAAAAGAGGGAATAGTCTTGACCACTTTTTGTGACGGATGCCCAAGGCGCCTATGCCAAAGATCAAAAGTCTCCTTTCCCGACACCGTTTGAACCGCTAGTGGTTTCTCCTCCGCTTTAATCCAAAACAGTCCGTCCTGTAGCTCACCTGCTCCAATCGTCCTTCTCGAAGAAGGGTCCTGAATGAGACAGGAAGTCTTAGCAAATGTAAAGGACACATTAGCATCCAAAATAAGTTGAGAAAAAGATATCAAATTGCATGTTAAATTAGGAACAAATAAAACACAGCCGAGAGTAAGAGACTCGTTAATATAAACCGAGCCCATTACGGAGGACACGACTTGTTGGCCGTTAGGAAGCCCAACAGTTCGTCCCGTTATTTGTGTCTGATTCTCCAAAAGCGATAAAGTACCAGTAACATGATTCGAGGCTCCCGTATCAATTATCCAACTACACATACCGCTTAGACGATCTGAGGCAAGCAAAGAATGAGCAGATGCATTAGTTATGACCGAATTCGCATGGACAACCGATTCAGCATTGGAACCGGTAATATTCGAACCCAAGGAACCCGAGCTTCCACCTTGTGACGAACTCGAGCCGCGAGCCTGTCTAGCCCTATACCGATTGTATTCAGCCAGAGTTTGGGGTCTATCCCCCCACCAGTCTGGGAAACGCATAGTTTTAAAGAAGCACTTCGAGATTTCATGGCCACGGGTTTCACAGGACGAGCAAAACAGTGCACGTCTTTCAGTCCGCTCTTTGTCGCGAAGGGAACGCGTGAGGGGTAGCAAAGATGGCGACCTTAGACACATTGGGTTGTGTCTCAAGGCGCAAGCGTTCCTCTTGAAGAACGAGATTATAAGCACGACTAAGTGCGGGTAAGGGGTCCAATTGCAATTGAGAGGAGCGGATATTACCGCAAAGTGTATGATCGAGACCCATAAAGAATTGGTGCAGTCGCTCATTGTCCTGACGTTGAATAGCAGAAGGGTTGATGTTGCACTCACACTTACCACAGCGACAAGTAAACGGCGGCTTGTGTTTAGCAATAGCGTCCCAGAGCATCTTTAATTTACCGAAATATGTGGTGACATCCATTCCTTTTGTTTGAGTGCAATTATTTAACTGAGTTTTAAGACTATGAATCATCGTACCATCGACAACGGCGTATTGAGCCTTAATTTCCGACCACAAAACAGACGCGTAGTCGGGGTAGGAGATGTTATCGAGCAGCGTGGGATCAATCATATTTCGTATCCACTGAACGAGGGTACAATTAACAACGACCCAATTGTCGAGTTCGAATGCATCGGAGGGTTTCTTGATAGTACCATCGATGAATCCGAACTTGCGGCGAGCTTTTAGTGAAAAAGTCATGGAACGTTGCCAATCGTCGTAATTGTCACGACAAAGAACGATATTTGAAATTTTTGCACCCGGAACGTCATATGAACCGAGATAGTAAGGGCTAAGAGGATCGATTTTTTGTGTAAGGGAAGTGTCGACTTCGCCAGACATGGCGGCGTAGCGTAAGATTTTCGTGGTGGCTGATTAATTAGGGTAAAAAAAACAGTAAGTGGATTATACATCCGATGTACTACCACAAGTTTTATACTTTCTGAGCATTATAATAAAGTTTTTGAGCTTTGTTTTAAAAATTATGAGTCTTACTATAAAGTTTTTGAGTTCATTCACTACAACATTAAGCACAAAAAAATTACAATAAAACTCAAAAATATTACATACAAACTTACTTAAATTTGAGTTTTGACGGAAAAAAAAATTAAAATCTAACTTATAAATTTTAATAAACTCAGAAAAAATACACATATGCTCAAAAACAAATAAAGTTTGAGGTAATAAACTCAGAAAAAATACAAAAATGCTCAAAAACAAGTAAAACCTGAGGTAATACATCTGATGTATGTTCCTTTTTCTCTAAAAAAAATGATGAAAAGAGAGAGATCCATGATACCATGTTAAGGAAATATGAGGGGAATGATAATCTATTAGCTTTGGCTTGAATGACCTTATATAGTTACATCATACGATAACAATATCCCGCAAATAGTTAGTCTTGCTGAAGACGGGTCGGAGCAAGTGACGGGTAATGTCACTCACAAAACGGATAGGGGGGACAAGGTGGGGCACCCCATGTGCTTTCCTCTCTCCTCTATTTGGATCATTTGTGAGAGGAAATGGTATCCGTCACTCCAAAGTGACGGATACGTACTGTCTTCAATGAGATTTTGTGTCCCGCAAATTAGGCTAGGATATCGCTATGACTACCATAATAATAGCAACAATAAGATTACAGAATAATATAAAACATATATTCCTAATACCCATACATGAAGTCCTAGAAACGCCACTGATTCAATCAAAGAATAAACTCATTTGAAACCCAAGATATTTGTACAGTATACTGCGCAAAGATTAAGCCCATTATATGTTGTAAAGATATTTATTTGTACAGTTCTTTTACTTGAGGTAATTCTTACACACTTACATAATCCAAATATCCAATCATACAGCATGTCCATCTATCTATGCATTAAGAAAACAAAGAACTTGGCACAATGGATGGAAAATTCCAGTAATTGACTTTCAAACAATAGACGAGAATCTTGCCAACTTAAGAGAGGTAGCGAGGAGTGAAGTGTGTGTGTGTGTGTGTGGGGGGAGGGGGGGGGGCTGCTTCCGGATTCTTTGGTGTGAAGACAGGTTATTAAAGGCTAGCATAGTTGCATTATAGGAATGAGTACAGGATCCCGAGGGAAAAGAGGAGTCGAACAAGTCGATTTAAGTTGATTAATACTCAAACTCTACTGCATTTCAAGACAGCAGTCTTTTGAAGCCCTTGGAAGCATCAACAGTTCCTGACTGATCTTCAAATCAAAATCGTCGTCATCATAAGGTGTATGAAGGATCAACCTCTTCAGAACACTCGCGTTTTTAAGAAGATGCCCTGTGAGTGACAGCGAACCCTTATGTGTACAAAACTCGTGCACTTCAATCACTTGGGCCTGACATGAAAAAGGATCCAAAGGTATATCTGAAGGTGACAGTGAGTCACAGTAGCAGTCATCGTCCTCCTCACAGTAGTGATTTGGGCAAGAGCAACAACGAAAGCCCTGGAAAATAATATTCATAAAGTGAGAATAATACCTGAATAGGAAAACAGAAACAATCTGTTTTACACAAATTTCTAAAGCGGTCACACCATACGAATTTGGGATAGGTTTGAATTGATGTTCACCTTTTCAAAAATGAGAGTTTCAAGTTGAGGAGATTTGTCAAGCAAACTTGTCACATATTCCCATGCCGTATAAGGAAAGTTATCAAGTTCTAATCTTGTCAGGTTACTGAAATCAGGCATTTGCTCATCGTCATCTAGCTTAAGAAGAACCTGTACCATGAACAAGATATTAGTAATATACACATCTACCGAGTAAATGAGTAATATGTGGATAATACATACGAAGTACTCGTATATGTATATACCTCTACTGAGTCCATTTCAAAACATAATTCCGTGACTTTATAGGCAGCGGCTTTTAGAAGTTCACGTTCATACTCGACTGAATCTTCATTAGTGTCAGACTCATCATCATCATATGCACTGCACTTGAAAATTAGCCTTGCCTTGATAAAAGAGCCGGAGGACTTCCAAGACGGAACAATTTTCACACCAATATTTGAACTGTAAGATAAATATGCGAGATGAGGGGCGTCAATCTCAAATGTACCAAACGAATAAGAGCAACGTTCTATTGTAAGAACTCTGAGTAATCCACCATGATAAATAACATGACCGTCACTATCACAGTCACAAGCTTTGAGAGTCAGTTCTTCAAGCAATTCACAACTTGAAAACAATCTTTCCATCGAATCAAAATCAGTGAACATGATGCGATCCAGATGAAGGATCTTCAGTTTTGGCAACCAGGCCGATAGAGGAATTTCAAATTTGTTGTATCCGTGACCTATCATTTTCAATTTCAAAAGTGTTTCACACGAGAAGAAGCCATCAGGCACACAATGAACGCTGTCAGGAGGCTCGTAATGCAGCTCTTGAACATCCTTTCGTAGCGCAATACTAAGCCATCGATTCAAATCTGAATTATCCTCGTCTCGACAAAGTAGGCTAAATTTCTTGATGGGTGAGATTTGGTGCAACTCCAAAGTTTTATTAACAAAATCCTTAAACCTTTGAGTTGCTTCTATTCTCTCATTTTCTTCCACATAATGAAAACATGGTGCGTCATCAAAAGAAAGACAAGACGTTAATGTAAAAAGGTATCGCCATCTGGTTGATAAAATGCTTGTGCTCACAGCACCCTTTGTTGGCAGAAAAGAAAGTATGTGACCAAGAAGTTCATCAGGTAAACTGCTGATCTTATCCCAACAATCCCCACTTATTGGATCTTCTACATGTTTACCAAGTTTCGTCGTTGTCCTCATGGTCACTACAGGACTCTACCTGTAATGTAATGTAATGCAGATTGAATTGAGGGATAACCAAGCTCGTAATGTACATTAACGTTTAGAGAACCGCTAGATGGAGGGTTTATTACTCATTCTCTACACGAAACATCCCTTTCACTAAAGTCGAGATCATGTGTCACACCCTTTTCTCTTACGAGATACTCCCCCCGTCCCGGTCATTTGTTTACCTTTGGTTTTGGCACAAAGATTAAGGAAAGAGAAGTGGAATAATTATTGGATGTCAAGTGGACCAAATTGAAGGTAGAGGATCAAGTTACTCATCAAATGCATTACTAAAATAAAAAAGTAAACAATTGACTAAAACACCCAAATATGGAATAGGTAAACAATTGATCGGGGACGGAGGAAATATAATTTATCACTTAGATATTTATTTGAGGAATGATGCACAAAATGAATAACAGGATCTTAATAACATTGCCATCCGCCAACTTTAGACTTTTGCGATACAGTATGAATTAAACAAATAAGTCAATAACTAATTCACAGTCTATTGCTAAGCAACCCATATGGTGATATGGATCAATTAAACTTCCAGAGGATTGAATAATATTCAACAATAAAAAGACATAAACAAAATGAAAAATGTTGCTCTTTTGGTCCTAATAATTTGTTTTAACTTTGAATAAAATACCCTTAAAAAGGTAACAAATGATCGAGAGTCGAGACGAAGGGCGGAACATGGATGTTACCTGCATATATACGTAGAGAAGGTGGCTTCAGTATTGAGATTGAGATCCCTCTTCCTCCTTGATTCTTATGATGTTTGACCAAAACACTGATTGCATTATATGGAGAATAGTCAGGACTCAGGATACATACCAATTACCATGAGTCCATGATGCTCCTTTAATTGGCACATGCATAACATGCATTGCTGTCGTTGACTTTTATAAAATTAATTCCTTTAATACTAAACTTCATTTTCTACCTCCGTTCCCATCATTTACTTATCTTTGGTTTTGACATAAAGACAACAAAATAATAAGAGTAGACTAATTATTATTGGATGACAAACGAATCACATTGAGCGTTTCTCATCAAAGTATCAAATTACTCATCAAGTTACTCATAAAATAGAAAGATAAATAAGGTAACTAATTGACAGAGGCAACCAAAAATGAAATAGATAAACAATTGTGCGGAACGGGAGGAGTAATATAGAAAGATCGAAGAAATAGAAAAGGAAGACGAAAAAGAAAATTATGGTCGATCAACCAAGTCAAACACATGAATAGTTGGAAAAAATCATTAACCGAGACAGTTATCGTGTATAAATACGCTACTCGTACTATTTACATGAAATGAGGCTATGAGAAAATGTGAGTCGGATTATAATTGGTAATTATGTGAGTCAGATTATACTTCGTATAGGTCTTGACACGGTAACACAGATTATGATGGGAAAGAATAAGCACACAACAAGAGGTAGAAAGTAAAACCTAAATCACAATTATAAATAGTTAGTTCAAGCTACTCAGGGGATATAGCAAGCCTATATAAAAGAAAGACGGGTTCTTTTCTGCAGCGACAGGTTACTAAGGCTAGCCTAGTTGCATTACGCGAAATGACTTCAGTATTCATCATCAAGTACCTGTGGTGCATAATAATTTAATCAATAAAATTACACGAGATAAGGCACGGGGCTTCGTAAGGCCAGGCGATGAATGGTGCTTCAAGTGTCGCTAGTTAAACAGTTGATGTGGTTATTTCAATTCTATAGTACAGTTTGTTGAAGGCTTAGGTAACATCAGCAATTCCTTCAACACTCGTGATTCTGTCTCCGTCTTCATATACCTATATTTGTATATGTTGAGTTTATGGATTCAAGTACCTAAGAGGAGGATGAAGTGAATTAGGTACTATTTAAAAATTTGGGTTATTTAATGCGAATACTCTATACTATTAGGATGCTTCTCAAAATACTCTATGCTATAAATTAACTACCAATATAACCAACTATAACACCCTTTCCCATCTTATAGAATTGCTCCCTTTTTAACCTGAAGCAGCAGGTAAAATATTAGGTGAGACCCACTTTCTTCCTTATTCCCAACTTCATCTTCATCTCCTTCCCCTTCCCCTTCCAATAATAAGGTATACCTGCAATTTTTTCAATTCAAATTCTCTCTCTCTCCCCTCTCACCCTCTTCTGTCTTCTTTTATATTCCTCCATTATCCAACAAAAAAGCGCTTCAGTCTTAAATCAACATCAGCTACTTCATCTTTTATTCAATTTATTCCCAACTTCATCTCCTAATAAACATTAACTTACTTTAGTCTTATAGATTAGTCAACCCAAAAGCTCATAGTTATCGCAACTACGCATCAAATGTGCATCAGATCTAACAGAGGAAGAAAGTTAATTGAATAATAGAAAATGTAACCATTAAAAGAATGATTGGGCAATTGAACAAAGTAGCAGATTAATTAACACACAATGACAAGCTGTCAAGCTCTACAAAAAGAATAAGACGAAAGACAATGCACCACTGGTTTGCAATAGCAAGACACAATGTTACTAAGAAGTGTCGATGCCTTTTGAATAATTGAATCAATGATTCGCAAAACATCAGTCATCTGTGGGTTAATTTCTTCAAACACCATGTCTTTCTCAACTACTGTAGCAGTTTAAACTTTTTTGCTGAATAATACGGTTTCCATACTGATCGGCACTTTAATGGCGTCTTGGAGAATGAGGTAGCATCATCAATGGTGTTAGAAAAATAAGGTTAAAAATAAGGTAGAATGAATGAAGTCAGAAAAAGAAGGGTAAAAGATGATAAAACCGGTGGAACAGGTAACCCTTCCACCCGTTTCATTCAATGGGAAGGGGGTGATAGTTGGTTATATTGGTAGTTAATTTAAAGTACGTAGTATTTTGAGAAGCACCCTAATAGTTTAGAGTATTCCTATTAAATAACCCTAAAAATTTTAACTTCAACTTTATTAATTTAAAGTGAGTTGTAGGATGATAAAAGACATGAGAATACTTCGAATAATATAGAGAGATTAAACGAGTATTAAAATGAATGTTTGCTGAAGTATGAAAGAAGCAATCGTTTCGATTTAGTATTATATTTGTCTCGATTTATAGATGCATGGCAGACCAAATGTGAAGATATGAGGAATCTGTTATTTGAAAGTTAAGCAAAGCAAAGCAAACGAAATAAAGAGCAGCGGAATAAAACAAAGAAAATCAAACACGAGATTTTTGAATTGGTTCGGCAAGAACTCAAATGCCTACTCCAATCTACTGTTTATTGATTAATTTTAGTGATCTACTCCGACTACTAAAAACCCGTACAATAAAAAGACAACAACCTACTCCGGTTGTGACACAAGTTCAAGAACTACTCCGTTCTAGAACAAGCCAACTCGCAACCTACTCCGGTTGCCAAAGAGTTGAAGACTACTCCGTCCTAAACTCTACACACAAACTTAGAATGTTATAAGGATCAAGTTTCCACTAACTTATTCTTAAAAAAGAATTGAGATAGACAACTTTTACAAGATCAACAATTCATAAGTGAGAGAGTCTAGTATGTTAAAGTAACAGTAGCCATGATTGTAACACTTGAAGACTTTTAAAAGTTTTGCAAAGTAAAGACTCGGTTTTTAAGCTTTTGAAAAACAATTTGCAAACTTAGATTAAATCTCAGGAAAAAGTCTTAGAGTTTTGAGAGAATGAGGCACGCCTTTTATAGAGAGGATGAGCAAGGGGGTTGTTAGGGTTTTGAGGGTCAAAGACCATCACATGTGATGAGTCTCACCAACTTTCCAAACTTGCACAAAAGAGGGTTCTTATTCAAAAGGCAAATGAGAGAAAGAGTGTTTGAAATTATCCAAAAGAGATCATACAATTTCAGAAAACAAAGAAGGGAAAACAAGTCACATGATGACAAGCTTTCACAAAAATGGCAAAAAGCAATCTCTATTTTATGAAAGACAAAAGGGTCAAATTTGCACAAAGAGGAAACAATTTGAAATGATAATTATTCAAACCACTTTTTCTAGAAGGCCAAATCCTTGTAAAAATCTGAAAGTTATCTTTCAAAATATAAGACACTAAATGACTTTTGAAAGATAAGAAAGTGTTCAAGTGTTACGAATTGAGGCAACAGTCCAGGCTGCTGTTACTTGTGAAAGTAACAGTGGTCTTGACTGTTTCTATTACTTTAAAATACTTAACTTTCTAACTTGTACATTAGATGACGCCTAGGACTCAATACAATTGGGTGATCACTGATTCAACACTTCTTAATCCAAGCTTGATTTAACCATAAATCCTGAAAAGGTAAACTAAGAAGGCACACATTAAATGGGCATGTTATCATCAATCAAAGGAACCCAACAAATTCCCCCTTTGATGATGACAAGCCCTAAAACGAATGTAAACACCTTATTTCAAGATTTTAATCAAGCAAGATCATATGAGAGAAGGGACTATATTACCTTATAGAGCAAGAACTTAGATCAAACTTACCATGACAAGTTTACATTGCCCCAAAACAAGAGCAAAAGATGTGAAGGTTAGGCCTAGTTTATGGGTTAACCAATATGCAAAGAGATTAAGAGCATGAGTTTACCTTTTCCCCCTCTTGACATCATCAAAAAAGGGCAGGGATGTCAAAAGCATTCAAGAGCAAACACACATAAGAAAACACAAAAGACACACATAAGCGTGACAAGATAACAAGGTCAACACAAACATACGGTTTAACATAGTCTAACCATAGTTCACCACGGCTAAAAGTAGTTTAACATACACCACCAAGCAAAATATTAAGAGTGAAAAAAGTTTGAAAAAGGGCGCAACAAGGTGGGACAAAAGCAAGGATAATATGGGAAGGGGAGTATGTTTAAGGGGAGGAGGCTTGGTCACCATCCGACTCTTCACCCAAGGGATCCTCGTCCAACGGGTCAGTTACACCATCGTCACCGTGCTCCTTGGTTGAGACAAGAGTGGAAATGATATCCACTTCTCCATGTGGACAGCGAGGGGCCCACGGGGGCGCTTGGGAGGAAAAGAGAAACAAGCGTTTGCATTTTTGTATGGAGTCGCCACCAATTTTTATGGGAAATTGGAACCGTTCGAATACCTCGTGTCATGTCAAGACACAAAGTAAAGACATGAACACTAAGCAATCGTTACCCTTAGCATTCTATGTCTAGAATGACTCTCGTGGATGCCAATGAACACGGGTGTTCACAGATATCTGGAGTAAGGGGTGAGGGTACGTATTAGGAAGCTCTTTTGATCGAACACCTAATCCCCCCCGCCTCGATAGCGGCCTCTACTAATGATTAGGGAAGTTATTCGTACTTGATATATCGTCGGCTATATGCATGCAATGCAACATCCAAGTTTTAATCCTAGCATGTGAGAATTAATACTAAGTCGGTGAAACACGTAATTAGCAAACAATTGGGTCGAAGTAGGATTTAATGTTCAATTACATGTGAAAACATACAAACAATAAAAGAAATACAATAATTATGAATTACAATAATGAAAATTACATTAATTACAAAGGAATAGGCGATTTATGTCGAAAATACCTTTAAAACGGATAATTTGAGAAAAAGAATAAAAGAATAAATTAACGACCAGAACAGAAGGTGATAATACGAATAATAGTCAATTAATACGTAAACTAATTATATTAGGTCAAGGCAAAAACGGAGTTCAGGGACAGAATTCAACCCGGAACAGGCGCAGCAGAGCTGCGTCCTTTGGAATAGGCGCAGCAGACGCTGCGTCTGTTCCAGACCTGAATTCTGGCTGTGAAGCCGGAATTGCGTGTTGTTAATGCTCGTTGGTGAATTTAATGATTGATTAAAATTATTTACTCGGATGGAAATGATTAATAGGTTATTTACATGTGATTAAGGGTCATAAAACAACAAAACATGGATGAGACGGAATTAAACGAATTAATATAAGATGGATTAATTACAGGAGTGAAAGATATTAACAAACTAAACAAATTAAATCAATTGATTAAGTTAAATACAACGGATTAATGACGAATATGTGATAAATATGACAAAGGACAGATGAAAACTATATCAAAGACGAATTCCAGAAACCCAATATTGATGAATTGAATCTCTATAACCCGGAATTGAATTTAATGACGAAAACCCGCAAATATTGGTTATAAGGGATCTAAGTCGGATTTGTGATGATTTAAAACATGTTAATGATGAATAATAAATATACATGTGAATTATATGTTATTATGATGAAGAATTAACAAACAAACGAAACAAATAAAAGAACTTTGACGAACAACAGAGGACGAACGAAGAAGAAAGGAAGCAGGAACTGCGGCAGCCTCACGAAGAGGCGCAGCAGGTACTGCGCTCCTTCGAAGAGCGCGCGATTCTTTGCGTCCTTTCTCGACTTGATTTATCTGGAAATCCGTAAAAAGAGGTTTTAAAACATGGTTTTAGAAATCGGTTTTAATGGTATTTTCGACATAAACCTTACAATTGATGATACAATAAATAAAAGAGAGATTACACCCTCAGACTTACATGTTGACGAAACGAGAAGGACTAAGATATCGATTAGTGATGCTCGACGCGAATGCAAAGAAAGTGCCCTCGTAAGAGGAAAACGATTAGATTAATTAAGTTGATTAGTTGTGGAGTTGGTCAAATTGGTCGGTCATGCAAACGAGGCTGGTACTCAGAAGGATCCGAGCTTACGTGGTCGAATGTTCAAGCACGTAGACGCCAAAAAGTAAGAACAAAGTCTAGAATGCAAAGGGAGAAGAGAAGGGCGGACACTCGCGTCAGAAATATGAGGAGCGAAGGCTCCTATTTATACTAATCACGTGGAGGAATTAGGGTTTCGGAAACTCTTTGGAAGTGAATCTCGGAAAGATATGAAAAAGATACGAAATACGCGAGAAAAGGGCTCTGGGAAGAGGCGCAAAGAAGAACCGCGTCTCTTGGAAGAGGCGCAGCACCTGTTGCGTCTGTTCCCAAGGGGTTTCCTCCTGCGGAAGAAAGATTTCCGTGTTTGAGTTATGGTAGGACGGAAATAATTCGGTTTTCCTTAATATCTTATGTGAATATTACGGGAAATTGTTTACCAAAAGATAAAATTTATGAAATATGGAATAGAAATATCCGGAACATTCCAGAACATTCTGACTCGGGATTTAACGGTTATCAGAAAATGAAGACGGTTTTAGGCCCGGACTCCAAATGTACTCTAATTACTGTCAAAACGACCGTATCGGCACGTAGATGACAACTAAGAGGTAGATATTAATATTTGAGCAATCACTTGACGATAATCTTACGAATTGTCACAAATCGTTCCGCGTACCAAACATGCGGCCCAATCATCACCGGGTGGTTTGCGAGAGGTGCAGAAATGAGGTATCTACAGAGCCCCCACTTTGACTGAGGCTTGGACAAGGCGAAAGTCAAAGTATAGCCATCAGGTCAATCGAAGATTACAACCTGAAGACTATGGCGACGCGAGGCGGCTCAAGGGGTCTGAACCAAGGACCTGTCGTCGGGAACATTTTAGAGTCTGCCGACTATCGGGGAGGGTCGTTTAAAGTCCATTAGACTACGTAAGGAAGCTCGCCAGCCATAAGAAGAGATCATACCTGAGACTTCTTCTCGAGATGCTTCCGGGGTGCATAGGAGCTAAGGGTAAGCGTAGGAGCTAGGGTTAGGACCTAAAGGATATGTAAAGGATTGTGCTAGGGTGTGGGACCCTAAAGGAAGCATTGATGGGAAGGAGGCCAAATACTTAAGGGTAACTAAAGCTTGGGTATAGGAACTCTATTGGTTTGGGAACTTCTGGAGAACGACCCCTTTGTCGAACTCCGCGAGGAAACACGAAATATTGTGAGTAGCATGACACAGGCGGGAGCTGCTGAGAGAAAACTGCTTGGGCAGATGTTAATCCTCACGTCTTGAGAGGGACAATACGTCCGCTTACTCTCGCTGGAGACATGATTGGGAATTATTCTTCTTGTCATGAGAGGGAAAGTATATCCGCTTACTCTCGCTGGAGACATAATGAAGATGTGTCGAATTCTGTGAAGGAATAAATGCTCGTTGCGACAGGCAAAAGGTTTTGGAAGGAATAAATAACGTGCGACAGTCTGCTGCTGGCTTGGAAATGCGGGCCGGAACGAAAGAAAATCGTTAAACGGACCAAAAGGATAAAATAGCATCGGGGAAGAGGCGCACCAAAGATGGGCCCACAAATAACGAATTCATAACGAATTTTTGAAAATCCGTATGGAGGGAACACAAAGAAGAGGCGCAGCAAGAGCTGCGTCTCTTGGAAGAGGCGCAGCAAGAGCTGCGTCTCTTGGAAGAGGCGCAGCGCCTGCTGCGTCTATTCCCCAAAGTGTTATTTCTGCGTAAAAACGCGATAATCAGAGGTTTATGTTCATTATTTCGAAACACAAATCACGCAATTTCTCTCTCAAATCTTCACCATTCCCGCCAAGGTTTGATCCAAAAGCTTGCATTAATCATGACTAATCGAGGTATGTGTCTCATTCTTGCATTAATCGTCTACATTTACTCAATTTTGAGCCGAAAAAATTAGGGTTTATGACCCATTTGATCGGAATTTTGGGGCTTTTCCCCCAAACGCATTTGCCTTGTCAAATTGACATTAGAAATGGATTATAGGTAATATTAGGAACATAACCATGTATTTGTCTCGAATTTTTGTCGAGTTTTGAGCCTTTGAGTGAAATTTGAGACGGTTCCACAGCTAAACCGTAAATTGCTTCGAAAATAGCCTTAGGATTGCCCATTTGCGATGAAGCTTGATATTTGGGATCCTCGAATGATGGGTAAACTTTCTACCATCTCGGAATTTTGGTTTGTGACAGCTTTTTCAGGACACTTTTCCAGGGCATAACCGCCGTTATAACGAAATGCTGCCGAAATTTCGGCTCGAATCCGGAATCAGGCTTCAAATTAGGCCTGACTTGACCCAAATTACCACATGAGTGATCGGGTAGGTGGGAATATGGCCAAGGATGGCAAGAAAAGAGCGAATTGATCATGGCTTTGAAGGCTCGAAAATCCTTTAACCAAGGCTTGTCGTCACGTGACGCGGCCTAAATTTGCTTTAATGTTGCAGGTGATGAGGCTTCTACTTCTGGGAGAGCTCCCATGGAGATAGACGTTGCTACTGTCAAGGAGGATTTGGAGCAGGCCTTCACCGCCGCGGTGATGGCTGCTGGGGACGAGGTCCATGAGGAGGAGGCTGTCGAGGAGGAGGAGGCCCCAAGACGGGCCAACGTCGGACGAGGAGGTCGTCAGCTGAGAGGAGCTCCTGCGTGGGCTAAGACTTGGGAGAGCAGGCACCTGCTGTGGGCTGCAGAGGGTCACCTGTCCTACAGGACGGTGAAGAGTTTGGTAAATAGGAATTCACTACTCATTACTCATCCTCTTTCATTCATTTGTTCAAATTCCTTTCAAATTTTATTCAAAACTAAAGATAGCTTTTGTTTCAAATCACAATAGGAGACCGAGAACATCAGGTCGTTCTCGGGTTACACGACAGCGATGGAGCACTACGAGCGGCTGTCGGCGGAGGAGCGGGCCATGATCGAGCGTGGAGCGTTCGGTCCTTTGGTGCAGGTCTGGAGGGACATCGCGAAGAGGAAGCTGCGGGCTAACCTTAGCCTGGTCCGCGCTTTCTTGGACCGATTCAGGGACACGACTTCCACGTTCCACATGCCTTTCGGTGAGGTGGGAGTCACTCTGAAGGACTACGGCATGATTTCTGGTCTGTCGTGCGGGACCGAGGAGGTGGAGTGGCCAGAGACTGCCATGAGGGTGGACTCGGCCGAGGCGAGGAGATTGATCGGCTGGAACTTGTCGCCGAAGGTCTATTCTGATCGGGTTTGATACCAGTTCCTACGTTCGAGACTACTTTGCGGGAAAGACCCCGGCGCCGGTGACGATTGACGGAGGGAGACGGGCCGCTCCTCCCCGTATGGTGAGCAGAGGGCTCGTTTGTGGCTCTGGTGGTTTCTGTCTTCGATTTACCTTGGAGACAAGGGCGAGAGGCTATCGACGAAGCTTCTTCCCTTCCTTTATGACCTGAGTTCCCTAGGGCGTTGGGACTGGGTCACTGTTGGTTTTGCGGTCCTCATCCGCTTCATGAGGGCCATGGTTCATCCGGAGTTGATGGAGAAGGGGACTTCTCCTGGTGCTGTCGGACCTGGACTACTGTTGGAGGTATTAACCTTCCTTTAGACCAAAGTAAATTCCCTTTCTTTATCAAATCACGAAAGATCGTCATTGATTATTCTGCTTTACAGGCGTGGGTGTACTCCTACTTCCCGAGCCTCGCGCCCAAGAGGACGGAGCCGCTGGAGAAGGCCTATCCCGTTGTGAGGGATTGGGTGATGTGCCGGACGAAGAGAAAGCGTTCTTCTCACAACGTCTACCGGCGGGACGTGAACGCTCTTCAGCTGGACAGCGTGAGTATCTCACTTATATTCACTCGTGCTTCTTATATTTACTTTTAATTGATCATAGGAATGATCCTTTCTTTATCTCGTCACAGTGGGTGCCCAGACCTTGGGCGGAGTACGCTGGAGCGCCTCCTTTCGTAGCTGAGGTCCTTCGGCCTAGGAGCCCGAGCCGACTACTGTTGAGGACGTCGATGGGTCCTGTGTGGTACTTGGGCGAGCGCTTGGCTCGTCGATTTTCGGGACGTGTTGACGATTCCGTCGATCCTCCCAGACGATGTTTAGGGAGCCTTCCCGAGGCCGAGAGGGAGGCGGACTTGGCTGGTGCGGTGGTGACGCCCTCCTTCGCTGGCGAGGACTACTCGGCATTCCTCTACGGGAGGTTGGCGTGCGGCGGTAGTGGTGAGCATCTTTTATTTTTCCTCTTGATTTGATTTTGAGATTTATGATGAAAGATCATCGATTAGTGAGAACCATTTGACTTTGCAGGAGGTCGAGGCGGCGGGCATCGAGCCCCCAGAGTACCCCGAGACCCTCGAGTACACTGACGCGACTGGGAGGACGACGATCTCCGAGCTGCGTGACTTTGACGTAGCTGTGACGGATGCTGGCCTGGACGATTGGCAGCATCTGATTCGGAGGGTGAGCCTCTAACTTGTATAACTTTTGTGTAAGAACACACTTGATTGAGTTTGTTCAATTGTTGAGAATTTCTTTTTGAAAATGCAGGTTGCACCGTCTCGGTTTGTGGCGTTGTGGAGGGTGGCCAACCGGCTGCGAGCTACTGCCGTCGAGGCACTTGTCGGCGGTCGAGGTCGTCAGGTATGAACCTTATGCCTATTTCATTTTTGATTTTTGATTTTCCGATTTTGCTTGAATCGATTGACATGAGCCGATTTATTGTTTACAGGGTGACCGCGAGCTGGAGCGAGAGTTGACCCAGTCTCGGGAGAAGACAACTCGCTTGTTGAGGGAGCTCGAGGTTCGGGACGCCGAGATCGTCGTTCTTGCGGCGAGAGTTGCAGAGTTGGAGGGCGCCCAACAGTAGTTTTGTGTAGTTTTTTGCCGTATTTTGCACATTTGGACATTTGGACACTGATTTTGAACATTTTTGGACTTTGTTTGGGGCTCGAGCCCCCAGTTTGTTGTACATTTCCTTTGTTTAGTGTATATAAGACGGCCTGAGTGCCTTTGCTGCTGGGTTGTGTTGCTTGTATCTGCAGGTTAGTTTTGAACAGGTTTGGTAGATGACGGTTTACGCCGTCATGCTGCCGAAATTTACATAGAAAACACGCAAAGCATACATTTATATATACATATGGCCTTAATTAGCGCAAAACGAGTGACTCAAAAGAATGCAAAAAAAATGCAAAAATTTTGCCGGAAATGACCGGACGGTAGGGAGGGTTACCCCCTAAAAAAAGAAAAAAAAGAAATCTATAAGTTAGAAATGCAGAAATGAAATTAAGAAATTGAAAGTAATATAGAAATGTTGAGATTCGGTAAAATAAATGAATTAAATGAGAAATATTAAAACGAAAATTATTCTCTAAAATGATGAATTAAAATGAAAATTACTTCCTAAAATGAAAATATACAAGTGTGATAAAATGGCAAAAATGTCGATGTTGCCTCGAAATACGTGCCCGCGAAATTAGGAAACCTGAAACATGGTAATCTTCTCGTATTTACCAAAATAATAACCCGTAGGAATAGGAAATTATTCGTCATGGAATTAGGAAAGATCCAACGTGGAAATCACAGAAGTGAAGCGGAGGAAGAGGCGCAGCATGAGCTGCGTCCCTTTGAAGAGGCGCAGCAGGTGCTGCGCCTGTTCGTAAGGTGTTCTGCTCTGACGGATTTTTGGAAACAGAAATTAGTATAAATAGAGACGTCGATGGAGCTTTTATTCACATAATTCTTCCGTCTCTTCTTCGTCTACTTACATAAAATTCTCAAAATAAATTCTTTCGTCATGAATACTTTGGAGATCCGCTTGAAGGAATGGACCAACGAATTTTCGAATATGGAGAAGCATGATATGGGTGCTTATAATTTTGGGTCTTTGTTGAGTTTAAAACTCATCAAGGTTGTTAAACCGTTCTTGGATGCTTGCCTTGACTATTGGGACCCGAATTACCATGTTTTTGCGTTCCCCGGAGGTGATATCCGCCCATTTCTGAAGAAATTTCTTTGCTATTGGTGGGTGGGATCCCGAACATTTGCCTGCCATTCCTTCTACTTCGCAAGGGTACAAGAGCAAATTTAGAGACTTGCTTGGATTGACTAGACTTGAGGTGGACCGTCTAGTTACCTCGAAAGGCGTGAGAATGCTGGACTTCATAGATCGATTCATCAACAGAGCCGACCCCACCATTTCTCATGTTGCTAGGCGGAGGGCATTTGGCTTTTGCTTGTTGCATGTGTATGTCTTCCAAGGGCATGTTGATGAAGACTTGAGAGGTGATCCCCGTCTTCCGGGCCTTGTTGAGCGGATGGAGTCGCGCAGAGCCCAGCTTGCTTATGCTTAGGAGAGATTATTTTGGGCTTGGATAGTAGAAAATCCAACCGCGATCTACCGTATTTGGGAAGCCCCGTCCTTCTGCAGGTAAAAGACTTTTTTTTTTTTTTTTTTTTTTTTTTCTTCGTTTTTTTTTTTTTTTTTTTTATATGATGTCTAATACCCGCTTTTGGTAGGTTTGGCTTATGGAACGGCTCCGATTGATCGAGCCCCCAGTTCATGTGCTTTCCTATCATGCCCGCTCGATTGCGATGAGGACGAGGTTGTACATGGTGGACTTCACTCGGGTATGTGATTACTGGAAGAACAAGCTGAAGAGCGACGATGGCCCGTTGATTAGGTGGGTCGTACCGTGGTGGCACCTCAAATCCGTCACTGGAGTGTCTTCTTTGGATCCCACTAGGTCCGTGCGCATTCCTGGATTGGAGTTTATGGTGTGCATCTTCCGGAAAGGTCGATGAGACAAGTTGGGCTGAAACAGACGATCCCGAGGCTTGACACCGTCCCCGCAGATCGCTATGGCGCTTACTACAGAGAGCCGAAGAGAGTGGGCCATTAAATGGGCCCAAAGAAACATGTGGTTCTTGAATTTCTCTGCCAATGCCTTGTGGGTGTCGGATTCTTATCTGAGATGGAGAAAGGTTACTACTCCGGAAGAGCGCGAGAGACTGAGGAAGCGCGAGCCCGTTGACTACAAGGTGCGCGAGGTAGAGAAAGAGAGGCACCTGACAGAGGGAGAAGAAGAAGCCGGGTTTCAAGTTGTTCATCCTTCGAAGAGACCAAAGACTACTCCTGTCGCGGAAATGGTGATTGGCAAGAATGGAAAGTCTAGGCCTCGAGAAAGACCGTTGGTGATTAGGTCTGAAGTGGCGCAAGAGCGTCCGGCTCGAGGTCGTGACAAGAAATATGACAAGAACGACAAGGGCAAGGGGAAGATGGAGGAATAGCCCGAGTCTTTATTTATTATTTGATTATTATTATTATTTGTTGTTGTAATAAAAAAGGTGGGGTTTTTAGAATCCTAGCCTATTCTATTTTTATTATGTAGCGTACTATTATTATCATAAAATGAATGAAATAAAAAGGTTAAATGGTTATGAAACCGTTGTGATTTTCTATTTATTATTCTTGTCGAATTTCAAATGCAATGCAAATGTCCTCCTATTTACATTTTAGATATAACGGGTTGAATCCTGTGAAGGATTGCCTACGTATTCACTTAAAAAAATGAAATCAAACCCTTGCGCGTAGTTCGAGTAAATGTAAAAGAATAATTGTTCTAAGGAAGAGCTTGTAACGAACTGAGAAAATAAGCATGAGCTTTTGCTTACTCTGAAGGTGCGAATTTAGTTTATTTGATGATATGAGGATGACAAATTTGCCAAAATGCAAGAGCACAGTGACATTAGCTTATTTCAGCTTGGCCAGGGGCCGGTTATTTAGTGCCACAAGAGCGACGTGGGGTTACGTGAGGCGCGTTTTCGTTCTTATTCTAGGCGTAGTATTGTTTTAGTTGGTCAAGGTTTGTTGTGTTTGAAAACTCATTCCCATCTAGGTCTATTATTCTAACCGCACCTCCTGGGAGTATGGATTTGACTAGAAATGGTCCGGCCCAATTAGGTTTGAATTTTCCCCGTGGGTCAACAGGTAAAAGAGCTCTAACCGATTTAAGTACTAAGTCTCCTTCTTTGATGTTTCTTGGCCTAACCCTTTTGTTGAAAGCTCGTTTGATACGTGCTTGATATGTTTGGACATTATGCAAGGCGCGTAGCCTACGTTCATCCAGGAGGATGAGTTCTTCATATCTATCCCTCTTCCAATCGGCTTCGGGGATTTGACTTTCTAGTAAAATACGCAAGGATGGTATTTCTAGCTCGACTGGTTGTACAGCTTCCATGCCGTATGTCAAATAGAAAGAAGTAGCCCAGTGGGCGTCCTAACAGATGTACGATATCCCCACAAAGCAAAGGTTATCTTGCTTGGCCAATCTCTATAGTTGTCAATCATTTTCTCGAGAATCGTGACAACATTCTTATTTGCCGCCTCTACCGCGCCGTTAGTCTGTGGCCTATATGGCGAAGAGTGGTGATGCTTAATCTTGTATTTGGCTAGCAATTGCTCGGTCTCAGCTTGGAAGTGTGATCCATTATCACTAATGATTTCATGTGGGCAACCATATCGACAGATGATGTTGTTTTGTATGAACTTTGCCACATTTTTAGCTGTAAGACTAGTGTAGGAAGCCGCTTCTACCCATTTGGTGAAATAGTCAATTGCTACTAGAATGAAACAAAGTGACCTCTGTTCGGCTGGGGTTATCTTCCCGATTATGTCAATTCCCCATGCAGAAAATGGCCAAGGGGATGTCATTGTATAGAGTAATGAAGGAGGGACGTGTTGTACATTCCCGAAGATTTGGCAATTGTGACAATGTCTTACGTATTTGATGCAATCGGATTCCAATGTGGTCCAATAATACCCCAGACGTGTGATTTTCTTTGCCATCATAGGCCCACTCATGTGAGGACCGCATTCTCCGTCGTGGACTTCTTCCATCACCTTTCGTGCCTGTGAATGATCAAGGCAACGTAGGATTATACCAAGAGGTGTTCTTTTGTATAATTCTCCTTGCATGAGAACGTATTGGGAAGCTAGTAGGCGTATAGCACGTTGTCCCCTCTTGTCCATATCCGGTGGATAGGTACCATTAAGCTTAAAATTCAGGATTGCTTGGAACCAGGGTTCCTGCGCGATCTCTTCTTCATCGGTGATTTGGTGGACATAAGCGGCTCGACCGTCGTTCGATGCACAAAGGCATTTCCATCATGTGATCCGGCATATTAATCAGAGATGCAAGTTTCGCAAGAGCGTCTGCAAATTGATTTTCTTCCCGAGGTAGGAGTAGGTAGGTTACGTGATCAAAGAATTGAGCGACTTGGTCTATTCTAGCCTGATAAGGTGCGAGGCTTTCGCTTAGGATTTTCCAAGATCCTGTAACTTGGTTGATGATCAGTGATGAATCCCCATGTACTCGGAGGTTTTTAATGCCTAAGCTCACTGCCGCTTGCGGCCCAATGAGACAAGCTTCAGATTCTCGCAAAGATTGTTTGTCACCTCGAAGTCGAGTTTGACAACAATTGGTATATGCTCGCCTTCAGGAGAAATGAGCAACACTCCTATCCCGAATCCTCTTAAGTTCGATGCTCCATCAAAGTACAGGTCCCAGGAGTCTACATCAGTTTGGAGTATATCCTCGTCTGGAAATGACCAAGTATCTATTGTTTGTGCGTCATTGATAGGATTTTCTGCGAAAAATTCGGCGACGGCGCGACCTTTTATAACTTTCAGTGGTACGTATTTGAGGTCGAATTCTGAGAGCATCAGGGTCCATCTTGCTAGACGTCCGTTGAGGACGGGTTTCTCGAAGAGGTATTTGACTGGATCCATTTTGGAGTATATTTTGACGGAGTAGCTAAGCATGTAATGGCGTAGCTTCTTCGTTTCCCACACAAGAGCGAGGCATGTCTTTTCTAGTTGTGAGTATTTGCACTCGTACTCCAAGAACTTCTTACTAAGATAGTAGATAGCTCTTTCTTCACTTCCTACAGTTTGAGCCAGCATGGCACCCATGGCTGTTTCGGTTACTGTGAGATATAAACCAAGAGGTTGATCTCGCTGTGGTGGCATGAGCACTGGTGGTTTAGCCAATATCTCCTTGATCCGGTCAAACGCCTTTTGACAATCATCATCCCACATGGTGTGGTCTGTTTTCTTGAGTTTCTTGAAGATAGGCTCACAAATCATCGTAAGTTTCGATATGAATCGACTTATATATTGTACTTTTCCCAGGAATCCTCTGACTTCTTTTTCTGTTTGAGATTGTGGCATTTCGATCAGAGCTTTGATTTTGGAAGGATCTATCTCTATACCTCGTTGGCTAACAACGTATCCCAGGAGTTTGCCAGATGTTACCCCGAATGTGCATTTCTGAGGATTGAGCCTCATGTTGTACTTTCGTAGCCTTGCGAAGAACTTGCGAAGGTTCGCAATATGTCCCTCTCTTTCTTTGGATTTGACAATCATGTCATCTACGTATAACTCAACTTCTTTTTGCATCATGTCATGTAGGAGTGTAGTTGCGGTGCGTTGATATGTAGCTCCGGCGTTGATCAATCCAAACGGCATTACCGTATAGCAATAGGTTCCCCATTGGGTGACAAAGGCGGTCTTATGCATATCTTCCATGGCCATTTTGATTTGATTATAACCCGCATACCCATCCATGAAGGATAGTAACGCGTGGTCTGCAGTATTGTCCACCAATATGTCGATGTGAGGTAGACGGAAGTCATCTTTTGGACTTGCTTTGTTTAAGTCCCTAAAGTCAACACAAACACGGATTCTTCCATCCTTTTTGGGTACGGGTACTATGTTAGCTACCCAGTCAGAATACTCGGAAACTTTGATGAACCCGGCTTTGAATTGTTTGTCAACTTCTTCCTTAATCTTTAGAGCCCATTCTGTTCTCATTCGTCGAAGCTTCGTTTTCTGGTTTGAAACACGGCTTAATCGGAATCCTGTGTTCGGCGATATCCCTGTCGATCCCTGGCATGTCTTTGTAGGACCAAGCGAAAACGTCTTTGAATTCATTTAGGAGGTCTATGAAATCGGCCCTTTCGGTAGAGCTCAAGGTAGTCCATATCCTAAGTTTTGGGGGTTCTAGTTCGGTTCCTACATTGATGGGTTCGGTGTCCTCTATTACTGGTCCCCCTTCCCCTTCCTGTAGTATTTCTTTGGCTACGTAGGGAGGTATTTCGATCGAGTCCGGGTCTTGGTCATCCTCAGTATCATCGTAAACAGAATTGCACTCAAGATAACGCAAAGAGTAAGCAGAACCTGATTTATTCATATTAAAATTTGAGTAAAGTTGAAACAAAGAAGCCAACTGATCCATGGTCAGTGGCGGCAAAGGGACGATGGTTGGGGCATTTCCGAACTACTCGTGACTACTCGAGGCTAAGCTAGGAGAAACAAAGGGAGTGGGGATGACGACAGGAGTAGACTCTCTAATGACTTCTCTAGACTCCGACTCTGACTCCGACTCGAACTCATCGTCTTCTGGTTCTCCTTTGAACATCTCTCCTTCTCCAGTGGTGAGCTTGAAGAGTCTTCCTTGATTGTTGGTCCATTTGATTGATTTTCTCCATCCTTTTTGCTGTCTTGCGTTGGTTTCTGTGATTAACGCGGTGGGGTTGAAGCGATCGTCTTGAAGTATCATGGTAATGATCTCATCCTGCGCGGCCCTAACGAATCGATCTTCTCCAAACAATAGGCTAACAGCTTGTTCGTCTAAGCAAGGTGCTTGACGGGTTTTGACGGTAGGAACCGTTTCTGGAGGGATAAAGTAGCAATCGTGAAAGATCTCGATTCCGGCTAGCTTCCTCTCGAGATAATGCCGAGGTTCGGGAAATCCGTGAAAGAGTTCTAGACTTCCTTCTTGAACAAAGTACCCATTTAAAGTAGGGAGATAGGGTCGCATTTGGACTCCTACGTGCTTACGGTTTTGGACTTGGGCAAGCATTTCGAGAACCTCCTCTTTTGTGGGTTTGTACCCTAGTCCAAGTGCACTACTACAGATACAGGCTATAACAACGGTCAAAAACCGTTGTTATATAAAAAAGCGGACGTTGTTAAAGCGGACGTATTAGAAGGTTTTAACAACGGTTAGTTTTCTTAAGGGAACCGTTGTTAAAAATATTAACAACGGTTTTATGTATAAAAACCCGTTGTGGAAAGTGTGACTCAATTTTGGGGGGAAAGTTATAACAACGGGTTTTAATATACAAAACCGTTGTTATAACTAAAGACAACGGGTTGTTTTAAAATAACCGTTGTTGTTTGTTCTTAAAAAATAAAAAAAAATTAAATTAAATATTACTAGATGCATGCATAATTACGGCCCGTTAGAATTCCGATGCATGCATTATTACCGACATCCTTTGTACATATGAACGGATAATATGGAATGAGAAGGGTTAGTAATAAGATTTGAAGCAGCATTATTGAGAGATATGATGATGATGATGGCACAACTTCCTAACATATATATTAATTAAAAAGCAACTCAACCCACACATTGCTTAGTATAAATACATTGCATTATCTCAACTAACATTTCCATTATCTCAATATATTCATCTCCAAACCCTAACTGCTAAAACAAACTCTACTTAATCTTTCAAAACAAACTCAAAAAACTCCAACAAAATGAATGATTTCATCCTTAAGACTCTTACCATGATCGAGAACAACAACAACTTCATCCGCCGGTTCCTCCATATTGAGGAAAGTTTCAGGAGCTACCTTGCGGATGCTCGATCCGCACTGAAGCACGCCAAAGAAGATGGCTTGACGGAGGAGCGATTAGTTGCGGCTATATGACGATATAGCAACTGCTGAACGGAACCTCCAAATAGCCAAGGAGGAGAGGACGGATACGATAGAGCAGAATAAGATCCTCTATGAAAATATAAGAATTGCATTTTTACATATGTAATTTTTTTTTAATTTATGTATTTATAAATATATATATATATATTAATTATGTTTATCTTACTTCTTCATCTTGCTTCTTCATTGTTTTACTAACTAATTATGCGAACAATACTTAAACAAATAACATAATGGTCGATAAAAACACATACATGCAAAAGAAATAAATAGAAAAAAAAAATAATGACGATGAAACTAACAGTGACGGCGAGATTTACCTGATAAATACAGAACGTAATAGACGATGAAATCACAGTGACGGCGAGAAGATAAAGCGACGATGAGAAAGAGAGAAAGAGAGAAAGAGAGAAAGAGAGTGTGTATGTGTTTTGTGTTTGTTTCTCTGCTGTGTTTGTGTTTGTGTATTAATAAGGGTTGTGTTTTGTGGCTGCAGCAGACTTCTGTTTGTGTGGTTTATAGTATGGAAGGTATTGACAACGGTTATTAAACAACAACCGTTGTGAAATATGTTTTAACAACGGTTGTAAAAAACACCCGTTGTTAAATAAGTTTTAACAACGGGTTTCAAAAATAACCGTTGTGATTACTTTTCACTAACTTTGCGCCAATTTTGCGCCAAATTATTAACAACGGTTGTGCATGTGTAACCCGTTGTTAAAACTAATAACAACGGTTTTTATAACCATACCCGTTGTAATTTATTTTAGTAAAATTCGCGCCATACATTCTACAACGTCTATTGTGATTTTCGTGAATAATCGTTGTTAAAGGGGCGTTGTAGTTGCCTGGATTTGTAGTAGTGGTGGTATCCTCTTTGAGTTGCCTTCCTTGTATGGTGCGAAGGTGTTTCTTCGAGTAGGGTTTAAAGGCATTCCAGGGAAGTATCCCTGGGTTTTGAGTATGTGGTTGACCACCAAGTTGGAGTAGGTATCATAGTATAAGGGTGCCAACTCACTTTCTATGACACTTACACTTTGGAAGCCCCCAAGTTCATATACGGGATCCGCAAGGACTTGGTTGTTCGACTGTTTTTCGATTATTGCCTTGATGGGTGACGAAGTGATCGTCACTACTTTGCCATTTAGTGGGATCTTGATCTTTTGATGAAGGGTGGATGTTACCGCTTTGGAAGCGTGAATCCACGGCCTTCCCAGAAGTATGTTGAAGGAAGCTTCGATGTCCACTATTTGGAAGTTAACCTTTCGTTCGATTGGCCCTGTGGCTATGGTTAGGTTAACAAGTCCAACCACCTTTCGTCGTGTACCGTCATACGCACGCACACCTTCATTGGTAGGGGTCCAATCTTACTCTTTCATGCCTAGCTTGTATGCCGTTTTGAGGGGTATGACGTTGACTGCAGAGCCATCGTCTACCAAGGTCATTGGCACATTCTTCTTTAGACAAATGACAGTGATGCATAGAGCAAGGTTGTGACTAGCGCCAAAAGGTGGCAAATCTTCGTCCGAGAAAGTAATAGGATTACTTAGCTTCGGTGAGTCTTGGAAGACCAAGTTGACTACATCTTCAGGAGTGGAGTTATGTGCTACATTTAGTTTGGCCAAAGCTTGCAGTAAAGCTTGGCGATGTGGGAATGAGCTTGCTACTAATTGCCAGACTGAAAGATCAGCCTTGGTCTTCTGTAATTGCTTGAGCAAATGATCAGTGGAGTCATCTTCGTTGTCACTTGGTGTGATGACGTTGGTTGGACCATTTTGAGTAGTGCTTTGATATGGACGACCCGAACGAGTTAAATGGTCCACATCTTGGTCTTCACCATTTTGGACTACTTCTTTGACTAGGGAGTTTTCAGTGAGATACTCGTCCTCGTCGGCCCAAACTCTATTGATTGCAGTTAGCTTTCTCATTCTCATGACATCACCTTCTAGTCGTATGATTTGATCAACTAGTTTATCAACCACGGTAACTACTTCTTGCATAGTAGCATTTTGAGAGAAGATCAGTGGCACATGTTCTTCGGGTGTTGCGTTTGGATCATGTAGAGTTGTCACCACGTTTTCTAATTCCCAAACTTGTCTATCCACACTCCTTGCCCATGTGATGAAGTCGGAAATGGTAGGGGAGATAGTAGAGTAGAGCCCTTCATTCTCGATTGCATAAATTTCATTTTCGCATGGAGAAATGAGGTGTGAGCAATTTAAGGTAGATTCATCACTTGTGATCACTAGAACTCCAAGAGGATTCTCAGTGTTGTTGGGCTTACCTCCCAGTGATATTGGTAGTCGGCCATCTTAAATCATGTCTTGAAGCACGTTTTTCAACTTGTAGCATTTTTCTGTGTCGTGCCCCTTGCCCCTATGGTATTCACAGTACGAGTTCTCGTCCCAGAATTTGGATTTCCTTTCGGGTTCGGGAGTAGGTCCGATGGGTTGGAGTTTACCTTGCTTCATTAACCTTTTTAGAGCGTTGGAGTAAGTGTCCCCAAGATTTGTGAATTTCCTTGGTGGGGTGCTTTTCTTGGATGGCTCGAGAAGGTTAACTTCGTCGGTCTTGCTAGTAGAGCCGTATGAACGACTTGTGGACCCTTGATATCCTCGACCTACCGTTTTGGACAAGAGTCCTTTACGGATGTCATCTTCAATCCTTGTCCCTAGTACGGTTAAGTCCTTGAAAGTTTTGATGTTTTGGTATCTCAAATGATTTGCATAGATGGGTTTGAGATTATCCACAAACTTCTCCACAAGGGTAGCTTCATCCGGGGGTTCAACTAGTTGGGTGCTAGTCTTCCTCCACCTACTTAGGAAGTCGGTGAATCCTTCTTTGTCATTTTGGGTAAGAACCTCTAGAGTACGCATGTTTACTTGGATCTCAGCATTATCCGCATATTGTTTAGAGAACTCGATTGCGGCATCTTCCCAAGTAGCGACCTTCTTGTGATCTAAGGAGTAGAACCATTGCTTTGGGATAGTGTCAAGAGATGAAGGAAAGATCCTTAAGAACATCTCAGGTTTGATGCCTTTGATAGACATGTAATCCTTGAAGGCACGGATGTGGTTTAAGGGGTTCTCGTGTCCCTTGAATTTAGGGATATCCGTCATATTGAAGTTAGTTGGCAATTTGGAATTGACGGCCTCATATTTGCGTTTGTTCTCCCTATAAATGTCATCCCCCTTAAGGTACATCAATTGCTCCTCTAAGTATTGGAGTCTTTTCTCAGCTACAGTCATCCCCATAAGAGGATTTTCATCCTTGGATTCATTATCAGAGTCACCTATTACTTCACTTTCATGAGGGGGCAACCTTCCCTCTACGGCATAGATACGGCCCTCAATGAGTTCAAGGCGGTCATAGACTTGGTCATGGGTGACTTGCATTTGGGCTAGCGCGGCTAGGATTCGATCATTACCATCTTGAAGTTGGTGGAGATTTGTTTCGCTGGATCCAGGCATCTTGAAAACTGGATAAGAGATCGGCGATGAATCAAAACACGATCGACCATTCTAACACACTTGCTAAAAGAAAGAAATGTTTTGACTCGTGAAGTGGGTGTGTGCCACTTGTGTTGAGTGAGCTTTGAAGAAAGGCAAGGTTTTTGAAAATGTGTGTCCTAGTCAACTATAGTGTTGTTGTAGGAGTGGACTCGAAGTGAGGTTTTGAAATGGGCTTGCGGCCCGAATTTTGACACGACAAACGGACAGAGTTTTGACCGGATTTTGCGCTAATTGAAAGCCTATTTCGAAATTTTGTTTGAAAATGGGTTTTGATTTTTTAAAAATCGTCATGGTTTTGTTTAGAAGTGGTGATCACGTAAGGTACAAACATTTATACAAGCATTATAACGGGATGCTGAGTGCATTTAGAAGGGTTTTGGTTTAAAGGGTGGGTTGCCATACCGAACCATCAAACCCGAAGTCTGTGGAGAGGCTCGTACCAAACAAGAGTAAGGCCGATTCCTAGTCCATTTCCTCAAGTAGTGAAGGCCCTTGATACAAACAAGAGTAAGCATCATGGTATGGATGACGTCAATCGCTATCCATCCTTACGCCCAAATAAGAATTAGGACCGTTTAGACGGGACGATTGGTCGAATGGGTTGGGTTGGGCCTAGGAAGGCCGAATAAAACGATCTAGGAAGACCGAGTTATGAAAACCGACAATTGTCTTATACAAACTATTCCCTAACCTTGTTCAAGTTTCACCCTTGCTACACGTAAGTGTATTATCCCCAGAGGAGTCGCCAAACTGTGGACAGCGGGGGTCCACGGGGGCGCTTGGGAGGAAAAGAGAAACAAGCGTTTGCATTTTTGTATGGAGTCGCCACCAATTTTTATGGGAAATTGGAACCGTTCGAATACCTCGTGTCATGTCAAGACACAAAGTAAAGACATGAACACTAAGCAATCGTTACCCTTAGCATTCTATGTCTAGAATGACTCTCGTGGATGCCAATGAACACGGGTGTTCACAGATATCTGGAGTAAGGGGTGAGGGTACGTATTAGGAAGCTCTTTTGATCGAACACCTAATCCCCCCCGCCTCGATAGCGGCCTCTACTAATGATTAGGGAAGTTATTCGTACTTGATATATCGTCGGCTATATGCATGCAATGCAACATCCAAGTTTTAATCCTAGCATGTGAGAATTAATACTAAGTCGGTGAAACACGTAATTAGCAAACAATTGGGTCGAAGTAGGATTTAATGTTCAATTACATGTGAAAACATACAAACAATAAAAGAAATACAATAATTATGAATTACAATAATGAAAATTACATTAATTACAAAGGAATAGGCGATTTATGTCGAAAATACCTTTAAAACGGATAATTTGAGAAAAAGAATAAAAGAATAAATTAACGACGAGAAACGAGAAGGTGATAATACGAATAATAGTCAATTAATACGTAAACTAATTATATTAGGTCAAGGCAAAAACGGAGTTCGGGGACGAGAATTCAACCGGAAACGTGCAGCAGACTGCGTCCTTTGGAATAGGCGCAGCAGACGCTGCGTCTGTTTCTGACCTGAATTCTGGCTGTGAAGCCGGAATTGCGTGTTGTTAATGCTCGTTGGTGAATTTAATGATTGATTAAAATTATTTACTCGGATGGAAATGATTAATAGGTTATTTACATGTGATTAAGG
Organism: Silene latifolia; assembly: GCF_048544455.1. NCBI lineage: Eukaryota > Viridiplantae > Streptophyta > Magnoliopsida > Caryophyllales > Caryophyllaceae > Silene > Silene latifolia. The sequence goes on from NW_027413701.1 coordinate 2,301,331, forward strand.
GTCATAAAACAACAAAACATGGATGACACGGAATTAAACGAATTAATATAAGATGGATTAATTACAGGAGTGAAAGATATTAACAAACTAAACAAATTAAATCAATTGATTAAGTTAAATACAACGGATTAATGACGAATATGTGATAAATATGACAAAGGACAGATGAAAACTATATCAAAGACGAATTCCAGAAACCCAATATTGATGAATTGAATCTCTATAACCCGGAATTGAATTTAATGACGAAAACCCGCAAATATTGGTTATAAGGGATCTAAGTCGGATTTGTGATGATTTAAAACATGTTAATGATGAATAATAAATATACATGTGAATTATATGCTATTATGATGAAGAATTAACAAACAAACGAAACAAATAAAAGAACTTTGACGAACAACGAGAGGACTAACGAAGAAGAAAGGAAGCGAGAAGCTGCGGCGGCCTCACGAAGAGGCGCGCAGTATGCTGCGCTCCTTCAAGAGGCGCAGCGATTCTTTGCGTCCTTTCTCGACGGTTATCTACTGGAAATCCGTAAAAAGAGGTTTTAAAGCATGGTTTTAGAAATCGGTTTTAATGATATTTTCGACATAAACCTTACAATTGATGATACAATAAATAAAAGAGAGATTACACCCTCAGACTTACATGTTGACGAAACGAGAAGGACTAAGATATCGATTAGTGATGCTCGACGCGAATGCAAAGAAAGTGCCCTCGTAAGAGGAAAACGATTAGATTAATTAAGTTGATTAGTTGTGGAGTTGGTCAAATTGGTCGGTCATGCAAACGAGGCTGGTACTCAGAAGGATCCGAGCTTACGTGGTCGAATGTTCAAGCACGTAGACGCCAAAAAGTAAGAACAAAGTCTAGAATGCAAAGGGAGAAGAGAAGGGCGGACACTCGCGTCAGAAATATGTGGAGCGAAGGCTCCTATTTATACTAATCACGTGGAGGAATTAGGGTTTCGGAAACTCTTTGGAAGTGAATCTCGGAAAGATATGAAAAAGATACGAGAAATACGCAGAAAAGGGCTGGGAAGAGCGCGCGAAGAATCGCGTCTCTTGGAAGAGGCGCAGACTGCCGCGTCTGTTCCCAAGGGGTTTCCTCCTGCGGAAGAAAGATTTCCGTGTTTGAGTTATGGTAGGACGGAAATAATTCGGTTTTCCTTAATATCTTATGTGAATATTACGGGAAATTGTTTACCAAAAGATAAAATTTATGAAATATGGAATAGAAATATCCGGAACATTCCAGAACATTCTGACTCGGGATTTAACGGTTATCAGAAAATGAAGACGGTTTTAGGCCCGGACTCCAAATGTACTCTAATTACTGTCAAAACGACCGTATCGGCACGTAGATGACAACTAAGAGGTATATATTAATATTTGAGCAATCACTTGACGATAATCTTACGAATTGTCACAAATCGTTCCGCGTACCAAACATGCGGCCCAATTATCACCGGGTGGTTTGCGAGAGGTGCAGAAATGAGGTATCTACACTACACGAATCATGTACACGGTGGAGGCAAGAGCCGAGATAGCCGCATCCTTTTTAAGCGCATCTTGCTTCACCCAAGCACTCAAATCCGCAATGGCTTGAAGTACTTCACTCAAACTACCCGTGCCAACATGACTAGAAGACCCACCCTCCGGATCCGTTTTGATTTTCACCGAAATAAGTTCATCATTTTCAACCTTAATCAACATTTTTCCCATTTGCCCGTCACTCATCGTGTCACACATGTCCAAAGATCCCACACTAGAGCTAATAAGGGACTCCTTGTGCCTTAAGCACCACCGACAACCACATACCATAGGGAAGATGAAGGACATTTTTTGAGTTTAGCCGAGATGAGGGCAAAGCGTTTGAACATTAGCCCAATTAGATTGACCTTTTTGTGAGTGGCTATGTGATAGATGAGGTATTGTTGAGCTATGGATAATTTACCCCGATCACCCGAAGGGTAAAGGGAGCGACACAGAATGTTGAAAATTAGGCGAAGAGAAGGGGGTATAGTGGTGTTACTCACGGATCCACATGTTACAGCTTTGGGATACACGACTTTTGCAACTGATAAAGGGGAGGCATATGGTAAGGGAACCCAAGACTCGGCTGGGAGATTGTCATAACCTCCGGGTGGAATATTTAGAGCAGTGGCAAAATCAGATTGAAAGAGTTTAAGAGGTTTACCATTTACTTTAGCCGTGAGGAAATCACCGGACTTGTCCACATGCACGGTCGCGAAAAACTGAACCACTTCACTTACAAACACAGGTTCACGTATTTCCAGAAGATTTTCCCAACCTTGAGCAGCAACCATATCTCGGACGGAATGAAAAGCAGGAGATTCGTACCAAGATTGATGATAAACTCGAGGGGAGTGAATAGCTTGTTGGGGCTGGTGTCCTTTACAGTTAGTGCAAGGACTTATAAATCTCTAAAAGGATCAAAGGGTATACTTTTGTATTATAATCAGTTGGTCCACGTTTATCAATAACGGTTGGCTTGCTAGATAAGTTTGACGTTATTGTCATACAGATGGCGGTGATCAACTGGTCCCTAAAAGTCACACCTATAGGATACGTTTGAGAGATGTGACGGTATGAAAATACAGTCATGTTGATGCCAGAAAATTGATTAAGCAGTTAGTCCGAGTTATTTGACTAGTAATTAGTCAAAATGCGATGTTGAGATATTTTATTTAATACGGATTAAATAATAATGGCTAAGGCGAATTAAGCAGTTAATTCGTAAATTAAATATAAACGATTATATTTAATTAATGTATATTGAATATAATTATACAATATCGTCATTGTCGGACAAGTATTAATATATCGACTGAGTCATGTTACTAGTTGATATTTTTAATAACCGATAACCGAAGACGATTTATAATAAAATCGTGTCATATACATTTAGCGAATTTCGAGTCGGAGCACGAGTTAAATGAGGAGAAAATGGAAAGCCCATTTCCCCCCCTATGCTCACGGTTTGCCGAGTGAGGAACAAAAGGAGAGCTCCTCTCCTTTTGTGACCTAATTCATTTTGCAAAAGAAATTAGGGTTTTGAGAAACATTTTCTCTCAAAACTTTAGATCTCACATCTAGCCAAAACTCACACAACAAATTCTCTCAATATTGCAAGGCAATTAGAGAATTCATTTCTAGCACAAGGGCATAGTCTCAGACGGTCTTGGGTGTATCGATTAGGAGGAAATCTACTTTGATTTCTGTTCTTAGGCCACATCTTAAAGGACCCGAGGTTATTTCTAATGCTTTATCGTTTCTTTATTGTATTTTCGTTTTATGACCATAATCACATATAAAATTTGCGTTATAGTCCTAATTTTTAAGGGTATTATACGGATATTACCCCTCATAGCTTTGGGGTTCATCAATTTTTCACAGTTTTTGTAGATGGAGGTAGGGAGATCCAAGTTTTCAAGTTGTTGCCAAACACTAGCCATATCCCATTTGGAAATTAAGGACACAGAATCTGAAGGTGAGAGGTATACTAATTTTTTCTTTGAGGGTTTTGATTTTTTGGAAGGGGGTTCAAGAGATGATTCGACAGGAGGATCAATTGGTGCGGTTTCAACTTCACTTTGTTCGACACTTTCATTATAGGAGGTAGGGAAGATGGAGTAGCTTTCTCCTTTCTTTTATTTACTTTCTTTGTCGGAGTCGGAGTGGGATCGGCATACATAGTCGGATTCTCAGTTGTACTAGCCGGAGTTTCTTCATTTTCATCGATATCCACAGTCACAGTTTCGATGGAGGAGCTTGAGACCGTAGTATTCTTTTTGCGACCACCTCGGGTTTGACGCCCAACCATGGTGGAGATTGGAACGTCGTCAGATGGGACCGTAGTTAGGGGAATAGTGGCGAGAGGTGTTGGATGAGGGTTTACAGGTTCTGGGTTAGGGGTTGATGATGGATTTGTGGATGGGTTTTGATGTCGAGGAAAGGCATAGGAGTCTTTTTGAGTTGGCATAGTTTGTGAGGTGGGTGGTTGGTCTGATGTGATGGATGGGGTAGTCATTTTTACGGTTTTGATGGGTATAGTGGTATTAAACGAGGTTTTGACCATGGTGGGTAAAAGGAGGGTTTAATGGGTAGGTGAGATGGAGGGAGTGGAAGGTGAAGGTTTTGTGGGTTGAGGGAGTTTGGGCGGTGGGTTAAGGGAGTAAATGGCCCAAACAATAAATGAGGCAAGTGGAGGTGGTTGGCCCAATTAATTAAATTGATCACTCGAAATAAAAAGCAAGATAGCATAATATAAACGTAAATTTAGATATGAGGTTGAGTGATTATCGATTCACGAATATGGTGTCAATTTTCAGTCTAAAAATGATATGAATGCACTTAGAACACTTCAAACATATGTCCATTTTAGTTTAATTAATTAGAGAAATTAGTAAAACTCACACTAGAAATCACAAGCAATTAATTAACCCAATTTCTAGTCTAAATTTCTCAAAATGTTCTCTTGCAAGTGGCTTAGTGAAAATGTCGGCAATTTGATTTTCGGTTTTGCAAAAGATAAGTCTAACATGTCCTTTCTCCACATGATCACGAATGAAATGGTGACGAATATCAATATGTTTGGTTTTAGAGTGTTGAATAGGATTTTTGGAAAGATTTATTGCACTCGTATTATCACACATTATGGGAACGGAGTCAAAAATAATACCAAAATCCAAGAGTTGTTGTCTTACCCAAAGGAGTTGAGAACAACAATGTGCGGCACTAACATACTCGCTTTCGGCCGTTGAAAGAGCTACCGTGTTTTGTTTCTTTGAGCCCCATGAAATCAAGCAAGGACCCAAGAATGTTGCAATTCCGGAGGTGCTCTTTCTATCGACCGTGCACCCCGCATAGTCCGCATCCAAAAAGCCTATGAGATCAAAAGGACAATGTAAGGGATACCATAAGTAGAGATCTTGTGTTCCAATCAAATACCGAAGAATTCGTTTAACGGCTTTAAAATGGGATTCTTTCGGATTTGCTTGGAACCTAGCACATAAACAAACACTAAAGAGAATGTCGGGACGACTTGCGGTCAAGTAGAGAAGTGAGCCTATCATACCTCTATACACCTTTTCACTAACATTCTTACCGAGTTCATCTTTGTCTAATTTGGACCCGGCTACCATAGATGTATCGTGAGACCTACCATTTGTCATCTCAAATTTCTTAAGCATTTTCTTAATGTACTTTTGTTGATGAATCATGATTTCATCCTTTGATTGTTTAATTTGGAGCCCAAGGAAAAATCCTAGCTATATAAGCAAAGGAGTTCATTTGTTGCACCAAATATAATGTCATCAACATATACTTGTACAACCAACAGTTCGTCTGACTGTGACTTTAAGAACAATGTTTTGTTAACGAAGCCTCTTTTAAAACCATTTTCAATAAGAAACTTAGACAATCTATCGTACCAACACCTAGGTGCTTGTTTTAAAACATAAAGAGCTTTGTCTAATTTGAAAACATGGTTTTTTTTTTTTTTTTTTTTTTGGTGAAAGGTTAGCTTCTCATTAAAACCAAATAACAAACAATTTACAACTACCAACTAATGGTACAATTTCAAGGCAATGAATAATTATAATTAGGAGCTAATCATAACTATCCATTCCTTATCTCTAGTAGACATTACATTTTGAAGCCAAAAAGTACAACGAATTTTCATCATGCTAACTATATCATGGACAACCCTATTCGGATGAGCTAGGGTGCCATCCACAAAGACTTTGTTTCTCTGAATCCAAACCATGTAGTATGCCGCCTAAATCCAAGCAATAGTAACCTTCTTTTTAATCTTCGACCATGGCTTGCTATGAACCCAAGCCAAGGTACCAGTGAGGGGAAGACTAACATGAAGCTTTGCACTGAGCATCCCCATAATTCTTCTGATGAAATGGCACTGATGGAAGAGGTGTAAATGAGTCTCATCAGCCAATCCACAAACCAAACATAAAGCATCCTGACCGATGCCCAACAAAAATAGTTTATCCTTCAGACGCAGGGCCTCTCTGACTATTAACCAATTAATAAAGGTGTGCTTAGGCACACTCCAGACATTCCAAGTGTATTTGGACCAAGGGACCCGTGGGTAGTGAGTCCTGATCAACTCATAACCACTGGAAACAGAATACCCAGGAGGGGTGGTACTCCATACACCAGTAGAGAAAACCAAAGGGAACTTAGCTTTAAGTTTGCAAATAGACCTCCAACTCCAAGCAACATCTGGTTTAGGGGAGTAAGAAGCCCAAGGAGCACCCTTCATATAAATGTGATTGACCCACCTAACCCAAAGAGCATCAGGCTTGGAATGAATCCACCAAACAAGCTTACCCACAGCAGCTGCATTCCAATAATAACTGTTTCTAACACCCAATCCTCCTTCAGTTTTTGGCACACTCAATTTCTCCCAGCTGACTGGAGGGGACCTCAGAAATTCAGTAGAACTATCCCAAAGATAGTTCCTACACAAGGTATCAATTCTTCTGAGTACACCCTTAGGAATCATAAAAATATTGGCCTAGTAGCTATACAAGGAAGTCAGGACTGCATTCACCAAGGTTAACCTGCCACAATAAGAGAGTTTCCTGGAACCAAACCCTCTAATTCTGGCTGTTACTTTATCAATCAAAACAGCACAGTGATTAACTGAAAGCCTGCCAGACACAATAGGTACACCTAGATATTTGAAAGGCAAAGTACCTTCCACAAACCCAGATACTTCAATGATATCAGCTTTCACAGAATGATGGACTCCATTAAAATAGATATTAGATTTTATAGAATTCATTTGTAACCCAGTAGCAATGGAGAATGTGGCAAAAGCTCTTAGTAAGATCATAATTGAATGAGTGTCACCCTTAGAAAATAGGAGCAAGTCATCAGCAAATAAGAGGTGAGATAATTGAAGCCTACCACATAAAGGATGGAATTTGAAAGACATGGTAGTGGTCACATGATCCAAAATCCTGCTCAAATACTCCATAGTGATAGTGAACAGAAGAGGGGATAGGGGGTCCCCCTGCCTCAAACCTTTAGCCCCCTTAAAATATCCAAAGTTCATGCCATTCAACACTAAAGAATAAGAGGCAGTCTTGACACAGGTCATTAGTAAATGAGTAAAAGGAGGAGGAAACTGCAAGGCCTCAAGCATTTGTTCTAAGAAACTCCAATTGACAGAATCATAGGCCTTCTTGAGGTCAACCTTCATCAAGCATCTAGGTGACACAGATTTCCTATTATACAACCTCACAAGATCTTGACAAATTAAAATATTCTCAATAATGGTCCTTCCCTTAACAAAACCCCCTTGATTAGGGCTAATAATATCAGGGAGAACCTTAGACAATCTAGTAGCAAGAATTTTTGAGATGGCCTTGTAAAGAACATTACAACAAGCAATAGGCCTATATTGTGTGACATTTTGAGGAAGATCAACTTTAGGAAGGAGAGTAATAAAAGTATGGTTCACCTGTTGAAGTAATTTGCCAGAGGTGAAAAAATCTAGAACAGCATTGCACACCTCATCCCCAATAATGAGACCATGAATCTTTAAAAAAGCACTGGAAAACCCATCGGGGCGGGTGCCTTGTGATTTGGAATGGAAAAAATTGCATTTTTAACTTCATTTTTACTGACAGGATGCAAAAGAATATCCCAATGCTCAGAAGAACAAACCTTCCCCAGCTGAACCACAGACTGACTAACAGGGGTAACAGAAGAAGTAGTTCCAAGCAACTGGTGATAATAATTGAGGAAAGCTTGCTGAATTTTATCCCCATCAGTGTGAGTATGGCCATCAATATCAGTTATCTTGAAAATTTTGGACTGAACATGCCTATTTTTAAGAACACTATGAAAGTACTTAGTATTATTATCTCCTTGATTAACCCAAATGGCCTTAGTCTTCTGAATAAGGAAACTATCACAGGCAGACTGAAGCTCTCCATAAGTTTTAAGAGCCTCTCTTTCCTGAGCAATAAGAACAGCATCAGTGGGATTGTTATGAACAGCAGTTTGAATAGCTTCTAAAACCTTCCAAGCATGAGTTGTACTGTTTTCAATATCAGCAAAGAGCAACTTGTTCAAATTTTTCAAGGGTTGCTTCAAGCTCTTCATTTTCATTACCACTTGAAACATTTTAGTTCCCTGCCTATGAGTATTCCAAGCTTGCTGAACACAGGGTATAAACTCAGGCACTTTACTCCACATGTTGAAAAATTTAAAACTCTTCCTCCCAGTAAAAGAAATGGCAGAATCATGAATGATACAGGGAGAATGATCAAAATAGCCTTCATTTAAAAAATTTGCATAGGCATCAGGTTTGGCAAGTAGCCATTCCTGATTCACCAACACTCTATCCAAACGAGAGTAAACCCTAGTAGATGGCTCTTGCTTATTGTTCCAGGTGTAGAAGGAACCTGTGGCAGGACTGTCTAGAAGGGAGCAATGATCCACACAAGCTTTAAAATCTTCCATCTCCTCAATAGTAGTGTGACCCCCAAGTCTTTCAGTAGGAGTAAGCACACAGTTGAAGTCTCCACACAAAAGCCAAGGACCAATAACATTAGTAGAATAAGTAGAGACATCAGTCCAGAGAACCTTCCTATCCATGGTGTCATTGAAAGCATATACCATAGTGAGATGAAATTGGAAAGCAGTACTAATCTCAGTAATCCTCATATGCATTGCCTGGGCACTATAGTGAAGAAAATTAACTTGATATATATTAGGTTTCCAAAGCACCCAAATTCTACCTCCAGGATGGCAAGAAGTATTGGTAGAAATAGACCATCCATCACACAAATTATTTCTTATGGCATTTAGAGACAAAGGCTTTACCTTTGTCTCAAGGAGACCAAACAAATCTACCTGATGAGTATGTAAGAACCACTTAATATGCTTTTGCTTAGATAGTTTGTTCAGCCCCCTAACATTCCAAAATCCAAACCTAGGCATTACTCCCAGGGGGGAGTAATGCACTACCATTAGTACCTATGCCAACTTTAGGGGTAGCATTGTTCAGAGCATTAATGAATGTATACTCCCTGAAATTGGATGTAGCTTTACCAGCAGTAATGATATCCCTCCTACTAATAGCAAGGGGTTTGGCTGGTGTATTTCTTTGGTCTTTGGAGTAGGGACTTGCCGATAAGTTCCATTTTTATTCCATGTCACCGAAGTTTATCTTTGAATCTCTTGAGGAGTAGTAGCAACACCGGAAGAGATGACAAGCCCAATGAGCGGGGGACACGGGTTTAGGTGTAGACACTGGAACAGGCTGAATGATAGGGTCATACCTAATAGGATTGACAGGTGGGATGGGGTCAATCCTAATAGAAACAGGAGGTTGAGACACAGCCTTTGGAATTACAGATTTCTTTTGGACCCATTGCTGCTGTGGTTGAGCTGAAGGTTTCTGATTTTTGGACTTTGGTTTCCTGCAGTGTTCAGTAGCATGACCAGTCCCTCCACACACACCACACAAAATGGGTTGCCATTCACATTCAACATTCAACTTAACAACATGACCATCCTCATCCAAAAATTTGACATAATTAGGTAAGCTTTCACCAAAGGGGACCTCTAGCAAAACCCTAGCAAAACCTAATCGTGTTTTCCCCTCAGTGGACTGGTCACATCGTAAAAATTTACCTAATAAGCCTGCAATTCGAGGTAAACATTTACCCCAATATTTCAGAGGTAAATCCATGATTCTCACCCAAACAGGCACCTTCTTAACATCGTCCTTATTAAGCTGAACATGAGACTCCCAACTTCTAACTATAAGCGGCTTATTATCAAACAAAAAGTGCCCTTGCTTAAGAACAGCCAACTTACTAGCCTCAGAAGAGAAACGAACCAAAAAGATACCATTTGGCAGGAAAGATACCTTGTCAATTGGATAATTTGTCCAGATTCGTCGAACAAACCCCTCAATAATTTCCCAGGGAGGGTTAGCACCCAGGATGAAACAATAGACCGAAGATTTCCAGTAGTTAAGCTCTTCCTGTACATCTTGGTGGTAAATTGCATCAAACCCTCAGGCTCCTCGTCAATTCGTTCCAAGACAGCTTTCTTTTTGCCTTGAACATACCATCCTTCCCCAGATTCATCAATTTCAATAGAATCCAAATTAAAAGGAGCAACACCAGTAATCTCATTCACATTTTTCGTCTTCCCAGTATCCGTATCAGAAGGTTTATTAAATTGCGTAGCAGAAGATGATGAACCAACATTTTTTTTGAGAATTTGTGGTGATTTGGTGACAGTACGATGAATAGTCGATGAAGATCGAGCAACAATCACCATGACTGCGCACACAAATCTAGGGTTATTGTTTTTTCTCTTTTTTTTTCTTTTTCTTTTTGATTAATTTCAGAGCTTTTCTCTCTCTAGATTCTCTCTCATGTTTTCACACAATTTTCACAATTTGAAGACATGGTTAGGCAAATCATTGTTCTCAAAACCCGGTGGTTGCTCTACAAAGACATCTTCTTCCAAATATCCATTTAAAAAAGCGGTTTTAACATCCATTTGGAAGAGTTTAATGCCTTTGTGAGCCGCAAAAACTATAAGTAATCGTATGGCTTCAAGTCTAGCTACCGGTGCATAGGTCTCATCATAGTCAATACCCTCTTGTTGGTTATAACCTTGCACCACTAGCCTAGCCTTGTTCCTTACAATTTCTCCCGAGTCATCAAGCTTATTGCGAAAGACCCACCTAGTACTAATGACGGTATGATTAGGCGGTCTAGGGACTAAGTGTCATACCTCGTTTCTCTTGAATTGATTGAGTTCTTCTTGCATGACAAGCAACCAGTCTGCATCAGTCAGAGCGACTGTTACATTTGAGGGTTCAATTTGAGAAAGGAAGGCATTGTGGGCACAATATTCGTTGAGATGAGCGAGATTGTTGAGGGATGATCTTGTTCGAATTCCCGAGTTGAGATCACTTGTGAGATTAGAGAGTGGATGAGAGCTTTGATGTTTCCACCTCTTTGGAACAACGGTTTCTTGTTCCCCTTCAGCAGCATCAGTCACAGTGACTGATGCTTCGTCACAGTGACTGATGCTACACTACGCAGTTATTGTTCAATGTATATGGCAATAAACACGCTATGATGAATCGTATACAAATAATTAGATCAAAAGTTACTTCTTTATCTAGTGAGATGAACAATTATCGATTCAACAACTAGGATAACCATATATTGAAGTATGAAAAGAATAATTAGCTACTTCCATCAAACCATATAACAATCATCATATCAAGCATAGAGAAAAGACTATAGTGAAATAATAAAAGGAATTAACCTTGAATAATTGTCTTGTAAAAATCTTAAGTTTTTGCTTCTTCGAAAATTGATACGTACGCCGTGATAGAAGATTGATAAAGTTTCTTTACCTTTCATTGTTGGGCCATTGATAACCTTAATTAGTGGACCATTGAATTTCCGTTTCTTTTTGGGTCTGAATAAATGATTAAAATAATAAAAGTACTCTTTAACATCAGTAATTTTTCTATAAGACCGTCTTATAACATAAGACGGGTCTAATAGGAGAGATTAGCCCATGGATAAAATTAAAAAAAATATATAAAACAATCACTACCCATTTCAAGCCACGTCCTACTCCTATGTCCTATCCATCTTCGTTGATGTCCTCCTCAACTCCTCAGTCCTCACTACCCTAACTTCTCCATCTCCGTTGCAAACTTGCAGCCCACATCCTGACCGCCACCACCTCCTCCTCCACGGCCATGAAAAGTCCCGTCCTCATCTCTCCATCAATCAATCAAAACTCAAAGTAAAAATCTCAATAATCATTGCCGACGGCTCCTCGAACGCCAACAATTGACAACTAGGTTTCGTATTTGATTTCGATATTCGAGTTTCTAAAGTTGAATACTTGTGTGTTTTAAATGAAAAACTTTGGGTTGTAAGTTGAAAATTATGGGCTTAATTGAATTTCTTTAGCTTTCTATATATTTAACTTCAAATTTCACAATTTTAATTTGAAAACTTCTTGTGATTAGATTAAGACTCAAGGCTTTCAATTTTGTCAAAAAAACTTAGTACTGCTTTATTAATGTTAAGTGAGATTTTAGTTTAATAACTACTAAATTTAGTTTGAAAACTTTAGGTTGTAAGTTGAAAATTTATTGGTTTGAATTAAGCATTTGTGTAGAAGTGTATAGTCGGTCGTGTATCGTCGCATATGAGGCTGGTATAATTATGATGAGAAGTCAAGTTATTTTGTTCCTTTTTGTTAAGAGTATATTTTAGTTTGAAAACCGAATGTTTTAAGTAGGAAATTCATGGCTTTAAGATGAGTATTCGTGTGGAGTTATGCGAGGAGGGTCGGCGTTTGAGGCTGGAAGTTGAGATGGTATCAATGGTGGGGATGGCGTAACAGGAGATCAAACACATAGAGGAGAGTGAAGTTGAAGAGCAAGTATAGACGTGGATGGAACGGTTTCTTTGATATTCATGACTTCATGTGTTTTTTAGGTTTTTTTCAATAAATATTGGACTTTTTACTAAATGGGCTGGTCTTATGCTAAAAGACCGCCCTATACAACAATTTGTGCTTTAACACTCATGTTAGGGGTGTTCATTCGCGGTTCGGTTCACCGAACCTCTAATTTAATTCGGTTCGCACACGGTTCGGTTCGGCAAAACTCCGAACCTAAACCGCACCGTGAAACGGTTATAAACGGTTCGGTTAACCACTTTAAATGGTTATTAGCGGTTCGGTTACCGGTTAACCGATAATCGTTCTATATTACTTTTTTTTTCAGTTTTCGTTATTCTAATAGTTTAATTAAATTTTCATTATATTTTATACCCAACAATAAAGTTAATAAACTAAACTTTAGCATTAATCAATTTAAGAAATTTAAAATTTGGATACACTAAGAAAATTAAACGAAAGAACAGTTTTTTATATAATAATTTAATTTTTTGCTTACTTTTTTGTGAAACGGTTCTGTTCGCGGTTAACCGGTTATCTAAAATGGCGAACCTTAACCGAACCTTTTCCATAATAAAGTTAACGGTTCGGTTCAACGAACCGCTTTGTCGAAACGGTTCGGTTAATCGAACCTTAAAAATGGACGGTTTTTCGGTTTTGCGGTTCGGTTATTGCGGTTCGGTTTATTTTGAACACCCCTACTCATGTATGTAAGGTTCTATAAATCCGTACTAAAATTATCCATAAAAAACCTTCCTCATATAAAAAGGTAGACAAATGACCAAGACACCCTGAAATAATATAGGTAAACAAATGACATGGACGAAAGGAGTATGTATTTAACTATTTATCCACCATTTTCACACCACCTACAAGATTCTTCATTTCAATGTCAAATAGTCGGGTCATTTCAAAAGCTACTCTGTATTATCTAGGCTGGAGTTGGTGACCTTGCTACTGATGCCAAGAACACAACCATCCCAAAGTTTAGCAGTGATCTCCCAAACACGGAAAAAACAATCGATACTCCTCTTCAGATGAGAATTTTGCAAACCCGGGGACCCGAAATCTCCCACAACTTTTTCCCAATAAACGCAAGACATTCCGGAGGAATCCTCTTCTTGACGTCGATCCTTCAATTTTCTCTATGATGTGACTTCAGAGCTTCCGTGTAGCCACTTTTTGCATTTACCTTCCAAATAACGCTTTTGTATGGAACGTCCAACACATGCTCAAGCGCACAATAAGCGGTAATGGAAGGAGAAGACCTGTATATCCCAATATCCCATAAGTAGAACAACATCAGAAGACCAGTCAATCCCAGTTTACAGGATTGGAACATAACACCATCTTTTACCTATTTAATATTCCAGGTACCTAAAGACGAGGTCCAATTCACATAAATTATACTCGTAGTAACAACTTCACACATCATTCATTAGAATTAACTCCCGGGATCATTCATGGTAGAAGGAAGAATAGAGAATGGATTCCTTCTCCATCACTTTTCTTACATAGGATGAACTCTAATTACCAACAACATTACCCCAGTGCCTCAATGGCTCCCGCAAATTGCGGGGTAAGGTAGGATCGGATGTACGCAACCTTACCCTTGTGTTAACAACACAAAGAGGCTGTTTCCGAATGACCCAAAATGAAAATTGCGTCGAGAACTGCATCGAATGACCGCTACTTCACAAAAGAAAAAAGCGCAGCCACTTTAGTGAGCCATTTTGATTTATTTCATTATAATCCATAACCAAAGAGTAATAGTGAACTCTAATCACCAAAGAAAAAAAAATTGAAGATTATTTGGAATTTGAAAGCGTGGAGAAAAAAAAAAGATGACATTAAGCACGATTCAAATGCACACTCTTCCCCAAGGACAAACAAGAAAAAGAAAGATTGGAGTGCACAAAAAAATTAGCATAATTATACAAATCATCAACATTAAGCACGATTCAAATGCATACACTATTCACTTATTTTTGAAGGATTAAAAAGACGTTCGTCTGACACAACTTGGTTAAGAGACGGGGGTATTTCAATTCTATAGTACAATGTGTCGAAGTTTTGGGCAACATCAGCAATTCACTTGCTCACCTGTAATTCCTTCTCCATCGTCATAGAGCCAGATTTATATAGAATCAAGTTCATCAATACCCCCGCATTGTCAAGTGGATAGTTTAGAAGTACCAGCTCCATTTTCCAGCCCCCAAATTGATGAACTTCAATAGTTTTGACATTAGATGAAAATGGAGCAAGTTTCATACTCGGATGCCACTCATGCTCCTGCTCTGTACCACATGCAGCGGCATTAAGAAGGCCCTGACAAAAAAGTTCATAATTCGTAAGGACAGACAATATGTTTGCTTATTGATTGATTTATGCAAGCAAGTGTAAGGGGGTATGAGTTTTGGTAGACGGTGTCAGAAGGATAATAGATAGTAATAATAGAGGAGTCGAGAAGACGTACAATATATTTGCTTATAGACCGGGTTTATACAAGCCAGTGTAAACAACATATGAGTATTAATAGACGGTGTCGGTAGAATAATAAAGAGTAATAATAGAGGAGTTCACTGAATCATCGGGCACATGGATGCTACTCAGAAAAATTTAGGATGGTGTTTATAACACAAATAACTTTCCTAAATGGGAAAACGTAAACAAAAAATTTCGAGGGATACTTCGTAGCAGTATTCAAAGATTCGAAGTCGAATTAAATTCTTTAGTAATTTCCTTACCTCATTAAAGACAATGGTCACCAGCTGAGGTGAGTTTGCTAGCCAAAATGTCACATACTTCCATGTATCACAGGAACAATAATCAAGATACAGGCTTTCCAGCTTAGAGTATGTAGGTATCCGGGTATCATCAAGCCTGGTAAGAAGCTTCACAAAAGAAAAGCACAAATACTAAAAGGAGATTGTCATACGTGTGAGACAACCCGAAGAATGATATACCTAAATAAGGAATATGTAAGTATCTCAGTTGTACTTGCAACAACAACATTATCCCAGTGCGTCAAGAGCTCCCGTAAATTGGGAGGTAAGAGGGGGTCGGGTGTAAGCAACATTACCCTTATGTTTGCAACACAAAGAGGTTGTTTCCGAATGAGCTAAGATGAAAATTGCATCAAGAAATGCATCAATGACAGCCGCCTGACAATTAAAAGAAGTGCAACCATTTAAGTGAGCCATTTTACTAAATTCCAAAGAATAATGACTCTTGGCTCCATTGAAATTAAAGTGGTTAAGTAGCAACAACCAAAAAGAATTCAGGGAGTAGGACAAACAACAAACCTTGAGAGCGTTAAACATCAGAAATAACTATGAGTTAAGAAGGCTTGAGCTAATCAAATACATTCCCATGGTTAAAGACATTGCCATTGAATTGGACGATGCTTCTTGCCACAATCTATAACTTTTGTGATGATTAACTCGCCTTCAATTGGGAACAGAAATGTTAGCTTCATGTTCCCATAACAATCCGTCAACAATGCAATTAATCCCCTACTCGCTACTACTGTCATGGGTCACAACACTCGTAATCCCATTCAAAATGATATTTATTTGACCCGTCTTAAACAAGAATTTAAACAAGACGAGATAAGTACCTACAAGCAGCTTCCTACAGAAACTCCACCACAAATAGTCACCTCAGGTACTTTACACAGACCTAAGTACACCAGCTATTTTGCTAACCATACTCATAGTCTATCTTGGTTTTGCTTATGTCATTCAATATAGTGCTCCAATATAGTAAACTGTGGGTGGCATACAGCCGAGCCCCCATCGACTAGTCAATCGCATCCCATACAACATTGCTAACTAGACACTTGCCTCATTATGGAGTACATAATAAGCATTCAGTAGCTGCACTCACAAGTCACACCCCACTGATAAAAAGGGGCTCCGGTGAGGAGTTTGTTCTGGACACCAAGCCAAGAGAAGAAGCAGTGTTCACGACTTCACGCACACTAGCCCTGCACCGAATCCATATAGTACATTTAACATTAGGGCCACAATCACGTTTGAGACAAGCATAAGGTTTTTTTTACTTCATATCTCCAACAACAACAAC
This sequence comes from Silene latifolia, assembly GCF_048544455.1. NCBI lineage: Eukaryota > Viridiplantae > Streptophyta > Magnoliopsida > Caryophyllales > Caryophyllaceae > Silene > Silene latifolia. The sequence goes on from NW_027413701.1 coordinate 2,317,932, forward strand.
AACAACATCAGAGCCTTAATCCCAAAATGATTTGGGGTCGGCTGACATGAATCATCCTTTCGAACCGTCAATGGGTGAACGCACGCCTCAAAATGCGAATGAAAAAGGGAAGATGAAAAACAAAAGGAAGAACGAAAATGTAATGAAAAGTCAAGGTAAACTTAGGAGTTTTAAAATCGAATTCCGTCTTTCTTTTATAAAAACTTAAAATTTAAATCGAGAGAAAAGATTAAAACGATTTTTAAAAACCGAAATAGAGTTAAGGATCCGGAATGAACCAGGTAAAATCTATAAGAAAGGTAAAATCTATAAGAAAGTGGTTTGTAAAAAAGTGTAATAAAGGAGAGAAGAATAAAATCTGTCAAAAAACATCAAATACTAAAAATCCACGTGTATCCTTTCCCTCCATTGTGCCCTCTCCGTCACCATACTCTCCTCAAGCCCCAGAACTCTCATATCGTGCTCTATCACTCTCAACCATGTCTGTCTCGGTCTTCCTCGACCTCTAGGGACCTTTTTTGTTCTCCAAGTCTCCGGCCTCCTGGCCGGGTGCGTCCATAGGTCTCCTTCTCACATGGCCAAACCATCTTAGTCGGTTTTCCATCATCTTGTCCTCTATTGGCGCCACTTTTACCTTTTCCCTAATCACCTCATTCCTTAACCGATCTTTCCTTGTATGTCCGCACATCCACCTCAACATGCGCATCTCCGCCACACTCATCTTTTGAATGTGACAATGCTTCACGGCCCAACACTCGGAGCGTAAAGTAGAGGCGAGGCCTAATTGCCGTGCGATAAAATTTTCCCTTTAATCTTTGGGGCATATCTTTATCGCATAGAAACCCTGAAGCACTCTTCCATTTCAACCATCCCGCTTTAATTACGTGAGCCACATCTCTGTCTAACTCCTCTTCTTTTTGAATAATAGATCCTAGATATCTGAAGAAATCCGAACCCTCAACAACATTCCCATCGAAAATAATACTCCCCGCCTCTGTCGATCTCAATCCCGCCACCTTAGTGAACTGACACCTCAAATACTCAGTCTTACTCCGCTTCGGTCCGAACCCACGAGTCTCTAAAGTCTGCCTCCACAATTCCAACTTTCTCTCCACCCCCTCTTTTGTCTCATCAATCAACACAATATCATCAGCAAACATCATACACCAAGGGATGTCGTCCTGAATATCCCTTGTCAACTCATCCATAACTATAGCAAAGAGAAAAGGACTAAGTGCGGAACCTTGATGCACCCCGATGGTAATAGGAAATTCTTCCGTTCGCCCAACATTAGTGCGAACACTTGCACTAGCCCCCTCATACATGTCCTTTATGAGGTCAATATATTTTCGCGACACACCCTTTCTCGCCAAAGCCCACCAAAGTACTTCTCTTGGTACCCTATCATATGCCTTTTCCAAGTCAATAAAAACCATATGTAAGTTCTTCTTCTTGTCCCGATGGTATTCCATCAACTGTCTCATGATAAAAATCGCATCCATAGTCGATCTCCGGGGCATAAATCCAAATTGGTTATCCGAGATGTCTACACACCTCCTAAGCCTTTGCTCGATTACCCGCTCCCATAACTTCATCGTATGACTCATAAGTTTAATTCCCCGATAATTGGAACACTCTTGAACATCACCTTTGTTCTTGTACAAAGGGACAAGAGTGCTTCTCCTCCAAGCCGATGACATCTTGTTGCTCCTCCAAATCTTGTTGAAGAGCATGGTTACCCATTCGATCCCTTTCTCCCCGAAGCACCTCCAAACTTCTATGGGTATACCATCCGGTCCCTCTGCTTTCTTTGACCCCATCTTCCTTAACGCCTTTCTAACTTCACTCTTTTGTATTCTACGCACAAATTCCCGATTAACCATGCTTGGTGTTACCTCTACATCCCCAAAACCTTGTTCTTGATGTCCATTGAATAAATTATCAAAGTAAGAACTCCATCTAGCCTTTATTTCGTTATCACGAACGAGAACCTTGTCATCCATATCTTTCACACACCTAACTCTCCCAATATCTCTCGTCTTTCGGTCTCGTATGCGAGCCAGTTTATAGATATCCTTCTCTCCTTCTCTCGTGTCCAACCTGGCATACACTTCTTGGTTAACTTTTGCCCTCGCATCCCGTACGGCCTTTTTAGCGGCTCGTGTAGCCTCCTTGTACTTTTCAAAGTTCTCATCACTCATGCATTTCCCCAGAACCTTATAGCATTCACGTTTAGTCTTTATCGCTTGTCTCACCACATCGTTCCACCAAGATGTGTCCTTACTTGATGGTCTATTCCCTTTAGATTCCCCTAACACCTCCCTCGCCAAATCCTTTACAACATGCTCCAATTTATCCCACGTTGCATCAATATCTTTCTCCTCGCAATCCGACCAAATATCGCTACTTCCAACCTTATCCAAAAACGCTTGTTGGTTTCCCCTTGTAGCTTCCACCACTTGATCCGTGCCTCACCGATTATCTTTCTCTTCCTCAAGTCTCTCTTACCCCGAAAATCAAGAACCACTAGTCTATGTTGTGTTGCGGCACTTTCCCGGGTATGACCTTTTGCAATCGGTGTACTCTTTCCTCCACACATTCCTTACCAAAAGGAAGTCAATTTGACTAGCATTACCTCCACTTCTATAAGTCACCAAATGAGAATGTCTTTTCTCGAACCAAGTGTTCATTATACCCAAGTCATATGCCAAAGCAAAATCCAATATGTCACTTCCTGCTTCATTTCTCTCCCCGAACCCAAAACCCCCATGAATGTTCTCAAAGCCAACTCGACTAGTACCCACATGCCCATTGAGGTCACCACCAATGATCAAATTCTCTCCAATAGGGACTCGTTCTACAACCTCTTCCAAATCTTCCCAGAAGGCTCGTCGAAAAGAAGCATCCAAACCTACTTGAGGTGCGTAAGCACTTATAACCGTCACCACCTCATCCCCGACTACAAGCTTAATGCTCATAATCCTATCACTCTTTCTCGATACTTCTACCACATCATCAATGTAATCTTTATCAATGACAATACCCACTCCATTACGACTTTTGTCTTTACCCGTGTACCAAAGCTTATAACCCCAAGGCGCTATCACCCTTGCTTTATCTCCGACCCACTTTGTCTCTTGTAGACACATTATATGCACTCTCCTTCTTTTCATAACCTCCCCTACCTCAGCTAATCTCCCTGTCAAAGAGCCAACATTCCAAGTACCAAAACGTAACCTACTACCCTTCCTAAAGTCATGTCCTGAATTCTTTACCCGCTCTTGACCATGCTTCCTAGATCCAAACCTATTTGACACCACACCCATACTTCGAGGTGGCGCGCCGCTTTTGGGCGACGACCTAACAACCCTTGCATATTTTTCACTACACCCGGGTCTGGAAGATGTAGCGCACCCTTGCCTATTTGACACCACCCCCAGGTGTAAAGATGGCGCGTCGCTTCCGGGCAACGACCTAGCAACCCTCACATACTTTTCACTACACCCGGGTCTAAGAAGTGCGGCGCTTCGAGGAGACGCCCAACGATGTTCAAATTCCGATTCATGTCCATAAAATGTGACTAAGTTTTTATGCTGGCTGCCACAGACCTACCGCAACCCTCCTCCTTTATCCGGGCTTGGGACCGGCAGCGAATGCCCGAAAACACTCACAGGCGGAGTGATTTTGCAGATTTGTTTCCATAATCAACCTGCAGTAGTAGGACATACTATAGCATTTATCTGTTTTAGCAAAGAGTATCTCTGTTCTTACTCACACAATCACATATTCACACCCCACACATACTTCCCTATTAAAGCGTAGTTTCACACCATATGGTCATTTATGATCAACCCTCCCTTGCTCTTTGGCCTACAAACCAAATTTCATGAACAAGAGGAGTTTTGTCTGTCACAGCCTTGCCTTCCCAAATAAAATGTCTACAAATGGCTTGAATGTTGCGGAGAACACGGGAAGGTTAGATAAAAATAAAGGACCAGTAAGAGCGAATTGCCATCAGCATAGAGCGCATCATCTAACTTCACTGCTGAAAACCTTTCTTGTATTGTATACTATAAGGAAGTAAAAACATCAGTTTAGGAGTTAGTTAAAGGGATCCCATTGTCGCTAACAATGCATAGGATATAAGCAATGCAAACAGGCTTTGAAAAGAAGTTAAATTATGTTATGTTTAGCCCTAAGATAAAGGGTAAGAAGAAGATGGTAAGTCGTCCCCTGGTCTAGGTTTCTTTTTATCTTCTCTTTTTAAGTTAATGGGTAAAGACATTCTAATGTAGTCAATTAAACCTTCCAATAAGCTGCGCCCTTCCTGCATAAGAAAGAGGTCTTGACTCCCACGATATTATCCTTGCTGTAATTTTATCCACCAGCACAACACAATCCAGTTTATTAAGGTTTCTTGGCAGAAATTGATACTCCTACATATCGAAAAGTCATAGCCCTCCAGCTGAAATCCTGATATTTGTAGTAATCTTTGTAACTCAGACTGCACTACATTACTGGTATAAATGTTTGGTTTTGACAAGTCCCGAGGATCTCGGAATGTGGCAAATGCTCTAAGTATGAGAAACACAGACTTGTAATTTGTAATCACCTCTGCAAAACATAGTTAAATCATCTGCAAAACAGAGATGATTTAATCTCACCGCGACACAATGTTGATTAAAACTGAAGTCAGTTTCTGCCCTATATAATTCAGTAACCGAGAAAGATACTCCATGCGGAGCACGAACATGAGGGGGGACATCGGATCTCCTTGTCTAAGCCCCTCTCCCAAGGAAATATCTATGTAACATTCCGTTACTATTAAGGGATAGCTAGGAGTAGTCACACAAACCCATCATCCATTGCGTAAACTTGGTAGGAAAATTAGGCTTAGATCGCATGTCTTGAATGAAGCTCCATTTAATCGTGTCACAAGGCTTCGTAAGATCAATCTTCATTAAGCACTTTGGGGGAGAACTCTTACGGACGTTACAGTTATACTTCCTGAAAATGTCTTGACGTATCATAATGTTATGTACTATATTCCTCCCTGCAACAAACACCTCTTGATTTTCAGAGATTAAGTCATTAGTATCAGTTTCAGCCTAGCACACAACATTTTAGAAATGAACTTGTAAACTGTAAGCCAGTGTGTCTAGTAAAGAGAGATAGTATTGACCTTTGCCCTAAATCAGTAATATGCTGCATAAACAAAAGCATTATGAACTGCATCCTGGGAAATGTGTAACTGGCCATCCAGATCTTCAGTGTAGTATACACTATACCGCATTCTGCTCATTTCTCTTCTTAATATTCTTATGAAAGAACTCAGTGTTTAAATCGCCTTGATGAATCCATTGAGCTTTCCATTTCTGGTGGAGGAACATCATGTATTTATTCGCAACAATTCTCCGTTCAGCATCTGCTAATAGGGGATCATATGAGTTGGCATGTAAGCCCTTCGAGCATTCTCAAGCTGGCTAGCTCACTTTTTTACTTCTATAGAATATCACTGAACTCTTCATAATTCAGAGCTTAAGGATACTCTTCATAATTCAGCAGCTTAATAAGGCATCTCAGAATGTGGCACATTCTTGTAGGATAATAGGGGAGTGGTCAAAAATACCCCCCGGAGCAAAGAATGCAGTAGCTTGGGAAAACAGATATCATCCATTAAAAATTTGCCATGGCCCTATCAATTTGAAAACTCCAAGAACTTTCCTTTCTATTGTAAAAACAACCCATCGGACTAATCCCTGCAACCGAACACTTCAAACACATAATCTTTGAGTCTCGGCATTTGTTTCTTAACCTTATTTAGACCCGACACTCCGCACTGCTATATTATCCATGTATCGGAGGAGGATCCTACTCCTCGTGATCAGTAGCATTTCCAACCGCACCAAACCTCATACTTGGGTTCTGAGTATCATTCCTAATCATGCTACTGTTTAGATTATCAGGACAACCGGACCTATCTCAGGAGTCCCCGCAGCAGTTCCCTGTAGCAATGAGAAGCCATTTAGAGTGGAACACTCGAAACAGGCTTGCTAGTACTCTTACTGGCACTCGGCTTCTTCCCTTGGACTATATGAAAACCTTGGGTATCCATATCATTGAATTACCAGCTTAATATTGAGTAATTAGATGCCCAAATTTTCTGGCACTTGGCTTCTTCTCTTGGACTATATGAAAATTACTTGGTTTCATAATTGCGATATTGTGTAGAACTTCTAGTTCAAACTTGATAGTTTTAACAAACTAAGCAAAGTCGTGAGAGATGGTACTCATGACCTAGATTCAAACCCCGTTAGCAATATAAATGTCCTTGTGGCTCCCTTTGCACCAAAAAACAAAAAAAAACAAAAAACAAAGTGCACAAAAGGTCCAACACAAGTGAGTCATCCTACATGTCAGAACAATTATAAACATTCGGTTTCCTTTACGCATGAACAAATTATATGTTAAAATCAAGTTGAGCTAAAAACCGATTGTCATAAATTGATAAACATAATATAAGAAAAATATTGTTGCTCTAAAAAAAGGGGCCCGTAGAGGGTATTATGGTCAACAACTACTTGACCATTTTGGTTTCTATGAGAGGGAGCATTTACGTGTTTTTATGCCCAGCCTAAAAGCCTGCCACGGGATCAAGCATAGTCCTTGCCTTGAAAACCGATGTGCATAACAACAATATTTGAATCGAATTCCACATGAACTCATTTGCTTCCAAATAGTTACGACTCAACCCATTTATGTTTTTAAGGATTAAAAGAAAAAGGCATGCGCCATTGTTAATAGAGACAGCTATTTCAATTCTATAGTACAGTATGTTGAAGTCTTGGGCAACATCAACAATTCTTTGCTCACCTCTAATTCCTCCTCCATTGTCATAGTGCCACATTTATATAGAATCAATCTCTTCAATACTCCAGCATTCTCAAGCAGATAGTTTAAAAGTAGCAGCTCCATTTTCCCGCCCTCAAATCGATGAACTTCAATAGTTTTGACATTAGATGAAAATGGAGCAAGTTCCATACTCGGGCGCCACTCGTGCTCGTGCTCTGTACGACATGTATCAGCAATGCCCTAACAATCAATTTCATAATTCGTAAGGATAGACAATATGTTTGCTTATGGGCAAGTGTAAGGGGTATGAGTGTTGGTAAACAGTGTCGGAAGTATAGAGAAGTAGAGAGAAATAATAAAGGAGTCGAGGAGACAAACAATATGTTTGCTTATAGACCGGTTTATACAAGGAAGTGTAAGCAACATATAATATACTCCCTCCTAGTCGCTCATTTCTTCCCCCTTCCATTTTGCACAAGAAATAAGGAAATGATTTTAAGGCATTCCAGATTCTTAATTCTATTTCGGTTTTCAAAATCGTTTTAATATTTTCTCTCGATTTAAATTTTAAGTTTTTATAAAAGAAATCCGAAATTCGATTTTTAAAACCTCTAAGTTTACCTTGACTTTCCACTACATTTTCGCTCTCCCTTTTGTTTGTCATTTTCCCTTTTCTATTCGCATTTTGAGGTGTGCGTTCACCCATGAACGGGTCTAAAGGATGATTCATGTCAGCCGACCCCAAATCATTTTGAGATTAAGGCTTTGATGTTGTTGTTGTTGTTTACAAAACTAAATAACTTCCGTAAATAGAAAACGAAACAAAAAACTTAGAGGGATAACCAACGAATGTCTAAAGAAATACTTCGTAGCTGACAAGGATAGTAATAGTCAACAAAATCTCGCACTATTCAAAGACTCAAAGTCCTATTAAATCCTTTAGTAATTTCCTTACCTCATTAAAGACCATGGTCACAAGTAGAGGTGGCAATCGGTCACTCGGGTCTGTTAGAGGTCGGGTCAAAGCGGGTCGTGTACGGGTTATATCAGGTCAGTGGCTGGTTCGGGTCGGTTCGGTGCATGTCGGGCCATCAACGGGTGGCAAACTAGGTCGGTCATTAGCGAATCAGTGTCGGGTCAAGTTATGAGCATATATTTTATCTTATATATTTAGTTTTAGATGGTAATTTTATGTTTAAACAAAGGGTAGGTGTATTAATTGTAGTTTAAAGTGAAAATAATTAAGATGAATATCAATTTGGTTTTATTTAAACCATTATTAAACTAGTTCATTATCGGGTCATCTATCGGATTGAGAAAATATCGGGTCTCGGTCACGGGTCGGGTCGGGTCGGTTCGGGTCGGGTTGGGAAAAATGAGGCTAAAATGAGGCTGCTATCGGTTATCGGAACGGGTCGGATCGATTTCGGTTCACCCAATTTTCGGGTCGAGTTTCGGGTGGGTAGGGTCTGATCTTGCCGGCTCTAGACTCACAAGTGTAAGCGGGATATGAGTATTCATAGAGAGTGACACTAGAATAATAAAGAGTACATATTTACATAATCCTCCCTCCAATTCCATAATTTCTTCCCATTGTTTGTGGGCACGGGTATTAAGGAGAGGAATAAAATAAGAGTAAAAGAGTTGGGTGGGGTTTGGTGATATGAGAGAGGTATGAATAATTAAGAATTAAATAAGGAATTGTGGGCCAAAACATTAAGGAAAGTAATAAAATATGAGTAAAAGAGTTGGGTGGAGTTTAGTGATAGGAGAGGCATGAATAAAATAAGAGTAAAAGTTTCCAAAATAAAAAAGGGGAAAAAAACCTTCCGTTTTAGGAAATAGGGAAGAATATATAGAATATGAGGGAGTAATAGAGAAGCTCACCAGGCACATGAATGCAACATTGCAACTCAGAAAAATTACGGGCTAAACGGTGTTTATAACAAGAAAAACTTCCCTAAAAAACGTAAACAAGTAACTTAAGAGGTATAACACGGAATGACTAAACAAATACTCCGTAGCTGACAAGGTTAGTAATAGCAAACAAAATCTCGCACTTTTCAAAAACTCAGAGTCCTATTAAATCCTTTAGTAATTTCCTTACCTCATTAAAGACAATGGTCTCAAGTTGAGGTGACTTCGTTAGCCAGGATGTCACATACTTCCATGTATTACAGCAACAAGAATCAAGGTGCAGGCTTTTCAGCTTAGAGTATGTAGGTATTCGGGTATCATCAAGCCTGGTAAGAAGCTTCACAAAAAAGAAGCACAAATACAATAATGAGATTGTTGATAAAACTCCAAAAAAGCATTTTCCTTTGACCCTTACATACGAGACAGACCAACTAACGATATACCTAACTACCTAAGTAAGGAATATGTAACTATGTAAGTATCTCAGTTGTACTCGCAAGTCGCAACAACAACATTACTCCAGCGGCTCAAGGGCTCCGGTAAATTGGGAGGTAAGACGGGGTCGGATATACGGAGCCTTACCCTTGTGTTTGCAACACAAAGAGGTTGTTTCCAAATAACCAAAGATGAAAATTGCGTCCAGAAGTGCATCAATGACAGCCACCTCAACAAAAGGAAACGCAACCATTTAAGTGAGCCATTTTGTTGTATTCCATCATAAATCATAATACATGACCAAAAATGACGACTCTTTGACTCCATTGGAATTGAAAGTAGTTATAGTAGCAACAACCAAAAAGAATTCAGGGAGTAAGACGTACAAACCTTTAGAGCGTTAAACGTCAGAATTAACTCTCTGGCATTTTGGGCACCTCTAATAAGATCAAGGACATATTCAGCGAGAGGGCCATGAAATTCATAGGAATGAAAACCTATTTCAACCCTAGAAGGAGAGCATGATTTCTTCAACAACAAGGTCATATCCACATCCACATCAGACCATGAGCACAAGTATGATACAACAACAACAACAACAACATCAGAGCCTTAATCCCAAAATGATTTGGGGTCGGCTGACATGAATCATCCTTTCGAACCGTCCATGGGTGAACGCACGCCTCAAAATGCGAATAAAAAAAGGGAAGATAAAAAACAAAAGGGAGAACGAAAATGTAATGGAAAGTCAAGGTGAACTTAGGGGTTTTAAAATCGAATTCCGTCTTTCTTTTATAAAAACTTAAAATTTAAATCGAGAGAAAAGGTTAAAACGATTTTTAAAAACCGAAATAGAGTTAAGGATCCGGAATGAACCAGGTAAAATCTATAAGAAGTATACCGTCAGTTCTTCAAGTATGATAAACTTGCCAAATTAGGGGCATCAAACTCGACATGACCTCGACAGAAGTATACCGTCAGTTCTTCAAGTGCTAAAGTAGAAATGCGAACATGATCTCTACCCAATCCACAGTCGATAAGAACCAACTCTTTCAGCCGTGAACAACCAACACAAAACCTTTTAACGGACTCTGCGTTCATGAATGTTACTTGGATGAGTTTAAGAAACCTGAGGCTTGGCAAGGAGACTAAGCTAGGGACTTTCAAGTCCACTTTGTGTCTAACCGAGTGAATTTCTAGTGACACCAAAGTTTGAGAACTGAGGATACAGTTAGGCAAAGAGATTTGTTGGTAAAAAATGTACAGATCTAGATGCCGAACTCCCTTTAGTATTGCAGCACTAATCCACAAAAGGAGATGTGAACTAGCATATTCGCGGTCGCGTTTAAGTTTCAGACTGAACTTCTGAATTGATGTTACTCTATGCAACACGAGTACTCCAGAAACAAACATCTCAAAACCCGTATTGAGAGTTTCATTTCCATGTGAGCTTAGCTCATAATATTCTCGATCGTCAAAAGAAAGGCTAGTTGTTAATGTGAAAAGATACCGCCATCTAGTTGACAACAAACTCGTCTGCAGTGCAGTCAATGTTGGGAGGAATGAAAGAATGTGACCAAGTAACTCATCAGGTAAGCTACTAATCCTGTCCAAACTACCTTCATCTCTTATTTCCGAAACTTTACGACGCTTTGTAGAACGAATCATCACCTGATATCAAACCCAATAACGATAACAGTGTGAATCATGAAATGTTATCTAAAAATTCAACCTTTATGCTTCTCTTTTTATAGGATGAAAATCAATTGCTAATGCTACAAAGTCATATTTTCAATTACATGAGAAAAATGGTGGGTAATGTTGAAATTATCAAATCAATTTGTCTTCCATTTTCAGTGCTAGATGCATATTGTGAGAAATGATAGATACCAAATTACCAAAACAATAAATAAACTTAAAATTATGAAAACCCCATGAAACCCTAATTGAAAACCCCTAAATAAAATAAACACATAGATTAACGCAACTTTAAAGGAAAATCAGCAAGATTTCGTGAATTAATACAAGGAAAAAGAGGAATTACGAGAGATCAATGTATATACATACCTGCTTTAGTGCTCTGATTCAATTCGTAAGTGTGTGCTAGTTTGAGTGGAATGCGACCATCTTACGCCATGTTCTTTTGGACTTAATTTCGATTTAATAAGTTGATTGATTCGAACTTCATTCGATTGATTGATTGATTCGATTGATTAGTTGATTGATTGATTCAATTCATATTAGTTTATTTTAACATTACTATTATTATTCTTATTGATATCATTATTATTATTATTATATTAATGTATTTACTATAGTTATTATTATATTATTTTTTTGATTATTATATTACTATTATATTTATTAATAATTAATTCGTATTGTTTATATTATTATATTTATATTTAATATATTTATTATTATTATTATTATTATTATTATTATTATTATTATTATTATTATTATCATCATCATCATTATTATTATTATTATATTATATTTATTATTTTATTAATATATTCATTATTATTAATATTATTCATAAAATATTTATTATTATTATTATTATTATTATTATTATTATTATTATAATAATAAGTTATTATATTATATTTATTATTTTATTAATATACTCATTATTATTAATATTATTAATCACATATTTATTATTATTATATTTAATATTATTATATTAATAAGTTATAATATTAGACCTATTATTATTATATTATTATTTATTTTTTAGTTATTAATATTAATATATTATATTATTATTAATAATTTTATCATTTATATTACTAATATTATTATTATTATTATTATTTTTTAAAAGATGCGCGCAGCTTTCATTAAAATAAAAATAAAAGGTTTACATGAAATTGGTGGGGAGCCGAGAGACAATCTGGGCTCCCACACCCTTAGCAATAGTAAAGCTAAGACGAGTAAAAATGTAAGCGGCTACCCGAGCCCCAAAGATCCGAGATACCGAGAATTTCGGATCCGCTGAGCAAGGCAACAAAGATCCGAACTCGCCTCCCCGGTGAAGATAAAGAGAAAGGTAGAAAACCATAACCGCTACCGCGCACAAATCCCCATACTTAGCACACTTTTTCGAAAGCAAAGATCGGCCGACAACCGGCCCGCACAAAATCGCAACCAGTCGAGTCAAAGGTGAAGAACCCGTCGGGTCGACACACACATCACGCCCCCGTCCCAAGAATAAAGCAATAAATCCGCGGGACGAAGAGAGCCACCATGCCCATCAACCAAACCGATATCAACCTCCTTCCCCGCGTAAATACCGGATCTATAGCGGATGTCAAAAAGAGTGTCCGGACAAAGTTATGCCGATGTTTAACGCCCACAGTACTAGTACAAGAAACAGCGTGGTCCCCAAAAACATCTCCAGCAAAAACCCGAGAGAAAGCAGGACATGGCCTAGATACCGTGAATAACGGAACACCCAGACGATACCCCAGCACACTCCGGTAAGTCCTCCCGTTCATAGTCTGCCCCAACCCTAAGATAGGAACCGCACGTAACCAATTGGAGGAGTGAGAACCTTTGAGGCGCATAAAGCAAGTGGCGCGATGTCAAAGAGAAAGACTACGAGGGCGAAGAAAGAATCGTGAAATAAATGTACGCCAATTTCTTCATAAGTTTGGGGGCGCAATTTCACTAGGGTGACCTAAAATATCGAGAACCTCGTAGTCGCATGAGAAACACTGCGCAAAGCATCATCAAAAAAGGGGCCAACAGACTCTACAACACGAAGGAAGGGCCGAGGAGCTTAGCCTCAGTAAACCTTGATGGCGCAAGCGGGACGCAATAAAAGCATAAAATAAAACATCTCCCGCCGCATAGACACCAAGTCCACCAAGATAAAAAGGGAATGTAGCAAGGCGCCACTGCCAATCCCCAAATCCCGGCCCTGACGCGGTGACAATACGTTCCAAGCTAGAACACAGAGCGGTATCAAAAGGAAGATGGACAGACCCAAAAACACTAGGGGAGCAAGTACGAAGGGAGAAGTAGAGCTTAGAAATACCAGTACAAGCTCGAAGAAGAAGCAACTCATATTGCGGGTCCTCAATCCTCGCAACCAAGTCCATTAGCTCAATGGTCTTAGTTACTCTCGTCGCCACAATCTCACAGCTAAACCCAGGACAAGTACTGACAGGTCCTCCCAATACTGTAACACCGCGCAATGGCCGAGAGATAAAAGTGGGGAAGACCCCAGGTAGCCGGCTCCGTGGGTCCTCAACATGCCAAAAGACCTCCGTCTTGGAGACATTATGGTGTAAACCAAAACGAGGGCCATCCAACCTAATCAAGTCCAAAACCTTCCCCACCTCCAAAGTATCACCCACAATGGTGCCATCATCTAAGTTCCATGAAGCAAATATGGTAGGCCGACATTTTGTGTTAAAACAGGCAGCTTTCTCAAGAGAAATGAAGAGCACAATTGCAAGATTCCATGGACAAAATGACATCATATGGTCCCCTTTTTGTACAAGCAAAAGGCCAAAGTAATTGAAGAAGCAAAAACAACAAAATGGACAGCATTTTGTCACACCTAAACAGGCTGCCAAGCTTGTTTATTTGGACCCATTTGTTGTGCTTTTTTGTGTAAAATATCTACTTGTACTTTTGTCCATTTATGCTTTCAATTGTAGCCTTTAGATTTACTTTTAGATGGATGGTTTGGATGTAATTTGAGTCTCTATTTAAAGAGCACCTATCCCTTGTAATAATTTCAGATTTGAAGTTTATGAGAAATGAAAATGTGAGGTTTTTTTGAAAAAACCCTTTCTTTAGTTCTTTGCTTAGTGCTTGAACAACCTCCTTTGCTTAGTGCTTGGAGATGACTCTATCCATTTGCTTAGTGCTTTGGAAGAGTATTATCCTAGGCTTAAACATGCTTTGTGATCTTGTTTAAGTCATATCTTTCTTTTTATGTTTCAAATAAAACCTCCCAAAACAGCCCCCCCCCCCTAAAACCGAGACATTACTACTCCAAAACAGCCCATTTTCGAGTTAATTTTTGTATTATGGTTGCACCGTTTTTAGTAGGGTTTGGGCTGATTATGGACCACCCCACCGTTTTAGTGCAAAGTGGTATCAGAGCTTCGGCTCTTGCATTTTCTTAAACCAAGACGATCTTGGGAAATGGTGGTCCTTGGTGTTCTAGGGTGTGACACCGCAAATCTGTGCGTGGCTTGATTTGTGGGTGTTGGCTTTGGTTCGAGCACTTGTGTGTTGCTCGGGTCGAGTTGGCTAACAAGAGGGTTCGGTCTTTGCTAAGTGCTTGACTAGAATGGGCTCTTGTTGTTTCCCTCTTTAACATCTATACTACATTTTTCTGAAATTGTATTTGTTTTTGAAATCGTCTTTTGTTATACCACGTTCTTAACCGCGAAAGTTTGAGGACAAACTTTTCTCAACAAAGGGAGTTTGAAGCAAATATGGTAGGCCGACATTTTGTGTTAAAACAGCCAGCTTTCTCAAGAGAAATGAAGAGCACAATTGCAAGATTCCATGGACAAAATGACATCATATGGTCCCCTTTTTATACAAGCAAAAGGCCAAAGTAATTGAAGAAGCAAAAACAACAAAATGGACAGCATTTTGTCACACCTAAACAGGCTGCCAAGCTTGTTTATTTGGACCCATTTGTTGTGCTTTTTTGTGTAAAATATCTACTTGTACTTTTGTCCATTTATGCTTTCAATTGTAGCCTTTAGATTTACTTTTAGATGGATGGTTTGGATGTAATTTGAGTCTCTATTTAAAGAGCACCTATCCCTTGTAATAATTTCATATTTGAAGTTTATGAGAAATGAAAATGTGAGGTTTTTTTGAAAAAACCCTTTCTTTAGTTCTTTGCTTAGTGCTTGAACAACCTCTTTTGCTTAGTGCTTGGAGATGACTCTATCCATTTGCTTAGTGCTTTGGAAGAGTATTATCCTAGGCTTAAACATGCTTTGTGATCTTGTTTAAGTCATATCTTTCTTTTTATGTTTCAAATAAAACCTCCCAAAACAGCCCCCCCTAAAACCGAGACATTACTACTCCAAAACATCCCATTTTCGAGTTAATTTTTGTATTATGGTTGCACCGTTTTTAGTAGGGTTTGGGCTGATTATGGACCACCCCACCGTTTTAGTGCAACCATTTTGAAGTAAAACGAGAGTGTGGTCCTTAATCAGCCCAAAATAGGCCAAAAAACGCAGCAAAGACGACAACAATTGCAAGGAAATTTAAGACCTTTGAAAATGATGCCAAAATTAACATAAAAATAGACCTAAAACCGGGCTAGGGATAGGACGGTCCCGGAAACCGTTTGGGTTATCATCACCCTCACATTAGCATGAGCAAATGAGAAAGGTATGAAGAGCCACGACCTAAAAACAACAAACCCAACATACGACACAAAACAGGAACAAAATGTCAAATCGAACAGTCGTACGGACTGTTTAAACTTTACGAGACATTTGTTTTTGTGTATTTGTATTGTTTTCGGTTTGGATTGTTTTGTGAGGTTTTATTTGAAACATAAAATGAAAGATATGACTTAAACAAGATCACAAAGCATGTTTAAGCCTAGGATAATACTCTTCCAAAGCACTAAGCAAATGGATAGAGTCATCTCCAAGCACTAAGCAAAGGAGGTTGTTCAAGCACTAAGCAAAGAACTAAAGAAAGGGTTTTTTCAAAAAAACCTCACATTTTCATTTCTCATAAACTTCAAATCTGAAATTATTACAAGGGATAGGTGCTCTTTAAATAGAGACTCAAATTACATCCAAACCATCCATCTAAAAGTAAATCTAAAGGCTACAATTGAAAGCATAAATGGACAAAAGTACAAGTAGATATTTTACACAAAAAAGCACAACAAATGGGTCCAAATAAACAAGCTTGGCAGCCTGTTTAGGTGTGACAAAATGCTGTCCATTTTGTTGTTTTTGCTTCTTCAATTACTTTGGCCTTTTGCTTGTACAAAAAGGGGACCATATGATGTCATTTTGTCCATGGAATCTTGCAATTGTGCTCTTCATTTCTCTTGAGAAAGCTGGCTGTTTTAACACAAAATGTCGGCCTACCATATTTGCTTCATTCCATGCCTGCAAAGTGAGGTCAAAAGTGTCCCGAATCTTGCAAACCAAGGGATGCAAAACCAACGCGAAAAGCAAAGGCCCCAATGGATCACCCTGCTGAACACCCTGACAAGACCAGAAGCAGTGCTCCCCATAAAAAAGGCGGGCGGGGCTGGAATAACAAAACTCCACCCAACGGGAGAGAACCGGGCAACGACGGCGAACCTCCTGGAGCATGGTCGAACGGTCAACAAGGTTGAACGCGTGCGGAAATCAACCAAAGAAAGCATAGAAAGCCCCACCCGAGCCCCCCGAGCCTCAATGAGCCGGTTCAAGGCATGCAAAATAGCCTCTCCTCCACCGGACACACCCACCCCGAACTGTAGCCCATCAAAATAAGAAGATAAAGACGGGCCAACCATAGAAGCACCAACCTTAGAGACAAGCCGTCTCCAGACCGTACCAACAGCAATAGGACGAACTCCACCACCCGGTTTAACGAGTGGTGTGAGAGGGGCGCTGGCAATGTACTCACCCAGAGGAAGAGGACACCGACCCTCAAGAAAAAGATTAACCACCCTAGTAATAGAAGTGATCAAATCATCGGAGATAGCCACAACAGCGCCACTCAAACAGTCCATAAGGTGTTGGGCACGAAAACCATCCCTCCCACAGGAAGTACCACGAGGGAAGCTCTGAATCATATCCAAGACCACCGCCGAAGAGGCAACCAGAGGATGATGATCCCCAGACAGAGGAGGCAATGAAGGAGGTGGGGCGACAGGATGCTTCTCACGCAGGGCCACGAGAGTGGCATCGGAGTAGGAGGCGACCCCAGAGGAAGAAAGCACCCGTAAAAGCAAGAGATATAATGGCCATCAGAAATCTTCCGCCGGCATTGGCGGAGGTTAAGCTCACTCAAATCCAGATCCTCATCCACAGAAAATGAAGAAGGACCCTCATCAAAGCACTCCCGTAACAACTGCAAACCTCCCCCCCCAGGCGTCCCCCAAGCAAGCATAGCCCTGGCAATACTCTCCTCCTGATGCTGACGCCGAATAGCAGTCCGGCACTCATGATTACTACGAGGAGCGAAAGTCCTGAGCAAACAAAGTGGTAGAACAAGCAAACGAACCTAGCGGGAGAGATCACAAGGGGCATCAAACACCGCATCCAAGGCCCCTTTCAAAGCCCGAGCAAACCCAAGACGACACTTAGGAGGAATAGATTTCACGGTGCGAAGGCCTACAGACAGCAAACGATCCAGCGAAGATATAGACCACTGAACGAGCTCTACACTATCATCAGAAGAAACCGAAGTAGAAGGAGCCAAAGGTCTTGGAATACCATGAATATGGAAGGTGTAAATGCCATCAACACACCCCGGATGGTCCACAAAATCACCCTGACGATGCCGACATCTTGCTCTAACAGTACGGGTCATAAAACACACCCCAGACAACCAGAGCCTCATCCGTCTCAAAGAACTCTCGGCATTGGAATAAACAGTCAAACTATCAGTAAGAGTCTGACGCGTAAGGTCCAACGCACCATCATGACAATGTCGGACCTGTAAATGTTTCTGCCAAGCTGCCTTAGTTAGGCCCTTACCAAAACCATCCCGACACCCATGAAGACCCGAAAAAGGACAGTGGTACCTCACAAGCTCGGGCATGAAGGAAGAAAAAAACCCCTCCTCCTACCTGTGCGGTAAACAATATAGCCACAAAACAACCCACCCGGATGATAACCACAAAACGGGCCACACACAAGGAGAAATAGGCACGAAAAGAAGAGTAGAGCAGCAGCCTAGCGGACTGAACCCACCCAAAACCTGCCAACACCACGACACCAGCCCACACCCAACCAAACGGCGGCAGGAGGCAGCCAAATGCAGCAGCAACGGCAGGAGAAAAACAGTAAAAGAAAAACAATACCGGAAAAAAAAAGGTGAAAGAGAGGAGAAGAAAAACCGCTAAACCCGCCGGAATCAAGCAGCAGACGACAACCTAGGACGGCAAAGGATCACCACCATAACTGGTAACCATCGTGCAAACACCCAGAATCGTCGAGGAGGTGCTGCTGCAGTCGTGCGATACAAAACACAGAAGGATGCCCTAATCGCAGAAACCGACAAAGAGCAACCTCAGACCGGCGAACACCAACAACAACCAAATGTCCGGCGTAAAAGAACGGCGAGGACAAAGGTGGTCGATGTTGTTAGGATTAACGGAGGGCAGAAGAGAAAGGATCGAAAAAACCAACCAAAAACAACGAACACAACCAGCGACACCACCTAACACGACGGCGACGTGAGGTCTAAAGTCGGCGTGATGCGGTGGTCAGGCCCCCTACGGCAGTCGACGGCAGGCAACAAGATGAAATTACTTTATTTATTATTATATTACTATTTTATTTTTTATATATCTTATTAAATTATTATTATTAGATTATATTAATATATTATTATTATTAATGAATAATATTATAATAATATTTATTATTATTATTGCTATTATTTTTATTATAATATTTATTATTAATATTATTATTATTAATATAATTTTTTTTATTATTATTTGATTGATTTTAGTTGATCGATTGATTCGATTTGATTCAGCTCCATTGATTGATTGATTGATTCGATTCAGCTTTATTAAGTTGATTGATTGAACAATTTCAGTCCAAAAGAACAGGGCCTTAGTTAAAATGGATCAAATAAGATCCTATTATAGTACGGAGTACTCCACCACTACGTAGATGTTATACCACTAAGACACTTGGGTTGATTATGGGTGAGGTCAAATGGGTTAGTTGTATCACGTTTGGGTTATATTGGGTCAACTACTGATTCAGGTCATGTTTGGATATCAAAGGGGGATTAAATTGCATTTGGGTTGGGTTACTGCCATGTTAGGTTAATAACATACTACTTCCTCTATCCCGATTATTTCTTATCCTTTTTTATTTTTGGGTGTCTTTGTCAATTGTTGTTCTTTCTATTTTAAAAATGAGCTTGATGAATAATTTGATCATTCATACTCATTTTGTTTCACTTGACATTTAGTAATTGGCTACCTCCTCTTTTCTTAATCTTTGTACCAAAACCAAAGAACAACAATTGACTGGGACGAAGAGAATATATTTTATCTTGTATATTTAATTTTGGTTGATAATCTCATGATGAAATGAACTTGTTATTGGGTAATCCACTTGATTGTTTTTGGTTTATTCAGGAGTCATTAGCTAGGCCTCTCAAGTAAAAAATGAGAGCGTTATCATCTCGGTTGTCCGAGGTAGTGAATAACAAGGTACAATAAATCCAAGTATTTTAGATTAAAACTAGTTTTGTGACCCGTGAAATTTACGGGATGTTTTGTTTTAGTGTGATGTTTTTAGTGTTTCTAGAAATTGTAACTTTGTAAAGTATCAAACACATAGTAAGATCGCCTCATGAATAATTGATGATAGATCGTGTACTTAAAATAACGTGCATTGACATGTTAACGTAAAGATCAAAATCGATAAATAAAATAAGTCAAGTAGGTGAAGAGTGTTATTTTTTCAAAGGTAAAATGATGAAAAAACCCAACAAATACCAAAATAAATCATACATTTGAAAAAAAAAAAATTATTAGTCATTCACGTTGATGTCGTCAATCTTGTAGTTAGTCTCTGTAACACCCCCATACTCCAAGTACCTTACCAGGACCACCTAGGTATAAGGATGCAACCATCTCGATTACCCGAGGCAATGATAATCAAATAAACAATAATGAAACAACATTTAAATAGAAATACTTTAGCGAAAGGTTACAATCTCAAAACCAAAACCAAAAATACGAATACATGTTTCAAACCAACTGTCTAATCAGCTAACTAAAATGTTTATTAAACTACTAGCTACAACGGAATACTTCTATCATCAGACCGTGGCACATCCCAGCTATCCCAGTAACTCGACTCATACCTGCTCAATAACTGCTCACCATCCCCGAATGGATCACCACAGTTTTTAAAACATTAAGGGTCAAGACTAATCACACAATTTATATAATCAACAAGACAATAAACAACACAGCTCAAACAGTCACACACAATCACCCACACCATTCAATCTCCGTCACCGATCGTCCACCTGGACCAGCCTACCGCGATGGGGGACCGCAGTACCCGTACCCACCAAATCCCCGCTCATCATACCGAGCGATAACCCTGTCCCATTAATGTGCACATCCCCTCCCGTGGCGGGTTCCACGAAGGGCGAAACTAGGGCGTGAAGCCACTCCCGCAAGTGACTCCACTCAGCCGAGAACGCATCTCGAGAACCAGAGACAAACAATCACAACGATCAACAACAATCAATCAAGAACCGTCATAAAACCAATACGATAATAATCAGCAATTACACAACACCAACAATGCATTATGGGACTAATACTGAGTAGGGAAACCCTACCTGGAAAGCACAACGCAATCAGACAATATCACAGCTGATATCAAAACGCTTCCTCTACGAATCCTCCTCCTAACATACAAACATATAATCACTACCAATCATACAAACAACAAAACCCCCCAAATCCCCATATTAGGGTTTAACTAACTTTAAGGAAACATTATAAAAACGGTACGTAGGTCTTACCCTCGACGCAAGGATCACAAAGGTATCAAGAAAGATAAAATCCGACCTTCCAAGCTCCGGGATTTGCCAACAATGCGATTAAAGCGAATGACGTAGTTTGATTTCTCTTCTCACAGTGATTAGGTTTTAAAAAGTGTTTAAATAACAATGACGGAAGTAATATATACTCTAATCGCATTATTAACAAAACCCGAGAAATCATCCCCCGTAAACCGGCTACTCGATCGAGTAGCTAAGGTACTCGATCGAGTGCCCCCTTACTCGATCGAGTATCCACGTTACTCGATTGAGTATCCAACAAGTAAGAAACTATTTTAAACTGCAACTCACCCTTACTCGACAGAGTAAGACCTACTCGATAGAGTACCCAAAGACTCATAAATACGTAGTATTACAGTCTTCCCTCCTTAAAAAGAACTTCGTCCCCAAAGTTCAAACCACAACAAAACAAAGACTCACACTACAACACTCTCGACTCAACAACCAAAACAAACTCAACATAAAACATGTTACTAACCCAAACTCAACCCGACTCAACGACAACAACTATACCGACATAACATAAAAAGGGTATAAAAACTCTTAAAAACTCTTTTGCGATCATCTCCTACCCCCCTAAAAGAAACAAGGTTACGTCCCCGTAACCATACATACCTGATAAAAAAGGATAGGGTAACGCTCTCTCATGGCCTCATCTGCCTCCCATGTAGCTTCCTCAGTCTCTGGTTAGACCAAAGGATCTTAAGCAAAACTGTCTCACCACTTCTAGTCTTCCTAACCTTCCGGCCAAGAATCTGCTTAGGTACCTCAAGATATGATAAAGACTCATCTAGCTCTAAGCTCTCTGCCTCTAACACATGTGATGGGTCACTCACATACTTCCGCAGCTGCGATACATGAAACACATTATGCACTCTCTCTAACGCAGCCGGTAAAGCCAGACGATATGCAACCTCCCCAACTCGCTCTAAGATCTCATAAGGCCCGATGAACTTCTGATTCAGCTTGCCTTTCTTCCCAAATCTCATAACCCCACGCATAGGAGACACTTTCAGAAGAACCTTGTCCCCAACCTGAAACTCTATATCCCGGCGATGTAAATCTGCATAACCCTTTTGCCTATCCTGAGCTGCTCTCATCCGTTCCCTGATCATCTTTATCTATTCAACCATCTCATGTACCATCTCTGGTCCTAGAACCACGCCTCCAAGACTGTCGTCCCAACAAATCGGACTCCTACATCTCCTCCCATATAAAGCCTCAAACGGTGCCATGCCAATACTAGTGTGATAGCTGTTGTTGTAAGAAAACTCTATCAAATCCAACCTCTATTCCCAGCTACCACCAAAGTCCATCACACAAGCTCGTAACATATCCTCAAGAGTTTTGATTGTTCTCTCAGTCTGACCGTCTGTCGCAGGATGAAAAGTTGTACTCATCTTCAAAGTTGTCCCCAAAGATGCCTGTAACTCTTTCCAAAACCTTGAGATAAATCTCGCATCTCTGTCAGACACTATGTCCTTAGGGACTCCATGTAACTTTAGCACATTCTTTCGATAAGCCATAGCTAATTGTGCTTTAGTCCATGTATCTTCCATTGGTACAAAGTGAGCTGACTTGGTCAGTCGATCCACTATCACCCATATCATGTTGTTGAAAGGAAATATCCGTAAAATTCCCTTAAAATTAAGGATTATAACGCAAATTTAACATGTGAATAATTGTCATAAACGAAAACAAGAGAAAACGATAAGAGAATAAAATCAACCTCGGGTCCTTCGTGCAATTCGGCCTAATGAACAAAAATCAATGTAGATTTCCTCCTAATTGTTGCACCCAAGATTGTCTGAGACTATTCCCCTTGTGCTAGAATTGCTCTCTGATTGCCTTGCAATATTGAGAGAGCTTTTGTGAGGTTTTTCGATGTGAGATCTAGAGTTTCAGAGAGAATGCCTCCAAAACCCTAATTTTAGTGCAAATGAAAATGCTTAGGTCAAAAGGAGAGAAAGACTCTCCTTTTGTTCTCTTTGGTTCGGCCAAACCGTGACATAGGAAGAGAGTGGGCTTTCCACTTTCTCCTTATTTTAATTCGTGGTCCGACTCATTTTGCTAAAATGTATATGACGGGTTTTTAATTATAAATCGTCACTCGTGATCGGATAATGAAACATCGACTAGTGACATGAATTAGTCGATATATTAATACTTGTCCGATAATGACAATATTGTATAATTAATTAAATTCAATATACATTAATTAAATATAATCGTTTATATTCAATTTACGAATTAACTGCTTAATTCACCTTAGCCATTTTTATTTAATCCGTATTAAATAATTATCTCAACATCGCGTTTGACTAATTATTAGTCAATAACTCCGACTAACTGCTTAGTCATATTAGGCATCAACATGACTGTATTTTCATACCGTCACATCTCTCAAACGTATCCTATAGGTGTGACTTTTAGGGACCAGTTGATCACCGCCATCTGTATGACAATAACGTCAAACTTATCTTGCAAGCCAACCGTTATTGATAAACGTGGACCAACTGATAATAATACAAAAGTATACCCTTTGATCCTTTTAGAGATTTATATGTCATCGCACTAATCAGAGAGGACACCAGCCCCAACAAGCTCCCACTTGTCCGTACAAGTGTACGTGCGATAACCGATTCTCATATTCATTTAAAATCTCTCCCACTCAATGTAAAACAATTTGCAGATCCGTATCCGCAAAGGTCGTATTTTACAATCGATCTGTATCAAGAGTGGTTTCCCCGACTAGAGAGTAACTTAACTGATAAAACGAATCCGCATTCGAGCATGGCCATGCATTTCGATTCTGACTCCTCGAGTGGCCCCGAGAAATATCGAGTACACGATAAAGGCTGAATATTTTCTTCAACTCGACTCCTGCCGATCTAAGCACAGCATGAAATGACCCAGAAAAAATCTACTTGGCCTCTGTTACGGATGACCGTGAGAAAGAAACCAAAGTCACCCAAAATCTGCCTTAGTCTTAAGAGACAGTCGATAGTCAAAAGAATCGACTCTTAGGATAACCATGGAGGTCCTATCCACGACCTGGCACCGAATGTTATAAAACATTTAGGACTCCACGTCGTTGTCACAATTGTGTCCTACGAGATATCCGTATAACTCGCCTCTGTGATTGGTCAGTCAACCGTTTGACTTATGGCTCGTTGAACCCACCATCAACCAACGTCACAAAATAATTGCCAGAGTTATCAGCTCACGAGGACAATTAAGGACCAAAATATAATGTTTGTTCAGTTCACTTTGTGGTATTCAAAATTGTCGTACAATTCCACATGAAAAACAAAATATATAAATATCAAAATGATGATGTCGTATAGAGTACACAAGAAAATGAATCTAATCCATAAAAGAGTACTACAACTCAGGAACACGTTTAATTCCCATGGAATTAACATGCTCTTCATGCTTATCTTGTCGTAATGGTTTAGTGAGAGGATCTGCTATATTATCATTTGTAGCAATCTTTTCTATCACTACCTCCTTTTGCTCCACGTAATCTCGGATTAGATGAGCTTTCCGTTGTACATGTCTAGACTTGTTGCTAGACTTAGCCTCCTTAGATTGGAAGATGGCACCTCTATTGTCGCAATAGATGGTGATCGGGTCATTCGAACTACGCACTACAGATAGTCCTTGTAAGAATTGACGCATCCATATCACTTCCTTTGCAGCCTTCGACGCGGCATAGTACTCGGACTCGTCGTAGAATCTTGTAACACTTTGTTTGGAACTCTTCCACTGATCGCAGCGCCATTAAGAGTAAAACGAATCCAGGCATCGAGATTTCGAGTCATCTCGATCCGTTTGGAAGCTAGCATCTCACAGAATCGTTGCGCATAGCTTTAGATCGCCTCCATAAGTCAATGCCCAATCTTTAGTCCTCCGTAGGTACTTAAGAATGTTCTTGACAGCCATCCAATGTGATTCACCTGGATGCTGTTGGAATCGACTTGTCATACTCAATGCATATGCTACGTCCGGACGTGTGCATATCATGGCATACATGATTGATCCTATAGCCGAGGCATAAGGAATCCGTGTCATGCGCTTTTTCTCTTCCGGTGTCTCTGGTGCCTTAGACTTGCTCAAATGCACCCCTGGAGCCATAGGAAGAAACCCCTTTTTGGAGTTAGTCATGCTGAATCTTTGTAGTATCTTGTCTATATAAGACTCCTGACTGAGAGATAACATCCGACGTGATCTATCTCGATAGATACGGATGCCCAAAATTCTTTGTGCCTCACCCAGATCTTTCATCTGGAAATGGTTCTTCAACCATACTTTTACCGAAGTTAAGAGAGGTATGTCATTCCCAATCAGGAGTATGTCATCAACATACAATATTAGGAAGACAATCTTGCTCCCACTCGACTTGATATATAGACATGGTTCCTCGACCGATCGAGTAAATCCATTTTCTTTTATCACTTGGTCGAAACGATGATTCCAACTCCAAGAAGCTTGCTTAAGTCCATAAATGGAACGCTTAAGCTTGCACACTTTCTTAGGATGTTCAGGATCGATGAAACCTTCGGGTTGTACCATGTACAACTCTTCCTCCAAATAACCGTTTAAGAAGGCGGTTTTCACATCTATCTGCCAAATTTCATAGTCATGAAAAGCGGCAATCGCTAAGATAATCCGAATGGAACGCAACATGACTACGGGTGCAAAAATTTCATCGTAGTGCAAACCTGGCACTTGGGTGAAACCTTTAGCAACTAGTCGTGCTTTATAGATATCTTGTTGACCTTCCACAGAATGCTTTATCTTGTAAAGCCATTTGCATTAAAGGGGACGAACCTTAGCAGGCAAGTCAACAAGATCCCATACGTTGTTCTCATACATGGAGTCCATCTCGGATTGCATGGCCTCAAGCCATAGCTTTAAGTCGGAACTAGTCATGGCACCTTTATAGTTTGCGGGTTCACTACTCGTTAAGAGCAGAATGTCATCTATGTCATGTTCCTCGACCATACCAATGTATCTGTCCGGAGGAATAGAGACTTTTCCCGACCTCCTAGGTTCCTCAGGAATATTCACCGCAACCGAGATTGAGGGAACTGGTTCCTCCAATGGCTGCTCGGCATTTGGTTCTAGAATCTCCGATAGCTCGAAGGTTCTATTACTCTTCGCGTTCTCGAGAAACTCCTTCTCTAAGAATGTCGCACTAGCCGCAACAAATACACGTTGTTCGGTTGGCGAATAGAAGTAATGACCAACTGTTCCTTTAGGATAACCTATAAAGTATGTCTTGACCGATCGCGGGCCGAGCTTATCCTCGTGTCTCCACTTGACATAAGCCTCGCAGCCCCAAACCCGTATAAAGGACAAGTTAGGGACCGTTCCCTTCCATAGTTCATATGGAGTCTTGTCAACAGCTTTAGACGGACTTCGGTTAAGTATTAGAGCAGCTGACAGAAGAGCATAACCCCACAATGAATCTGGCAACACGGTGTGACTCATCATGGATCGAACCATATCAAGTAGTGTTCGATTTCTCCGTTCGGACACACCATTCAACTGAGGTGTTCCAGGTGGAGTTAACTGTAAGGCAATCCCACAGTCCTTGAGGTGTTGATCAAACTAGTGTGAAAGATACTCGCCACCACGGTCTGATCGTAGTATTTTAATCTTTCTACCCAGTTGGTTCTGTACCCGATTCTGGTATTCTTTGAATTTCTCAAAGGACTCACTTTTATGCTTCATCAAGTAGACATAGCCATATCTACTTAAGTCGTCCGTGAAAGTGATAAAATACCTATAGCCTTCTCGAGCGGTGATTGACATAGGTCCACACACATCCGTATGTATGAGTCCTAATAGGTCAGCAGCGCGTATTCCAACACCTTTGAAGGAAATTCGAGTCATCTTACCAATGAGACATGATTCACACGTGCCAAATGATTGAAAATCAAAGGCCGAGATAGCTCCATTCTTTATGAGCTGTTTTACGCGTTTCTCATTAATGTGTCCCATACGGCAGTGCCATAGATAAGTTTGATCTTTATCACCAACCTTTAACCTTTTATTCATTACGTGCAATATTTCAGTGGTCTGATCTAAAACATAAATTCCATTCATGGAGACTGCCTTGCCATAAATCATATCGTGTAATGAGAAAATGCAACTATTATTCTCTATTACAAATGAAAAACCAAGTTTGTCAAGTGGAGAAATTGAAATAATGTTTTTGGATAGACTGGGTACATAATAGCAGTTATATAAAAATAACTCAAATCCGCTAGGAAGCTGGATCGCATATGTTCCCCTTGAGACGGCAGCCACTCGTGCTCCATTCCCAACACGCAGGTCCACCTCACCCTTTACGAGGGGTTCGATGTTTCGGAGCCCCTGCACATGATTACACAGATGAGAACCACAACCAGTATCTAGTACCCAAGTTCCGTAACTTGCGTGATTAATCTCAATCATATGAATAAAAGTAGAAGAAGAAGAAGAAGACATACCAACAGGAGTAACGCGACCTACTTTTATGTCCTCATGGTATACAGGACATGTACGCCTCCAATGTCCAGTCTTGTGGCAATGGTGGCATTCCATGTTACCGGTCTTGCTCTTTGTCGCGCCTGATGAGGTGCTCGACTCACCAGGCTCACTCTTCCCTGATCCCGACTTCTTAAACTTCGGTTTACCTACTGCTAGGTCTGCCTGAGCTTTGCCCTTACCCTTGCCCTTGTTTGACACAACGAGAACATCCTGTTTCATGCTCCCACTAAACTTCATGTCCTTCTCGGTCTGTACGAGAAGGGAGTGTAGTGCATGAGGACTTTTCTTCAAATCATTCATATAGTAATTGGCTCTAAAGAGCGCAAAACCATCGTGGAGTGAATGAAGCATGCGGTCAATCACAATGTTCTCGCTGATTTTACAATCAAGCGCCTCCAGTTTCTCGACATTCTCAATCATGCTGAGAATGTGTGGGCTAACCGGTTGGCCCTTCTGGAGTTTCGCCTCAAAGAAGCGACAGGTATGCTCATAGGTCACGATTCTCGGTGCTTTCGAGAATTCCTTAGTGAGCGTGGTGAAAATCTTGTTTGCACCTTGGGCTATGAAGCGTTTCTGCAAATTGGATTCCATTGCAAAAATGAGTACGTTCTTTATCGCACCCGCTTCCATGACGAAATCGCTATACGTGGCGATCTCGTTAGCTCCAGCCGTGGGGCCTGGGTTTGGCGGGATGGGCTCAATCAAGTATTTGAGCTTCCCG
This sequence comes from Silene latifolia, assembly GCF_048544455.1. NCBI lineage: Eukaryota > Viridiplantae > Streptophyta > Magnoliopsida > Caryophyllales > Caryophyllaceae > Silene > Silene latifolia. Next base: position 2,346,181 of record NW_027413701.1, read on the forward strand.
TCAGCAATGGCAACATTCCGTAATGCCACCTCCCAGTCCGCGAAGATTGATCCATCATTCTTCAGTCTAGTGGACTGATTCATCTGATTCATGAAGATCCGAAGCCAGGACTCACGGTCCAATGTGGCACTTGGCATTGGGTCGTTCATACGGCCAACCATTTTGTTATTAGCAGTTTAAATGATCGTGATCTACACTGAAAAAGAAAGGAAAAACAAAACGAAATAAGCAACTCATCGAGGTGATTTAAGTCTAATTAAAATTCATTTTAACGTGTAGACTCATTGCACTTGTATAATCGATCTACCTCAAGAATTATACAAATGATCCCAAGACTCAATTTCCGTAAATTGATAAGCCAACTGTTTAGCTAGTTCTACCGTTAGAACTCTCGGTCGATAGATTTCCGTAAATCCTATCTATAGTCCACCATAATCACAGGATCGTACGAGTGACCATAGTGTTGAGATAAAATAGGTCAATCAGTTCCAACTTACCCGACGTAGAAGGGGTCATATTATGCCTACCGACGAAGAAGGGATTCATTGGAGTTTGACCTATAAAGACTATTCTCAATTTTTGGTTATACGAGGAAGATCCCATCAACTTAGTTTTAATTCATTTTAAGTGAACGAAAAACTAGCATTACGTGAATGAATTAACTTAGGTGATGGCTTATTTAAAACATGTGATATCTGTATATCATAGAAAACTAACGCGTAACCTCTATATGAGTAAGTTTTCATGCAATTATTAGGTGGTTTGGTTTTAGGCGGAATATGATGCAAACTATCGTTACGATGAAAAACATAAAAGAATGCAAAACGTAAATAAAAGTCCTAGTGTGGCCTATCCTAGTAAAAAGAACATAATACAACTTTGGAATCCACCGTTGGACCCGAGAAGCTTGTCTTGATGTTCCGTCTTTGTCCATGCAGCGGGAGTGAGCATCCGATCTCCATCTTTGGTCTTCTCAAAATTACAATTTAAAATTTACAAAATATAAACCTATTTACATTCTAAATTAAAACTGTAATTACAAGGAAAAATCAAAACGGAGATGCGAGATCTCAAAATACAACCAAGACCGTGTTCCATCATTACGGTAACACGTTCTACTAAGGCCACACTAAGTTACAACCGTTTGTAAAATTAAATACGTAATTAAAAACATTCATGACATTCAAAAGTAACGATAAATAAAAATGCATCAACTAAAATAAAATTTATTCGTGACATAATTCCGTAATTATGTTAAATTTATCCAAACCACCTTTTAACGATTAAAATTATGTGACAAAACCGCTTCTATCAACTTAATTTTAATTCATGATAATCCGTTACTTTAAATTGCTTTAAAATAACTAAATGGTACGTGAGTGAACCGTTTCACAATTAAGCGATTGTACAGAATCCATATAATGTACATGTTTTGGCCAAAAAGGAAAAATTTAGAACAAAAAAAAAAATTTCAGCCGTGGCCAAAAGAAAAAAAACGAGATTTTTTTTTTTTTTTGTTTTTTTTATTTTCCAGCGGTTTTTGCCGAGAGCAAAGAGAGCAAAAAAAATTTTCAGCGGCTCAATTTCAGCGCGGCCAAAACCTTCGTGAAATCAATTGAACAAAACAAGACCAATTGCAATTTTGATCTAATTCATATACAATTAAATCTACAATTGATAATACTTTAACATATTGCTATGATTATCGTTTAAAATAACAATATGCAAAGAACAAATCGAAAAACAAAACCAGATCAGCCGTGTATATACATGTCACGGTTTTGAATGCACGAAAAAAAACAGAAAACAGCCGTGTAAAAATTTTCGGCCGCACGGTTTTCTATGCAAAAAAAAATTATCGATTCAAATCGTTTAATGAAAATCACAATGAAAAATTTACGTGGCCTCGCTCTGATACCACTTGAAAGGAAATATCCGTAAAATTCCCTTAAAATTAAGGATTATAACGCAAATTTAACATGTGAATAATTGTCATAAACGAAAACCAGAGAAAACGATAAGAGAATAAAATTAACCTCGGGTCCTTTGTGCAATTCGGCCTAATGAACATAAATCAATGTAGATTTCCTCCTAATTGTTGCACCCAAGATCATCTGAGACTATGCCCCTTGTGCTAGAATTGCTCTCTGATTGCCTTGCAATATTGAGAGAGCTTTTGTGAGGTTTTTCGATGTGAGATCTAGAGTTTCAGAGAGAATGCCTCCAAAACCCTAATTTTAGTGCAAATGAAAATGCTTAGGTCAAAAGGAGAGAAAGACTCTCCTTTTGTTCTCTTTGGTTCGGCCAAACCATGACATAAGGAGAGAGTGGGCTTTCCACTTTCTCCTTATTTTAATTCGTGGTCCGACTCATTTTGCTAAAATGTATATGACGGGTTTTTAATTATAAATCGTCACTCGTGATCGGATAATGAAACATCGACTAGTGACATGAATTAGTCGATATATTAATACTTGTCCGATAATGACAATATTGTATAATTAATTAAATTCAATATACATTAATTAAATATAATCGTTTATATTCAATTTACGAATTAACTGCTTAATTCACCTTAGCCATTTTTATTTAATCCGTATTAAATAATTATCTCAACATCGCGTTTGACTAATTATTAGTCAATAACTCCGACTAACTGCTTAGTCATATTAGGCATCAACATGACTGTATTTTCATACCGTCACATCTCTTAAACGTATCCTATAGGTGTGACTTTTAGGGACCAGTTGATCACCGCCATCTGTATGACAATAACGTCAAACTTATCTAGCAAACCAACCATTATTGATAAACGTGGACCAACTGATAATAATACAAAAGTATACCCTTTGATCCTTTTAGAGATTTATATGTCATCGCACTAATTGTAGAGGACACCAGCCCCAACAGTTGTTACCCTGTTGACTCTTTGGCAAACCCACGATAAAATCAATAGAAATGAATTCCCACTTCCACTCAGGTACCTCTAAGGACTGAATCTTACCTTGTGGTCATTGTTGTTCCCCTTTAACTCTCTGGCATGTCAAACAACGGGCCACAAACTCAGCTGTTTCTTTCTTCATCCCAGGCCACCAAAACGTGTTCTTCAAATCCTTGTATAGTTTGTCACAACCTGGATGTACTGAATACGGTGTACAATGTGCCTCTGTCATGATTGTCTTTTTCAGCTCCTCATCATTAGGGACACACCACCTACCATCGAACCTCAAACTACCATCTGTATGAATAGAGAATCGAGACACTGTCCCTTTCTCTACTCCAGCTCTCCACTCAACCATGTTAGGATCCAGAGCCTGTTTACCGCAAATATCATCGTAAAGATCAGGCTATACTGTCAAATCTCCCACAGCATCCCCTCTCTGCATCATATGTATCCCAAACTTCCCCATCTCATCTCTCAACCTCATCAAAGATAGAGTTGTACATAGGGAATGTACACTCTTCCTACTCAAAGCATCTGCAACAACATTGGCTTTCCCTTCATGGTAGATAATATCCATGTCATAATCGCCAATCAGCTCCATCCACCTCCTCTGTCTCATGTTCAATTCCTTTTGAGTGAAGATGTACTTGAGACTCTTGTGATCCGAAAATACCTTAAAGGTCGCCCCATAAAGGTAATGTCTCCATATCTTGAGAGCAAACACCACTGCACCCTGAAGGAAAAGTAGATCTATAAACTTGACATATTCATATATGTTTAAATTTAATTTGTCATAAAATTAATTAAATGATCTTATGCATGCAAACTAATAAACAATATAAAGAAGAAATGTTCATCTTACATTGGAAATTCGGTTTATATGGGCACAAGAGAGATCACCTTTCTCTCTTATTCTTGTGCTTTCCTTAGTGGAAGAACTAAGATCCAAGTGTAGGATCTCTCCCAAAGCTTTATACCCAAAGCACACTCTTAATTAAAATTAATATTATAAATACTAGTACAATATTAATCTTGTAAAAATTGACCCAAAAATATTATAGGACACTTAATATTTCGGTTTATGGGAGGTGGAAGAAGGAAGCTTTTTATCTCTCTAAAACTCAAATTTTAGAATAATGAAGAATGAATAATCCAACAACAATGTTATGTGTTGTATATAAGAAAAATAAGGCAAAAACCCTTCCCTTTTCTTTTGGTAAAACCGGGTGGAAGAGGGAGAGGAGGGAGCCAATGCATGCTCTTATTTGTCATCACAATGAACAATAGGTATGCATGGCTAGATTAGTAGGTAATCATCATGCCCTCCACTAATATAATCAACATAATATTAGCTTAATCTTCCTCTAATTTTCGGCACATATAGATAATGTGGATTCCATATTATTTTTGTCAATTTGTCAATATGTCACATGTCACATAGAATTGCTATGTATTTTTAACATATTAAAAATCAACGTATTAATAAAAATACGTCATATACAAAAATCGACTTAGTAATTCATAAGTACTTGTACCAAAATATTTTACCAATTATAAATCACAACAAATTGTATTTATAATAATTCATTCAATTTTAATTGTTTCTTTAAACAATAATTTCATCTGAGTAATGATACAATTCGATTACTCAGACCGTATCTCATTTAATCATATTATAATGAAATACGTAAATATTACTTCCAAAATCGTCCGTCAATTTTAAATAAATTAATTGACCCGTAACGTTATACGATCAATTAATTAATCAATTAAGAGTGTTGCCCTATAGGTATGACCTAGGGGATCAACTGATCACCACCGTCGCACGACAGTAATGTCAAACTCTAGTCAGCCAATCATTACCGATATATGTTGATCAGTTGACACTAAATATTACTTCCCAATTGTATTCTTTATCATGAGACTTAAACATGTGATCATCATGATCAACATTCGTGATCGCATTATTGTCGGAGTACACATATTCCAACAATCTCCCACTTGTCCTCGACAAGTGTGCGTCACCAATTCTCTTGTCCTATTACTATCTCTCACTCAATGCAAGGTGTCTTTCAGGTCGTACTTGCAAGTGATCATATCGAGAGCGGTTTCCTCGATCTGGAGAATAACTGATTGACCGGATTTATCCACCATGGATACATTCCGAGCGTGGCCACGCATTTCCAGTTCATTACTCCTCAAGTGGCCCTGAGATATTTTATAACCCTGACTAGGGGTGGACAATTCCTATCGCACTCATTCCCTTTGACTAGCCACAGCCATCATAACCCAAAATATGCCCATTTGACCCCATTTACGAAGGTCGTAGTAACACAAATCAAAGTTAATCTGAAACTGTGCCATCTTAGGCGAATAGTCTTTAGTCAAAAGAATTGACTCATTTGAATACTATAGCAGCTCTCGCCACGACCAGACTATATAAATTTGCCAGAACTCTATAAGCGGTCATTAGGCCCGACAAAATGTTCCTAACAGTTCGCCTATGTGATCGACTAGTCATTCTCATATGATTCTATGGCAATTGAACTTGCCATCAATCGCATCACATTCTAGTCACTTCGAGACGTCACCTCATACAAGTGACTATGGGCAAATACTATGTTAATCCGAGTTCACTTAAACGGGGTTCAATTGTCTCTACAACCCATTGGATGTAACAAAGTATACAGTGAGTTAATAACAACTCAAACGACAAATGTCAACATCACATTTGGGCTGTCAATACCATATTACAACCTTGTGATGCACATCGTAAGTGTGTAAATACTTGTTGATTGCAATAGAAGTTTAACATGTCATGTGTCCATGTGTTCAAACTTCTTATAATCGCATTTTCCTTTATGTTCATGTTATCTTCTCATAGCATGGACCTTACCAAGTATACATCAAGGTTCCCGACCTTGGTTTCGGTTCTGTTCCGGGCGTAATTCCGGAGCAGATATTCGTTACCACCCTTGGCTTGTAGAATAATGTCTTTGGTTGGATTTTTTTCGTCTTTATCGTTCCTCTCGGCCTCTCCTGCAACAATGAACGAACTGAGGGCTTGGCTTTGCGCCAAGCGTACTCACTCCGACGCTCAAGTCAGTAAACTTAAAGGATTAAGTTGTATGTTATTTAGAGCAATATATTGTAGAGAGATGAGGAAGATAATACCAGTTTATGTGTAATATTAGGTCAAGTTCTGGATCTTCTCCTCAATGAAGGTTGAGGAGTATTTATAGGCTTTCACCTTTTGTCACGTAGTGGCCAAGTGGCCAAGTGGCTAGCAGGTGGAAAGACTGATCTACCCCTCGGCCAAGGGACCTGTGGCAGGCCGGCGGCCATGTTGGCTCACCGCCGAGGGGTCTTGGATATGAGTACGCGGGTATGTGTCCCGGCTGGCGGGTTACCATGCCGAGACCCAGGCTGACAGGCCGATGGGCTGCATCGGTTAGGCTGTCTAAGCCGTTGACTTGCTGTAGGTATCTTTGACCTTGCTCAGTATGTTGACTTGGTCAGCGGTGCAGAATATGCCCCATCAATTTGCCCCCAGCGTAGTCTATGCCGTGGTATGGGCTCCGATGTATGTTCGAGCGTATATTCTGCGCAAGTGATTTGTAAAAATTTTCTGCATCGGCTTCTTCTGCGGCGGCCTCTGCTTAGGCCGTACCCTATCCCCCCTCCACATGGATGTGTAATGGACATCCGATGTGGAAAAGAGAGAGACGTTGGCCGAGACCAGGGTTGAGAGTGGACCGTTTGGCAAGTAGATACCAAGGAGCGTGTTGAAGAAGATACGTCGATTGGCATGGGTTACGGCGCGACAGCGTTCGTATCTATAGACCATTATTGATTGCGTCCTCGTTCACGCTCGGTCTTAATTCGCCGAGGTGTCAGATTTGCGTCTCAACGGTACTTATACGTTCTTAAGCTCGGTCTTAATTAGCCGAGGGCAAGTCGTGGTTCCCTCGTCACTCTCGGTCTTAGTTAGCCGAGGTGATCGAGTTTACGTTCTGACTGCCGTTGTAAATATCTAGGCATATCGGTCGTTGTGGCCCCGCTGCTTTCCGGCCTTGGCCGAGGGAATCGGGGTTACGGCGCGACAGCGTTCGTATCTATAGACCATTATTGATTGCGTCCTCGTTCACGCTCGGTCTTAATTCGCCGAGGTGTCAGATTCGCGTCTCAACGGTACTTATACATTCTTAAGCTCGGTCTTAATTAGCCGAGGGCAAGTCGTGGTTCCCTCGTCACTCTCGGTCTTAGTTAGCCGAGGTGATCGAGTTTACGTTCTGACTGCCGTTGTAAATATCTAGGCATATCGGCTCGTTCCCCCGTCGCCCTCGGTTTTAATTAGCCGAGGTGATCGAGGTTTTGGCTCGATTGCATTTACCGGCTCGTTCCCCCGTCACTCCCGGCTTTGGCCGAGGTGATCGAGGTTTTGGCTCGATTGCATCTTTCGGCTCGTTCCCCCGTCACTCCTAGCTTCGGCCGAAGTGATCGAGGTTTTGGCTCGATTGCATTTACCGGCTCGTTCCCCCGTCACTCCTGGCTTCGGCCGAGGTGATCGAGGTTTTGGCTCGATTGCATTTTCCGGCTCGTTCCCCCGTCACTCCTGGCTTCGGCCGAGGTGATCGAGGTTTTGGCTCGATTGCATTTTCCGGCTCGTCCCCCGTCACTCCCGGCTTTGGCCGAGGTGATCGAGGTTTTGGCTCGATTGCATCTTTCGGCTCGTTCCCCCGTCACTCCCGGCTTTGGCCGAGGTGATCGAGGTTTTGGCTCGATTGCATCTTTCGGCTCGTTCCCCCGTCACTCCCGGTTTTGGCCGAGGTGATCGAGGTTTTGGCTCGATTGTATTTACTTTGTTCCTGGGCCTCCAGCTACATACTTGCTGAGGCTCCCCTTCCGGATCAGTTCTTCAATGGCATTCTTCAGATGTCGGCAATCGTTGGTTAAGTGTCCGGTGTGGCCGTGGTACTCACAGTACTGGCTCGTGTCACCGTCACTCCTCGGCCTAGGGGGTCTTTCCCACTTCTGGCCCTCATTTTTGCTCAAAGTGAAGACCTCGGCGGCCGATACGACAAGGGGGGTGTGATCATCGTACCGTTTTTTGTAGTACGTTCCCGAGTTCCCCCCGGCGTCCGCCGAGCTCTGTTTGCTGGCAGACTTGTCTGACCGTGACCTATTATTCTCACGGCGTCTTTCATGGGACCGTGACCCGTTGTTGTCACGGCGTCTTCCATCCGGGTTGTCCTCCCGGCGACTCTTCTTTTCTGAGTGCTCGGCCTCGCTGGGGCCTACCCAGGTCTTGTGATAGTCCTCTACCTTGATGGCTTGATCAGCCAACTTTCTAGCGGCGTCCAGACCCAGGCCTCCGCACTTGATGAGCTCATTTTTTAATTCTCCCCTTGGGAGACCTTTCATCGTCACAAAGCCGCCAATTCGGGATTAATTTCTCGAATCTCTTTGAACCTTTCCGTCGAACCTCTTCACATAGCTTCGTAGAGTCTCGCCCCCTCCTGTTTGATAGTTAGGAGGTCGCGTCTCCACGGCCCTCCTCTTATTGCAAGAGTCTTGGGCTAGGAAGGCGTCCCTTAGGTCGGCGTAATAGTATACCGAGCCGTCGGGGGCCCCTTGTACCGACTTTGAGCTATCCCATGCGAGTTGTTGGGAAAACTCGGCACCGAGACCTCATCGAGCTGCTCCCATACCGACATGTAAGACTCGAAAGCCTCGGCGTGGTCGGTGGGATCACTATCTCCTTTGTATGATAGAGGTGGTAGCTTGAGCTTGGTTGGCACCTGGATTTCTAGGACGAGGCGCGAGGGGTCGACCACGTGTCGAGCGTACGCGGCGACCGGCTCCTCGCATTCCTAATCCGGCTCCTCCCCTCGTAGCGGGAAGGACTCCTTCTTCGACTTGGACTTCTCCTCCACTCTCTGCCGAGTCGGACTCCTCGGCTCCTTTGGGGTAAGCCTCGTTCGTGCGGCGGGACGCTGTCCTCCCATGAGTATGGGAAGGACTTAGGTCTACCGCGCCCACTTTGGGCTCCCCCGGCGACTTGGCTGGGTCAGCTTCTCCTAGTGCTCCGTTCAAATTTCTCGGAGTCACTTTTTGGGCCTTGGGTTTCCTGGACAGTTTCCGCCGCTCTTGTCGGCGTGACAGTGTGAGCAGGCGTATTACTAATTAGGTCCAGGAGCATTTTCAGTTTTGCTACGTCAACCACATGTCCCATGATGGTGACCTGGTTGGCTGGCAGCGGCGTGTCGGGTATTGATGGCATCCCGAACTCCGGTTGGATCACTCCGCCGGTGGAGGGCTGCACGACTCCAGAATTGTTGAAGGTGTCGTCTTGGTAGAATGCGGTTTCGTCGGTCACGACCGCGTCTTGTTGTTTCGACATTTTCTTAGCTTTTTGGGTGGGTTTTTTTTTTTTTTTTGTTTGGGAATGAATGCGACTAGCTTCTAGCTTCTAGTGTCGCTCCCCACAGACGGCGCCAATTGTTCCGGGCGTAATTCCGGAGCAGATATTCGTTACCACCCTTGGCTTGTAGAATAATGTCTTTGGTTGGATTCTTCTCGTCTTTATCGTTCCTCTCGGCCTCTCCTGCAACAATGAACGAACTGAGGGCTTGGCTTTGCGCCAAGCGTACTCACTCCGACGCTCAAGTCAGTAAACTTAAAGGATTAAGTTGTATGTTATTTAGAGCAATATATTGTAGAGAGATGAGGAAGATAATACCAGTTTATGTGTAATATTAGGTCAAGTTCTTGATCTTCTCCTCAATGAAGGTTGAGGAGTATTTATAGGCTTTCACCTTTTGTCACGTAGTGGCCAAGTGGCCAAGTGGCTAGCAGGTGGAAAGACTGATCTACCCCTCGGCCGAGGGACCTGTGGCAGGCCGGCGGCCATGTTGGCTCACCGCCGAGGGGTCTTGGATATGAGTACGCGGGTATGTGTCCCGGCTGGCGGGTTACCATGCCGAGACCCAGGCTGACAGGCCGATGGGCTGCATCGGTTAGGCTGTCTAAGTCGTTGACTTGCTGTAGGTATCTTTGACCTTGCTCAGTATGTTGACTTGGTCAGCGGTGCAGAATATGCCCCATCAGGTTCTTTATCTTGAAAGAACTTCCTTATCGATTATCACATAACGAACGAATTTGTGGTGAATGATATAACTTGTACTGATCAAGTACTCTATCCACACACAATGCACTAGGTACATGTTTTGTAGAGTCTTGCAACAATTTGTCAAGATGATTAGCCTAGCACTTCTTACAAGTCCTAGCATAGTTAGGAAAGATTAGTTTTGAGTAACTTCTTATTCAACTAAGTATCTTTCCAAAACTTCTTATTTCTCCTTTTAACTTGAAAAGTTTAGGATTTTTATAAATCTTTACGTGTGTTCGGACTTTCTATAATATGTGCAACCTCTTAACACATAATAGAGTATTCTGTCAAACACTGAAATTGCTCATCGGATTCTCCTCGAGAATTCATGACGTTTCTATTATGGCTTACCAATGAATCATCATGCTCTTATGCATATGATTCACCATTGGACATGTGCATGATTATTCTAATGGCGGAAACATTAGTTACTAATAATCACGAGATCAACCGTTCATAGGTTCAATGAATGACCATGACTGCTAATGGCAATTCCATTTTCATCTACATGAATAACCTATGTGTATCTCTTAATACTAATCCAATATTTCTTGTCGTAATTGGATTTATCATAGTCCAAATTCATTCAGAATTGAAAACTCAAATACTTCTTTGTGAAAGAAGATATTAGCTCGTCATTCCTAATGAGTAATGAGTTGTAAATATTCAAAGGATGATAGCTCCCACTAAATTCCATGTCTTCACATGATAATTTCTAATGCTCCCACTTAATTCCACATGTTTCGAAATTAATTACTCAATTGAACACATTTCAAAATTTGGAATGTATGTTGCTTTGCAAAGTTATTAAGATGAAACCATATATGTTCCCATCATATCCTTTCAAAATTCCTATTTCGAAGAGGTCTCATCTTAACCTTATGGAAAGAGATTTTAAATCTCTAACACATTCATGTCATAATGATGTGTGGCAATGTCATTTATTAAATATAAGTAATATCTAATACACATCCTTCAAAATATCCCTTTTAGAAGGAGGTTTAACCAATTCATTTTCATAATGAGGTTAAGTAATGACATCTGCGTGGTTTAAAACTTTGGCTATTGAAGATATCGGTATATCAATCCTTGCAACCTCTAGTCATAAATATCGCTTATTACTAGGATGTTACATTGATTCATTTAGGCTCTTAAGTAAATATCAAGGTTGAAATTATTTGTCAAAATTTTCATAAACTAGTCAAAACTCTTGTTAAGACTTTACATTAGTCATTTCGTTCCAAAACTTTCTTTTGGTCTCCTCGTGTAGTTATCTTGAGAAAATATTCCTTTGATTACTTCACTTGGTCTCTTTAGTCATATAGAACTTACTAGAGACCATAGATCTCATCTATTAGGTATATTATATAAATAGATATACCTTCATTCAAATCATTTTCTCTTGCGTAGATCTCATTTACAAAATCTTATCTTGGTGTGAGTTGTGTCCTCATTTTTCTCCCACTCTATCTTTAGAATAAATACACTAGAGATTCAAAGATAGCATATGAGACACAAATAATGAATTTGAAGTATAAGGAGAACTATCTCATAGGTTGACTAATAGTTTTAGATTTTGTAAGTGTACTTTGTGATTGACATTCTTTTGATAGAGTTCATAGACTCAAAATCACTTTATAAATGATCATACACAAGCCTTAAGCATGTGGACATATAATGAAACCCGTCATTATATTTGTCTATTAGATCACTTTAAGTTATATGTTTCTAAGAGTAAGCATTTAAACACGAATTTTAGAACAAAGGATAAAATGATAAAACGAGTGACTTGGGTTGCAAACCAAGTCACCATTATCCAAAATACAAAAAATTATCCAAAATACCTTCCCATGTCAAACACGGAAACTTAAGGTTCTAAAATCCAAAACATGAATAAAATAAGACAATAAAAAGCAAAGCTCCATGAAAACTATTCCTAGCTTCTTGATGGTATCTTATGCTTGCTTTTCTTTTCCCTTGTCTTTGCTTGGTGGAGGCCCTATTTACAATAAAAAGGGAGATACATTATCACAACTTTGTATCACAATACCATAGTTGAATTAGAAACATAAAAGAAAGGATAGTCGTTTACCTACTGGAGTAATCTTTCCAGCCTTAATATCACCAAGGTATTTGGAACAATTTCTTTTCCAATGTCCCATACCATTACAATAATGGCATTTATCAAGAGGACTCTTCTTGATTTTTGATGTGCTAGCATAATTAGCTTTAGCTTTGGTGAAAGTGGGAGCTTGCTTCTTACCCTTCCTCCCATTCTTCTTGAACTTCCCCTTACTCTTAGTGCTTATGTTAAGCACATCCTTTGGAGGGTTCACATTTAACCCCATGTCCCTCTCGGCTTGCACAAGTAACTTGTGCAATTCTTCAAGAGACACATCCTTGTCTTGCATGTTAAAATTCACCCGGAATTGAACATACGCTTTGACTTTGGACAAGGAGTGTAGAATCCTATCTACAATGAGTTCTTTGGGGATTTCAACCTTTTGAATCTTCAAGGTCTCGACAAGCTCCATAAGTTTGAGCATATGAGGGCTAACCTTTTGGCCCTCTTTGAAGTCGAGATCAAAGAATGCCGCGGCCGCCTCATATTGGACGATCCGCGGAGTTTGTGAAAACATTGTCACAAGCTTGGAGTAAATCTCATTAGCATTGCCCATTTTAAAGGCTCTCCTTTGGAGATCCACATCCATCGCAAATATCAAGACATTTTTCATTGCGGCGGACTCCTTTTGGTAAGCCTCATATGCTTTCCTAGTGGCGGCGGTCGCCTAGTAGTAGGTTCGGGTGGAGAGGCCTCGGTAAGGTAACGAAGCTTGCCGTCACCTTGGGCGGCTAATTTGAGTTGGGCATCCCAATCGGAGAAATTTGACCCATTCTTTTCAAGTTTACATCGATCCATGAAGGATCGGAGCCATGATGAATTAGCGAGAGGCGTGGCAATAGGGGTTGGTGCTGCCATTTGTTATGAGAAAAAGAAGTGGTCTACAAAACAAAATAGAAGGAATAAAACAAATGTCGTTTTAATAATACTCGTAAAAATTATAATTTAAACAAGTTTTATGCATTTTCCCAACTAGACAAATGATTCCAAGACCCAAATTCATATCGACTTAGGCACGGTAGGGCCGATTCATCCTTTATCAATATATCTCGGTGGATTAACGTTTAATCGATTCTACTTTTAGAACTCTTGGTCGATAAAATTACTCTAATGTTTATCTATAGCCCGGAACACATGCGACTACGGTCACGAATACTTCCGTTGAGCTCAATCCAAATTTCGAATAAATGTGTCCATGATCCAAATCCACATCAACTCGGGCACGGTAGGGCCGATTCATCCCTTATCAACATGAATTCGGTGGATAGACATTTATCACCCACTTCCCCTACGTAACAAGTTTTGTACCCCGGTAGGGCCGAGTGCACTCCCTCGCGAAATAGGTTTTCATGGTTTCTACTATTTGGTAAGGCTATGTCTCAATTGATTATTTTAGCGAGAGGTCATGTCAATTTATTATTTATCACGTTTTAAGTGAACTAAAGCGGTGAACTACGATAATTTATAATTGACACGGTCGATGAACTCGATTAGATGATGATGACGCATGTTTTAGTTATGGCGATTTAGCGATGCATGTGACATATAAATAAAATGCAAAACATAAAAGAAAATCCTAGTATGGCCTTCCTAAAATAGAAAAACTATTTAACTATTACATATTCGGAAACCAACTCCATTGGTCCCTTGAACTTCGGTTGTGGCACGCATCTCGAGGTAACACCGTCTTTATGTATCGCCATCTTGAAGAAATCCGTCTTTGGAAACTCCGAAATGAATAAAATTAAATAATAAATTACATAATTTCCTATTATACATTTGTAACTAAAATAAAATAAATCTATTAAATTACAAAACGGTGATACGAGATCACAATAAAATTACAACCGAATCGATATTCCCATACATTTCGGGAAATACCAATTAAAAAACTAAGGCCATACTAAGTAAAAATTACATAATTCAAAAATTACATAAATTAAAATTATGACAATCATAAAGAAAATGTAGCATTATAATATGTATGAACATGCCCAATTTTATGCTAAATTGCCTTTAATTAGCCAATATCGTATATTACTCGGTTTTTACGGATTTGCGTGATTTCAACATTTTATAATCACAAAATTACATAAATTCATATTTATGCATAAGTTAATTACCCTAACCTCTTAGGACTCAAAATTTAGTCTTCACTAATTATTTGACCATAATTAACCCATATATCTAAAATTGTTCATTAATGGACCAAAAATTATAGAAATAAGCTATAAACTTCAAATAAATCACAAAATTTCAAATAAATTCAAAATTTGAAATTTAAACTCATGAACATTCTGGAAAAATACCATGACACTCATAATGTTCAAAAACTTAGGTTAAAAATTTTGAATTTTATCCGGAAAAACAAAGTTGCGGTTTATCGGTTTTAACTAAATAATCATAAAAACATGTGAAAAAAATATATTCATCAACTTTTCAATTTTAGATCTGAAAAAGATAATAAAATGCAACATCTGACGTTTTTCCTTAGTCATAGATTATGTTTTATTAATTTTTCACTAATAATGTCACTATTTATGCTATTTTTCTTCAAAAAATCATAAATCATGCACAAAGACTTCAATATAGCCTATTATTTTACACACATCTTGTAAAATTTCATGTGACAACATACTAAATTTCTATGACCAGATTCGAAATTTATCTCATATTAACCTATTTTTCACTTAAATCCGATTTTAATAATGAAAAATCCATTTTTCGAGCATAAGAAGTCCAAAAATTATGAAAATTTACAGGTTATCTCAAAATAATATATGTGAAACATATCCAAAAATCACTGGAAAATTCGAAGTTTAGCTAATTTTAGTCCAAAATTGACATTTTTACTCATAAAATCATATTTTAATGCCATTATTGTATAATATGAACAATAAAAATCCGTAAATGAACCAAAATATCCTAAAAACATTTTAGGACCAGAAATTTTAACATACATGATGATTTTAGTGATATATCATAATAACACAAATTTTACAAGTTTTATATGTTATTCTTATAACTCGGAAAAACTTTTAACCGATTTGCATGCAAACAACCATGGCTCTGATACTAATTGAAGGAAAAGTAGATCTATAAACTTGACATATTCATATATGTTTAAATTTAGTTTGTCATAAAATTAATTAAATGATCTTATGCATGCAAACTAATAAACAATATAAAGAAGAAATGTTCATCTTACATTGGAAATTCGGTTTATATGGGCACAAGAGAGATCACCTTTCTCTCTTGTTCTTGTGCTTTCCTTAGTGGAAGAACTAAGATCCAAGTGTAGGATCTCTCCCAAAGCTTTATACCCAAAGCACACTCTTAATTAAAATTAATATTATAAATACTAGTACAATATTAATCTTGTAAAAATTGACCCAAAAATATTATAGGACACTTAATATTTCGGTTTATGGGAGGAGGAAGAAGGAAGCTTTTTATCTCTCTAAAACTCAAATTTTAGAATAATGAAGAATGAATAATCCAACAACAATGTTATGTGTTGTATATAAGAAAAATAAGGCAAAAACCCTTCCCTTTTCTTTTGGTAAAACCGGGTGGAAGAGGGAGAGGAGGGAGCCAATGCATGCTCTTATTTGTCTTCACAATGAACAATAGGTATGCATGGCTAGATTAGTAGGTAATCATCATGCCCTCCACTAATATAATCAACATAATATTAGCTTAATCTTCCTCTAATTTTCGGCACATATAGATAATGTGGATTCCATATTATTTTTGTCAATTTGTCAATATGTCACATGTCACATGTCACATAAAATTGCTATGTATTTTTAACATATTAAAAATCAACGTATTAATAAAAATACGTCATATACAAAAATCGACTTAGTAATTCATAAGTACTTGTACCAAAATATTTTACCAATTATAAATCACAACAAATTGTATTTATAATAATTCATTCAATTTTAACTGTTTCTTTAAACAATAATTTCATCTTAGTAATGATACAATTCGATTACTCAGACCGTATCTCATTTAATCATATTATAATGAAATACGTAAATATTACTTCCAAAATCGTCCGTCAATTTTAAATAAATTAATTGACCCGTAACATTATACGATCAATTAATTAATCAATTAAGAGTGTTGCCCTATAGGTATGACCTAGGGGATCAACTGATCACCACCGTCGCACGACAGTAATGTCAAACTCTAGTCAGCCAATCATTACCGATATATGTTGATCAGTTGACAGTAAATATTACTTCCCAATTGTATTCTTTATAATGAGACTTAAACATGTGATCATCATGATTAACAGTCGTGATCGCATTATTGTCGGAGGACACATATTCCAACACACCCAACTCTAGATCATGTGTAGGATAGTTCTCCTCATACGGCTTCAATTGCCTAGAAGCATAGGCAATCACCTTACCGTTCTGCATCAACACACATCCCAACCCATTCTTGGAGGCATCTGTATATACCTCAAAGTTCTCGATCCCTTCAGGCAATGCTAAGAGAGGAGCTGTGGTCAAACGCTCCTTTAATGTTTGGAACGCCTTCTCACAACTCTCATCCCAGCGAAACCTATTCTCTTTCCTCATCAAAGCTGTCATAGGTCTAGCTATCTTGGAGAAATCTTTCATGAACCGTCTGTAGTATCCAGCTAAACCCAAGAAACTCCTGATCTCAGCAACATTCTTTGGTGCTTCCCACTTTGTCACTGCCTCAATCTTCGCTGGATCCACATCTACTCCCTCCTTAGAGATCACATGCCCCAGAAAAGCAACTTTCTCTAACCAGAACTCACACTTGGATAGCTTAGCATACAACTCATGCTCCCTCAAAGTCTGCAACACAATCCTCAGATGCTTCTCATGCTCCTCCTTAGTCTTAGAGTAGACTAAGATGTCATCGATAAACACCACCACAAACTTGTCTAAAAACTGTCTGAAGATTCTGTTCATCAAGTCCATAAACACATCCGATGCATTAGATAACCCAAACGGCATCACCACGTACTCATAATGGCCATACCTCGAAGTGAAAGCTGTCTTCGGTATGTCCACCTCTCTAATCTTCACCTGATGGTACCCCGACCTCAAATCAATCTTAGAAAAGACTAATGCACTACTCAACTGATCAAACAGGTCATCTATCCTTGGCAAAGGATACTTGTTCTTCACTGTCACTCGGTTCAGCTCTCTGTAATCTATGCACAACCTCAAACTCCCATCTTTCTTCTTCACGAAAAGAACTGGTGCTCCCCACGGCGATACACTAGGTCTAATGTATCCCTTCTCTATCAGATCATATAACTGTTTCCTGAGATCCTCCATCTCTTTAGGACCCATCCGGTACGGTGCCTTAGAGATTGGCCCCGTCCCCGGTTTCAACTCAACGGTGAAATCTATCTCCCTCTTCGGTGGCAACCCGGAATCTCCTCTCGGAAAAACATCGCAAACTCTCCCACCACCGGTATCTCGATCAAGCTGTCGGACTCTCTATGCGGTCATCTCTCACATGGCACAAGATCAAAGGACATCCCTTCCTCAGATAAGACTTCAAGGTGACAGCTGCAATCAACTTAACTTTGGGTTTGACTAGAAACCCACGATAAGACACACTAACACCCTTAGGCCCTCTCAAAGACACTTTCTTTTGATTACAGTCTATCTTAGCTTTATACTTTCCCAACCAATCCATCCCGACTATCATCTCAAAACCGTCAAAAGGAAACTCTAGCAAGTCTACAGGTAGATCAACTTGCCCAACTATCATAGACACATCTCTAAACAACCTCCCACATGATACAGACTCACCCGAAGGTATAAAAACTTTCTCACTTACAGACTCATATACCCTCAAACCCAACCGTTTAACATGACTCGAAGATACAAACGACCGAGACGCCCAGAATCAAACAAAACAAAGGTATGAACACCGTTAACAAGAAAAGTACCGGTGATAACATGTGCATCCTCCTCATTTGCTTTCTTGTCCATCATGAACGACTTTCCTTTGGTCTTGTCCACCTCCCCGGACAAGATCTTGGTGATGTGGTCGGCTTAGCACCCGACCCCTGGTTGTTGTTGTTGTTCGTAGCTGGTTTCTGATAAGAATTACCGCCATTACGGTTACCTCCACCCTGATAGCTCTGACTTCCCCGGTTAGACCATGACCCAGACGGTCTATTGCTCGCATAACTCTGTGCAGGTCCCTGAGAATAGCTCCCCCGAGCCGATCCCTGAAAAGCTCCAGGCATACTCGTGCACTCATGTCTCTTGTGGCCTATACCGCCACAGCCATAGTAGGTCATCCCCCAACTACCACTACCACTCACACGATCACGCCCAAAGGAAGCCCCAGCACTAAAACCTGACCCAGAAGAAAACCCTTTAGCTTGATTGTGGTTGCCTTTCTTGTGACTAGATTGGCCTCCACCCTCACTCTCCGCCTTTCTTTTCTCAACACCCACTCTCTCTTGAGCCATCTCCACTAACCTCTCAGCTCTCCCAGCCCTCTCATAAGCTTCCTTAACATCAGTAAGGACTCCTACAGGTAGCTTATCCATGATCTTAGGGGTCAATCCCCTCTCAAACCTCAGCGCCAGGTTCTCCTCACTCAAACCCATATCCTCAGCATAACTAGACTTCTCATTGAACTGTTTGTAGTACTCAGCCACAGATATGTCAGATGTCATCTTAAACCCATCAAACTCCTCTCTCAGCTTACTCCTCACATGTTCCGGTACAAACTCCTTCCTCATAGCCCTCCGAAACTCTTCCCAAGGTATAACAGGTAAGCCCTGGTTCGCATACATCTCCCTAGCACTCACCTTCACCTTATCCCACCACTCGCCAGCTGCTTCCCTCAGGTAGAACGCAGCTTTCTCTACTCTCATCTCATCAGGACAGTGAACCAGGTCTAGTATATTCTCCATCTCACGATGCCATTTGTCAAGAAGGTTTGGTTCCCCGGTCCCCTTGTACTCTTTTGGGCTGAACCTCGCTATGTAGAGACTGATCTTAGAATGATCAACCTCCTTGTCCTTTCCCACTTTCTTTAAGGCCTCTGTAAGAGCATCTTGATGCTCCAACATCTTAACGACATCATCTATGTTCATGGTCTCAGCTCTCGCATAATAAGCGTTTCTCTTGGGCGGCATCTTGAAACTATATAAGAAAGGGTAGACATAAACATACGTACTAAACCCTCAAAACACGAAGGCGGACTGCCCAGAACACACTCGATCGAGTGTCTAACCCTACTCGATCGAGTAAGAGGCTACTCGATCGAGTGCCCACCATACTCGATCGAGTGCCTCGACATCAGACCCCAAACAGACCTTCTGATCTCTAACATACTCGACCGAGTAGCACCCTACTCGATCGCGTGACCCCCTACTCGATCGAGTGCCCGAGGTACTCGATCGAGTGCCCAAAAACACGATTCTGGTTGCAAAAACGTCAAATACCCACTCGATCGAGTCATGCTAACTCGAATATGCTACCCGCATGCTATATCATATCCCAACATACTACACAACTTTATAAACTCAACATTATACTATAGTTAAGCATGCGATTCTACCAAGCTTTTCATACGATCAACAAAACAATTATATCATGTTATCAAACGCCACATAGTAAACATCCAACATGCTTCATGTTCAAACAACAGTTCTATATACTTCATCAACCTTTCATTCACAAACTCAACCTCCTACTCCAAACATCCAACAATTACAACATACTTCATCACATCCACACACAAGCTAACAAACAACACATACGACCTTGACATACACCCCCCATGTGACCGGTTCAAAATTGTAGGGCGATTTCGTGACTTTAGGACGTCTCCCAAGCCTTTGCATTAGCTCCTACAACCTTTACCCCGGGTTCATTTTAATTGACTCCCTATATTCATTGGATTCATTGGGTACAGGTTTCAGGATCGTCGCTCTGATACCATTTTGTAACACCCCCATACTCCAAGTGCCTTACCAGGACCACCCAGGTATAAGGATGCTACCATCTCGGTTACCCGAGGCAATGATAATCAAATAAACAATAATGAAACAACATTTAAATAGAAGTACTTTAGCGAAAGGTTACAATATCAAAACCAAAACCAAAAATACGAATACATGAACTGTTTAATTAGCTAACTGAAATGTTTATTAAACTACTAGCTACAGTGGAAGACTTCTATCATCAGACCGTGGCACATCCCAGCTATCCCAGTAACTCGACTCATACCTGCTCAATAACTGCTCACCATCCCCGAATGGATCACCACAGTTTTTAAAACATTAACCGGGTCGATACTAATCACACAATTTATATAATCAACAAGACGATAAACAACACGGCTCAAACAAGTCACACACAATCACCCACACCAATCAATCTCCGTCACCGACTGTCCACTGGACCAGCCCTGCCAGTGGGGAACCGCAGCCGTACCCACCAAATCCCCGTTCATCATACCGAGCGATAACCCTGTCCCATTAATGTGCACATCCCCTCCCGTGGCGGGTTCCACGGAGGGCGAAACTAGGGCGTGAAACCACTCCCGCAAGTGACTCTACTCAGCTGAGAACGCATCTCGAGAACCAGAGACAAACAATCACAACCATCAGCAACAATCAATCAACAACCGTCATAAAACCAATACGATAATAATCAGCAATTACACAACACCAACAATGCATTATGGGACTAATACTGAGTAGGGAAACCCTACCTGGAAAGCACAACACAATCAAACGATCTCACAACTGATATCAAAACGCTTCCTCTACGAATCCTCCTCCTAACATACAAACATATAATCACTACCAATCATACAAACAACAAAACCCCCCAAATCCCCAAATTAGGGTTTAACTAACTTTAAGGAAACATTATAAAAACGGTACATAGGTCTTACCCTCGACGCAAGGATCACAAAGGTATCAAGAAAGATAAAATCCGACCTTCCAAGCTCCGGGATTTGCCAATAATGCGATTAAAGCGAATGACGTAGTTTGATTTCTCTTCTCACAGTGATTAGGTTTTAAAAAGTGTTTAAAGAATAATGACGGAAGTAATATATACTCTAATCGCATTATTAACAAAACCCGAGAAATCATCCCTCGTAAACCGGCTACTCGATCGAGTAGCTAAGGTACTCGATCGAGTGCCCCCTTATTCGATCGAGTATCCACGTTACTCGATCGAGTACCCAACTGGTCAGAAACTATTTTAAACTGCAACTCACCCTTACTCGACAGAGTAAGGCCTACTCGATAGAGTTCCCAGAGACTCATAAATACGTAGTATTACAGTCTCCAATATATATTTGTTTAATCAATCCTATTACTTCAGTTCTACATATCGTCTTTGTTCTCCAATGAATCGTCCCTATGAAAAAAATAACTCAGTAATTAATACGAATTAACCAACAAAATAATATGTTTTATTAGAATTTTGACGTTTATTTTTAAACGTAAAATTGAACAACAATGTTTAACTTTGAATTTAAATGTGTAACAAATTCTTGCATAAATTATAATATATAGTACAAGACAATTACGTCTTTTTAAAAAAGAAAATATAAATAGTTTGTATTACGAAGATACAAGTTTTAATTTTTTATGTCAATTGCGAAAACAAATATGAGACTATGAAATAAATTATCGTTATTTGTACAAAATTGATATCCAAAATTTGTACCAGAAACTTTCCAACCCATTAACATTTGACACAAAATATGTGCTCTTTATTTTGAGATTATCTACTGATAAACAATACATTCATAACTTATGAGTTTATACGTTACATTTTCTTTGCCTTTGATTTTACCTTATTTTTGTGCCTTTTGTATTTCTTCCCTCTTCAAATTACCCACATGATGTTTTGGTTATCTGCAGTCACATACATTTCATGATACTTTAAAATTTATATAATAAAAGTAAATGACATTGATCAAAGGGTAAAACATTACCATGACAACAACTTGACAAACGAATAATAACATTGTCACATGTAAATTATTTAAAAACCAAATGGAAAACATGAATTCAGATATAAAACAAACAATTCATAAAAACCAAACATATAAAAATTAAATATACTTTGTAGGACTACACCACCACAACCACAATAACAACAACAACGACAACGACAACAACAACCACAACAACAACAACAACAACAACAACAACAACAACAACAACAACAACAAAAACAAAACCAACAACAACAACAACAACAACAACAACAACAACAACAACATACAAATATATGTTTTCATCACAATCAAATAAATAAATTAAACCATAAAATATATAGCCCATAACTTAGAAACTGATGGGTAAATGGAAAATAGGTATTAAATAAATAAATGAAGTGAATATAAACTATCATAGATATTATTATAGCTTTTATAGCCATTACACAAATATAGATTCCAATATTTAAATTTTATTTTTAATTTATTTTGTGTTATTGTTGAATAAGATAATTGAATGCCGAGAAACTCAAGAGGTGAATTAAATAAGAAAAAACTGTTAATGAAAATGGTGGGGGTTAAGAAATATGAAGAGTTTTATTTAATCAATTTATTAACATATTTTATTATAAAAAATAATTAAATAGGAAAAAGTATTAATTAATTTGGTGAGTGTTAAGTATTATGAAGAGTTTTAATCAATTTTTTTAACATGTTTTATTAAAAATGAATTAAATAGGAAAAAACACTTAATAAAAATGATGGGTGTTAAATAATATGAAAAGTTTTAATTAATCTATTAACATGTTTTATTACAATAATTTCAATTAAAATGTCAATTTTAATTATAAATTATGAAATTTTGATGTAAATTTGTAAGAGTTACATAAATTTTGGAAAACAATATATTTAAATTAATGTCATATAATAAAAAGTTGATAATTCATGTCATATTTATTCGCCATGTCATATTAAAAATTGCCATGTCATGTGTAGTAAGTGACGTGGCTTTTTGTTAATGCTAGGTGGCATTGTATACGTGGCATTTTAAGTTACCCTTTTAATAATATTATATAGATTTAGCGAATAAAAGTTTATTAACCAAACTAAATAAACTTAATATAAAATTAATTACAACTCGCAGCGGAATTAAATAAAGTGAATAATAAAACTATATGATCTAGACTTCTAGGTAGACTGGTCGAGTCCTCACGCATTCCCATAAGCTCCGAAGTCAGCTAATCTTAAGTACCTGTCAAGTCTGCTCCCCAGTTACGGTTCATCACATACTTTCACGAATACACTGTCAACCACGAGGTTGAGTAAGATAATCACACAACATTAAACATACAAACTTAACAGATGCAATCACGTGGAATAAGTACCACCGCCAACCATCCATCAATACCGTATAGTCGTCCCGGTCCCTGACCGAGGCTCCACCACACCGTCGTACGTCCCACCAACTCATGGCTCGGAGATAACACAAATGTCGTCCCAGTCCGAGACTGAGGGTATCTCATAACTCACTGTCGTCCTAGTCCGAGACTGAGAATATCTCATAACACAATATCATCTCAGTCCGAGACTGAGGATATCCAATAAAATAACATGCCAATATGAATATTCTCATCCAATAATAAACAACCAACTGTGGACATGGGTCACCCGCGGCGCGCAAAAGGGCTTGAATAAGCCTGCATTTGTGGAGTCGCCACCAATTTTTATGGGAAATTGGAACGGTTCGAATACCTCGTGCCATGTCAAGACACAAAGTAGTGACATGAACACTAAGAACTCGTTACCCTTAGTATTCTATGTCTAGAATGACTCCCATAGATGCCAATAAACACGGATGTTCACAAAGATCTGGAGTAAGGGGTGAGGGTACGTATTAGGAAGCTCTTTAATTCGAACACCTAATCCCGCCCGCCTCGATAACGGCCTCTACTAATGATTAGGGAAGTTGTTCATAGTTGAAATGTTGTCGATTATATGCATGCGATGCAACAAACGATAAATTAATCCTAGCATGTGAATTAGACTAAGTTGGTGAACACGTAATTTAGCAAACGATTGGGGTCGAAGTTGATGTTTAGGTTGAATTACATATGAAGGCAACACAATAAAATCATATATAATAAATAATTACGATAAATGAATACAATAATAAATTACAATCGAATTACAAAGGATAATTGATCTACGTCAAAAGCACGCTCAAAACGGGATTTTGAAGAAGAAAATAAAATTAGAATTAAAAACATGAAAATATGTTAGATTAGAGGTGATAATACGATTAATAGTTGATTAATTACGTAATTAGGAACTACGTCAAAGCGAGAAAGAATTCAGGGACGGAAGCTAACCCAGAACAGGCGTAGCATCTGCTGCGTCCTGTGAAAGAGGCGCAGCACTTCCTGCGTCTGTTCTCCAGTTGAACTCTGACTGTGAAGTCAGAACCACAGATTGTTAATATTTGTTGGTAAATTTAGGGTCGATTATTGATATTTAAAACTCGAGTGGAAGTAATTTAACAGATTACATGCATCCGGAACCGTCATAAAACGAACTAAAGGTGATAATTTACAGCGGTTTACATAGTTATACGACGAACTCGTGTAGGATTTAAAAAAAGGCGCAAACTTTAAACTCGAAAACGAAATTGAATTAATTAAATTGAAATTAAGCAAAGGAACTTATATACAAAAGATGAACTCCAAAGACTTGATATGAACGAATCGAGCCTCTAAGATCCGGGTTTGAATAAGATGACGGAAACCCTCAAATATTGATTATAAGGGACTTAAATCCAGATTAAACGTTATAATGGGGAATGATTAATTAAGATGCGATTTATGTACTGATACGAACAAAAGAAACGAAAGAAAATACGAAAAATAGAAAATTGCAGAAGATCGAAGAAGAAGAAGAAGAAGAAGAAGAAGAAGAAGAAGAAGAAGAAGAAGAAGAAGAAGAAGAAGAAGAAGAAGAAGAAGAAGAAGAAGAAGAAGAAGAAGAAGAAGAGCAGGAGCATCGGCAGCCTCAGGAAGAGGCGCAACATGTACTGCGACTCTTCGAAGAGGCGCAGCTACTGCTGCGTTTCTTCTCGACGTCAGATCTCCGCTGTTTTGTAAATACGGTTTTAAAAGGTGGTTCTTAAAGACGGTTTTGAGCGTGCTTCTTATATAAACCTTACATTAATGATACAAAATAAAGGTAAAATAAATAAAATAGGTTTTTACACCCTCAGACTTACATGTTTGACGAAATGAGATTGACTAAGGTTATCGTTTAGTGATTGCTCGACTCGAATATGCGAATATGAAAGTGCCCTTGTTAAAGGATTTAAAAGATTGATTAGGTGGAGTTGGTCAAATTGGTCGGTCTATGCAACGTGACTAGGACTCAGAATGATCTGAGCTTACGTGGTTGATTGATCAAGCACGTAGGCGTCCAAAGCGAAGAGCGTGGTCTAGAATGCAAAGAGGGAAGAGAAGGGTGGACACTCGCGTGCCAAATATGGAGGCCGAAGGTCTCTATTTATACTAAACACATGAAGGAGTTTAGGTATGGCACGGATACGGAAACAAATCATGGAAAGATTCTGGAAAGCATGGAAAGAGGGTTGCGGAAGAGGCGTAGCAGCCACTGCGACCTTTGGAAGAGGCACAACCGCACAACACCTGCTGCGTCATTTCCGTGTTTTTTAATGAAATTTCGGTAGTTATACACTTCCTTATTCCGTGAAACACAATATACGGAATATAATTCCTTAAAGATATTAAATTAAATTAGGAATAAATATCCAGAGAATTCTAGAACTTTCTGGAACATTCCGACTCGGCATTTTAAAAGGTTTATAGAAAATGAAGCGATTTTTGACCCAGACTCCAAATGAACTCTAATTACTACCAAAATAACCGTATCGGTGCATAGATGACGACCATGAGGTTAACTCGAGCGTTTGAGCTATCACTTGTCGATGAACTTACGAACTGTCATAAAATCGTTCCGCGTATCAAACATGCGGCCCAATCATCACTGGGTGGTTGGTGGGAGGTGCAGAAATGAGGTATCTATAGAGCCCCCACTTTGAGTAAGGCTTGGACAAGGCAAAAGTCAAACTATAGCCATCAGGTCAATCGAAGAATACAACCTGACGACTATGGTGACACGAAGCGGCTCAAGGAGTCTAAGCCAAAGACCTGTCGTCGGGAATATTTTAGAGTCTGTCGACTATCGGGGAGGGTCGTTTAAAGTCCATTAGATTACGTGAGGAAGCTCGCCAGCCATAAGAAGAAATCATACCTGGGGGAATCTGTTTGTCTCTGTCCTCAAGCAAACTCTCACTGAGAAATGTATCGATGATTTTGAGGAATCTGCATGTCTCTGTCCTCAATTAAACTCTTGCTAGGGAAAATATTGATGACTCTGCGGAATTTGCATGTCTCTGTCCTCAAGCAAACTCTCGCTGGGAATCATATTGATGACTTTGGGAATCTGCCTGTCTCTGTCCTCAAGCAAACTCTCGCTGGGGAAAATATAGGGTATCGACAATAACACACCATTAGCGTCATTGAGGTAAAAGGTAAAGGTGTCAACAATGATGCGCCATTAGCGTCACTGAGGTAGATATATCGAAAACGACGCGCCATTAGCATCGCAGAAGAAAATAAAATGTATCGACAACGATGCACCATTAGCGTCGCTGAAGGAAATAAAATGTATTGACAACGATGCTCCATCAGCATCGTAGAAGGAAATAAAATGTAGTGGCTGTCTTGTAGTTTGTTGTAGAAAAAACGCCGATCCGTACGAAGAGAACGCCAAAACGGGGTCATATGCTGAGGAAGAGGCGCACAAAGCCTGGGCCCACAAATAACGAATTTGTAATGAATTTTAATGAATTTTGAAGGAACCTTTTTTAGGAAAAGGCGCAGCAAGAGTTGCGACCTTTGGAAGAGGCGCACCTAGGCAGGGGTCTAGGTAAAAATCCGGCTTTCAGTCGTGTTTTATTTTTCATTTCAAAATACAATTTCTTCGTTCCTTCATCAAAACCCAACCAAATTCCTTCAAAAACTTGATCGAATCTCACCATAAGTCATGACTAATCAAGGTATGTGTCTCGTACTTGCTTTAATTCGCATTTGAGCTCGATTTTAGGTCGAAATATTAGGGTTTTTAATACCCATATATCTCAAAAATTTGAGGCTTTTGCCTCAAATGAATTTGCCTCATGAAATTGACATTAGAAATGAGTAATTGGCAATATTAGGAACACAACCATATATCCCTTTCGCATTTTCGCTGAGTATTAAGGAGTTGAGGGCGAAATGTGACGGTTTCTCTTAGACTGTAAAACCCTTCGAAAACGGCCCTATACTAGCCTATTTTTGTTGAAACGTGGTGTTATGGAACCCTTGCGTAGTGGGTAAACTTGCTATCATGTTGGATTTTTGATTTGTGACAAATCCTCCGGGACACTTTTATATGGCATAATTGACATTTTAGCGAAATGCTGCCGAATTTTCGCTCAAACCCGTAACTAGGCTCAAACTTAGACTATTATTGACCCATCTTACCATACGAGTGGTTAGACTTTGGAAAGCGTGGCCAAAGATGGCCAGAAATGCCATTTTTACGATAAAAAATGCTCGAAACAAATGCTTGAAAATGCTTCTAGTATTGCTTTATATCGCTTTGATTGCAGAGGACATTCCTTCTACGTCGGGGAGAGACTTCATGGAGACCGACGTTGAGCTTGAGCCTTCTACCGTCCAGGTGATGGAGGAGGAGGAGGCCCCACGGAGGGCCAACTTGGGACGAGGTGGCCACCAGCTCGCAGGAGCGCCGCAGTGGGCCGAGAAATGGGATGGCAGACATCTCATTTGGGCGGCAGAGAGCCACTTATTGTACAGGACGACAAGGAGTATGGTGAGTCTTCCGTTTGTCATTTATTTTATTCATTTCTCGTTGTACATATCCTTGTTCATTCACTTCTTATTCCTTTCTTGTTCATTCATTCCTCGTCATTTGCTATGCTTAATAAACTTTTTCTTGAATTGACACAGAAGGCCGGAAACATGAGGTCCTTTTCCGGCTATACGACAATGATCGATGCCTTCGGGAAGCTGACGGAGGAGGAGCAGGCCATCATCGAGCAGGGAGCTTTTGGTGTCTTGGTGCGGGCTTGGAGAGAGATCAGGGAAAGGAAGATTTGGGCTAACCTTTGACTAATTCGAGCCTTTCTTGATCGGTTTTGGGACACGACCTCGACTTTTTATATGCCTTTTGGAGAAATCGGGGTCACTCTGGAGGACTACGGCATGATCTCGGGTCTTCCGTGTGGAGAGGAGGCAGTGGTGTGGTCGTTGACGACCATGATAATGGACTCGGCCGAGGCGAGGAGTTTAATTGGATGGAACCAGGCTGCGAGTCTAACCCAGGTACCTGGTTTAGTGCCGAGCTCCTACGTGAGGGACTACTTCGGCGGTAGGGTCCCGGCGACGGTGACGATGGACGGACGCGTGGTGCCTCCGCCTCCTTGTACTACTGAGTAGAGGGCCCTTTTGTGGTTGTGGTGGTTCTTGTCTTCGATTTACCTCGGAGACAAGGGGAGAGGTTGTCGACGAAGTTTCTTCCGTTTCTTAATGACTTAAGTAGCCTAGGTCGTTTGGGCTGGGTTACTCCTAGATTTGCTATCCTCACACCATGGTTCGTCCGGAGTTGATGGAGAAGGGGACTTCTCCTGCCATTGTCGGCCCTGGACTTCTGTTGGAGGTATGAACCTTTCTTGCAACTATGAAAGATCATTTTCTCATTTTTATTTCATTTGTTTTTTGAAAATATGAAAGATCATTTTGTAGAGAATAAGTTGTAATCACTATTATTTGTCTGCAGGCATGGGTGTACTCCTACTTTCCCAGTTTTGCGCCCAAGAGGGCGGCAGATGTACCGAGGAAGTACCCTATCATCAGGGACTAGATCGTGTGCCGTCGGAAGAGTCAGCGGTCCTCTTACAACGTCTGCAGGAGAGGCGTGAACGCCCTGAGCTTAGACAGCGTAAGTATCTTGATTTTTATTTATATCTTTCCTTCACTTAGAGACAATCATAGGAATGACCCCCCCCCCCCGTCCTCTTGCTTTACTGGGTGCCCCGGCCCTGGGAGAGCTACACTGGAGCTCCTGCTTTCGTGGCTGAGGTTCTCCGTCCCCGGAGCTTGAGTCAGTTGCTGTTGACGACGCCCATGGGGCCTGTGTGGTACTTGGGTGAGCGTTTGGCTCGACAGTGCTCCCGTGACGCTTTTAAGGTTCCCATCGATCCTCCATGGACGATGCTTAAGGAGCCTTCAAAGGCTAAGAGGACGACAGACCTGGCTGGTGCGAGTGGTGACGCCCTCTTTCTTCCTGGTGCGGAGTACGCGGAGTTTGTACGCCAGAGGTTGGCGTACTGGCTGATCGTGGTAAGCACATTTACTTCTTATTTGTCTTCAATAAAACCGATAAATAATGAATGATCATCAAAATAACAAATCATTTGAGCCTTACAGGAGATCGAGGTGGCGGGCGTCGAGCCCCCAGCTTTTCCAGAAACACTGGAAAACACTGACGCGGCAGGCATGACGACGATCTGAGAGATCCGCAACTTTGGCGAGTCGGTGACTGACCTGGCTTGGACGGGTGGCAGCACATCGTGAGGAGGGTAAGCCCCCAGCTTTGGCTGTCGTTTTGTACTTTGATGTTTTGTTTACATATGAATGCATTTGCTTGAAGCTTTTCTGTATTCGAATGAAGGTGGCACAATCCAGGCATGTAGAGCTATGGAGGATGGCCAACCAGTTGCGAGCTACAGCCATCGAGGCCCTTGCTGGTGGCTCTGGGAGGCAGGTATGAACCTTTTCTTCATGTTCGTTATTTCTTATCTTTACTACTTCCAAACTTGTGAAGGGAAGTGGAGTAAAATGTTGCTTCTTCTGTTGAGGAAGAGGGGTCGTTAGGGTTAGCCTGGAGCGTGAGCTAGCGCAGTACCAGGAAGAGATGGCCCACTTGTTAAGGGAGCTTGAGACCAGAGATGCTGAGATCGCCGCTCTTGAGGCAACGGTAGCTGAGCTGAGGAGTCGTTAGGGCTAGCCTGTTGGTTGGTTGTTTGTTGTACAGTTGTACATTTTCTCTTTTGATGTCACTTTTGGCAGGAGCTCGTCCTTTGATGTACATTTTGCCTTTTGGTTGTATATATGACGGCCTGTGTGCCTTTGCTGCTGGGTGTTTGCTGTATCTGCAGATTAGCTTAAAACCAGGTTTGGCATGTGACGGTTTACGCCGTCATGCTGCCGAAATTTACATAGAAAATCACATAGCCTAAATAAGCGCGTAAAACAGAAACGGTTTTCAAAAAATGAAAAAAAAAGTGTCCGAAAATGGACCAAAATTAAAAAAAAAATGGACGAAAAAAAGTGTCCGGAAATGGACGAAAATGACGCGGCCGGACGGTAGGGAGGGCTACCTCCTAAAAAAAGAAATTAAAAGAAATGTCTAAGTGTATTAGGAATATTTTGAAAATAGGGAGTGAAATGATTCCCCGAAAAGAAAAAGAAAATAAAAAATGAGTAAGTGTGCGTATATGGCGAAAATGTTGATTTTGCCTCGAAAAGCGAACCCGTATTGAATAGGAAACGCAAATTAGGTAATTACACGGAATTACCAAATTAAATCCTTATAGGAATAAGAAATTTTAACTAAAACGGAATTAGGAAAGATCCACGGCCGTCAAAACGAGGAAAAGGACCTGGGGAAGAGGCGCAGCAGGAGCTGCGATCCTTCGAAGAGGTGTAGCATCTGCTGCGTTATTTCCCCAGCTGATCCGTCCTCAGCTGAAATTAGAAAATGGTGAATAGTATAAATAGAGACCTCGGTTGAGCTTCTATTCTCACAATTCTCTCTTTCTCGTCTTCGTCTATTACATAAAATCTCTTATAAACTTCTCCAAATTTTCCAATAAAATATGGATGCCTTTGAAAATCGCATTAAGGAGTGGACGAATGAATTCACAAATGTGGAGAAACACGACATGTGTGCTTTTAATTTGGGATCGATCATAAGTTTGAAGCTAGTGAAGATTGTGAGGCCCTTTTTGGATGCATGTCTTGAATATTAAGACCAGAATTTCCATGTATTTGCCTTCCCGGAAGGCGACATCTGCCCTTTTCCTAAAAAGATTGTTGCGGTTGGAGGATGAGACGCAGAAGGTGTTCCAGTTATACCCCCTAGCTCTCAAGGATATAAAAACAAGTTTAGGGACTTGCTTGGGTTGACCAAGGCTGAGGTGGACCGTGTCGTGACCTCAAAAGGAGTCCACATGTTTTAGTTTGTTGACCGATTTATAAATAGGGAGGACCCTACAATCTCCTATGTGGCGAGGCGCCGAGCTTATGTATTCTGCCTTCTTCATTGTTATATCTTTCGAGGGCATGTGGATCAAAACATGAGGGGTGACCCTCGATTTCTAGGCATAGTTGAGCAAATGGAGCTGCGCAGGAGCCCAGCATGCTTGATTCTAGGGGAGACCATCCTTGGTTTGGATAATAGGAAGGCGAACCGTGAGCTTCCCCATCTTGGGAGTTCTATCATTTTACAGGTAAGAACCCATCTTTTGTCTTACTCAACCGTTTTTTACTATTTTCGTTTTTTTTTTGTTTTTTTTTTCGTTTTTTTTCGTTCGTTTTTTTTTTTTGCCGAATATGGGATTGATTCTCGCTTCCTTTTCTTTGTAGATTTGGCTGATAGAGAGGCTGCAGTTAATCGAGCCCCCAGTTGATGTGGCAGGATATCGTTCCCGATCGATTGCAATGAGAACAAGGTTGTACATGGTGGACTTCACTCGAGTATGCGATTCTTGGAAAAACAAACTGAAGAGTGAAGGTGGGCCCTTTTTTTTTTGTTGATAAGGTAAGAAAACTAGGTTGAAATCAACCTATACCATCCTTGCGGATGAGAACGGTAAAGAAAATCGAAGATTTTCAAAATACCAAGTAACAATCATAGAATCGGAAGGGCACCAACTGGACACTTTTATTAGACAAGAATATCACTCTAAAGCCCACAAAAGAAATAAAAAATAATATAAAAAATAACTTAAGCGATAGTATTAAACATTGACGGACTAACCGTAAAAAGAACTAACCGAAAATAAAGAAGTCCAGAGATTATTCTGACTATCCTTAGCTTATTGTTTCCACAGCACTAAAATCAATTATGACAACACCAACAATTTAAGAAGGGAGGAGCAAAAGAGATGCGTGCTTAAGCAAAGGACAAAGAGGAAAGAACAACATAAAAGCATACACCTTGTCAATCAAAATAAACTAGGTAAACTACTTATGCCATTCCCGACCAAACCACTACTTTCCCCATTTTCACCTCAAAAGCAAATTTCTTGCAGATTTTGATAAAAATCCAAAAGGATTTAAGGTCCAAATACATTATAACTTACCTTCTAAAATCAACAACAATGTGATAAAATCAATCAAATTGAAGATAAATTCTTGAAAAATTTCTTTTTAATTCCTGATTTAAACCTTCTTTAGTGATGGTGGGCCCTTGATTAGGTGGATAGTGCCATGGTGGCATCTCAGATCAGTGATTGGAGTATCATCCCTGGATCCTGCGCGGTCCATTCGCGTTCCCGGCTTGGAATTCATGGTCCATACCGACCTTTCCGGAGAGATTGATGAGGCAAGTGGGCTTAAGGCAGAAAATCCCGAAGCTAGACACCATCCCTCAGACCGCCTTGTCACATACTGCAGAGTCTTGCCGTGAGTGGGCTATTCATTAGGCCCAAAGGAATATGTGGTTCATACCTATCCCGGTTGGCTCATTATGGGTGTCTGATTCGTATCTGTAATGGAGGAAAGCTGGTACCCCTGAGGAGCAAGAGAAGCTAAGGAAGCACAAGCCTGTAGACTGCAAAATTCGTGAAGTGGCAAAGAAGAACCAAAGGTACTTGACTGAGGAAGAAGAAGAGGCCGGGTATCGGGTTGTGCGTCCATCGAAGAAACCAAAGAATGCTCCTGCCGAGAAGATAGTGGTGGATCGAAATGGGAATGCCAGACTGCGAGAGCGACCGTTGGTGATTAGGTCGGAAATAACGCAAGAGCGCCCCGCTCGTGGTCGAGACAAGAAATATGACAAGGGTGACAAAGGCAAGGGGAAAATCGAAGAATAGCCTTAGTCATTTATACTAGTATTATTTATTATTGTTTAATTTTTAATAAATGGCGGGGTTTTTTGAATCCTAGCCTATCATTTTAAAACTTTAAAATTTATATGTATGTGGCATATTACTATTATTTATGGAACAATAAATAAAAGATTTATTAGATAAGAAACTGTCATGAATTTCCTTTATTTATTCTTTCGAATTTCAAATGTAGACGCAAATGTCCTTCTATTTACATTTTAAAAATGACGGGTTGTGTCCAGTGAAGGATTGCCTACATATTCATTAGAAAAAATGAAATCAAACCCTGTGCGTAGTTCGGGAAAATGTAAAAGAATAAATGTTCGAAGCAAGAGCTTGTAATGAACTTGGGGAATAAGCATGTGCTTTACTTACTCCTAAGGAAGTGCAATTTAATTTATTTGATGATATGGGATGTCGAAATGTCAAAACGCAAGAGCGAAATGTCATGAGCATTTTAGCGGGCCAGGGGCCGGTCTTATTTCGTGCCGCACGAGCGGCACGAGGGTCTCGTGAGGCGCGTTTTATCCTATTTCCAAGGATAGTACCATTTCAATTGGTCTAGGTTGGTGGGGTTAGAAAACGTATTCCCGTCAAGGTCTATGATCTTAACTGCACCCCTGAGAGTATGGAATTGACTAAGAATGGTCCTGACCAATTAGGCTTAATTTTTCCTCGCGAGTTGACATGTAAGAGAGCTCTAACTGACTTGATTACTAAATCTCCTTCCTTGATGTTTCTGGGTTTGACCCGTTTATTGAAGGCTCGTTTGATAGGTGCTTGATATGTCTGCACATTATGCAATGCGCGCAACCTTCGTTCATCCAAGAGTATGAGTTCGTCATACCTATCTCTTTTCCAATCAGTTTCGGGAATTTGACTTTCGAGTAGAATGCGCAGAGATGAGATTTCTAGCTCTACTGGTTGTACAGCTTCCATGCCGTAAGTCAAATAGAAAGGAGTGGCCCCAGTGGGCATCCTAACTGACGTGCGATATCCCCATAATGCAAAGGGTATTTTGCTAGGTCAATCGCGGTAATTGTCAATCATTTTCTTAAGGATTCTGATGACATTCTTGTTAGCTGCCTCTACCGCGCCGTTAGTTTGAGGTCTGTATGGTGAGGAATGGTGATGCTTGATCTTATACTTGGCTAGCAATTGTGCAGCCTCGGCCTGAAAATGTGATCCATTGTCACTAATGATTTCATGTGGGCAACCATATCGATAGATGAGATTGGTTTGTATGAACTTTGTCGCATGTTAGGCTGTAAGGCCAGTGTAAGATGCTGCTTCGACCCATTTAGTGAAATAATCGATAGCTACTAAAATGAAACAGTGGCCTCCTGGTTCAGCTGGAGTAATCTTTCCGATGATGTCTATCCCCCAAGCAGAAAATGGCCATTGATATGTCATGGTATATAGCATTGAAGGAGGGACATGTTGGACATTCCCGAAGATTTGGCAGTTGTGACAATTCCTAACATACTTGATGCAATCTGACTCCAATGTCATCCAGTAATACCTAAGACGCGTAATCTTCTTTTCCATCATGGGTCCACTCATGTGAGGGCCGCATTCTCCATCGTGAACTTCTTCCACTACTTTCTGTGCCTGTGAATGATCAAGGCAACGCAAGACGACACCAAGAGGTGTTCTTTTGTACAACTCTCCCTGCATGAGGAGGTATTGAGAGGCAAGTAGGCGTAGGCGCGTTGTCCCCTCTTATCCATATCTGGTGGGTATGTACTGTTGAGCTTGAAATTGAGAATGGCCTGGAACCAAGGTTACTGACACGTCTGCCGTGTACCTGTCAAAAATAACCTAACTAAACTAACTATATAGCTAGGGAAGTCAGGTCGATCTCCACAGGGAGGCAAGATATTTGTAGTAGTCCGTCTATTTGGTCACAAATGGGGGAGGGGGGGGGGTGTTTAATTTGTTGTCTAAACTACGAGTTTTGAAGGAAAGAGAAATAAAGGCAAGAGCAATAAAAGCAGAGAAATAAGGAAAAAACTATCAGATAGAGAGGGACATGTCAGGATTTCGGTTCACTATGGTAGTCCAGTGACTCAGCTGTAAATGACTCAGACGAATTAATGTAAGACGGATGTTGAAAGGTCCTTTCGATCCACTTTCTATCCTAAAATACCACTAACTTAACTTTCATTCTCGTCAGCGTAGTCTACTGTTCATAGCAGGCCTATTTAGTCCAATCTTTCGATCTAGGATCAATTTTAGCCAGATTAAAGGTTAACTCAGAAGTGTGCACTCAAATAAGTCGAATAAATACAATTAAATTGCTATGGTGACAGAGTCTTGTGATCAATTCATCTGATTCATTTACTACATCGTCACTTCCCTACCGCAGATCCCCTAATCCCAACATGAAAGGGGTTTAGCTACTCATGTCACTAATTCAACTAACAGTAGATAATATTCCAGCAGTAAACATAACGAAATAACAATAAAATTGCATAAAAGAGAAATTAGGGCAGAAGAATAAATGGTGTAAACAAGAAATTAAAGCAACAGAAGATTAATTATTATTAAGAAAAGAGAAGAGGATTACAATCTTGCGAATCCGGCGTAAAGAACAATCGAATCCGAGCAAAATAACCCAAGAAATAAAGTAACAGTGAAGGGAAATAAGCAACGCAGTAAAGTTTACAGTAGAAAGTTTGATAGTGAAAAAGATAGATCCTAATGACCTAGTAAAGCGTGCTTAAATAGCAAAGTAATTAAGTTTTGCGAAAATAAACATAACACGGGCTGTTTAGAAGCCCATAATAGTGAAACCACTCGATCGAGTGGATTAAAACCACTCGATCGAGTGGATTAAAACCACTCGATCGAGCAAATCTTCAACAGCATCTACTCGATCGAGTAGAAAGTTACTCGATCGAGTAACCCATATTTCTGCAGCTTAAGGATCGAGTGGAAAACCACTCGATCGACCACCTTGGGACGTAGAAACCACTCGATCGAGTGGTAAAACTGCTCGATCGAGTACTTTG
Organism: Silene latifolia; assembly: GCF_048544455.1. Lineage (NCBI taxonomy): Eukaryota > Viridiplantae > Streptophyta > Magnoliopsida > Caryophyllales > Caryophyllaceae > Silene > Silene latifolia. The sequence continues at coordinate 2,382,661 of NW_027413701.1, forward strand.
TCTTTATTTCAGCTCAAGTCCGCGCCTAAATGCCTCGTAATCCGTGCCATGACGCTTCCAAACGTAGTATCTCACTCTGGAAAATCCCGTCTCCTCTAAATGCATGCAAAAAGGACGAAAAAGAGTACGATTCCACTACTTTCGCGTTCATTTCTACAAAATGGACAAAACGAACCAAAGTAGCCAATTCGGGGCAAAATACTATAAAAACAGTATAAAAATGCATAGAAATACGTGATGAAATAGGCTAAAAAGACTATATAAAAAGCACGTATCAAATCTCCCCAAACCGAACCTTTACTCGTCCTCGAGTAAACTCAAAACTAAACTAATGGAACGGAAATGATAACTCAGAGCTAGCTTAACTTGTCTACTTGAACCAATTTAATGCAACAGAAACTAACAGTTAAAGCTAAGCAGTCAATACGCAAACTAATTATAAGCTGTTCAGAAATATAGCCAACCTATCGACCTTGCAAGACCAACTAAATCGGACTCTCTCGTGGTCACTCTTCTCTCATGAAGCAAAGGGTGAATAATATGTAAAAGAGAGAAGGGAAGGCAGTCACTCACCTAACTGCGACCTACATAGCATGCATGCAACAAAAATGAAAGACAATTCAAGTACTAATGCACACACTCCAACCAATAATGTCCGTCACAACCGAGGGCTTACAAATAATATGGGAATAGTGAGGTTCAGGTGAGAAAGGGCAAAACATGTTATGGAAATGTGGAGGTAAAAGCGTCAAGCTAGTTCCTAACAGGACCATAATAAAAACATCTGAATCTCAACTGACTGAAAAACTAAGTACAAGTGCCCTTCATTTGGCACAAAACTCACTAAACTCAAACACAATCTCCTCAAAAAAAAATATAGAATAAGAATGGAGGAGTCAGACGGTCACAAACTTTCCTTTTTTAAACACCGTCTGAAATAACTAACTGAAACAAAACAATTCTTTTTTTTTTTAAACTTCTTTCTTTTTCTTCCTGATCTCACGTTTTCAGCTATTTTTTTTTTTCATTTTTTTTCTTTCTTTTTCTTTCACGTCTTTCCTCTTTCTTCTTTTTTTTTTTTTTTTTCCTTCCTCTATTTTCCAACGACTCCAAACACGGAAATACGGGCCAAAATGCAACCGGAAAACTCATACCCAAAAGAACATACTAACTGACTAGGCAGGCTTAATTTGGAATGTAGCTAATGGGTCAAAAAGGCAAATTTGGGTAATGTGGAGCTAAATGGATGAAAAATAGAAAGAAAGGGAAATTTGCAAGCACCTCCCTGCATGTGACACCAACCACAAACCCGAATATGTGCATTTGACGAGAAATTGAATGTCATAAAAGTGCAAAAAAGATGGACATGCTATACAAGGAGTACTACTCTCAATTCCTAATGAACTGGTCATGAATGTCACCAGTTATAAGGCTCTAAAACTCAGAATTTTCAAGTAGTTTGCCAATTTTTCAGGTCAAGTCTAAACAGCCGGCTATATATGAACAGAAACTCGTAGGCTATGCGTATGACAAAGCTAATAACTATCAATAAAGTGCAAGGCTCAAGTAAAAAGACAAGTTATAGTGCATTATCATCATGGAAATCTACCGTTACGACTCAACCTATATGCAAAAGTAAACGTGAGATTTTTTTTGGTTTTTTTGAAATTTTCTAAGTTTTTTGGATTTTTGAATTTTTAATGAAATAAATAAGCAATGCATACTGAAAAATAAACGTGAATGCAAAAAAAATGCAAATGCAGACTCAAAAGGATGCAATACCCTCCCCAAACCAAAACGGACAACGCCCTCGTTATCCTCCAGCATACACCAGCAGATATATACGGGGAAATGGGAATATACAACCAAAAGAAAATAAAAACAATAAATATAAATGAGACAAAATAAAAGAGTAGAAGATACATACAAAAGACGAACTTCCCCAAACCAGCCAGAAGACTGGGGAAGTGAGTAGAACAGTAGCTACTCGTCGTCGTCGTCACCGTCGTCGTCCACCACCGTGTACTCCGGGTCTCTCTCCTCCTCTCTCCTCCTCCGCTCCTCAGCACGAGCTCTCTCCACTGCCACCTCCGGGTCCTCGTCCTCCTCCTCCTCAGACACTGGGTACCCCTCAGGTGGGTACCGGAAGAAGGAAGGGTGTGGTCAACCCTCTGGGATCGGTCGGTGTCGCCGCAAGTGGTACTCGTATAAAGGGTGCAAGGCTAGAGCCAAGTCCCTCTCCATACGAGCCTGACGCGCTGCAACCTCAAGCAACAAACTGTAAATGGCGCCCCCTTAGTCTAGGACCGCGGGCGCCACAAAGGGAGGAGGTGGTACGAAAGTAGTCGGTAGGTCCGGCTGAGTCTGTGTCTGGTTAGTGGGAGTGGGAGCGGGAGTAGGAGTGGTAGTAGTAGTGGGAGTAGGGGTCGGAGCGGGAGCAGGCGTGGAAGGCTGGGTGCTCCCTGAAGGTGTAGACCCCTCTCCGGTCTCAAGACGCCGCTTCTTGGCGGCGGGTGCATCAGGAGGTGGTCGACGTGGAAGGTGAAGGTCAGGCAGTGGTGGCAGGCGGGCGCCCCTAGCAACAGTAGGAAGGGGCTCTAGACGGAGGAGAGTCTCACAAGGTAAGTCTACAGACAGGAAGCCGTCTATCTTCCATGTCTGGTAGTTTGGGGTAAGCCAATGCTGAGAAAGCATGGCATCCAGACTCAGTAGCCTCTCTCCCTGGAGGTACTGCAGGTCACGAGGCCAAACGGGGATGAGAGAACGGGCAAGAATGGTGGCTATGCCACCGTAGGCAATGGTTCCCTTCTCCTTCTTCCCCTGGCTCTGAAGGTACTGGGCGGTCAAGTAAGCTATGTTGAGGGCAAAGGGACCCTCATAGTCGATGTTCAAGTAACTGCCCAGGATGGAGAGCTCGGTGTTTGTGATGTTGTTCGGCTCCTTTCGGCCGAAAATAGTGCTCCCCATCAGTCTAAGGAAACAGCGGACAGCGGGGAGGTGGACCTGTTGGAGCTTTCGCTCCTGAAAAGTGGTGTGGGCCAGGGCTCTCCAGAGCTGACGGTAGACCGTCCTAGGGGCAGACACCGCGCCCGTAGAGGTAAGTCCAAGTAACCTACCAAACTCCCCTAAGGTCATCGTAAAGGTCCGGTTAAACAACCGGAAGGACACTGAAGAACTATCGGGGTCAGCATCGTGTGCCCCTGAGGAGAAGGTAAAGGAGCTGAGAAACTCAAGGCTCAGCTCCAGAAAAGTGCGGCCGCTCATAGTGATGAGCCCGGCCATCCCCGTGGCCCGCAGTAAGTCACAAACCGACTCGTAAATGTCGAGTCTAACAAGTGCCGTTTTCTCTAGAAAACGGGAAGGAACGTGCACACAGCCTAGCAGGTTATAAAATTTCGTACGATGTAAAGCGTTAACAAAATGTACCTGCGGATAATCTGGGTGAGAGTCGAGGGAAGTGTCCCCTCGGTTTTGTGGATGTGCTGAAGTAGAAGCAGCGGTGAGCGAAGCGAGAGAAGTAGAGGTGGCTGGGGCTGGCGCAAAGCGAGACTGTCTACGACCCCGGCCTCTGGAACCCGAAGTAGTAGCCCGTGCAGTGATGGAGCGAGGGACCAGGGCTGCTCTGAAAGCAGCTGCGGCTACTGGCGAGTCAACCACAGGAGTAAAAGTAGGGGCTGGTGTAGAAGTAGGGGTTGCTATGGCCACCACTAAAGAAGAACTAGCAGCAGTGCTAGCTGTGGTGGTGACCGTAGAGGAAGTGGCAGCCTGAACTGAGCTAGCAACAGAGCTAGCTGGAGTAAAAACTGTACCCGCAGCTGAAACTAGAAACACTGGGGCTGCGGTAGTCACTAAAGTGGAGACAATGGCAGCAGCAGGGGCCACTGTCTCAGACAAAGAAGGGCTAGAAGTGGAGCTGGTAGAAGGTAGAGAACTAGACTCCATCCTGTAAAAAGGGTAGGAGCATGATAAGAAAAATGGCGTCCAAAAGTGTCTTAGACAGAAGGAAAAGCCAACAGAAAACATCATGTAAATCCCCTAACAGTCGAAAATTTCGACTTACAGCATACAATTTCCAACAATTCCTCAAGAATTTCGAATTACAGTGTGTAAACAGCGGTAGGGAATGGGATAGCAGGTAATGACAACAACAATTAACAACAACTGAAGTTAATGAAATCATGGCAGCAAATGAACCCGTCTGACAGTCGAAAAATTCGACTTCAGCCTCAAAATTTCCCAAATTCCTCAGAAAGTTCGAATCACAGCACGTAAATGGCGATAGGGCTAAGATAGCTAGCAACAACAGTGGCAACTTAAGCACAATGGAGTTAACTAGGCTAATGGCAGCATCAAGAAACATAATGACAGTCGAAAATTTCGACTGTCCTGAACCCTTATCGCAAAAATCGTATGAAATTCGAATTAATCATGCAACATTCATTGGGGAAGTGGGATTGATCATCAAGCAAGATAGACAAGGGCAAACAAAGGCAATTAAAGTCGAAAAATTCGACTAAACCCAATTTTCGAACCCTAATTCCTAAATTCCTCATAAAAATTCGAAAAAACGAAATTAAAATGCAATGAGGAAGTAGAAATCACTTACTTGATGAGAAAAGACCTACAATATGCAATTAATCTTCAAGAAACAAGCAAAAGCAAGCGATTTTTCGAGCTCAAAACCGCAAACCCTAAATCCTCTTTAAAACCGTGTAAATGAGCACGAAACAAGGGGAAAATATGGGGCTTTGAAAGATTAACAACCAAGAAGCAGATTGTAGGTGGCGGATTTGGAGATTGGGCAAGAAAAAGTGAGGATTTGGGGGTGAATAGGTTGCAAAAGGGGAAGTGTTAGACGAAAATTAGGGACAAAATGAAATTAGAACAAAACTTAAGAGTTTAAGGCAAAACTCCCTGTCTCCTGTGCATTTTCACTCGATCGAGTGGTTTAAAACCACTCGATCGAACACTGTGCTGATCCATCTTACTCGATCGAGTAGATTTCTACTCGATCGAGAAGTCCTACTTATTGCTTTACTCGATCGACCAGATGAAGCACTCAGTCGACCAATTTTTCACTCGATCGAGTACAAAAAGTACTCGATCGAGCTCTTTTCTCGCGTAAGCTCTTGAATTTCGTCTATTCTTCCCTTGGGATGCGTAAAACTTCCCCTAACCTACATAAAAACACGTGCAAAAGTATCCCAACATACCAAATATGCATATAAACAGTCTATAGTCTTAGTTCTATGCTAAAAACAGTCTATAAACTAATTGTCCTAATAAACGCAATAAAACAAATTCAACGGAAAATTAAAAAATTATCTATTACAAAGTATTACACGGGGCATTTCCCCGCTCAATTCCCAAAGCAATTCAGTAGCCCCTTGAAGGGCTCCTGACTGGAGGACGTCATCTCAGCAACGTTGACTGTCCTTTTCAACTTCCATGAGCATGAATTATCATTTGAAACGGTAGGAGGGGAGTAGTTCACATCCACATAAGCGCGAACTTTCCTCGTCCTTACTCCTCTATCACCATCTTTAGCATCCTTTTCTCCAATTTGATTGACAGTGATTACACAACACCCTTTGACAGCTCTTTCATTGCTTTCATCTGTACCTGCAGCAAGAAAAACAGACGAACTTTCCTCCTTTTTGCTCTCAGTCTGAGGCGGAGGGGTAACAATTGCAGCACAATACTCCAAATTTTCAACTGGAGTGTCAATAATAGGGTCAATAGAAGAGAGGGCAATGCAAGGCTGAGCTTGCATGGGAGCCCTCCGGGATTTTGACTGATGAAAAATTAGCTCCTCATCCCCTACCTGAAAGGTCAAAGTCTTTCCCCCGACGTCAATAACTGCTCGGTTCTTGAACCGGATCCCTTCCTTCTTTGAGTGACTTTGGATTTGGGTGGGGATGCTTCCGGTGTTACATCGTCATCATCACCAAAGATTTCAACCATCTTTCTCTTAGATCGCGCCCGAGAGGACGGTTTTGAGAAAAGTGGATCAAGCCCGTCATCAACTTCCTTCCCAACATCACAATCATCAACATTGATCATTTCTTCAACAGTGGATGCCTTTGTTGCATCAGTCTCACCCGACACATCTTCCTCCACTCTCTCATTCACCAAGTCTTTCAATATTTCATCAACACCATTATCCTTCTTTTCCTCACTTAATTTTTCTTCACTCTTTTCTTTTTCTTTTTTCTCACCTGTTTCACTCTCTTTTTCTGATTTTTCTTCATTTTCCGTTTCTTCTTTTTCATTTTTCTCACATATTTCTCCCTCTTTTTCTGATTTTTCTCCACTCTCCTTTTCTTTCTGTATTTCCTTTGGATTTTCAACATCTTCCTTTTTCTTTTTCTCAATTTTATTGAAATCATCACCTTCTTCCTGTTTGTCCTCATCATATTCCCCCTCTTTATCTTTCGAGGTGCCACTGTTTTCTTTTGATTTTACACCTTCACAGACTTGTATGTCGGTGTCTTCTTCCTTATCAGACTCAACATCTGCTTCATGATCCAAATGAAGTGAGATGGGAGGTCTCCTTCCACGACCGCCTCTGCCACGCCCACCGCCTCTTTTTGCAGTTGTTTTATTTCGTGTCACAATAGGCTTAACAGTAGCAGAGGTGGTGTCTTTGGTAGTTTTAGTGGTAATGGGAATAATTTCTTCAGTACATGCATCGGTTTCGGGGGCCATTTTTTACTTTGCAATGAACTTTGGATTAAAGGTGTTTCTAAGGTTTACAAGTTCCTTGGAAAGTCGAGGTTTTGGAGGCATCTTTGAGTACAAAGGGATTGATTTGGACGGTTTTTGAGAATAAAGAGAAGTTTGAAAAGGATTTTTATTGTTTAGTGGATAAAAGGGATTGTTTGTGAATTGACATGAAGGGTAATGATGTGTACGGTGGGGTTAAAGAGGGAGTTTAATGTGGTTTTGTGAGGGGCACGGTTAATGTGGGGTAGGTGGAGTGTTTAATTGTAATTGATGGGACATAAAGTGGGAGTGGCTCAATGCAAAAGAAAGAAGCTTAAATGCAACTAAAGGATCTTGATTTAAAATGCACGGTTCATATTTGCATATGATGTTTATTTTGCTAATTAACACATTAATTCCAACCTCTAGTCAATCATTGGCGAAAATAATTTTGACTTAGCTATATATCACCTAGTAAACCAATTTCCGACCGAAATCTTACGATTTGTTCTCTTTCCAACGGTTTTGTAAAAATGTCCGCAATTTGATTTTCCGTTTTACAAAAGCTTAGACATATATTATCCTTTTCAACTTGATCACGTAAAAAATGATGTCGTAAGTCGATGTGTTTAGTTCGTGAGTGTTGTATAGGATTCTTTGATATATTGATTGCACTAGTATTGTCACAAAATATGGGGGTAGTCTCTAAAATAAGGCCATAATCATGCAATTGTTGACGTACCCAAAGCATTTGTGCACAACATAGAGCGGCACTCACATATTCACTTTCGGCCGTGGACAATGCAACGGTGTTTTGCTTCTTAGAAGCCCATGAAATGAGACACGGCCCTAGGAATGTAGCAATGCCCGAAGTGCTTTTCCTATCCAATGTATCACCGGCATAGTCCGCATCCGAGAATCCTACAAGATCAAGTTCGTAGTGAGTTGGGTACCAAAGAAATAGCCTTTGTGTTCCAATTAAATACCTAAAAATCCGTTTGACGGCTTTGAAATGTGATTCCTTAGGATTTGCTTGGAAACGGGCACAAACACACACACTAAATTGTATGTCGGGTCGACTAGCGGTTAAGTAGAGTAAGGAACCGATCATACCTCGATATACCTTTTTACTAATGCTCTTACCACTTTCGTCCTTATCAAGATTGATTTTAGGCACCATTGGTGTAGGCATAGGATTAGAATTAGTCAACCCAAACTTGCTTAGCATTTCTTTTAAGTACTTTTATTGATGAATCATTGTTCCATTTTCATTTTGTTTGATTTGAAGACCAAGAAAAAATCCAAGTTCTCCCATCATACTCATTTTAAATTCGGAAGTCATTAAATCAGAAAAGTACTTATAAAGAACATTATTAGTTGCTCCAAAAATAATGTCATCGACATATACTTGCACAAGCAACAGTTCATCTCCTTGTGACTTGATAAACAACGTTTTATCCACGGACCCACGTAAGAAACCATTTTCCAATAGAAACTTTGAAAGCCTATCATACCAGGCCCTAGGAGTCTGTTTTAAACCATAAAGTGCTTTATCAAGTTTAAAAACGTGGTTGGGAAACTCGTTGTTTACAAAGCCCGGAGGTTGTTCAACAAACACTTCTTTATCAAGGTATCCATTTAAAAATGCGATTTTGACATCCATTTGAAAAAGCTTTATACCTTAATAAGATGCAAAAGCTACAAGCATTCGTATGGTTTCAAGCCTAGCTACCGGTGCAAAGGTTTCATCATAATCAATTCCTTCTTGTTGGTTAAAACCTTGCACCACTAGTCTAACTTTATTCCTTACGATTTCTCCAACATCATCTAGCTTGTTGCGAAAGACCCACCGTGTACCATTTATAGTACATTGGGAGGGCCTAGGGACAAGATGCCATACCTTGTTCCTTTCGAATTGCTCCAATTCCTCTTGTATTGCTATCACCCAGCATTCATCAGTCAGGGCTACTGTAACATGGTCTGGTTCGATTTGTGAGATAAAAGCATTGTGTGCACAGAAATTTTGGAGCGATGATCTGGTTTTTATTCCAGAGGTTAGGTCACTGGTTAGATTTGATAGAGGATGTGAGCTTTGGTGTTCCCATTTTTTGGGAATAAGTGAGTTAGAGGATTCGGTTTGTTCGTCTGCAACAGTAGAGGGGTCTGTTGCATGAGGATTGTTTGAAGGAGGTGATTGTGGTTCGTTTATAATTTGATTTGGCTGTTCTTCACCATCCTTGTTCCCCCTGGATGAGCTAACATCATCTTGTGTAGGAGGACGATTAGTTCCCTCTGAATTTTGGACATCCTCCTCAGGCAACAGTGGCTCCAACTGTTGCTCAGCCTCTTCCACCACTTGATCCATATCATGTCGTGTCATACCAATCTCAAAATCATCATCATATTCATCATCCTCATCATCAACCTGTGAGTTTGACACAAAAAGACTAGATTCGTCAAATATTACATGATCAGAATAACCAACAAAAACTCCTTCATCAGTACGAGCATCAAATTTCCCAAGGTTGTCTTTTCCATTATTGTGCACAAAGCATTTACTACCAAAGCATTTTAGATGTGAGAGATTAGGTTTTCTTCCTCATAGTAGTTCATAGGGAGTTTTCTTAATGATTTTTCTAATCATGACACGGTTGTAAATATAACAAGATGTGTTTACGCCTTCGGCCCAAAAATTCTTAGGAACTTTAGAGCTAATGAGCATGGTCCTAGCCATATTTTCAAGAGTTCGATTCATTCGTTCCACAACCCCATTTTGTTGTGGGGTTCTTGCGGCCGAAAAGTTATGACTAATACCATTCTCATTGCAATAAGACTCAAATGACAAGTTCTCAAATTCGGTTCCATGGTCGGATCTCAATAATACAAGTTTATAACCAAATTTGTTTTGAACCTTTTTTACCCAAATTAAGAACTCATCAAATGTTTAGTCTTTAGAACTTAAAAAGAGAAGCCAAACAAATCTTGTGAAGTCATCTACAATGACACAAATATAGCGACTTCCACCTCTACTCACAATACGCATGGGACCACATAGATCAATATGAATGAGTTCAAGAGGTAAGGAAGTGCTAACAACCTTTTTGGATTTAAAAGAATATTTAACTTGTTTTCCTTTAACACAATCATCACAAAGTGATTTAAATTCAAACTCAATGTTAGGAATGCCGTCAACTAGATCAAGTCTCTTGATGGTGTTAAGTGTCTTAGCATTTACATGACCAAGTCGTTTGTGCCAAAGCCAAGAGTCGTTCTTTTGAACACTCATGCATGATAGTGATTGACCCGACAATGAATATAAATTAGTCATGTAGACATCTTTGACACGTTTACCTTCAAGTATGAGTTCTCTAGTTTTTCCATGGATGATTCTACATTCACTAGTAAGAAATTCAACAATATTACCTCGATCACATAGTTGTGAAATGCTCAAGAGATTGTGTTTCAAACCTTTGACAAGCAACACTTTGTCCACGCATAATGACTTTGACTTACCAACTTTTGTAATACCAATGATTTCACCTTTCTTCTTGTCGCCAAAAGTCACCGTGCCACCATCGTAGGCCTCTAGCGAGAGGAATTGACTTTCATCTCCCGTCATGTGACGAGAGCATCTACTGTCTAAGTACCAATTGCTGCTGCCCCTCACTAATGCCTATAAGAAATCAAACATTTAGTTTAGGAACCCAAATCTTGACAATGACCTTTTTGACTTCCTCTTTCTTGATCTAAACTTGTTTAGCATTTTTAGTGTTTCTTTCTAAGTCACGGACTCTTTTTTCACAACCATTAAACTCATGACCTGTTTTGCCACAATAGTTACAAATAATGTACTCAGCAAGACCAGCATACTTTCTTCTTCGGAAGTCAGTTTTGCTTGGATCCTGGTTTCGAGTGCAACATTGTGTGGTACTGTTGCATTTGAAACCAAGTCCAGCTTTCTTTGCAAATTTTTCATATTCTTATGATTGTTTTAAGAGAAACTCTAAAACATTCTAACTTCCTTCCCATTTCAAGTAAAACATCTTAGCCTCGTCTAGCTCTTTAGTCAATGTTTCGATTTTAGCAAGATGATTAAGATTTAATTTACCCAAGCTGTCGAAAGCTTGCTTTGCAAGTCTTGTCTCATCACTAAGTAAGAATCCAATTTTTTCTAGTTCACTACTACAAATCCAGGCAACTATAACGCCCCTTTAACAACGCTTATTCACGAAAATCACAATAGACGTTGTAGAACGTATGGCGCGAATTTTACTAAAATTAATTACAACGGTTATGGTTATATAACCGTTGTTATAAGTTTTAATAACGGGTCAAACATGCACAACCGTTGTTAATAATTTGGCGCAAAATTGGCGCAACGTTAGTGAAAAGTAATCACAACGGTTATTTTTGAAACCCGTTGTTAAAACTTATTTAACAACGGTTTTTGTTTTAAACCGTTGTTAAAACGTTTTAACAATGGTTTTTATTTAACAACCGTTGTCAATACTTTCCATACTATAAACCACACAAACACAGATCAGCTACATCCACAAAACACAAACCTTAACACAAACACAAACACAAACACAGACAAACACAAACACAAACACAAACACAAAACACACACTTTCTCATCGTCTCTTTCTCTCTTTCTCATCGTCGCTTTATCATCTCGTCGTCACTGTTGATTTCATCGTCTCTTACTTTCTCTAATTATCAGGTAAATCTCGCCGTCACTGTTGGTTTCATCGTCTTTCATCGTCATTATTTTCTTTTTCTAATGATTTCATTTGCATGTATGTGTTTTTATCGATCATTATGTTATTTCTCTAAGTATTATTCGCTTAATTAGCTAGTAAAACAAGTTAAATAAAATAAAACAAAGAAGAAGCAAGATGATAGAGAGGAATGCATGATAAACTTAATATATATATATATATATATATATATATATATATATATATATATATATATATACATAAATTAAAAAAAAATTACATTAATAAAAATGCAATTCTTATATTTTCATAGAGAGTCTTATTCTCTTCTATGATATCCGTCCTCTCCTCCTTAGCTATTTGGAGGTTCCGTTCAGCAGTTGCTATATCGTCATCTAGCTGCAACAACTGCTGCTCTGTCAAGCCATCTTTTTTGGCGTCCTTGAGTACGGATCGAGCATCCACAAGGTAGCTCCTGAAACTGTCCTCAATGTGGAGCAAACGGCAGATGAAACTGTTGTTGTTCTCGATCATAGTAAGAGTCTTAAGGATGATATCATTCATTTTGTTGATGAAGTTTGGAGTTTGTTTGAAAGATTATTTAGGGTTTGGAGTTTGTTTTAGCAGTTAGGGTTTGGAGATAGTGAGATAATGGAATGGTAGTTGAGATAATGCATGTATTTATACTAAGTAATGTGTGGTTTGAGTTGTATTTTAATTAATATATGTTAGGAAGTTGTGCCATAATCATCATCATATCTCTCTCTGCTGCTTCAAATCTTATTATAACCCTTCTCATTCCATATTGTCCATTCATATGCACAGGGATGGCAGTAATAATGCATGCATCGGAATTATAACGGGCCGTAATTATGCATGCATCTAGTAATATTTAATTTAATTTTTTTTTTTTTTTTTTTACAAACAACAACGGTTATTGAGAAACAACCCGTTGTCTTTAGTTATAACAACGATTTTGTATATTACAACCGTTGTTATAACTTTCCCACCAAAATTGAGTCACACTTTCTACAATGGGTTTTTATACTTAAAACCGTTGTTAATAGTTTTAACAACGGGTTCCTTAAGAAAACCAACCGTTGTTAAAACCTTTTACAACGGACGCTTTAACAACATCCGCTTTTTTATATAACAACGGTTTTTAACCGTTGTTATAGCCTGTATCTGTAGTAGTGGTTGTTTGTTATTCCTTTGACATGATATGAGGTCAGCTAGGAGAGAGTCCCGTTCTTTAGTCAAGGAAGACACTAGTTTGGTGAGAGTATCTATTTCTTTTCTTGAATCGGATGCCACAGTAGAGATCTCTGTGTCATGAGTCTGTTCAGCTCTTTTTAACATCTCAATTTGAGCAAGAAGGTCATTATTTGATTTTTGGACACGTTCTAAGGCACTTTTGATATGACTAGACTCATCATTCAACATTTCAGCAATTTTAACAAGATCATCTTTTTCATTGTTACGAGTAGCTAAGTCAATCAAAAGTTGGTCACGTTCTTGAGTTAGTGACGATACATTTCCTTTAGAACTGGATGCAACAGTGCAGGGATTTGTTGCACCCGTTTCATCGACTTTGTTGGCTAAATTTTTTTTTGTTTTCGAAGCTTTTTGATTTCTTTTTCAAGACTCAACATGGAACTAGGTTGATCATTCTCATTTAGACTTTCTTTTAAGATAACATTTTCCTCAGCTATGTCCTCAATTTCGATTTTCATAGCTTCCAACTTATTAGTTTGGACACGACATTTATCAATAAATTGATCTAGGAGGAGACACATTTTGTCTTTAGAGAAGGATCGAACCTTTTTCTTGAGCTTAATTACCTCATGATCTGAATCTGAGTCTGAATCTGCGGAGTGAGCCAGAAGACACTTGATGTCTTCTTTCTTTGAGGATTTGCAATCACCTTTTGAAGAACTAGACGAGATGCAAAGTTTGGCGTCTAATTCATCCTCAAGGACATCGTCCTCTTCAGAATCAGACATGCCCCAAATGGCAGTCATTACTTTGTTTTTGTACTCACGTTTGCGGAATCACGTTTTTCTTTAGATTTGATATCGTTCCATTTTGGGCATTCTTTGATTTGGTGACCTTTGTCACCACATTTAAAGCAACCAACAGTGGAATTAGACCTTCTCTTAGGAAAATGACGTTTGCTAAAGTTATTGTTATACCTTTGAGATTTTCGACCATTTATCATGCCAACAATGTTTTTGGTGAACATTGCAAACTCGTCATCTTCATTCTCCTCATCACTTGAGATAGCATTAAGAGCGAGTCCTTTCCCTTTAGAGCTTTCACTAGAACGTTTCATGAGAGTTAACTCATGAGCCATAAGTGAGCCCATAAGTTCATCAAGGGTGAGTAATGAAAGGTCCTTAGCTTCCTCAATAGCCATAACCTTCGGTTGCCACTTTTTAGTTAAGCTACGAAGAATTTTACGGACTAAATCCTCGGATTGAAAACTTCTACCTAAACTCTTAAGGTCATTGACAATACAATAAAAACATGAAGACGAACTATTAATTGACTCGTCTATTTCCATATTGAACATATCATACTGTTGCATGAGAAGATCAATACAGTATTTTTTAACTTGTGACGTTCCCTCATAAGCAAGGCTTAGGGTGTCCCAAATCTCTTTGGCCGAAGCACATCCAGATATACGATTAATCTCTTGGTCACTATTCCATATTGTAGAATGGACATGACCTTAGAGTTTTTCTCAATTTTCTTATAGTCGGCCTCAACATACTTATCCTCACTTTTCAAGGTACTAGTACCATCAGTATTAGTCACTTCGATTTTGAGGGGACCCTTTTGAATGATTAACCAACATTCATAGTCCGCACTTTTGACATAGTGCTCCATGCGATGTTTCCACCAAGCATAGTTTTCTCCCTTGAAAATGGGATACTTAGTGTGTTTTGAATCGTCCATAACTATAGGATCAACTCTTTGGATTTAACCAATATCAAGAGCACAAGTCTCTGATACCAATTGAAGAGTTAAGAACGATCAACACCTAAGAGGGGGAGGGGGTGAATTAGGTGTACCTTTTAAAAATTTTATCCTTAACTTAGTTAACTGATTAACTTAAGTAAAGAATATTGAAGTACAAGACTTGAGAAACTTAATTGAATGTAAGTTCACATGAAGGTACAGCAGTTTTATGTCACAGTATAGATGACTGTGACAGAGAACTTGACTAGGTACAAGCGAGAAATAGCAAAGTGAAAGAACGTAAAAGTAAATGAACAAATAAACGACATTTAAAAATTTGTTCAGCCTCTACTTCGAGGCCTACGTCCAACCGTTGTTTTATTGACTGTTTAGAAATTTACTCAAACTTACTAAACAATAAAATAACTCGCCAACCTACTCCGGTTGCACTCAAACTTAAAGCTACTCCGCTTCAAGAGTTTATGGGTTCTATCTCAAGGTGTTACAGAATCTTCAATCTCAAGAGTTCACTAAATGAACATGGAGATCATAATTAAGATCTAACACGAAACACATGGAACAAACTCATTATGTCACAGTACAACGAATCGATAGTTGGAGGTTTTACAGCTTTTTCGAAAACAAATGAAGACTTTAAAATTTGAAAAACGTTTTGCAAACACTTGAAGAACAAAGCTTTAAATGCAGAAATGATTTGCAATGTTTTACAATAAATGCTTTGGAAAGTCTTAAGAAATAAATGAGACTAAGACACTCTATTTATAGTGGATTTAATCTTAGGTAAGTACAACTTAGAAAAATTAAATCCAATATAAAAATAGTAGCTTTGAGTGATGGTAAGTGTTAGACTATAGGCTTGGGGCTTAAGAAATCAGAAAACTTAAGCTACTACACTCAACATGTGCCCTTTTACCAAAATGGCAAAAAACTTTTATCACTTTAGAAGTTTGACAAGTCTTCCTTACCATTTAAGTAAAAGGTGTTTGCACAAATCTAGATGCTTATTCAAGTGGATTTGTGACTCAAAAATTTCATATTGTTTTCAAGCTTTTGAAAATTCAAATGTTTAAGGTTTGAAATTTGCAAAGATTTAACACTTAAAACATTTTGTCGAAAGACATCCTCCATACGGTAGTACCAGAAACCACAGTACAACGTACTGTTGCATGGTTTTGCCATAACTTGACTTAAACGAGAATGTTACACTTACTCTTATATTTTTCGACTAAGGCTTAGAAAATATCATTGTCTTGACTTTCTTGATTATCTTGATATTCTTGAATCATTGTTGAAAGTCCATTTGATTGCTTCAATCACTAATCATTCAACTAAAAGCAAACAATCAAATAACAAAGGGGACTTGGCATCATCAACTTAATGTTTTCTAACACTTCTGCTTCTATCCACTTGGAGAAGTAATTTGTCATCACCAGCATCCATATTATGTTCCCTGTGGCTCTAGGTAGGGGGCCTACTATGTCCATTCCCTATGTCATGAATGGCCAGAGAGAAATGATAGGGTGCAAGGGCTCTGCTGGCTGATGGATCAATGGTGCTCAACGCTGGCAAGCGTCACACTTACGGGCATATTCTACTGCATCTGCCCTCATTGTGGGACAGAAGTAGCCTTGTCTAAGAGCTTTGTTTGACAGACTCTTGCCCCCTGCATGGTTTTCACATTCACCACTGTGGAGAGCATGTAACACGATTTGTGCTTCCTGCTTGTCCAGGCATCGTAAGTAGGGACCTGCCACTGATTTCCTGAAGTGTATATCATCAATCAGTATAAATCTGGAGGCTTTCATTTTGAAGCATTTTACTTCCTTCTTGTCGTCTGGCAGCTTATTGTGACGCAGCCAGTCTAGGAAGGGCGTCCGCCAGTCCCAGTCATCTGCTTGTGTAGCTGGCTGATCAAGTGGCTGGTCAATTGGCTGGGAGTCTCCCCCGGCCTCCGTAGCTGTCCGAACTCCCAATTCGTCTTGCTGATCTTCCAATTCTCCTCTGTCTATTTCGTCTACCTTCTGGATAGAAGGCTCCATCATGTGTGCGATGGGAATGCTGGATAGTTCTGTTGGTTTGAATGTTGCCCCCAGAGTTGCTAAGGCATCTGCTTGTACATTCTGATCTCTGGGAATCTGCTTGAGCTTGCAGGTTTTGAATTTCTGTTTTAACTTCTTTGCTACCTTTAAATATGCGACCATTTTTTGAGTCTCTGGCTATAAAGTTGTCATTCACATGGTTAACTATTAGGAAAGAGTCGCTAGATATGTGTAGGTTCCTAACTCCCAACTCCAGGGCTAGCTGCATTCCCAGTATCAAAGCCTCGTATTCTGTTTCGTTATTAGTTGCCTTGAATTCACATCTTACTGCCTGTGCTATCAGATCCCCCTGTGGTGACCGTATGATTAACCCTACACCTGCCCCCCTCTGGTTGGAGGCTCCGTCGATGTGCACCTGCCAGACCTCTGTCTCCCTGCCCCCTTTTAAGGTCAAGATTTCCTCGTCTGCCAGATTTTGGATGGCTGGGCTAAAGTCCGAAACAAAGTCTGCCAGTGCTTGTGATTTGATTGTTGTCATGGGGTCATACTGGATATCATACCCACTAAGGTGTACATACCATTTTGACATTCTGCCTGACAGCTCAGATTTCCTCATAACGGATTTCAGCGGGTAGTTGGTCACGACATGTATGGTGTGGGACTCAAAATAGGGGCGTAGCTTATAAGATGCCATTACCAGAGCTAGCGCTAACTTTTTAAGAGATGTGTACCTGGTCTCTGCTGGCAGCAGAGATTTGCTTATATAATAGACTGGCTTCTGTTCCTTCTCCTGCTCTCTGACTAGAACGACACTTACTGCTACCTCTGTGATGGCTAGGTAGAGGAACATCGGTTCTCCTGGTTCTGGCTTTGACAGTAGTGGTGGATTGCTG